>NC_092315.1:25644025-26894025 GCF_036785885.1 Coffea arabica | reverse complement strand
TGTGTAAAGATCGAAAACAACCAATCGAAAAGCCAATCGATAAGCAATTAAAAGATTACAATATAACAATAAATAAATAAAAGGGAAAGAATTGCAAACCAATTAACTACCCAACTCCTCTTGAGCTTGTAGATTAATTCAAACAAACTACTTCAAGTTGATGAATTACAATCACTCTTGTGTACAAAGGAATGTTCACCTCCTCCTTGCCCCAAACTCTACTCGGTCAAGCCAGGACGTTTTACTATCCCTCAGGACAACCTTCACAGAGCTACACTCATGAAGTATTCACTCACAAATGAAAAGCTTACAATGAACCTCACACCACTAAGAATACAAATCTTCTTTGAAGAGTATTTTCTCACTAAAATCACTCTAGATCTTTTGTATCTTCAGTGTGTCAAAGTTGTTTGAAGTATCTGACCAACCACTATTTATATAGGATCAAGAAAGTGCCTCATTAGTGCTTCCAACGGATAGAAAGTAGCTGAAGAGTCAACTAGCCGTTGGAGTGTCGGACGTCCGATAGCCCTGTTTTATGCGTTCGACAGCAGGCAGTGAGTTTAAGAGATTTTCTTCAATTCTTTCAGACGTCCGATGCAAACTTTTTGTGCGTCCGACAGCAAACAAAGAGATTTGAGAAATTATCTTGTTTCTATCGGACGTCCGGTAGAGACATATTCAGCGTCCGATAGTTTTGTCGACTTCGAAAGATCCTATTGGACGTCCGAAGCATGCGTCCGAAGTTGTGCAATGATTATCGAACGTCCGGTACTGTCTTCTTGAGCGTCCGACAGGTTTAACATACTCTGTCTTTTTCAAATGTGCTTAATCTTTGAACCTGATTTGTTTCATTACTGAAAAAGCCTTTGAGGAGATGTTAGCAACATCCATTTGTTTTGTAATCATCAAAAGTTAGGGACCAAGGTCAACAGTCTCCCCCTTTTTGATGATGACAAAACAATGGATGGAAGAAAGAAAAAAAATTGAGCATATAAGCATAAACTCCCCCTCACACAATGCATCTAAACTTATGAATTCAGAATAACTCCCCCTTACACATAGCATCCATATCTCCCCCTTTTTGTCATCATAAGGTGAGAGTAAAAATCTCATACCGTAATCCAGCAACAATAACAGGGAATCCAACATTCCAAACAAAAACAGAGAAATGATACCAGAAATCAGCAATCACCAACATACCAACATATCACAGAGAGTTTAACAAATCAAATCATCATTAGATCAGAATTATTCTTTTTTCTCCCTTTTTGACATCATATAAATTTAGTAATATTCAAAAACATCAAGAAAAAAAAACTCAGTTCTAAGCATCAGAAACTTCAAAAAAGAATTACAGAAAAACATTATGAACAAAAATCTCATCAATCTTATCAATATCTCCTACTTGTTAGAGTTAGCATCATATCTAACTATTCACATGCATTTCATGCCTTTTTTTTATATTTTTTCTCACATAGCAATCACCTTTCATGTGACCTTTTTGACAACAGAAATTACACATAATCAAGGAGTTATTTACATGAATAGGTTTAATAAATCTTACTTGTCTTCTCTTATAAATAGCAAATTCGTTGGAATTAGAATTCAACCTATTCTTTTGAAAACAGACTTGTTTCTTGTGTTTAAGCAACTCATTTAGACCATCCATTCTTCTTTTTAAATCACCTTGTTCCTTTTTGAACAATTCACAAAGCTTTGTTTTTCTATCAAACTCAAAGTGTAAAACAGTCTCACTCTTTTTGAAGTAATCATTTTCAGCTTTCAACTTTTTATTTTGTTGAAAAAGATTTGCATTATCTCGAAGCAAAAAACTAATTTTCTGTTTTAACTCCTTGTTTCTAGCATAGGATTCTTTCAAACTATCATGCAATTTTATAATGAAAGATTTAAGATCATCATCAGTTTCATCATCACTTTCATCATCACTTTCATATTGAGAGTTACAAACTGTTACCTCATCATCTCCAATGGCCATAAAAGCCAATTGAGCAGATTCTTCATCTCTTCAATTTCACCATCGGAGTTGCACTCATTCCATGTGAATTGAAATTTGTTGAATCTTGGTTTTCTTCCTTCTTTCTTCTTCATCACTGGACACTCACTTGCATAGTGTCCAGGTTGGTCACATTCAAAGCACTTATCAGTTTACTTTTTGTTGAACTCTAGCTTCCCATTGTTTCTCAAGTTGTTGGACTGATTCGGGAAGGAGTTGCTAGATCCACCTTTTCTGAATCTCCTCTTGTTGGGTATTCTTTTGAAGCCTCGTGTGATGAGTGCAATATCACTATCATCACTTTCCATGTCATCTTCACTCACGGAGGCTGTATCATCTTCATCTTGTGAAGCCTTCAGAGCAATATTCTTTCTCACTTTTGTGTCTTCTTCTTCCTGCACCTTGGACTTGAGTTTTAGCTCAAAAGAAGTCAGTGAATTAATGAGAGATTCAATAGGCAAGGTATTTAGATCTTTGGCTTCCTCAATGGCAGTCACTTTACTCTCCCAATCCTTCGATAAAACATTCAAAATTTTTCTGTTTTTCTCACCTAGAGAGTATTCTTTTTCCAGCACCTCCAAATCCTTAATGAGGTCATTAAATCTACAATACATGTCATCAATGTTTTCATGAGGTTGCATCTTGAAAGATTCATACTTTGTAACTAGAATGGACTTCTTTTGTTCTCTAACATTCTCACTACCTTCATGAATTTCTCTCAGTTTATCCCAAATTTTCTTGGCTGACTTGCAGCCTTTGACTCTAATAGATTCATTTGAATCTAAAGCACAATATAACACATTCATGACTTTTTCATTTAATGTGAGATGAGTTCTATCCACAGCAGTCAGTTCATTTCTAGTTTTTGGTCTAGATGTACGAGTATTTTCATCTATAAGAGAGGCATCATATAGACCTTCACTAATAATAAACCACAATTCAATATCAATAGATTGTAAAAAGATAACCATTCTTTCTTTTCGACTCAAATAATTTGACCCATTAAATATAGGTGGTCTAATCACAGAATGTCCTTCAAAAAATATGGCATTATTGGTTGTCATTTTTACTCCTAAGCCGATTGAGATTAATCTCAAGGAGACCAAGCTCTGATACCAATTGTAAGGATCGAAAACAACCAATCGAAAAGCCAATCGATAAGCAATTAAAAGATCACAATATAACAATAAATAAATAAAAGGGAAAGAATTGCAAACCAATTAACTACCCAACTCCTCTTGAGCTTGTAGATTAATTCAAACAAGCTACTTCAAGTTGATGAATTACAATCACTCTTGTGTACAAAGGAAGGTTCACCTCCTCCTTGCCCCGAACTCCACTCGGTCAAGTCAGGACGTTTTACTATCCCTCAGGACAACCCTCACAGAGCTACACTCATGAAGTATTCACTCACAAATGAAAAGCTTACAATGAACCTCACACCACTAAGAATACAAATCTTCTTTGAAGAGTATTTTCTCACTAAAATCACTCTAGATCTTTTGTATCTTCAGTCTGCCAAAGTTGTTTGAAGTATCTGACCAACCACTATTTATATAGGATCAAGAAAAGTGCCTCATTAGTGCTTCCAACGGATAGAAAGTAGCTGAAGAGTCAACTAGCCGTTGGAGTGTCGGACGTCCGATAGCCCTGTTTTATGCATTCGACAGCAGGCAGTGAGTTTAAGAGATTTTCTTCAATTCTTTCGGACGTCCGATGCAAGTTTTTTATGCGTCCGACAGCAAACAAAGAGATTTGAGAAATTATCTTGTTTCTATCGGACGTCCGGTAGAGACATATTCAGCGTCCGATAGTTTTGTCGACTTCGAAGGATCCTATTGGACGTCCGAAGCATGCGTCCGAAGTTGTGCAATGATTATCGGACGTCCGGTACTGTCTTCTGGAGCGTCCGACAGGTTCAGCATACTCTGTCTTTTTCAAATGTGCTTAATCTTTGAACTTGATTTGTTTCATTACTGAAAAAGCCTTTGAGGAGATGTTAGCAACATCCATTTATTTTGTAATCATCAAAAGTTAGGGACCAAGGTCAACACTTTGGTTACTAACCTGCTCGAGCCAGGATTGGACTTGGTCGGGTAGGTTAGAGCCCTGAGCCACCGTATCGGTATACTCGAGTATTACCACTGGAGGGATAAGGCGATGGCCAAACAAACCGGGGAAATTATTGGAGTTATAAGGTGCAGTTGAACGAAACAGTTTCACGTGAACACCGTATCCTTTTAATATGTGTTTATTTTTGTAAAATGATAAATATCTCTTTTTAATGTGCTAATGTGACACCTTGAACCGTATGTGTGTATGCTTAATTTACTTGATTTATTAGAACTGTTTAGGTGTTTTGGAACCCCATTGGGCTGTTTAGCTCATTCCACGCTTTTGTTTTCCTTAACAAAGTTCAGGACCAAGAGTGCTCGCGAATAATACTAAGTTGTTTTCTTTTGAAGATTTTAAATTGTATTATAGCAGATGACTGTAGTACATATTCTTTTGGGTTGTATTTAAGTTTGAAGGTTAACTAATTGTGCTCTGGAGTACTTTAAATGTATATTGAAATTATTCGAAGTATTTCTAGTTTTGAATTATGGGTCGTAGTGAGCCCTGACGAGAGTTGGACAGGCGTTACACGGATACGCTTGGGTTCGCCCTTGGGATAACTGGGGGCGTCACAGGTGGTATCAGAGCCACTTCGCGTGGTCTCTGCTCTGGGTGAGCTTGGGTCAGGTGGTGTTATGGTCCTTATTATGTGAATGAATAAAGACTTAAGTACTCTTCTAGAGCGTAAACTGTGAATCATGAATATGATAGGTATAAACCCCTTATCTTGATACTTGGTGAAAATTAGATATGTATGTTGGGTAGGAATCTCAAATGTGGTGATTTATTCTCGGGACCGGTTGACTCGAGTCGTGAATTACCTTATTTTGGATTCCTGTACTCGAGTACTTAAGAGTTGAGGGCAATGCTAAGGACTTGAGATCTCCATTTGCGGTGAATAAGAACGAATCGATATTTCACGTAAATAATTACAGGAAACCAATAATCGTTTGGTTAGGATGACACAATAATTAAGAAAGAGAGGTGGAGAAGATCGTGGCCCAGAGGATCCTAGTGTTGGGGAATAAGAATTATCTAGTTCCAATTAATCTAGTGAAGCACTACTTTTTATCTTTTGTAATAGGACGATAGGAGTAGAACTTAGGAGTTTGTACCTTGGAGATGCATGCACTTTTTAATCACCTTTTTATTTTTGTTTACTGACCTTGACTTGGTATATACTTTACTTGACTGTAACTTGTGTTATAATTTGATGAACTCTAGTTTGTGTTTGACTTGTACGGTGATAATGTTATTTGTGCAAGTGATTTTATTTTTCTTTAGAGTTGTTACTGGTATATGTGTTTTAGTGTGTGTTTTAATATCCACGTGTTGAGTCGCATGGTTAATCTTCTTAAATGTATTTTAGGAATTTGAAATATGTATTGATAATTGTGGCAAAAATATTATGTGACAGCCCTACCTTCCCCTAAGGCGTACCAAAGGGGTTAGCAGACTGCCTGCCCAACTCTCGCCAGGACTACTAAAACGGTAAAACATTTAACTCAAGTCGTTTGGGAATCTACTAGCGCGCTAAACCAAACCATCAATCGAGAAACGGAAAAAACAAAAGTCAAAACGTAAAGCAAATAGTGACTGCCACATCACAATCCGCCAAGACCCAATCAAATGCAAATAACTTCTTACAATCCCTGAAAGGAATATATATACAAGCCAAGTATAATACATGGAACATGAATACACACGCACTGTTACAAACCACATTTGTATGATTACAAGCCAAAAGGAAGCATTTAAATCCAATTACAATTAAGGTTCCCACTATTGAGGAGCTATACAACATCTCTCGCCTAGCTCTACTCAACTCATTCTTCAAAATTAAAAGTCCAAAAGATAATTCCCTGTAAGGAAAACAAAAATTAACGGAGTGAGCTTTCGCCCAATGAGATACCATCACGTAAATATACCAGGATCACATAAACACAAGAGTATTCAGTCCAAATACGCACGTCAAGTAAGTAAAAGCAACAACCCCCAAGTGTAGGGAATAAAAGGATACGGATGGCTCTCAAGAGCCTTTTTCCTCTTTTGCCATGCTTGATCTCATCTCATTGACTCTCCGTCAATGTATACCAGGTAATCATGACCGTAGACTCCTCTTTACTCCAATTATCCGTCCACCTCACTTTCCCCTTACCGGGCCCAAACACCAAACAATACAGAATTGGTATTACTCGAGTATACCAGAATCAAGGGTCTCATACCCAAAGATTCCCAATTACAGTTCCCATGGCTTGTCAAATGTCCCCGACCAAGTCCTTACTGACTCGAGTCCATTAACTTCCAATGAGGTAGAGCTCAGAGTGAACAGTAAAGGTCCAGAGTTATAGTAAAGGTTGGTATCCAAGCGACACCAAATCAAGTACAGTCAAGAGTATCCAAGTAATATCATAAACAGTCAAGTAAGCCTAATATAATAACCAGTTAAGGAGACCAGAGAGTACGATCGTGGTAAAGTACACGCTCGCCTCACCTAGCCCAAACAGTAATCACAACCAGTCCAAATCACAGCATTCAAGTACAAGAAAGCCACGGAATAACAAACATGTGAGTAGTACACTCACCAAGTCAAACAAAGTAATTTCACAAGTTTTCGCCCGACGTGAGCCTCGGATCACCGGCACGCCCTATAATAATCAAGAAAGTACAATTAACACTCAAACACGAGTCGAATACCTTTTTCGAGGAACTATTAAGGCAAGAACCAAATATAGCTTGGAAATGAAAAATACATAACATTTAGGGTTAAAAGTAAGAACAACCCCTAAACCGTTCATTTCTATCCAATCTCAACCCAACTCACAAGAATCTAATACCCTAGACACTTGGACAGCATTTCCCCTAAAATTTCAGCTTTTCCAACCTACAAGACAATCATTAAAAGCCATCCAACAAAACCACAAGCACCCAAACAATTCATAGGCCATTCAATATACTTCATTGGGGTCATAATACCCCTCAATTATAGCCAATTAGAAACTCAACTATCAACCATAGAAAACCCCCAATTAGAAACTGTAAATCTGAAATTTTCCGCACAAGCGGAAATTTTCCGCAAATAACCACAATTAACGTACAAGAGAGCTATTTAACACCATTTAGAACCACCAATTCAAGCTCAAACATATCCATCATAGGAAAATAGAAATATTCCCACAAAAATCAGAAAATTAGCTAGCTTCACTCCAATCCACCAAATCTTCCGTAAAATCACGTATATAGCTACTATAAGGCACCAATTGGCCAAAATTAGCAACAAAAGATGAGTTCCAAGCAAGATACCTTAGTTCTTCAAAAAATGTTGTAGCTTAGGAGGTTTTCTTCCAAACAACACCACCAAGTTCTTCAAACACCCTTAGCAAGATGATTTTATGGACTAATTCAAGAAATAATCGGTTAGTTTTCAAGATTTGAGCAAGGATTTGAAGATGAAAGGTTGAAGGTTTCTTTCCTTTGCTTCCAAGGGAGTTTCGGCCAAGACAAGGTGAAGAATGAAGATGATTTGGTCGAAATGAAACTTTTAGTAAAGTTAAAAAAAGTTAGGCCAAAAGTTAGGTAAGTTTACACTAACCACAATTGGACATTTGGCACCTTGTTGTTGCTAGAAGTCATCTCTTGTGTCCTCATTGTTAATCCATCTAGGTAACCTCCAACTATCTCCTAACACCTGGTAATTAAATCCCTTTACGCAAAATTTAACCTAATTGGCCGAATTTCTCTCACTTAATGCACTAGCGGGTCCCACGTCCAAAATACGTTCCTAATTTCTCACGAATTACCTTATACTAGAAAAATGATTTTAAAACTATATTTACTGATAAAATGTTGATAAAAGTAATATAAGAAAGAAAATAAAAGAAAACGGGTGCACAGGAATAAAATAATACCTAAATTTTTTTTCTGGGTTCTCACACCCTCTCCCCCTTAAAGAATTTCACCCTCGAAATTGCTCACCTGGGTTATTAAATAGCTCAGGGTATTTCTTTTGCATCTCTTCCTCCATCTCCCAAGTTGCCTCTTCTACTCCATGATTCCTCCACAAAACCTTCACTAATGGAATTTGCTTATTCCTCAGTTCCTTAATCCTTCGATCGAGTAATTGTACGGGTCTCTCTTCGTAGGTGAGTGCCTTATCTATCTCAATCTCCTCTGGTCACACAATGTGGGTTGGATCAGGATAGTACTTCTTCAACATCGAAACATGGAAAACGTCATGAATTCGAGATAAACTTGGCGGCAACTCAAGTCGGTACGCTACTTTCCCCACTCGTTGAAGAATTGTATAAGGCCCCACGAACCGTGGTTGAAGTTTCTTTCCTTTACCCGCAGTGACGCTTCGTAGTGGCGTGATCTTAAGGAAAACACGGTCTCCAACTTCGAACTCCAAATATTTCCTTCGGTTATCTGCGTAGCTCTTTTGTCGGCTTTGAGCTGTTTGGAGTCTTTGACGGATCAATTTAACCTTTTCTTGTGCATCCTCCAACCAAGGAATGGTTGTTGGATCTAGAACTTTCTTTTCCCCTACTTCATCCCAATAAATGGGCGAACGACACTTCCGTCCGTAGAGAGCTTCATATGGTGCCATTTGAATGGATGAATGGAAACTGTTATTGTAGGCGAACTCTACCAAAGTCATGTGTTGATCCCAATTACCCCCAAAATCCAGAATACAAGTCCGTAACATATCCTCGAGGGTTTGAATTGTTCGCTCTGACTGTCCATCCGTCTGGGGGTGATAGGTGGTACTAAGGTTGATTTTGCTCCCCAAATGCTCCTGAAACTTTTGCCAAAACCTCGATAGAAACGAGGATCTCGGTCTGAAACTATACTCACTAGGACCCCATGTAACCTCACAATTTCATTCAGGTACAACCGAGCCAGCTTATCCATGGAATCCTTCACATTCACAGGTAAGAAATGGGCCGATTTGATCAACTGATCAACGATCACCCAAATGGCATCATGTCCTTTTTGAGTTCTTGGCAGTCCAGAAACAAAGTCCATCGTGATATTTTCCCACTTCCATTCGGGTATCTCAAGAGGTTGTAACAGTCCAGAGGGTTTTTGGTGTTCAGCCTTGACTTGCTGGCAAATCAGACAGGTTTGGATATATTGAGCAATCTCCCTCTTCATCTTATCCCACCAGTACAACCGTCGTAAGTCTTGGTACATCTTTTTACTCCCAGGATGGATCGTGTAGTTTGATCGATGGGCTTCCTCCAAAATTTCCCTTTTCAGGTTTTCATCATTGGCTACCACTACTCGGTTCCTATACCTTAAAATCCCTTGAGGACCCAACTTGAAATCAGGTAGTTTAGTGATTGTGAGGTGATTAGTGAAGTGATTTGGAAGCTTAAGGTGCTAAGTTGCCCTCTTTCTTTGGTTGATAAGGTGAGTAGCTAAGGGACCTTTATTTCTTCTCACTAATGTTTAATTAGTGACTTATGTGAGTTAAAGAGATGAAATTAGGTGTTATTTCATGATTTTGGTTGAATTTGATGAAGTTTTATATTTAATTGGGATTTTTCTGTTTTCATATGAATATGATTATGTGGTCATGTATGATGATTGGAAATGATATTTAAGGAAGCTAGAAGGTAGAAAAAGTGGTAAATTGCAAGCAATTTCTGTTTTGGAAGAAATCTGGAAAATTAGGGTTTCTTGGTTCTTCATTCTGTCCGGTTTTATTGCACCATGTTAGAGGCCGAATTGGCCTTGGCTTAAAACATGAAAGTTGGAGGGAATGATATTTTAGAGGTGCCAACAAAATTTCAGGTCAATCGGAGTAGCGTAGCTTGAGAAAAGATGGAAATACCCCTGCTGCCCTGTTTCTACCCGAACTTGGTAATTTGACTGGGAATGCTTCTGTAATTGGTTAATTTGACTGGGAATGCTTCTGATTCGGTTTTTTATACCTTCATAATAAATATAGATCTTGGTTTCAGCTTCGAAACGGTATAAATTTCATCCAAATCCGAGTCCCGTAGCTCCAGTTATGACTAAGACAAGATCAGTTGTCAGAACTGCCTTCGAATTTGGACAGTTCTGACAGGAATGTTTGGACCCATTTTTCTCCATGCTCTGTATTGATTCAGCTTTTGATCCAAACGTGAAAGTTATAGCCTTATGTCCTAGTTTTCCGACGCCTTTGGAATTTCTTGATTTGGATTTGTGAGCTGTGAGTTATGGTCCAGCAAACAAACCCTGTTCGTCACCCGAACACGTAAATTTCTGGTACTGTTTTCCATAATTTCGACCTGCTTCCATTCAGATCTAGATTAAGGTGTCTTCATGAGAATTGTAGCCCTTCCTCATAGCTTCGAAGCGGTGTCTTACCCACTTTGATCCGACATTCCTAGCCTAACTTTTGATCAAACCGGTTTGAGAAGGCAGATTTGGCCATTTTCGTTTGCCGTTCCGCGCGGGCGTGTGCGCCCATTTTGCCGTTTCCGCACTTGCATGTGCCGATTTTGCCGTTTTATTTAATTTGCATCCTTTAGTAGTTGTTTGTGTGATGATATGGCTCAACCTTCTGCTACAGGCGAAGGCGGGCTAGACGGAGCCGGTGGGGCCCACTAGCTGGCGACTTGAATTCATTTCCGTACTTTCTCTCGTTATACTTGCTCTTTAGGTGAGTGATCAGGATTTCTGTGTAACTCAATACAAAAATGAGTTTACTATGAATGGGCACTTAGGCGAGGGTGTACTTTATCGCACTCGATCTAAACCTCATTAGTTGCTATTAATACCTGTGAAATATGATTTTTATGATTTGTTATAGAGCATTCATGGCTTGTGAATATTTACAGAGCATTTATTGCTTGAACCAGAGCATTTATTGCTTGAGAGCATTTATTGCTTGAATTAGAGCATTTATTGCTTGAACCAGAGCATTTATTGCTTGAATTAGAGCATTTATTGCTTGAACCAGAGCATTTATTGCTTGAACTAGAGCATTTATTGCTCGTGACTTGGGCAAGAGAAGTGAGCTGTGTAGCTCAGGATCTTAAGGGTCAACCAGTGATCAAACTCGACAAAAGAGTTGGCTTGGGAGCCACCCGTATCCTTACTATGTAGTGTTACTTTTCTGCTTTTGTTTTGCTCTTACCGGTCAAATGTTGACATGTAAAAACTACATTTTTACCCCTGGTTACTCACTAAGCATATAGCTTACCCCATTCTATTGTTTTCCTTAGCAGGGGCCGACGCGGGGATCGCTCGGGAAGGTGTTTAGATAAGTTGAACTTGTACTAGTTATAAGTGGACTAGTAAGTTGTATATATTTGTCATGGTGGTTAGAGTTATCAGCTTTTCTAGGGTACTTCTGGTACTCGTGGTATGTATAACTTGATATACTCGTTTATGTAATTATTGAAGAATTTGATGTAATTTTTGAGATTTATATTGTAAATTAATTGAGGATCGTAGTGAGTGAGTGAGTCCCGTCGAGAGCTGGGTAGGCGACCCGCCGAACCCTCTGGTTCGCCTTAGGGGGAGGTGGGACTGTCACAGTTGGTATCAGAGGTTAGGTTTCAGATCTCTGTAGTGTATCCTAGGCTTGAAGTTTAGGATGCCGGACTGTGGGGTATTTGGTTATTAAGGTAAATATTGAATGCTAGGCTTTTGATATTGGACATTTGTAAATTTTTCCATAAGGCAAAATGGGGATTGAGTTGATTGCACTTGGAGATGGCCAGTCCCAGTGTGGATCGACTTGGTTCTTACTTAATGTTGCAGTTAACTATTTGGACCTATTCTTTAGGTTTGCACCCTAGGGCCGCCGGGGCAGTGCTGGTGGATTAGGTGGGCTCCGCAGGAGAGTTGCGTTAGGGCCGTTGACTTGAATTACTTTGTTGTCTTGTTGAATTGTTTTGAAATCGATATGTTTAGTGTTTTGGTACTAACTGCATTTTGGCTAATTTGTGCATATCTTTGGCATAAACCTGTATATGCATTTAGTGTGCTTTATATTGTGTTTTATATGGTAAAGTTTTCAAAACAAATGGAAGACGGTGGCCGCGATGGAGGTAGGGAACGAAGCCGAGGCTGAGGAAAAGGTCGGGGACGGAGACCAGAACCCGAAAGGGTAGAAAATGAAATTTTGAACAACCAAGCTGATAACCAAGTAGCTACAGCCATACAACGGATGACAGATTTGCTGGCACGAATGGTGGACCAATAGGGTCAGGGTCATGGGAATAATACCGGAAACCCTGTAAATAATTCGGGCAATCACGAGGGAGTGGACCGTGCCCTCGAACGGTTCCAAAAATTTGCACCCCCGAAATTCATAGGTGAACCTAGCCCTGACTTAGCTGAGAGATGGATGGACCGCATGATGGATATATTCGCTGCGCTCGGGTATTCAGAGGAACGGCAGGTATCTTTTGCTGTCTTCCAATTTGAGGGACCAGCCAGTGCTTGGTGGAATGTAATAAAGGCTAAGTGGGAATGAGAACAGACCCCCTGGACTTGGGTCAATTTCACCCGTGAGTTAATGAGAAGTATTTGCCACCGATTGTTCAAGAAAAGCGGGAAGAGGACTTTATCTGCCTGCGTCAAGGGCCGTTAAGTGTGGCCGAGTACGAGACACAATTTACCAAACTCTCCCGTTTTGCTCCAGAGTTAGTACTAACAGACTGAAAGAGAATTCGTCGATTTGTCCAGGGGTTAAACGTGGAAATACAAGAGGCACTGGTGGCTGCCCAGTTGGATACATTCAGCCAGACCCTGGAAAAGGCACAGCGAATAGAGACGACAAGGAGTCAAGTGAAAGCTTTCCGTGACAAGAAAAGGACACCATCTGACACCTATACCTACACTGGTGGACAAAGCTCGAGAAGCGAGCCACCTAGTAAGAGAAGTAAGGAAGTCGGTGGTACACGACCAGTGGGGACTCCGAATCAAGGTAAAACAAAGGAAGATCTGGCAGGAAAAGGGCCCCAAAGTGGTGTCTCACATGGGGAATCAATGTTGGGAACCAGAAGAGTATGTGATGTTTGTGGGGCCACTAACCATACGGAAGATACCTGTTGGAAGAAAGAGAAAAATCGGCGATGTTTCCGATGTGGTAGCAATGAACACCTAGTTGCTCAGTGCCCTCAGAAGTCGAGGGGAGGAAATAAATCAGGGACGAGGGGAAACATTTCTAGGCCGATCAGGGACACCAAAGGTATGAATTTCGAGGACGAAATTCTTTTAAGAGGGGGAGTTTGTTACGCCCCGAAAAGAATAAGTGCGAGAACCCAAAATTTTCTAAGTTTCTAGGGTTTATTTTATTGATCGCTCGTCTTTTCTACATTTTCTTTATTAGAAAAATTTCCCAGATAATTTTTATGAGCAAATATAGTTTTTAGATGATTTTTCTAGTATTGGTTAGTTCTTGAGAAATTAAGAGCGTATACCGGACGTGGGACCCACTAGTGCGGAAAGTTCGGTAAAATTCGGCCAATTAGGTTAAGTTTTGGATACCAGGTTTAATTTACCAGGTGCTAAGAGATAATTAAAGGTTGCTATGGATTAGTGTGAGAGGAAACAAAGGGATATACATGCATTCAATAGGGTGACAAGTGTCACCATAAGATTTAGTCTTGCCATTTGACTACTATTCATGCCTTTACCAAATTAATATCAAAATTTACCAAAAATTCACCATTTTTCTTCTTCTTCTTGGCCGACTTTTTCAAGCAAAAAGGAAAGAAAGCTCTCCACAATTTTGGTCTCCAATCTTGCTCAATTCACCAAACCAACCGATTAATCTTGAATCTTCTCCATATAAACCCCTAGTTTAGTGATTGTGAGGTGATTAGTGAAGTGATTTGGAAGCTTAAGGTGCTAAGTTGTCCTCTTTCTTTGGTTGATAAGGTGAGTAGCTAAGGGACCTTTATTTCTTCTCACTAATGTTTAATTAGTGACTTATGTGAGTTAAAGAGATGAAATTAGGTGTTATTTCATGATTTTGGTTGAATTTGATGAAGTTTTATATTTAATTGGGATTTTTCTGTTTTCATATGAATATAATTATGTGGTCATGTATGATGATTGGAAATGATATTTAAGGAAGCTAGAAGGTAGAAAAAGTGGTAAATTGCAAGCAATTTCTGTTTTGGAAGAAATCTGGAAAATTAGGGTTTCTTGGTTCTTCATTCTGTCCGGTTTTATTGCACCATGATAGAGGCCGAATTGGCCTTGTATTAAAACATGAAAGTTGTAGGGAATGATATTTTAGAGGTGCCTACAAAATTTCAGGTCAATCGGAGTAGCGTAGCTTGAGAAAAGATGGAAATACCCCTGCTGCCCTGTTTCTACCCGAACTCGATAATTGCTTCTGTAATTGGTTAATTTGACTGGGAATGCTTCTGATTCGGTTTTTTATGCCTTCATAAGAAATATAGATCTTGGTTTCAGCTTCGAAACGGTATAAATTTCATCCAAATCCGAGTCCCGTAGCTCCAGTTATGACTAAGACAAGATCAGTTGTCAGAACTGCCTTCGAATTTGGACAGTTCTGACAGGAATGTTTGGACCCATTTTTCTCCATGCTCTGTATTGATTCAGCTTTTGATCCAAACGTGAAAGTTATAGCCTTATGTCCTAGTTTTCCGACGCCTTTGGAATTTCTTGATTTGGATTTGTGAGCTGTGAGTTATGGTCCAGCAAACAAACCCTGTTCGTCACCCGAACACGTAAATTTCTGGTACTGTTTTCCATAATTTCGACCTGCTTCCATTCAGATCTAGATTAAGGTGTCTTCATGAGAATTGTAGCCCTTCCTCATAGCTTCGAAGCGGTGTCTTACCCACTTTGATCCGACATTCCTAGCCTAACTTTTGATCAAACCGGTTTGAAAAGGCAGATTTGGCCATTTCCGTTTGCCGTTCCGCGCGGGCGTGTGCGCCCATTTTGCCGTTTCCGCACTTGCATGTGCCGATTTTGCCGTTTTGTTTAATTTGCATCCTTTAGTAGTTGTTTGTGTGATGATATGGCTCAACCTTCTGCTACAGGCGAAGACGGGCTAGACGGAGCCGGTGGGGCCCACTAGCTGGCGGCTTGAATTCATTTCCGTACTTTCTCTCGTTATACTTGCTCTTTAGGTGAGTGATCAGGATTTCTGTGTAACTCAATACAAAAATGAGTTTACTATGAATGGGCACTTAGACGAGGGTGTACTTTATCGCACTCGATCTAAACCTCATTAGTTGCTATTAATACCTGTGAAATATGATTTTTATGATTTGTTATAGAGCATTCATGGCTTGTGAATATTTGCAGAGCATTTATTGCTTGAACCAGAGCATTTATTGCTTGAGAGCATTTATTGCTTGAATTAGAGCATTTATTGCTTGAACCAGAGCATTTATTGCTTGAACTAGATCATTTATTGCTCGTGACTTGGGCAAGAGAAGTGAGCTGTGTAGCTCAGGATCTTAAGGGTCAACCAATGATCAAACTCGACAAAAGAGTTGGCTTGGGAGCCACCCGTATCCTTACTATGTAGTGTTACTTTTCTGCTTTTGCTTTGCTCTTACTGGTCAAATGTTGACATGTAAAAACTACATTTTTACCCCTGGTTACTCACTAAGCATATAGCTTACCCCATTCTATTATTTTCCTTCGCAGGGGGCCGACGCGGGGATCGCTCTGGAAGGTGTTTAGATAAGTTGAACTTGTACTAGTTATAAGTGGACTAGTAAGTTGTATATATTTGTCATGGTGGTTAGAGTTATCAGCTTTTCTAGGGTACTTCTGGTACTCGTGGTATGTATAATTTGATATACTCGTTTATGTAATTATTGAAGAATTTGATGTAATTTTTGAGATTTATATTGTAAATTAATTGAGGATCGTAGTGAGTGAGTGAGTCCCGGCGAGAGTTGGGCAGGCGACCCGCCGAACCCTCTGGTTCGCCTTAGGTGGAGGTGGGGCTGTCACAACTTGTAATTTGTATGTGGAATTGAGATGAAATTGGTGGTTGTTTGTAGGAGGGAAAAATATAGATTTTAGAGGGAGGTGCTGTTAAAATTTTTCTGCAGGAACCCTTGAGCAGTCTTGGGTAATCTACTATATCTTAATGTAGAAAAGTCAGAATCGAGTTCCGTTTGTTGTGTTTGAAACTAGATTCAGAGTAATTTCTACCATCCAAATTTCATGATTTTTCTTGATTCCTATGAATATCTGTGATTTTTCAAAGTTAACTGAAATTGCATACCTGTTCTGTCTTTTGCTGGATGAAGCGACAACTTGAGGCTCAAATATGACTGACTTGTGTTTTGAATCTTACCATAGTGTCTTCTGGAAAGTTGTAAATCTTTGAATCTATTTTCCAATGGTATAAATTTTATCAATTTTGGACTTAAAAAACTTGAGATATGATTTTTCAAATAGTGTTGCGCAAAACTGGAAAATTCTGTTTTCCTAGAACTGGTCTTACTTTCATTTTCCACTTCAAATTTGGAAATGGTGAACCATTGTAGGTAGGGTTTTGGGGAGAGGTGAAGGGCTTTGAGGTCGTTCATGTCCCTAGGACCAACTATTATCTTTTCACTCAAAAGTCACATTTTATCTCTTTGCATTTGTAGTTCATTTGAATAGGCATATGACTCATAGTCGAGCCTCACTTGTACATTTTGTTTACTAGATTTTGGATGTGGAAACCTCAATTGTTTTACCTTGTTATTTTTAGGATTTCACGGTGATCAAAACCCTACTTTGGGTGAAAACTTGTGAAGTTATCTTTGCTTGAACTGGTGAGTGTACCACTTCCCTGAATTGTTGCTTAATTGGGTCATCTGTACTTGAAATCTATGACATGAATGACTATGAACTCTGTTTATTCTAAATTAAACGAGAGTGTACTTTATCACACTCGTTCTTTGGCCTGTGTGACTGTTTACTGTATAAACTGGAATCTGTTACTTGTACTTGTTATGAGCTTGAATCAGTTACCTGCGCCTGTTATAATGTCGTTTGGAAGTGTATCCAACGACCTTCCTGTTAAACCTGAGCTCAACCTCATGGGGAGTTAATTGAATCGAGCCAGCAAGGGCTTGGTCGAGGAAATTGACAATCCATGGATGCCTGTTCCTGGGGAATCTATGGGTATTGGAGACTCTGGATTTCCGGTATACTCGAGTATTACCATTCCTGTTCCGGTTGAGGTGTTCGGGCCAGGTAAGGGGTATGTTTGGTGGACGAAATTTGGTGTTAAGTGGTGCTCTACTGAACTAGTTACTTTACTTGAAAGTTGACGGAGTGTCAACTACTACTTGATCAAGATATGGTACTGCAATGGGAATTTGGCTCCTAAGAGCCACCTGTATCCTTCCTATTTGAATCACTGTGTTTAACTGCTTTACTTTATATCTGGTATGTGTATCTGACTGATTAAACATGAAATGCCATGATTCTTGACTACTAGTATTTTGGTACCTCATTGAGCGTAAGCTCACTCCCTTCCCGTTATCTTTGTTTTCCTTACAGGGGCAAACTGTGAAATCATGATTTTTGGAAGAAAGGGTCGAGCTAGTGTAAATGTTCTTTTGCTAAGCTCCTTTGTAATAGAAAAACCCTAATTGTATTTTGATCTAGTATCACACTTTGACTTGTAAAGTTCCAACGTGTGTTTAAAAGTGTTTATTCATGTCTCTCTCATGTATTTGTTGGTGAATGTATGTTCGATGGGTTTATATGAACTTTACTTGTATCCACTGGGGATTCAAACGAGTGTGGGATTTGATTGAGAAAAGAAAAATTTTGGCGGGAAACTGTTCACCGAATCCGGCCATATATACGGCCAGTTCTTGGCAGGATACTTGGCCGGATTGGCAGGAGAAGTTGAAAAAAAATTTGGTTTCGCTACTGCCTTGAATCCGGCCGGATTGTGATGTGGACCACTTTTCGTTTCGTTTTCGGTTCCGTCTTCCTTTTCATTGAAGTGTTTAATCGATGTCCCATTTCACCATATGGTTTGGTAAGTTATATTTTGGCATGGTGGTCTCCGATTGTTTGTTTTCTTTGGTTTTATCGCGCGTTATGCAGGGTTTGTGTGATTTGTTTCCGTAGTCCCGGCGAGACTTGGGCAGGCGGTCCACCGAACCCTTTGGTTCGTCTTAGGAGAAGGTGGGGCTGTCATAGAAAAGATGCAAGAAAAACATCGGGAATTGAAAAGGAAATGCGGAGAACTGTACGATGAAGTTGGACATATGAGAAATCCTTATGCCAGAGAATCTAAGGATGCTTTACTAGATAGGTTAAAGAGGATCAGTGGATGTTGTAAATGATGTTTATGAATGAAAATTCGATATTTTGAAATGACTTCTCTTTTGTGTAAAATGGTGGTCAAAAGCAGGTTTAGTAAACGGGTCCCACTTTGAAGGTGTTGCATCATACTAGGCCTACCCTTGGCACAAAAAGGGCTCCCAATAAGACATGCATCCGAATTATTCTAATTTTTACTAACCCCTGTCTTTTTCTTTTTCTTTTTTTTTTCCTTCTTTTAAACAACAGTCAATCGAGATGGGCATCTAATAAGGGTTTTCCTACATTCTCAGGTAGTAATTGCAAATGTAGCTACTCGAAGAAGCCCCATTATCACCCGATCGCGTAGTCGAGTTTCAAGAGATAGTGTAAACATGAGTACCCATCCAGAATCATCTGATAGGCCCGCAACGACATCACCAACGGACTTGGGGAATTTGGGGGCTCAATTGAGTGAAATTCTAAACCGATTTAATGAGCTAAGCATCGAAATGATGGCACAACGGCGCGTGATCGATCAATTGGTCGCGGGTGGTGCTAGCGGTGAACAGCATGAACCTTTACCCCCTGGCCAATCTGAATCTCAACCAATACTCTTACCTTATACTCAAACTTCTGTTACTTCACAAGTTATAAATCCACCTGAAGAAGCATTTACCTATCCCACTCATGGCCCACCACCTATTTATGCACCTAACATCCAAATTAACCCTTCTCATGCCCAAATTTCCCAAAGTTATCCGCCTGCCATTCGAACCTCAGGGACCGTATTATTACTCCACCGCTGAGCCATTCACTCTAGGTACCGCCGCCCAAGGGAAACCTGAAGCTGGGGAGTCATCCACGCCGGTGGATAGGAATTTGTTAAAGAGATTGGATCAGTTTGATGAGTTCATAAGGAAAAGCCAAGGTTTGAGCAAGCAAGGAGGTCTGGACTGCAACGAGCTGTGCCTATTTCCAGATATGCAATTGCCAGAGGGTTTCAAAGCACCCAAATTTAGCAAGTACGACGGAACTGGCAATCCCAAGACACACATTCGGATGTTTGTAAACAAACTAGGGAAGCCGATCGATGATGAGAATCTACATGTGCGCTTATTTCCTAAGAGTCTAGAAGGCATTGGTATTCCAACTTGAAGCCTGAGGATATGAGATCTTGGTTTGATTTGTCAACCGCTTTTATGAGGCAGTACGAATACAATTGCGAGCGAGCTCCGACAAGGACCGCATTGGAGGGAACTAAGAGAAAACCATCTGAGGACCACAAGACGTATGCGAAGAGATGGAGCAAATTGGCCGCCAAGGTGGAGCCTCCCATGACTGAAGATGACATTGTTCGTACATTCATCAAAGCTCATGACCCACCCTATTTTGAGGAAATTTTTCAAATGACTAGGTGTTCCTTTGCCGAGATTGTCAATAAATTGGAAGAGTATGATAAGTTTATGAGAGCAGGGAAAATTGTTAATGTTTCAGCTTTAAAGTCACAGTTGGAAGCTATGCAGAGTCAGAGCAGTAGTAGTAAGAAGTCCCAATTCAAGAAGAAAGACGAGGAAGCTTCCTTTGTCTGGAACCAAGGCTCTTCTTCCCAACCTAGATACCCACAATACCCCGCCTACTCACCCCGTTACCCATGCCAACCACGCCCTCGACCTGTTTACAATACCACTATCAACCACCCCCGACCTCGACCAAATTACTCGAATACACCCTCAACATTATTTCACATTGCTCCACCTAACTTTTAGATTAGACCTCGCCCTGCTTTTAACCCAAGACCTATTCCACGCCCCAACCCAAATTACCACTACCAACAAACCAGTGACACCCAAAATCCAGCCCCATATCGAACCTCCACCAATCTAGGTCGACCCGTTGACCAATTATATGAGCAATTGAAAGCTGCTGGGAAAATTGGCACAATACCTCCTAAAACCTATTCCAAATGATTTCCCATTGGTTATGATCTTCAATCATTTTGTGCTTACCATTCGGGAGCCCCAGGACATTCAATTGCCAATTGTTAGGCACTTAAGCATAAAATTCAGGACATGATCGCGGCTGGAGACATAGTTCTGAGAAGGAGGGATGAACAAGGTCCAAATGTTAGCAAAAATCCTCTTCCTACGTACAAGGATACTGTGGGAGTTATTACTGTAGATGAAGAGGTCAAGGAACCTACACAATTCATTGTAGATGAAGCTGAGATAATGGGAGTCATCGGAGAACCATTCATACTTGAGGAGGAAGCCTATGAAGTCAAGGAAAATACTGATCCGTTTATTCTGGAAATGATACCTTTTGAATGTGAGCCTTCAGAGCTTGTGGTACTTGAATTGCCTGAGCAAGCTCCTGTTCTTAGTCTACAAGAGGTCCCATGGAATTATAGCGAGCCTACACTATTAATTGGAGGAGAAAAAGTGCTCAAAAAGGAAGTGGATGCCATTACTAGATCTGGACGAATCATAGGGGAACCCGCAGTCAATGAATCCTCAAAAGCAAAAGAAAATGCCGTTCCAACAAAACCAACTGTGACTGACGAAGAGGCATTCAATTTCCTTAAGATGTTGAAGAAAAGTGAGTATAAGGTAGTCGAGCAATTGGACAAGATGCCCGCTCAAATTTCCATATTGAATCTGCTCTTAACCTCGAAACTTCACAGAGAGGCTTTACTCAAGGTCTTAACTAAGGCTCAAGTGCCTAAGAACATTCCTGTGGATAAATTCACTCATGTAGTCGAGCATGTTTTGGCTTCAAATCAAATTTCTTTTTTTGATGAAGATTTGACTTCGGAGGGGATTGGACACAACAAAGCGTTGTATATCTCAGTCCGTTGTAATGGGAAGTTATTGCCGAGAGTCTTGATAGATAATGGATCTGCTCTTACTATCTGTCCTTGGAACACTTTGGTTAAGTTGGGATTTTAGGAAGCTAAACTTCGGCCGTCTGCCACTGTGGTGAGAGGGTTTGATGGCGCAAAAAGGGAATCAATGGGAGAAGTGGATTTAGTGCTGGAAATCGGACCTGCCCAGTTTCAAGTTATGTGCCAAGTCATGGACTTCTCGAGTGTTTATAATATTCTTCTCGGACGGCCTTGGATTCATACTTCAGGCGCTGTACCGTCTTCACTCCATCAGATGTTGAGATTTGTGGTGAATGGCCAATTGATCATGATATTTGTTGAGGAAGATTGCACTATGATCGTCAGTCCTGCATTGGAAGAGGAAAGTGATAGAAAAACTCTGGCTTCTCCTCACTATGTGGCTAATATTGTTTCAGTAGGTTGGGGATCTAAAGGCAAGGTAATGGTGGAAATGAATTTACCTGAAACCAGTGTTATGATGGCTAAAGAGATGATTCGAGGAGGATATGAGATAGGCAAGGGCCTCGGGCGTAATCTACAAGGAGTTTTGGAACCAATAGAGTTTCAAGGAAAGAAGGACACCTTCGGATTAGGGTTTCAACCTACTACCAAGGATAAGAAAGAAATGATGAATAGCAAAAGGGTGGAGAAGGAAGGGAAGCAACTTATCATGAGTATCCCACCGTTGTACTATACTTTTTCTTACCCATGAAAGGTGATTAGATCTAAAATGGACCCGATCGAGGAGGTGGATGCTGGATTATCTAAGCTATTTGTGGGGGTTGCTTCTGAGATGGAGTCGTTGGAGGACCCAGAATTTCCAGAGGTGCCTGTCGAAGCAATGAAGAATTGGACCAGTGATCTCCTTCCCTCTCGAAGAGAATTTCGGTAAATCTAGGGGATTGCCTTTGGTCGACATGAGAGAAATCATTCGCATTATTCCTCTTTTTTCTTTCAGTTTTGTAAATAGGTTTCAATCAAATATCTTTCAAGGCAAAGTTTTATAGCGTATCTTTTGTTAAGTAGCATGTCATGATGTTATCCTTTACTTTGAATTTCAATGAAATGCACAGTGTTTATTTCTCAAATTGATTTACTTATGCATTGTTGTGTCTATTTCATTCTTTTTCAGATGGCCAAAAATAAAACACATTGACCCTTTGGATATCACTATTCCGGAATTCGACGATTGCAATCTCGATATCTCTCACGAATTTGAAATTTTGGAATCAGAAATTCAAGACGAAAGCGAAAATGAGGAAGAATCTTAGTCTTTATTAAAGAATCTTGAACAATATGAAGAGAAATCCAAACCGAACTTAGAAGAAACAAAAACCATTAATATTGGCACTGAGACTGAGGTTAAGGAGATAAAAATTAGCATTCATTTGAATAAAAAACAGAGAAAAAAGATGATTGAGTTTTTGACCCTGTTTCAAGATGTGTTTGTCTGGTCCTATGATGATATGCCTGGAATTTCAATAGACATAGTGGTCCATCGATTACCGACTGATCCAAATTTTCCACCAGTGAAGCAAAAACCTCGCAAGTTTAAGCCAGATATGAGCCTCAAAATCAAGGAGCAGATCGAGAAGCAGCTCAACGCAAGAATCATTATGGTGTCTCATTATCCCATTTGGCTTTCAAATCCGGTACCTGTTCCGAAAAAAAGTGGAGAAGTGCGGGTCTGTGTTGATTACAGGGATCTCAATAAGGCCAGCCCGAAAGATGATTTTCCGTTGCCGAACATTCATATTCTTCTGGACAATACCGCAGGACATGAGATCGAATCATTTGCTGACTGTTTTGTCGGGTATCACCAGATCTTAATGGCAGAGGAAGTGATGTGTGCACGAGTCTCGCCCCACGCAACGACCCAGTCCGAGTTCCATTGGGCCCAGTCACACGTGCACGGGCCAAGCTCTTCAAAGAATCACTCCAAGCCCTGGTTCAAGTCGTCCAAGACCAACATGGAGTTCACAAAGATATTGAGGGCTTAGAGAGAGACAATCAAGCCATTTGCACCATGATCCAAGCCCACGAAGACTCAAGTGGGCCTTCAAGAGGACCGGCCTTATAGGGCCTTAGCCTTAGTACTTGATAGATTGGATTAATTTGTCTTCATAGCTCATTGGGCCGGCCCATCTTGGACACCAAGATGGCCGAACTCTTTGCCATTGTTTCCTTAGGTTTTCTTAGTCACTTTAGCCTATAAATAGGCTTGCTTTGTAAGGTTTTAGGGGAGACGTTTTATCAATAAAGTTGTTATTTTCGATTCTTCTTCTTGTGAGAGAATTCGAGCCTTTTACTTGCTTTGGCAAGGGTTTTGAGCAATCTTGCATCTCGTCCTAGATTGTTCCACCGACCTATCCCGTGGAGTAGTCACCTTCATTGGAGTCGTCATCCTACCATCTTGAATCACATCGTGTCGTCCGTTTGGTTCTAGATCCCGCAATTCCAAGCGTTGGTCATCCTCGCTAGATCCTTGGGCAAACGTGCTACGTGTCTCGAAACGAGTTGATCGAGGAACGTATCAGTTGATATCAGAGCTTTGGTGGATGTATCTTCCGTTATATCCGTAGTTTTGTCTTAGTTTTCCTTATTTCCGCTGCACTTGTCTCAAAAAAAAAAATTCTGGTCATTGTTTGTTGTTGAAGTCGAGTCCAAATCTGTCCGTTTGTGCCGTATTAACAAAAAAAAAAAAAAATCTGTTCGTTAGCTTTGTTGCTGTGTTGTGCCGTTTTCTTTCTTTTGTTGTCAAAAATTCTGGTCGTGTAGTTGCGTTTGGTTGCATCAATTCTGGTCGGTATTGTGTTCACTAAATCTGTTCGACACTTGTTGTTTGAGTCGTTTGTTCCTTCAATTCTGCCGCGGTTGTGTTGTCATGATTTGATGTCCAATTCTGTCCAAAGTGGTCGCTATTGTTGCTAGCCTAAGCTGACCAGGTTTTGTGCTTTTAATTGCATTAATTCTACCAGCTTTGGGTCATAGCCGAATGTGTAAAAAAAAAAAAAAAAAAGAGACGGCTAGGGTTTCCCAATTTCGCGGCTAGGGTTTTTCTTTGTTGTCAAATCTGTCCAAGTAGTTATTGTTATCCAAGTTGTGTGCTTAGCTTGCCTAAACTGATTTGGGATACAAAAACTTGTTGGGTTGGTGAATCTTGAAGAAAATCTACAAGGTTTCTAAGGTTCTTGAAGTTCTTGACCGCTATCTTGAAATTCTTGAAAGTCTTGGAGAAACCTTGTTAGTTTGAGGAAGTTGGGTGGTGCGTTCTTGCGTGTTGAGGGCTGACCTTATTTCTGGGATTTTTACTCATTCGGACAAGGACTTGTGTTGTCTTTAAGTCAAAAAAAAAAAAAAACAGAAACGCAAGAGAAAAGAGAAAAAAAAAATTCGGACAACAAGAAACAAAGAAGGAAGCCGTATCATTATTGTCAAACCTGTCTTGTTACTTCTTGTTCCAACCCAAACCAGAAAATTACAGCAAGATCTTGATTCAAAAGTTTTGGCCAACCTCTTCTTGGAAATCTTGATCACCTTGGATCTTGATCACTTGTGTCACCTTTTGGGTTTCTTGAGGGTCTTGATTATCTTAGGGTTTGAAGACTTGCACTTCCCTTCGTATAAAGAGTTTTTTGTAAGATCTTGCATCCATACGAGGCTTCCTTGGTTTAGGAGTGAATTTGATGTGTGCACGAGTCTCGGCCCACGCAACGACCCAGTCCGAGTTCCATTGGGCCCAGTCACACGTGCACGGGCCAAGCTCTTCAAAGAATCACTCCAAGCCCTGGTTCAAGTCGTCCAAGACCAACATGGAGTTCACAAAGATATTGACGGCTTAGAGAGAGACAATCAAGCCATTTGCACCATGATCCAAGCCCACGAAGACTCAAGTGGGCCTTCAAGAGGACCGGCCCTATAGGGCCTTAGCCTTAGTACTTGATAGATTGGATTAATTTGTCTTCATAGCTCATTGGGCCGGCCCATCTTGGACACCAAGATGGCCGAACTCTTTGCCATTGTTTCCTTAGGTTTTCTTAGTCACTTTAGCCTATAAATAGGCTTGCTTTGTAAGGTTTTAGGGTAGACGTTTTATCAATAAAGTTGTTATTTTCGATTCATCTTCTTGTGAGAGAATTCGAGCCTTTTACTTGCTTTGGCAAGGGTTTTGAGCAATCTTGCGTCTCGTCCTAGATTGTTCCACCGACCTATCCCGTGGAGTAGTCACCTTCATTGGAGTCGTCGTCCTACCGTCTTGAATCAAATCGTGTCGTCCGTTTGGTTCTAGATCCCGCAGTTCCAAGCATTGGTCATCCTCGCTAGATCCTTGGGCAAACGTGCTACGTGTCTCGAAACGAGTTGATCGAGGAACGTATCAGAATTTCTTGGGAGATTTTTGGGTAACAATACTTGCTTTACCTTGGAAGTCCATTGGAGCCGAATTGCTTGAGCAACAAGAACCAAACCTGTCTTGTAGGAGAGAGGGCCGAATTGCTTGTTTCTTGGAATTGATAGAGAGCCGAATTGCTTGGGCAAGTTGCGGCTGTGAGAGAGGGAGTTTTATAGGAAGGTTAGCCAACTTAGGGAAGGATTTGAGAAGGCAGAAATCTGGAAATTTTTGATGGCCAATTCGGTTGAAAACCGAGCTACCAAATCCGGCTTGTGTAGTTGTGAAGTGTGCGGCTGTGAGAGGGGGATTTTAGGGCAAGACTAACCGACCTTGGGTTGGGTTTAAGAGGTGAATTTCTGGAAGTTTGCGGGTAAGAGAGAGGAGGAACCGAATCTGTTGTGGAGAAGGATTAGGAAGTTGCTTAAGAAAGATCTTCAAGGGAGTTTCCAACTCTAACTTGTTTTCCATTTTGGTTTAGGAGACTAAGCAAACAAACTTGGATACCTCTTGGACACTTCTCTATATTTTCTTCTCCATTTTAGGATATTCTCCTATATTCTCTCATCCACTTTAGGAAACCACTCCTACATCTTAGGATTCTTGGAGTTTTCTTTCTTGGCAATATTTTCCAAATCTGTCCACCGCCCCTAAGCCTTCCAAAACCGTCCTTCCTTTACAAAGTCTCACCCAACTGTGTCCTTCACCCTTGCTTACTCTTGTGGGAAAAGTTGGTGACGATTATTGGACGCGAGCAACATTTCTCAACTACCTAAGCCAACAGGTAAAGGTACTTGGTAAGTCTACTAAGAGTGTTTTGAGTGCTATACACGAAAGTGAGTGAAACACTAAGGGAGTGAAGTGAGGACACATTTGCACTATTCTTGTACTACTAACCTTTTTGCAGGGCGTACGGAGAGACATGGAGCAAGATCAACAACCGCCTTCCAAAGACTATTCTCTGTTGTTCACCGCCATGAGGCATGAGCTCAAACGCATTAGTGAGCAACAAATGGAGGAGTTGCACACCCGGTTTGATGAACTCGCCAAGCGTCTCACCCCGGGCTCTCGTTCTGGATCACGCAACCGGAGTAGCCGTGGCCTCAAAGGAACACCCAGTGAGGACTACTCCGCCAGTGAAGACGACGAGCAACCCGAGAAGCCTCGACGGGACACGCCTACGAACGAACTCAAGGGGCTTAAGATTCAAGTCCTCGCATTCAAAGGCAAAAGTGACCCTGAAGCTTACTTGGAGTGGGAAGGCCGTATCGAGATGGTCTTCGACTGCTACGATTACAGTGAGGAACAAAAGGTTAAAATTGCCACTGTGGAGTTCACTGACTACGCACTAGTCTGGTGGGACCAAGTAAGGACCCATAGGCGGAGGATGGGCGAACCACGTGTCCGGACTCGGCGAGAACTCAAGGCACTGATGCGCAAGCGATTTGTTCCTAGCTACTACAATCGCGATCTCCATTCTAAGCTTCAAACTCTCACTCAAGGCAACATGAGTGTGGAAGACTACTACAAGGAGATCGAGATGGCCATGATGAGGGCCAATATTCAAGAGGACAATGAAGCCACGGTGGCTAGGTTTCTTAGGGTTCTCAATCCTGACCTTCAAGAAACCTTGGAGCTCCAACATTACTTGGACATGCACGACCTTCTAGAACTCGCTATCAAGGCCGAGCGGGGGAAGAAACTAAGACGAGGAGCACGTACTTTCCAAACTTCTAACACCGCTTCATGGAGGGGCAACCAACAACGAAGGGTGACCCACGAAGTTGGAAGTGCGGTGATACCAACCTCTTCTAACCGAATCCAAGGTCACACCTCTAACCACAATTCCTATTCTACCCCTAACAAGGTTTCCGATGCATCCAGGTCCACTTCAAAGGCACCGCATGAGACTCCTAAGACTAGGAGTAGGGACATCAAGTGCTTCAAGTGCCAAGGGTTTGGACATATTCAATCTCAGTGCCCAAACCAACGGGTCATGCTCATCACTCACAACGGCAAAATCGTGTCTGATGATGACGAATGTGAGGAGATGCCCGAACTGGTCGAAGACGACTGCCTGGAAGAAGAGTCAGCTGGGGAGGCTTGCTCGCCTGCACGAGGAGAAGTAGGTTGCTTGGTGGCACGGCGAGTGCTAACCGCCCGCGTTAAGGAGGACGAGCAGCTACAACGAGAAAACCTATTCTACACCCGCTGTAAGGTAGGCGACAAAGTGTGTAGTCTCATCATCGACGGTGGGAGTTGCACGAACGTGGCCAGTTTGCTCATGGTTGAGAGTTTAGGACTCCCCACTACCAGGCATCCAAATCCTTAACGCCTCCAATGGCTAAGTGAGGATGGTGAGGTACGAGTCTTCAAACAGGTACGCATTCCCTTTCAATTGGTACTTACACTGATGAAATCGTGTGCGACGTAGTGCCAATGCATGCTACGCATATCATTTTGGGAAGGCCCTGGCAATTTGACAAACACGTCACATTCGATGGAAGAGCAAATAAGTGCACACTTTTGCACGATGGCAAACGTAAGGTCCTTACACCTCTCACACCTGCACAAGTTTATGAGGACCAACTACTATTGCAAAGGGAGTGTGAACAAGACCGTCAAAGGAGGAAACTAAAGGCGGTCGACCCTGGTAAAAGCTCCACTTCTACGAGTGAGCCATCAACCAAGGGTCAAGGGAGCACACCTAGGGGTATCCATGACAAATCACCTACCGCACCTACCACTAGGAAGCACAACATGATTATTAAGGCTAAAGAAGATGTGTGCACGAGTCTCGGCCCACGCAACGACCCAGTCCGAGTTCCATTGGGCCCAGTCACACGTGCACGGGCCAAGCTCTTCAAAGAATCACTCCAAGCCCTGGTTCAAGTCGTCCAAGACCAACATGGAGTTCACAAAGATATTGACGGCTTAGAGAGAGACAATCAAGCCATTTGCACCATGATCCAAGCCCACGAAGACTCAAGTGGGCCTTCAAGAGGACCGGCCCTATAGGGCCTTAGCCTTAGTACTTGATAGATTGGATTAATTTGTCTTCATAGCTCATTGGGCCGGCCCATCTTGGACACCAAGATGGCCGAACTCTTTGCCATTGTTTCCTTAGGTTTTCTTAGTCACTTTAGCCTATAAATAGGCTTGCTTTGTAAGGTTTTAGGGTAGACGTTTTATCAATAAAGTTGTTATTTTCGATTCATCTTCTTGTGAGAGAATTCGAGCCTTTTACTTGCTTTGGCAAGGGTTTTGAGCAATCTTGCGTCTCGTCCTAGATTGTTCCACCGACCTATCCCGTGGAGTAGTCACCTTCATTGGAGTCGTCGTCCTACCGTCTTGAATCAAATCGTGTCGTCCGTTTGGTTCTAGATCCCGCAGTTCCAAGCATTGGTCATCCTCGCTAGATCCTTGGGCAAACGTGCTACGTGTCTCGAAACGAGTTGATCGAGGAACGTATCAGAATTTCTTGGGAGATTTTTGGGTAACAATACTTGCTTTACCTTGGAAGTCCATTGGAGCCGAATTGCTTGAGCAACAAGAACCAAACCTGTCTTGTAGGAGAGAGGGCCGAATTGCTTGTTTCTTGGAATTGAGAGAGAGCCGAATTGCTTGGGCCAGCTGCGGCTGTGAGAGAGGGAGTTTTATAGGAAGGTTAGCCAACTTAGGGAAGGATTTGAGAAGGCAGAAATCTGGAAATTTTTGATGGCCAATTCGGTTGAAAACCGAGCTACCAAATCCGGCTTGTGTAGTTGTGAAGTGTGCGGCTGTGAGAGGGGGATTTTAGGGCAAGACTAACCGACCTTGGGTTGGGTTTAAGAGGTGAATTTCTGGAAGTTTGCGGGTAAGAGAGAGGAGGAACCGAATCTGTTGTGGAGAAGGATTAGGAAGTTGCTTAAGAAAGATCTTCAAGGGAGTTTCCAACTCTAACTTGTTTTCCATTTTGGTTTAGGAGACTAAGCAAACAAACTTGGATACCTCTTGGACACTTCTCTATATTTTCTTCTCCATTTTAGGATATTCTCCTATATTCTCTCATCCACTTTAGGAAACCACTCCTACATCTTAGGATTCTTGGAGTTTCCTTTCTTGGCAATATTTTCCAAATCTGTCCACCGCCCCTAAGCCTTCCAAAACCGTCCTTCCTTTACAAAGTCTCACCCAACTGTGTCCTTCACCCTTGCTTACTCTTGTGGGAAAAGTTGGTGACGATTATTGGACGCGAGCAACATTTCTCAACTACCTAAGCCAACAGGTAAAGGTACTTGGTAAGTCTACTAAGAGTGTTTTGAGTGCTACACACGAGCGTGAGTGAAACACTAAGGGAGTGAAGTGAGGACACATTTGCACTATTCTTGTACTACTAACCTTTTTGCAGGGCGTACGGAGAGACATGGAGCAAGATCAACAACCGCCTTCCAAAGACTATTCTCTGTTGTTCACCGCCATGAGGCATGAGCTCAAACGCATTAGTGAGCAACAAATGGAGGAGTTGCACACCCGGTTTGATGAACTCGCCAAGCGTCTCACCCCGGGCTCTCGTTCTGGATCACACAACCGGAGTAGCCGTGGCCTCAAAGGAACACCCAGTGAGGACTACTCCGCCAGTGAAGACGACGAGCAACCCGAGAAGCCTCGACGGGACACGCCTACGAACGAACTCAAGGGGCTTAAGATTCAAGTCCCCGCATTCAAAGGCAAAAGTGACCCTGAAGCTTACTTGGAGTGGGAAGGCCGTATCGAGATGGTCTTCGACTGCTACGATTACAGTGAGGAACAAAAGGTTAAAATTGCCACTGTGGAGTTCACTGACTACGCACTAGTCTGGTGGGACCAAGTAAGGACCCATAGGCGGAGGATGGGCGAACCACGTGTCCGGACTCGGCGAGAACTCAAGGCACTGATGCGCAAGCGATTTGTTCCTAGCTACTACAATCGCGATCTCCATTCTAAGCTTCAAACTCTCACTCAAGGCAACATGAGTGTGGAAGACTACTACAAGGAGATCGAGATGGCCATGATGAGGGCCAATATTCAAGAGAACAATGAAGCCACGATGGCTAGGTTTCTTAGGGGTCTCAATCCTGACCTTCAAGAAACCTTGGAGCTCCAACATTACTTGGACATGCACGACCTTCTAGAACTCGCTATCAAGGCCGAGCGGGGGAAGAAACTAAGACGAGGAGCACGTACTTTCCAAACTTCTAACACCACTTCATGGAGGGGCAACCAACCACGAAGGGTGACCCACGAAGTTGGAAGTGCGGTGATACCAACCTCTTCTAACCGAATCCAAGGTCACACCTCTAACCGCAATTCCTATTCTACCCCTAACAAGGTTTCCGATGCATCCAGGTCCACTTCAAAGGCACCGCATGAGACTCCTAAGACTAGGAGTAGGGACATCAAGTGCTTCAAGTGCCAAGGGTTTGGACATATTCAATCTCAGTGCCCAAACCAACGGGTCATGCTCATCACTCACAACGGCAAAATCGTGTCTGATGATGACGAATGTGAGGAGATGCCCGAACTGGTCGAAGACGACTGCCTGGAAGAAGAGTCAGCTGGGGAGGCTTGCTCGCCTGCACGAGGAGAAGTAGGTTGCTTGGTGGCACGGCGAGTGCTAACCGCCCGCGTTAAGGAGGACGAGCAGCTACAACGAGAAAACCTATTCTACACCCGCTGTAAGGTAGGCGACAAAGTGTGTAGTCTCATCATCGACGGTGGGAGTTGCACGAACGTGGCCAGTTTGCTCATGGTTGAGAGTTTAGGACTCCCCACTACCAGGCATCCAAATCCTTAACGCCTCCAATGGCTAAGTGAGGATGGTGAGGTACGAGTCTTCAAACAGGTACGCATTCCCTTTCAATTGGTACTTACACTGATGAAATCGTGTGCGACGTAGTGCCAATGCATGCTACGCATATCATTTTGGGAAGGCCCTGGCAATTTGACAAACACGTCACATTCGATGGAAGAGCAAATAAGTGCACACTTTTGCACGATGGCAAACGTAAGGTCCTTACACCTCTCACACCTGCACAAGTTTATGAGGACCAACTACTATTGCAAAGGGAGTGTGAACAAGACCGTCAAAGGAGGAAACTAAAGGCGGTCGACCCTGGTAAAAGCTCCACTTCTACGAGTGAGCCATCAACCAAGGGTCAAGGGAGCACACCTAGGGGTATCCATGACAAATCACCTACCGCACCTACCACTAGGAAGCACAACATGATTATTAAGGCTAAAGAAGATGTGTGCACGAGTCTCGGCCCACGCAACGACCCAGTCCGAGTTCCATTGGGCCCAGTCACACGTGCACGGGCCAAGCTCTTCAAAGAATCACTCCAAGCCCTGGTTCAAGTCGTCCAAGACCAACATGGAGTTCACAAAGATATTGACGGCTTAGAGAGAGACAATCAAGCCATTTGCACCATGATCCAAGCCCACGAAGACTCAAGTGGGCCTTCAAGAGGACCGGCCCTATAGGGCCTTAGCCTTAGTACTTGATAGATTGGATTAATTTGTCTTCATAGCTCATTGGGCCGGCCCATCTTGGACACCAAGATGGCCGAACTCTTTGCCATTGTTTCCTTAGGTTTTCTTAGTCACTTTAGCCTATAAATAGGCTTGCTTTGTAAGGTTTTAGGGTAGACGTTTTATCAATAAAGTTGTTATTTTCGATTCATCTTCTTGTGAGAGAATTCGAGCCTTTTACTTGCTTTGGCAAGGGTTTTGAGCAATCTTGCGTCTCGTCCTAGATTGTTCCACCGACCTATCCCGTGGAGTAGTCACCTTCATTGGAGTCGTCGTCCTACCGTCTTGAATCAAATCGTGTCGTCCGTTTGGTTCTAGATCCCGCAGTTCCAAGCATTGGTCATCCTCGCTAGATCCTTGGGCAAACGTGCTACGTGTCTCGAAACGAGTTGATCGAGGAACGTATCAGAATTTCTTGGGAGATTTTTGGGTAACAATACTTGCTTTACCTTGGAAGTCCATTGGAGCCGAATTGCTTGAGCAACAAGAACCAAACCTGTCTTGTAGGAGAGAGGGCCGAATTGCTTGTTTCTTGGAATTGAGAGAGAGCCGAATTGCTTGGGCCAGCTGCGGCTGTGAGAGAGGGAGTTTTATAGGAAGGTTAGCCAACTTAGGGAAGGATTTGAGAAGGCAGAAATCTGGAAATTTTTGATGGCCAATTCGGTTGAAAACCGAGCTACCAAATCCGGCTTGTGTAGTTGTGAAGTGTGCGGCTGTGAGAGGGGGATTTTAGGGCAAGACTAACCGACCTTGGGTTGGGTTTAAGAGGTGAATTTCTGGAAGTTTGCGGGTAAGAGAGAGGAGGAACCGAATCTGTTGTGGAGAAGGATTAGGAAGTTGCTTAAGAAAGATCTTCAAGGGAGTTTCCAACTCTAACTTGTTTTCCATTTTGGTTTAGGAGACTAAGCAAACAAACTTGGATACCTCTTGGACACTTCTCTATATTTTCTTCTCCATTTTAGGATATTCTCCTATATTCTCTCATCCACTTTAGGAAACCACTCCTACATCTTAGGATTCTTGGAGTTTCCTTTCTTGGCAATATTTTCCAAATCTGTCCACCGCCCCTAAGCCTTCCAAAACCGTCCTTCCTTTACAAAGTCTCACCCAACTGTGTCCTTCACCCTTGCTTACTCTTGTGGGAAAAGTTGGTGACGATTATTGGACGCGAGCAACATTTCTCAACTACCTAAGCCAACAGGTAAAGGTACTTGGTAAGTCTACTAAGAGTGTTTTGAGTGCTACACACGAGCGTGAGTGAAACACTAAGGGAGTGAAGTGAGGACACATTTGCACTATTCTTGTACTACTAACCTTTTTGCAGGGCGTACGGAGAGACATGGAGCAAGATCAACAACCGCCTTCCAAAGACTATTCTCTGTTGTTCACCGCCATGAGGCATGAGCTCAAACGCATTAGTGAGCAACAAATGGAGGAGTTGCACACCCGGTTTGATGAACTCGCCAAGCGTCTCACCCCGGGCTCTCGTTCTGGATCACACAACCGGAGTAGCCGTGGCCTCAAAGGAACACCCAGTGAGGACTACTCCGCCAGTGAAGACGACGAGCAACCCGAGAAGCCTCGACGGGACACGCCTACGAACGAACTCAAGGGGCTTAAGATTCAAGTCCCCGCATTCAAAGGCAAAAGTGACCCTGAAGCTTACTTGGAGTGGGAAGGCCGTATCGAGATGGTCTTCGACTGCTACGATTACAGTGAGGAACAAAAGGTTAAAATTGCCACTGTGGAGTTCACTGACTACGCACTAGTCTGGTGGGACCAAGTAAGGACCCATAGGCGGAGGATGGGCGAACCACGTGTCCGGACTCGGCGAGAACTCAAGGCACTGATGCGCAAGCGATTTGTTCCTAGCTACTACAATCGCGATCTCCATTCTAAGCTTCAAACTCTCACTCAAGGCAACATGAGTGTGGAAGACTACTACAAGGAGATCGAGATGGCCATGATGAGGGCCAATATTCAAGAGAACAATGAAGCCACGATGGCTAGGTTTCTTAGGGGTCTCAATCCTGACCTTCAAGAAACCTTGGAGCTCCAACATTACTTGGACATGCACGACCTTCTAGAACTCGCTATCAAGGCCGAGCGGGGGAAGAAACTAAGACGAGGAGCACGTACTTTCCAAACTTCTAACACCACTTCATGGAGGGGCAACCAACCACGAAGGGTGACCCACGAAGTTGGAAGTGCGGTGATACCAACCTCTTCTAACCGAATCCAAGGTCACACCTCTAACCGCAATTCCTATTCTACCCCTAACAAGGTTTCCGATGCATCCAGGTCCACTTCAAAGGCACCGCATGAGACTCCTAAGACTAGGAGTAGGGACATCAAGTGCTTCAAGTGCCAAGGGTTTGGACATATTCAATCTCAGTGCCCAAACCAACGGGTCATGCTCATCACTCACAACGGCAAAATCGTGTCTGATGATGACGAATGTGAGGAGATGCCCGAACTGGTCGAAGACGACTGCCTGGAAGAAGAGTCAGCTGGGGAGGCTTGCTCGCCTGCACGAGGAGAAGTAGGTTGCTTGGTGGCACGGCGAGTGCTAACCGCCCGCGTTAAGGAGGACGAGCAGCTACAACGAGAAAACCTATTCTACACCCGCTGTAAGGTAGGCGACAAAGTGTGTAGTCTCATCATCGACGGTGGGAGTTGCACGAACGTGGCCAGTTTGCTCATGGTTGAGAGTTTAGGACTCCCCACTACCAGGCATCCAAATCCTTAACGCCTCCAATGGCTAAGTGAGGATGGTGAGGTACGAGTCTTCAAACAGGTACGCATTCCCTTTCAATTGGTACTTACACTGATGAAATCGTGTGCGACGTAGTGCCAATGCATGCTACGCATATCATTTTGGGAAGGCCCTGGCAATTTGACAAACACGTCACATTCGATGGAAGAGCAAATAAGTGCACACTTTTGCACGATGGCAAACGTAAGGTCCTTACACCTCTCACACCTGCACAAGTTTATGAGGACCAACTACTATTGCAAAGGGAGTGTGAACAAGACCGTCAAAGGAGGAAACTAAAGGCGGTCGACCCTGGTAAAAGCTCCACTTCTACGAGTGAGCCATCAACCAAGGGTCAAGGGAGCACACCTAGGGGTATCCATGACAAATCACCTACCGCACCTACCACTAGGAAGCACAACATGATTATTAAGGCTAAAGAAGATGTGTGCACGAGTCTCGGCCCACGCAACGACCCAGTCCGAGTTCCATTGGGCCCAGTCACACGTGCACGGGCCAAGCTCTTCAAAGAATCACTCCAAGCCCTGGTTCAAGTCGTCCAAGACCAACATGGAGTTCACAAAGATATTGACGGCTTAGAGAGAGACAATCAAGCCATTTGCACCATGATCCAAGCCCACGAAGACTCAAGTGGGCCTTCAAGAGGACCGGCCCTATAGGGCCTTAGCCTTAGTACTTGATAGATTGGATTAATTTGTCTTCATAGCTCATTGGGCCGGCCCATCTTGGACACCAAGATGGCCGAACTCTTTGCCATTGTTTCCTTAGGTTTTCTTAGTCACTTTAGCCTATAAATAGGCTTGCTTTGTAAGGTTTTAGGGTAGACGTTTTATCAATAAAGTTGTTATTTTCGATTCATCTTCTTGTGAGAGAATTCGAGCCTTTTACTTGCTTTGGCAAGGGTTTTGAGCAATCTTGCGTCTCGTCCTAGATTGTTCCACCGACCTATCCCGTGGAGTAGTCACCTTCATTGGAGTCGTCGTCCTACCGTCTTGAATCAAATCGTGTCGTCCGTTTGGTTCTAGATCCCGCAGTTCCAAGCATTGGTCATCCTCGCTAGATCCTTGGGCAAACGTGCTACGTGTCTCGAAACGAGTTGATCGAGGAACGTATCAGAATTTCTTGGGAGATTTTTGGGTAACAATACTTGCTTTACCTTGGAAGTCCATTGGAGCCGAATTGCTTGAGCAACAAGAACCAAACCTGTCTTGTAGGAGAGAGGGCCGAATTGCTTGTTTCTTGGAATTGAGAGAGAGCCGAATTGCTTGGGCCAGCTGCGGCTGTGAGAGAGGGAGTTTTATAGGAAGGTTAGCCAACTTAGGGAAGGATTTGAGAAGGCAGAAATCTGGAAATTTTTGATGGCCAATTCGGTTGAAAACCGAGCTACCAAATCCGGCTTGTGTAGTTGTGAAGTGTGCGGCTGTGAGAGGGGGATTTTAGGGCAAGACTAACCGACCTTGGGTTGGGTTTAAGAGGTGAATTTCTGGAAGTTTGCGGGTAAGAGAGAGGAGGAACCGAATCTGTTGTGGAGAAGGATTAGGAAGTTGCTTAAGAAAGATCTTCAAGGGAGTTTCCAACTCTAACTTGTTTTCCATTTTGGTTTAGGAGACTAAGCAAACAAACTTGGATACCTCTTGGACACTTCTCTATATTTTCTTCTCCATTTTAGGATATTCTCCTATATTCTCTCATCCACTTTAGGAAACCACTCCTACATCTTAGGATTCTTGGAGTTTCCTTTCTTGGCAATATTTTCCAAATCTGTCCACCGCCCCTAAGCCTTCCAAAACCGTCCTTCCTTTACAAAGTCTCACCCAACTGTGTCCTTCACCCTTGCTTACTCTTGTGGGAAAAGTTGGTGACGATTATTGGACGCGAGCAACATTTCTCAACTACCTAAGCCAACAGGTAAAGGTACTTGGTAAGTCTACTAAGAGTGTTTTGAGTGCTACACACGAGCGTGAGTGAAACACTAAGGGAGTGAAGTGAGGACACATTTGCACTATTCTTGTACTACTAACCTTTTTGCAGGGCGTACGGAGAGACATGGAGCAAGATCAACAACCGCCTTCCAAAGACTATTCTCTGTTGTTCACCGCCATGAGGCATGAGCTCAAACGCATTAGTGAGCAACAAATGGAGGAGTTGCACACCCGGTTTGATGAACTCGCCAAGCGTCTCACCCCGGGCTCTCGTTCTGGATCACACAACCGGAGTAGCCGTGGCCTCAAAGGAACACCCAGTGAGGACTACTCCGCCAGTGAAGACGACGAGCAACCCGAGAAGCCTCGACGGGACACGCCTACGAACGAACTCAAGGGGCTTAAGATTCAAGTCCCCGCATTCAAAGGCAAAAGTGACCCTGAAGCTTACTTGGAGTGGGAAGGCCGTATCGAGATGGTCTTCGACTGCTACGATTACAGTGAGGAACAAAAGGTTAAAATTGCCACTGTGGAGTTCACTGACTACGCACTAGTCTGGTGGGACCAAGTAAGGACCCATAGGCGGAGGATGGGCGAACCACGTGTCCGGACTCGGCGAGAACTCAAGGCACTGATGCGCAAGCGATTTGTTCCTAGCTACTACAATCGCGATCTCCATTCTAAGCTTCAAACTCTCACTCAAGGCAACATGAGTGTGGAAGACTACTACAAGGAGATCGAGATGGCCATGATGAGGGCCAATATTCAAGAGAACAATGAAGCCACGATGGCTAGGTTTCTTAGGGGTCTCAATCCTGACCTTCAAGAAACCTTGGAGCTCCAACATTACTTGGACATGCACGACCTTCTAGAACTCGCTATCAAGGCCGAGCGGGGGAAGAAACTAAGACGAGGAGCACGTACTTTCCAAACTTCTAACACCACTTCATGGAGGGGCAACCAACCACGAAGGGTGACCCACGAAGTTGGAAGTGCGGTGATACCAACCTCTTCTAACCGAATCCAAGGTCACACCTCTAACCGCAATTCCTATTCTACCCCTAACAAGGTTTCCGATGCATCCAGGTCCACTTCAAAGGCACCGCATGAGACTCCTAAGACTAGGAGTAGGGACATCAAGTGCTTCAAGTGCCAAGGGTTTGGACATATTCAATCTCAGTGCCCAAACCAACGGGTCATGCTCATCACTCACAACGGCAAAATCGTGTCTGATGATGACGAATGTGAGGAGATGCCCGAACTGGTCGAAGACGACTGCCTGGAAGAAGAGTCAGCTGGGGAGGCTTGCTCGCCTGCACGAGGAGAAGTAGGTTGCTTGGTGGCACGGCGAGTGCTAACCGCCCGCGTTAAGGAGGACGAGCAGCTACAACGAGAAAACCTATTCTACACCCGCTGTAAGGTAGGCGACAAAGTGTGTAGTCTCATCATCGACGGTGGGAGTTGCACGAACGTGGCCAGTTTGCTCATGGTTGAGAGTTTAGGACTCCCCACTACCAGGCATCCAAATCCTTAACGCCTCCAATGGCTAAGTGAGGATGGTGAGGTACGAGTCTTCAAACAGGTACGCATTCCCTTTCAATTGGTACTTACACTGATGAAATCGTGTGCGACGTAGTGCCAATGCATGCTACGCATATCATTTTGGGAAGGCCCTGGCAATTTGACAAACACGTCACATTCGATGGAAGAGCAAATAAGTGCACACTTTTGCACGATGGCAAACGTAAGGTCCTTACACCTCTCACACCTGCACAAGTTTATGAGGACCAACTACTATTGCAAAGGGAGTGTGAACAAGACCGTCAAAGGAGGAAACTAAAGGCGGTCGACCCTGGTAAAAGCTCCACTTCTACGAGTGAGCCATCAACCAAGGGTCAAGGGAGCACACCTAGGGGTATCCATGACAAATCACCTACCGCACCTACCACTAGGAAGCACAACATGATTATTAAGGCTAAAGAAGATGTGTGCACGAGTCTCGGCCCACGCAACGACCCAGTCCGAGTTCCATTGGGCCCAGTCACACGTGCACGGGCCAAGCTCTTCAAAGAATCACTCCAAGCCCTGGTTCAAGTCGTCCAAGACCAACATGGAGTTCACAAAGATATTGACGGCTTAGAGAGAGACAATCAAGCCATTTGCACCATGATCCAAGCCCACGAAGACTCAAGTGGGCCTTCAAGAGGACCGGCCCTATAGGGCCTTAGCCTTAGTACTTGATAGATTGGATTAATTTGTCTTCATAGCTCATTGGGCCGGCCCATCTTGGACACCAAGATGGCCGAACTCTTTGCCATTGTTTCCTTAGGTTTTCTTAGTCACTTTAGCCTATAAATAGGCTTGCTTTGTAAGGTTTTAGGGTAGACGTTTTATCAATAAAGTTGTTATTTTCGATTCATCTTCTTGTGAGAGAATTCGAGCCTTTTACTTGCTTTGGCAAGGGTTTTGAGCAATCTTGCGTCTCGTCCTAGATTGTTCCACCGACCTATCCCGTGGAGTAGTCACCTTCATTGGAGTCGTCGTCCTACCGTCTTGAATCAAATCGTGTCGTCCGTTTGGTTCTAGATCCCGCAGTTCCAAGCATTGGTCATCCTCGCTAGATCCTTGGGCAAACGTGCTACGTGTCTCGAAACGAGTTGATCGAGGAACGTATCAGAATTTCTTGGGAGATTTTTGGGTAACAATACTTGCTTTACCTTGGAAGTCCATTGGAGCCGAATTGCTTGAGCAACAAGAACCAAACCTGTCTTGTAGGAGAGAGGGCCGAATTGCTTGTTTCTTGGAATTGAGAGAGAGCCGAATTGCTTGGGCCAGCTGCGGCTGTGAGAGAGGGAGTTTTATAGGAAGGTTAGCCAACTTAGGGAAGGATTTGAGAAGGCAGAAATCTGGAAATTTTTGATGGCCAATTCGGTTGAAAACCGAGCTACCAAATCCGGCTTGTGTAGTTGTGAAGTGTGCGGCTGTGAGAGGGGGATTTTAGGGCAAGACTAACCGACCTTGGGTTGGGTTTAAGAGGTGAATTTCTGGAAGTTTGCGGGTAAGAGAGAGGAGGAACCGAATCTGTTGTGGAGAAGGATTAGGAAGTTGCTTAAGAAAGATCTTCAAGGGAGTTTCCAACTCTAACTTGTTTTCCATTTTGGTTTAGGAGACTAAGCAAACAAACTTGGATACCTCTTGGACACTTCTCTATATTTTCTTCTCCATTTTAGGATATTCTCCTATATTCTCTCATCCACTTTAGGAAACCACTCCTACATCTTAGGATTCTTGGAGTTTCCTTTCTTGGCAATATTTTCCAAATCTGTCCACCGCCCCTAAGCCTTCCAAAACCGTCCTTCCTTTACAAAGTCTCACCCAACTGTGTCCTTCACCCTTGCTTACTCTTGTGGGAAAAGTTGGTGACGATTATTGGACGCGAGCAACATTTCTCAACTACCTAAGCCAACAGGTAAAGGTACTTGGTAAGTCTACTAAGAGTGTTTTGAGTGCTACACACGAGCGTGAGTGAAACACTAAGGGAGTGAAGTGAGGACACATTTGCACTATTCTTGTACTACTAACCTTTTTGCAGGGCGTACGGAGAGACATGGAGCAAGATCAACAACCGCCTTCCAAAGACTATTCTCTGTTGTTCACCGCCATGAGGCATGAGCTCAAACGCATTAGTGAGCAACAAATGGAGGAGTTGCACACCCGGTTTGATGAACTCGCCAAGCGTCTCACCCCGGGCTCTCGTTCTGGATCACACAACCGGAGTAGCCGTGGCCTCAAAGGAACACCCAGTGAGGACTACTCCGCCAGTGAAGACGACGAGCAACCCGAGAAGCCTCGACGGGACACGCCTACGAACGAACTCAAGGGGCTTAAGATTCAAGTCCCCGCATTCAAAGGCAAAAGTGACCCTGAAGCTTACTTGGAGTGGGAAGGCCGTATCGAGATGGTCTTCGACTGCTACGATTACAGTGAGGAACAAAAGGTTAAAATTGCCACTGTGGAGTTCACTGACTACGCACTAGTCTGGTGGGACCAAGTAAGGACCCATAGGCGGAGGATGGGCGAACCACGTGTCCGGACTCGGCGAGAACTCAAGGCACTGATGCGCAAGCGATTTGTTCCTAGCTACTACAATCGCGATCTCCATTCTAAGCTTCAAACTCTCACTCAAGGCAACATGAGTGTGGAAGACTACTACAAGGAGATCGAGATGGCCATGATGAGGGCCAATATTCAAGAGAACAATGAAGCCACGATGGCTAGGTTTCTTAGGGGTCTCAATCCTGACCTTCAAGAAACCTTGGAGCTCCAACATTACTTGGACATGCACGACCTTCTAGAACTCGCTATCAAGGCCGAGCGGGGGAAGAAACTAAGACGAGGAGCACGTACTTTCCAAACTTCTAACACCACTTCATGGAGGGGCAACCAACCACGAAGGGTGACCCACGAAGTTGGAAGTGCGGTGATACCAACCTCTTCTAACCGAATCCAAGGTCACACCTCTAACCGCAATTCCTATTCTACCCCTAACAAGGTTTCCGATGCATCCAGGTCCACTTCAAAGGCACCGCATGAGACTCCTAAGACTAGGAGTAGGGACATCAAGTGCTTCAAGTGCCAAGGGTTTGGACATATTCAATCTCAGTGCCCAAACCAACGGGTCATGCTCATCACTCACAACGGCAAAATCGTGTCTGATGATGACGAATGTGAGGAGATGCCCGAACTGGTCGAAGACGACTGCCTGGAAGAAGAGTCAGCTGGGGAGGCTTGCTCGCCTGCACGAGGAGAAGTAGGTTGCTTGGTGGCACGGCGAGTGCTAACCGCCCGCGTTAAGGAGGACGAGCAGCTACAACGAGAAAACCTATTCTACACCCGCTGTAAGGTAGGCGACAAAGTGTGTAGTCTCATCATCGACGGTGGGAGTTGCACGAACGTGGCCAGTTTGCTCATGGTTGAGAGTTTAGGACTCCCCACTACCAGGCATCCAAATCCTTAACGCCTCCAATGGCTAAGTGAGGATGGTGAGGTACGAGTCTTCAAACAGGTACGCATTCCCTTTCAATTGGTACTTACACTGATGAAATCGTGTGCGACGTAGTGCCAATGCATGCTACGCATATCATTTTGGGAAGGCCCTGGCAATTTGACAAACACGTCACATTCGATGGAAGAGCAAATAAGTGCACACTTTTGCACGATGGCAAACGTAAGGTCCTTACACCTCTCACACCTGCACAAGTTTATGAGGACCAACTACTATTGCAAAGGGAGTGTGAACAAGACCGTCAAAGGAGGAAACTAAAGGCGGTCGACCCTGGTAAAAGCTCCACTTCTACGAGTGAGCCATCAACCAAGGGTCAAGGGAGCACACCTAGGGGTATCCATGACAAATCACCTACCGCACCTACCACTAGGAAGCACAACATGATTATTAAGGCTAAAGAAGATGTGTGCACGAGTCTCGGCCCACGCAACGACCCAGTCCGAGTTCCATTGGGCCCAGTCACACGTGCACGGGCCAAGCTCTTCAAAGAATCACTCCAAGCCCTGGTTCAAGTCGTCCAAGACCAACATGGAGTTCACAAAGATATTGACGGCTTAGAGAGAGACAATCAAGCCATTTGCACCATGATCCAAGCCCACGAAGACTCAAGTGGGCCTTCAAGAGGACCGGCCCTATAGGGCCTTAGCCTTAGTACTTGATAGATTGGATTAATTTGTCTTCATAGCTCATTGGGCCGGCCCATCTTGGACACCAAGATGGCCGAACTCTTTGCCATTGTTTCCTTAGGTTTTCTTAGTCACTTTAGCCTATAAATAGGCTTGCTTTGTAAGGTTTTAGGGTAGACGTTTTATCAATAAAGTTGTTATTTTCGATTCATCTTCTTGTGAGAGAATTCGAGCCTTTTACTTGCTTTGGCAAGGGTTTTGAGCAATCTTGCGTCTCGTCCTAGATTGTTCCACCGACCTATCCCGTGGAGTAGTCACCTTCATTGGAGTCGTCGTCCTACCGTCTTGAATCAAATCGTGTCGTCCGTTTGGTTCTAGATCCCGCAGTTCCAAGCATTGGTCATCCTCGCTAGATCCTTGGGCAAACGTGCTACGTGTCTCGAAACGAGTTGATCGAGGAACGTATCAGAATTTCTTGGGAGATTTTTGGGTAACAATACTTGCTTTACCTTGGAAGTCCATTGGAGCCGAATTGCTTGAGCAACAAGAACCAAACCTGTCTTGTAGGAGAGAGGGCCGAATTGCTTGTTTCTTGGAATTGAGAGAGAGCCGAATTGCTTGGGCCAGCTGCGGCTGTGAGAGAGGGAGTTTTATAGGAAGGTTAGCCAACTTAGGGAAGGATTTGAGAAGGCAGAAATCTGGAAATTTTTGATGGCCAATTCGGTTGAAAACCGAGCTACCAAATCCGGCTTGTGTAGTTGTGAAGTGTGCGGCTGTGAGAGGGGGATTTTAGGGCAAGACTAACCGACCTTGGGTTGGGTTTAAGAGGTGAATTTCTGGAAGTTTGCGGGTAAGAGAGAGGAGGAACCGAATCTGTTGTGGAGAAGGATTAGGAAGTTGCTTAAGAAAGATCTTCAAGGGAGTTTCCAACTCTAACTTGTTTTCCATTTTGGTTTAGGAGACTAAGCAAACAAACTTGGATACCTCTTGGACACTTCTCTATATTTTCTTCTCCATTTTAGGATATTCTCCTATATTCTCTCATCCACTTTAGGAAACCACTCCTACATCTTAGGATTCTTGGAGTTTCCTTTCTTGGCAATATTTTCCAAATCTGTCCACCGCCCCTAAGCCTTCCAAAACCGTCCTTCCTTTACAAAGTCTCACCCAACTGTGTCCTTCACCCTTGCTTACTCTTGTGGGAAAAGTTGGTGACGATTATTGGACGCGAGCAACATTTCTCAACTACCTAAGCCAACAGGTAAAGGTACTTGGTAAGTCTACTAAGAGTGTTTTGAGTGCTACACACGAGCGTGAGTGAAACACTAAGGGAGTGAAGTGAGGACACATTTGCACTATTCTTGTACTACTAACCTTTTTGCAGGGCGTACGGAGAGACATGGAGCAAGATCAACAACCGCCTTCCAAAGACTATTCTCTGTTGTTCACCGCCATGAGGCATGAGCTCAAACGCATTAGTGAGCAACAAATGGAGGAGTTGCACACCCGGTTTGATGAACTCGCCAAGCGTCTCACCCCGGGCTCTCGTTCTGGATCACACAACCGGAGTAGCCGTGGCCTCAAAGGAACACCCAGTGAGGACTACTCCGCCAGTGAAGACGACGAGCAACCCGAGAAGCCTCGACGGGACACGCCTACGAACGAACTCAAGGGGCTTAAGATTCAAGTCCCCGCATTCAAAGGCAAAAGTGACCCTGAAGCTTACTTGGAGTGGGAAGGCCGTATCGAGATGGTCTTCGACTGCTACGATTACAGTGAGGAACAAAAGGTTAAAATTGCCACTGTGGAGTTCACTGACTACGCACTAGTCTGGTGGGACCAAGTAAGGACCCATAGGCGGAGGATGGGCGAACCACGTGTCCGGACTCGGCGAGAACTCAAGGCACTGATGCGCAAGCGATTTGTTCCTAGCTACTACAATCGCGATCTCCATTCTAAGCTTCAAACTCTCACTCAAGGCAACATGAGTGTGGAAGACTACTACAAGGAGATCGAGATGGCCATGATGAGGGCCAATATTCAAGAGAACAATGAAGCCACGATGGCTAGGTTTCTTAGGGGTCTCAATCCTGACCTTCAAGAAACCTTGGAGCTCCAACATTACTTGGACATGCACGACCTTCTAGAACTCGCTATCAAGGCCGAGCGGGGGAAGAAACTAAGACGAGGAGCACGTACTTTCCAAACTTCTAACACCACTTCATGGAGGGGCAACCAACCACGAAGGGTGACCCACGAAGTTGGAAGTGCGGTGATACCAACCTCTTCTAACCGAATCCAAGGTCACACCTCTAACCGCAATTCCTATTCTACCCCTAACAAGGTTTCCGATGCATCCAGGTCCACTTCAAAGGCACCGCATGAGACTCCTAAGACTAGGAGTAGGGACATCAAGTGCTTCAAGTGCCAAGGGTTTGGACATATTCAATCTCAGTGCCCAAACCAACGGGTCATGCTCATCACTCACAACGGCAAAATCGTGTCTGATGATGACGAATGTGAGGAGATGCCCGAACTGGTCGAAGACGACTGCCTGGAAGAAGAGTCAGCTGGGGAGGCTTGCTCGCCTGCACGAGGAGAAGTAGGTTGCTTGGTGGCACGGCGAGTGCTAACCGCCCGCGTTAAGGAGGACGAGCAGCTACAACGAGAAAACCTATTCTACACCCGCTGTAAGGTAGGCGACAAAGTGTGTAGTCTCATCATCGACGGTGGGAGTTGCACGAACGTGGCCAGTTTGCTCATGGTTGAGAGTTTAGGACTCCCCACTACCAGGCATCCAAATCCTTAACGCCTCCAATGGCTAAGTGAGGATGGTGAGGTACGAGTCTTCAAACAGGTACGCATTCCCTTTCAATTGGTACTTACACTGATGAAATCGTGTGCGACGTAGTGCCAATGCATGCTACGCATATCATTTTGGGAAGGCCCTGGCAATTTGACAAACACGTCACATTCGATGGAAGAGCAAATAAGTGCACACTTTTGCACGATGGCAAACGTAAGGTCCTTACACCTCTCACACCTGCACAAGTTTATGAGGACCAACTACTATTGCAAAGGGAGTGTGAACAAGACCGTCAAAGGAGGAAACTAAAGGCGGTCGACCCTGGTAAAAGCTCCACTTCTACGAGTGAGCCATCAACCAAGGGTCAAGGGAGCACACCTAGGGGTATCCATGACAAATCACCTACCGCACCTACCACTAGGAAGCACAACATGATTATTAAGGCTAAAGAAGATGTGTGCACGAGTCTCGGCCCACGCAACGACCCAGTCCGAGTTCCATTGGGCCCAGTCACACGTGCACGGGCCAAGCTCTTCAAAGAATCACTCCAAGCCCTGGTTCAAGTCGTCCAAGACCAACATGGAGTTCACAAAGATATTGACGGCTTAGAGAGAGACAATCAAGCCATTTGCACCATGATCCAAGCCCACGAAGACTCAAGTGGGCCTTCAAGAGGACCGGCCCTATAGGGCCTTAGCCTTAGTACTTGATAGATTGGATTAATTTGTCTTCATAGCTCATTGGGCCGGCCCATCTTGGACACCAAGATGGCCGAACTCTTTGCCATTGTTTCCTTAGGTTTTCTTAGTCACTTTAGCCTATAAATAGGCTTGCTTTGTAAGGTTTTAGGGTAGACGTTTTATCAATAAAGTTGTTATTTTCGATTCATCTTCTTGTGAGAGAATTCGAGCCTTTTACTTGCTTTGGCAAGGGTTTTGAGCAATCTTGCGTCTCGTCCTAGATTGTTCCACCGACCTATCCCGTGGAGTAGTCACCTTCATTGGAGTCGTCGTCCTACCGTCTTGAATCAAATCGTGTCGTCCGTTTGGTTCTAGATCCCGCAGTTCCAAGCATTGGTCATCCTCGCTAGATCCTTGGGCAAACGTGCTACGTGTCTCGAAACGAGTTGATCGAGGAACGTATCAGAATTTCTTGGGAGATTTTTGGGTAACAATACTTGCTTTACCTTGGAAGTCCATTGGAGCCGAATTGCTTGAGCAACAAGAACCAAACCTGTCTTGTAGGAGAGAGGGCCGAATTGCTTGTTTCTTGGAATTGAGAGAGAGCCGAATTGCTTGGGCCAGCTGCGGCTGTGAGAGAGGGAGTTTTATAGGAAGGTTAGCCAACTTAGGGAAGGATTTGAGAAGGCAGAAATCTGGAAATTTTTGATGGCCAATTCGGTTGAAAACCGAGCTACCAAATCCGGCTTGTGTAGTTGTGAAGTGTGCGGCTGTGAGAGGGGGATTTTAGGGCAAGACTAACCGACCTTGGGTTGGGTTTAAGAGGTGAATTTCTGGAAGTTTGCGGGTAAGAGAGAGGAGGAACCGAATCTGTTGTGGAGAAGGATTAGGAAGTTGCTTAAGAAAGATCTTCAAGGGAGTTTCCAACTCTAACTTGTTTTCCATTTTGGTTTAGGAGACTAAGCAAACAAACTTGGATACCTCTTGGACACTTCTCTATATTTTCTTCTCCATTTTAGGATATTCTCCTATATTCTCTCATCCACTTTAGGAAACCACTCCTACATCTTAGGATTCTTGGAGTTTCCTTTCTTGGCAATATTTTCCAAATCTGTCCACCGCCCCTAAGCCTTCCAAAACCGTCCTTCCTTTACAAAGTCTCACCCAACTGTGTCCTTCACCCTTGCTTACTCTTGTGGGAAAAGTTGGTGACGATTATTGGACGCGAGCAACATTTCTCAACTACCTAAGCCAACAGGTAAAGGTACTTGGTAAGTCTACTAAGAGTGTTTTGAGTGCTACACACGAGCGTGAGTGAAACACTAAGGGAGTGAAGTGAGGACACATTTGCACTATTCTTGTACTACTAACCTTTTTGCAGGGCGTACGGAGAGACATGGAGCAAGATCAACAACCGCCTTCCAAAGACTATTCTCTGTTGTTCACCGCCATGAGGCATGAGCTCAAACGCATTAGTGAGCAACAAATGGAGGAGTTGCACACCCGGTTTGATGAACTCGCCAAGCGTCTCACCCCGGGCTCTCGTTCTGGATCACACAACCGGAGTAGCCGTGGCCTCAAAGGAACACCCAGTGAGGACTACTCCGCCAGTGAAGACGACGAGCAACCCGAGAAGCCTCGACGGGACACGCCTACGAACGAACTCAAGGGGCTTAAGATTCAAGTCCCCGCATTCAAAGGCAAAAGTGACCCTGAAGCTTACTTGGAGTGGGAAGGCCGTATCGAGATGGTCTTCGACTGCTACGATTACAGTGAGGAACAAAAGGTTAAAATTGCCACTGTGGAGTTCACTGACTACGCACTAGTCTGGTGGGACCAAGTAAGGACCCATAGGCGGAGGATGGGCGAACCACGTGTCCGGACTCGGCGAGAACTCAAGGCACTGATGCGCAAGCGATTTGTTCCTAGCTACTACAATCGCGATCTCCATTCTAAGCTTCAAACTCTCACTCAAGGCAACATGAGTGTGGAAGACTACTACAAGGAGATCGAGATGGCCATGATGAGGGCCAATATTCAAGAGAACAATGAAGCCACGATGGCTAGGTTTCTTAGGGGTCTCAATCCTGACCTTCAAGAAACCTTGGAGCTCCAACATTACTTGGACATGCACGACCTTCTAGAACTCGCTATCAAGGCCGAGCGGGGGAAGAAACTAAGACGAGGAGCACGTACTTTCCAAACTTCTAACACCACTTCATGGAGGGGCAACCAACCACGAAGGGTGACCCACGAAGTTGGAAGTGCGGTGATACCAACCTCTTCTAACCGAATCCAAGGTCACACCTCTAACCGCAATTCCTATTCTACCCCTAACAAGGTTTCCGATGCATCCAGGTCCACTTCAAAGGCACCGCATGAGACTCCTAAGACTAGGAGTAGGGACATCAAGTGCTTCAAGTGCCAAGGGTTTGGACATATTCAATCTCAGTGCCCAAACCAACGGGTCATGCTCATCACTCACAACGGCAAAATCGTGTCTGATGATGACGAATGTGAGGAGATGCCCGAACTGGTCGAAGACGACTGCCTGGAAGAAGAGTCAGCTGGGGAGGCTTGCTCGCCTGCACGAGGAGAAGTAGGTTGCTTGGTGGCACGGCGAGTGCTAACCGCCCGCGTTAAGGAGGACGAGCAGCTACAACGAGAAAACCTATTCTACACCCGCTGTAAGGTAGGCGACAAAGTGTGTAGTCTCATCATCGACGGTGGGAGTTGCACGAACGTGGCCAGTTTGCTCATGGTTGAGAGTTTAGGACTCCCCACTACCAGGCATCCAAATCCTTAACGCCTCCAATGGCTAAGTGAGGATGGTGAGGTACGAGTCTTCAAACAGGTACGCATTCCCTTTCAATTGGTACTTACACTGATGAAATCGTGTGCGACGTAGTGCCAATGCATGCTACGCATATCATTTTGGGAAGGCCCTGGCAATTTGACAAACACGTCACATTCGATGGAAGAGCAAATAAGTGCACACTTTTGCACGATGGCAAACGTAAGGTCCTTACACCTCTCACACCTGCACAAGTTTATGAGGACCAACTACTATTGCAAAGGGAGTGTGAACAAGACCGTCAAAGGAGGAAACTAAAGGCGGTCGACCCTGGTAAAAGCTCCACTTCTACGAGTGAGCCATCAACCAAGGGTCAAGGGAGCACACCTAGGGGTATCCATGACAAATCACCTACCGCACCTACCACTAGGAAGCACAACATGATTATTAAGGCTAAAGAAGATGTGTGCACGAGTCTCGGCCCACGCAACGACCCAGTCCGAGTTCCATTGGGCCCAGTCACACGTGCACGGGCCAAGCTCTTCAAAGAATCACTCCAAGCCCTGGTTCAAGTCGTCCAAGACCAACATGGAGTTCACAAAGATATTGACGGCTTAGAGAGAGACAATCAAGCCATTTGCACCATGATCCAAGCCCACGAAGACTCAAGTGGGCCTTCAAGAGGACCGGCCCTATAGGGCCTTAGCCTTAGTACTTGATAGATTGGATTAATTTGTCTTCATAGCTCATTGGGCCGGCCCATCTTGGACACCAAGATGGCCGAACTCTTTGCCATTGTTTCCTTAGGTTTTCTTAGTCACTTTAGCCTATAAATAGGCTTGCTTTGTAAGGTTTTAGGGTAGACGTTTTATCAATAAAGTTGTTATTTTCGATTCATCTTCTTGTGAGAGAATTCGAGCCTTTTACTTGCTTTGGCAAGGGTTTTGAGCAATCTTGCGTCTCGTCCTAGATTGTTCCACCGACCTATCCCGTGGAGTAGTCACCTTCATTGGAGTCGTCGTCCTACCGTCTTGAATCAAATCGTGTCGTCCGTTTGGTTCTAGATCCCGCAGTTCCAAGCATTGGTCATCCTCGCTAGATCCTTGGGCAAACGTGCTACGTGTCTCGAAACGAGTTGATCGAGGAACGTATCAGAATTTCTTGGGAGATTTTTGGGTAACAATACTTGCTTTACCTTGGAAGTCCATTGGAGCCGAATTGCTTGAGCAACAAGAACCAAACCTGTCTTGTAGGAGAGAGGGCCGAATTGCTTGTTTCTTGGAATTGAGAGAGAGCCGAATTGCTTGGGCCAGCTGCGGCTGTGAGAGAGGGAGTTTTATAGGAAGGTTAGCCAACTTAGGGAAGGATTTGAGAAGGCAGAAATCTGGAAATTTTTGATGGCCAATTCGGTTGAAAACCGAGCTACCAAATCCGGCTTGTGTAGTTGTGAAGTGTGCGGCTGTGAGAGGGGGATTTTAGGGCAAGACTAACCGACCTTGGGTTGGGTTTAAGAGGTGAATTTCTGGAAGTTTGCGGGTAAGAGAGAGGAGGAACCGAATCTGTTGTGGAGAAGGATTAGGAAGTTGCTTAAGAAAGATCTTCAAGGGAGTTTCCAACTCTAACTTGTTTTCCATTTTGGTTTAGGAGACTAAGCAAACAAACTTGGATACCTCTTGGACACTTCTCTATATTTTCTTCTCCATTTTAGGATATTCTCCTATATTCTCTCATCCACTTTAGGAAACCACTCCTACATCTTAGGATTCTTGGAGTTTCCTTTCTTGGCAATATTTTCCAAATCTGTCCACCGCCCCTAAGCCTTCCAAAACCGTCCTTCCTTTACAAAGTCTCACCCAACTGTGTCCTTCACCCTTGCTTACTCTTGTGGGAAAAGTTGGTGACGATTATTGGACGCGAGCAACATTTCTCAACTACCTAAGCCAACAGGTAAAGGTACTTGGTAAGTCTACTAAGAGTGTTTTGAGTGCTACACACGAGCGTGAGTGAAACACTAAGGGAGTGAAGTGAGGACACATTTGCACTATTCTTGTACTACTAACCTTTTTGCAGGGCGTACGGAGAGACATGGAGCAAGATCAACAACCGCCTTCCAAAGACTATTCTCTGTTGTTCACCGCCATGAGGCATGAGCTCAAACGCATTAGTGAGCAACAAATGGAGGAGTTGCACACCCGGTTTGATGAACTCGCCAAGCGTCTCACCCCGGGCTCTCGTTCTGGATCACACAACCGGAGTAGCCGTGGCCTCAAAGGAACACCCAGTGAGGACTACTCCGCCAGTGAAGACGACGAGCAACCCGAGAAGCCTCGACGGGACACGCCTACGAACGAACTCAAGGGGCTTAAGATTCAAGTCCCCGCATTCAAAGGCAAAAGTGACCCTGAAGCTTACTTGGAGTGGGAAGGCCGTATCGAGATGGTCTTCGACTGCTACGATTACAGTGAGGAACAAAAGGTTAAAATTGCCACTGTGGAGTTCACTGACTACGCACTTGTCTGGTGGGACCAAGTAAGGACCCATAGGCGGAGGATGGGCGAACCACGTGTCCGGACTCGGCGAGAACTCAAGGCACTGATGCGCAAGCGATTTGTTCCTAGCTACTACAATCGCGATCTCCATTCTAAGCTTCAAACTCTCACTCAAGGCAACATGAGTGTGGAAGACTACTACAAGGAGATCGAGATGGCCATGATGAGGGCCAATATTCAAGAGAACAATGAAGCCACGATGGCTAGGTTTCTTAGGGGTCTCAATCCTGACCTTCAAGAAACCTTGGAGCTCCAACATTACTTGGACATGCACGACCTTCTAGAACTCGCTATCAAGGCCGAGCGGGGGAAGAAACTAAGACGAGGAGCACGTACTTTCCAAACTTCTAACACCACTTCATGGAGGGGCAACCAACCACGAAGGGTGACCCACGAAGTTGGAAGTGCGGTGATACCAACCTCTTCTAACCGAATCCAAGGTCACACCTCTAACCGCAATTCCTATTCTACCCCTAACAAGGTTTCCGATGCATCCAGGTCCACTTCAAAGGCACCGCATGAGACTCCTAAGACTAGGAGTAGGGACATCAAGTGCTTCAAGTGCCAAGGGTTTGGACATATTCAATCTCAGTGCCCAAACCAACGGGTCATGCTCATCACTCACAACGGCAAAATCGTGTCTGATGATGACGAATGTGAGGAGATGCCCGAACTGGTCGAAGACGACTGCCTGGAAGAAGAGTCAGCTGGGGAGGCTTGCTCGCCTGCACGAGGAGAAGTAGGTTGCTTGGTGGCACGGCGAGTGCTAACCGCTCGCGTTAAGGAGGACGAGCAGCTACAACGAGAAAACCTATTCTACACCCGCTGTAAGGTAGGCGACAAAGTGTGTAGTCTCATCATCGACGGTGGGAGTTGCACGAACGTGGCCAGTTTGCTCATGGTTGAGAGTTTAGGACTCCCCACTACCAGGCATCCAAATCCTTAACGCCTCCAATGGCTAAGTGAGGATGGTGAGGTACGAGTCTTCAAACAGGTACGCATTCCCTTTCAATTGGTACTTACACTGATGAAATCGTGTGCGACGTAGTGCCAATGCATGCTACGCATATCATTTTGGGAAGGCCCTGGCAATTTGACAAACACGTCACATTCGATGGAAGAGCAAATAAGTGCACACTTTTGTACGATGGCCAACGTAAGGTCCTTACACCTCTCACACCTGCACAAGTTTATGAGGACCAACTACTATTGCAAAGGGAGTGTGAACAAGACCGTCAAAGGAGGAAACTAAAGGCGGTCGACCCTGGTAAAAGCTCCACTTCTACGAGTGAGCCATCAACCAAGGGTCAAGGGAGCACACCTAGGGGTATCCATGACAAATCACCTACCGCACCTACCACTAGGAAGCACAACATGATTATTAAGGCTAAAGATGATGTGTGCACAAGTCTCGGCCCACGCAACGACCCAGTCCGAGTTCCATTGGGCCCAGTCACACGTGCACGGGCCAAGCTCTTCAAAGAATCACTCCAAGCCCTGGTTCAAGTCGTCCAAGACCAACATGGAGTTCACAAAGATATTGACGGCTTAGAGAGAGACAATCAAGCCATTTGTACCATGATCCAAGCCCACGAAGACTCAAGTGGGCCTTCAAGAGGACCGGCCCTATAGGGCCTTAGCCTTAGTACTTGATAGATTGGATTAATTTGTCTTCATAGCTCATTGGGCCGGCCCATCTTGGACACCAAGATGGCCGAACTCTTTGCCATTGTTTCCTTAGGTTTTCTTAGTCACTTTAGCCTATAAATAGGCTTGCTTTGTAAGGTTTTAGGGTAGACGTTTTATCAATAAAGTTGTTATTTTCGATTCATCTTCTTGTGAGAGAATTCGAGCCTTTTACTTGCTTTGGCAAGGGTTTTGAGCAATCTTGCGTCTCGTCCTAGATTGTTCCACCGACCTATCCCGTGGAGTAGTCACCTTCATTGGAGTCATCGTCCTACCGTCTTGAATCAAATCGTGTCGTCCGTTTGGTTCTAGATCCCGCAATTCCAAGCATTGGTCATCCTTGCTAGATCCTTGGGCAAACGTGCTACGTGTCTCGAAACGAGTTGATCGAGGAACGTATCAGAATTTCTTGGGAGATTTTTGGGTAACAATACTTGCTTTACCTTGGAAGTCCATTGGAGCCGAATTGCTTGAGCAACAAGAACCAAACCTGTCTTGTAGGAGAGAGGGCCGAATTGCTTGTTTCTTGGAATTGAGAGAGAGCCGAATTGCTTGGGCCAGCTGCGGCTGTGAGAGAAGGAGTTTTATAGGAAGGTTAGCCAACTTAGGGAAGGATTTGAGAAGGCAGAAATCTGGAAATTTTTGATGGCCAATTCGGTTGAAAACCGAGCTACCAAATCCGGCTTGTGTAGTTGTGAAGTGTGCGGCTGTGAGAGGGGGATTTTAGGGCAAGACTAACCGACCTTGGGTTGGGTTTAAGAGGTGAATTTCTGGAAGTTTGCGGGTAAGAGAGAGGAGGAACCGAATCTGTTGTGGAGAAGGATTAGGAAGTTGCTTAAGAAAGATCTTCAAGGGAGTTTCCAACTCTAACTTGTTTTCCATTTTGGTTTAGGAGACTAAGCAAACAAACTTGGATACCTCTTGGACACTTCTCTATATTTTCTTCTCCATTTTAGGATATTCTCCTATATTCTCTCATCCACTTTAGGAAACCACTCCTACATCTTAGGATTCTTGGAGTTTCCTTTCTTGGCAATATTTTCCAAATCTGTCCACCGCCCCTAAGCCTTCCAAAACCGTCCTTCCTTTACAAAGTCTCACCCAACTGTGTCCTTCACCCTTGCTTACTCTTGTGGGAAAAGTTGGTGACGATTATTGGACGCGAGCAACATTTCTCAACTACCTAAGCCAACAGGTAAAGGTACTTGGTAAGTCTACTAAGAGTGTTTTGAGTGCTATACACGAGCGTGAGTGAAACACTAAGGGAGTGAAGTGAGGACACATTTGCACTATTCTTGTACTACTAACCTTTTTGCAGGGCGTACGGAGAGACATGGAGCAAGATCAACAACCGCCTTCCAAAGACTATTCTCTGTTGTTCACCGCCATGAGGCATGAGCTCAAACGCATTAGTGAGCAACAAATGGAGGAGTTGCACACCCGGTTTGATGAACTCGCCAAGCGTCTCACCCCGGGCTCTCGTTCTGGATCACGCAACCGGAGTAGCCGTGGCCTCAAAGGAACACCCAGTGAGGACTACTCCGCCAGTGAAGACGACGAGCAACCCGAGAAGCCTCGACGGGACACGCCTACGAACGAACTCAAGGGGCTTAAGATTCAAGTCCCCGCATTCAAAGGCAAAAGTGACCCTGAAGCTTACTTGGAGTGGGAAGGCCGTATCGAGATGGTCTTCGACTGCTACGATTACAGTGAGGAACAAAAGGTTAAAATTGCCACTGTGGAGTTCACTGACTACGCACTAGTCTGGTGGGACCAAGTAAGGACCCATAGGCGGAGGATGGGCGAACCACGTGTCCGGACTCGGCGAGAACTCAAGGCACTGATGCGCAAGCGATTTGTTCCTAGCTACTACAATCGCGATCTCCATTCTAAGCTTCAAACTCTCACTCAAGGCAACATGAGTGTGGAAGACTACTACAAGGAGATCGAGATGGCCATGATGAGGGCCAATATTCAAGAGGACAATGAAGCCACGATGGCTAGGTTTCTTAGGGGTCTCAATCCTAACCTTCAAGAAACCTTGGAGCTCCAACATTACTTGGACATGCAAGACCTTCTAGAACTCGCTATCAAGGCCGAGCGGGGGAAGAAACTAAGACGAGGAGCACGTACTTTCCAAACTTCTAACACCACTTCATGGAGGGGCAACCAACCACGAAGGGTGACCCACGAAGTTGGAAGTGCGGTGATACCAACCTCTTCTAACCGAATCCAAGGTCACACCTCTAACCGCAATTCCTATTCTACCCCTAACAAGGTTTCCGATGCATCCAGGTCCACTTCAAAGGCACCGCATGAGACTCCTAAGACTAGGAGTAGGGACATCAAGTGCTTCAAGTGCCAAGGGTTTGGACATATTCAATCTCAGTGCCCAAACCAACGGGTCATGCTCATCACTCACAACGGCAAAATCGTGTCTGATGATGACGAATGTGAGGAGATGCCCGAACTGGTCGAAGACGACTGCCTGGAAGAAGAGTCAGCTGGGGAGGCTTGCTCGCCTGCACGAGGAGAAGTAGGTTGCTTGGTGGCACGGCGAGTGCTAACCGCCCGCGTTAAGGAGGACGAGCAGCTACAACGAGAAAACCTATTCTACACCCGCTGTAAGGTAGGCGACAAAGTGTGTAGTCTCATCATCGACGGTGGGAGTTGCACGAACGTGGCCAGTTTGCTCATGGTTGAGAGTTTAGGACTCCCCACTACCAGGCATCCAAATCCTTAACGCCTCCAATGGCTAAGTGAGGATGGTGAGGTACGAGTCTTCAAACAGGTACGCATTCCCTTTCAAACAGGTACGCCTCCAATGCCTCCAATACTTGTTCCCAAAAAGGACGGTACTTGGCGCATGTGCACTGACTGTCGGGCTGTGAACGCTATCACTGTCAAATATCGTCATCCCATTCCTAGACTTGATGATATGCTTGATGAACTCAATGGTGCCATTATTTTCACCAAAATTGACTTAAGGAGCGGCTATCATCAAATTCGGATGAAAGAAGGCGACGAGTGGAAAACAGCCTTCAAAACCAAACATGGTCTCTATGAGTGGCTAGTCATGCCTTTTGGCTTAACTAATGCCCCTAGCACCTTCATGCGACTAATGAACCATGTGTTGAGACACTTTATTGGCAAGTTTGTCATTGTTTACTTTGATGACATCCTGATCTATAGTTGTAGTGAGCATGAGCACCTAGAGCATGTGAGATTAGTTCTTGAGACACTTCGACAGGCGCATCTTTACGCCAACCTCAAGAAGTGCACCGTTTGTACTAACGAGCTTGTGTTTTTAGGCTATGTGGTAAGTTCGCAGGGTATCAAGGTGGACAAATCCAAGATTGAGGCCATCGAGCAATGGCCAACTCCCACATCCGTCCCTGACGTGCACAGCTTTCTTGGATTGGCGGGCTTTTACCGGCACTTTGTCAAAAATTTTAGCACCATTGCCGCCCCGTTGACCGCCGTGACAAAGAAGAATGACAAGTTCCACTGGGGAGAATCACAAGAACAAGCATTTCTCGCCCTCAAGGACACACTCACACATGCACCTGTGTTAGCATTACCAAATTTTCACAAGACTTTTGAAATTGAATGTGATGCTTCTGGTGTAGGTATTGGAGCGGTCCTCATGCAAGACAAGAGGCCTTGTGCCTTCTTTAGTGAGAAACTGGGAGGAGCTGCATTAAACTACCCCACGTACGACAAGGAGTTGTACGCATTAGTGAGGGCCTTGGAGACTTGGCAACACTATTTTCGCCCTCGGGAGTTCGTGATACACACTGATCACGAGTCATTGAAGTACCTCAAGGGATAACCCAAGTTAAGCAAGCGACATGCCAAATGGGTAAGCTTCATTGACACCTTTTCGTATGTCATTAAGTATAAGACTGGCAAAAGGAATGTAGTGGCTGATGCATTATCACGTATACATTCGTTGCTTGCCCTTCTGGATGCCAAGTTACTAGGGTTCGAAATGGTTAAGGAACTCTACGCAAATGATCATGACTTTGGTGATATCTATGTTGCTTGTGTTAAGAACCCGCATGAAAAATACTTCTTGCATGATGGATTTCTATTCCATGTAGATAAACTTTGTGTACCTAATTCTTCCATTCGTGATCTTTTGATTCGAGAGGCACATAGTGGTGGTCTCATGGGCCACTTTGGCATCACCAAGACTCTGGCCATGTTGCAAGAGCACTTTTACTGGCCTCATATGCGTAGAGATGTTGAACGCATGGTTGGTAGATGCGCTACTTGTCACAAGGCAAAGTCTAAGACAAATCCATATGGCTTGTATACCCCATTACCTATCCCTCACTATCCTTGAGTTTATTTGTCTATGGACTTTGTATTAGGATTGCCTAGATCAACAAGGGGTAATGACTCCATCTTTGTTGTAGTTGATAGATTCTCTAAGATGGCTCATTTTATTCCTTGTCACAAAACTGACGATGCATCTCATATTGCTAATCTGTTCTTCAAAGAAATTGTCCGTCTGCATGGCCTGCCTAAAACTATTGTCAGTGATAGAGATGTGAAATTCTTGAGTTACTTTTGGAAGACTTTGTGGTCCAAACTGGGTACTAGGTTATTATTCTCCACCACTAGTCATCCACAAAGCGATGGACAAACTGAAGTTGTCAATCGCACACTTGGCACTCTACTTCGGGCTTTGATTAAAAAGAATCTTAAGACTTGGGAAGAGTGCCTCCCTCATGTTGAATTCGCCTACAATCGAACTGTGCATAGTGCCACACAATATTCCCCTTTTGAGATTGTTTATGGCTTCAACCCCGTAACCCCCCTTGATTTGGTGCCCTTACCTTCCTCTGAGCACACAAGCTTACATGGGAAAAAGAAAGTTGATTCTGTGCGCAGGTTACATGAAGCCGTGCGAGCAAACATCGAGAAGCGTACGCAGCAATACATCCAGCAAGCCAACAAGCACCGTCGCAAGATGATTTTTGAGCCTGGAGATTGGGTTTGGCTACACTTGAGGAAAGAGCGATTTCCCAAGCAACGCCAAAGCAAATTGTCCCCAAGAGGTGATGGAGCATTTCGGGTACTCCAAAGAGTCAATGACAACACATACAAGTTGGAGCTACCTGGGGAGTACAATGTTAGTGCGACCTTAAACGTCGCGGACCTAAGCCCATTTCTTGACGAGGAGGATCCAGATTTGAGGGTAAATCCTTCTCAAGAGGAGGGGACTGATGTGTGCACGAGTCTCGGCCCACGCAACGACCCAGTCCGAGTTCCATTGGGCCCAGTCACACGTGCACGGGCCAAGCTCTTCAAAGAATCACTCCAAGCCCTGGTTCAAGTCGTCCAAGACCAACATGGAGTTCACAAAGATATTGAGGGCTTAGAGAGAGACAATCAAGCCATTTGCACCATGATCCAAGCCCACGAAGACTCAAGAGGGCCTTCAAGAGGACCGGCCCTATAGGGCCTTAGCCTTAGTACTTGATAGATTGGATTAATTTGTCTTCATAGCTCATTGGGCCGGCCCATCTTGGACACCAAGATGGCCGAACTCTTTGCCATTGTTTCCTTAGGTTTTCTTAGTCACTTTAGCCTATAGGCTTGCTTTGTAAGGTTTTAGGGGAGACGTTTTATCAATAAAGTTGTTATTTTCGATTCTTCTTCTTGTGAGAGAATTCGAGCCTTTTACTTGCTTTGGCAAGGGTTTTGAGCAATCTTGCGTCTCGTCCTAGATTGTTCCACCGACCTATCCCGTGGAGTAGTCACCTTCATTGGAGTCGTCGTCCTACCGTCTTGAATCAAATCGTGTCATCCGTTTGGTTCTAGATCCCACAATTCCAAGCGTTGGTCATCCTCGCTAGATCCTTAGGCAAACGTGCTACGTGTCTCGAAACGAGTTGATCGAGGAACGTATCAGGAAGATAGGGAGAAAACTGCTTTTATCACGTCATGGGGGACATTTTGTTACCGAATAATGTTGTTCGGATTGAAAAATGCCGGCGCCACTTATCGAAGGACCATGACCACCCTGTTCCATGATATGATTCATACGGAGATGGAGGTTTATGTGGATGACATTATTATCAAATCCAAGAGAGCAGAGGATCATTTGATTGACTTGGAAAGGTTATTTGAAAGATTGAGAAGATATAGTTTGAAATTAAATCTTGCGAAGTGTGCATTCGGGGCCCCTGCCGGAAATTTATTGGGATTTATTATCAATAAGAAGGGTATCGAGATAAATCCGACAAAGATTAAAGCCATTCGTGAAATGCCAGTACCAAAAGCACAAAAGGATGTGAAGAGTTTCTTAGGGAAGATTAACTTTATTGGAAGGTTCATCGCCCAGTTGACCCACACATGTGAGCCTTTGTTTAAATTATTGAAGAAAAATGTGCCATTGCATTGGAGTGAAGAATGCCAGCAGGCGTTTGATAAGATTAAGGACTATTTGTTGCACCCTCCAGTTTTAGTATCACCCAAACTTGGTCGACCTCTGATCATGTACCTATCTGTGTTGGATGAAGCTATGGGATGCGTATTGGGACAACACGATGAGTCAGGAAAGAAGGAGCAAGCCATCTATTACCTCAGCAAGAAGTTCACTGTGTATGAGGCCAACTATTTGTCGTGCCCCACTTTTTGAGTGGTGTGTGAAAGTGTGTGGAATATGTATGTGAACTGATGTGAAACCCCGATCTAGACAACCAAAACTCCATGGCTTAGGCAGCGGAATTTTGACCCAACTAATCCCTAGAAGTCACGAACAATTTTGATATTATCTCAACCCGTAACTATTCAAATTAACGAACCAAATTGGAGGTAGTAGAACGCCACAATCAAGGAGATACTCGATTGATAAGTTCGGGTGAATAACTTGAGAAGATTCTCAAGTATTCAAAGGCAACTCTCTTGCCAAAGAGAAATTGAAAACTCACTAATTGTATTTAATAGTCAAAAACTGGTCCCAAACAAAGAGGAAGTGGGGCTATTTATAACCCTTACAAGCATTAACCCTAATCCAAAGGTTGACCAAACTACCCTACATACTTGCCAAAGATTTTGGGCCTTACTTACTAACAAATGGGCCGCAATTAAACTATCTTAATTACCTAGACTTTTTAAAATGAGAAATAACCAAAATCAACGAGGAAAATCAAATAATCCTACTAAACTCAAGCATTCGTGCAATCAACTAGTCTTCACTTGAATCTTCCAATTCCCCATGTGCTTGAATGGGCCTTGGTCTTTATATTCTCATCATTCCCCTCCTCTTAAAAGCAATTTGCCCACAAATTGAAGCACGAATGGTGACAAGACGAGTTACATGCCTTCGACTCAATCTTGTTATGATGGCTACAGATGGCATCCAATGCAAAGCCCATGTGCTAATTTGGAAAATAACCCTCGTCGAACCTTGAATCTCACAGACCATCTTCAATGTATGCTTAACTTTATTGTTTGTGGTCATGAGGTAAGGGTCCTCAAAGTGGTATGAAGTGTATCCCGTGAAATCGAACTCTGGCTCGAACACACTTGCAAGGCACCAAGGCGGATTTGGTGATGTTGGAGCTTCATGTGGACTAAGAGCAAGACGAAAAGCATAATGGTCATTGAGGTACTTGTTCTTTAAACGAACTCTTGGTACACAACCATCCCTAAAATATGGAGTGTTCCCTTCAAGATGAGCTCGAATCAACTCCCCTTTGGTGTGGACTGATTTGAGTTGACATTGTTCCATGAATGGATACCAACGGGGTTTAACTCTTGGAACACCAACTCCATGGAGGCTTGCAACGTCTACAATTGATTTTGGAATGGAACACACCAAGATCAGCTCAACTTGCCTTTGCTTGATCTGTATAAAAGAAGAAACACTAAACAAAGCAAAGGTAAGTTTGTTAAGAAAATAATAGGCCTTCACCGGGTTGCTCAAGATCAGCCCACTTTCTCTTTTTTCTTCCTTTTTACCACCCATCTCATTAGATTTTTCCATCTCTTTTTCTAGTTCAACAGCTGACCCTTGTAGACACCAAATTTTTGGTGTAATTTCATTTACCTTTTATTTTTGGTTTTTTATTTGTCATGATAGTTTTATTCGCTTTTTTAGGTTTTTGTTTAGTTTTTAGTTTTATTTTTAAGTTTTAGCATATAATTTCTTAAAAAAGAGAAAAGAGGAAAAATGAAGGAAAATGAAAAAAGAGAAGAAAATCTTAGTTTTTATTTTATATCTTTTGGTTGCTTTATACATTTTATATAAGTTTAAGTTTGTTTGAATTATTATTTTGATTTTATTGTTATTTATATTATACGTAGAAAAAAAAATGCAGAAAGTTGCGTTTTTGCCGCAGCTTGCAAGGGAGATTGCGGGAGGTCCTTGGGAGGCAAAATTGAGCTACAAAGGCCAGGTGTCTAGGACACCTGGAGGGGGGAAGAGGATTCTAGAAGTAGATGGCTAGGTTTTGGACAGCAAAGAGAGGCCGCAGGATAGAGGGTTTTAGAGAGGGGTTTTGGCATTTTTTTGAGGGAGCAGCCGCAGGGGGGTTTTGGAGAGGAGCGAACGGAAGAAAAAAACTAAAAAGCAAGAGAGGAGAGGTGAACGGGAGAGAGTTAGAAAAAGAACAGCAGCCGAAAAAGGAAGTTGTGAGAGGTTGACGGCTACAAACTACAAAAGTCCGACGGGCTGAGGGTTGTTGAAAGAAAACAAAGAGAGGACTGGGCGGCTGAGAGTTTGAGAGCTTCGAGAGAGTTGAGGGCCGCGAGGTTGGAGAGCCAAGGGAGAACTAGAGAGGGGCGGCGCAGCAAGGAGGAGGAGTCCCAACGTCACCATCATCATCTTCGATTCATCAAGAAATACGAGTACTGCGAACCAGAAGAAGAACATTGACAGCCGAGGAAGATAAAGCTTTTCGGGCTGGGCAACACTTTGTTCATCATCCAAGATTCTGTTTTTTCCTTTTGAAAAGGATAAAGGTAATGCCTTTCACTTGTCTTCTGCCCATAGATTATAAAATCATGTCTGAAATGTTGAAGCTTTGCTGCGATGCTGGTTTTGTTTTGCCGTGAGTTTTGCTTTTCTTTTTCTGCACTTCTGGGATTGGCAGCACGGTCAGGTTTACTGGATTTGGGGTGAAGTTATGAGAGTTATGTGATTGGGGATGGGCTGTTGTGCAGCTTGACTGGGTTTTCTTTTCCTTCTTCGCATGAGTAGATTTGGTTTGGATTGAAATATTTGCAGAAACTGATTAAAGCTTGTGTCTTTTGCTGTTTTCTTTTGCTGCATTTTCTTCGTTGTTTTCGATTGGAATGGTCAGTAGATAGATTCATGTTTAAAGATGTGTGCGAGTGGATTTGTAGATGATGAATGCCGTGCAATACTTGAGCTGGACAATGGATTTCAGGTTGCTAGCTATTCTACATGATTGTCTGTCAGATTTTCGGTAGTCCATTAGCCTTTTGTTTGTTCTTGTTGGTTTGGAGTTAGAGTTCAGTAGCTTGTTGTGAGTTAAAGTGAGGATGTTGGGTTGGAAATATTTAATCAAAGCCTTGTCTGTGAACCAAACTTGGTCTGCACGATGGAAAGAAAAAATCTGGTTACCAAAACCATTTCTGCATTTATTTTTCAGAACTTTGGGACGATACATTTCTATTTTTTCTGGTCATTTGGATTGTGATCATTGTGTAATTTGTTGCTTAGCTTAAGGTTGTAATGTTGGATTGAAAAACATCTGATCAAAGCCATGTATTTGAATCAAAATCTGGCCAGCATCATGAAGTGGAAAGAAAAGCCGCGGCATGTGAAAATTGCAGAAAAATCTTGTTCCTCAAATCATTTTTGTTGCATTTTGAGTTTAAAACCTGTTTGATCTTACTCCTACTTTTGCTTCAAATCTCTGCATTTTGATTCAAGTGGAGATACTTGGTTTATTTGCATGAATATAGATTCGGCCAAATGGATAGGAAATTGAATGAGACTATGCAACCGTGAGTTTGCAGCATGCTTGAGTTTTTCCGTGACCTTTTGCACCAGTTCCCCTATGTTTCTTGTTTGTTTAGATGTCAAATTCATGTCTTGTTTGTTTAGTTCAAAGTTTAGGTGTTAGATCAAGGAAATTTTGGTTAAGGTTGCTTGAATCTGAAATCTGGTCTTGGAATGTGAAGCTAAGAAAGTTACAGCAGTTTCATTCTTCAAATGTTTTGCCCACTTTTTTTCATGATCTTGCATGGTTTTTTTAAGTTTCCTATTTGATTGGATTATGGGGATTACGTAGTTTGCTGCTAGTTTAAAGCTTTCATATTTGGGTTTGAGAACTGAACTTGAAAGCAAGTTATGTGTGCTGTTTTTCTTTCGGTTGCTGATGGTTTAACAAGAAGTGTAGCAGAAGCATTTCCTACGTAAATCGCATGAGCTTGCATGTAAATGCTCCTGAAAATTGCACTTTGACCCCCCAAGTCTCCCCTTGTCCTACTATGGCCCAATCAATTGAATGATTTCCTCAATTTGGTCCTTGGCACTTTAATTTTTTGCAACTTCATTGCTTGTTTTGCTTCAATTAACTACCATGCTTTGTCAATTGCATTTAAGTCATGACTTTAGGGGCTTTATGACCAAGTGAGCTTGTTTTGCACATTTCTTTTAATTTTTCCCAAATAAATTGGTACCTTGACCATTTCTTTTATTTTGGAGGATAAATAAGTAAGTTCACTTCATTGGGGCCCAATTGCAAGGGAGGTAACCTCTATCTCCTTGATTTTCATTTCTCCTATGTGACCTTATGTGTTATGTGAATATGCCTGTCTACTTCGCTTTCCCTACCTCCTTGCATGCATTTACTTACTTTTACTTTTATTTAAGTTTTTATGGGGTATGTGTACACCTCTTGGCTTGTAATAGATAGGGCTTGGCGAGCTTTCTTGTCCATTTTCCCTTTCCCCCTTTTCTAAGGTATTCATTATGGGGTATGTGTACACCTCTTGGCTTGTAATAGATAGGGCTTGGAGGAGCATTCGATGAAGACCTGTCGAAGACGTGTGCCTAGCTAGCAAATGTAATAGTTAGGGCTTTAATTGCCTTATGTGTCTTGCCTGCTTAGTTGTTACATGTTAATTTGCTTTATTAGGTCCTTGCATCTAGTCGAGCATGCTAATTGTTATGTGCTATGTGTTTATAGGTGTTTGGCATGTCTAATCGCTTTCCATAGCCATGAATGACTGTGATGGATGAATGTACGTCACCACACTAGTCCAATGCTAGTTGTGGCTCATTATTTCATTAGGAATTCATAGAAAGGGCTAGTCCAACGCTAGACCCAATAGGCCATCCCCTTTTGTTAGTGCATATTTGCATGTTCACTACATGTCATGCATTTTTCTTAGTTTTATCATTGGCATGCTCCTCGAACCCCTTTTTCCCCTCATTTTTAGGTTTTGCATCTCATACTAGTTATAGGGCTCATTTGCTTGAGAGTCCCCTTTCGATAAGGGAAACGAGCGAGTGTGGCTACTCGATAGCCTTAGCACGCTAGTTTTGCCTTCTAATCAAAGGGAAGATTAAGTCACAAAGTTAGGACTCCCCGTTCCCGTCTTGATGCATTCCTATAGGATTCATGCATTCTATTCATTCACTATCACATACACTTACTTTATATTCTAACCCTTTTTCCACATTCTCACTTCACACTACTTTCACACTATTTTCTACATTCTCTCTTCACACATGCACCTTATGGCATTTTTCACCTTATTATTCTTTACTTACTTTACCTTGCAAAGACATTTGCACACCTCCACTTATATCTTATTACTTTTATCATTTTTTTTTTTCACTTCACACAAACTCACACTTTCACATGGCATGCATTCCACTCATTTTACGTCATTTAGGATTACGTGTGACCTCTCCAAAGGATCATTATTGGGCTTCACAATTAATGTGATTGGCACCGCTCAACCTTTGAAGAGAAATTTCCCCCATGTCCCCCTAGGTCTAGGTTTTTGCATTCATATAGACATATCCAACACGCGATACATACCTTGGGTAGAAAAATTAGGAAAAATTGGTTTAAGTCACGCAACTAGCCTTGGCTAGGTCGAAGGGGTGCCTTGGATGTTTATCCTTGCCTTCCCCTTCGTCAAATGTGACCCCCGATCCCTCTTTTTGGTTACGTAGACCCAAAAGTTCTTTAAAAGGGTTTATTTACTTTTTTTTATTCAAAAACAAAAAACCATTTTTTGGGTGACTTGGTACACCCTAACCCTATACCAAGTGGCGACTCCATTTTTGATACAAAAAACCCTTTTTGAACTTTATATGGCCAAACCGTCGCATTATCAAGTCCCATGGCCTTTTACTTTTCATTTACACACGTTCACATTCCATTACACCACTCACATCTCACACCACATACACACCACACGTTCATCATTCAAAAAGTGGGGCGCGACAGTTGGCGACTCCACTGGGGACTTCCTAAATGGGTCCAAGCATTTGACTTAGCCATTCGTTTCCTTTTTCTACCCTTTTTATGCATAGCGTTTGGATATTAGGGTTGCATTTTCCATTTTTAGGGTCTTTTGCCTCGCGCGTGTATCCAACTATTCCCTCACTCACGTACGTGTGATTGGTTGATTGGATGTATGTTTACTTGTTTATCTCGCGCTTGCATTGCATTTGGGGGGGGTGTGTGTCACCTTTAGAGCCCCGCGTGGTTCTCAACCCCTTCCCTCAAAATAGGGGAACACTTCATACGTGCACGTTTACTTGCTTTTATCCCATTTTATTTTATTTTTCGTGGGCGTTTCCCACACCGCCTTGTAGGATTAGGATCGATTGCCTTGGGTAGGCGGCTGGTGCGCTCTGCGCCCATAGCGCTACCTAAGGGATCACTCGAGCCACCGATCAAAGGCCCTAGGAGTGATGACCCTTCGCCTTTAGGTCTGAAGGCTTGGGAGCCGAGACTTATCGAGTCTAGTTGCATTAGTGAACCCCAACCTCATGCATCCATGTTAGTATTTCCCTAGGATAGAGTCAGCCTCACCCTCTTTTAAGCACATTAGGCACGAGGGAAGGGGTTCCATCCCTTTTACTTGCTTTTATTATATTTCTTTTCTTAATTGCTCCTAATGTGTTATGTGTACTATCAATTGCACTAACCATTTCTTTTGTTTTCTTGGCTTGCATTCATTTGCCTTAGCAATAAGAGGCCTTTTTGGCACTCTTTTAGTGACTCACCCACCAGATAGCTCACATGTTTAAATTTCAGTCATTACACTTAATTTTCAATAAGTGCATTTCATTTTAGACCTTTTCCCCCCGATGCATTATTTGTATCCTTTAGGCCATATTTGTCACATATTTACATCGCTTTAATAAACTGGCATCATGCATAAACCCTAGAAAAGGGAATGCCATTTAGGCGATCCCGTGCTAGAAATAAGCCACCTTGTGTCTCGGATACTTAATCCAGTGAGACTTGCACGTTTACATTTTGTACCATCCAAAGGGGTAGTGCACAAGGTAAGGTAGGATCCGATCATTTTCATAGAGTGATCTTTGGAATATGAGCATCTAATAATCACTTTTTGGCCATTTTAGCAAAAATTGGTAAAAATCCCTTGCGTGAAGGACATTAATTTGAAGAAATTCACAAATGATTCCTCCTATTGAGATGATAAATAAATTGAGGCCAAAATTTGATTTTAGAAGCTCATAGACTAATGCATCTCAATAATTTTGAAATCACCAATGGCCGGACAATTCAACCAAATCATTTTGCCAATTCATTCAATAAATCATCAATTCATTTGATCAACTTACCCTTTTTAGGGTCACTTGGTCGATTTTTGAATAAATTATCAATTCATTTGACCAATTTACCCTTTTAGGGTCACCTGGTCGATTTTGAATAAATTGTCAATTCATTTGACCGATTCACCCTTTTTAGGGTCACTCGGCCGATTTTTGAATAAATCACTAATTCAATTTCATTCATTTGGCCAATTTACCCATTTCTGGGGCAATCGAGCCGATTTCGAATAAATCAAGTTTCGTTCAATCTATTTGATCAATTTACCCTTTTTAGGGTGATTTGATTAATTTTGGACGAATTAAATTTCATTCCATTCATTTGACCTGTTTCCCTTTTTAGGGTAATCCGGTCGATTTTTAATAAATTGTCAAGTTCATTTGACCAATTAGGGTTTCAATGTCGAATTTCAAAAATGAAAAACTTAGTCGATTTTGAGAAAAAACATCCGTTGCATCCAGCCATTTGATCAGTTGGAGTTTTGACCTGTGCTTCACTGAGAAAAGTTGTCAAAACGAATTCCAATCTCTTCGATAGGAAGTTCGTCAAGGTCAAACCCGTGCGTTTTTGCAAATTCTTGTATCGATCAAAAGTGATCAATCCCTTCGGACGAGGTCCTTATTTTGACCAACGTCTTTTCTCATTCCAATGGGCCAAATTTTTCAAATTATTTTTTCACTCAATGAGTTGATCAGATCCATCAGGTATGGTATAGTGCCTGCTCTGGAGGATTGCATTTTCATGCTAGGCCTACCCTTGGCACAAAAGGGCTCCCCCATAGGACATGCATACCGATTTTGCAGTTTTGCCTACTAACTCGGGGTATTTTTCTTTTTTTCCCCCTCCCCTGCATTCATAAAAATGTTTCAATAAGGTGAAAATATTTCCCTATATTGGATAACAATTTTTGATCCGATAAAGTTCAGAAAGTATTATTTGATTCTTGGGCAGGTCCTATAATGAAAACATAAATGATCTATCTGGAAGCTCTACGCTAAAGCCTCTGAGAGATGTTGTAATTGTTTTCCAAAGGAAAATTTTGTATATTTGATTTGTTAATACATTTTGTTCCAAAAAGAAAAGGAGACAAAAAGTGTATATGTGGAGCTCTTTACAAGTTTCTCTCTTCTCATTTGTATCGTAAATTGAATGAGAAATTTTGTTTCAAACTTTTTCAGCAATAAAATTTTTGGACAATCATTGTTTTGTGTATATTTATGTACATTTCATTCTTTATTCTTATTCATTGGAGATTTCATGATGAATTTTAAGAAATAAGACTAAATTGGGATTTTTTCAACCTCCGGCCTGAACATTCACAATAAGAGTGTTCAGAATTAAAAGAGGTCACTCAAAAGGGCCCATGAGATACCTTTCTCCTTCACTTAACCCCAAAATAAAATCAGTCACATTGATCGATAAATTGCAAGTTGGGGCAACTTTTGCTTGAAAATGTCCGCTGTGTCTAATCCGATTCAATCACATCTAAGTGAAAGCAAAAATGTGCGTTATCCTTGTTTGTTTTGAAAATTTGGAATGATATTTCAAGCATTCGTTTCTCTACCTATACAGATTTTATCATTTGCTCTCCCATTTGAGCCTTTGGAAGGATAATTTCGTTTCAAATAAAGGCCTTAATGATCTCTACCCTACATTGGAAAACTTTCAAAAGGGAATGGGTTCTCAATGAGCATTGCATTACTTTGATTGTCATGAAGCGTAAGAATGATACTTTGGCCATCATTTCTATAACCTAAACACTGATCATCCCTTGCATCCTCATTTGAGCTAAAAATTGATGGTTCTTTTCGAGTGCACATATGATCGCACCCCACATTGGGGAAGGAGATTGAGGAATTTTGAAAAAGGGAAAAGAAAAGGGGAAAAGCAAAAAAATGCTAGAATAAGGAGGGGAAAAGCAAAAATGCTAAAATAGGAAGGGAACCGTAAATTGGGGAAATTTGATTCCACTTGGGTTCCAATTTTGAAAAAAAAGAAAGAAAGAGTTTTGTCCGCGTGGATCGCCTATGTTTCACAAATATGAATGAACAAGGGTCTTCTTCCGTCAGTTAATTCAGATACATGCCAGAAATTTCGCATTAATGAAAGTTTCCTTTCAGGGTTATTGTAAGGAACGGAATATAAGTCAGGCCATCTTCTTTTCCAATCAAACATTCTATCCCTAGTTATCCCTTTTGAGCCTTCAGAATGAATTATTTCGTTTGGCAACCCCTGAGAATCGCAAACCCCACACTGGGGCAAGTTTGAGTTGAAAAAGGAAAATTTCAAGAAGTGAAGAAGTGGAAAGCAACAAAATCAAAAGCAAAAAAGGAAGAAAAGAGAACCTCAGTTCAAAAATAAACTGGGGCAAATTTTGTGAAAGTTCAAGAATGACAAAAGGCCGAAAAGTCAAAAGAGAAAAAGAAAAATGAAAGAGAAAAAGCCTCAAGTGAGCATAAACTGGGGCAAATTCTGATTTTACCCTAAAATAGGGTTGACGCAACAATGCGATCTCAGATTCTTCAAACCACTCTTGAAATCTGCCTTCAAGCCTTAACTTTTCTAAACACCCCACCTGACCCCATTACAAAAGCCGAAAACCCTGACTTCTATTCTTTGCAATGGCCCTGTCAAGAAAATTTCTGATGCCGGAAAATTTTTGCTGTATTCTGAATTGATTAGGTGTGAGGTTGACACTGCTCTTCATGAGAAATCCCGCGAGGGTCTTTTTGGAAAAGAGGGAAAAAGAAAAGAAAAACGAGCGAAATGAATGCAAAAGAAAGGTGCAAAAAAATTTGATGCTGAAAGACCCTGTTGGGTGATGATAAAAGTTAAACAAAGTCCAAGAATCTGGAGTCCAGATGAGGGCAGTGTTGAAAAATGCGATCTTCGGTGCAATGTCCTTTGGAAATTATTTCTTTAGCTATCGTTTTCAACCCAAATTACAAGCTAATAAAGTCCATCGTTGACTTATTCCTTCATGACAATCCAAAGTGAGGATTATGCTCATAAAAATCCATCATAAGGGTATAACTAGATTTTACATGTTTAGCTATCATTTCTACCCAAAATTTTGCAAGCCCATGAAGCTTATACGTTGACTAAGTTTTCTTATGAAATAAGGGTGACAAACTCTTTGCTTTCACTAAAGATGTGGTATTGAAGGGATTACATACCATCTGAGCACATGAATAAGACAAATCTTGACCTTCCATTTCCTTTAGCCCTTTCCAAATCAGAAATAACACCCCACTCGATTGGTCCTGAAAGATGAGCCAACAAGAAGTGGTGACCCGTTACTCTAAGCACAGATGCTAAAAGTGAGGAAGAAATTTTTTGTGATTTGGCATTATTTTGAGAAATTCATCATGAAATTTTCTGTATGAAGTTAAGCAAGACGTTCAATTTTCTTCACATTATCCAGAAAACACAGTTTCTTACTTTGTTTAGATAAATGGAGGGGCATTCAAACCAATTGTTTGCAATCAAATGGGCCCATACTGGGGCAAAATTTTTATTTCCAAGATTTCACAAAATAAGCCCACACTGGGGCAAATTTTTATAGTCCATTTGAGGATTTTGTCAAAGTCTCAAGTAAGACTTCCAAATCAATCACGCTGCCTTTTTCTTGGAAATTTGAGTGCATGTAAGCCCCCTGTGCAGGTATTCACAGTTGAAGTCGACGAAAAGCTTCTGAGTCATGGAAGGCCAATGCCGAAAAAGAGAAGAAAGAAGGGAAAAGGGCCCTACACTGGGGCAAATTATCTTTGGAAAAGATTCTCTCGAAAAATCAGAAAAGTTCAAAAGTCAAAAATCAAAAGTCAAGTTCAAATTCTTGTTTCTTGGAAAATCAAATTTCATTTCTTGTATTTTGACAAGTCAAATTCAATTTCTTGACCAATTGGATGGCAGGATTGGGTCTTATCCCACTGACCATTCACAAAGATCACGTTGGGCCTGGATTTTGTGCCGCCAACATCATTTTATCACGTTGGGCCTGGATTTTGTGCCGCCAACTATCACAAGATCACGTTGGGCCTGGTTTTTGTGCCGCCAACTTCACAAAAGTCATGTTGGGATTGGTTTTCATTCAACCACCGTTAGCATCGAGTCTATCTCACTAACGTGTGCGTTTTCATTCCACCACCGTTAGCATCGAGTCTATCTCACTAACGTGCGTGTTTTCATCCTACCGCCGTTAGCATCGAGTCTATCTCACTAACGTGCGTGTTTTACTTCAACCGCAGTTAGCATCGAGTCTATCTCACTAACGTGCGTGTTTTCATTCAACCACCGTTAGCATCGAGTCTATCTCACTAACGTGCGTGTTTTACTCCTACCGCCGTTAGCATCGAGTCTATCTCACTAACGTGCGTGTTTTACTTCAACCGCAGTTAGCATCGAGTCTATCTCACTAACGTGTGTGTTTTCATTCAACCGCAGTTAGCATCGAGTCTATCTCACTAACGTGCGTGTTTTACTTCAACCGCAGTTAGCATCGAGTCTATCTCACTAACGTGCGTGTTTTACTTCAACCGCAGTTAGCATCGAGTCTATCTCACTAATGTGCGTGTTTTCATCCTACCGCCGTTAGTATCGAGTCTATCTCACTAATGTGCGTGTTTTCATCCTACCGTCGTTAGCATCGAGTCTATCTCACTAACGTGCGTGTTTTCATCCTACCACCGTTAGCATCGAGTCCATCTCACTAACGTGTGTGTTTCATCCTGCCACCATTAGCATCGAGTCTATCTCACTAACGCGTGTGTTTTATTCTATCCTCGGCAGGACCGGGTTCTATCCCGTGGGTCTATCCCGTGGGTCTATCCCAAATTTAAATTTCTGTTCGGGTCTATCCCGTGGGTCTATCCCAATTTTAAATTTCTGTTAGGGTCTATCCCGTGGGTCTATCCCAATTTTACATTTCTGTCCGGGTTCTATCCCGTGGGTCTATCCCGTGGGTCTATCCCATTTACATTTCTGTCTGGGTCTATCTCGTTTACATTTCTGACCGGGTCTATCCCGTGGGCCATCCCATTTACTTTTCTGTCCGGGTCTATCCCGTGGGTTGTCTATCTCATCTACACTTCTGTCCGGGTCTACCCCGTTTACAATTCTGTTCGGGCCAGTCCCATGTTTGAAATTCCTTGTTAGGTCAGTCCTCCGAATAGGGGCAACCGAATGGTACAGGTAAGCATTTGGTGTCTACTTCTTTGTCTCAAGTTTTTCCAAAACTCAGACAAAGAGGGGCAAACTGTAGACACCAAATTTTTGGTGTAATTTCATTTACCTTTTATTTTTGGTTTTTTATTTGTCATGATAGTTTTATTCGCTTTTTTAGGTTTTTGTTTAGTTTTTAGTTTTATTTTTAAGTTTTAGCATAGAATTTCTTAAAAAAGAGAAAAGAGGAAAAATGAAGGAAAATGAAAAAAGAGAAGAAAATCTTAGTTTTTATTTTATATCTTTTGGTTGCTTTATACATTTTATATAAGTTTAAGTTTGTTTGAATTATTATTTTGATTTTATTGTTATTTATATTATACGTAGAAAAAAAAATGCAGAAAGTTGCGTTTTTGCCGCAGCTTGCAAGGGAGATTGCGGGAGGTCCTTGGGAGGCAAAATTGAGCTACAAAGGCCAGGTGTCTAGGACACCTGGAGGGGGGAAGAGGATTCTAGAAGTAGATGGCTAGGTTTTGGACAGCAAAGAGAGGCCGCAGGATAGAGGGTTTTAGAGAGGGGTTTTGGCATTTTTTTGAGGGAGCAGCCGCAGGGGGGTTTTGGAGAGGAGCGAACGGAAGAAAAAAACTAAAAAGCAAGAGAGGAGAGGTGAACGGGAGAGAGTTAGAAAAAGAACAGCAGCCGAAAAAGGAAGTTGTGAGAGGTTGACGGCTACAAACTAAAAAAGTCCGACGGGCTGAGGGTTGTTGAAAGAAAACAAAGAGAGGACTGGGCAGCTGAGAGTTTGAGAGCTTCGAGAGAGTTGAGGGCCGCGAGGTTGGAGAGCCAAGGGAGAACTAGAGAGGGGCGGCGCAGCAAGGAGGAGGAGTCCCAACGTCACCATCATCATCTTCGATTCATCAAGAAATACGAGTACTGCGAACCAGAAGAAGAACATTGACAGCCGAGGAAGATAAAGCTTTTCGGGCTGGGCAACACTTTGTTCATCATCCAAGATTCTGTTTTTTCCTTTTGAAAAGGATAAAGGTAATGCCTTTCACTCGTCTTCTGCCCATAGATTATAAAATCATGTCTGAAATGTTGAAGCTTTGCTGCGATGCTGGTTTTGTTTTGCCGTGAGTTTTGCTTTTCTTTTTCTGCACTTCTGGGATTGGCAGCACGGTCAGGTTTACTGGATTTGGGGTGAAGTTATGAGAGTTATGTGATTGGGGATGGGCTGTTGTGCAGCTTGACTGGGTTTTCTTTTCCTTCTTCGCATGAGTAGATTTGGTTTGGATTGAAATATTTGCAGAAACTGATTAAAGCTTGTGTCTTTTGCTGTTTTCTTTTGCTGCATTTTCTTCGTTGTTTTCGATTGGAATGGTCAGTAGATAGATTCATGTTTAAAGATGTGTGCGAGTGGATTTGTAGATGATGAATGCCGTGCAATACTTGAGCTGGACAATGGATTTCAGGTTGCTAGCTATTCTACATGATTGTCTGTCAGATTTTCGGTAGTCCATTAGCCTTTTGTTTGTTCTTGTTGGTTTGGAGTTAGAGTTCAGTAGCTTGTTGTGAGTTAAAGTGAGGATGTTGGGTTGGAAATATTTAATCAAAGCCTTGTCTGTGAACCAAACTTGGTCTGCACGATGGAAAGAAAAAATCTGGTTACCAAAACCATTTCTGCATTTATTTTTCAGAACTTTGGGACGATACATTTCTATTTTTTCTGGTCATTTGGATTGTGATCATTGTGTAATTTGTTGCTTAGCTTAAGGTTGTAATGTTGGATTGAAAAACATCTGATCAAAGCCATGTATTTGAATCAAAATCTGGCCAGCATCATGAAGTGGAAAGAAAAGCCGCGGCATGTGAAAATTGCAGAAAAATCTTGTTCCTCAAATCATTTTTGTTGCATTTTGAGTTTAAAACCTGTTTGATCTTACTCCTACTTTTGCTTCAAATCTCTGCATTTTGATTCAAGTGGAGATACTTGGTTTATTTGCATGAATATAGATTCGGCCAAATGGATAGGAAATTGAATGAGACTATGCAACCGTGAGTTTGCAGCATGCTTGAGTTTTTCCGTGACCTTTTGCACCAGTTCCCCTATGTTTCTTGTTTGTTTAGATGTCAAATTCATGTCTTGTTTGTTTAGTTCAAAGTTTAGGTGTTAGATCAAGGAAATTTTGGTTAAGGTTGCTTGAATCTGAAATCTGGTCTTGGAATGTGAAGCTAAGAAAGTTACAGCAGTTTCATTCTTCAAATGTTTTGCCCACTTTTTTTCATGATCTTGCATGGTTTTTTTAAGTTTCCTATTTGATTGGATTATGGGGATTACGTAGTTTGCTGCTAGTTTAAAGCTTTCATATTTGGGTTTGAGAACTGAACTTGAAAGCAAGTTATGTGTGCTGTTTTTCTTTCGGTTGCTGATGGTTTAACAAGAAGTGTAGCAGAAGCATTTCCTACGTAAATCGCATGAGCTTGCATGTAAATGCTCCTGAAAATTGCACTTTGACCCCCCAAGTCTCCCCTTGTCCTACTATGGCCCAATCAATTGAATGATTTCCTCAATTTGGTCCTTGGCACTTTAATTTTTTGCAACTTCATTGCTTGTTTTGCTTCAATTAACTACCATGCTTTGTCAATTGCATTTAAGTCATGACTTTAGGGGCTTTATGACCAAGTGAGCTTGTTTTGCACATTTCTTTTAATTTTTCCCAAATAAATTGGTACCTTGACCATTTCTTTTATTTTGGAGGATAAATAAGTAAGTTCACTTCATTGGGGCCCAATTGCAAGGGAGGTAACCTCTATCTCCTTGATTTTCATTTCTCCTATGTGACCTTATGTGTTATGTGAATATGCCTGTCTACTTCGCTTTCCCTACCTCCTTGCATGCATTTACTTACTTTTACTTTTATTTAAGTTTTTATGGGGTATGTGTACACCTCTTGGCTTGTAATAGATAGGGCTTGGCGAGCTTTCTTGTCCATTTTCCCTTTCCCCCTTTTCTAAGGTATTCATTATGGGGTATGTGTACACCTCTTGGCTTGTAATAGATAGGGCTTGGAGGAGCATTCGATGAAGACCTGTCGAAGACGTGTGCCTAGCTAGCAAATGTAATAGTTAGGGCTTTAATTGCCTTATGTGTCTTGCCTGCTTAGTTGTTACATGTTAATTTGCTTTATTAGGTCCTTGCATCTAGTCGAGCATGCTAATTGTTATGTGCTATGTGTTTATAGGTGTTTGGCATGTCTAATCGCTTTCCATAGCCATGAATGACTGTGATGGATGAATGTACGTCACCACACTAGTCCAATGCTAGTTGTGGCTCATTATTTCATTAGGAATTCATAGAAAGGGCTAGTCCAACGCTAGACCCAATAGGCCATCCCCTTTTGTTAGTGCATATTTGCATGTTCACTACATGTCATGCATTTTTCTTAGTTTTATCATTGGCATGCTCCTCGAACCCCTTTTTCCCCTCATTTTTAGGTTTTGCATCTCATACTAGTTATAGGGCTCATTTGCTTGAGAGTCCCCTTTCGATAAGGGAAACGAGCGAGTGTGGCTACTCGATAGCCTTAGCACGCTAGTTTTGCCTTCTAATCAAAGGGAAGATTAAGTCACAAAGTTAGGACTCCCCGTTCCCGTCTTGATGCATTCCTATAGGATTCATGCATTCTATTCATTCACTATCACATACACTTACTTTATATTCTAACCCTTTTTCCACATTCTCACTTCACACTACTTTCACACTATTTTCTACATTCTCTCTTCACACATGCACCTTATGGCATTTTTCACCTTATTATTCTTTACTTACTTTACCTTGCAAAGACATTTGCACACCTCCACTTATATCTTATTACTTTTATCATTTTTTTTTTTCACTTCACACAAACTCACACTTTCACATGGCATGCATTCCACTCATTTTACGTCATTTAGGATTACGTGTGACCTCTCCAAAGGATCATTATTGGGCTTCACAATTAATGTGATTGGCACCGCTCAACCTTTGAAGAGAAATTTCCCCCATGTCCCCCTAGGTCTAGGTTTTTGCATTCATATAGACATATCCAACACGCGATACATACCTTGGGTAGAAAAATTAGGAAAAATTGGTTTAAGTCACGCAACTAGCCTTGGCTAGGTCGAAGGGGTGCCTTGGATGTTTATCCTTGCCTTCCCCTTCGTCAAATGTGACCCCCGATCCCTCTTTTTGGTTACGTAGACCCAAAAGTTCTTTAAAAGGGTTTATTTACTTTTTTTTATTCAAAAACAAAAAACCATTTTTTGGGTGACTTGGTACACCCTAACCCTATACCAAGTGGCGACTCCATTTTTGATACAAAAAACCCTTTTTGAACTTTATATGGCCAAACCGTCGCATTATCAAGTCCCATGGCCTTTTACTTTTCATTTACACACGTTCACATTCCATTACACCACTCACATCTCACACCACACACACACCACACGTTCATCATTCAAAAAGTGGGGCGCGACAACCCTTTTATCTCATTACTTTCAACTTCCTCGGGTTTTACCTCTGCAGGCACAATTCCCTCATCTAGCTTTTTCTCCATTCTATAACGGTCAAGCTCACTTTTCATGCATGCTAGATCAATACAAAGTTGGTCATAAGTAAGTGATACAAGTGCAAGACGATGACTATTAAATAAGAAGGAATACTTATTAGTATGTCCGCCAATTTTAACTTCTCGCCTCGACATCCATGCTTTGCCCAACAACACATGTGTCACTTGAATTGGGACTACATCACACAACACCTCATCCACATATTTGCCGATTTGAATAGGTACAAGTGTGTGTTTAGTAACCCAAACATCACCATGAGTGCTCGTCAACTTGTATGGTTGAAGATGATCAATGGTTGGAAGATTTAATTTCTCAACCATGATAGCACTTGCAAGGTTGACTTCACAACTTCCATCAATGGCCAAGCTACAAATTTTATCTTTGACACCGCAACGGGTATAAAACCAACCAAGCAACTGAGATTTGACGAGGTCCAATTGCTCATCTACACCACGTAATGCCACTTCTTTGACTCCCTTAGGATCAGGAAGACAATGTTGTGGGCTAACTTTTATGCGTCTTGTATTCGCCATGACGTATGAGGGAACCTACAAAAAGTTAGCAACGAAACCAAAGATATTGCCTTTTACGCTCCCTTACATGTATCCACTCGTACTCGTGTATATGGATGTCACTCTAAACCTCTCCAATGGACTTACCAAACACCTTTACCTGTTGGGTTAGGTAGTTTGAGAAATGCTGCTCAAGACCAAATAATTGTCACCAACTTCTTCCTCAAGAGTAATCACGGAGATGTAGGAGAAAGTGTAGGGAAGTGTTCCTAAAAGTTAGGAGAAAATATAGGAGAAAGTGTAGGAGAGTGTTCCTAAAATCTAGGAAGAGAATATAGGAGAGTTTCCTAAAGTGGATGAGAGAATATAGGAGAGTTTCCTAAAGTGGATGAGAGAATATAGGAAAGGTCCTAAAAAATGTATGAGAGAATTTAGGAAAGTTTCCTAAAAATAGATGGGAGACTTTAGGAAAGTTTCCAAAAGAAATGGATGAGAGAGTTTAGGAAAGTTTCCTAAAAAATGGATGAGAGAATTTAGGAAAGTTTCCAAAAAAAAATGGATGAGAGAGTTTGGGAAAGTTTCCTAAAAAGGTAGGAGAGAGAGTGTCCAAGTGAGTACAAAGAGTTATCCAAGTGCTTTACTTAGTTTCCTAATTGATTTTGGAAACAAGTTAGTTTTTGGAAACCCTTTGAAAATCCTTTTCCTCTTGAACAACTTTTGGTAACCTTCTTGAAACAACTTTTGGTAATCTTCTTCAAACAACTTTTGGTAACCTTCTTGAAACAATCTTTGGTAATCTTCTTGAAACAACTTTTGGTAACTTCCAAATTCTACTCCAAGAAAGATTGCACAAATCAGATTTGGTTCCCTATTCAAAACAATTCGGTTGCCACTTTCTTTCCTTTCCTTTTTTTTTTTTTGCCAACCGATTCCTCTTTTCTTTCTTTTTCTTTTCGTTTTTGTTTTCTGTTTTTTTTTTTATTGACTACAACTATCAACCACGACACAAAACAAGGAAGTCCACAAATAATAACTACCAAGAACTCCAAGATCTTTCAAGAACTTTCAAGGAAGTTGTCAGGAACTTCAGAAATTTCAAGATTGTGATCAAGAATGCAAGAAGCTCAAGATTATTGTAAATTCTCTTCAAGATTCACAAAATTCCAACAAGTTTTGCCAAAATTCAGATTTGAAAACCAAGTAAACAAGTTGGATAACCAAAACAACAAGGCTGGACAGATTTGTATTCGGATGAACAGTAACTATGAACAGTGTGTAAACAGTGACTTTTTTTTTTTTTTTGGTTCTAAACAAACGAACAGATTGGGATAAACATATATGACTCGAAATAAACGAAAAAAAAAAGATATAACCTGGTGGTTGTCGACTAGCTCTGGTACCAACTGATGTGAAACCCCGATCTAGACAACTAAAACTCCATGGCTTAGGCAGCGGAAATTTGACCCAACTAATCCCTAGAAGTCACGAACAATTTTGATATTATCTCAACCCGTAACTACTCGAATTAACGAACCAAATTGGAGGTAGTAGAACGCCACAATCAAGGAGATACTCGATTGATAAGTTCGGGTGAATAACTTGAGAAGATTCTCAAGTATTCAAAGGCAACTCTCTTGCCAAAGAGAAAGTGAAAACTCACTAATTGTATTTAATAGTCAAAAACTGGTCCCAAACAAAGAGGAAGTGGGGCTATTTATAGCCCTTACAAGCATTAACCCTAATCCAAAGGTTGACCAAACTACCCTACATACTTGCCAAAGATTTTGGGCCTTACTTACTAACAAATGGACCGCAATTAAACTATCTTAATTACCTAGACTTTTTAAAACGAGAAATAACCAAAATCAACGAGGAAAATCAAATAATCCTACTAAACTCAAGCATTCGTGCAATCAACTAGTCTTCACTTGAATCTTTCAATTTCCCATGTGCTTGAATGGGCCTTGGTCTTTATATTCTCATCAGTGAACGTGTGTGAAAATGAAGATAAAAGGCCGTGGGACTTGAAAATGCGACGATTTGGCCAAACAAAGTTCAAAAAGGGTTTTTGAATGGAAAATGGAGTCGCCACTTGGTATAGAGTTAGGGTGTACCAAGTCACCCAAAAATGATTTTAGTATTTTGAACGAAAAAGTAAACAAACCCTTTTAAAGAACTTTTAGATCTACGTAACCAAAGAAAGGGATCGAGGGTCACATTTGATAAGGGAGAAGGCAAAGGCAAAGCCTAAGGCACTCCCTTACCCTAGCAAGAGCTAGTTGCGTGATTTAGCCCCACTTTTCCTAATTCTTCTACCCAAAATATGCGTTGCATGTTGGATGTGACTAATGGATATGAAAGAGAAATGCAATCCTAAATCTAAAATGTCTCTTACGAGGCTTTTTGGTCCCAACCACATGAGTTGTGGTGGCCAATAAGGAAAGTCCTCATAGAGGTCACGGGCAATGCAAATGAAGACTCAAGTATGCGTGTAAGTGCGCAAATGTAAGAAAAGTGCAAGTGTGCAAATGTAAGAAAAGTGCAAGTGTGCAAATGTGAGAAAAGTGCATGTGTGCCAATTAAGAAAAGTGCATGTGTGCCAATTGAGAAAATAAAGGTGTTTGTGTGCTAGTGGATGAAAATATAATAGTAGATACATATAAGTGCAATTGGGTGCAATTTGTGAGGTGGAAAATAAATGATAAAAGAAGAAAAATGTGCAAACATGGCATGTGGATTGAGAAAAATATAAATAGTGAGAAAATGTGGATAAAAGAGTGAGGAAGTGATATGATAAGAATGAGAGTGCATGAACCTAGAGGAATGCATCAAATCGGGTACGGGAATGACTCCTAATTTCACGACTTTAATTTTCCCTTTGATTAGAAGGAAGAACTAGCGTGCTAAGGCTATTTTGTAGCCACACTCGCTCGTTTCTCTTATCGAAAGGGGACTCTCAAGCAAATGTACCCTATAACTAGCATGAAGATGCAAAAACCTAAAATGAAGGGGAAAGGATTGGAGGAGCATGCCAAATGCTAGAAAACTAAGAAAAATGCATGAAATGTAGTGAAACATGCAAGTATGAACTAGCGAGGGAAATCCCTAAGGGTCTAGCGTTGGACTAGCCCATATCTATGAATTCCGACTAGCGTTGGACTAGTGGAAAACGGGACAATGAACCACAACTAGCGTTGGACTAGTGTGGTGACTGCATTCATCCATTACATTCATCTATGACTATAGAAAGCAAGTAGACATGCCAATCACCTATAAACACGTAGCACATAACACTTAGCATGCTCGACTAAATGCAAGAGCCTTATAAAGCAAACTAACACGTAACAACAAAAGCAAGCAATCAATCTAATGGACCTATTACATTTGCTAACTAAAACAAAAGGGGAAGGGGCAAAATGGACCAAAATGCTCTTCACGCCCTATCTATTACAAGCCAAGAGGTGTACACATACCCCATGAAGAATAACTTAAATAAAAAGCAAAAGTAAAATAAAATAAATGAAATGTATTAAGGAAAGGCAAGGGAAGCAAGTAGACATGCAATTCTCACTTAGCACGTTGGAACACATAGGAGAAATGAAAATCAAGGAGATAGAGGTTACCTCCCTCGCAATTGGTGTCCAAATGAAAGAAAATTGGCTTCAAAACAATAAAAAGGTCAAGGTACCACTTTAATTAAAAAAAATTAAAAGAAATGTGCAAAACAAAACTCACTTGATCATAAAGCCCCTAAAGTCATGACTTAATTGCAATTGAAACAAATCGTAGTAGTTAATTGAAACAAACAAGCAATGAAGTTGTAAAACCAAAACTACCAGGGACCAAATTGAGGAAATTATTCAATCGATTGGGTCATAGCATCATTAGTTAGAAACTAAAGGGTCAAAGTGCAATTATCGAAAGATTTTCATGCAAGAACATGCAAATGCTTCAAACCACCGAACCAAGCTTTCTTTGTTTCTGCAAAAACTCTCGGCAGCTACTAAGAAAACTCTGCAACCAAACTAGCTACCAGCTTTCATTTTTCAAGCAAGGATCTTAGCCTCAAAACACAACTTCGAACAGAAATAAATTCAACCCAACATCAAAACTTTGATCTAAAGAAAGAACCTACTAGAGCTTAGCACCTAAACATACAAGCAAGAGCTCAGCATTGCGGACTGCTTTGAGGAAGACAAAGGCGAAGAGAATCATCAAAGGACAAAACATGATCAAACTGTGGAACAAGCTCAGCAAACCAGCGGCGAAAAGGTTCGTGAGTTCATGCATCGTCTCAACAGGAACTTCCTTTTCTTTCGCTGGTTTCTTGAGCTGCAACTTCTGGGTTCGAAAACAGTCATTTCCATCTAAACGCAACTAACGACTCAACCAATCAACAGCTTGGGCCAAAGTAACAAATTCACCAAGCATGCTCACCACTTTGTGACCCCAAAACTGAAAATTTGATAGAAGGAAAAAAAGGCATGCGAAAATCTGGAAATTTCTGCAACTACTTCATAAGAACCGAAAGGAGAATCTGCTGCACATTCCCTCAAACCCAAATTTCTTTGATTAGATATTTCCAAACCCACACCACAAATTCAACTAAACAACCAACTCCATAGTCACCACCATTCAAACAAGCAAGAAACTTAGCAAGATCTGGTACAAGAAAACTGGAAAAAAAAACATGCAAAAGTGGTTCGGCAACTTGCTATTCAATCGTCTGCAATTTTTTTGTAAAGCTTGCGACATGACATCTGATGTAGGAGTAAGTAAATCAACTATGATTCGAACATCAAACATCTACAGCAACATGCGAATCAAACCCTTCACACAATTCACAACACTCAACAAGCAAAATGAAGTTTGCTGCAATTTTCTGCTGCAAACCGAAAGATGATCATGCGAAGTAATGGGAATGAATGCTTAGTGACTTGTCCACCCAAACCTCAGTGCCATAGTTTCCTACCCATATTGCTAATCATTACCCAAGTGCAAGGGTTTATCTCCCGGGAACTCTAATAAGGAAACTGAACATAAAATGCAGCAAAGGGACCTGAGCTTGGAGCAGCCAATGTTTCAGCATTTGCGTGGTAATGGCTACTGCTATAACACACCAGAAACTTGCGAGAAGCAACAAAGAAAGTTTGAAACAAAGCTAAGCATTCTATACAACTGACATTTCACAAAGCTGATCATGCAAACCAAGAGAACTATAGCAGGGAGGGTCCAACAGCATGTATTTTCAACAAGAACAATTTCAGGCAATCTGACCGAAGCTTTCTAAAAGCTATAGAAATTTATCTACCTATCAAACATTCGAGCCTGTTTTCTATAGCTTTGGACCAAAACACGTAACCCCAACATCAAATATTCCATGGTTCTAAGCTCCCCATTCCAGATTCATACACAAAAAAAAAGAAACAAAGGCATGGCCATGAACTCCCACCGATGACTGAGTTTCATTATCAACTAAATACATCAACAACAACATCAAAGCTTGGACGGACCCAAGATCATGAAGCCCAAAACCTGAACACAATTCATCATTTTAATCATGTGCAAATGCGGTAGAAGCTTTAAGCCAAATAACACAGCAAAATGGCAAGAAGATGCGGCAATCAATATGGCAAAAATCTGTTATATACTTGACCCTATATACTAGAAAGACAGCTCGAGAACTACCTCAGCTACCCCAGGATTTGTCACCAAATCCGCCGTTGGCAATGACGCTTGTCGGGCAGTGGCAGTGACGAGGAGTTGAGGTGGTGGAGTCGACTGCAGTAGAACGCTGGTTGCAACAGCAACGGCGTTTCTCCTTTTTCTTTCTCCCAGAAGACTTCCTCCTGCTCGAACTATTCCTTTTCACTCTGGATCTTTCTAGTTTTCTCTCCTGTGACGGCCCCACCTCCCCCTAAGGCGAACCAGAGGGTTCGGCGGGCCGCCTGCCCGGCTCTCGCCGGGACTCAGTCGTTCACTAAAGTCCTCAAATGAATTACAAGAATAAACCTCAAATATACATCACATGGTCCACAAATATACATCCAAGTCTCCAATAATTACATGTCACAAATGCAGCGGAAACAATTCCCAACTATACATAAAATGATTCCAAATCCAAATTGTACAACATAAAGGCCATCCATTCACGTGAAAGCACAACAAGTCCTGCCTTCGCCTTGAGCCCTGTGGAGGGGAATAAAATATTTTTGGGGTGAGCTAGAAGCTCAGCGAGTAACCAGCAAAATCATTAAGCAAATATATTTCACAATGTTGCATTTCGATGATTTCGCTGATGTCATGATTCAGAGATCAAATGTCCGTTAAGTGCTCTCGTGAGCCGGTGAAATCATAGCACTTGAACACCCAACGCTCAAATATTTCATTTAACATTAACTCACAAACTCACGAAAGTAGGAGCAACATCGGTGCTCCAGATAACCATGAACATGAACCATAAACAAGGTGGAGACGTTGGTGTCCAGCACAAGACTTTCCCAGAACTCATTGAAGCCAAATCATGTCATGAATTCACATGCAAGCACGCATGATATGCAATCGAATAATTAATGCAAGAAACATTTCACAAGTACTTTGGAAATAGTTTAGGGTCACTCACCTCCATGGCTCAGAAACCATCCATCATATTGCATTGCCTTGCTCAAACCCAAGTCTTAGATCACAAACTCAATGCAAACAAATCCTTTAAAAGTTCGGACAGCACTTCCCCTAAATTTGCTAACTTTTCCAGCCATCATGGCTTCATTATTTCCTCATTCTAACCCAAAGGTACACACACAACAACAAGTTCATCCAATAGCCATTCAGCAAGCTCCAGGTAGTACTAGTACAAGTCAAGCTAGGGAAAAGTCCGAAAATGAAAGTTAAGCTCAAAACCAGAAAAATAGTTTTGACGTCATTTTGCGGTAATGGTACCAAAAGCACTACGATGGTCGGATGAAGGTACAAGATACACCGTTTCGAAGCTAAGAGATAGGGTTACAATATTGAAGAAGGTCACTCAACCCAGTTTCGAGTGTAACTAGGTCAAAAATGCAAGATACTACATCAAAAACGTAAAACAGATTCACCAAAACGCATTCTAGCGGAAACATCATAACTCAGGCTATCCAAGTCCAAATCCAGAAATTTCAAAACCAGCTGAAAGCTAAGAAACAGGGATAAATTTGATCAGAAGGCCTCAACAACCACTTCGGAAGCAATTCCAGCCAAAAACAACCAATTACAGGCGCAATTCTTACATTCGGGTAAAACCAGAACAGCAATAGTAATTTCGACTTTTCTCATTCTACACTACTCCGATTGACCTGAAATTTTGTAGGCACCTTTAAACTGTCATTCCCTACAACTTTCATGTTTTAAGAAAAGGCCAATTCGGCCTCTATCTAGGATCTAAAAATTCGGACAGAATGTTCATCACAAAACCCTCACTTTTCAATTTTTGGTCCAAAACAGAAATTGGTTGCAATTAATCACTTTTTCCACCTCATAGAGTCCTTAAACATCATTTCCAATCATCATACATGACCCCATAATCATATCCATATGAAAACAGAAAAATCCCCAAAAATTATAAAACTTCACCAATTCAACCAAAATCAAGATATAATCCATAAAAGTGCATCTTATACCACCACCAATCATGAATTGAACATCAATTAAGGGAGGAGAGTGGTTCTTCACAACTCACCTTAGCCATACAAGAGATAGAGCAACAAATCACCTTAGCTTTCCAAACAACTCCACAAAACACCTCAAGACCACTTAGCAAAGAGATTTTATGGAATGATTTGGAGTTTTATTGGTTGGATTTGAAGATTGAGCAAGAAATAGAAGGAAGAAATTGAGAGCTTTTCTTTCTTTCTTGAGCAAGAACATTCGGCCAAGAAGCTTGCAAAATGAAGCTTATTTTGATCAATTTTTTTGTATTTATTTGGTAAAGGTAAAGGTAAAGTCAAATGGTCAAAGTCCAAGATTAAATCACAAGGTGACACTTGTCACCTTTTGGTTCAAAACTTATCTTCATACGTGCACGTTTATTTACTGTTATCCCATTTTATTTTATTTTTCGTGGGCTCTTTCCCACACCGCCTTGTAGGACTAGGAATGGTTTCTCTAGGTATGTGGATGGTGTGCTTTGCGCCCATAGCAATACCTAGGGGACCGCTCGAGCCACCGACCAAGGGTCTTGGAATTGATGATCCATTCCCGTAGGTCTGAAGGTTTGGGGACCTTTTTAAACCTTATCGAGTCTAGTCGCATTAGTGAGCCCCAGCCTCATGCATCCATATTAGAGTTTGCCTAGGTTAGAGTCAGCCTTACCCTTGATAAGCACATTAGGCACGAGGGAAGGGGTTCCACCCGTTTTACTTGCTTTTATTGCATTTCTTTTCTTAATTGCTCCCAATGTGTTATGTGTACTATCAATTGCACTAACCATTTCTTTGTTCTCTTGGTTTGCATTCATGTGCCATAGCAATAAGAGGCCTCTTTGGCACTCTTTTAGTGACTCGCCCACTAGATAACTCACATGTTTAAATTTCAGTTATTACACTTAATTTTCAATAAATACATTTCATTTTAGACCTTTTCCCCCGATGCATTATTTATGTCCTTTAGGCCATATTTGTCACATCGCTTTAATAAATGGCATCATGCATAAACCATAGAAAGGGAATGCCACATAGGGAATCCCGTGTTTAGGAATAAGCCACCTTGTGTCTCGGATACTTAATCCAACGAGACTTGCACGTTTACATTTTGTACCATCCAAAGGGGTAGTGCACAAGGTAAGGTAGGATCCGATCATTTTCATAGAGTGATCTTTGGAATATGAGCATCTAATAATCACTTTTTGGCCATTTTATCAAAAATTGGTAAAAATCCCTTGCGTGAAGGACATTAATTTGAAGAAATTCACAAATGATTCCTCCTATTGAGACGATAAATAAATTGAGGCCAAAATTTGATTTTTAGAAGGTCATAAACTAATGCACCTCAATAATGTTGAAATAACCAATGGCCGGACAATTCAACCAATTCATTTTGCCAATTCACTCAATAAATCGTCAATTCATTTGACCAACTTACCCTTTTTAGGGTCACCTGGTCGATTTTGAATAAATCGTCAATTCATTTGACCGATTTACCCTTTTAGGGTCATCCAGCCGATTTTTGAATAAATCACTAATTCAATTTCATTCATTTGGCCAATTTACCCATTTTTAGGGCAACCGAGCCGATTTTGAATAAATCAAGTTTCGTTCAATCTATTTGATCAATTTACCCTTTTTAGGGTGATCTGATTAATTTTGGATAAATTAAATTTCATTCAATTCATTTGACCTGTTTCCCTTTTTAGGGTAATCCGGTCGATTTTTAATAAATTGTCAATTTCATTTGACCAATTAGGGTTTCAATGTCGAATTTCAAAATGGAAAACCTAGTCGATTTTGAGAAAAGCATCCATTGCATCCAGCCATTTGATCAGTTGGAGTTTTGACCCGTGCTTCACTGAGAAAAGTTGTCAAAACGAATTCCAATCTCTCCGATAGGAAGTTCGTCAAGGTCAAACCCGTGCGTTTTTGCAAGTTCTTGTATCGATCAAAAGTGATTAATCCCTTCGGACAAGGTCCTCATTTTGACAAACGTCTCTTCTCATTCCAATGGGCCAAATTTTTCAAATTATTTTTCACTCCATAAGCTGATTGGATCCATCAGGTATTGTATCGTGCCTACCTCAGAGGATTATATCATTCTAGGCCTACCCTTGGCACAAAAAGGGCTCCCCCATAGGACATGCATACCGATTTTATATTCTCATTTACTAACTCAGGGTATTTTTTTTCTTTTGTTTTTCCCCCTCCCCTGCATTCATAAAAATGTCCCAATAAGGTGAAAATATTTTTTCTATATCTGATGACACTTCTGATCTAATAAAGTGTCAAAATTGCAAATATTGTGTGATTCTTGGGCAGATCCTACAATGGGAACATAAAAATCCATCTGAAAGCTCTAGGTTAAGAGCTTCTAAGAGATTTCATAATTGCTTTCAAGGAAGATTCTGTATATTTGACTTGTTAATATATTTTTGTGCCAAAAGAAAAGGAGACAAAAGGGATATATATAGGTGGGGCTCTTTAGAAGCTTTCTATTCTCATTTGTATCATAATTGAACGAGAAATTTTGTTTCAAACTTTTTCAGCAATAAAATTTTTGGGACAATTATTGTTTTGTGTATATTCATGTACATTTCATTCTTTATTGAGCTCATTAAGAGATTTCATGGTGAATTTTAAGAAATAAGCTCAAATTGAGATTTTTCAACCTCTGGCCTAAAAACTCACAAATGTATACACCAGATTGGTGATCCGAGCTACACAATAAGAGTGCTCAAAAAATTAAAAGAGGTCACTCAGAAGGCCCATGAGATACCTTTCTCCTTCACTTAATCCCAAAATAAAGTCAGTCACATTGATTGATAAATTGGGGCAACTTTTGCTTGAAAATGTTCAAGGTGTCTAATCTGGTTCAATCACATCTAAGTGAAAGCAAAAATGTGCATTATTCTTGTTTGTTCTGAAAATTTGGAATGATACTTTGAGCATTCGTTTCTCTACTTATACACATGTTATCATCTGCTCTCCCATTTGAGCCTTTAAAAGAATAATTTCGTTTCGAACAAGCACCTTGATGATCACTACCCTTCATGGGAGATTTTCAAATATCAAAAAGGGAATGGATTTTCAATGAGCATTTCTTTACTTTGGTTGTCATGAGGTGTAAGAATGATGCTTTGGCCGTCATTTCTACAACCTAAACACTGATTATCCCTTGTCTCCTCATTTGAGCTAAAATTGGTGGTTCCTTTCAAAGCACTTACGATCGTACCCCACATTGGGGAGGGAGATTGGAGAATTTTCCAAAAAGGAAAAAAGTAAAAATGCTAGAATAAGGAGGGAACCGCGAATTGGGGAAATTTGATTCCACTTGGGTTCCAATTTTGAAAAAAGAAAAGGAAGGGTTTTGTCCGCGTGAATCGCCTATGTTTCACAAATATGGATGAACAAGGGTTTTCCTCAGTCAATTAATTCAGATACACGCAAAAATTTCGCATTAACGAAAGTTTCCTTTCAGAGTTATTGTAAGGAACGGAATACAAGTCAGGCCATCTTCTTTTCCAATCGAACATTCTATCCCTAGTTATCCCTTTTGAACCTTCAGAATAAAATACTTCGTTTGGCAACCCCTGAGAATCGCAAACCCCACACTGGGGGTAAGTTTGAGTTGAAAAAGGGAAAATTCAAGAAGTGAAAAGTGAAAAGTAACAAAATCAAAAACAAAAGAGAAAAGAGAACCTCAGTTCAAAAATAAACTGGGGCAAATTTCAAAGAATGGCAAAAAGCCGAAAAGTCAAAAAAAAGAAAGAAAATGAAAGTGAAAAGCCTCAATTGAGCATAAACTGGGGCAGATTCTGATTTAACCCTAAAATAGGGTTGACGCCACAATGCGAGCTCAGATTCTTCAAACCACTTTTGAAATCCGTTTTCAAGCCTTAACTTTTCTAAGCACCCCACCTGACCCCATTGCAAAGCCGAAAGTCCTGACTTCTGTTCTTTACACTGGCCTTGTCAAGGAAATCTTTGATGTCGAAAATTTTAGCTGTACTTCTGAATTGATTAGGTGTGAGGTTGACACTGCTCTTCATGTGAAACCCCGCGAAGGTATTTTTGAAAAGAGGGGAAAAGAAAAGGAAAACGAGCGAAGTGAATGCAAAAGAAAGATGTAAAAAGATTTGATGCTGAAAGACCCTGTTGGGTGATGATAAAAAGTCAAATAAAGTCCAAGAATCTGGAGTCCAGATGAGGGCAATTTTGAAACATGCGATCTTCGGTGCAATGTCCTTGAAAGTTTTATTCTTTAACTATCGTCTTCAAGCCACATTACAAGCTAAATAAAGTCCATCGTTGACTTATTCCTTCATGACAATCCAAAGTGACGATTATGCTCGTAAGAAATCCATCAATCATTTGTGATCATGGGAGTATAACCAGTTTACACAGGTTTAGCTATCGTTTCTACCCATTTTATTGCAAGCCTATCAAGCTTGTATGTTGACTAAGTTTTCTTGAAAAATAAGGATGACAAACTATTTTGCTTTCATGAAGACGTGATATCGAATGAGCACAAAATGAGACAAATTTTGACCTCCCATTTTCTTTTAGCCATTTCCAAATCAAAAATAAAGTCACTTGATTGGTCTTGACAGATGAGCCAACAAGAAATGGTGATCCATTACCCTGAGCACCGATGCTAAAAGTGAGGAAGAAATCTTCTGTAATTTGGTGATATTCTGAGAGATTCATCATGAAATTTCTGCATGAACTCAACATTCAAATTTCTTCACGTTGCATATATGATTACTTTCTAAGTTTTGGAAGGTGCGATTTCTCTTGGTTCAAATAAATGGAGAGACATCCAAACCAATTTTTTTGTAATCAAATGGGCCCATACTGGGGCAAAATTTTTATTTCCAAGATTTCACGAAATAAGCCCACACTGGGGCAAATTTTTTATAGTCCATTTGAGGATTTCGTCAAAGACTCGAGCAAGACTTTTAAATCAATCACGCTGCCTGTTTCATGAAAATTTGAGTGCATGTAAGCCCCCTGTGCAGGTATTCATAGTTGAAATCGACAAAGGAGCATCCGGTGATGTGGAAGGCCGATGCCGAAGAAAGAGAAGAAAGAAGGGAAAATGGCCCTACACTGGGGCAAATTATTTTTGGGAAAAAAGATTCTCTCGAAAAATCAGAAAAATTCAAAAATCAAAAAATAAAAAATCAAGTTCAAATTCTTGTTTCTTGGAAAATCAAATCTAATTTCTTGTTTCTTGACAAATCAAATTCAATTTCTTAACCAACCTCGGCAGAGCTGGGTTCAATCCCGCTGACCGCTTTAATCACGTTGGAACTGGGTCTTATCCCGCCAACCTCGGCAGAGCTGGGTTCAATCCCGCTGACCGCTTTAATCACGTTGGAACTGGGTCTTATCCCGCCAACCTCGGCAGAACTGGGTTCAATCCCGCTGACCGCTTTTATCACGTTGGAACTGGGTCTTATCCCGCCAACCTCGGCAGAACTGGGTTCAATCCCGCTGACCGCTTACTTCGTTGGGACCGGGTTCCATCCCGCCAATCTCGGCAGGACCGGGTATAATCCCGCTGACCGCTTTTTATCAAATTGGGACCGGGTTTCATCCCGCCAATCTCGGCAGGACCGGGTATAATCCCGCTGACCGCTTTTTATCAAATTGGGACCGGGTTTCATCCCGCCAAATCTCGGCAGGACCGGGTATAATCCCGCTGATCGCTTTTTATCAAATTGGGACCGGGTTTCATCCCGCCAATCTCGGCAGGACCGGGTTTAATCCCGCTGACCGCTATCTCACATTGGGACCGGGTTTTATCTCGCCAATCTCGGCAGGACCGGGTTTTATCCCGCTGGCCGCTTACCTCGGCAGGACCGGGTTTTATCCCGCTGACCGCTTACTTCGTTGGGACCGGGTTCCATCCCGTCAATCTCGGCAGGACCGGGTATAATCCCGCTGACCGCTTTTTATCAAATTGGGACCGGGTTTCATCCCGCCAATCTCGGCAGGACCGGGTATAATCCCGCTGACCGCTTACTTCGTTGGGACCGGGTTCCATCCCGCCAACCTCGGCAGGACCGGGTTTTATCCCGCTGACCGTCCACACCCCGTCAGGCTCAGATGTTGTCTCACTGACCAATTCATCATACTGGGGCAAATTTTGAAAAGATTTCCTCAAAAGATCAGAAAATCAAAAATCAAAAAATCAAAAAATCTAAAATCTAAAATCTGAAAAATCAAAAATCAAAAAAATCAAAAAAATCAAATCAAGTTCATCACGGCAGGCTCGGGTTTGATCCCACTGTCCGATAGTCAAGGCATTTCATTTTCACAGCCACTAGCCGTGGGTCAGTCCCACTAGTGAGCATTTCCTTTATTCTGCCACTAGTCGTGGGTCAGTCCCACTAGTGAGCATTTTCAGTCCCGTTTAAAATTTCTGTTCGGGTCAGTCCCGTTTTAAATTCCTGTTCGGGTCAGTCCCGTTTTAAGTTTCTTGTCTGGGTCAGTCCCATTTCATTGCATGTCCTATGGGGTCAGTCCATTGCAGCCGAATAACACAGGTAAGTATTTGGTGTCTACTTCTTTGTCTCAAGTTTTTTCAAAACTCAGACAAAGAGGGGCAAACTGTAGACACCAAAATTTTGAACCATTTTATTTTACTTTTATTTAATTTTTATTTTTATTTTATTTTAGTGATAATCATATATATTAGTTTCATGATTTTTGTTTTGGGCATTTTCTAGTATTTTTATAGATCTTAATTTATTTTTGTCTTTTATTTCATTTTGTTTTTGTTTTTTAGTTGTTTTTTATTTATAAGAATTTTAGCATAAAATTTGTAAGAAAAGAATTTGTTCACAAAAATAGGTTTTGGGCATTTTTTTTTAGTATTTTATTTATTTTAGTTAAAATTATTTCTTACTTTTCAAAACAAAAAAAAGAAAAGAAAAAAGGTCACGGCAATGCAGAAAGCTGCGTTTTTTGCCGCAGCTTGCAAATGAGATTGAAAGAGGTCCTGGAGATGAAATTTGGAGCTGTAAAAGGCCAGGTGTCTAGGACACCTGGAGGGGGGGATGAATCTAGAATGATGGCTAGGTTTTGAGAGATAGAGAGAAGTTACGGGAAAAAAGAAGAAGGAAAGAAAGAAAACCAGAAAGGAAAAGGGGGACCGCAGGATGAAGGATTTGAGAGATGTGTTTTGCATTTGAGGGTAGCCGCAAAGGAGGAGGTTTTGAGTGAGTAGACGGCTAGGAAAAGAAATCAGAAGGGGAGAGAGATAGAGAGGTCTGGGGGGAGAAGAGAAACCAGCAGCGAACGAGATCATTGGGGGAGCCGAGAAAAAGGAAAAAACGCTGGGCTCTGGCAAGAGCTTGAGGGCTTCAAGCCAAACCAAAACAAAAAGGCAGCTACGGGAGTGGAGAGTGGCCGTGAGAGAGAAAGGAGGTTTTTGGGAAGCTAGCTGGTGGCTGGGCAAGAGCAAAAACGCAGAAAAGAAAACAGAGGGGGTGAGAGGCTAAACAAAAACAGGAAAAAGGAGGCGGCGGAAGTCAGGGAGAGTGGGGACCGAGAGAGAGCAAAGAGAGTTTGGGGAGAGTTTCTGGGACAGCAAAAAAAGAAAGGTAAACGGAGAGGAGAGAACGGCTAAAAAACTGAGAGAGAGCAAAGAGAGTTTGGGGGGTTAGCAGCTATCCCCCTACCAAGGTTATCTTCATCCCTGACAAGGAGTGCCAGAAGCCCGACCTCCTCGCCACCTTCAGTGACTACCTCCGGGTCTGGAGGGTCGCCGACGATGGAACCCGCGTCAACATGAAGAGCCTCCTTAACAACAACTGCAACAGCGAGTTCTCCGACCCCCTCACCTCCTTCGACTGGAACGAGGCCGAGCCCAAGCGCATCAGCGCCTCCAGCATCGACATCACTGACCCAGATGAAGGACCTGTTCAAGGAGGAAATGGGCAACGGACGGAGGAGAAGAAGGCTACGAACAAATTGGAACAGAAATGATAAAGCTGCAATTTTTCTGACCAAAGGCTGATTATGAGCCATGTTTCGGATCAAATTTCTCTTTGATCTCTGGTTCTTTTAAGTAACTCTCAGTTTCTGCACTAACTAGGAAGTAAGGGGAGAAGGTTTCGTTCAGAATTTGTTGGCAGAAAACATCGAATGAGCCTTTGAATTCGCCCCCAAAGATCGCTGCTTAATTTTGCTGGTGCGGTTTCGGAGCTGTAACGGGGCAGCTTCGGCCGCTCTTTCATGACGTTTCCTGTCCAGATTTTGTTCCAAAAACGTTTGGGCAGGTACTCTCCTAGATTGGTGTCTTAGTCCCTTTCCTTTTTGTTCTTTGCTGAATCGTCATTTTGATTTTTCTTTCTGTTTATTGTTGCTGTCTACGCTTTCCGTTTCCATTCATTTCTGGTTAGCTTAATTTGCCGATCCTCTTGTTCGAAACCTGGGGTTGCATGGTCTTGTTAGAATCATTTGTAGATCTGGATTTAAGGTTATGTGATGTTTGACTGAGTTTGTGATATGGCTACCGTAGTTTGCCGATCCTTTTGCTAGGATAATTTCTTAAAGATAAAATCCAGAAATCTGGTTGTTGTTTCTGTGTTGCTCGTTGGGTACCTCTCTGATTTTTAATGGTTTGGTGTTTGCAACTGGGTTGTGTTAATCAAAATGTTCAGTTTGTTAAAGGTTTTGAGCGATGGGTCTGCTGACTTTGGTTCGAAGCTTGACATGAATTTTCTGCTTCAAAAATTGCAGAATGTGGTTCTTCGATGCTTGCATGGTCTTTTTCGTCCAATTTTTCTGCTTAAATATAAGGATTTTGTGGTCAAAAAGTGGGAGTGCTTGGTAATCTTGTTATTTCAGTCCAGATTTTTGTTTTGTTTGAGCCGTTGGCTATGTTCGGATTGCATTCAAAAATTCACCAGAAAATTGAACCCAACATTCAGGATCCTAGTAGAAGCAATAAAAGATGTTTTTCTGCCTTTGTGGATCTGTTGAGGGGGATGGAACTTGAACTATGGTTTTCTTATGTCATGATTTTGTTTCCATCTGTGAGTAAACTAGTGAATAAAACCTGTGAGCAAAACCCAACCAGAATTTGTTTCCTGCTAGTCGTGTATTTCCTTTCATTCGTCTCCCATGTCAAGAGTTTTTGCACAAGGAGAATTGCAGATTCTTATCATGATGTTTTCGCATGTTGGAATGTTTGAATTGCTGCATTTTGATTGTTAGAATAGAGTTTGATGTTGGGAGCTGTAGCATTTGGTTATTTTCATCTGAAAGCTTGATATTCGGTTGGCTTATCCGTGTTTAATGAAACAAGAAGGAAGTTGCAATGTTGCAGATGAATGAAGAGGAAAGCCTCGTATGCATGCATGAAAATAATTTCCAGATTTTACACTTTGGCCCCCCAAGTCTCTCCTTGTCCTACTATGGCCCAATCAATTAAAGAATTTCATCAAATTGGTCCTTGATAATTTTAATCTGTGCAACTTCATTGCTTGTTTGCTTCAATTAACTACCATGCTTTGTTTCAATTGCGCTTAAGTCATGACTTTAGGGACTTTACGATCAAGAGAGCTTGTGATTGCCTATTTCCTTTAATTTTCCCAAATAAATTGGTACCTTGACCATTTCTTTTATTTTGGAGGGTAAGTTAGTAATTTCACTACGTTAGGGCGTCGCTTCAAGGGAGGTACACCCTAATCCCTTCTTTGCAATTCATTTGACCCTACGTGCTCCTACGTGTTATGTGAATATGCATGTCTATTTCGCTTTCCTTGCCTTTCTTTAATTCCTTTCATTTATTTCATTTACTTTTGCCTTTATTTAAGTTATTCATTATGGGGTATGTGTACACCTCTTGGCTTGTAATAGATAGGGCCTGGCGAGCATCTTGTCCATTTTCCCTTTTCCCCTTTGTTTAAGTTATTCATTATGGGGTATGTGTACACCTCTTGGCTTGTAATAGATAGGGCTTGGCGAGCAATTTGGTCCATTTCCCCTTCCCCTTTTGTTTTAGTTAGTGAATGTAATAGGTTCATTAGCTTGGTTGCATGCCTACGTGTTAAGTGTCACTCGTTTTATTAGGCTCTTGCATCTAGTCGAGCATGCTAAGTGTTATGTGCTACGTGTCTATAAGTGATTTGCATGTCTACTCGCTTTTTATAGTATGAAAGAATGTGATGGATGAATGTACGTCACCACACTAGTCCAATGCTAGTTGTGGCTCATTATTTCATTAGGAATTCATAAAAAGGGCTAGTCCAACGCTAGACCCAATAGGATTTTTCCTTTGTTTTTCATTAATGCATTATTTGCCTGTTCACTACATATCATGCATTTTTTCCTTAGTTTTATCATCTGGCACGCTCCTCGATTCCCTTTTCCCCTCATTTTAGGATTTTGCACCTCATACTAGTTATAGGGTACATTTGCCTGAAGAGTCCCCTTCTGATAAGGGAAACGAGCGAGTGTGGCTACTCGATAGCCTTAGCACGCTAGTTTTGCTTTCTAATCAAAGGGAAAATCGAAGTCGAAAAGTTAGGAGTCATTCCCATACCCGACCTGATGCATTCCCTTAGGTTCATTCATTCTCATTTATCACTTACTCATTCTTTTCAATTCACATTTTCCTTTCCTTATTGTTCATTTTGATTTCTACTTCACAAAATTGCACTTAATTACACCTATATGCACTTATCACTATATTTCATACACTTGCACACAAACACTTGGATTTTTCATACAATTTCACACATGCACCTTTTCATACACTTGCACACAAACACTTGGATTTTTCATACAATTTCACACGTGCACCTTTTTATACAATCGCACACTTGCACTTTAGCCATCATTTGCATTAATCGACCTCTATAAGGTTTTCCTTTATTGGCCGCCACAACTCATGTGGTTGGGACCAAAAACCTTACAAGAGACATTTTAGAATTTAGGTTTGCATTTTTGCATTCATCTAGTCAAATCCAACATGCGATACATACCTTGGGTAGAAAAATTAGGAAAATTGGTTTAAGTCACGCAACTAGCCTTGGCTAGGTCGAAGGGGTGCCTTGGATTTTTATCCTTGCCTTCCCCTTCGTCAAATGTGACCCCCGATCCCTCTTTTGGTTACATAGACCCAAAAGTTCTCTAAAAGGGTTTATTTACTTTTTCATTCAAAAACAAAAATCATTTTTTGGGTGACTTGGTACACCCTAACTCTATACCAAGTGGCGACTCCATTTTTGATACAAAAACCCTTTTGAACTTTATATGGCCAAACCGTCGCATTATCAAGTCCCATGGCCTTTATTTTCATTTTGCACACGTTCACACTACACTACACACCACAACACATCACCATTCAAAAAGTGGGGCGCGACAATATGAAAACAGAAAAATCCCCAAAAATTATAAAACTTCACCAATTCAACCAAAATCAAGATATAATCCATAAAAGTGCATCTTATACCACCACCAATCATGAATTGAACATCAATTAAGGGAGGAGAGTGGTTCTTCACAACTCACCTTAGCCATACAAGAGATAGAGCAACAAATCACCTTAGCTTTCCAAACAACTCCACAAAACACCTCAAGACCACTTAGCAAAGAGATTTTATGGAATGATTTGGAGTTTTATTGGTTGGATTTGAAGATTGAGCAAGAAATAGAAGGAAGAAATTGAGAGCTTTTCTTTCTTTCTTGAGCAAGAACATTCGGCCAAGAAGCTTGCAAAATGAAGCTTATTTTGATCAATTTTTTTGTATTTATTTGGTAAAGGTAAAGGTAAAGTCAAATGGTCAAAGTCCAAGATTAAATCACAAGGTGACACTTGTCACCTTTTGGTTCAAAACTTATCTTCATACGTGCACGTTTATTTACTGTTATCCCATTTTATTTTATTTTTCGTGGGCTCTTTCCCACACCGCCTTGTAGGACTAGGAATGGTTTCTCTAGGTATGTGGATGGTGTGCTTTGCGCCCATAGCAATACCTAGGGGACCGCTCGAGCCACCGACCAAGGGTCTTGGAATTGATGATCCATTCCCGTAGGTCTGAAGGTTTGGGGACCTTTTTAAACCTTATCGAGTCTAGTCGCATTAGTGAGCCCCAGCCTCATGCATCCATATTAGAGTTTGCCTAGGTTAGAGTCAGCCTTACCCTTGATAAGCACATTAGGCACGAGGGAAGGGGTTCCACCCGTTTTACTTGCTTTTATTGCATTTCTTTTCTTAATTGCTCCCAATGTGTTATGTGTACTATCAATTGCACTAACCATTTCTTTGTTCTCTTGGTCTGCATTCATGTGCCATAGCAATAAGAGGCCTCTTTGGCACTCTTTTAGTGACTCGCCCACTAGATAACTCACATGTTTAAATTTCAGTTATTACACTTAATTTTCAATAAATACATTTCATTTTAGACCTTTTCCCCCGATGCATTATTTATGTCCTTTAGGCCATATTTGTCACATCGCTTTAATAAATGGCATCATGCATAAACCATAGAAAGGGAATGCCACATAGGGAATCCCGTGTTTAGGAATAAGCCACCTTGTGTCTCGGATACTTAATCCAACGAGACTTGCACGTTTACATTTTGTACCATCCAAAGGGGTAGTGCACAAGGTAAGGTAGGATCCGATCATTTTCATAGAGTGATCTTTGGAATATGAGCATCTAATAATCACTTTTTGGCCATTTTATCAAAAATTGGTAAAAATCCCTTGCGTGAAGGACATTAATTTGAAGAAATTCACAAATGATTCCTCCTATTGAGACGATAAATAAATTGAGGCCAAAATTTGATTTTTAGAAGGTCATAAACTAATGCACCTCAATAATGTTGAAATAACCAATGGCCGGACAATTCAACCAATTCATTTTGCCAATTCACTCAATAAATCGTCAATTCATTTGACCAACTTACCCTTTTTAGGGTCACCTGGTCGATTTTGAATAAATCGTCAATTCATTTGACCGATTTACCCTTTTAGGGTCATCCAGCCGATTTTTGAATAAATCACTAATTCAATTTCATTCATTTGGCCAATTTACCCATTTTTAGGGCAACCGAGCCGATTTTGAATAAATCAAGTTTCGTTCAATCTATTTGATCAATTTACCCTTTTTAGGGTGATCTGATTAATTTTGGATAAATTAAATTTCATTCAATTCATTTGACCTGTTTCCCTTTTTAGGGTAATCCGGTCGATTTTTAATAAATTGTCAATTTCATTTGACCAATTAGGGTTTCAATGTCGAATTTCAAAATGGAAAACCTAGTCGATTTTGAGAAAAGCATCCATTGCATCCAGCCATTTGATCAGTTGGAGTTTTGACCCGTGCTTCACTGAGAAAAGTTGTCAAAACGAATTCCAATCTCTCCGATAGGAAGTTCGTCAAGGTCAAACCCGTGCGTTTTTGCAAGTTCTTGTATCGATCAAAAGTGATTAATCCCTTCGGACAAGGTCCTCATTTTGACAAACGTCTCTTCTCATTCCAATGGGCCAAATTTTTCAAATTATTTTTCACTCCATAAGCTGATTGGATCCATCAGGTATTGTATCGTGCCTACCTCAGAGGATTATATCATTCTAGGCCTACCCTTGGCACAAAAAGGGCTCCCCCATAGGACATGCATACCGATTTTATATTCTCATTTACTAACTCAGGGTATTTTTTTTCTTTTGTTTTTCCCCCTCCCCTGCATTCATAAAAATGTCCCAATAAGGTGAAAATATTTTTTCTATATCTGATGACACTTCTGATCTAATAAAGTGTCAAAATTGCAAATATTGTGTGATTCTTGGGCAGATCCTACAATGGGAACATAAAAATCCATCTGAAAGCTCTAGGTTAAGAGCTTCTAAGAGATTTCATAATTGCTTTCAAGGAAGATTCTGTATATTTGACTTGTTAATATATTTTTGTGCCAAAAGAAAAGGAGACAAAAGGGATATATATAGGTGGGGCTCTTTAGAAGCTTTCTATTCTCATTTGTATCATAATTGAACGAGAAATTTTGTTTCAAACTTTTTCAGCAATAAAATTTTTGGGACAATTATTGTTTTGTGTATATTCATGTACATTTCATTCTTTATTGAGCTCATTAAGAGATTTCATGGTGAATTTTAAGAAATAAGCTCAAATTGAGATTTTTCAACCTCTGGCCTAAAAACTCACAAATGTATACACCAGATTGGTGATCCGAGCTACACAATAAGAGTGCTCAAAAAATTAAAAGAGGTCACTCAGAAGGCCCATGAGATACCTTTCTCCTTCACTTAATCCCAAAATAAAGTCAGTCACATTGATTGATAAATTGGGGCAACTTTTGCTTGAAAATGTTCAAGGTGTCTAATCTGGTTCAATCACATCTAAGTGAAAGCAAAAATGTGCATTATTCTTGTTTGTTCTGAAAATTTGGAATGATACTTTGAGCATTCGTTTCTCTACTTATACACATGTTATCATCTGCTCTCCCATTTGAGCCTTTAAAAGAATAATTTCGTTTCGAACAAGCACCTTGATGATCACTACCCTTCATGGGAGATTTTCAAATATCAAAAAGGGAATGGATTTTCAATGAGCATTTCTTTACTTTGGTTGTCATGAGGTGTAAGAATGATGCTTTGGCCGTCATTTCTACAACCTAAACACTGATTATCCCTTGTCTCCTCATTTGAGCTAAAATTGGTGGTTCCTTTCAAAGCACTTACGATCGTACCCCACATTGGGGAGGGAGATTGGAGAATTTTCCAAAAAGGAAAAAAGTAAAAATGCTAGAATAAGGAGGGAACCGCGAATTGGGGAAATTTGATTCCACTTGGGTTCCAATTTTGAAAAAAGAAAAGGAAGGGTTTTGTCCGCGTGAATCGCCTATGTTTCACAAATATGGATGAACAAGGGTTTTCCTCAGTCAATTAATTCAGATACACGCAAAAATTTCGCATTAACGAAAGTTTCCTTTCAGAGTTATTGTAAGGAACGGAATACAAGTCAGGCCATCTTCTTTTCCAATCGAACATTCTATCCCTAGTTATCCCTTTTGAACCTTCAGAATAAAATACTTCGTTTGGCAACCCCTGAGAATCGCAAACCCCACACTGGGGGTAAGTTTGAGTTGAAAAAGGGAAAATTCAAGAAGTGAAAAGTGAAAAGTAACAAAATCAAAAACAAAAGAGAAAAGAGAACCTCAGTTCAAAAATAAACTGGGGCAAATTTCAAAGAATGGCAAAAAGCCGAAAAGTCAAAAAAAAGAAAGAAAATGAAAGTGAAAAGCCTCAATTGAGCATAAACTGGGGCAGATTCTGATTTAACCCTAAAATAGGGTTGACGCCACAATGCGAGCTCAGATTCTTCAAACCACTTTTGAAATCCGTTTTCAATCCTTAACTTTTCTAAGCACCCCACCTGACCCCATTGCAAAGCCGAAAGTCCTGACTTCTGTTCTTTACACTGGCCTTGTCAAGGAAATCTTTGATGTCGAAAATTTTAGCTGTACTTCTGAATTGATTAGGTGTGAGGTTGACACTGCTCTTCATGTGAAACCCCGCGAAGGTATTTTTGAAAAGAGGGGAAAAGAAAAGGAAAACGAGCGAAGTGAATGCAAAAGAAAGATGTAAAAAGATTTGATGCTGAAAGACCCTGTTGGGTGATGATAAAAAGTCAAATAAAGTCCAAGAATCTGGAGTCCAGATGAGGGCAATTTTGAAACATGCGATCTTCGGTGCAATGTCCTTGAAAGTTTTATTCTTTAACTATCGTCTTCAAGCCACATTACAAGCTAAATAAAGTCCATCGTTGACTTATTCCTTCATGACAATCCAAAGTGACGATTATGCTCGTAAGAAATCCATCAATCATTTGTGATCATGGGAGTATAACCAGTTTACACAGGTTTAGCTATCGTTTCTACCCATTTTATTGCAAGCCTATCAAGCTTGTATGTTGACTAAGTTTTCTTGAAAAATAAGGATGACAAACTATTTTGCTTTCATGAAGACGTGATATCGAATGAGCACAAAATGAGACAAATTTTGACCTCCCATTTTCTTTTAGCCATTTCCAAATCAAAAATAAAGTCACTTGATTGGTCTTGACAGATGAGCCAACAAGAAATGGTGATCCATTACCCTGAGCACCGATGCTAAAAGTGAGGAAGAAATCTTCTGTAATTTGGTGATATTCTGAGAGATTCATCATGAAATTTCTGCATGAACTCAACATTCAAATTTCTTCACGTTGCATATATGATTACTTTCTAAGTTTTGGAAGGTGCGATTTCTCTTGGTTCAAATAAATGGAGAGACATCCAAACCAATTTTTTTGTAATCAAATGGGCCCATACTGGGGCAAAATTTTTATTTCCAAGATTTCACGAAATAAGCCCACACTGGGGCAAATTTTTTATAGTCCATTTGAGGATTTCGTCAAAGACTCGAGCAAGACTTTTAAATCAATCACGCTGCCTGTTTCATGAAAATTTGAGTGCATGTAAGCCCCCTGTGCAGGTATTCATAGTTGAAATCGACAAAGGAGCATCCGGTGATGTGGAAGGCCGATGCCGAAGAAAGAGAAGAAAGAAGGGAAAATGGCCCTACACTGGGGCAAATTATTTTTGGGAAAAAAGATTCTCTCGAAAAATCAGAAAAATTCAAAAATCAAAAAATAAAAAATCAAGTTCAAATTCTTGTTTCTTGGAAAATCAAATCTAATTTCTTGTTTCTTGACAAATCAAATTCAATTTCTTAACCAACCTCGGCAGAGCTGGGTTCAATCCCGCTGACCGCTTTAATCACGTTGGAACTGGGTCTTATCCCGCCAACCTCGGCAGAGCTGGGTTCAATCCCGCTGACCGCTTTAATCACGTTGGAACTGGGTCTTATCCCGCCAACCTCGGCAGAACTGGGTTCAATCCCGCTGACCGCTTTTATCACGTTGGAACTGGGTCTTATCCCGCCAACCTCGGCAGAACTGGGTTCAATCCCGCTGACCGCTTACTTCGTTGGGACCGGGTTCCATCCCGCCAATCTCGGCAGGACCGGGTATAATCCCGCTGACCGCTTTTTATCAAATTGGGACCGGGTTTCATCCCGCCAATCTCGGCAGGACCGGGTATAATCCCGCTGACCGCTTTTTATCAAATTGGGACCGGGTTTCATCCCGCCAAATCTCGGCAGGACCGGGTATAATCCCGCTGATCGCTTTTTATCAAATTGGGACCGGGTTTCATCCCGCCAATCTCGGCAGGACCGGGTTTAATCCCGCTGACCGCTATCTCACATTGGGACCGGGTTTTATCTCGCCAATCTCGGCAGGACCGGGTTTTATCCCGCTGGCCGCTTACCTCGGCAGGACCGGGTTTTATCCCGCTGACCGCTTACTTCGTTGGGACCGGGTTCCATCCCGTCAATCTCGGCAGGACCGGGTATAATCCCGCTGACCGCTTTTTATCAAATTGGGACCGGGTTTCATCCCGCCAATCTCGGCAGGACCGGGTATAATCCCGCTGACCGCTTACTTCGTTGGGACCGGGTTCCATCCCGCCAACCTCGGCAGGACCGGGTTTTATCCCGCTGACCGTCCACACCCCGTCAGGCTCAGATGTTGTCTCACTGACCAATTCATCATACTGGGGCAAATTTTGAAAAGATTTCCTCAAAAGATCAGAAAATCAAAAATCAAAAAATCAAAAAATCTAAAATCTAAAATCTGAAAAATCAAAAATCAAAAAAATCAAAAAAATCAAATCAAGTTCATCACGGCAGGCTCGGGTTTGATCCCACTGTCCGATAGTCAAGGCATTTCATTTTCACAGCCACTAGCCGTGGGTCAGTCCCACTAGTGAGCATTTCCTTTATTCTGCCACTAGTCGTGGGTCAGTCCCACTAGTGAGCATTTTCAGTCCCGTTTAAAATTTCTGTTCGGGTCAGTCCCGTTTTAAATTCCTGTTCGGGTCAGTCCCGTTTTAAGTTTCTTGTCTGGGTCAGTCCCATTTCATTGCATGTCCTATGGGGTCAGTCCATTGCAGCCGAATAACACAGGTAAGTATTTGGTGTCTACTTCTTTGTCTCAAGTTTTTTCAAAACTCAGACAAAGAGGGGCAAACTGTAGACACCAAAATTTTGAACCATTTTATTTTACTTTTATTTAATTTTTATTTTTATTTTATTTTAGTGATAATCATATATATTAGTTTCATGATTTTTGTTTTGGGCATTTTCTAGTATTTTTATAGATCTTAATTTATTTTTGTCTTTTATTTCATTTTGTTTTTGTTTTTTAGTTGTTTTTTATTTATAAGAATTTTAGCATAAAATTTGTAAGAAAAGAATTTGTTCACAAAAATAGGTTTTGGGCATTTTTTTTTAGTATTTTATTTATTTTAGTTAAAATTATTTCTTACTTTTCAAAACAAAAAAAAGAAAAGAAAAAAGGTCACGGCAATGCAGAAAGCTGCGTTTTTTGCCGCAGCTTGCAAATGAGATTGAAAGAGGTCCTGGAGATGAAATTTGGAGCTGTAAAAGGCCAGGTGTCTAGGACACCTGGAGGGGGGGATGAATCTAGAATGATGGCTAGGTTTTGAGAGATAGAGAGAAGTTACGGGAAAAAAGAAGAAGGAAAGAAAGAAAACCAGAAAGGAAAAGGGGGACCGCAGGATGAAGGATTTGAGAGATGTGTTTTGCATTTGAGGGTAGCCGCAAAGGAGGAGGTTTTGAGTGAGTAGACGGCTAGGAAAAGAAATCAGAAGGGGAGAGAGATAGAGAGGTCTGGGGGGAGAAGAGAAACCAGCAGCGAACGAGATCATTGGGGGAGCCGAGAAAAAGGAAAAAACGCTGGGCTCTGGCAAGAGCTTGAGGGCTTCAAGCCAAACCAAAACAAAAAGGCAGCTACGGGAGTGGAGAGTGGCCGTGAGAGAGAAAGGAGGTTTTTGGGAAGCTAGCTGGTGGCTGGGCAAGAGCAAAAACGCAGAAAAGAAAACAGAGGGGGTGAGAGGCTAAACAAAAACAGGAAAAAGGAGGCGGCGGAAGTCAGGGAGAGTGGGGACCGAGAGAGAGCAAAGAGAGTTTGGGGAGAGTTTCTGGGACAGCAAAAAAAGAAAGGTAAACGGAGAGGAGAGAACGGCTAAAAAACTGAGAGAGAGCAAAGAGAGTTTGGGGGGTTAGCAGCTATCCCCCTACCAAGGTTATCTTCATCCCTGACAAGGAGTGCCAGAAGCCCGACCTCCTCGCCACCTTCAGTGACTACCTCCGGGTCTGGAGGGTCGCCGACGATGGAACCCGCGTCAACATGAAGAGCCTCCTTAACAACAACTGCAACAGCGAGTTCTCCGACCCCCTCACCTCCTTCGACTGGAACGAGGCCGAGCCCAAGCGCATCAGCGCCTCCAGCATCGACATCACTGACCCAGATGAAGGACCTGTTCAAGGAGGAAATGGGCAACGGACGGAGGAGAAGAAGGCTACGAACAAATTGGAACAGAAATGATAAAGCTGCAATTTTTCTGACCAAAGGCTGATTATGAGCCATGTTTCGGATCAAATTTCTCTTTGATCTCTGGTTCTTTTAAGTAACTCTCAGTTTCTGCACTAACTAGGAAGTAAGGGGAGAAGGTTTCGTTCAGAATTTGTTGGCAGAAAACATCGAATGAGCCTTTGAATTCGCCCCCAAAGATCGCTGCTTAATTTTGCTGGTGCGGTTTCGGAGCTGTAACGGGGCAGCTTCGGCCGCTCTTTCATGACGTTTCCTGTCCAGATTTTGTTCCAAAAACGTTTGGGCAGGTACTCTCCTAGATTGGTGTCTTAGTCCCTTTCCTTTTTGTTCTTTGCTGAATCGTCATTTTGATTTTTCTTTCTGTTTATTGTTGCTGTCTACGCTTTCCGTTTCCATTCATTTCTGGTTAGCTTAATTTGCCGATCCTCTTGTTCGAAACCTGGGGTTGCATGGTCTTGTTAGAATCATTTGTAGATCTGGATTTAAGGTTATGTGATGTTTGACTGAGTTTGTGATATGGCTACCGTAGTTTGCCGATCCTTTTGCTAGGATAATTTCTTAAAGATAAAATCCAGAAATCTGGTTGTTGTTTCTGTGTTGCTCGTTGGGTACCTCTCTGATTTTTAATGGTTTGGTGTTTGCAACTGGGTTGTGTTAATCAAAATGTTCAGTTTGTTAAAGGTTTTGAGCGATGGGTCTGCTGACTTTGGTTCGAAGCTTGACATGAATTTTCTGCTTCAAAAATTGCAGAATGTGGTTCTTCGATGCTTGCATGGTCTTTTTCGTCCAATTTTTCTGCTTAAATATAAGGATTTTGTGGTCAAAAAGTGGGAGTGCTTGGTAATCTTGTTATTTCAGTCCAGATTTTTGTTTTGTTTGAGCCGTTGGCTATGTTCGGATTGCATTCAAAAATTCACCAGAAAATTGAACCCAACATTCAGGATCCTAGTAGAAGCAATAAAAGATGTTTTTCTGCCTTTGTGGATCTGTTGAGGGGGATGGAACTTGAACTATGGTTTTCTTATGTCATGATTTTGTTTCCATCCGTGAGTAAACTAGTGAATAAAACCTGTGAGCAAAACCCAACCAGAATTTGTTTCCTGCTAGTCGTGTATTTCCTTTCATTCGTCTCCCATGTCAAGAGTTTTTGCACAAGGAGAATTGCAGATTCTTATCATGATGTTTTCGCATGTTGGAATGTTTGAATTGCTGCATTTTGATTGTTAGAATAGAGTTTGATGTTGGGAGCTGTAGCATTTGGTTATTTTCATCTGAAAGCTTGATATTCGGTTGGCTTATCCGTGTTTAATGAAACAAGAAGGAAGTTGCAATGTTGCAGATGAATGAAGAGGAAAGCCTCGTATGCATGCATGAAAATAATTTCCAGATTTTACACTTTGGCCCCCCAAGTCTCTCCTTGTCCTACTATGGCCCAATCAATTAAAGAATTTCATCAAATTGGTCCTTGATAATTTTAATCTGTGCAACTTCATTGCTTGTTTGCTTCAATTAACTACCATGCTTTGTTTCAATTGCGCTTAAGTCATGACTTTAGGGACTTTACGATCAAGAGAGCTTGTGATTGCCTATTTCCTTTAATTTTCCCAAATAAATTGGTACCTTGACCATTTCTTTTATTTTGGAGGGTAAGTTAGTAATTTCACTACGTTAGGGCGTCGCTTCAAGGGAGGTACACCCTAATCCCTTCTTTGCAATTCATTTGACCCTACGTGCTCCTACGTGTTATGTGAATATGCATGTCTATTTCGCTTTCCTTGCCTTTCTTTAATTCCTTTCATTTATTTCATTTACTTTTGCCTTTATTTAAGTTATTCATTATGGGGTATGTGTACACCTCTTGGCTTGTAATAGATAGGGCCTGGCGAGCATCTTGTCCATTTTCCCTTTTCCCCTTTGTTTAAGTTATTCATTATGGGGTATGTGTACACCTCTTGGCTTGTAATAGATAGGGCTTGGCGAGCAATTTGGTCCATTTCCCCTTCCCCTTTTGTTTTAGTTAGTGAATGTAATAGGTTCATTAGCTTGGTTGCATGCCTACGTGTTAAGTGTCACTCGTTTTATTAGGCTCTTGCATCTAGTCGAGCATGCTAAGTGTTATGTGCTACGTGTCTATAAGTGATTTGCATGTCTACTCGCTTTTTATAGTATGAAAGAATGTGATGGATGAATGTACGTCACCACACTAGTCCAATGCTAGTTGTGGCTCATTATTTCATTAGGAATTCATAAAAAGGGCTAGTCCAACGCTAGACCCAATAGGATTTTTCCTTTGTTTTTCATTAATGCATTATTTGCCTGTTCACTACATATCATGCATTTTTTCCTTAGTTTTATCATCTGGCACGCTCCTCGATTCCCTTTTCCCCTCATTTTAGGATTTTGCACCTCATACTAGTTATAGGGTACATTTGCCTGAAGAGTCCCCTTCTGATAAGGGAAACGAGCGAGTGTGGCTACTCGATAGCCTTAGCACGCTAGTTTTGCTTTCTAATCAAAGGGAAAATCGAAGTCGAAAAGTTAGGAGTCATTCCCATACCCGACCTGATGCATTCCCTTAGGTTCATTCATTCTCATTTATCACTTACTCATTCTTTTCAATTCACATTTTCCTTTCCTTATTGTTCATTTTGATTTCTACTTCACAAAATTGCACTTAATTACACCTATATGCACTTATCACTATATTTCATACACTTGCACACAAACACTTGGATTTTTCATACAATTTCACACATGCACCTTTTCATACACTTGCACACAAACACTTGGATTTTTTATACAATTTCACACGTGCACCTTTTTATACAATCGCACACTTGCACTTTAGCCATCATTTGCATTAATCGACCTCTATAAGGTTTTCCTTTATTGGCCGCCACAACTCATGTGGTTGGGACCAAAAACCTTACAAGAGACATTTTAGAATTTAGGTTTGCATTTTTGCATTCATCTAGTCAAATCCAACATGCGATACATACCTTGGGTAGAAAAATTAGGAAAATTGGTTTAAGTCACGCAACTAGCCTTGGCTAGGTCGAAGGGGTGCCTTGGATTTTTATCCTTGCCTTCCCCTTCGTCAAATGTGACCCCCGATCCCTCTTTTGGTTACGTAGACCCAAAAGTTCTCTAAAAGGGTTTATTTACTTTTTCATTCAAAAACAAAAATCATTTTTTGGGTGACTTGGTACACCCTAACTCTATACCAAGTGGCGACTCCATTTTTGATACAAAAACCCTTTTGAACTTTATATGGCCAAACCGTCGCATTATCAAGTCCCATGGCCTTTATTTTTATTTTGCACACGTTCACACTACACTACACACCACAACACATCACCATTCAAAAAGTGGGACGCGACAATATGAAAACAGAAAAATCCCCAAAAATTATAAAACTTCACCAATTCAACCAAAATCAAGATATAATCCATAAAAGTGCATCTTATACCACCACCAATCATGAATTGAACATCAATTAAGGGAGGAGAGTGGTTCTTCACAACTCACCTTAGCCATACAAGAGATAGAGCAACAAATCACCTTAGCTTTCCAAACAACTCCACAAAACACCTCAAGACCACTTAGCAAAGAGATTTTATGGAATGATTTGGAGTTTTATTGGTTGGATTTGAAGATTGAGCAAGAAATAGAAGGAAGAAATTGAGAGCTTTTCTTTCTTTCTTGAGCAAGAACATTCGGCCAAGAAGCTTGCAAAATGAAGCTTATTTTGATCAATTTTTTTGTATTTATTTGGTAAAGGTAAAGGTAAAGTCAAATGGTCAAAGTCCAAGATTAAATCACAAGGTGACACTTGTCACCTTTTGGTTCAAAACTTATCTTTTTGTCTCTCCAATACAAATATCTTAACACCTTGTAAAATAATATCAGTTAATACAAAATTCCAACAAGTTGTCAAAAATATAATGCATTTACCGCACTAGCGGGTCCCACGTCCAAAATACGCTTTTAATTTCTCAAAAACTAACCGATACTAGAAAAATCATTTTAAAACTATCTTTGCTCATAAACTTTATCTGGGGAATTTTTCTAATAAAGAAAATGTAGAAAAGGCGGGCGATTAAATAAAATAAACCCTAGAAAATTAGAAAATTTTCGGGTTCTCACACTTATACTTTTCGGGGCGTCACATCTCCACCGTTTCTTTCCTCCTCAAAGCGACGTTCTTTCTTTTCCTAAGCCCTAACCGCTACTGGATTCTCCCTACCTTCTCCCAAAGTTTCCAGCCGTCATGAAACTCCTATCTGGTTTCTGTTTTTCAATCCCCCCAAAGACCTCGCCTTTTTCCTGTTTTGCCGCTCCTTTTTCCTTTATCTCACACTCTCTCTCGGCCGCTGTTTTCTCTCTTCCCCCAACCTTCCCCAGCCGTCACCAAAAGCTCTCTCCCTAGAACCCTCGTAGCTCTTTTTTTCCTCTATAGCCGTCAACTCCAAAACTCCCTTTTCTCTGCTATTTTTTTCTTTTTATATGGGGAATCATACCCCTAAACCCTCACCTCAAAGGTGAGGATGAAGGGTTGATTCCCATATAAAATTCCAACCCTTCGATCCAGCCAAAACCTCCCATAGCAAAGGACCATGTTGTGCCGCTGCATTTGCGGCATTTCCTCCTCTTTTTTTTTAATAATAATTTAACAAAATATAAATAACTAATTAAGAAAAATAACTAATGAAGAAAGATTGAATAAAATGAGCGGAACTAGGCATAAAAAGATAAAAATGAAATGCTAATTTTTCTTTCTTTTTCCTTCTTCTTTTCCTTTTTTCCTTTTTTCCTTAAATAGCCCAAAACCCGCAATCGGGTTTCCCCCTTTTTTCATTTTTCATATTTTCCCCAAAAAATTGAATTTAAATCAAAACAACTAAAGCATAATTTTTGAATGCTTTCCCTTTTTTCCGAGAAATTCTATGCTAAAACTTAAAAATAAAATAATAAATAAAAAAAACTAAAAACTAAAAAGTGAATAAGCCTAGCACGACAAATAAAAACTAAAAAAGGTAAATGAAATTACACTGAAAATTTGGTGTCTACAGTTTGCCCCTCTTTGTCTGACTTTTGGAAAAACTTGAGACAAAGAAGTAGACACCAAATACTTACCTGTGTTATTTGGCTGCGAACGACTCAAACGACGGGGACTGACCTCTTTTGATGAGATTAACTGGGACGAGAAAATTATAATGGACTGATCTGAACAAGCAATTTAGAACGGGACTGACTCGAACGAGAATTTAAAACGGATAGACCCACGGGATAGACCCGGACAGAAATGTAAATGGGATAGACCCAACGGGATAGACCTACGGGATAGACCCGGACAGAAATGTAAACGGGATAGACTCGAACAAAATTTAAAATCATGGGACTGACCCGAATAAACTTAAATCATGGGACTGACCCGAATAAAACTTAAAATCATGGGACTGACCCGAATAAAACTTAAAATCATGGGACTGACCCGAATAAAACTTAAAATCATGATGCACACTAGTGGGACTGACCCACGGCTAGTGGCGATGAAAAATGAAATGCGCACCAGTGGGACTGACCCATCGGCTAGTGGCAGTGCAAATGAAAGGCACGCTAGTGGGACTGACCCAACGGCTAGCGGCTAAATAAAAGAAATGCGCACCAGTGGGACTGACCCATCGGCTAGTGGCAGTGCAAATGAAAGGCACGCTAGTGGGACTGACCCAACGGCTAGCGGCAAAATAAAAGAAATGCGCACTAGTGGGACTGACCCAACGGCTAGTGGCAGTGCAAATGAAAGGCACGCTAGTGGGACTGACCCAACGGCTAGCGGCAGAATAAAAGAAATGCGCACTAGTGGGACTGACCCAACGGCTAGCGGCAGAATAAAAGAAAGGGCTCACTAGTGGGACTGACCCAACGGCTAGTGGCCGAATGAAAGAAATGCGCACTAGTGGAACTGACCCAACGACTAGCGGCCGAACAAAAGAAAGGGCTCACTAGTGGGACTGACCCAACGACTAGTGGCCGAATGAAAGAAATGCGCAGTAGTGGGATCGACCCAACGGCTAGCGGTAGAATAAAAGAAAGGGCTCACTAGTGGGACTGACGCAACGGCTAGTGACCGAATGAAAGAAATGCGCACTAGTGGGACTGACCCAACGGCTAGCGGCAGAATAAAAGAAATACGCACTAGTGGGACTGACCCAACGGCTAGTGGCATGTATGAAGAAACTGTATAGGATTTACTCGAAAAAGAGTTATCCAAAGATTTGCCCTAGTGTGATGAATTGGTCAGTGGGATTAAACCTGAGCCTGCCTTAGTTGGTGGTACAAAATCCAAGCCCAACGTGCACTTTGTGTTGTTTGCGGCACAAAATCGAGGCCCAACGTGATCTTTGTGAAGTTGGCGGCACTAAATCCAGGCCCAACGTGATAAAGTGATGTTGGCGGCACCAAGTCCAGGCCCAACGTGACATTTGTGAAGTTGGTGGCACGAAAACCAAGCCCAACGTGATTTTTGTGAATGGTCAGTGGGATAAGACCCAGTCCTGCCATCCAATTGGTCAAGAAATTGGATTTGATTTGTCAAGATACAAGAAATTAAATTTGATTTTCCAAGAAACAAAAATTTGAACTTGATTTTTGACTTTTGACTTTTGAATTTTTCTGATTTTTCGAGAGAATCTTTTTCAAAAAAATTTGCCCCCAGTGTAGGGCCCTTTTCCCTTTTTTCTTCTCTTTCTTCGGCATCGGCCTTCCACATCACCAGATGCTCTTTCGTCGATTTCAACTATGAATACCTGCACAGGGGGCTTACCAAAGTATGACATGCACTCAAATTTTCTTGAAAAGAGCAGCGTGATTGATTTGAAAGATGCATTATTTGATTCTTGGACGAAATCCTCAATTGGACTAACAAAAATATTTGCCCCTGTGTGGGCTTGTTCTCACGAAATCTCATAAACAAAAATTTGCCCCAGTATGGGCCATTTAATTGCAAAAACTTGTTTGGATGACTTTCCACTTATTTGAACAAAGTAAGAAACTGTGTTTCCTATATAATGTGAAGAAATCTGAACGTCTTGCTTAAAATCACACAGAAAATTTTCATGATAAATTTCTCAAAATAATGCCAAATTACAAAAGATTTCTTCCTCACTTTAGCATCGATGCTTTGGGTAAGGGTGTTATGTCTGATTTGGAAATGGGAGATCAAGATTTGTCTTATTCTTGTGCCCAAATGGTATGTAATCCCTTCAATACCACATCTTAGTGAAAGCAAATAGTATGTCACCCCTATTTCTTAAGAAAATTTAGTCAACATATAAGCTTCATGGGCTTGCAAAATTTTGGGTAGAAACGATAGCTAAACATGTGAAAACTGGTTATACCCTTATGATCACAAATGATTGATGGATTTCTTATAAGCATAATTCTCACTTTGGATTGTCATGAAGGAACAAGTCAACGATGGACTTTATTAGCTTGTAATGTGGCTTGAAAACGATATTTAAAGAATAAGACTGTCAAGGACATTGCACCGAAGATCGCATTTTTCCAAAATTGCCCCCATTTTGAACTCAAAAAATCTCAGACTTTGTTTGCATTTTCCTCATCATTCACCAGGGACTTTCAACATCAAATCTTTTGCATTTTTCTTGCATTTACCTTTCTTGCTTTGCTTTTTGCCTCTTTTCCTTTCCCTCAACTTGGCAGGTTTTCACATGGTGAGTAGCGTCAACCCCATACCCAGGCAATTCAGAAATACAGCTAAAATTTTCCGGCATCAGAAATTTTCTTGACAGGGCCATTGCAAAGAATAGAAGTCAAGACTTTCGGCTTTTGTAATGGGGTCTGGTGAGGTGCTTAGAAAAGTTAAGGCTTGAAAGCGGATTTCAAAGCGGTTTGAAGAATCCGAGATCGCATTGTCGCGCCAACCCTATTTTAGGGTTAAATCAGAATTTGCCCCAGTTTACTCTCAACTAAGGCTTTTTCTTTCATTTTCTTTCTTCTTTTGATTTTTCGGCCTTTTGCCATTTTCGAACTTTCACAAAATTTGCCCCAGTTTATTTTTGAACTGAGGTTCTCTTTTCTCTTTTCCTTTTGATTTTGTTGCATTATCACTTTTCACTTCTTGGAACTTTTTCTTTTTCAACTCAAACTTGCCCCAGTATGGGGTTTGCGATTCTCAGGGGTTGCCAAATGAAGTATTTTATTCTGGAGGCTCAAAAGGGATAACTAGGTATAGAATGTTTGATTGAAAAAAGAAGATGGCCTGACTTGTATGCCGTTCCTTACAATAACTCTGAGAGGAAACTTTCATTAATGCGAAATTTCTGGCATGTATCTGAATTAACTGACTAAGGAAAACCCTTGTTCATCCATATTTGTGAAACATAGGCGATCCACGCGGACAAAACTCTTCCTTTTTTTTTTCCAAAATTGGAACCCAAGTGGAATCAAATTTCCCTAATTCGCGGTTCCCTCCTTCTTCTTGAATTTTAGCATCTTTGCCCCCTTTTCTTTTTCGTTCTTTTGAAAAATCCTCAAATCTCCTTCCCCAATGTGGGGTGCAATCATAAGTGCATTCGAAAAGAACCACCAATTTTTTAGCTCAAATGAGGATGCAAGGGATGATCCATGTTTAGGTTGTAGAAACGACGGCCTAAGTATCATTCTTACACCTCATGACAACCAAAGTAACGAAATGGTCATTGAAAATCCATTCCCCTTTTTGATATTTGAAAATTTTCCAATATAGGGTAGTGATCATTAGGGTGCTTATTTGAAACGAAATTATTCTTTCAAAGGCTCAAATGGGAGAGCAAATGATAAAAATGTGTATAGGTAGAGAAAAGAATGCTCGAAGTATCATTCCAAATTTTCAAAACAAACAAGAATAATGTACATTTTTGCTTTCACTTAGATGTGGATTGAACTAGATTAGACACAGTAGGCATTTTTAAGCAAAGATCGCCCCAATTTGCAACTTATCAATCAATGTGACTGATTTTATTTTGGGGTTAATAGAAGTGGGCAAAATATCAATTGTACAGTGAAAGAGAAATGTATCGTATTGGGCCTTTTGAGTGACCTCTTTTAATTCTGAGCACTCTTATTGCGTAGCTCGGATCACCAATCTAGTGTACACAAGGATTTTAGAAGGCATACACTTGCGAATTTTCAAGCTGGAGGTTGAAAAACTCTCAATTCGGTCTTATTTCTTAAAATTCATCATGAAATCTCTTAATGAGCTCAATAAAGAATGAAATGTACACGAGTATTATACAAAACAAACAATTATTTGAACAAAAGTTTCATTATTGCCAATGTTTGAAAAATTTAAAAGCAATTCTACAAAATTCCTTTGCACATGTATACACATTTTCTCTCTTAACATCCCCTTTTTCTTTGAGCAATGAAATCCCTTAGATGTTTTACACGAGCGCTTTCAGATGAATTTTCAAATTCACATTGCAGGGCCTGCCTAAGAATCAAAATTGTTATCAGATATAGAAAGGTATTTTCCCCTTATTGAAATATTTTTATGAATGTAGGGGGAGGGGAAAAACAAGAGGAAAAATACCCAGAGTCAGTAAGTAAGAATAAAAAATCGGTATGCATGTCCTATGGGGGAGCCCTTTTATGCCAAGGGTAGGCCTAGCATGAAAACGCAATCCTCTAGGGTAGGCACTATACCATACCTGATGAATCCGACCAACTGATTGGGTGAAGAATGATTTGAAAATTTTGGTCAATTTGAAGTGAGAAGAAACATTCGTCCTAAAAAATGAGGACAATACATGATATGTGAAAGAGAGCTTACTCTTGAAAGGATTGCAATGCCTCGACTAATTTATTCAGTGAATTTTAGACTTAAATCCTAAAAGGGAATAAGCGGATCAAGAGGATAGGATGAAATTGATAAATTATTCAAAATTGACTAGATTACCTGGAAAGGGTAAAATGGTCAAATGCATTGAATGAAATTTGATTATTTATTCAAAAATGAATGGATAACCCTAAAAATGAATCGAATGAATCGAATGAAATCAATTGATTAAACAGATCGAGTGAAATGATGATTTATTTAAAATCGACCAAATTGCCCTAAAACTAGGCGAATCGGTCAAATGGATCGAACGAAATGGATGATTTATTCAAAATCGATAAGATTGCCCTAAAATGGATAGAGTAGTCAAATGAATTCAAAATCGACTAGGTTGCCCTAAAAATGAACAAATTGATAAAATGGACTGGATGAAATTGATGAATAACATGATTCAATGGACTGAATGGAATTGAGGCTTATTGCGATGCATTAGTCTATGAGCCTTCTAAAATCAAATTTTGGTCTCAGTTTATTTATCATCTCAATAGCGAGGAATTACTTGTAAATTTCTTCAAACTAATGTCCTTCATGCAAGGGATTTTTACCAATCTTGATAAAAGGGCCAAAAAGTGATTATTAGACGCTTATATTCCAAAGATCGCTCCATGAAAATGATCAGATCCCACCTTATCTTGTGCACTACCCCTTTGGATGGTACAGGAAATATAAACGTGCAAGTCTCATTGGATTATATATCCGAGACACGAGGCGGTTTATTCCTAGCACGGGATCGCCTAAATGGCATTCCCTTTCTAGGGTTTATGCATGATGCCATTTTATTAAAGCGGTAAAACATGCAATTTGAAATGAAATCATGACCTAAAAGGACCTTTTATACGCCAAGGTAGGCTTAGAATGCTATGCAATTATCATTCTATGAATGCAATATACCAAAATCTTCAAACGTGCAATAACCTATCTACGAGGGTAGGTTCTAAAAGAAGGTCATGCCAGACCTCTTATTTGCTAGGGTTTGTGAATGCATTGGGGACACAAAACCAAGAAAAATTAGTTCAGCCAGATAAATACACATAACACATTGTAGCAACGAAATCAACACAAAGAAATAAAGCAATAAAAGGGAGAAAGGGGTTGGACCCCTCCCCTCGTGAATAGTGTCCCTAATAGGGTAAGGCAGACGCTATCCTAGGTAAAACTATCATGGATGCATGAGGTTGGGGCTCACTAATGCATCTAGACTCGATAAGTTTTAGGTCCCCGAGCCTTCAGACTTAGAAACCAAAGGTCATCAATCCCAAGGTTCTTTGTCGGTGGCTCGAGCGATTCCCCAGACATTGCTACGCACACGTCGTGTCACGGCCACATGTCTGAGTGAATCTATCAAAAATCCTTAATCTTCGACTAAAAGCTATAGGCTATTAACCCAAAGCTTAAAGCGGAAGATTAAGTGACCCCTCGGATCGTGCTACGCACACGTCGTGTCACGATCACACGTCCAAGTGGGTCGCCTATAATCCTAACCGGGTGGAGTGGCGTGACAAGCCACTAAAAGAAAAAATGAGGGGTAAAAATTAAAGCGTATGCACGTATGCTAGTGTTCGTTTGGAGGGGAGGGATCGAGAACCATCGCGAGGCTCTAGGGTATGTCCCCCACCCAAATGCAATGCAAAGCGCGAGATAAAACAAGTACAACATACATCTAAGCAACCAATCATACATACGCGAGTGAGGGAATAGTTTGATATGCGCGTGAGGCAAAAAGTCCTAAAAAGGAAAAATGCAACCCTAATATCCAAATGCTATGCATAAAAAGGGTAGAAAACGGAAAAGAATGGCTAAATCAAATGCTTGGACCCACTTAGGAAGTCCCCAGTGGAGTCGCCAACTGTCGCGCCCCACTTTTTGAGTGGTGTGTGAAAGTGTGTGGAATATGTATGTGAACGTGTGTGAAAATGAAGATAAAAGGCCGTGGGACTTGAAAATGCGACGATTTGGCCAAACAAAGTTCAAAAAGGATTTTTGAATGGAAAATGGAGTCGCCACTTGGTATAGAGTTAGGGTGTACCAAGTCACCCAAAAATGATTTTAGTATTTTGAACGAAAAAGTAAACAAACCCTTTTAAAGAACTTTTAGGTCTACGTAACCAAAGAAAGGGATCGGGGGTCACATTTGATAAGGGAGAAGGCAAAGGCAAAGCCTAAGGCACTCCCTTACCCTAGCAAGAGCTAGTTGCGTGATTTAGCCCCACTTTTCCTAATTCTTCCACCGAAAATATGCGTTGCATGTTGGATGTGACTAATGGATATGAAAGAGAAATGCAATCCTAAATCTAAAATGTCTCTTACGAGACTTTTTGGTCCCAACCACATGAGTTGTGGTGGCCAATAAGGAAAGTCCTCATAGAGGTCACGGGCAATGCAAATGAAGACTCAAGTATGCGTGTAAGTGCGCAAATGTAAGAAAAGTACAAGTGTGCAAATGTAAGAAAAGTGCAAGTGTGCAAATGTGAGAAAAGTGCATGTGTGCCAATTAAGAAAAGTGCATGTGTGCCAATTGAGAAAATAAAGGTGTTTGTGTGCTAGTGGATGAAAATATAATAGTAGATACATATAAGTGCAATTGGGTGCAATTTGTGAGGTGGAAAATAAATGATAAAAGAAGAAAAATGTGCAAACATGGCATGTGGATTGAGAAAAATATAAATAGTGAGAAAATGTGGATAAAAGAGTGAGAAAGTGATATGATAAGAATGAGAGTGCATGAACCTAGAGGAATGCATCAAGTCGGGTACGGGAATGACTCCTAATTTCACGACTTTAATTTTCCCTTTGATTAGAAGGAAGAACTAGCGTACTAAGGCTATTTTGTAGCCACACTCGCTCGTTTCCCTTATCGAAAGGGGACTCTCAAGCAAATGTACCCTATAACTAGCATGAAGATGCAAAAACCTAAAATGAAGGGGAAAGGATTGGAGGAGCATGCCAAATGCTAGAAAACTAAGAAAAATGCATGAAATGTAGTGAAACATGCAAGTATGAACTAGCGAGGGAAATCCCTAAGGGTCTAGCGTTGGACTAGCCCATATCTATGAATTCCGACTAGCGTTGGACTAGTGGAAAACGGGACAATGAACCACAACTAGCGTTGGACTAGTGTGGTGACGTGCATTCATCCATTACATTCATCTATGACTATAGAAAGCAAGTAGACATGCCAATCACCTATAAACACGTAGCACATAACACTTAGCATGCTCGACTAAATGCAAGAGCCTAATAAAGCAAACTAACACGTAACAACAAAAGCAAGCAATCAATCTAATGGACCTATTACATTTGCTAACTAAAACAAAAGAGGAAGGGGTAAAATGGACCAAAATGCTCTTCAAGCCCTATCTATTACAAGCCAAGAGGTGTACACATACCCCATGAAGAATAACTTAAATAAAAAGCAAAAGTAAAATAAAATAAATGAAAGGTATTAAGGAAAGGCAAGGGAAGCAAGTAGACATGCAATTCTCACTTAGCACGTTGGAACACATAGGAGAAATGAAAATCAAGGAGATAGAGGTTACCTCCCTCGCAATTGGTGTCCAAATGAAAGAAAAATGGCTTCAAAACAATAAAAAGGTCAAGGTACCACTTTAATTAAAAAAAAATTAAAAGAAATGTGCAAAACAAAACTCACTTGATCATAAAGCCCCTAAAGTCATGACTTAATTGCAATTGAAACAAATCGTAGTAGTTAATTGAAACAAACAAGCAATGAAGTTGTAAAACCAAAACTACCAGGGACCAAATTGAGGAAATTATTCAATCGATTGGGTCTTAGCATCATTAGTTAGAAACTAAAGGGTCAAAGTGCAATTATCGAAAGATTTTCATGCAAGAACATGCAAATGCTTCAAACCACCGAACCAAGCTTTCTTTGTTTCTGCAAAAACTCTCGGCAGCTACTAAGAAAACTCTGCAACCAAACTAGCTACCAGCTTTCATTTTTCAAGCAAGGATCTTAGCCTCAAAACACAACTTCGAACAGAAATAAATTCAACCCAACATCAAAACTTTGATCTAAAGAAAGAACCTACTAGAGCTTAGCACCTAAACATACAAGCAAGAGCTCAGCATTGCGGACTGCTTTGAGGAAGACAAAGGCGAAGAGAATCATCAAAGGACAAAACATGATCAAACTGTGGAACAAGCTCAGCAAACCAGCGGCGAAAAGGTTCGTGAGTTCATGCATCGTCTCAACAGGAACTTCCTTTTCTTTCGCTGGTTTCTTGAGCTGCAACTTCTGGGTTCGAAAGCAGTCATTTCCATCTAAACGCAACTAACGACTCAACCAATCAACAGCTTGGGCCAAAGTAACAAATTCACCAAGCATGCTCACCACTTTGTGACCCCAAAACTGAAAATTTGATAGAAGGAAAAAAAGGCATGCGAAAATCTGGAAATTTCTGCAACTACTTCATAAGAACCGAAAGGAGAATCTGCTGCACATTCCCTCAAACCCAAATTTCTTTGATTAGATATTTCCAAACCCACACCACAAATTCAACTAAACAACCAACTCCATAGTCACCACCATTCAAACAAGCAAGAAACTTAGCAAGATCTGGTACAAGAAAACTGAAAAAAAAAAACATGCAAAAGTGGTTCGGCAACTTGCTATTCAATCATCTGCAATTTTTTTGTAAAGCTTGCGACATGACATCTGATGTAGGAGTAAGTAAATCAACTATGATTCGAACATCAAACATCTACAGCAACATGCGAATCAAACCCTTCACACAATTCACAACACTCAACAAGCAAAATGAAGTTTGCTGCAATTTTCTGCTGCAAACCGAAAGATGATCATGCGAAGTAATGGGAATGAATGCTTAGTGACTTGTCCACCCAAACCTCAATGCCATAGTTTCCTACCCATATTGCTAATCATTACCCAAGTGCAAGGGTTTATCTCCCGGGAACTCTAATAAGGAAACTGAACATAAAATGCAGCAAAGGGACCTGAGCTTGGAGCAGCCAATGTTTCAGCATTTGCGTGGTAATGGCTACTGCTATAACACACCAGAAACTTGCGAGAAGCAACAAAGAAAGTTTGAAACAAAGCTAAGCATTCTATACAACTGACATTTCACAAAGCTGATCATGCAAACCAAGAGAACTATAGCAGGGAGGGTCCAACAGCATGTATTTTCAACAAGAACAATTTCAGGCAATCTGACCGAAGCTTTCTAAAAGCTATAGAAATTTATCTACCTATCAAACATTCGAGCCTGTTTTCTATAGCTTTGGACCAAAACACGTAACCCCAACATCAAATATTCCATGGTTCTAAGCTCCCCATTCCAGATTCATACACAAAAAAAAGAAACAAAGGCATGGCCATGAACTCGCACCGATGACTGAGTTTCATTATCAACTAAATACATCAACAACAACATCAAAGCTTGGATGGACCCAAGATCATGAAGCCCAAAACCTGAACACAATTCATCATTTTAATCATGTGCAATGCGGTAGAAGCTTTAAGCCAAATAACACAACAAAATGGCAAGAAGATGCGGCAATCAATATGGCGAAAATCTGTTATATACTTGACCCTATATACTAGGAAAGACAGCTCGAGAACTACCTCAGCTACCCCAGGATTTGTCACCAAATCCGCCGTTGGCAATGACGCTTGTCGGGCAGTGGCAGTGACGAGGAGTTGAGGTGGTGGAGTCGGCTGCAGTAGAACGCTGGCTGCAACAGCAACGGCGTTTCTCCTTTTTCTTTCTCCCAGAAGACTTCCTCCTGCTCGAACTGTTCCTTTTCACTCTGGATCTTTCTAGTTTTCTCTCCACCGTTTCTTTCCTCCTCAAAGCGACGTTCTTTCTTTTCCTAAGCCCTAACCGCTACTGGATTCTCCCTACCTTCTCCCAAAGTTTCCAGCCGTCATGAAACTCCTATCTGGTTTCTGTTTTTCAATCCCCCCAAAGACCTCGTCTTTTTCCTGTTTTGCCGCTCCTTTTTCCTTTATCTCATACTCTCTCTCGGTCGCTGTTTTCTCTCTTCCCTCAACCTTCCCCAGCCGTCACCAAAAGCTCTCTCCCCAGAACCCTCGTAGCTCTTTTTTTCCTCTATAGCCGTCAACTCCAAAACTCCCTTTTCTCTGCTGTTTTTTTCTTTTTATATGGGGAATCATACCCCTAAACCCTCACCTCAAAGGTGAGGATGAAGGGTTGATTCCCATATAAAATTCCAACCCTTCGATCCAGCCAAAACCTCCCATAGCAAAGGACCATGTTGTGCCGCTGCATGTGCGGCATTTCCCCCTCTTTTTTTTTAATAATAATTTAACAAAATATAAATAACTAATTAAGAAAAATAACTATTGAAGAAAGATTGAATAAAATGAGCGGAACTAGGCATAAAAAGATAAAAATGAAATGCTAATTTTTCTTTCTTTTTCCTTCTTTTTTTCCTTTTTTCCTTTTTTCCTTAAATAGCCCAAAACCCACAATCGGGTTTCCCCCTTTTTTCATTTTTCATATTTTCCCCAAAAAATTGAATTTAAATCAAAACAACTAAAGCATAATTTTTGAATGCTTTCCCTTTTTTCCGAGAAATTCTATGCTAAAACTTAAAAATAAAATAATAAATAAAAAAAACTAAAAACTAAAAAGTGAATAAACCTAGCACGACAAATAAAAACTAAAAAAGGTAAATGAAATTACACTGAAAATTTGGTGTCTACACTATTCTTTTCTTGAAAGGAGTTGCTATGCTTTAGCTTGGGCCGCTCAAAAGTTGAGGCATTACTTGCTCAGTCATACTACCTACCTCATTTTCCGCTCTGACCCTTTGAAATATTTGTTAGGAAAACCTATGCCGACGGGACGTATGGCAAAATAGTAGATGATTCTTTCAAAATTCGACATCATTTTCACCACGGAAAAGGCCATCAAGGGGCAGGCCATAGCAGATCACCTGACTGAGAATCCGAAAGAAGATGATTATCAGTCATTTCATACTTATTTTCCAGATGAGGAGGTCCTGTTCGTTGGTACAACGGAAGACATGAATGAAAAATGTTCTGAATGGAGGCTATTCTTTGATGGTGCGTCAAATTCCTTCGGGGCCGGTATTGGAGCTGTTCTAGTATCGCCTGAAGGGAAGCATTATCCTGGTTCCGCTAAACTACGATTTCCCTGTACTAATAACATGGCCGAATATGAGGCTTGTATTTTTGGATTAAAAATGGCATTGGAAATGAAAATTAAGGATTTAATAGTGTTCAGTGATTCTGATTTGCTCGTGCATCAAACGCTCAGAGTGTGGATCAATCGGGATTCAAAGATCTTGCCTTATCACTGCAGTTTATTAGTGTTGGCAAATAAATTTAGAAGTTTGGAGTTCTGGCATATTCCACATATCAGAAATGTCTTTGCCGATACTTTGGCCACTTTATCTTCAATGATTCAACATCCAGACGAGTTGGTAATCGAACCTATCTAGATTCATTTACAAGAAAAACCTGCTTATTGCCTAGTTGTGGAAAAATCTCCCGATGGCCGTCCCTGGCACAGCGATATCAAGGAATTTCTCAAAATGGGGTCCTATCCTCCAGGGGCCGATACGACTGGTAAGAGCTTCTTACGAAGATTATCTTCCAAATTTTTCTTAAATGGAGAGGTGGTATACAAAAGGACGTCAGATTTGGGCCTTTGAGGTGTGTTGATTAATATGAAGCAGAATACCTGATGAAAGAAGTACATAGTGGTGTGTATGGATCACATATGAATGGCCATTTATTAGCAAAGAAGATTATGAGGACCGGATATTTTTGACTTACTATGGAGCATGATTGTGTAGTTTTTGTTAGGAAATGCATCAAATGTCAGTTGCATGGAGATGTTATGCACACTCCGCCTACAGAATTACACAGTATGCTGCTCCCTGGCCATGTTCAATGTGGGGTATGGATGTAATTGGAGCCATTGACGCTCCTGCTTCAAATGGGCATCGATTTATTTTGGTGGCAATTGAATACTTTACCAAATAGGTCGAAACTGAATCTTACAAGCATGTGACTAAGAAGGTGGTGACGGACTTTCTAAGGAAGCACATCATTTGTCGTTTTGGAGTACCAGAGACATTAATCACTGACAATGCCAAGAATCTCAACAATGATATGGTGGACAGATTGTGTGAGCAGTTCAAAATCAAGCATCGGAATTCTTCTATTTATAGATCACATATGAATGGAGCTGTGGAGGCCGCGAATAAGAACTTGAAGAAGATAATTCGAAAAATGATTGAAAGACACCGTGATTGGCACGAGAAGCTCCCTTATGCATTAATGGCATATAGAACTGCTATTCGGACCTCTACTGGAGCAACTCCCTACAACCTCATGTATGGAATGGAAGTAGTGTTGCCAGCTGAGGTCGAAATCCCTTCATTGCCCATTTTAATAGAGGCCAAACTGGATGAGGCTGATTGGATTAAACAACGTCATGAGCAGTTGTCTTTAATCGATGAGAAGAGGTTAAATGCCATTTGTCATGGCCAATGTTATCAAAAGAGGGTAGCCCGTGCTTACAATAAGAAGGTCAGACCACGGATATTCACAGAAGGAGATAAAGTGTTGAAACACATTTTGCCAGTGCAAGAGGAGGCTAAGGGAAAGTTTGCACCAAATTGGCAAGGCCCTTTTATTGTCCAGAAAGTTTTGCCCGGTGGAGCACTCGTTCTTGCAGAAATGGATGAGCAAGTGTTCCCCCAACCGATCAATTTAGATATGTGCAAGAAATTTTTCATATGATAAATGGAATTTCCTTTTATGGTTAATGTAAAGAATGGAATGAAAGTCAGGCCTTCTTCTTTTCCCATTGAGACATTGTATCCCTAGTTATCCCTTTTGAACCTTCAGAATAAATCATTTCGTTTGGCAACCCCTGAGGATCGCAAACCCCACATTGGGGCAAATTCAATTTTTGAAGGAAAGCCAAAAGAAAAAGAAATGAACAAAAGAAAACCTCAGTTAAAAAAAAACTGGGGCAAATTGTGAACATTTCAAAAGATGAATGGAATGATGAAAAAAAGGAAAGAAAATGAAAAAAGAACCTCAGTTGAGAATAAACTGGGGCAATTTTAGTAGGGTTAATATGAAGATGCGACCTCAGATGATCTAACCACTTTTGAAATCCGCCTTCAAACCTTAACTTTTCTTAGCACCCCACCAGACCCCATTACAAAAACCAAAAGTCCTGACTTCTGTTCTTTATATTGCCTTTTTAGGACAATTTCTAATCAAATGGCACATGATGTCAAATACACCTTCACTTATTTTGCAAGGGAAGGATTGTTATACTGATGCCATTATTTCGTAAAACACATTTCTGAATTAATATGGGCGGTAGACAAGATTTGTTCATTAGGTGAAAACCCACAAGGGCACCTTTGAAAAAAAAAAAGAAAAGAGAAGAAAGAAAAGAAAAAGAAAAAGAAAAAAGGGAAAAGAAAAGTGAAAAATGAAAAATGAGAAATGAAATAAAATGGGCGAGGGCAACCTTAGGGAAAACCCGAAAGGGCACTGAGGTAGGGTTTTATAAGGAAAAGTGAGCTTGGATCCGAAGAGCTGGTGACTTAGTTCATTGGAATTTCTCCTCAAATTGTGGTTATGTTGTCAAGCATTGAACTCCGGAAGGAAGATATCCAAAGTGTCGCGCCCCACTTTTTGAGTGTGTGAAAGTAGTGTGTGGAATATGTATGTGAATGTGTGTGAAAATGAAAATAAAAGGCCGTGGGACTTGAAAATGCGACAATTTGGCCAAACAGAGTTCAAAAAGGGTTTTTTGCATGGAAAATGGAGTCGCCACTTGGTATAGATTTAGGGTGTACCAAGTCACCCAAAAATGAATTTTTGAAAGAAAAGTAAACAAACCCTTTTCAAAGAAATTTTTTAGGTCTACGTAACCAAAGAGAGGGATCGGGGGTCACATTTGATAAGGGAGAAGGCAAAGGCAAAGCCTAAGGCACTCCCTTACCCTAGCCAAAGCTAGTTGCGTGACTTAGCCCCTCTTTTCCTAATTTCTTCTACCCAAAGTATGTGTTGCATGTTGGATATGACAAATGGATATGAAAAAAAATGCAATCCTAAATCTAAAATGTCTCGTATGAGGTTTTTGGTCCCAATCACATAAATTGTGATGGCTAATAAGGGAAATTCTCATAGAGGTCACGGGCAATGCAAATGAAGACTCAAGTATGAGTGTAAGCGTGCAAATGTAAGAAAAGTGCAAGTGTGCAAATGTAAGAAAAGTGCAAGTGTGCAAATGTAAGAAAAGTGCATGTGTGCCAATTGAGAAAATAAAGGTGTTTGTGTGCTAGTGGATGAAAATATAATGGTAGATACATATTAGTGCAATTGGGTGCGATTTGTGAGGTAGAAAATAAATGATAAAAGAAGAAAAATGTGCAAACATGGCATGTGGATTGAGAAAAATATAAGTTGTGAGAAAATCTGCATAAAAAAGTGAGGAAGTGATATGGTAAAAATGAGAGTGCATGAACCTAGAGGAATGCATCAAGTCGGGTACGGGAATGACTCCTAACTTCACGACTTCGATTTTCCCTTTGATTAGAAGGAAGAACTAGCGTGCTAAGGCTATTTTGTAGCCACACTCGCTCGTTTCCCTTATCGAAAGGGGACTCTCGAGCAAATGTACCCTATAACTAGCATGAGGATGCAAAAACCTAAAATGAAGGGTAAAGGATTGGAGGATCATGCCAAATGCTAGAAAAAACTAAGAAAAATGCATGAAATGTAGTGAAACATGCAAGTATGAACTAGCGAGGGTGTGACAGCCCCACCTTCCCCTAAGGCGAACCAAAGAGGTTAGCGGACTGCCTGCCCAGCTCTCGCCAGGACTAACGGTACAGTATAGAGAGATCTATTGCGTTCCGGAACTTATAAATGCGCGTAAACAAGGCAAAAGGGCAAAATAACCCAAAATAAAAAAAAATGAAATCCGGAGTCGGTCATGAATAGTAACCGACCCGTCAGAACCCAACCAAATATCAAGTAAACATTCACATATGGAACTTGAGCAATTACAACCCAAAGTAGCATACAAAAGTTGTCAAAAGTGAATATATACACGGTTTGCCAAATTGAAAGTGAAAACGGCCCTAAAGATACATTTAGGGTTTCACTTCATATACAATACAAAAAAAATATACATTTAGTTCATTCGGCAACCATCTATCAAGATTCATTCCAAAAAGAGTCATATTCCTGTAAAGAAAACAAAAGGAACGGTGTGAGCTAATTGCCCAATGAGATACTATCACTTACGTAACCAAGTGCATATAAGCATCAAGCTTTCAATCAATATAATAAAAATAAGCAAAGGCACACGTCAAATATGGTGATAAAAGGATACAGATGGCTCTCAAGAGCCTTTTTCCTCGTTTGCATTTCTTGATCGAACGTCATTGACTCTCCGTCAATATTCAACAATAACCAACCGTAGACTCCACTTACTTCCATTCCTTCCACCTAACATTCCCCAATTGGGCCCGAAATCCAAACACGTGCATTATGGTATTACTCGAGTAAACCGGAATCGAGAGTCTATCATACTACAAGATTCCATATAACATTGCCCCAAGGCACATTAATTGGCACGACCAAGCCCTCGCCGGCTCGATTCAATCAATTACCAATGGGGTTGAGCTCATTGATAACATTTGAAGTCGTTGGAGACTCGTCCAAACGACACCAAGTCATGTATTTCATTTCATATAACATTTCATATAACATTCCAATAACTTTTCAATAACATGCGAAACAATAAGTGAGAGTGATAAAGTACACTCTCACTTCAATCAATTCACATTCAACATCTCAAGTTCAAATATCAAAGTCATATAATAGCACACAAGTGAGTAGTACACTCACCGCGCTAGCAAATGTGGTTTCATGCACTTCCGTCAAAAGAACGTTGTGCACCACCGTCACGTCCTAAAACATGCAAACAAATACAATGAGACTCGATAATGAGTCATAAACCAAGGCCAAACATGACCCCAATAGGGTTCCATAAGCATATACAAACATTAGAGGAAACCAGAAATTTCGGAAATGCAATTAGCTTTGGCCCTGAAAAAAACAGTTTTTGTCCTCATTTTACAGTAATGGCACCAATTTCACTACGATTATCGGATGAGGGTGCAAGACCCACCATTTCTAAGATAAAAGACAGGGCTACAACATCATAGAAGGTCACTCAACCCAGTTTTGAGTGCAAACAGGTAAAAAATGCAAGATACGACATCAAAAATGTAAAACAGATTCACCAAAACGTATTCTAGTGGAAACATCATAACTCAGGCTCTCCATGTCCAAATCCAGAAATTCCAAAACCAGATGAAAGCTAAGAAACAGGGATAAATTTCATCATAAGGCCTCAACAACCAATTCGGAAGCAATTCCAGCCAAAACAACCAATTACAGGCGCAGTTCTTACATTCCGGTAAAACCAGAACAGCAATAGTAATTTCGACTTATCTCATTCTACACTACTCCGATTGACCTGAAATTTTGTAGGCACCTCTAAAATGTCATTCCCTACAACTTTCATGTTTTGAGATAAGGCCAATTCGGACTCTATATAGGACCTAAAAATTCGGACAGAATGCTCCCTTAAGAACCCTAGGTTTTTCAATTTTCTTCCAAAACAGAAATTGGTTGCAATTAATCACTTTTTCCACATCCTAGAGTCAATATAGACCATTTCCAATCATCATAGATAGCCACACAATCATGCTTATATTAAAACAGAAAAATCCCCAAAAATTATAAAACTTCATCATTTCAACCACAAATCAAGAAATAACCCATAACTTTGCATCTCATACAACCACTAAGCATGATTTAAGCATCAATTAAGGGAGGAGGGTGGTTCTTCACAACTTACCTTTAAAACAAGAGAGAGAGAGCTATTGGTCACCTTAACTTTCCAAACAACTTCACCAATCACCTCAAAATCACTAAGTGGAGGAGTTTTATGGAGCAATTACAAATTTAACCGGTTGAAGTTGGAGATTGAGCAAGGTTGGAGACCAAAATTGTGGAAAGTTTTCTTTCCTTTGTGCTTGAAAGGAGTCGGCCAAGAAGAAGAGAAAATGGTGAATTTTTTGGTTAGTTTTTGATTTATTTGGTCAATGGTAAGAAAAGGAATAGTGGTCTTACTTCAAGACCAATCCAATGGTGACACTTGTCACCTTTTATTAACTATCTACCTAACTTGTCTCTCTCATATCAATCCAAATTGCAACCTCTACTTATCTCTTAACACCCAGTAAATTAACTCCAGTATTTAAAACTTAATCTAGTTGGCCGAATTTTTCCGAACTTTTCGCACTAGTGGGTCCCACATCCGGTATACGCTCTTAATTCCTCAAAATCCATTCGATACTAGAAAAATAATCTAAAAATTATATCTGCTCCTTAAAATTATCTAGAAATTTTTCTAATCACGAAAATGCAGAAAACAAGCCATAAAAATACGAGAAACCTAGAAAATGAAAATTACGGGTTCTCACAGAGGGAAATCCCTAAGGGTCTAGCGTTGGACTAGCCCATATCTATGAATTCCCACTAGCGTTGGACTAGTGAAAAACGGGACAATGAGCCACAACTAGCGTTGGACTAGTGTGGTGACGTGCATTCATCCATTACATTCATCTATGACTATAGAAAGCAAGTAGACATGCCAATCACCTATAAACACGTAGCACATAACACTTAGCATGCTCGACTAAATGCAAGAGCCTAATAAAGCAAATTAACACGTAGCACATAAGCACGCAAATCATACTAATGAACCTATTACATTGGCTAACTAAAACAAATTGGGGAGGGGAAAAAATGAATAAAAATGCTCTCCAAGCCCTATCTATTACAAGCCAAGAGGTGTACACATACCCCATAAATAAATAAAAGAATGACTTAATAAAAGCAAAAGTAAATGAAATAAATGAAAGGAATTAAGGAATTAAGGAAACGCAAGGAAAGCAAAGTAGACATGCAATTCTCACTTAGCACGTTGGATCACATAGGGGAGAGACAAAAAAGATAAAAGAAGTTATACCTCCCTTGAGTTGATGAGCTAGTGGGATGAAATTACTTATTTATCCTCAAAAAATAAAGAAAAGGTCAAGGCACCAATTTAATTTGAAACAATTAAAGAAAATATGCAAATGCAAACTCTCTTGATCATGAAGCTCTTAAAATCATGAATTAAGTGCAATTTAAACAAAGCATGGTAGTTAATTGAAGCAAACAAGCAATGACAAGTTGTAAAATTAGAGCTGCCAAGGACCAAATTGAGGAAATCATTCAATTGGTTGGGTCATGGTAGAACAAAGGGAGACTTGGGGGGTTAAAGTGCAATTGTTTTGGAACTTTTCCATGCAAAACTTCATGCAGAATTACGAAACATTTTCTGCAAAACAAGAAGCATTCCTAATGCTAGCTTTCTGCAATTTTCAGCTAAGTTAGCTACGCTTGTGATGTTCATCAGATGCAAACTTTCATTCAAACACGGACAGCTTCTCAACCACACAGCAAAGGCATGATATTGAGCAATCAAAATCACAGAAATTGAACATTCAAGCAAGCAAATCTTCTGTAAAAAAATTGTGCAACCTTCCGGGTTTAGTTCAAAAAAGAAAGAAAGGTTTCCTGCTGCAATTTTGTTGCTTAGCTACCTCGCGTGGCAGATTTTCACAAGCATCTCAACCCACAATCCTAACTTTAAGTTCTTATCAAGCTCGTCATGCATGCCATGGGATGGCAGAACCAGAAATGATGAATACTTTTCGCGCAACCCAGAATTCAAACCAAGCTTTCTACTAAAAAGGATTCGGCAGCTCCATGATGCAGTGAAGTATAAAATAGCAAAAGAAAAGGTAAGCTCGCAACGCTTATGTTCACAGCATACTAACTGAAGATTAAGGAAATCATAAGCTTCAAACATGACGAAACTTGAAGCAGCAAAAAGGGAAAAAAACTGCTCAGGCTGCTGCAATCAGCCGAAAGTTTTTACTCATTTACAAAGCACTGTCTATGTTATAACTTGCTATTGTACTACCCTTTGCTGCAATAAATTGCGGCAAACATACGCAATAGCATTACCTTCCAGCAGCCAACAGACCCAAGAAGAAATCTAGCTAAACAAGCTTCAGTCACCCACAAAAGCGAATATCCAACATCGCTCTACAACTTCAGACACGTTGCAGCAGCCGTTCATGCACGGATGCAATCAAACTATGACTTAAGCTAGCCTCATGGATTCATCAGGAAAAACTTATAGAAAGACTCTCAAACATCTCATCAGGATGCCATACTAAGCATGTAAAAACAAAGTAAAACCTGAGTTAGAGGAAAAGCTAGCAAAAACTAGATTTGTTCATGAAACCTTACAAAATTCTGATTTTTATATCCGCGGCCTATCAGATCAACAAACAACTTGGAGCAAACTCTTCACCGAACATTAACCATCAGATTTTATATCCTCAAGACAAGATTAAACAACAGATTTTTCGACAAAACTCAAACCATTCGACCGCCACAGGAATCAAAACAGCAAAGTATGTTCATAAACAAAACACAGCAAGATCTTTGGCATACTTCGATAAGGTCTAAGCTCAAACGAGAAACAGAAGGCCAAAGAGGTTACCTTTGACGTCTTGCGGAGTCTACTGGACAGGGGATTGGTTGACAAGATTGCGTCAGGATGCAGGTTTCGAAGTAGCAAATTTCTGGTGAAGATCGTCAAAGGGTTCTTCTGTCGCCTTTGTTCTGGCCGCCACTTCCTTTCTCTCCTTGCCGAAGTTTTCTGCCAAGTTTTCCCAGGTTCCCTCTTCCTTGTTCGGCTGCAAAATTTTCTCTCGATCGAAGAATTCTCAGCTCTTACCTCTCTCGCTATTTTTCTTTCCCTCCGCCGCCAAGGAACTCTCCTACCCCTTTCGCTCAACTCAGCCGCTCACCTCCACCTCTCTCTGGTTTCTGTTTTCAATCCCCCACAGCCGCCAACTCTACTCAGCTCTCCCCCCGGTTGTTTTTACTCATTTACAAAGCACTGTCTATGTTATAACTTGCTATTGTACTACCCTTTGCTGCAATAAATTGCGGCAAACATACGCAATAGCATTACCTTCCAGCAGCCAACAGACCCAAGAAGAAATCTAGCTAAACAAGCTTCAGTCACCCACAAAAGCGAATATCCAACATCGCTCTACAACTTCAGACACGTTGCAGCAGCCGTTCATGCACGGATGCAATCAAACTATGACTTAAGCTAGCCTCATGGATTCATCAGGAAAAACTTATAGAAAGACTCTCAAACATCTCATCAGGATGCCATACTAAGCATGTAAAAACAAAGTAAAACCTGAGTTAGAGGAAAAGCTAGCAAAAACTAGATTTGTTCATGAAACCTTACAAAATTCTGATTTTTATATCCGCGGCCTATCAGATCAACAAACAACTTGGAGCAAACTCTTCACCGAACATTAACCATCAGATTTTATATCCTCAAGACAAGATTAAACAACAGATTTTTCGACAAAACTCAAACCATTCGACCGCCACAGGAATCAAAACAGCAAAGTATGTTCATAAACAAAACACAGCAAGATCTTTGGCATACTTCGATAAGGTCTAAGCTCATACGAGAAACAGAAGGCCAAAGAGGTTACCTTTGACGTCTTGCGGAGTCTACTGGACAGGGGGTTGGTTGACAAGATTGCGTCCGGATGCAGGTTTCGAAGTAGCAAATTTCTGGTGAAGATCGTCAAAGGATTCTTCTGTCGCCTTTGTTCTGGCCGCCACTTCCTTTCTCTCCTTGCCGAAGTTTTCTGCCAAGTTTTCCCAGGTTCCCTCTTCCTTGTTCGGCTGCAAAATTTTCTCTCGGTCGAAGAATTCTCAGCTCTTACCTCTCTCGCTGTTTTTCTTTCCCTCCGCCGCCAAGGAACTCTCCTACCCCTTTCGCTCAACTTAGCCGCTCACCTCCACCTCTCTCTGGTTTCTGTTTTCAATCCCCCACAGCCGCCAACTCTACTCAGCTCTCCCCCCGGTTGTTTTCACTCTTTCTTCACAGAGCTCTCCGCTGCCAACTCTCGCTCTTTCTATCTTATTTCTTTCTCAGCCATCCCCAAAGCCCCAACCTCTCCAGCCGTCAAGTCAAAACTCCTCTTTCTCTGCTTTTTTCTTTTCCTTTTATATGGGGAATCATACCCCTAAACCCTCACCTCAAAGGTGAGGATGAAAGGTTGATTCCCATATAAAAAAGGGATTGATCGGATGGTGGCGGCATTATCTATCATTATTTCTTTTCTTACAGGTCCAATAGCATTATACTGGGGCAATTTTTAGAAGAAATCGTTTGTCTCTCTTTTCAAAATTCTACAAAAAGTTTTGCACAAATTTTTCCAAGTGAAAGCAGGCTCGGGTATTCATCCCACTGACCAAATAAATGCAGGCTCGGGTATCCATCCCAGTGACCAAGTGAAGGCAGGCTCGGGTTTTCATCACACTGACCCAAGTGAAGGCAGGCTCGGGTATTCATCCCACTAACCAAGTGAAGGCAGGTTCGGGTATTCATCCCGCAGGCTCGGGTATTCATCTCACTGACCAAGTGAAGGCAGGTTCGGGTATCCATCCCACTGACCAAGTGGGTCAGTGAAGGTAGGCTCGGGTATCCATCCCACTGACAAAGTGAAGGCAGGCTCGGGTATTCATCCCATTGACCAAATACCGCAGGCTCGGGTTTTCATCCCGCTGACCTTATATTCCAACTCACGACATAATAACTGTAGGTAAGTATTTAGTGTCTACGTCTTTGTCTCGAGTTCCTTCGAAACTCAGACAAAGAGGGGCAAACTGTAGACACCAAAATTTCAATTTTAAACTTTATTTATTTAATTAATTTAATTTTAGTTTTATTTGTTTATTTAATTCAATTTTATTATTATTTATTCTTGTTTTTATGTTTATTATTTTATTCTAATTGATTTAAGGTTACAAATAGTAATTCATATTTATTTTTATTTTTATTTTGGTACATTAAGATTCATCATTTTCTTTTCATTTTAAAGCATTTTTACACTAAGTTTTAGAAAAAGAAAATCCTTAATAAAGATCCATTTTATCATTTTCAAATTCAATTTTGCTAAGTGAAAAGGCATTTTGCAAGGAAATTTAAAATTAACATTTATTTATCCTAAATTGATTTTTGAAACAAACAAAAAGAGAAAAGCAGAAAAGGAAAGAAAACAAAAATCAAAATCGGTTTTGCAAAAAATAAATAAATAAATTCCACGTGTGCTTGCAATGCACGCGCGTCTTCCTCTTCAGCTGGTACAAAGAACCAGCAATGGAGCAGTACAGATTGCAGCTGGATTTTGCTCCTATTTCCACTCAATTTTGTTGCATTTTCCCTTTCCATTTAAGCCCCTTAGTACATGGGACAGATCATTCTCCAATTCTTATCTCAAATCTACCATCTAGAGGCTCCTAATAATCCCCAAGAAACCCATCTTTCATCTACACCATTGCTGTGAGGGTTTAGGGATCTTAGTTTACTATAAAAGGAAGAAACGCAGCCAAGGAGGGAGGAGAACAGAGAGAGGGCGGCGGAAAAGGAAAGAAAAGGGAGAAAAACAGAGAAAAAAAGGGAAAAAGAGAGAGACGAGAGCAGAAAAAATCTGGAAAAATCGAGCTCGGGTTGAACATTTGTCCCTCTTTCCGACAAAAATCCGATCTTTTCTTGAGTCTTTTAGGATTTTTCTATGAATCTGCATCACCTACGTTCATCATTAAACAACTTTTATTCAGAAATTCTTTGGGAAAAACGATTGAAAGTCTCTTGAATCTGGGCCAAAAGTCAGCACTGCATCAATCTTGAAGTGGGTTTCTAGAAGTTTCAACTCCATTTTTTAGCTCTCAGATTCGTCTTCCTTCGGAGTTTACTGCCTTTTCTCATCAAAGGTAACTTCTTTTGTTTCCTTTCTTGCTGTAGAAGCTTAAATCCGTCAAATCTGGTTGCATCTGTGCTTGTTTTGTTCCCTTTTGATTTTTTTTTTTAGTTTAGATTTTTGGGTATAATCTTGTGTTGAAACTTGGAGTATTGAGTTCGAATGATAGAGCTGTATAATTTTCTTGTTTTGGCTCGAAAGTCTTGATGTTTCGTTCAGACGTTTGGCCTGCATTTGAGAACCCAGAAATGGTGGATGGAATGTTGCAGAAGAAGAAAGCTTCTTCGAAGCATTGCATTTTTAAAAAATTACACTTTGACCCCTCAATTTTTTGTTAATTATACTTTGCCCGAAAACTTCTGCAATCGAATTGTTTCTGCCCTTATTAAGTTCCAATCCTCTTTTTCACATTTTAAATACATTTTTAAGCAGATTATTTCTGGGATTTAGAGTATAATCAATCTTGAATAAATTTTAGTAGATCTTTATCTAGGATTGAGATTTGTTTGGTTGGGTTGTGGTATAAGAATTTGGTCTATTTTGCTTGGGTTTTAGGAGTAGGCTTTAGTTTTTTCTTTTTGGGTTTTGACATGGATTGAAGGGCAAAAGCCCATACATTTTAGTTGGATTTTTACTAGGCCGAAAGTTGGGCTAACCCGTCTCTTTAATGTCGGGTTTTCGATGGACCAGATGGATCTTGGCCCAGAGAATAAGAAAAGTGGCCCAATGGCCTGTTTTATCAACAAAGTCTGATACGGAATTGTAAATCAGTCCCTAGATTTTTCATTAATTATAGTATGACCCTAAAAACTTTAGATTTATTTCGATTAGGTCCTTACTTTAATTACAAATAAGTCCCTGAACTTTAGGCCAGAGAGGAGGCTCGGCTTCTGCAGCATGCGGACCTTGCGGGTATTGCGGAAAGTCAAACCACTCGGAGGACAATTGCTGGAAGAAGGAGGGAAAATGTTTGCGCAGTGGACATGCAAACCATCAGCTCGCTACTTGTCCAATCCTATCACGAGATGGAAAGGGGAGTCAGCAATCGACGAGGCCTAATTCCGAACCCGCCATGGTGGAAGGGACCAAACCTAAGGTAGCGGCTCGAGTGTATTCACTGGAGCAACGACAGGTCCCCGATTTTTCTGAAATTGAGGAAGGTACGATTTCGGTATTTCACCGATTTACGAAAATCTTAGTAGATCCCGGTGTTACTCATTCCTTTGTCAACCCCAATTTTATGTACCGAATAGATACAAAACCTGCTCGTCTACCCTACGACCTGAAAGTAGTACTCCTATGGGGAAACATTGTTTGAGCACTGGTATGGTTTGTAAGGATTGCCGCGTTTGGGTAGGAGAGAAGGTTTGGGGTGTGTGTTGACGCAAAACCAGAATGTGAAATCTTTTGCCTCTAAGAAATTGAAACCCCACGAACAAAACTATCCAACCCACGATCTGGAGTTAGTCGCAGTTGTTTTCGCTCGGGAAAAGTGGAGAAATCATGGGATAGAAGAGGCTACCTGGGAGGTGGAAAAGGAATACCCTGAACTGTTTGTGAATCGAGGTGTGAAATTTCGAGGACGAAATTCTTCTAAGGGGGAGAGAATGTGAGAACCCGAAAATTTCTTTATTTCTAGGCTTTATTTTATTTATTTGCACGCTTTTTATGCATTTTCTTTATTAGGAAAAGTTTCTAAATAATTTTTATGAGTAAATATAGTTTTTAGATGATTTTTCTAGTATCGGTCAGTTTTTGAGAAATTAAGAACGTATATCGGACGTGGGACCCGCTAGTGCGAAAAGTTCGGTAAAATTCGGCCAATTGGGTTAAGTTTTGTATACAGGGTTTAATTTACTAGGTGCGAAGAGATAATTAAAAGTTGTTATATGCATGAGAGTGGAGAGACAAAAGGATAACCATGTATTAATTAAAGTGACAAGTGTCACTTGGAGAGCTAGTCTTACTTTTTTACCACTATTTATACTTTACCAAATAAATCAAAAATTGACCCAAAAATCATCCAAAAATTTGCAAGCTTTGGCCGGCCCTCTCCATGGCAAAAGAAAGGAAAACTCTTCAATTTCTTCCTTCTATTTCTTGCTCAATCTCTCAAAATAACCGTTAGAATCTTGTTTTACTCCATAAAAACACTTAAGTGAGTGGTTGTGAGGTGATTAGGGAAGTGGTTTGGAAGCTTAAGGTGCTAAGTTGCTCCTCTTCTTGAGTTGTTAAGGTGAGTAGCTAAGGGACCTTTATTTCTTCTCAATAATGTTTAATTAGTGACTTATGTGAGTTAAAGAGATGAAATTCGGTGTTATTTTGTGATTTTTGGTTGAATTGGTGAAGTTTTACATTTATTCATGATTTTTCTGTTTTAATATGATTACCATTGTGTGGCCTTGTATGATGGTTGGAAATGATCTAGAATAGAGCTAGAATGCGTAAATTGTGGTTGTTCCGGAAAATTTCCGCATTTGCCGGAAAATTTCAGAAGTTAGGGTTTCAATTCAACCATTCTGCCTGATACTGTTCCACATAGTTAGAGGCTGAATTAGCCTTGGGTTAAAACATGAAAGTTGTAGGGAATGACATTTTATAGATGCCTACAAAATTTCAGGTCAATCGGAGCAACGTAGCTTGTGAAAAGACTGTAATACCCCTGCAGCCCTGTTTCTGTCCGAACTTGGTAATCAGCTTTGGTAATTGGTTAATTTGATTGGGAATGCTTCTGATTTGGTTGTTGATGTCTTCTTAATAATTGTATCCTTTTATCTTAGCTTTCGTATGGCTTTGGAATCACTTGATTTGGACTTAGGTAGCCTGACTTATGATGTTTGAACCAGAATGCGGTTTGTTAACCTGTTTTTGCGATTCTGGTTTAGTATACTGAATATTTGACCTGGTTGCACTAGAAACTGGACTGAGTAGCCTTCTTCAACATTGTAGCCCTACCTCTTAGCTTCGAAACGGTGTGTATTGCACCTCCATCCGATAATCGTAGTGCCAATGGTGCCAAAACTGTAAAATGATGTCAAAAACTGTTTTTATGGTTTAGAGCTTAATTCCATTTCCGGATTTCCCTGGTTTACTCTAGTGCTTATACATTCTTATGGACCCCTATTTTGGTAGTATGTGGAATTGGTTTATGACTTGTAATCGAGTTTTATTGTGCTTATTTGAATATTTTAGGGCGTGACGGTGAGTAAAGACGCTCTTTGGGCGGAAGTTTACGAAATTCCACTTGCTTGCTTGGTGAGTATACTACTCACTTGTTTGTTTACAATGTGGCTTTATTATATTGAACTTGATGCCTTGAAGGCTTATTTGCACTGTTGAAACTGATTAAAGTGAGGGTGTACTTGATCGCCCTCACCCCCTTTTGTATTATACACGACTGTCTACTATTTCACTGTGGTACTTGAAATGTACATGGAAAACTGGATTTGGTGTCGTTAAAACGAGGATCCAACGGTTTTAACTGTTACTACTGAGCTCTACCCCATTGGTAGTCGATTGAATCGAGCCAACGAGGGTTTGGTCGTGAAAGTTGATGAGCCATGGGGACTGTTATATGGAATCTTGTAGTAGTGAGACTCTTGATTCCGGTATACTCGAGTATTACCAAATTTCTATTGTTTGGAGTTCGGGCCCAGTAGGGGTATGTTGGGTGGAAGGAATAGACGTAAAGTGGAGCCTACGGTTAGTTACTCTTAAACATTGATGGAGGGTCAATGAGGTCCGATCAAGAATGCAAGCGAGGAAAGGGGCTCTTGAGAGCCACCCGTATCCTTTTATCAACACTATTGATGTGTGCCTTTGCTTACTTTTGATGTATTGGAATGAGAAGCTTGATGCTTATATGAACTTTGCTGCTTGAGTGATAGTATATCACTGGGCGTAAGCTCACTCTGTTCCTTTTGTTTTCCTTACAGGAAATTGATTACTTTTGGAAAGGTTGTACATGTTGGTTGCCAAGTTGAGCTTATGTAAATGTATTTTTGAATAGCTCCTTTTGGGCAAAACCCTAACTGTATTTTGATCTAATTATCTCGCTTTTGTTTTGTAAATTACAAACGTATGTATATAACACTGCTTAACCCGGTTTATGGGTCTTATTTGGTTTGAAAATATTGTTCCGAGTTATATGACATGGCACCCACTATTCACCGACGGTTTAGTTTACGTTTGGCTATTTTGCGATTTCGGCTTGTGTGAGCGCGTATTATTTCCCGAAACGTCTTAGATCGTGTTTGCCTGCACCGTTAGTCCTGGCGAGAGCTGGGCAGGCAGTCCGCTAACCTCTTTGGTTCGCCTTAGGGGAAAGTGGGGCTGTCACAGGTGGTATCAGAGCTACTTCGCGTGGTCTCTGCGCGGAGTGAGCTTGGGCCAAGTGGTGTTATGGTCCTACTTTCGTGAATGCGTCGAAAGGTATAAGTGCTCTTTTGAGCGTAAGCTATGAACTGTGCATGTCATAAGTGTAATGATCATTATCATGGGACTTGAGGAAGCTAGGTATGTATGTCGGGTAGGAATCTTTAATATGGATGATATACGCTTGGGACCGGCCGGCTCGAGTTGTGAATCATCTTAGATGGGATTCTTGCGCCCGGATACGAAAGAGATGGGAGCCTAGGTTAGAAAGGATTGGGCGAACTAGAAATGCGATTCTATGGAACTTTGTGTGGTTTGTTCGGGTATGGTTAAGCGTGATCAACCTTGATTTAGATATAAATGGTGTTGTTCTCGTATATTATGGACGGAGCCCTAGGGGGGGAAAGCTTTTCGTGAGTTCTTTTGTACTCGTGACCTAGTCTGTCTATAGTACTTTTGGAGGACCCCTTTTGTTTCATGGGATGACTTTGTATGTACTTGACTGACTGTTCTGTATAATTGCTTGATCCGGTTATGTGTTCTATGTATATGTGTTATGTGTTTAAATGCTCTAGGAGGTAGTTGTTTTAGTTAATTGTCCTTGTTTAATTGTTCCTGTTTAGTGCTACGAAAAGGAGGGTTAGGTGCCCTTTAACAGTATATTTATTTTGTGACCTAGATCGACTTAGATTGATGGAAGGCACTCGTAGTGGTCGAGGCCGTGGACGTGGGGGTAGGCAACCCACGCCTGAAAGGGGCACTGGGGAAACCTCATCTGGACCTAACCCTGAACCTAGGGTTAATCCTAACATCCAAATAGCGGCTGCTATGCAGCAAATGACTAATTTACTAGCCCAAGTTGTGCACCAACAGGGTCAAAACCCTAATCCCAACCCTGGGAACCCCAGTAATCACGTGGAGAGCGAGGATAGGGCTCTCGAGAGGTTCCAGAAGTTTGCCCCACCAAAGTTTATCGGGGGGCCCGATCCGGACGTTGCCGAAAGGTGGCTGGAGAAGATGGTGGATATCTTTGCCGTCCTACATTATACGGAGGAGAGGCAGGTGACCTTCACCGTCTTTCAACTGGAAGGGGCGGCCCGTTCCTGGTGGAACGTTATTCGGCAAAAATGGGAACGGGAACAAACGCCCAGGACCTGGGTGAAATTTATGCGGGAATTCAATGCCAAATTCTTCCCTCCTCTAGTTCAGGAGCGGAAGGAAGATGAATTTATTCGGCTTCGTCAGGGGCCCAATCTGTAGCAGAGTACGAGAGCCAATTCACCCGCCTATCTAAATTTGCGCCCGAACTCATCATGACCGAGCAACGAAGATTACGGCGATTTGTCCAGGGCCTGAACGTAGAAATCCAGAAGGACCTCGCGGTAGCCCAACTTAACGCCTTCAGCGATGCAGTGGAGAAGGCGCAACGAGTAGAGAATGCTAGGCTACAAGTGAGAAACTTCCAGGCGAAAAAGCGAGGATTTCCTGGGAGTAATTCAGGGCAGGGGGATGAGAGTACCTCTCCCAAGTTTGGGCAGGGAACGGGAGGAGAAAGGATGCCGGGAGTGTCACGAGAGGGCCCGTCACGAGGCGGCCAAGTGGGGAGAGGCCAGAGAGGAGGCTCGGCTTCTGCAGCACGCGGACCTTGCGGGTATTGCGGAAAGTCAAACCACTCGGAGGACAATTGCTGGAAGAAGGAGGGAAAATGTTTGCGCTGTGGAAGTGCAAACCATCAGCTCGCTACTTGTCCAGTCCTATCACGAGATGGAAAGGGGAGTCAGCAATCGACGAGGCCTAATTCCGAACCCGCCAAGGTGGAAGGGACCAAACCTAAGGTAGCGGCTCGAAAGTATTCACTAGAGCCACAACAGGTCCTCGATTTTTCTGAAATTGAGGAAGGTACGATTTCGGTATTTCACCGATTTGCGAAAATCTTACTAGATCCCGGTGTTACTCATTCATTTGTCAACCCCAATTTTATGTACGGAATAGATACAAAACCTGCTCGTCTACCCTACGACCAGAAAGTAGTACTCCTACGGGGAAACATCGTTTGGGCACTAGTGTGGTTGTAAGGATTGCCGCGTTTGGGTAGGAGAGAAGGTTTGGGGAGTGTGTTGACGCAAAATTAGATTGTGAAATCTTTGGCCTCTAAGAAATTGAAACCCCACGAACAAAACTATCCAACCCACGATCTGGAGTTAGTCGCAGTTGTTTTCGCTCGGGAAAAGTGGAGAAATCATGGGATAGAAGAGGCTACCTGGGAGGTGGAAAAGGAATACCCTGAACTATTTGTGAATCAAGGTGAGAAATTTCGAGGATGAAATTCTTCTAAGGAGGAGAGAGTGTGAGAACCCGAAAATTTCTTTATTTCTAGGCTTTATTTTATTTATTTGCACGCTTTTTATGCATTTTCTTTATTAGGAAAAGTTTGTAAATAATTTTTATGAGTAAATATAGTTTTTAGATGATTTTTCTAGTATCGGTTAGTTTTTGAGAAATTAAGAACGTATATCGGACGTGGGACCCGCTAGTGCGGAAAGTTCGGTAAAATTCGGCCAATTGGGTTAAGTTTTGTATACAGGGTTTAATTTACTGGGTGCGAAGAGATAATTAGAGGTTGTTATATGGATGAGAGTGGAGAGACGAAAGGATAACCATGTATTAATTAGAGTGACAGTGTCACTTGGAGAGCTAGTCTTACTTTTTGACCACTATTTATACTTTACCAAATAAATCAAAAATTGACCCAAAAATCATCCAAAAATTTGCAAGGTTTGGCCGGCCCTCTCCAAGGCAAAAGAAAGGAAAACTCTTCAATTTCTTCCTTCAATTTCTTGCTCAATCTCACAAATTAACCGTTAGAATCTTGATTTACTCCATAAAAACCCTTAAGTGAGTGGTTGTGAGGTGATTAGGGAAGTGGTTTGGAAGCTTAAGGTGCTAAGTTGCTCCTCTTCTTGAGTTGTTAAGGTGAGTAGCTAAGGGGCCTTTATTTCTTCTCAATAATGTTTAATTAGTGACTTAAGTGAGTTAAAGAGATGAAATTCGGTGTTATTTTGTGATTTTTGGTTGAATTGGTGAAGTTTTACATTTATTCGTGATTTTTCTGTTTTAATATGATTACCATTGTGTGTCCTTGTATGATGGTTGGAAATGATCTAGAATAGAGCTAGAATGCCTAAATTGTGGTTGTTGCGGAAAATTTCCGCTTTTGCCGGAAAATTTCAGAAGTTAGGGTTTCAATTCAACCATTCTGCCCGGTACTATTCATCATAGTTAGAGGCTGAATTAGCTTTGGGTTAAAACATGAAAGTTGTAGAGAATGAAATTGTATAGATGCCTACAAATTTACAGGTCAATCTGAGCAACGTAGCTTGTGAAAAGACAGAAATACCCCTGCTGCCCTGTTTCTGTCCGAACTTGGTAATCAGCTTTGGTAATTGGTTAATTTGATTGGGAATGCTTCTGATTTGGTTATTGATGTCTTCTTAAGAATTGTAACCGTGTATCTTAGCTTTCGGATGGCTTTGGAATCACTTGATTTGGACTTAGGTAGCCTGACTTATGATGTTTGAACCAGAATGCGGTTTGTTAACCTGTTTTTGCGGTTCTTGTTTAGTATATTGAATTTTTTGACCTGGTTTCACTAGAAGCTGGATTGAGTAGTCTTCTTCAACATTGTAGCCCTACCTCTTAGCTTCGAAATGGTGTGTATTGCACCGCCATCCGATAATCGTAGTGCCAATGGTGCCAAAACCGTAAAATGATGTCAAAAACTGTTTTTATGGTTTAGAGCTTAATTCCATTTCCGGATTTCCCTGGTTTACTCTAGTGCTTATACATTCTTATGGAGCCCTATTTTGGTAGTATGTGGAATTAGTTTATGACTTGTAATCGAGTCTTATTGTGCTTATTTGAATATTTTAGGGCGTGACGGTGAGTAAAGACGCTCTTTGGGCGGAAGATTACGAAATTCCACTTGCTTGCTTGGTGAGTATACTACTCACTTGTTTGTTTACAATGTGGCTTTATTATATTGAACTTGATGCCTTGAAGGCTTATTTGCACTGTAGAAACTGATTAAAGTGAGGGTGTACTTGATCGCCCTCACCCCCTTTTGTATTATACACGACTGTCTACTGTTTCACTGTGGTACTTGAAATGTACATGGAAAACTGGATTTGGTGTCGTTTGGACGAGGATCCAACGGCTTTTACTGTTACTACTGAGCTCAACCCCATTGGTAGTCGATTGAATCGAGCCAGCGAGGGCTTGGTCGTGAAAGTTGACGAGCCATGGGGACTGTTATATGGAATCTTGTAGTAGTGAGACTCTTGATTCCGGTATACTCGAGTATTACCAAATTTCTACTGTTTGGCGTTCGGGCCCGGTAGGGGTATGTTGGGTGGAAGGAATGGACGTAAAGTGGAGCCTACGGTTAGTTACTCTTAAACATTGACGGAGGGTCAATGAGGTCCGATCAAGAATGCACGCGATGAAAGGGGCTCTTGAGAGCCGCCCGTATCCTTTTATCAACACTATTGATGTGTGCCTTTGCTTACTTTTGATGTATTGGAATGAGAAGCTTGATGCTTATATGAACTTTGCTGCTTGAGTGATAGTATATCACTGGGCGTAAGCTCACTCTGTTCCTTTTGTTTTCCTTACAGGAAATTGATTACTTTTGGAAAGGTTGTACATGTTGGTTGCCGAGTTGAGCTTATGTAAATGTATTTTTGAATAGTTCCTTTTGGGCAAAACCCTAACTGTATTTTGATCTAATTATCTCGCTTTTGTTTTGTAAATTACAAATGTATGTATATAACACTGCTTAACCCTATTTATGGGTCTTATTGGGTTTGAAAATATTTTTCCGAATTATATGACATGGCACCCACTATTCACCGACGGTTTAGTTTGCGTTTGGCTATTTTGCGATTTCGGCTTGTGTGAGCGCGTATTATTTCCCGAAACGTCTTAGATCGTGTTTGCCTGCACCGTTAGTCCTGGCGAGAGTTGGGCAGGCAGTCCGCTAACCTCTTTGGTTCGCCTTAAGGAAAAATTGGGCTGTCACAGGTGGTATCAGAGCTACTTCGCGTGGTCTCTGCGCGGAGTGAGCTTGGGCCAAGTGGTGTTATGGTCCTGCTTTCGTGAATGCGTCGAAACGTATAAGTGCTCTTTTGAGCGTAAGCTATGAACTGTGCATGTCATAAGTGTAAGGATCATTATTATGGGACTTGAGGAAGCTAGGTATGTATGTCGGGTACGAATCTTTAATATGGATGATTTACGCTTGGGATCGGCCGGCTCGAGTTGTGAATCATCTTAGATGGGATTCTTGCGCCCGGATACGAAAGAGATGGGAGCCTAGGTTAGAAAGGATTGGGCGAACTAGAAATGCCATTCTGTGGAACTTTGTGTGGTTTGTTCGGGTATGGTTAATCGTGATCATCCTTGATTAAGATATAAATGGTGTTGTTCTCGTAGATTATGGACGGAGCCCTAGGGGGGGAAAGCTTTTCGTGAGTTCTTTTGTACTCGTGACCTAGTCTGTCTATAGTACTTTTGGAGGACCCCTTTTGTTTCATTGGATGACTTTGTATGTACTTGACTGACTGTTCTGTATAATTGCTTGATCCGGTTATGTGTTCTATGTATATGTGTTATGTGTTTAAATGCTCTACGAGGTAGTTGTTTTAGTTAATTGTCCTTGTTTAATTGTTCCTGTTTAGTGCTACGAAAAGGAGGGTTAGGTGCCCCTTAACAGTATATTTATTTTGTGACCTAAATCGACTTAGATTGATGGAAGGCACTCGTAGTGGTCGAGGCCGTGGACGTGGGGGTAGGCAACCCACGCTTGAAAGGGGCACTGGGGAAACCTCATCTGGACCTAACCCTGAACCTAAGGTTGATCCTAACATCCAAATAGCGGCTGCTATGCAACAAATGACTAATTTACTTGCCCAAGTGGTGCACCAACAGGGTCAAAACCCTAACCCCAACCCTGGGAACCTCGGTAATCACGTGGAGAGCGAGGATAGGGCTCTCGAGAGGTTCCAAAAGTTTGCCCCACCAAAGTTTATCGGAGGGCCCGATCCGGACGTGGCCGAAAGGTGGCTGGAGAAGATGGTGGATATCTTTGCCGCCCTACATTATACGGAGGAGAGGCAGGTGACCTTCACCGTCTTTCAACTGGAAGGGGCGGCCGGTTCCTGGTGAAACGTTATTCGGCAAAAATGGGAACGGGAACAAACGCCCAGAACCCGGGTGAATTTTATGCGGGAATTCAATGCCAAATTCTTCCCATCTCTAGTTCAGGAGCGGAAGGAAGATGAATTTATTCGGCTTCGTCAGGGGACCCAATCTGTAGCGGAGTACGAGAGCCAATTCACCCGCCTATCCAAATTTGCGCCCGAACTCATCATGACCGAGCAACGAAGAATACGGCGATTTGTCCAGGGCCTGAACGTGGAAATCCAGAAGGACTTCGCGGTAGCCCAACTTAACGCCTTCAGCGATGCAGTGAAGAAGGCGCAACGAGTAGAGAATGCTAGTCTACAGGTGAGAAACTTCCAGGCGAAAAAGCGAGGATTTCCTAGGAGTAGTTCGGGGCAGGGGGATGAGAGTACCCCTCCCAAGTTTGGGTGGGGAACGGGAGGAGAAAGGATGCCGGGAGTGTCACGAGAGGGCCCGTCACGAGGCGGCCAAGTGGGGAGAGGCCAGAGAGGAGGCTCGGCTTCTGCAGCACGCGGACCTTGCGGGTATTGCGGAAAGTCAAACCACTCGGAGGACAATTGCTGGAAGAAGGAGGGAAAATGTTTGCGCTGTTGAAGTGCAAACCATCAGCTCGCTACTTGTCCAGTCCTATCACGAGATGGAAAGGGGAGTCAGCAATCGACGAGGCCTAATTCCGAACCCGCCAAGGTGGAAGGGACCAAACCTAAGGTAGCGGCTCGAAAGTATTCACTAGAGCCACAACAGGTCCTCGATTTTTCTGAAATTGAGGAAGGTACGATTTCGGTATTTCACCGATTTGCGAAAATCTTACTAGATCCCGGTGTTACTCATTCATTTGTCAACCCCAATTTTATGTACGGAATAGATACAAAACCTGCTCGTCTACCCTACGACCAGAAAGTAGTACTCCTACGGGGAAACATCGTTTGGGCACTAGTATGGTTGTAAGGATTGCCGCGTTTGGGTAGGAGAGAAGGTTTGGGGAGTGTGTTGACGCAAAATTAGATTGTGAAATCTTTGGCCTCTAAGAAATTGAAACCCCACGAACAAAACTATCCAACCCACGATCTGGAGTTAGTCGCAGTTGTTTTCGCTCGGGAAAAGTGGAGAAATCATGGGATAGAAGAGGCTACCTGGGAGGTGGAAAAGGAATACCCTGAACTGTTTGTGAATCAAGGTGAGAAATTTCGTGGATGAAATTCTTCTAAGGAGGAGAGAGTGTGAGAACCCGAAAATTTCTTTATTTCTAGGCTTTATTTTATTTATTTGCACGCTTTTTATGCATTTTCTTTATTAGGAAAAGTTTGTAAATAATTTTTATGAGTAAATATAGTTTTTAGATGATTTTTCTAGTATCGGTTAGTTTTTGAGAAATTAAGAACGTATATCGGACGTGGGACCCGCTAGTGCGGAAAGTTAGGTAAAATTCGGCCAATTGGGTTAAGTTTTGTATACAGGGTTTAATTTACTGGGTGCGAAGAGATAATTAGAGGTTGTTATATGGATGAGAGTGGAGAGACGAAAGGATAACCATGTATTAATTATAGTGACAAGTGTCACTTGGAGAGCTAGTCTTACTTTTTGACCACTATTTATACTTTACCAAATAAATCAAAAATTGACCCAAAAATCATCCAAAAATTTGCAAGCTTTGGCCGGCCCTCTCCAAGGCAAAAGAAAGGAAAACTCTTCAATTTCTTCCTTCAATTTCTTGCTCAATCTCACAAATTAACCGTTAGAATCTTGATTTACTCCATAAAAACCCTTAAGTGAGTGGTTGTGAGGTGATTAGGGAAGTGGTTTGGAAGCTTAAGGTGCTAAGTTGCTCCTCTTCTTGACTTGTTAAGGTGAGTAGCTAAGGGGCCTTTATTTCTTCTCAATAATGTTTAATTAGTGACTTAAGTGAGTTAAAGAGATGAAATTCGGTGTTATTTTGTGATTTTTGGTTGAATTGGTGAAGTTTTACATTTATTCATGATTTTTATGTTTTAATATGATTACCATTGTGTGGCCTTGTATGATGGTTGGAAATGATCTAGAATAGAGCTAGAATGCCTAAATTGTGGTTGTTGCGGAAAATTTCCGCATTTGCCGGAAAATTTCAGAAGTTAGGGTTTCAATTCAACCATTCTGCCCGGTACTATTCCTCATAGTTAGAGGCTGAATTAGCTTTTGGTTAAAACATGAAAGTTGTAGGGAATGACATTTTATAGATACCTACAAAATTTCAGGTCAATCTGAGCAACGTAGCTTTTGAAAAGACTGAAATACCCCTGCTACCCTGTTTCTGCCCGAACTTGGTAATCAGCTTTGGTAATTGGTTAATTTGATTGGTAATGCTTCTGATTTGGTTGTTGATGTCTTCTTAAGAATTGTAACCGTGTATCTTAGCTTTTGGATGGCTTTGGAATCACTTGATTTGGACTTAGGTAGCCTGACTTATGATGTTTGAACCAGAATACGGTTTGTTAACCTGTTTTTGCGGTTCTTGTTTAGTATATTGAATTTTTTGACCTGGTTTCACTAGAAACTGGACTGAGTAGTCTTCGTCAACATTGTAGCCCTACCTCTTAGATTCGAAATGGTGTGTATTGCACCACCATCCGATAATCGTAGTGCCAATGGTGCCAAAACCGTAAAATGATGTCAAAAAACTGTTTTTATGGTTTAGAGCTTAATTCCATTTCCGGATTTCCCTGGTTTACTCTAGTGCTTATACATTCTTATGGAGCCCTATTTTGGTAGTATGTGGAATTAGTTTATGACTTGTAATCGAGTCTTATTGTGCTTATTTGAATATTTTAGGGCGTGACGGTGAGTAAAGACGCTCTTTGGGCGGAAGATTACGAAATTCCACTTGCTTGCTTGGTGAGTATACTACTCACTTGTTTGTTTACAATGTGGCTTTATTATATTAAACTTGATGCCTTGAAGGCTTATTTGCACTGTTGAAACTGATTAAAGTGAGGGTGTACTTGATCGCCCTCACCCCCTTTTGTATTATACACGACTGTCTACTGTTTCACTGTGGTACTTGAAATGTACATGGAAAACTGGATTTGGTGTCGTTTGGACGAGGATCCAACGGCTTTTACTGTTACTACTGAGCTCAACCCCATTGGTAGTCGATTGAATCGAGCCAGCGAGGGCTTGGTCGTGAAAGTTGACGAGCCATGGGGACTGTTATATGGAATCTTGTAGTAGTGAGACTCTTGATTCCGGTATACTCGAGTATTACCAAATTTCTACTGTTTGGAGTTCGGGCCCGGTAGGGGTATGTTGGGTGGAAGGAATGGACGTAAAGTGGAGCCTACGGTTAGTTACTCTTAAACATTGACGGAGGGTCAATGAGGTCCGATCAAGAATGCACGCGATGAAAGGGGCTCTTGAGAGCCGCCCGTATCCTTTTATCAACACTATTGATGTGTGCCTTTGCTTACTTTTGATGTATTGGAATGAGAAGCTTGATGCTTATATGAACTTTGCTGCTTGAGTGATAGTATATCACTGGGCGTAAGCTCACTCTGTTCCTTTTGTTTTCCTTACAGGAAATTGATTACTTTTGGAAAGGTTGTACATGTTGGTTGCCGAGTTGAGCTTATGTAAATGTATTTTTGAATAGTTCCTTTTGGGCAAAACCCTAACTGTATTTTGATCTAATTATCTCGCTTTTGTTTTGTAAATTACAAATGTATGTATATAACACTGCTTAACCCTATTTATGGGTCTTATTGGGTTTGAAAATATTTTTCCGAATTATATGACATGGCACCCACTATTCACCGACGGTTTAGTTTGCGTTTGGCTATTTTACGATTTCGGCTTGTGTGAGCGCGTATTATTTCCCGAAACGTCTTAGATCGTGTTTGCCTGCACCGTTAGTCCTGGCGAGAGTTGGGCAGGCAGTCCGCTAACCTCTTTGGTTCGCCTTAAGGAAAAATTGGGCTGTCACAGGTGGTATCAGAGCTACTTCGCGTGGTCTCTGCGCGGAGTGAGCTTGGGACAAGTGGTGTTATGGTCCTGCTTTCGTGAATGCGTCGAAAGGTATAAGTGCTCTTTTGAGCGTAAGCTATGAACTGTGCATGTCATAAGTGTAAGGATCATTATCATGGGACTTGAGGAAGCTAGGTATGTATGTCGGGTACGAATCTTTAATATGGATGATTTACGCTTGGGATCGGCCGGCTCGAGTTGTGAATCATCTTAGATGGGATTCTTGCGCCCGGATATGAAAGAGATGGGAGCCTAGGTTAGAAAGGATTGGGCGAACTAGAAATGCCATTCTGTGGAACTTTGTGTGGTTTGTTCGGGTATGGTTAAGCGTGATCAACCTTGATTAAGATATAAATGGTGTTGTTCTCGTAGATTATGAACGGAGCCCTAGGGGGGGAAAGCTTTTCGTGAGTTCTTTTGTACTCGTGACCTAGTCTGTCTATAGTACATTTGGAGGACCCCTTTTGTTTCATAGGATGACTTTGTATGTACTTGACTGACTGTTCTGTATAATTGCTTGATCCGGTTATGTGTTCTATGTATATGTGTTATGTGTTTAAATGCTCTACGAGGTAGTTGTTTTAGTTAATTGTCCTTGTTTAATTGTTCCTGTTTAGTGCTACGAAAAGGAGGGTTAGGTACCCCTTAACAGTATATTTATTTTGTGACCTAAATCGACTTAGATTGATGGAAGGCACTCGTAGTGGTCGAGGCCGTGGACGTGGGGGTAGGCAACCCACGCCTGAAAGGGGCACTGGGAAAACCTCATCTGGACCTAACCCTGAACCTAGGGTTGATCCTAACATCCAAATAGCGGCTGCTATGCAACAAATGACTAATTTACTTGCCCAAGTGGTGCACCAACAGGGTCAAAACCCTAACCCCAACCCTGGGAACCTCGGTAATCATGTGGAGAGCGAGGATAGGGCTCTCGAGAGGTTCCAAAAGTTTGCCCCACCAAAGTTTATCGGAGGGCCCGATCCGGACGTGGCCGAAAGGTGGCTGGAGAAGATGGTGGATATCTTTGCCGCCCTACATTATACGGAGGAGAGGCAGGTGACCTTCGTCGTCTTTCAACTGGAAGGGGCGGCCGGTTCCTGGTGAAACGTTATTCGGCAAAAATGGGAACGGGAACAAACGCCCAGGACCTGGGTGAATTTTATGCGGGAATTCAATGCCAAATTCTTCCATCCTCTAGTTCAGGAGCGGAAGGAAGATGAATTTATTCGGCTTCGTTAGGGGACCCAATCTGTAGCGGAGTACGAGAGCCAATTCACCCGCCTATCCAAATTTGCGCCCGAACTCATCATGACCGAGCAACGAAGAATACGGCGATTTGTCCAGGGCCTGAACGTGGAAATCCAGAAGCACTTCGCGGTAGCCCAACTTAACGCCTTCAGCGATGCAGTGAAGAAGGCGCAACGAGTAGAGAATGCTAGGCTACAGGTGAGAAACTTCCATATAGGTAATGTCTCCACTTTTTTAATGCAAATATCGCCGTCGCTAAGTCCAAATCATGAGTTGGATAATTTCTCTCGTGAGATTTTAACTTTCTAGAGGCATATGCAATCACCTTATCATGTAGTATTCATACATATTCTAAACTATCCTTTGAAGTATTTGTATAAATCACAAAACTATCTCCTCCGCTCGGTAAGGTTAACACAGGAGCATCGATTAAGCACTTTTTCACTCTGGAAATTCTTCGTCACATTTAGAATCCCAAATAACTTACCATGCTTCTTAGTCAACCTAGTTAAGGGTCTTGCAGTCTTAGAAAAGTCCATGATAAGTCGAAGGTAATATTCGGCTAATTCTAAGAACTCAGAATTTCGGTAGGGTTTTCTGGTTGTTTCCTCTTAAAACAGCTGATTCTATAGCAATTCCTTCCTTAGATATTGTATAACCTAGAAAGGCTACTTCCTCCAACTGAACTCACAATTATTGAACTTAACGGAAGTTGGCACTCTCTCGGGGTTTGTAAAACTATCATCAGGGGTCTTCCATGATTTTCTCAAATCTTAGAGTATACCAATATACCATCAATAATTGCCACCACAGATTAATCCAAATACGGTTTAAAACTCCAATGCATTAGGTCCATAAATGCTGCTAGTGTATTAGTCAATCCAAATGACGTAATTGAAAATTCAAAGTGCCCATATCTTGGATTAAAAGTGGTCTTAGGCACATCAGTTTCTAGGATCCTCAACTGGTAATAGCTCTACTTTAAATTCAACTTGGATAGTATCATGGCTCCTTACAATTGATCGAATTCTTATCCATGTAAGGCAAAAGGGTATTTGTTCTTAATGGTCACGTTGTTCAAGTCTCGATAGTCTATGTATAACCTCAAACTTCCATTCCAAATATTATATTCGGTCCCTTACTTGTTAGGTTCATTAAATCTATCAGATATTTCCTTTCACCAACTCATATCTCACAGTTTTAATGTATCAAGTTGGCAATCAAGCATTAGGTCCTAGTTTTAACTCTAAATTCTCGATTTTTGGTCCACCGCTGGTCCCTGGTCACCTCTGAGACCTCAGGTTTGCCTACGCTCTCAAGTACAATCTCGACCACTTCTACTACCGTTCATGTCTTATCACTAATCTAAAGGTGTGGGGCAAAGTTTAACTACACCTGTAAGCCATGAAATCAATTAAAAGCAAGTAAATTGTCATATGTTATAAAAGATCATAATAGTTACCTCAAGTTGAAATAAGCTTATCAAATCATTTCAAAAGAAAAAGGGAAACAATAAGATCATAACAGAACGTGCCGAGTTGCCAAGATACAAAACAACAAAAGGGCTTTTCCCTTTTACAAAAGATTACCACCTCTAAAATGCCTGTCTAGACTAGGTAAAACTACAACCCCTATTCCTCGAGTGGCGTCAATTCCATCCCCACTGGTATTACTTCCATTATTTAGATCTCTCTCACAGCCATTAGCATTAATCACCCCTTCTGGCCCTCGACTGCTTTGTAGTGGATCTAGCAAACTGCCGAGTAATTCCTCTTTTCTTAGAAGCTCCAAGACAATTCGAAAACTTATGCTCGGTACTACCGCACCTTAGACATTTTCCTTGCTTTCTCCAACACTCGGCCTCCGCGTGGTTAATCTTGCCATAGTATCCACAAGTTACGTGAGGAGTCACGGCTTGATCAGTTTGAGATTTTTCTTTGTTTGTATTTCTTTTCCAGTTCTACGTTCTTGCATAGCAAATCAATTTTCTCTGCATATTCTTGTTTCCACCGTCCTTCCCAGTAGTTTGTCAATTTCTTTTGAAATTCTACATCCTTCCGAAGAGTGTCCATTTCCTTATGCATCTCTTCCAAATTTGTCATATCACCGGTTAGTTTAAGTCAACTGCTAGCCTGCTAGGCAAACCAAGGAATCAAAATAAGTAACTATTCACAATGGGAGCTCTAGCCATATTACTCTTTTATTCTTTTACTTCTAGGTTATCCCAGAATATAAATCTTAACTATTCTCTGCTTAATATGGACGAGCTCTTGAGTCTCCATCAAATTACTATCACTACTTATAAACATAACAAAATACGGAGATCTTATTCCTTAATATAAAAGTTCCACACACTAATTCACTCTCCAATACTCACTTACGAAGTTGTTCGAGAAGAAACCCTATCCTCTTGCTCTCACTAGTGCCTCATTTCATTCCCTCAAACCAATTTTTTTTATACTATTTCGAGGCTAGACCATCCATGAAACTTAGACGGCCGAACTTCAAGAATCGCTCAATCTTCACACCTCTCTTGGTTGATTGGTTTAGGGCTTTGGTGCTCAGCTAATTGTGCTAAGATATCAATCATATAATTAATAGCAGTAGCTACTTAATTATCTCCTTCATTCCTAGGGTTTCGGTTTGGTCCAGATTCCATTCCCTAGTCATCCCCTTGAGCTTGGGGTTTGCCTAGTCCCACGCCCTTGGCCCCTACCACTCCTTCGAGCATCCATGATCTTAGTTATGTCCAAATGCAAGAATACAATTAATCACGCGAGAAAATACTTAAAATACAAGTCAATGCGAAAAATATTTGAAATAACGATAATTAGCATATATTAACAATTAAAGATCCATACAAGATCAGCAAATCATGGGGTATTTTCAAAAATATAGCACACATGTACCACAAAAGTGCAATTAGTCATGCAATAGATGCCAAGAGCTTTACAAGCGTCACCCCAGCTAATTCTAGTCACAAAAGTCAAAAATCAACATCCTTCTAGTTCACATCCGAACCATTAGCCTGAACATCCTCCTCCGGATTCTCCTTGAAAGGTTCCTCCTCAGGAGCGCCCTCACGGACCGGGCTCTCGACATCCTCTATCGCCTCCTCTATCAATATGGTGATGTCGGCTAAAATCCCAGCGGCCCAATCTCGGACCTTCTCGCCTGGTATTCACCAACTGCCGACGTTCATCGTCAAGGGACAATACCAGCTCATTAGGGTAGGTGTACGTCGTCCTACATGGACAACGGGGAATTCTCGAAGAAGGCGAGTATCAGATACGAGATTCTCCTTCATGCACTCTATATCGAATAGACCTAAGAGGCACCACATGTCCATTAGCATGCCCATTACCATTAGCAGCGTGACCTCCGTTACTATTCTCCATCTCTACAAAACAACCACAAATTCTAGGCTAGAAATTTAAAGTCACTAATTCGCTCAAATATCACTTAAAGTATAACTAAGTGATTTAATCCCTATTCTCAAGAGTAAAGTTTCTAATACATCCCCCAAATAGATCACTAAACCTAGTCTCTTTTCCACCAATGCCGTTCAAGAAACTCTCGAGTACCAATTCTCTTTAACCACTGGAATACAATAGGTTAATGTTCAAGTGAATGCCATGGTCCGGTATCCTAAACTTTTAGCCTAAGACACACTACAAAGATCTGAAACCTAAGCTCTGATACCAACTGTGACGCTCCCACTTCTCCCAAGGGCGAACTCAAGGGTATCGGCGGGACGCCTGCCCAGCTCTCGTCAGGACTCGATACAATTCCAATTCAAACTTAAAGGATAACAACTAAAAATAAAAGTCAAAATAAAGAAAAGAGGTTGCTTTCATACACAAGTATTCAATCTTACACCAGAAGTTTTAAAATACATCAACTTTCCCAAAATACACCTCCAAAAGTTGTCTTAACAATTACATTCAAAACCCTAATCGTAAATCCAACAAGTTGGCTTCTCCACAATTCCTTCCAATTCAGCTCCTGTTAAGGAAAACAAATCTAACAGGGTGAGCGGATGCTCGTGAGGCCAAGAAAACATGCAAAACACGTAGTTCAAATAACAATAGCACTTAAACAAGAATGAAAACTATAACATTCAAGTAGTTCACAATTAATAATAAAACACACTTGATAAGGATACGGGAGCTCTCAGGATCTATATTCCACTTGCTCGATCCAATACTTCCACGAGTTGACACTCCGTCAACCGGGTAGGTTATAAGTCCGTAGAACTTCACTTACATTTCCCCGTTCACCGTTACACCCCATGCTCCGGACCCACACTTCTTTTATATAAGGCAATACTACTCGAGTATGCCAAGCGAGATCTCTTCAATAGATCAAACTTATAAAATTTTCTCATGGCTCACCAAGCTTCACAACCAATCCCATGTCGGCTTGAGTTGCAAGGTCGGCCGATGAGTTTGGGTGTCCCCCACTATTATCAATTTAAGTCAAGGAGATTCACTCCAATCGACATATGCAACCATAGCATAATTTACTTTTGCAACACTTCACTTAATTCACTTAACAATTCACTTCAAGTAATTCAAATACACTTCACTTAAACGAGAACGAGTGCGATAAAGTATACACTCGACTAGACACTTTCAAAATACTCAAACAACGAGAACAATTAAGCACGTAACAATGTTTCATACACTTGACACTCACCAAATCAAAATGTGACAGCCCCACCTTCCCCTAAGGCGAACCAAAGGGGTTAGCGGACTGCCTGCCCAGCTCTCGCCAGGACTAACGGTTCAGTTTAGAGCGATCTAATACGTTTCGGAACTTACAAACGCGCGTAAACAAGGCAAAATATCAAAATAAAAAAATAAATCCGGAGTCGGCCATGAATAGTAACCGACACGTCAAAACCCAACCAAACATCAAGCAAATATTTACATGTTGAAATTAAGCATATACAATCCCAAGTGGCATACAAAAGTTAGTCAAAAGTGAATACATGTATGGTTTGCCAAATCAAAAGAGAAACGGACCCAAAAGTACATTTAGGGTTTCAATCAATGAGCTATACAAAAGACCTATCCATCTAGCTCAATTCGGCAACCAACTATCAAATCCAGTCCAAAAGTATTTATTTTTCCTGTAAGGAAAACAAAAGGGAATAGAGTGAGCTTATGCCCAGTGAGAAAATACTACTCAAGCAGCAAAATTCACATAAGCATAAAGCTTTTCATTCCAATTCATCAAAAGTCAACAAAGGCACACATCAAAAGTGGTGATAAAAGGATACAGGCGGCTCTCAAGTGCCCTTTTCCTCGTTTGCATTCTTGATCGAACCTCATCGACTCTCTATCAATGTTTCAAAGTAACCAACCGTAGACTCCACTTTACTTCCATTCCTTCCACCCAACATACCCCTACCGGGCCCAAACTCCAAACACTTGCAATGTGGTATTACTCGAGTATACCGGAATCGAGAGTCTCTCATACTACAAGATTCCATATAACAGTCCCCAAGGTTCATTAATTGGCACGACCAAGCCCTCGCCGGCTCGATTCAATCAATTACCAATGGGGTTGAGCTCAATGGTAACAATCATGGTCGTTGGATACTCGTCCAAACGACACCAAGTCATGTACTTTCATTTCATGTAACATTTCATGTAACATTCCAATAACAACAATGATATAAGGCATATAAGTGAGAGTGATCAAGTACACCCTCACTTAAATCAATATCGAAGGTGCAATAAACATTCAACACATCAAGTTCAAGTATCAAAGCCATAGAGTAACACACAAGTGAGTAGTACACTCACCAAGCTTGAAAATGATATTTCATACACCTCCGTCAAAGGAGCGTCGTGAACCACCGTCACGCCCTAAAACATGCAAACAAGTACAATGAGACTCGATAACGAGTCATAAACCAATGCCAAATACTACCAAAATAGGGTTCCATAAGCATACATAAGCATTAGAGGAAACTAGAAAAATTCGGAAATGGAGTTAAGTGTTAACCCAAAAAAAATAGTTTTTGACATCATTTTGCGGTTTTGGTACCAATGGCACTACGATTATCGGATGGAGGTGTAAGATACACTCTTTCGAAGCTAAGAGATAGGGCTACAAAGTTATAGAAGGTCACTCAGCCCAGTTTCGAGTGTAACCAGGTCAAAAATGCAATATACTACACCAGAACCGCAACAACAGGATCACAAATTGCATTCTGGTGCAAACATCATAAATCAGGCTACCTAAGTCCAAATCCAGAAATTCCAAAGCCATCCGAAATCTAAGAAACAGGGATACATTTCATCAGAAGACCTCAACAACCAATTCTGAAGTATTTCCAACCAAAATAACCAATTACAGACGCAACTATCAAATTCGGGTAAAACCAGGGCAGCAAGGGTAATTCCATCTTTTCACAAGCTACGCTGCTATGATTGACCTGAAATTTTGTAGGAATCTCTAAAATATCATTCCCTACAACTTTCATGTTTTAACCCAAAGCCAATTCGGTCTCTAACTATGAGCTACAGTGCCGGGCAGAATGAAGAACAATGAAACCCTATCTTTCCAATTTTCTTTCCAAAACAGAAATTGCTTGCAATTAACCACTTTTTCCACCTTCTAGCTTCCTTCAATACCATTTCCAATCATCATACATGCCCACATAACCATATTCATATGAAAACAGAAAAATCACCAATAATTATAAAACTTCACCAATTCAACCAAAAATCAAGATATAATCCATAAAATTGCATCTTATACTACCACCAATCATGAATTAAACATCATTAGAGGGAGGAGAGGGGTCCTTCACTACTCACCTTAGCAATACAAAAAAGAGAGCAACTAGTCACCTTAGCTTTCCAAACAGCTTCACCAATCACCTCACCAACACTAAGTGAAGAGGTTTTATGGAACAAAAGCAAGATTAAGTGGTTGATTTGGTAGATTTGAGCAAGCTTGAAGCAAAAACTTGAAGAGCTTTTCCCTTTCTTTTAGCTTGAAGTGGCCGGCCAAGAGGAAGAAAAAAATGGTGAAATTTTGGTAATTTTTTGATTTATTTGGTCAAATGGAAAAAAGTGAATAGTAGTCATAAAAGTAAACCCAATAGCCAAGTGACACTTGTCACTTTATTTAATGCATCTCTATCTTTTTATTTCCTCTCACACCAATCCAAATAGCAACCTCTACTTATCTCTTAACACCCGGTAAATTAAATCCAGTATCCAAAACTTAACCTAACTGGCCGAATTTTTCCGAACTTTTCGCCCTAGTGGGTCCCACGTCCGGTATACTCTCTTAATTTCTTAAAAACTATTCGATACTAGAAAAATCATCTAAAAACTATATCTGCTCCTTAAAAGTATCTAGAAATTTTCCTAATCACGAAAATGCAGAAAACAAGCCATTGAATATAATAAAACCTAGGAAATGGAAAAAAAAAATACGGGTTCTCACACAAAACAAAAGTGAGTGAGCGAGCAATTAAGCCTTTAGGCGTCCACTTCGAGATTCTCTTGAAGATCTCCTTGAGCGCCTGAACAAATAACAAGTACTTTCACTCACAACCATGTATTAACCAAGAAAGAAGACACACTTATTTAGACTAGTCAATGCCTCAAAAGAGAACTTTAATCACTCAAAAATAGAGGTTCAAAAGTGAGGATTTATTAACACAAGAGAAACTGATTTCGTCCATGAAATCGAGTTTAAAACGATCAATCAATATCAAAGGATAGGGAAAAGTTTTCAAAAACTCATTTCCCATCAAGTCGGAGAATTTCAGTTTTGCGCGTCAAATTTAGGAAAATCAGAACTTGTACTCAGTAGGTCCAAAAATGGAAAACTTTATACCATTGGAATCTTGGTTCGGAGTACTAAAAGTTCCTAGAAGATACTTTTCCAAGATTCTAAACATAAGGCACTCATTTTTCAATTCAAAGATTCAGTTCTAATAGGATAGGTTTGAACCAGTCTTGGTTTTGCAGTCATCTTTGGAAATTCGGCATAATTCACAGAAAGCGAACTAGCCTTTGAAATTCGTAGCACAATAAGATTTACAAACAAGGTTTCCAACACATCAAATGGAACTAAATTTGGAGTTTTAGGCATCGATATATAGCAACTTAAAGTTGGCTGGAATTTGAACACTGTTCAGAATTTTTTTCCAGATTTGAAGAGCCAAATTTGTAGCATCATTTGGATATCGAAAGGTTATTGAAATACCTCCAAATTTGGTAAATTTAAGCTTCTATATATGAACTACCTCCCTATCAAATTTCACACAAAAACTTATGTGGAAAGGCAGTTAACAAAATGACTAAAGTTCGAAAAATGTTTCAAGGACAATCTGTCTTCTTGTTTTCCTTCCTTTTCCAAACATTTTGCACAATGAAATCAGTCCAAATTCAATTCATTTTTGAAACCAAGGTCCTAGAAACCTTTAATAAACACTTGATGGTTGATTGACATCAAAAATAAAACATCCCACAACAAAATAGACCAGTCGGCCAGCAAGAACGAAAAGCTTTCCAGTTTTCCAGCTTTATCGCACTTTCAAAATCAGGCCATAACTCACTCAATACAAGTTCAAATTAAGAATGATTGGTGGCTTTGGAAACTATGTTCAAAATACTTCATTTCATCAGAAGAAAACATTTCCAAAATTAGTTCACAAGTAGTTCGAATTCAAGCCACAAGTTGCAGCTTCTCATGTCCATTCGAATGGAACAAGCAGACAGAACAGAATAGAACAACCGAATTTATCAATTCACTGCAGTTCACTCAGATCGAAATACCGTTAGAAAGCTACGAATGTCTACTTTTGAATGCCGCTCACGGTACTCAATTTTGACTTTTATAGAAAGAGTTATGTTCGATCAAAAGAGCACTGTACGGGTGCCCTGAACCCATTTCTAGATTTCTTTAAATTTTGAAAACTCGAGTTTTGCTCAACCAAATCAAATGATTTTCAGACGACACCTTGTACATACAATATACCACATATAACCATCAATTTCACAGCAAAATAAGTACCAAAAATTCGAAACAATCACTGAGCAACAAGGATAGATTTTCGGCCAGCTCTAGTGCACCACTTCCTTCGATTTTTCCTTCACTTTCTAACCGTATTCATCTCAATCAACACATAAACAACCACAAATAACTAATTACACCTCAAGGCAGCTGTGAGGACCCGAAAATTTTCTTATTTTTATCTTATTTTACTGGTTATTTAATTATTTATTCACCCATTTTCTCCGAATAATTTATTTCAACCATTTTAAATTCATTTACATGGAATAATGTCTCACTTATATTTTTAAAATGTTCCGTTAGCAAATTTAATTTTTCGGAGATTCGTTTAGTAAGAAATAGTGAATACACGTTTTTCAAGACAATAATCGATTCGAGAGTGCAAAAATCTTGGAGAATTAGGAATGATTACTAGTAGATTAAGAAAAGTTAATTGAGGGATTAGATGATTAACTTAAATAAAGCTTTTACTATACGCGCATCGATAGTTTCTCGAAAGTTATACCGCGCGACAAATTGGAGATTTAAGGAATTAATATTTGTGAGGACTCATGTTTTATTTCTAAAATGGTTATTTCATAATTAAGTACATTAGTAGTAGTTAATTATATAATCATTATATGAATTTCTCGTAAATTTCACCTTATTGCGCTCGAATTGGAATTTCACGTATATCGAGCCGGAACGGCTAAGTGGAGATTTAAAAAACTTAATCTAGACTACTAAGAGTGGATAATTATAATGTTAAAGGAAGTGCATTAGAGGTTTAGGGCACAAGTGAAACAAACTCGAGAGAAACGGACACGAAACATGCGCGCGCGATTACTATTGATAGTTGACTTTCACCAAACTTTGGCCCCAAGTTTTATCAAGCTTCCAAGAGAAGCTTTAGCCATCAGATTTTTCTCTCTCTCTCTTCACTCAAGGCTGGCCAAAACACTTAGCAAGGAAGAAGAAGGAAGCTTCACTCCATTTCACTTCTAATCTTCTCACCGTTTCACTCCAAATTTCTCACACAAACTCACAAACACTTGGAGATTCATCTTGGCTTGGAGGAGGAGGTCTTCTAGCTGAGTTTCTTGGAGCTTTTGGTGACCCAAAATTTCTGGTTTTTCATCATCTAAGAGGTAGTAATCATCCAACCCTTGAAACTTGGTTTTAGTGAGTTAAATTTGGCCTTGGAGCTTGTAGCTTCATGTGGGTGTTGTTATTTGGTTGAAAATGATTGGAGTGGGCTCTATGAAATCACACAATGGATATATTGGACTGATATGGTGATTATGTGTGTTTTTGGTGTTAATTATGTGTTAAACAAGTGGTATAAGTTGGAAAAGTGGAAGGAAAATCAAAGGGAAGTTGCATGGAGAGGGGCCGAATTCTGCCCTGTTTTTCTTGAAGCCATAACTTGAATTTTTTGTGATCAAATGACCTTGAATCTGATGTAAATATTTTATATAGGATGTGTGGAAGGTTTCCACCAAAAATCACTTGATTTGGTTGGGTAAAAGTTAGAATTTCGAAAATCTTCAAATCTGGAAAACGGGTAACAGGGGCTCTCTGGGAGTAAACTTTAAACGATCATAACTCTTTGCTCAGATGTCGAAATCAAGTGCCGTTAGTGGATTTTGAAACTAGACATCTGTAGTTTTCTAACGGTATAAAATTCATCCCCTGATTCGAAGTGAGTGAGCCGTAGTAGTTCACCAAATTTACCTGTTCTGTTTTATTGCTTTGCTTGAGGGTCAATGATGAGCTGAGGCTTGTTGCTTAAATTTGAGCTAGTTATGAATTGAATTTTAAAATGATTTCTTCTGATGAATTGTAGCCTGTTGTATGTAGTTTCCAACACCACCAACCATGCTCAATTTCAAGTTGAATTGAGTGAGATGTAGTCAAATTACCAAACTGCACCAGTGATGGAAAACCGTAGTTTTGGCTAGCCAAATGGCCTAGCTTGACTTGGGACTTCTTGTTTTGAAACTTTTGACATCAATCACCTACCAAATGTATATTAGATGTTTCTTAGACCATTATTTCATAAATGAGCCAGATTTGAGTCATTTTCATTGGGCAAAATGTTTGAAAAGGAAGAAGAAAGCAAAAGACAAATTGGTCTTGGGATTTTCTTGAACTTTGGTAGTTTAGTTAACTGCCTTCCTGTGTGAATTTTCAAATGAAATTTGATAGAGGAATATCCCTTTTATGGAAGTTGAAGTGTACCAATTTTGGTGTCATTCCAAGACTGTTTTGATATACAAACAAGATACCAAAGTTGTTCTTCCAAATCTGGAAAATGTTCAATCAAACCTCATTTTTAGCTAACTTTGGATTGCTATATCTTGATGCTTGAAACTCCGATTTTAGTTCTGCTTGTTGTATTTTAAACCTTGATTGGAATTATAATTGAGATACAAATTTCAGAGACTAGTTCACTTTCTATGAATTTTTCCAAATTTCCAAAATTTACCGAAAACTAAGGCTGAAACTGTCTTGGGAGTCCAAGTCAGTCCCTTTAAGCCAAAATTTGAGTATTTTTCATTTGGAATCTTAGGAAAGTGTCTTCTAGGAACTTTTACCACTTTGAAACTAGTTTCCAACGGTACCAAGTTTTCCAATTTTGGACCTATGGAGTGTAAGATATGATTTTCCAAAGATTGCTCCTCGAAACTGAAATTTTTGAACTTGAAAGGGATTGAGTTTTTAGAAACTCTCCATTTTCCATCGATATTAAATGACCGTTTTAGACTTGATTTCTTGAGGGAAAACAATTTTACCTTGCATGATTAAACCCCACTTTTGAGTCTCGATTTACGAGTAATTTAGGCTCTTTTCACGATATTTTCTTAAGTATTGTACAAGGGTACAATCTTCTCCGATAGTTAAGGGTTTTTAAGTGGTAGCGTGTAATCACCGATTAATTTTGCTCAGGCACTCAAGGGGACCTTCAAGAGGACCTCACAGTGGACGCTTAAATACTTGATTGTGCACCACTCTCTTATTTTGACTAGGTGAGTGTCAAGTGCATGTTTTGTTGAAAATATGTGAATTGCTGCTTCTGGACTGAAAATTTATGTGATCGAAATATTAATTGTACAAGTGTTATACATGATACGTAAACTTGTCGAGGCGAGGGTGTACTTTATCGCCCTGTCCTCTCTCTCTCTCTCTTTTAACTACGTGGTACTTATTACATGAATACATATGATTGGTAATTGTACATGGATATGTTTAACTTGTGAGTTCGGAGCGGATGCATGTACCACACCGATTCGGGTGGGAGGTGCCTCTCATACCGTCTCGGTGCTACAATTGGTTCACTGAGCGATAGTAAATACCACACCAATTTGTGTGGGAGGTACCTCTTGTGACGGCCCCACCTCCCCCTAAGGCGGACCAGAGGGTTCGGCGGGTCCCACGTCCAAAATACGCTTTTAATTTCTCAAAAACTAACCGATACTAGAAAAATCATTTTAAAACTATTTTTACTCATAAACTTTATCTGGGGAAATTTTCAAATAAAGAAAATGTAGAAAAGGCGGGCGATTAAATAAAATAAACCCTTGAAAATTAGAAAATTTTCGGGTTCTCACACTCATACTTTTCGGGGCGTCACAATCTCCCCTCCTTAAAAGAATGTCGTCCTCGACATTCCATCATGTACCAATCAAGTCGAGACATCCCGCAAGAAGCACTAATATTTCAGACCAAACCCACAGTCCGGCATCCTAAACTTCAAGCCTAGGATACACTACAGAGATCTGAAACCTAAGCTCTGATACCAACTGTGACGGCCCCACCTCCCCCTAAGGCGGACCAGAGGGTTCGGCGGGTCCCACGTCCAAAAAATTTTCAAATAAAGAAAATGTAGAAAAGGCGGGCGATTAAATAAAATAAACCCTTGAAAATTAGAAAATTTTCGGGTTCTCACACTCATACTTTTCGGGGCGTCACACCTCTCATGTCATCTCAGAACCACAAACCATTCTAAGTCGATTGGAGCGATGTCTCATCGGCCACTGAGCGATAGTTAGTACCACACCAATTTGGGTAGGAGGTACCTCTCATGTCGACTCAGAACCATAAACAAAGTATAAGTCGATTGGAGCGATGTCTCATCGACTACTGAGCGATATTAAGTACCACACCGATTCGGGTAATCATGCAGGATTTAGGTAGATTCGGGTAATTTAGGCTCTTTTCACGATAAGTAAAGATTCACGATAAGTAAGTCCTAAAACTGTAATTTAGGCTCTTTTCACCATTTATGGAATAAGTAAAGTTCTACGGACTTAATTACCCACTCGGGTGACGGAGTGTCATCACGAGGAGGTATTAGATTGAATTTTGGCAAAGCAAGTGGAAATGAGTTGTTTTGTGAATATTCATGAATTACTTAAATGTTATAGCTTTATTTCTCGCACAAGTTTTATTGCTACTTGAATTACGTGCTTGCATGATTTTCTTGGCCTCACTGAGTGTCAGCTCATCCCATTAGTTTTGTTTTCCTTAACAGGAGCCGAAATGGAAGGAATTTTGGAAAAGCTTACTTGATGACTCATTTGATTAAAATTTTAATGTAATTGATTAGACGACTTTTGAGAGACTGTATTTTGGGGAAAGTGATGTACTTCTGAGAACTTGAGTTGTAACCCTTGAAAGTTTGTTTAAGGAAGTGACTTTTCTTACTTTGACTGTCATTTCCTTAGTTGTTTATCTTAAGTTTGAATTGAAATTGTATCGAGTCCTGGCGAGAACTGGGCAGGCATTCCGCGGATACCCTTGGGTTCGCCCTTGGGAAAAATGGAGGTGTCACAGTAGCTACTTAAAGGCATCATCAAGTCCGCTAGCTTAGAGTTAAAACAAGATAAAATGGGTTTCCTCAAGTCCTCTGCCTATTTCATGCTTTGGGTTGTCAAACCCATGAAATCTAAACTTGATTCTTGAAGAAAAATGGAGAGATTGCAAGAGTTGATGGTTACCTCTTACCACTTGAAGAAACCAGAAATTCTCACCACAAAACCTCCAAGAAATCCCACAAGTTGTTGTCTTTCCTCAAGCTAGAACCGAATTCCAAATGGTGTGGAAGTTGAGTGAAGATTTTGGGCAAGATTGAAGCAAGATGGAAGCAAAATGAGAGGAGCTTTCTTCCTTCCCCTTTTCTTTCTTGTTTGGCCGACCAAAGAGAGGAAGAGAGAGAGTGTTTGTTGAGTGTGAAGCTTCCCTTGGAAGCTTGAAGAATTTGTGGCCAAAAGTTATGCAAACGTCAACTTCAAATAGTGTCGCGCGCGGGTTTCGTACCACCGCTTTCTCTCTTGTTTGTTGCACTTGTGTACTAAACCCCCAATGTAATTTCTTTAACACTATAATTATTCACTCTTACTAGTCTGATATAAATTTATTGAATCTCCAATTAGTCGCGTGGTACGAATTTCGAGAAGCTATCGACGCGCGCGCGATAAAGCGAAAATTTGAACAACCAAGCTAATTAAAAAAAGCAAAAACTTCGTCTGCCGGGGAGACATTAATAGCAGCGGAAAAGATTGAAATCTTTCCTCAAACACATTTGTCGCCAACCTTGAATTAACAACAAACGACCTTTCGCACAGTGGAAGAAGTTTCCAACGGTACCAAGTTTCCAATTTTCGACTTGTAGAGAGTGAGATACGATTTTTCAAAGATCGCTCGACAAATCTGAAATTTCCAAACTTAAAGAAAATTGAGGGTTTCGAACTCTCCATTTTTCTTCGATTTTGCTAGACCATTTTACACTTGATTTCGGAGATGCAAATCAGATTTCTCTTGTACTTTTAAAACCCCGCTTTTGAACCTCGATTTACGAGTAATCCAGACTCGTACTTGTGAAATTTTCTTAGATTGTACTAATGTGCAATCTTTCTTGATACTTAGGGACTTTAAGTGATATTGAGTGGTAATTCATTATTAATTGCTCAGGCACTCAAGAGGATCTCACGGGAGACGCCTAAAAACAAACGCTTGTGCATTGTTACTTGAATCACTTGGTGAGTGTCAAGTGCATGAATAGTTGAAATTATGTGAACTTGATACGTGTTCAATTGTTATTAATGATTGGAGATTTTGAAAATGAAGTCGAGTGTGTACTTTATCGCACTCGTTCTCATTTAAACGAAATGTACTTGAATTACTTGACATGAAATGCTTGAATTGCTTGAAGTGACTTGTTAAGTGAATTAAATGAAGTGTTTAAATGACTAATTATGCTATGGCTGCATAAGTCAATTGGAGTGAATCTCCTCGACTCTTAATGGTAAGCATGGGGGACGCCCAATTCTCACTGGCCAACCTTGGACTCGAGCCGGCATGGGCTTGGTCGGGCTCCTTGGTGAACCATGAGAAAAAAAAATAAGCTTGACCTATTGAGAGGTCTTGCTTGGCATACTCGAGCAGTATCGCCTCAAACAAACGACAGGCGGGCCCGATACAGGGGTATGTAAGGTGAAAGGGGACATGATAAGTGAAGTTTTATGGACTAAACCTACCCGGTTGACGGAGTGTCAACTCGTGGAGGTTCTTGATCGTGTAATGGGAAAATAGCTCCAGAGAGCTCCTATATCCTTGAATTGTTTCTGTTTACTTTTCTAGCTCGAATCATTATTTACTTGAATATTATTGTTTTACTCGTCAATTGGGATTGTTATTTGGAGAACATGCTTGCATGTATGTTTCTTGGCCTCACGAGTAATTGCTCTCCCCGTAGATTTATTTTCCTTTACAGGCATGGACATGGAGTGAAACTCGGAGAAACCCCTTTTGTTGTATTTTTGTATTAGGGTTCCAAATGTAATCGACTAGACTTTTGGCAGTTGTATATTTTGGGAATTGATGTATCTTTTGGGATTCTAATGTAAAACTTGGATAGTCGGTTATGGAAGCGACTTTTCTTAGTAGACCTGTATTAATTGTTATATAATGTTAAGCTTGAAATTTTCTGCACTTTCTTACTTTGTCTTGTCAGAGTGACTAGTATTGCATTAAGATTGAACGGGTTTTGTACCGAGTTCTGGCGAGAGTTGGGCAGGCGTTCCGTGGATACCCTTTGGTTCGCCTTAGGGAGAAGTGGGCGCGTCACACATTTTATTCCCTCCAGGATGTACCGTGTACTTAGATCGGTGTGCTTCTTCCAAAATTTCCTTTTAAAATCCTTTATCCTTTGGCACTACTATCCGATTCTGGAACCTCAATACACCATTCACTCCCAAGTTAAAATCCGACTTTTCTCCCTTTTTGGCTTTTTCCAACCACTTTTGCACTTCAGGGTCCCTTCCCTGAGTCTCCTTGATACGTTCCACCAAAGTAGATTTCACGACGATATTCCCCAGAATTATTTTTCTCGGTTCAAGTCGGGGATTCCATTTAGTAATCTCCTCCAACAAGTTCATCTCTTTAATCATCAATCCTGCCACTTGCACTTGACGACTTAAAGTATCGGCCACTACATTGGCTTTCCTTGGATGGTATTTTATCGTGCAATCATAATCTTCCAAGAATTTCATCCACCTTCGTTGTCTCAAGTTCAGCTCCTTTTGAGAAAACAAATACTTAAGGCTTTTGTAGTCTGTAAAAACCTCGAATGTCACTCCGTAAAGGTAATGTTTCCACTTCTTTAATGCAAACACTACAGCCGCTAACTCCAAATCATGAGTCGGGTAATTTTCTCGTACGGCTTTAATTTCCTAGAGGCATACGCTATCACTTTTCCATTTTGCATTAATACACATCCCAAACCTTCCTTTGAAGCATCTGTGTAGACCACAAAATTATCCTTCCCATTCGGAAGAGCTAATACGGGTGCTCCGTTAAACGCCTCTTTAATTCTTGAAAACTTTCTTAACACTTAGGATTCCATATAAATTTTCCACTTTTCTTAGTTAGCTCAGTCATGGGTCCAGCAATCTTAGAAAAATCCTTGATAAATCTCTGGTAATACCCTGCTAACCCTATAAAACTTTGAATTTCAGTAGAGTTTTCCGGTTGCTTCCATTTAGAGACTGCTTCAACTTTGGCTGGATCCACTTTAATCCCGTCCTTAGAAATTATATGACCTAAGAATGTCACTTCCTTCAATCAAAACTCACACTTGCTAAACTTAGCGTACAACTGATGTTTCTTTAAAGTTTGTAAAACAATTTTCAAATGTTTCTCATGATCCTTCAAGGTTTTAGAGTACACCAGTATATCATCGATAAACACCACTATAAACTGATCCAGATAAGGCTTAAAGACTCGATGCATTAAATCTATAAAAGCCGCAGGTGCATTGGTCAATCCAAACGGCATTACTGCGAATTTGAAATGACCATACCTCGAGTTAAAAGTAGTTTTAGGCATATCCTTGTCCAAAATCCTCAACTGGTAGTAACCCTGTCTAAGATCCAACTTCGACAATACTACCGCCCCTTGCAATTGGTAAAACAATTCATCAATGTGGGGCAAAGGGTACTTATTCTTAATGGTGACATCGTTCAAGTCTCAGTAATCTATACATAGCCTTAAAATCCCAACCTTCTTCTTAACAAACAAGACCGGGGCTCCCAATGGTGAATCACTTTCCTTTATAAAACCCCGCTCTAGTAAATCCTGTAACTGCAATTTCAACTCTTTCAATTCAGTTGGAGCCATCCTATACGGCGTTTTAGAGATAGGTGCTGCTCCCGGAGTCACATCAATCTTAAAAGCCATCTCCCTTTCCGAGGGTAAAAACTCTAACTCTTCAGGGAAAACATCCGGATACTCCTTCACTATAGGCATATCTTCTAATCTTACTTTATCGCTAGGAGTGTTTATAAGAAAAGCCAAATATCCCTGAACTCCCTTACTTAACATTTTCCTAGCTCGAATTCCTGAGATAAGTGTAGATGAAGCTAATCTACCCCTTACATCCAATTTCAGGGTTGCCTCTCCTGGTATGCACAACTCTACCGTTTTTGTCTTACAGTTTAACTGAGCATTGTAACGGGTTAACCAGTTCATTCTTAAGATCACATCATACCCCTTAATCGCTAAGCCCATCAGATCGGCCAGTAATTTCCGTTCACCAACCCAGATCTCACAATCTTTGTATATCAAGTTAGCGATTAAACTTTGATCCCCAGAGGCGTTCTAACCTCTAAATCATAAGGTAATTTAATTTGCTTCAAATCTATTCCATTCATGAAGTTAGGGTTTACAAAAGAATGTGTTGCACCCGGATCAATTAAAACCTTAACTAAACGGTGAAAAATAGGGATCGTACCTTCGACCACCTCAGTAGCATCGAGAATTTATTGATGATCCAATGCATAAACCCTAGCCGGTACTCTAGGTCAACTTTCCCCAGCACTAGTCTGCTTAGATGCTGATTTCTCTGGCCGTTGAGTACTACCTCCTACTTCTGACATCTTCAGACAACTCGCAAGTTGGTGCTCGGCACTACCACAGAACAAACACTTTCCCAACTTTCTCCAACAATCATTCTTCGAGTGATTTGATTTGCCACAGTAACCACAAGTAACTTGAGGAGTTACAGCCGAACCACTAGAGTGTACTTCTCTCGCTTGAACCGGCCCACGACGACCTCCTCTGGATAAAACTCCCCTTGAAGCTCCTGCGGTCCTTACTCCTCCCATTCCTCTTCCCATCTTGGAAGGTGGGGTACTTTTACTAGCCTGACCAGAGATATAACTAGAAATATTCCTTTTCTTAGAGTGAATGTCCCTAACTTGCATCCTTGTACTCTTAACTCTCTGTGCTTTCTCCAAAGCTTCAATAAATGTAGAGATTTGGGCTGCAGCCAAGCCCTCCTGAATCTCCACATTAAGCCCTTGTACAAAACGTCTTATCCTTTTCCACTCATTAGTCACCAATTCGAGAGCGTACTTAGAAAACTTAGTGAACTTCCTTTCATACTCGGCTACACTAAGAGTTCCTTGTCTTAACTTGATGAACTCATCCTCCCACTTCTCTTGGATCATAGGCGGAAGAAATTTCTCATTAAACTCCCTCGTGAAGTTTTCCCAATTCCAAGGGGTTTGGGCTCTCTCCCACTTTCCCTTTATCATGTCCCACCAGGCACGTGCTACTCCCTCAAATTGGAAAGCAGAAAAGTTCACTCACCTATTTTCGTTATATTCTAAGGCAGCGAATATGTTGGTCATTCTCTCCAACTAGTTCTCCGTTACCTCGGGATCAGGTTCTCCAGTGAATTTAGGCGAGTTAAATTTCAGAAACCTCTCCAAGGCTCTATCTTCCCCTCTATCATGGGCCCCAAGTTGGTTAAGTGGCCCTGGACTCGGTCTCTCAGCTAACCGTTCAAGGATATTAGTCATCCTATTAATAGCAGTAACCACTTGGTTACCCTCTAGATTCTTTTGTCCCTGGATCGGCCCAGTTGCTGATCCCTGATCATCCTCGTAAGGTTGGGTTTGCCTAGTCCCTCACCCACAACCTCGACCACTCTTTCGTCCGTCCATAATTCTGGGTATGCCTAGTGCAAGAAATAAAAGTAATTACGTGAGAAAATACTTAAAATAAGAACCACTCATGAAAACATTTAAAATAACAATAATTTACATATATTAGCACTTTAAAATTCATACAATTAGCAAGTCATGGGGAATTACAAAAATATAGCACACAAGTGCCACAAAAGTACTTTTAGTCATGTAGGACTAAAGTAGAGCCAAGTGCCTCAAAAGTAGGCCACACAGTCAAGCAAAATATAATGGCCTTAGCACTAGCATCACCCCAGCTATTTCTAACTACAAAAGTGAAAAAGTCTATCACTCTAGGTCTAGTCCACAGTAGGGCTATCAGGTGGAATCTCCCCCTCATGGTCCTCCTCCGAATCCTCCTCTTGAACCGGACTCTGAACAACGACCATCACCTCGTCAATCAGCATAGTAGTATCTGCTAGGATCCCAGTGGCCCGATCCCGGACCTCCTCGCCTATCCTAATAAGTCGAGCTCTATCTCTCTGAAGCTCATAACGGGCGACCTCAGCCCTAGCCACCTCGCCCACTACGATCCCCTCTAACTCATCAATCCTAACACTCTGAGCATTCACCATAATGCTCAACTCCTCCACCTCCTGAAGGAGAGCCATGTTGGTATTCACGAACTGGCGACGCTCATCATCAAGAACAAACACGAGTTTATTCGGATAAGTGTATGTCGCCCTACAGATACATCGAGAAAACCTAGAAGAAGGGGAGTAATGCACACGAGCTCCTCCACCCTGTGCTCTATAGTAAATAGACCAAAGGGGCTCCACGTGGCCATTAGCCTAACCATTACCATTAGCAGCAGGTTCCCCATTTCCATTCTCCATCCCTGCAAAACAACCACAATTTTCGGGTTAGAAACTTAGATTCACTAACTCGCTCAAATATTACTTAGGATATAACTAAGTTATCTCATTCCTATTCTTAGAAGTAAAGTCTCAGTATATCTCCCAAATAGATCTCCAACCTAGTGTTCTGGTACCAACTATGATGCCCCCACTTCTCCCTAAGGCGAACCAAAGGGTATCCGCGGGACGCCTGCCCAACTCTCGCCAGGACTCAGTACAAATCCAGTTCAAGCTTATTACCAATAATAACTAATAAGACAAGACGAAGTAAGAAAGAGAAGTCGCTTCCATATATAAATATTCAATCTTACATCACAAGTTCAAAATACATCCACTTTCCAAAATATACGACTTCCCAAAAGATATCTAGACAAAACATTTCAAAATTCTAGCCAAAAGAGCCATCAAGTAGGCTTTTCCATAATCCCCTTCCAGTTCAACTCCTGTTAAGGAAAATAAATCTAACGGGGTGAGCGGATGCTCGTGAGGCCAAGAAAACATGCAAAACAAATAGTTCAAGTAGCAACGGCATTTAAACAAGAATTAAAACTATAACATTCAAGCAATTAACAAATTTTCAATTAAACACATTCAATGAGGATACAGGAGCTCTCAGGAGTTAAGTTCCACTTGCTTCACCAAACCTCAATTGAATACCTTCCCGCGATGACACTCGATCAACCGGGTCGGCATTTAAGTCCGTAGAATTCCACTAAACGTCAATTCCGTCCACCATACACCGCACCGTCCCGAAAATCAATAATAGGCTCTACTACATGAGTAGGCCAAGCAAGATCTCTCAATAGATCAAGCTTACAGTTATCTCACGGTTCACCAAGCTCCTCAACCAAGCCCTTGCTGGCTCGAGTCGCAAGGTCGGCTAATTGAGATTTGGGCGTCCCCACAGTTCAGTTATAAGTCGAGGAGATTCACTCCAACGATATGCAAGCAGTTCAGTTACAATTCAGTTACAAGCAGTTCAATTCAGTTGTTCAATCAGTTAAAAGAGAATAAGTGCGATAAAGTACACACTTGACTCAACAGTCATAAACCATTCAATCCATCAGAAGTAATTCACATAATTGCAACAAATCATGCACTTGACACTCACCAATCAAAATAGGGAGTAAGTGCTCAAACAACTTTTAGGTGTCCGCTTTGAGTTCCTCTTGAAAGTCCCCTTGAGCGTCTAAGCAAATAATAATTGACTATCACAAACTATTACTTATAAACCCCTTGTTAACAAGAAAGATTGTACACCTGTACAATACTAAGAAAATATCATAAAAGAGAGCCTTAATCACTCGTAAATCGAGACTCAAAAGTGGGGTTTAATAACACAAGAAAAATTGATTTCCTTCATGAAATCAAGTTTAAAACGGTCAATCAATCTTAAAGGATAGGGAAGATGTGAGAACCCGTAATTTTTTTTCCCATTTTCTAGGTTTTATTCGGGTTACTGGCATGTTTTCTGCATTTTCTGTATTCAAAAAGTTTCTAGATAATTTTTATGAGTAAATATAGTTTTTGGGTGAGTTTTCTAGTATTGGTTAGTTTTTAAGAAATTAAGAGCGTATACCGGACGTGGGACCCCCTAGTGCGGAAAGTTCAGAAAAATTCGGCCAACTAGGTTAAGTTTTGGACACTGGGTTTAAATTATCGGGTGTTAAGAGATAATTAGAGGTTACCCAAGTGGATTGGTGTGAGAGGAAACAAAGAGATAGAGATGCATTAAATAGGGTGACAAGTGTCACCATATGATTCAATCTTGCAATATGACCACTATTCATTCTTTTACCATTTGACCAAATAAACCAACAAAACAAACATTAAATTCACCCTTATTTCCAAGCTCTTGAAGTCGGCTCTCTCCAAGGAAGAAAGAAAGGAAACCTCTCCAAATTCCTAGCTCTACTCTTGCTCAAATCCAACTCAACCATTTAATCTTACTTTTGTTCCATAGAAACTCTTAAGTGAGTGATTGTGAGGTGTTTAGTGGAGTTGTTTGGAAGGTTAAGGTGATTAGTTGCTCTCTCTCTTGTATTACTAAGGTGAGTAGTGAAGGACCCCTCTCCTCCATCTAATGATGTTTAATTCATGATTTGTGGTAGCCTAAGAGGGAATTTTGTGGATTATATATTGATTTTGGTTGAATTTGGTGAAGTTTTGTAATTATTGATGATTTTTCTGTTTTAATATGATTGTTATAGTGTGGCTATGTATGATGATTGGAAATGATCTAGAATGAAGCTAGAAGGTGTATATGGTGGTTAATTGCAAGAAATTTCTGTTTTGAAAAGAAATTTGGAAAGTTAGGGTTTCATGTCTTACATTCTGCCCGGTATAGTATCTCATAGTTAGAGGCCGAATTGGCCTTGGGTTAAAACATGAAAGTTTTAGGGAATGATATTTTAGAGATGCCTGCAAAATTTCAGGTCAATCGGGAGCAACGTAGCTCGAGAAAAGACTGAATTACCCCTGCTGCCCTGTTTTCACCCGAATTTGGGATTTGCTTCTGTAATGAGTTATTTTGGTTGAGAATGCTTCTGATTTGGTTGTTGAGGTCTTCTGATGAATTGTAGCCTTGTATCGTAGCTTTCGGATGGCTTTGGAATCACTTGATTTGGACTTAGGTAGCCTGATTTATGATGTTTGAACCAGAATGTAGTTTGTGAACCTGTTTTTGCAGTTCTGGTTTAGTATCTTGCATTTTTGACCTGGTTACACTCGAAACTAGGCAGAGTAGTCTTCTTCAACATTGTATCCCTATCTCTTAGCTTCGAAACGGTATATTTTACACCTCCATCCGATAATCGTAGTGCCAATGGTGCCAAAACCGTAAAATGATGTCAAAAACTATTTTTTTTCGGGTTAGAGTTAATTCTATTTCCGAATTTTTCTGGTTTACTCTAGTGCTTATGTATTCTTATGGAACCCTATTTGGTGATATTTGGAATTGGTTTATGACCGGTAATCGAGTCTTATTATACTTATTTGAATGTTTTAGGACGTGACGGTGGTCCAAGACGCTCATTGAGCGGAAGTTGATGAAATCTCATTTGCTTGCTTGGTGAGTGTACTACTCACTTGTTGTTTACAATGTGGCTTTGGTATATGTGAACTTGATGCCTTTAAGGCTTATTTGCTCCGTTGAAATTGATTGAGTGAGGGTGTACTTGATCGCCCTCACCCATGTGGTATCTTATATGACTGTCTACTGTTTTACTGTATTGATTGAATGATACATGAAATACTGAATTGGTTCATGAACTTGGTGTCGCTTGGACGAGTATCCAACGACCATTACTGATACGATTGAGCTCAACCCCATTGGTAGTCGATTGGATCGAGCCGGCGAGGGCTTGGTCGTGAAAATTGACGAGCCATGGGGACTGTTATATGGAATCTTGTAGTAGTGAGACTCTTGATTCCGGTATACTCGAGTATTACCAAATTTCTACTGTTTGGAGTTCGGGCCCGGTAGGGGTATGTAGGGTGGAAGGAAAGGAAGTAAAGTGGAGCCTACGGTTGGTACTCTTAAACATTGACAGAGGGTCAATGAGATCCGATCAAGAATGCAAACGAGGAAAAGGGCTCTTGAGAGCCGCCCGTATCCTTTTATCACCATTATTGATGTGTGCCTTTGTTTACTTTTGATGAATTGGAACGAAAAGCTTTATGCTTATGTGAACTTTGCTGCTTGAGTGGTATTATCTCACTGGGCGTAAGCTCACTCTATTCCTTTTGTTTTCCTTACAAGAAAATAAATACTTTTGGACTGGATTTGATAGTTGGTTGCCGAATTGAGCTAGATGGACATATCTTTTGTATAGCTCATTGATTGAAACCCTAAATGTACTTTTGGGTCCGTTTCTCTTGTGATTTCGCAAACCATACATGTATCAACTTTTGAATACTTTTGTATGCCATTTTGGCTTGTAAATGCTAAATGTCCCGTTGTATATGTGTTTTTGATGTTTGGTTGGCTTGCGGACAGGTTCGGTTTTCAAACAACAAAAGAAAAATTTTTGGCGGGAATGGACTGGGTTGAATCCAGCCAGGAATCCGGCCAGAAACTGGCCGGATTGTCGGGCGGATTGCCTTGGGAAATTTTGGAATCCGGCTTTTGCTCACTGGCCGGTATCCGGCCAGATTCCGGCCGGATTCTTCTGTGCCTGGCACTATTCATGTGGCTTTTGTTTTTCCGTTTTTTTTGTATTTGGTACTTGTGGCTTGTCCGAACGCGTTTTTATTTTTTCGAAACATTTTAGATCGCGTGTAACTGCTCGTTAGTCCTGGCGAGAGCTAGGCAGGCAGCCCGCTAACCTCTTTGGTTCGCCTTAGGGGAAGGTGGGGCTGTCACAGAAAAGTTTTCCAAAAACACATTTCCCACGAGTCGGAAAATTTCAGTTTTGCACGTCAAACTTAGAAAAATCAGAACTTGCACTCAGTAGGTCCAAAATTGGAAAACTTTATACCGTTGGAATCTTGGTTCAGAGTACTAAAAGTTCCTAGAAGACAATTTTCCAGGATTCTAAACGAAGACATTCAAAATTTCAGCTCAAAGTGGCTGACTTGAGCATACAAGACAGTTTCGATCATGTTTTTCGGCAAACTTTGGAAATTCGGCAAAATTTACAAAACGTGAACTAGCCTCTGAAATTTGTAACACAATAAGAATTTCAATCAAGGTTTCAAACACAACAAGCGGAACTAAATTTGAAGTTTTGAGCGTCAAGATATAGTAGCTCAAAGTCGGTAAAGTTTCACTACTAAACAGTGAATTTTCCAGATTTGAAAGTAAACTTTGGGACATCATTTGGGTATCAAAATGGTCTTAGAATGACACCAAATTTGGTACAATTAAACTCCCATATGAGGGCTATTCCTCTATCAAATTTCATGTAAAAAATCGTACGGAAAGGTAGTTAACAAAACTACCAAAGTTCATGAAATTTCCAAGACAAATCTGTCTTCTTGTTTTCTTTCCCTTTTCAAACACTTTGCACCATGAAACCAGTCCTATTTTGGTTCATTTGTGAAACCAAGGTCCACAAAACATTTCATAAGCAATTTATAGTTGGTTGACATCAAAAATTTAAAATAAAACATCTCACAAACAACTAAACCAGTCGTCCAACAAAAAAAAGGGTTTTCCAGTTTTGTCGTAGTTTGGAAATTGGATAATATCTCACTCAATACAACTTGGAATTGTGAATGGTTGGTGGCATTGAAAACTAGAATCATAAGGCAACATTTCATCAGAACAAAGCATTTTCAAAATCAATTCATAAGTGAGAGAAAATAGAGCCACAAAATACAGCATCTACCTTTCTCTCAGATAGGCCATCAGAACAGGGCAGTAAATTTGCCGACTCACTACGGCTCAATCATTTCGAACTAGAAAGTGCATTTTATGCCGTTGTAAAGCTACAAATGTCTAGTTTCAAATTCCGCAAATGCCACTCGATTTTGACATCTGTATAAAGAGATATGTTCGATCAAAGGGGCACTATTCAAGCTGCCAGAACACATTTTCCAGGTTTCTTCACATTTCGAAATTTCAAGTTTTCTTCAACCAATTCAAATGATTTTTGGTAGAAACTTTCTACACACTATATACAACATATACACATCAGTTTCACAGTCATTTGAGCATCAAGATTTTGAAATAAAGGCACGGAAAAAACAGGACAAATTTCAGCCAGCATCCATGCGCAATTTTTCCTTCATCTTTCCTTCATTTTCTATCCATAATCAACTCATCTAAACACATAACAACCACAATCAAGCATTTACACCTCAAGCCCACTACCTAGAGGTCACCACAAGGCTGCTAGCCTAACATTTAAGAGCAAGAAAAATAAATTCCTCAAGTCCTCTAGCCTAATCCATGTGTAGGGTTCAAACCCTTGCAATTTAAGCCCCAACTTTGAAGAAAAATGGAAAGATTAGAGGAGATAATGGATACCTCTAGAGCTCTTGAAAAACCAGAAATTTTAGAACAAAAATCACCCAAGAAAAACCGCAAGAAGGTGTCTTCCTCCAAGCTCAAGTGAATCTTCAAGTGATTTCGAAGTTGGTTGCACTTTAAGAGATGGAATGGAAGCAAAAATTGAAGTGAAATGCAGAGAGCTCTTGCTCTTCTTTTCCTTGCTGTTCGGCCAAAGCTTGAGAGGTGAGGAGAGAGAGTGTGGCTGATGAATGAAGCTTCTTGGAGAAGCTTGAGTGATTTGTGGTTAAAATTTGAGCAAAAGTCAACTATGAATAGTACTCACGCGCGAGGGTTTCGTATCCGTTTTCTCTCAGGTTTGTTTCACTTGTACACTAAACCTCCAATATAATTCCTTTAACACTATAATTATTCACTCTTAGTAGTCTAGAATAAATTTCTTAAATCTCCATTGGGTCGGTTTGACGCGAAAAACGCGAACTTCCGATTCGCATGCGATAAAACGAAACTTAAAAGAAATTCTTACAATGATAATATAAGTAACTAATATTAGGGTAAATAATCATAAAAATAACTATTTTAGAAATAAAAACATGAGTCCTCATAGATTTGGCTTTTGGAAGCCACCCGTATCCTTGAATTGAAATATGATTAAATTGTTATAGTAAAATACGGTGTTTACTTATTTATATTACGCCTTCATTTGGCTATGTGCTTACATGTTTATTTGGAACCTTACTGAGTTTTAGCTCACCCTACTCCTTTCGTTTTCCTTAACTGATATGGGATGGACCTATGGTCAAGAACTTTTATAGCTTTACCTTTTCCTTGAATTTGTACTCTGGATTGTAACCTTTTATTTAGAAGACTTTGCTTTTGACTCTTGTAAGCTTGAATTTGTGAGTTCGACGTATATTATGTAAATTAAGTGTGGAGCGGTAAGTTTGACTTTTAGCTTTATATTTTAAGTTTGGGATGTTGGCTAGGCGATTATATTTCTATAAAGGGTTGTACCCTTTCCTTTTGAAGATATTTCGTTAGTTTTCTTGGATTTCTGGTTCATTAGTCAACTGAGTTCTGACGAGAGCTGGGCAGGCAGTTCGCTAATCCTTAGGGTTCACCCTGAGGAGAGGTGGGGCTGTCACAGGCACAAATTAATACATTTACCGAGGTTCTTGAGAAAGCCCGGAGGATAGAAATCGCAATGGCTCAAGTGAAGGCTTTTCATGCAAGAAAGAAAGGTGTGTCTAGTGGAGACCAAGGGCAGGAACAAGGTGATCTTGGAATTCCACCCTCTAAGGTGGGTCGAGGAGCTGGTGGTGTGAGAATTTCAAGAACACCTAAGGAAGTTACTTCAGGAGGAGTCCCAGGTGGTAGAGGACAACTGAAAGGTACCTCACAAGGAGATCAAACATCAATCCTTTATAGATATTGTGGAAAGACCAATCATACTGAGGATAATTGTTGGCCAAAGACACGGAAATGTTTATGGTGTAGTAGTGCTGAGCATTAGATTGCAACATGTCCCCTCAGGTCAAACCTTAAACAATCAAATGTAGAAGGAAATAAATCCAAAGTGTCTGCCAGAGTATATACCTTAAACCTCCAGCTAATGCTTAACCCGTCTAACGTGGTGGAAGGTACGAATTGTGATACCTCAACTTTTAGGATACTATTTTTGTTTAGTTTCAAAGAGGATATTACGATTTCTTTAGTTTATTTTTATTTTAAGACATTGTTTTGTTTTAAAAAAAATTATTAGAAACCCTAAATTCTAGAAACTCTAAAGTCTAATCAAAATCCTAGTTTTTACTTGTGACTAACCGTTTTCTCAAATTTCTCATATTTCAACCGAAACCCTAAATTCAATTTATGGAATTGTAAAATCCCTCATATTTTTCTTAAAAATCCCCTTTTAATTGAAAATTATGATTTTATAATAGCCCTACCACCCAATCACCCCACAATAAGTGCAAATGAACATGAAAGTAAAGGTTTTCCCTTTTCGTTTTTAAGTTAGCGCGAATTAGGGTTTTCACATTTTTCCGCAATGTGACTATTCGGTACGGAGTGAGGATCAAAATTGGTGAGTAAAAGTGACTTTTGAATGAGGAAATATTATATGATTAGAAGTGATAATAATAAGTTAGTGATTATAAGTTAAAACTCTAGTATACGCGATTAAAATATTTCCTTGACTTAGTACTATTTTATTTCACCATATACTTTATCTCCAAATATTCTTTTTCATGTGGTTAGGACTTCACTTGAGAGTTAAGGGGTGTTAGTAAGATAAGGGAAAGAATTGGAGGATAGGAACATGATTTGGCAAAGATTAGTGAGAGAATGGCCAAGATGGTGCCAAGTGGCAAGACACCCACCATGCAACTTATTTGACCAAAGAATTTGATGAATTAAAACCATTTTTTTTGCTCCATTTCCTTCATAAGCTGGCCGGCCATCTTGGAGCAACAAAGGAGAAGAAGAAACTCCATTCTCTTGCTTTTTACTCTTAGTTTAATCTTAGGAAAAAAATCAAAAGTGAAGGAGTGAGTTAGTGAGTGAAATCCATCCAACTCTAGTGTGTGATCTTCAAGCCTTGAAGCTTTTGGTTGGTGGTTATTTTGGGTGACTTAATCAACTTGTAAGAGAGGTATGTGATCTTTAATCCTTGCTTTTATGGTGTTATATTAAGTATTTAACGGTTTGAGGGTAAACTAGAAGTTGTATGGATGCTTCCTATGGCTAAATCTCTTGAATTAGTGAAGTGGTAGTTGGGTTGGTTAAGTGGCCTATCATGTGTTTGATTAATTGTTAAAGCTTTGATTCATGGTTTTAGTTAGAGTTAACACTTGGCATGTTGGTTAAGAGGAAAACAATGAAAGGATGAAGCAAGAAAAGTAGTGGTATGCACAAATAGCCCAAATTCCAGATTTCTGGAAATTCAAACTTCAGTTCTGCTTGGTTCCAGTTCATGATGTTAGAGGCCAAATTAGGCTTAGGACAAAACATGAAAGTTGTATAAAATGATGTTTTATAGTTTCCTACAAAATTTCAGCCCAATCGGAGCAACGTAACCTGTGAAAAGACCAAAATACCCCTACTACCCTGTTTCTATCCGAAACTGATAATCAGCTTCTGTAATTGGTTAGTTTGACCGGGAATACTACTGATTGGTTGTCGATATCTTCTTAATAATTATATCCTTGTATCTTAGCTTTCAAATGGCTTTGGAATTACCTGAATCAGAGTTGTGTGTGCTGAGATATGATTGAATGAATCAGGACTGCTAGTTGAATTTCACAGTGAGCTTCGAACTGGAAAATCGGGGGTTGTTTTGGTAACTTTGACCTAGTTAGGATGAGAACTGGACTAAATAGTCTTCATCAAAGTTATAGCCCTCTGTCTTAGCTTCAAAACGGTATAACTTTCACTTCAATCCAATAAGCGTAGTTTCGGTTATGTCCGATACGCTAAGTAGCAGTGAATCCGCCTTTTTGGTTCCTTAGCTTAAAGCTTATTTCCGGTCATTTTCCTAGCTAAATCTTGTACTTGGATGACTTCGAGCCTATTGAACAGCTGTTGTGATGAATTTATATTGTGTATGACTTTGGGATTGATTGAGGAAAATAATGAAGCCATAAGTGGCTGGGAAAATAGGTAAATACAGAGGGCATGCTGCCCAAAATTTTAGGGCTACGCGATTCCTTCAATTGAGTTGATCTTAGTAAAAATGAAGGGTTTTGAGGGTTGTTTTGTAACCCTAGGACCAACTGTTATTTTTTTACTCAAAAGTCATATTTTGATTCTTCTGTACTAGTACTTAACCTGGAAAGACGTACGACATGTAGTCGAGGCTCTTTTATGCATTCCATTTCCTTGGTTTGTGGATGTACGAACTATAATTGTTTTATCTTGATTATTTTAGGGTTTCTTGGCGATTAAAGCCACTTTGGGTAAAAACTTTTGAAGTATCTGTACTGGAATCGGTGAGTGTACCACTCCCCTCATTTGCTGTTTAATTTGGTTTCTGCCCCTGCAATCTGCGATTTAAATGACTGCACTATCTGTTTATTCTGTTTGAGACGAGGGTGTACTTTATCACACTCGTTCTCTTGTCTGTCCATATGCCTATTTACTGTGTATAATCTGTTAACTGTATCTGAGTTTGTTCGGACGTCGTTTGGAGGATGGTATCCAACGTGTGACAGCCCCACCTCACCCTAAGGCGAACCAAAGGGTTCGGCGGACCGCCTGCCCAGCTCTCGCCAGGACTACGGAGTCCATTCACACAAACCCAACGTAGTACGTGCGATAGGATCCAAAGAAAACGAACAATCGAAAACTACATATATTTTCATTGGAGTCTTGAACAAATTAACATACAGTACAATCCGAGGTATTCATACTACACAAAATACAATTATAGTTTTGTTTTCAAAAGAGCAAGTACAATTAGGGTTTCCAACCATTGAGGAGCAATACAAAATATCTAAATAGCTCAACTCAGGCTTCAAAGTCACAGTTCCAAAGAGTGGTTCCCTGTAAGGAAAACAAAGGTAACAGAAATGGGTGAGCTTACTCTCAATGAGGTACCAAGCATATAGGGGTAAAATCATGGCCTTTCATGTTGAATCAATCAGATACATATACCGGATATAAAGAAATGCATTTAAACACCATGGTTCAAAGGGAAAGGATACGGGTGGCTCTCAGGAGCCAGATTTCCATTTGTAGTACTTGATCCGAACCCGTTGACTCTCCGTCAACGTAATTAGAACCAACATGTCCGTAGACCCCACTTTACACCAATTTCCGTCCACCAAACATACCCCTACCGGGCCCGAACTCCATACAGTACAGAAATGGTAATACTCGAGTATACCGGAATCAAGAGTCTCAATACCCAAAGATTCCCAGAACAGACTACTGTGGTTCGTTATCTAATCGACCAGGTCCTTGCCGGCCCAACTTGAGTCACTAGCCACAGGTGTTGAGCTCAGAGGTCACAGAAAGTTCGTTGGATACCAGCATCCAAACGACGTCCGAACAGATTCAGATACAGTTAACAGATTATACACAGTAATTAGGCATATAGACAGACAAGAGTGCGAGTGTGATAAAGTACACCCTCGTCTCAAACAGAATAAACAGATAGTACAGTCATTCAGATCACAGATTGCAAGTACAGAAATCAAGTTAAGTAACAAATAAGGGGAGTGGTACACTCACCAGTTCAAGTACAGGTACTTCCAAAAATTTCCACCCAAAGTGGCCTAATCACCGTGAAACCCTAAGAATAACAAAGGTAAAACAGTTGACATTTCTTCATCCAAAACCGAGTAAATAGGATGCACAAATGAGGTTCGATTACTAGTCAGGTACCTCTCCAAGTTATATACTAGTACGAAAAATAAAACAAAACGGTTGGTCCTAAGGACATACATGACCCCAAAACCCCTCACTCCTCTCAAAATCATACTTACAATGATGTACTAGCTCATATCTCAAGGTGAAATTGAAAGTGAGAATAATTCCAAGAAAACAGATTTTTTTCAGTTTTGCACACCCCTGATTGAAAAATCATATCTTAGGATTCTTAAGTCCGAAATTGGTAAAATTTACACCGTTGGAAAATAGACTCAAAGGGGTAAAATTTCTCGGAAGACATATTTAGAAGATTCAGATCACAAGCCAATCAAATTCGAGCCTCAAATTGTTGTCTTAACCAGAAAAAGGCAGAGCAGGTATACGATTTCGGTTAACTTTGAAAAATCACCCTAAATCCCACAGACCAAACCAGAAACTGAAATTTACACGGTTCATAGCCCTATGAATCTAGTTTAAAACACAACAAACGGAACTCAATTCTGATATTTTGACATCCAGATATTGTAGATTTCCCAGAACTGCTCCGGGGTTCCTGCAAAAATTTTAACAGCATTTCCCCTTGTTTTTCTTACTTTTCACCCTACAATTCAACCCAAATCAACCACAACCTCAAATATAATTCACAAGCTATTTAAAACATCTAATTAGGGTCACAATACCCTTCATATATAGTCAATTACAACACAAGGTTAATAATGCAACCGAAAACCAATTTGAAAGACAATAGGCCTAAAAGCAGGTTTGACGTGTCTCGGTGTTTCGATCGCAACTTAAGTTACGCTTATCAGATTAAGACAAATCTTATGGCATTTCGAAGCTGAGCCAGGGATCTATAACTTTGAGGAAGACTACTTAGTCCAGTTCTCACCCTAACTAGGTCAAATTTACCAAAACAACCCCAGATTTTCTAGTTCGAAGTTTACTGTGGCAGTCCTGATTCATTCAGTCATATCTCAGCACATACAACTCCAATTCAAGTGATTCCAAAGCCATTTGAAAGCTAAGATACAAGGCTATAATTCTTAAGAAGACATCAACAACCAAATCAGTAGTATTCCCGGTCAAAATAACCAATTACAGAAGCTGATTATCAGTTTCGGATAGAAACAGGGCAGTAGGGGTATTTCGGTCTTTTCATAGGCTACGTTACTCCGATTGAGCTGAAATTTTGCAGGAAACTCTAAAATATAATTCTATACAACTTTCATGTTTTAACCCAAGGCTAATTCAGCTTCTAACTATGAGGAACAGTACCGGCATGAATTGAAACCCTAAATCCGAATTTTTCCGTTCAATGCGGAAATTTTCCGCAAACAACCACAATTTACGCATTCTAGCTTCATTCTAGATCATTTCCAACCATCATACATGGCCACACAATAGTAATCATATGAAAACAGAAAAAATCATGATTAAATAGAAAATGCACCAAATTCTACCAAAAGTCATGAAACAACACCTAAAATCATCACTTCACCTCACACATGTCAATAATTAAGCATTATTGAGTTGCAAGAAAGGTCCCTTAGTTACTCACCTTAACAACCCAAGAACAAGAGCAACTTAGCACCTTAATCCTCCAAACAACTTCACTAATCACCTCACAACCACTCACTTAAGGGTTTTTATGGAGTAAATGCAAGATTAAACGGTTGGTTTGTTGGATTGAGCAAGTTTGGAGCAAGAGATTGGAGAGCTTTTCCTTTCTTTTTTGGAGCAAGAGGTTCGGCCAAGGAAGCTTTAAAATGAGGATGATTTCTGGAAATTTTTTACTTAAATTGGTAAAGCAAGAAAATTGGTCAAAATTGACTAAGTTAAGAATTAACCTCCAAGTGACACTTGTCACTCCATTTAATACATCTCTATCCTTTTGTCTCTCCAATAATAATCCATCTAGGTAACTTATAATTATCTCTTAACATCTGATAAATTAAACTCGGTATACACAACTTAACCTAATTGGCCGAATTTTATCAAACTTACCGCACTAGTGGGTCCTACAACCGGTATACGCTCTTAATTTCTCAAAAACTAATTAATACTAGAAAAATAATTTTAGAACTATATTTACTCATAAAAATTATCTAAAAAAAATATTTTCCTAATAAAGAAACATAGAAAAGGCATGCAATTAAATAAAACAAAGTCTAGAAAATAAGAAAATCCACGGGTTCTCACACAACGACCTTTCTGTGACCTCTGAGCTCAACACCTGTGGCTAGTTACTCAAGTCGGGCCGGCAAGCGCCTGGTCGATTAGATAACGAACCACGGTAGTCTGTTTTGGGAATCTTTGGGTATTGAGACTCTTGATTCCGGTATACTCGAGTATTACCATTACTGTTCCTGAATGGAGTTCGGGCCCGGTAGGGGTATGTTTGGTGGACGAAAATTGGTGTAAAGTGGGGTCTACGGATATGTTGGTTCTATTTACGTTGACGGAGAGTCAACGGGTTCGGATCAAGTACTGCAAATGGAAATCGGGCTCTTGAGAGCCACTTGTATCCTTTCCCTTTGAATCACTGTGTCTAAATGCTTTCCTTTATATCTGGTATATGTATCTGATTGATTAAACGTGAAAGGCCATTATTTTACCCCTATATGTTTGGTACCTCATTGAGCGTAAGCTCACCCCTTTCTGTTGCCTTTGTTTTCCTTACAGGGGACAAACTTGGAAATCACGGTTTTGGAAGAAAAGGGTCAAGCTAGATTTGGACTTCAACCAAGGAGTTGACCTTGAACGTGGTTTTGAAAAGCAATAACTCATTGGTGAGTGTTTTCCAATGCATGATTGAACTTGATCTTTGAATGAAATGATTTGCTAATGCGATTAAATAATACTTGATTTGCTTGGATGAGGCGAGGGTGTACTTTATCGCACTCGTCCTCCCCTTCTTGAATGATCTCATACTTGTTTGAGCTTGATTGACCTGTACTTGTATTGGTGCTTGTACTTGACTTGCAAGTGCTGAGCGGTAGCATGTACCACACTCAATCCGAGTGGGAGGTGCCTTTCATCCCATCGCACTACTTTTATCCTCACCCTATTGGTTAGTCAGTCGAATCGAGCCAGTAAGGGCTTGGTCGAGGAGACTGGCGAACCATAGGTACTGTTTATTGTTTATTGTTTATTGTATAATTGTGACGGCCCCACCTCCCCCTAGGGCGTACCCCAGGGTTCGACGGGTCGCCTGCCCAACTCTCGCCGGGACTCAGTCGTTCACTACAGTTCTCAATTAAAATCGGAATAAATCACAAGAATAAATAGGGCAGCGATCCCAACTTAAAGCGGAACTTATATACATTGCTATCCCAAAAGGGAGTATAAAGATCGAATATACAAAGGTTCTCAATCCTTCATACGTCCAGCCCGTGCCAAGCACTAGGCGAGAACCACTACAAAAGAAACAAAAGAAACAAAAGAACTAGACTAGGCTAGTCTATGCTCTCATCCTGCTCGCCGTCCCCTGTTAAGGAAAACAAAACTAAAGGGGTGAGCTAAAAGCTCAGTGAGGTTCCGAACACATAATCAAACAATCAATTCAAGACATTAAACATGGAGTATCAATAATTCCAGGAACATTTACAATGGAAAGCAATAGTAACACATTCATTAAAAGGATACGGGCTCCCAAGGAGCTATTCGTTCGTTCGTTCGTTCCCCTGACATTTCCCCTTATTCCTCCAATTATTTGAAAATTTCCTTTTGGAGAAGTAAAACCCTCGTGCCTTCGTTCGTTCATTCATCCCCTTCCGGACATTGACCGGACTCTACCCATCCGGACGTTGGCCGGACTCCACCCATCCGGACGTGGCCGGACTACAAGGTAATACTCGAGTATACCAAATTCACCCCGGGTCACCATATCGCCCGACCGAATCCGCTTCTGGCTCGAGTCGATCGGTAACGAAGGGCAGGGCCCAATTCAGCCAAAAGGCGTACATTCATGCGCAACTAGCATTTAATCATTTAATCATTGAAAGTTTCACATTTATTTAAGTCGAGTGCGATAAAGTACACACTCGCCTAGAAAACTCGTTTTAACAATCATTGATAGCACTTAACACATTATCAATCAATAATAACAAGCCAATAAGTCAAGGAAAATATAACAAACAAGGAACACTCACCTATGTACGCAAAACAACGGTAAAATATCCTTCCGGATATTATCCTCAGTCACCGAGAAAACCTAAATTAAACGAGAAAGAATATTACAGATCATCTAGCACAACAATTAGGTGCAATCAAAGAAACTCGACAATTATTGAGTAGAACGTACAAAAAGATTTTAAAGTGAAACAAGGACATTTGGACCCGTGGACAAAAATAACTAGGGTTTCAAAATCAATCGCAAATCCAAGCTCAAAAGGCTTATAGAATTCCAACAGAAAACATTTGACTAACGACAAATCAAAAGACAAATAGATAGGCTAAGAAAATATTCTTTCGGAATCGTAAAGAATCGTTTGTATGACTAAAAGTCACTATATATTCAAGTAGAGGTTATATAACAAGGGTTTTGATGAAAATCATATGGAAAAGGAAGACTCTTAAAACCGTACTTGAAAGTAGTTCACTTGTGGCCGATAAAACCCTAACTCATACTTCTATATTTTGGGTACGGAGTAAGTAAACATTTGGCATTTCAAATCGAAGAGGTATCATGTTTTGGAATGGTCCGAAAATCTACAAATTCAAATAGAAACTTAGTCCTTGAGCGAAAATTTGGGCAGCACGCCCTTTGTATTTACCTAATTTTCCAGCCATTTTGGCTTCATTATTTTTCTCATTCAAGCCCAAGTTTATACACAACACAAATGCATTTCAATAGCCGTTCCATAGGCTCAAGACAATACAAGGACATAAATCAACTCATAACAAATGCGGAAATGAAGTTTACAAAAACACAGATTTGATAGGGTTTTGCGGAATGGGCACATCCGAGGCTACGCTTATCAGATTGAGGTGAAACTTATACCATTTCGAAGCTAAGACAGGGAGATACAAGATTGAAGAAGGTCACTCAGTCCCGTTTGTAGTGCAACTAGGTCAAAAGATCAGTATACCAAACCAGCACCGTCAAAACAGGTTTACAAACCGCATTCTGGCTCAAATATCATAAGTCAGGCTCCCTAAGCCCAAATCAAGTGATTCCAAAGCCATTTGAAAGCTAAGATACAAGGATACATTTCTTAAGAAGGTGTCAATAACCAAATCAGAAGTATTCCCAACCAAATTAACCAATTACAGAAGCAATTATCAAGTTCGCGTAGAAACAGGGCAGCAGGGGTATTTCAGTCTTTTCACAGGCTACGTTGCTCCGATTGAGTTGAAATTTTGTAGACACCTATAAAATATCATTATATACAACTTTCATGTTTTATACCAAGCCTAATTCGGCCTCTAACATGGTGCAATAAAACCGGAAAGAATAGAGCTGAAATTTTCCAGAAATCTGGAATTTTTGGTTTTCAATTGAACTTTCTTCCTTTCCTTGTTCCAATCACTACCAAAGCCCCTTATATAATCTTATATACAACATATACTAACCATACAACAAGTTTAGGCAGAAAATCATCAAACCCTAACTTGCATATATCATCCAAAATCATCACAACAACTTGTATAACTTGTAGTCTAATCAAAACATGAGCTAGATAACATCTTAAACCAAAATTTAAAAGAACAAGAACCATGATCAGATCTTATACCTCAAAACAAAGCTTGAAAGAGTGATACTTCACCTCCTTTGGAAATTTTTTAGTTCCCCTAGCTTCCCAAGGTCACAACTCACACTTTAATCGGTTTAGAATTTTGGTTCCTCACTTGGATGGTGCAAATCAAGATGAAATGGTGAAACTCTTGCTCTCTCTTTCTCTCTCTCTTGTCTCAGCCAAACCAAAAGAAAATGAGGAAGAATGAAGTTAAATGGAAGATAAAAAGGCAAGACAATTGGTTTGGTCAAAGAGCCATAGGTGTGTGACACTTGTCACCACCAAAACCTTCCAAATTTCGCTTTCTTTTCCTTGCATTTTGGGCCACATATTTTGGTCACATGGCTGAGGATGAGGGGGGATATTTTGTAAAAATATCAAGGGTATGTGGTAGTAAAAAAATGGTGGTCAAGTGGTGGGTTCAATCGGTAGTGATCGATACCCGTCGGTTCGCACCGTTTTTTCTTAAATCACACGTACTAGGGTTTTTACTTCCTATTCACTAACCTTTTATCATTACTCCTAATCACATATTATTTCTCACCTAAAATTCACTTTTAATCACCAAATTTGATCCTTGCTCCGTACCGAAAATCATCCTACGAAAAATCGCGAAAACCCTAATTTGCTCCAATCTTGAAACCGAAAAGTGAAACCCTACTTTCTAGGTTCATTTACACTTATTGTGGAATGACTGGGTAGTAGGGCTATAATAAATAAATAATTTCCAAATAAAGGGCATTTTTAAGAAAAACGTGAGGAATTTTACAATTCCAGTGATTAAAATATTAGGGTTTCTAATCTTTTAAAACAAAATAAGGTTTTAAATCAAACCCAAAGAAATACACTTTAGTATCTTCTTTACAAACAACTTCCTAATATTCGGGGTGTCACAATAATCCTTTGGACATGGTCCACTGGATTCGGTATACTCGAGTATTACCATCACTCTTATTTTGGATTTCAGGCCCGATAGGGGGTTGATTGGTGGATGGAAATTGGTGTAAAGTGGAGATCTACGGTCATGGTTTGCTTCTTCAAACGTTGACGGAATGTCAACGGGTTCGGATCAAGTAATGCAATGGGGATTTGGCTCTTGAGAGCCATCCGTATCCTTATACCTGAAAATGTTGTATATTTAATTAACTTGTTACTTGTGGTGTTATTGTTTCTTTTATGAACTTTTACGCTCGCTCATTTTAAGAGTTCAAATTTTACATAATAACTAACTTTCTACTTGGGTCTGCATGAAGTTTTGGAACCTCACTGAGTTTTGGCTCACTCTATTAGTTTTTGTTTTCCTTATAGGGGTTACGCGCATAGGTGTGAAGCTAGAAAGGCTTGTTTTGTCTAGACTTTTAACTTTTCTAATTCTACTAGCGCTAGTGCTCGATTAGGGTTAGAAATGCAACTAGAACTTGAATCTCTTGTCATATTCAGACATGTATGAATGGTTGAGATAGCAATGAATGTAAATTTACGTTCCAAGCTTAGGAACTGTAGTTTCCTTTACTATTGAAGTTGCAACTTATTTTCTTGAAGTGAGTGAGTGAGTCCTGGCGAGAGTTGGGCAGGCAGTCCGCTAAACCCTGGGGTACGCCCTAGGGAAAGGTGGGGTCGTCACACAACCTCCTGAAAAGGTTGCTACTAAAAAGCCAATTCTTGAAGAGAATGAAATTATAGAAAATTCAATAAATTTTGTCACTTCAAGAAAAAGTTAGAACCGAAAAGAAATAATTCTTGATAGTATTTTTACATATAATGGAGCACTTGATATTATAGTAGAGGACGAGGATCATGAGTCTAGATCGGTTGATGAATATCGACGTAGAAATGATTGGCCAAAATGAAAAGATGCGATCCAATTTGAATTGGATTCACTGGCTAAAATAAAGTTTTTGGACCTGTAGTCCAAACATCTAAAGGTGTAAAGCCAGTAGGATATAAATGGGTATTTGTAAAAAAATGAAATGAGAAAAATGAAATTATGAGGTATAAAGCAAGACTTGTAGCCCAAGGATTTTCACAAAGGCCTGGACTTGATTATGATGAAACGTATTCACCTGTAGCGGATTCTATCACATTTAGATATCTTGTGAGTTTTGTAGTACATGAAAAACTAGATGTGCGTCTAATGGACGTCGTTACTGCATATTTATATAAAAATGTTGAAAATGATGTTTATATGAGAATCCTCGAAGGGTTCAATATGCCTGAAGCATGCAAATCAAATCCAAAAGATATTTATTCTATTAAATTACAAAGGTCTTTGTATGGGCTCAAACAATCTGGACGTATGTGGTATAACCGCCTCAATGAATGTTTAACTAAAAAAAGTTATACCAATGATCTTGTGACAACCTCACCTTCCCTTAGGGCGAAACAAAGGGTTCGGCGGACTGCCTGCCCAGCTCGCGCCAGGACTCACTCATACGATCGAATAAAATACTTCCAAAGTACTTAAATAACAATTCCACAGATTGTAACATAACTAAGTTCAACTTACAACCCTACTAATAAAATACGATCCAACGTACTTAAGATACAATCAAAGTTCATCTTACAAGCTTCCAAAATATCGAATTCAAAGTTTAACAACCCAAAACATAATACAGAAGAAACAGGATCACACCCTATCTGACAACAGCTTCACTCGGGTTCTCAATTCCTGTTAAGGAAACAAATTGAAAGAATGAGCTAACGCCCAATGAGTTCCAAAAAGGCATACAGTCACATAGAGCAGTTCAAATTACACTTCAAGTTCACAAGTCAAAGCAAGTAAATAAAGCGATTAACAATATCAAGGGGTAGGATACGGGTGGCTCTCAGGAGCCAATTTCCACAAAGCTTGATCTTATTTCACGTAGTCGACACTCCGTCTACTTTCAAAGTAATGTAACCAATCCAATAGAGCACCACTTCACTCCATTCTCCTTCCAACGACTCCTCCTACTGGGCCCACACTCCAAAACACTTAAAATGGGTATTGCTCGAGCATACCATAGTTTTCACTTCGCAAGGGACAAGTCCATACGCCAAGTCCAGTGAATATATAACACTCTCCTATGGCTCGTCAAATCTCCTCGACCAAGTCCCATGACTAGCTCGAATTGACAGACTTACCTATAGGATTCAGGAATTCCTAAGAATTAACATGCACACTCAATCACTGATCGTCGATGGGATAACAACCCAAGCGACATCACAACACTTCAACAATTCAAAACACTATTCATCTCATTCACAACATTAAGTTCAAGCAAGTACAAGATTATTCAAGAAGGGAAGAACGAGTGTGATAAAGTACACCCTCGCCTCATCAAGTTCATATCTATGTCACATTTGCAAATTCAAAGCAGATATCATGCATGGAAACTCACCAATTTATCAAAGCTCCGAATCCAAGTTAGGATCGGTAACACAGTCTTCAATCACTCCTATAAACACGTAAAGAAAGATAATAAGTTTCACCTCAATAATTCACGAAACTAAACCAAATTCACTTGAACTCGACACATAAGCTCAAGTTATGAAAATAATATGTATCTAGAATACTTTTCAAGCTCAATTCAAAGGAAAAATCCATGTACATGTTAGGTCAATGGTTCAGGTATAATATGGAGTGAAAAATGTTAAATTGAACCAAGAAAAGTAAAGGAAAGAGTGCAAAGGAGAAAAATCAAAATAATAGCTTTGAAACCTCTCGGCATTTTGATCATAACTAGAGGTACACTTATCGGATTGAGATGAATTTTATGGCGTTTCGAAGCTAAGACATAGGTCTACATTTATTATGAAGACATCAAAATTCAGTTCATGCATTTTCATGGTCAAAAATAGCAATCACAGAGGCACAAGAAAGCTGTCGCGTCATATCAAGGCATTTGAGCAGTCTCGGGAAAACGGCTATAACTCAATGTAGAAAAATCGAAATCGAATGCCGTTGGATACATTTGAAACTAGACTCAAAGGGCTTTCCAACGGTATAAAATTTAGTCTTTAATTTGTTTTCAATTAATGCCAGAAAATCTGACAATTTGACTGAAAATGCTCTCTAAGTTTCATTCCATTTTTCAAACTTTCCAACAAGAAAACAAGGGAGAAATTCATAGTTTTGGTTCAAATTCGACATACAAGTAAGGAGTGATGTGTTAAAAAGTTTCTTGAACAAGGACTTGCCCAAAATTATTAAGAAAAAGTGAAAATCAAGGCTGGAATATCTTCCCCTGTTTTGGACAGCAAAGGCAGAATTTTCCCACAATAATTTTTCAAACATTTCTCCATCAAATCTTCCCAATTTTCCCATAACAAATCTATGAACATATCAAACAATATATAGCCCAGATTCTTAGCAAGAAAAATCATGAAAATTTGCACATAAACAACCCTCAACAAAAGATCAAACACTTGGTGGACATAGAGATTTCTTCCATTTTCACCAGCAAAACAACCATTTAGTCAACAAAACTCACTCAAATCCATATGGCCTTCATCAATCATTAGCCCTTGGTCATCAAAAGACCATTTCCAAGCAAATCCAACCAACAAATTAAGGGCTAAACTAGCATTTTAACCACTAGAACATCTAGGGATATAACTTCAAGAAATTTACTAGATCTACCATATATCTTACTTAAATCAAGTGAATCTAACATACCCATGGTTAGAAATTAAAGATTAAAGGTGATTTTTGGTTCTTACCTCAAGATCTAACTAGATCTAGTGTGATTCAACCTAAAAATTTCCTTCCAAGCTTCACCATTCAAGTTTCCTCAAGAAAGATCAAATCTTCTAGGTTGATTGGGTGATTTCTTCCACAAATCCACAAGGAGCAAGATGGATGGTGTCCCTTCTCTCTTGGTCTCTCTCTCTCTCTCTCTCTCGAGCTCTCGAGCTCTCTAGCTCTCAACAAGAAAAGAAGAGAAAGAAGAGGAAAAATTGTGGTGGGTGATGGGTTTTCAAGTGATCTTCAAGAGCAAGATGGAGAAGGAAATGGAGAGCTCTCAAGTCTCCCTCTCTCTCTAAAATTTCGGTTGGCTCAAGGGAAAAAGAGAGAATGAACTCTTAAGTCTAGTTTCTTTCTTTAAAGTGTGGTAGGGGACCACCTCACCTACTCGCTTATGTGTCGCATTCTCATGCGATATCTTATCTATAACTGGATTTCCCCCAACCAACATTATCCTATCATTTTCTATTTTTTTTAAAGTCTCTACATGCTCTAGATTTCATCTTAAGACTAAATTCCATGTCACCACTCCAAAATTTCGCACTTAATGCTATCCAAATAATAACCGGGCAATTAATAATAAAAATTCAACTAAGTTGAAAAATGACATTTTAATAGATGAGAATACCAAAAATTTGACAAAATTACATAATATAAATATTTTCATCATTATTATTTATCCAAAAAAAATTAATAAAATTTTTAGAGCCCTCACATCCTTCTAGGATTTTGGCCAAATTCACTAATAAGAAGAAATTAATCACTCGAAGGTTAAAATAAGCAAGTAAAAGAAACTAATTTATCAATTAACAAGTAAATCACTAAATGAATGCAAACTTTATAAATATATTATTTAAATAAAAATGTAAATAGTTGGGAGGTGAGAAAAATAATTTTCTGGGTCATCACAGATATAATATGTCCATGTGTTTTTATCAAGAAAAATGCGTCAAATTTTGTGATAATTGCAGTATATGTTGATGATCTAAATCTGATTGGAACTCCTAAAGAGATTCAAAATAATATGGAATATTTGAAGAAGGAATTCAAGATCAAAAATTTTGGAAAGACAAAATTTTGCCTTGGTTTACAAATTGAGCATCTGAGAGGTGAAATTTTTGTCCACCAAACTGCTTATAACCGAAAGGTATTAAAGTGATTTTATATGGATAAAACACATACATTAAGTACCCCAATGGTCGTCAGATCATTAGATTCTAATAAGGATCCTTTTAGACCACGAGAGGAAGATGAAAAGACACTTGGTCCTAGAATATCATATCTCAGTGCACTAATGTATCTTGCTAATTGTACAAGCCCTGATATATCATTTGCAGTGAATTTATTAGCAAGATTTAGTTCCTCGCCCACTAGACGAAATTGGAATGGTATTAAACATATTTTTCGCTATCTCCAAGGAACAATCGATCTTGGTTTATTTTATTCAAATAAATCCAAGTCTGAATTACTTGGTTATGCTGATGCTAGGTATTTATCTGACCCGCATAAAACAAGATCTCAAACTGGTTATCTATTTACATGTGGAGGTATAGCTGTTTCTTGGCGATCTATAAAACAATCATTAGCCGCCACTTCATCAAATTATGCTGAAATAATAGCAATTTATGAGGCCAGTCGAGAATGTGTTTGGCTAAGGTCAATAACCCACTACATCCGGAAGAGTTATGGGTTATTCTCCGAAAAAGAAAATTCTCCAACTATATTGTATGAAAATAATGCAGCTTGTATAGCTCAATTGAGAGGAGGATATATTAAAGGAGATAGGACGAAACATATTTCACCAAAATTCTTCTTTACTCATGATTTGCAAAAGAATGGTGCAATTGATATGCAGCAAATCCGATCAAATAATAATTTGGCAGATTTATTTACCAAGGCATTGTCGACTGCAACATTTGAGAAATTGGTGAAGAATATTGGAATGCGTCGGCTAAAAGATCTCAAATGATGTTTGCACCAGGGGAAGAAATTAATACACAAGAATAGTGTACTCTTTTTCCTTCATTAGGGTTTTTGTCCCACTGGATTTTTCCCTAGTAAGGTTTTAACGAGGCATATTCTTTGTGTAATGGACATTCAAGAGGGAGTGTTATGAAACAATTAAATGAGATGAATGTCCATTAAATTCTCCTATATCCGTTGAGTTTTCTTATATCTATTGAATTCCCCCAAGATATGAAAGGATAAAAGAGTTGATATGGATGATGGTTTAGTTTTCCCATACAATTCAATTTTGTAACCTCTATTATATTTAAAGGTTATTTAGTTTATTATATTCAATGTCTATATAAATAGAAGTCATTGAACATCTCTTTGTAACCTTCTTGATTATTTTGAGTTAATAGAAATAAGAGTTCTCTACTTTTGCCTACGCTTCTCTTGTCTATATCTCTCTATTCTATTCTATTTCACATCTAGTTATTTCATTAGTATTCATTTTACAACAATTTTCATTTTTCAAAAGTACTTATATTTAAACTTATTTATCATGAGAGTTGAGTGCTTAAGCCAACTTTGGAACTATGGTAGAAGGAAAATACTTATGTAAGGAACGACTTGGGGAACTATCTTTAGTCTTAGATAAGGTTTGGAAAATGGTTGATTTTATCCCTAAACTTTTTCACTAGAACCGATTTGGTCCCTAATATTTAGTTTTGGTCAATTTGCTCCTTCAACTTAATTTTTGGACCCAATTAATTTTCGATGCAAGTGTGCCACCATCGAAAAGTGATTGGAGTTCTAATTCAACAGCTAAACAGGAGTATTTTGGAAACTTCAGCTATGGGTTGTAATAAAACCAAGTAAATTAGAAAGAAATCATTAGTTTTTAGTGTATTTTTAAAATTCCAAACTTTTTTGAGGTACTTTTAGAATTTTTAATTTAACTTCTTACCCCTTACCCTATCTCACCTCTCCCTACACTGCCACCACCCTCTTTCCTTCCCTTCCCTTCTTCTCTTCGTCGACTACTCTCTTTTGCCACCGCTTTTTGTCAACCCACCATTTTCCTTTCCTCAGCACCCCTACCATCACCACCCCTTTCGCAACCCTCTCACCTTACCTTCCCTTTCTCTTTCCACTCGTTTCCTTATCTCTGCCTTCTTTCTTCACCAGCAACCTTTTCTCACCTTTCTTTCCCCCTCCCTTTTCCCTCTAAATATAATTTCTCCTGTTACAATTGTTGCTCCAACCTATTTTGCCTACTAACTGAGGTAAAATTAATTTCTTTTCCTCTATTTCATTTATAAATTTAGCTAAAAAATATTTTCGTAAAAGAATTGTAGTGTAGAACAATTCCAAAAATTTTGTAGTCTAGTCTGAGATTGTATAGGCTCGAACTACAGTACCACTTGCGATTTAGTAAAAGATAGTACTTTAGCAACTCCCAATTGATTAGGAACAACAACAAATTAATACTATAGGAATGAGTGTCGTACAATTTTATAATGGGTGGAATTGCTAGTAAGGTGCCTGCTTGTAGTCATATTAGACACAAATCTTTATATTGCAAGCTTCAGTTATTGCATGACACTATATATAATGCCATCTTAAATTTCCAATCCCTTGAGCTTGGTGGAGTTTCATGGGTGGCGGGGGCTAGGGTTTGATGGCAGAAGAAGGAGAGCGCTCCTAGTGGTAAAGGGAGGAGAATGCTTGAAATTTTCAAAATACGCCTATTTAGTTGTTAAATTAAAATATTGATTACTTTTAAATGGTGGCACCGCCACGTAGGGACTAAATTGGACCAAAAATTAACTTTAAGGAGCAAATTGGTCAAAAATAAATGTTAGGAACTAAATCGGCTCTAGCGAAAAAGTTTTAGAGATAAAATCGGCCATTTTCTAAAAGGAAAACAGAGAAACTTATTAAACATTGTACATTTATCTTCTAAACTTTGTTTGATGCACCCAACTTCAAAGGAGATTTAAAAATAAAAATCAACTCTTACCTACTTTTGGAGATTAGGAAGAAAAAAATAACTTTTATCCGCTAGAGAACAACGTTAGCCAAAAAGTCATAAAAATACATTTCAAGCCACTTGGAAGTGAGAAACAAGATAAAGTTCCAATTTTGAAATATATACCATCTTGAATCCTTGAGGTTGGTAGAAATTTGACTGTTTAAAAGATTTGACAATACTATAAGTTTGTATGAATTTCCATATAAATATTCCTACTAATGTTTACAATCATTGTCTTGATAGTCTATGTCGAGGACAGAAATGTTTTAGATTTGAACATCTGACTTTACCAGATGCTTATGCATATATAGGATCAGTAGAAAATAGTATTAATAGCCTATTAGAAGAAGGTTATTTAGAAACACCATTAGTTATATATTGCAAGGTTATTTAGAAGTATCATTAGTTATATCTTGTAGACACGTTTTAATTGATCTTTTGTAGCAAAGAATTTTTGAAATAAATTATGGTATTTAAAAGTCATGAGTACTAGTATGTCTAGATCATCTTCTAGTAAACTAGAAGATCTGTATGAAATTATTGTTCAACCAAAACAAGTAAGTCCTACTTCTCTACCTCTACTTGATCCATACTTATCTTTTTCAAAATTGAACAATTCTTCTTTCAGAGTTATTAAATCACTCACAAAACACCGACCAAAAGGTATAAAAGAATATGCTCAATCATCAAAGTTGGATCAATATCATATTCTAGCAACAGGTAAAGAGCAATTCATAACATTGCATATCCCTCCAGATTTTCCAAATGTTTGGAAACAGTAAGGATATACTCATATCCATTTTAGAGTAATCAGATTCTTTTTATCTTTTCATGGAAGAAAAGGACTGCCTGATTACTAGATTGGCATTATTAGCTAGTAGATTTATAAAATATCAACGTACTTGTATAGCTACGGTAGAAACAACTCTGAATACAGGTACTGTTTTTGTTACTGTTTTCCCATTTTTCAATTTGTCATTTTCTGAACCACATCTGTTAGAAACTTTGAAAGTTCAAGTTTACATATATGGAGCAGAACAGGTACCTAACTTTATTGCTGCTATCTTACATTATCAAATGGTTTATAGAGTTCAAAATCATGCTTTCAATTTGACTTTGCCAGGAGGAGAAGCTGCTTTACTCATAAGAGTGGATGACAAGCATTCAGCCACATGTACTCATGTACCAAGGCAAATCTCAAGATCTGATTTGATTCAATTACTTCCAGAAATCTAGGTTACAGATTACGAAAAGCTGCATCAATCAACAAATTTGCCCATTGAATCAACAGATTCAAAGATGTCAACAAAATCTGATGGTTCCGTAGAGATCAGATTTAATCACTCACATCTATTAAAAGGAAAGAGAGATACCAAAAATTACAATGATTCAGATTCCTATGAGCGAACCAAGACCATGGGAAAAACCAATGGAGTCTCTTATAGATCTTATCTCTCATTTTAATGCAGAAGCACAACCAGTGTATCATTTTAAAGACCCAATTTCAGGTCACACTTACTTTGATTTATGTTTTTGCAGGAAATGTTCCAAGAAGAAGCCACAAGAAAAAAGACCAAGTTGTGGTCCAGATGGAAAAGAAGATCCAGATAAGGATAAAAAAGTCCCATATACTTCTGTAAGAAGACAATTTGATGGATTTTCTATTCCAAAAGAATGGATGCCAAGACAAAAGAATTGTCATTCTGATGTTCTTAAACCCTGCAATAAACATCAACCTCCAAACCCTCTTCCTCAAATTTGTATGTTTAGTCCTTCAGATTTCCCACCTCTTGAAACATTTGTTAAAGATCATGCCAGCCATGTGCTGAAAATCCAAAATGCCCATACCACTATTGTGACAGCCCCACCTCCCCCTAAGGTGAACCAAAGGGTTCGGCGGACCGCCTGCCCAGCTCTCGCCGGGACTCAGTCGATCACTTCCATCCTCGAGCAAAAACCAGATCCAGCCCATACGAAAAACATAGCAATGATCCAAAAACTTAAACGAAAATATACATTACGATCTCAAACAGAAGTACAACCGTCGAATATACAAAGGTTCCAAATCCACCATACAACCAGCCCGTGCCAAGCACTAGGGCGAGAACCATTACAAAAAAAAAATCAAAAGCTAGAGCAGCTAGTCTATACAGAGCTCTCATCCTTGCTCGCCTTCCCCTGTTAAGGAAAACAAAACTAAAGGGATGAGCTAAAAGCTCAGTGAGGTTCCGAACATGTAATTAAACAACAAAGCCAATACATTAACCATCAATAATCCATAATTCAAGAAACATTTAGCATGGACAGCAATAAGAACACATACATTAAAAGGATACGGGCTCACAAGGAGCCAAATATTCCCGCGCTCGCTCGTTCTCCTGACATTTCCTCCTTCCTTCAATCTTTTGAAAATGCGTTTTTTCTTTCTTTGTGTAAATAAAACCCGCGCTCGTTTAGTCATTCATTTCATTCACCCCCTTCCCAGCCATTGGCCGAGCTCCACCAGACTTCAAGGTAATACTCGAGTATACCAAAACGTTCACCCAGGTCACCTAATCGCCCGACCGAGTCCGCTTCTGGCTCGAGTCGATCGGTAACAAGGGGCAGTGGCCAATTCAGCCAAAAGGCTTACATTCATGCGCAACTTGCATTTCAATCATTAAATCCTTGAAAATTGCACAGTTATTTAGGTTGAGTGCGATAAAGTACACACTCGCCTAGAAAGCTCGTTTTGGAAATCATTAAAAGCACTTAACACGTTATCAATCAATAATACAAGTCATGAAGTCCAGAAGCATTTAACAAACAAGGAACACTCACCTAACTATGCAAAATAACGTGCAAAATATCCTTCTGGATAGAATCCTTAATCACCGAGAAAACCTAATGTAGACACCAAAATTTTAGTGTAATTTCATTTACTATTTATTTTTTTAGTTTTTTATTTGTCGTGTTAGTTTTATTCACTTTTTAGTTTTTAGTTTTTTAGTTTTTATCTTATTATTTTTATTTTCAAGTTTTTAGTATAGAATTTCACGAAAAAAAAAGAAAAAAAAGCATTTAAAAAAATATGTTTTAGTTGTTTGTGATTTAAATTCAATGTTTTCTTGGAAAAAATGAAGAAAAGAAAAGAAAAAATGGAAAAATTGCAACTTTGCTGCTTATTGTCTCTAGTTTATTTATCCGATGTTAATTAAATTATTGTTTTTCTTTACTTAATTTTATTATCAATTTTGTTAAATTATTTCTTAAAAAAAAAAAAAAGCCGCACATGCATGCGGCATGAATTTTCTTATATCATTTTCATGGATTTTTGTCGGATTAATCGGATGGTCAAGGGAAAGGGCTTACGATGAGATGATTTGTAGCCATTGAATGGAGGGTTTTGGGGGCTGCTAACTGGATATAAAAAGAAAAAGAGGAACCGCAGCCGAGGGAGAGGATTGAAGGTTGACGGCTGATAAGAAAGAAACGAAAAAATCTGAGAAAAGAAACAAGAGAGCAGATGGCAAAGGGGTGCTGAGGGAAATGGAGTGGCGACTAGGTTTTGGATGGAGCTAAGAGAGAGGTGGTCGGCTGTGAAAGGGAACCAGAAAACATAGGAAAAAAGGCGGCTGAAAGAATCTGGGGAGGGAGTGAAACAATGGCAGAGAAAAAGGGAGCTTTAAGGCAGGAGGAACGGCGGAAGAAGAACACTGGAAGTGGAGCCGACGGCTAGGGTTGAGGAAAATCTGAGGAGCGATAGAAGGTTGAAAAAAAGAAGAAACTAGCTACGGGGAGAAGGGAGAGCTTCGGGGGGGGTCAGATCAGAGAAAGCAGAAATCTACAGAGAAAGTTGGAAGGAGAGCATAAGAGTAACGGCGGGAGAGTGAAAGCAAAGGAAGACGCAGCTTTGGAGAGAAATAGGGGAGGTCTCAGCGGAAAGGAAAAGACAAGCGGACAGGAGAAACAGAGCGAAAGGGGAAAAGCTGGAGTCCATCGCCTTTGTCTGCAAGAGCATTTCAGTCGACTGCAGCTGTGGGATGGCAAGCTCCGCCTCTGGAGCTTTCAGTCTAGTCAACGGCGCTTTGCTCCCACTACCGACATCCGTCGAACACCACCAGTGCCGCCACCATCCAGATTCGGTTCAACTTCAGAAACTCAGAGCACTGTAAGTCCTCTCTTTAAGTTTCAGCTCTTTTCAAGTTCTTGAAACATGTCTTCCGTGATTTTTGCTTATGGCCATATTTCTGTGTGGTTTGTTTTGTTTTTTCTATTCATTTGGCCCTCCGCTGGTTTCCTGCTTCATTTTGTACAGTTTGCATGCGGTCGGTCTTGCTGATTTTCTTTCGCTTTCATTTTTGTTTACCCGGCAATCTGTTGAAACCTTTTGGGTGCGATGTTTGAACCTTAAATGATCTTCTGTCAAACCCAAAGTGACTTTGTTTTTTTTTTGTTGTAACAATTCTAGTTACAGCAGAATGCCCAAGTTAAGGATGAACCTGATATCAATGGCGGAAATTTGATTCCTTGTCTGTTGTTTTCTGTTATCCAATGGTGAAGTAAATTGCATTCAGTTTCAACTTTGAAAACTTAGCCCGTCCTCCATGATGCATCAGAAAGTGTGTTTCTTTCTCATATTTAGTCTTGTTCCTTTCATGATTCAAAACATGCGGGCGTCTGCTGCGTTTTCCTGATCATGTTATGGGATGATAGTTCAGTTTGTTATGGTACAAATTTTGTGTACTAAGATTGAATCTTGATGCTTGGGCTCCGTAATTTTGTTGCTTTGGTCTGAAAACTTGATGTTTTGCTTGGATTTTGTTACCTCTGCTCGATATGAATTCCATAGCGGCAAAATTGCAGAAAGCATCTGTTGTCTTCAATTAAAATGGGAGAGTCTTGTCCACATTTTAGTGATTCTGCTAGGAGTTTGTTCCCTAGAGGAAGAACTCGAGGTTGGGTTCAAATTTGAGATGTTTATCAAAATCTGTGTGCATGAAATTGTGGCTGTGTTATTGTGGAGTGTAGAAAGCCTTCATCAGAGGCTTCAAATTTCTTGTTACAGAAATATATCGTAGTGTTTGCATGCTCTGCATGAAAAGAGTTTCTGAAAATTGCACTTTGGCCCCCAAGTCTCCCTTTGTTTTACTATGGCCCAAGTAATTGAAAAATCCATCAAATCGACCCTTCAATTTTCTTTTTTCCTTTCAATTAAGCCCCAGCTTTGCGAACATGGATGTTTAAGTTGTTTAAATGCTTTAATGCTTATGTGATTATTTGTGATTACTTGACCTTTTCTTGCTCCTGGACCTTTAGAGTTCCTAAAATGTTTCAATTGGCCTTGATTGATTGATTAATGGTTGCTGTTGGGTCTTTAGTCATTTTGATATTTTAGAAATTTGATCAATGATTCATTTTTGCTTGGAAATTATGCATTATTTGATCATTTTTAAGTTACAATTGAAGAAGGATTCGATGATTTTGTGGATTCGAATTGGCTTATTTACATTTTTCCATTAAATTGGTGCATTAATTCTTTGCTTTGATGGTTTTAGCCCAAGTTATCCCTTTCTTTCGGGACTCTAGCCCAAGTTGAGTCTTGTTTATTTTACTAACATCATGAATGGGGAGGTATGATTTCTCTTCTCCCTTTTTGTCTCTCCTACGTGATCCAACGTGCTAAGTGAGAATTGCATGTCTACTTTGCTTTCTTTGCCTTTCCTTAATTCCTTTCATTTATTTCATTTACTTTTGCTTTTACTAAGTTATTCTTTCATGGGGTATGTGTACACCTCTTGGCTTGTAATAGATAGGGCTTGGAGAGCATTTTTGTCCATTTTCCCCTTCCCCTTTTGTTTTAGTTAGCAAATGTGATAGGTTCATTAGATTGATGGCTTGCTTTTGTTGCTACGTGTTAATTTGCTTTATTAGGCTCTTGCATTTAGTCGAGCATGCTAAGTGTTATGTGCTACGTGTTTATAGGTGATTGGCATGTCTACTTGCTTTCTATAGTCATAGATGAATGTGATGGATGAATGCATGTCACCACACTAGTCCAACGCTAGTTGTGGCTCATTATCCCGTTTTCCACTAGTCCAACGCTAGTAGGAATTCATAGAAAGGGCTAGTCTAATGCTAGACCCAATAGGCCGTCCCCCCTTGCTAGTTCATAATCGCATGTCTCACTACATTTCATGCATTTTTCTTGGTTTTCTAGCATTTGGCATGCCCCTCCAACCCTTTTCCCCTTCATTTTAGGTTTTGCATCTTCATGCTAGTTATAGGGTACATTTGCTTGAGGGTCCCCTTTCGATAAGGGAAACGAGCGAGTGTGGCTACAAAATAGCCTTAGCACGCTAGTTCTCCCTTCTAATCAAAGGAAAAATCAAATTCGTGAAATTAGGAGTCATTCCCGTACCCGACTTGATGCATTCCTCTAGGTTCATACATTGTCATTTTTATCATATCACTTTTCTCACTTTCTTTATCCACATTCTTTCACTACTTATATTTTTCTCAATCCACATGCCATGTTTGCATATTTTTCTTCTTTTATCATTTATTTTCTATCTCACAAATTGCGCCCAATTGCACTTATATGTATCTACTATCATATTTTCATCCATATGCACACAAACACCTTTATTTTCCCAATTTGTACACATGCACTTGTCTTACATTCGTACACATGCACGTTTTCTTACATTTTCACACTTGCACTCATATTTGAGTTTTCATTTACATCATTCGCGACCTCTATGAGGACTTTCCTTATTGGCCATCACAACTCATGTGATTGGGACCAAAAACCTCATACGAGACATTTTAGATTTGGGATTGCATTTTTTCATATCCATTAGTCATATCCAACATGCAACACATACTTTGGGTAGAAAAATTGGGAAAAGAAAGGCTAAGTCACGCAACTAGCTTTGGCTAGGGTAAGGGAGTGCCTTAGGCTTTGCCTTTGCCTTCTCCCTTATCAAATGTGACCCCCGATCCCTTTCTTTGGTTACGCAGACCTAAAAGTTCTTTAAAAAGGGTTTGTTTGCTATTCTTTCCAAAAATCATTTTTGGGTGACTTGGTACACCCTAACTCTATACCAAGTGGCGACTCCATTTTCCATTCAAAAACCCTTTTTGAACTTTGTTTGGCCAAACCGTCGCATTTTCAAGTCCCATGGCCTTTTATTTTCATTTTCACACACGTTCACATACACATCTCACACACTACTTTCACACACAATCAAAAAGTGGGGCGTGACACCTAAGATTCAACGAAAAAGAATATAGCATAACCAATTAGGTGAAATCGAAGAAACCCAATAATTGATGAGTAAAATGCATAAAAATGACTTTAAAGCGAAAACGGGGCATTTGGACTGATGGTCGGAAATATCTAGGATTTCATAAATCAAACGTAAAACTAAACTAAAAAGGGTTATAACATTTTGCGGCAAAAGCATTTGGACCAAAGACAAGTCGGAATCCAACTAGCCTTCCAGTAAAAATTTTGGCAGCAAATCCCTTGTGTTTACCTATTTTCCAGCCATTAATGGCTTCATTGTTTCCTCAAATCAGTCCCAACATCTCACACAAAATAATCTCACTTCCAAAAGTCGTTCACTAGGTTTAAGGTCATTCAAGTACACAATTTAGCTAGGAAAATGACTAGATTCCAATGAACACAATAAGACTCGATTACAATTCATAAACCAATGCCAAATACTACCGAAAGAGAGTTCCATAAGTATACATAAGCATTATAGGAAACCAGAAAAATCCGGAAAAGATTTAGCTTTAACCCTGAAAAAAATAGTTTTTGACATCCTTTTACAGTAATGGCACCAAAGGCACAACGATTATCGGATGAAGGTGTAAGACACACCGTTTCGAAGCTAAACGACAGGGCTACAACATTGCAGAAGGTCACTCAACCCATTTTTGAGTGGAACCATGTCAAAAATGCAAAATACTACACCAAAAACGTAAAACAGATTCACAAAACGTATTCTGGTGTAAACATCATAACGCAGCCTACTTAAGTCCAAATCCAGAAATTTCAAAGCCTGCTGAAAGCTAAGAAACAGGGATACATTTCATCAGAATACCTCAACAACCAATTCGGAAGCAATTCCAGCCAAAACAACCAATTACAGGCGCCATTCTTGCATTCGGGTAAAACCAGGACAGCAAGGGTAATTTCGACTTTTCGCATTCTACGCCACTCCGATTGACCTGAAATTTGGTAGGTACCTCTAAAATTTCATTCCCTACAACTTTCATGTTTTAAGCCAAGGCCAATTCGGCCTCTATCTGTGAGCTATAAATTTGGGCAGAATGTAATCATCATGAACCCTAACTTGTCAATTTTTCTTCCAAACAGAAATTGGTTGTAATTACCCACTTTTTCCACCTTCTAGAGTCATTATATACCATTTCCAATCATCATAGATAGTCACACAATCATGTTCATATTAAAACAGAAAAATCACCAAAAATAATAAAACTTCATCACTTTAACCACAAATCAAGAAATAATCCATAATATTCCATCTCATACTACTACTAATCATGATTTAAGCATCAATAAAGGGAGGAGGGTGGTTCTTCACAACTCACCTAAGGAACAAGAGAGAGAGGGCAATTGGTCACCTTAGCTTTCCAAATAATTCCACACAACAACTCACCAACACTTCCTTAAGTGGATTTATGGAGCAAAATCAAGGTTGGATGGTTGAGTAAGTTGATTGAAACAAGATTGAAGCCAAAATCTTGAAGAGTTTTCTTTCTTTTGTTACTCAAGGAGCTCGGCCAAGATGAAGAGAAAATGGTGAATTTTTGGTTAGTTTTTTATTTATTTATTTGGTCAATGGTAAGAAAAGGAATAGTAGTCTTACTTAAGGACCAATCCAATGGTGACACTTGTCACCTCCATTAATGCAAGTCTATCACTTTGTTTCCTCTCACACCAATCCAAATTGCAACCTCTACTTATCTCTTAACACCCGATAAATTAATTTCAGTATCCAAAACTTAACCTAGTTGACCGAATTTTTCCGAACTTTTCGCACTAGTGGGTCCCACGTCCGGTATACGCTCTTAATTTTTCAAAACCTATTCAATACTAGAAAAATCTTCTAAAAACTATATTTACTCATAAAAATTATCTAGAAAATTTTCCTAATAAAGAAAATGCAGAAAACAAGCCATGAAAAATAATAAAACCTAGAAAATGGAAAATTACGGGTTCTCACACTCTCTCCCCCTTAAGGAAATTTCGTCCTTGAAATTTTACCTTCAGATGGCTCAGGAGCTTGTTGGTTGTCTAAAGCATATACCCTTGCCGGTACTTTTGTTCGGTTCCCCCTTTCATTCGCTTGTTTTGATGTAGTGCCCTCGAGTCGCTTAGTACCACTTTCATGTGACTGTCTCCGTGGACAGTTACTAACTTGATGATCACTACTTCCGCAAATCAAACACTTCCGCCCCTTCCGCCAACACTCGTTCTCAGTGTGATTGGCCTTTCCGTAATAGCCACAAGTCAAGTGGGAAGCCATCTTTTTGCTTTCTGGAGAAGTCTCCCCCTGTCCGGTTTGGCTTCCTTTGATAAATCTTTCATCTACCGCCCCCAATGTCCATGGCGGCCGGAACACCTGGTTCACTTTCTGTACTTTAGAGGGTGCTACTGATTCGCTAAATTCCTCACTCACGCTACCCACTGCACCCCTTTTCCGTATTTGGGAAGCCTTCACCTGCGTCTTTGCATTCTCGATTCGTTGAGCCTTCTCAAGGGCCTCCGTAAATGTGTTCACTTGCGCCGCCGCCAACGCCTCCTGGATGTCCAAGTTCAATCCCTGTATGAACCGCCTTACCCTTCTCGGTTCCGTGGCTACTAATTCGGAAGCGAACTTGGATAGTTTGGTAAATTTGGTTTCGTATTCAGCCACACTTAAGGCCTCCTGGCGTAGTCCAATAAATTCGTCCTCCCTCTTCTCTTGGACTAATGGTGGGAGGTACTTTTCATTAAATTCGCTTATGAAGTTTGCCCACGACCAATTAGTCTGCTCTCTTTCCCATTTTGCTCTAATTACGTTCCACCATGATCGGGCTGGTCCCTCAAATTGAAATACTGCAAAGTTCACTTGCCTTTGCTCAGTGTAGTTCAAAACAGTAAAAATATTCACCATGGCCTCCAACCATTGCTCGGCCATATCAGGATCGGGCCCTCCAGCGAATTTTGGAGGTGCAAACTTCTGGAACTTCTCAAGGGCCCGATCTTCTCCTATTTCAGGGTTTTGGGGTTGATGCACGGGCATTTGACCTTGTTGGTCCACCAACCGTGCTAGAATATTGGTCATTTGTTGAATGGCCGTCGCCACCTGATCTCCGGCTTCAACCCTCTGTCCTTGTACTGGCTCCTCCGATGTTTCCCTTTCTGCCCTTGGTTCCTGGGCTCGCTTAGCACCACGGCCACTACCACGTCCGCGACTACGTCTTCCCTCCATATATATGTTTTTTTTCCCTCTTTTTTTTCCCCCCCAAAAGGTAATTCAGTGAATAAAGACAGTAAAGTGACAAAAGTAATCGAATTCTAGCTCACCAATTACACCAAAGACATATACACATATAACACACCATGTATCAAGATGGTAGACAATCAAATATACCAATACATGTCAAATGAGATAGATAATCCTATGCACAATACTCAAGCCAACGTCATGTCATAGCGGCAGCAAAGCAAATCAAGAGTAAAGGCGATATCGTCTCATACCCAATTAAAATAACCCCATCCGATCTCTCACGTCACTTACTATCCAAACTAGATATCCAATAACCTCTTGTACTCATTCTAGCCGAACAAAGCCTATTCATGTTCCCAAAATGCAATTCTCACATCCGGAACACCGCCTCAACCTTAGGGTACTCGGGCACAAGAATCCGAAATAAGACAATTAACATCTCGAGCTGGCCAGTCCCAAGAGTAAACTATCTACAATCGAAATTCCTACCAGACGTACCTATCTATGGCCCGTAGGTACCACAAGAGAGATTTAAGGCCTATAACATTCGCAATTCAAAGCCTATGCTCAAACGAGCACTTAGTCCTTCATACCTATTCACCACTTAGTCCAGGCTCACTCCGCGCAGAGACCACGCGAAGCAGGCTCTGATACCAACTGTGACAGCCCCACCTCCCCCTAAGGCGAACCAAAGGGTTCGGCGGACCGCCTGCCCAGCTCTCGCCGGGACTCAGTCGATCACTTCCATCCTCGATGTGACGCCCCGAAAAGAATGATAATGAGAACCCGGAAATTTTCTAATTTTCTAGGGTTTATTTTTTTTAATCGCCCGCCTTTTCTACATTTTCTTTATTAGAAAAATTCCCCAGATAAAGTTTATGAGCAAAGATAGTTTTAAAATGATTTTTCTAGTATCGGTTAGTTTTTGAGAAATTAAGAGCGTATTTTGAACGTAGGAGCCGCAAGTGCAGTAAATGCATTATATTTTTGACAACTTGTTGGAATTTTGTATTAAGTGATATTATTTTACAAAGAGTTAAGATATTTGTATTAGAGAGACAAAAAGATAAGTTTTAAACCTAAAGGTGACAAGTGTCACCGTAAGATTTAGTCTTGAGTTTGACTACTGTTCATAACTTTACCATTTAATTAAAATTGGCCAAAAATCTCTTCATTTTGCAAGCTTCTTGGCCGAATTCTCTTGCTCAAAAAAGGGAAGAAAAGCTCTCAATTTTCTAGTCTCTAATCTTGCCCAATCTTTCAATTAAACCGATTAATCTTCCAATTACTCCATAAAACCTCTTAGTTTGGTGGAGTTGAGCTTGGTTGTGAAGTTGTTTGGAAAGCTAAGGTGACTAGTTGCTCTCTCTCTTGTGTTGCTAAGGTGAGTTGTGAAGGACCCCTCTCCTTCCTCTAATGATGTTCAATTCATGATTGGTGGTGGTATAAGATGCACTTTTATGGATTATATCTTCATTTTTGGTTGAATTGGTGAAGTTTTATAATTATTGGGGATTTTTCTGTTTTCATATGAACATGATTGTGTGGCTATCTATGATGATTGGAAATGGTATATAATGATTCTAGAAGGTGGAAAAAGTGGATAATTGCAAACAATTTCTGTTTTGAAGAAAATTTTGGAAAGTTAGGGTTTATGATTGTGCATTCTGCCCGAATTTATAGCTCATAGATAGAGGCCGAATTGGCCTTGTCTTAAAACATGAAAGTTGTAGGGAATGACATTTTAGAGGTGCCTACAAAATTTCAGGTCAATCGGAGCAGCGTAACTTGTAAAAAGTCGAAATTACCCGTGCTGTCCTGGTTTTACCTGAATGTAAGAATTGCGCCTGTAATTGGTTGTTTTGGCTGGAATTTCCTCAGAATTGGTTGTTGAGGCCTTCTGATGAAATGTAACCCTGCTTATTAGCTTTCAGATGGTTTTGGAATTTCTAGATTTGGACTTGGATAGCCTGCTTTATGATGTTTCCGCTAGAGTGCGTTCGGTGAATCTGTTTTTGTGATTCTGGTGTAGTATCTTGCATTTTTGACCTGGTAACACTCGAAACTGGGTTGAGTGACCTCTGAAATATTGTAGCCCTATCTCTTAACTTCGAAACGGTAGGTCTTGTACCTTTATCCGACAATCGTAGCGCCTTTGGTACCATTACCGTAAAATGACGTCAAAACTATTTTTCTGGTTTTGAGCTTAACTTTCATTTCCGAACTTTTCCCTAGCTTGACTTGTACTAGTACTACTTGGAGCTTGCTGAATGGCTATTGGATGAACTTGTTGTTGTGTGTGTACCTTTGGGACTGGCTGAGGATATAATGAAGCCATGATGGCTGGAAAAGTTAGCAAATTCAGGGGAAGTGCTGTCCGAACTTTGAAGGGATTTCTTTGCATTGAGTTTGTGATCTAAGACTTGGATTTGAGCAAGGCAATGTTATATGATGGATGATTTCTGAGCCATGGAGGTGCGTGACCTCAAACTATTTCTAAAGTTATTTATGAACCGTTTCCTGCATTATTTACTTTTGAACTGTTTCCAAAGTTACTTTTGAACTGTTTTCTTGCATATCATGCGTGCTTATATGAGAGTGTTCCTTGTTTGATATATTTCCTTGACTTATTTGCTTGTTATTATGGATTGATAATGTGTTAAGTGCTTTCAATGATTGTTAAAACGAGTTTTCTGGGTGAGTGTGTACTTTATCGCACTCGACCTAAATAAATGTGAAATTTTCATGATTAATGATTAAATGCTACTTGCGCATGAATGTAAGCCTTTTGGGCTGAACTGGCCATTGCCCCTTGTTACCGGTCATCTCGAGCCAGAAGCGGACTCGGTCGGGCGATTAGGGACCTGGGTGAACGTTTCCTATACTCGAGTATTACCTTTGTAGGTTGGTGGAGGTTGGTGGAGCCTGGACAATGTCCAGGAGATGCAATTTCAAATGAAAAAAAAAAGGAAATGGCAGGAGAACGAACGTATCCTTTTCATGAATGTTACTATCGCTTTCCATTGTACATGTTTCTTGAATTATTGATACTCCATATTTAATGTTTTGTAAATGTTGTAATTGTTTCTGGACTTATCATTTGATTTATGACATCATTGAAATGAACTATTGTTAAACCGATTTGATTACTGATTTTACTGGTTACTCGCTGAGCTTCTAGCTCACCCCAAAAATATTTTATTCCGCTCTACAGGGCTCAAGGCGAAGGAAGGACTTGTAGTACTTGTGCACGTGACTGGATGGCCTATATTTTGTACAATTTGGATTTGGAAACATTTTATGTATAGTTGGGAATTGTTTCCGCTTCGCTTATGACATGTAATTATTGGAGATTTATATTGTAATATTTGAGGTTTATTCTTGTAATTCATTTGAGGATTGTAGTGAACGACTGAGTCCCGGTGAGAGTTGGGCAGGCGGCCCGCCGAACCCTCTGGTTCGCCTTAGGGGGAGGTGGGGCTGTCACACTCGAGCAAAAACCAGATCCAGCCCATACGAAAAATATAGCAATGATCCAAAAACTTAAACGAAAATATACATTACGATCTCAAAAAGAAGTACAACCGTCAAATATACAAAGGTTCCAAATCCACCATACAACCAGCCCGTGCCAAGCACTAGGGCGAGAACCATTACAAAAAAAAAAATCAAAAGCTAGACCAGCTAGTCTATACAGAGCTCTCATCCTTACTCGCCTTCCCCTGTTAAGGAAAACAAAACTAAAGGGATGAGCTAAAAGCTCAGTGAGGTTCCGAACATGTAATTAAACAACAAAGCCAATACATTAACCATCAATAATCCATAATTCAAGAAACATTTAGCATGGACAGCAATAAGAACACATACATTAAAAGGATACGGATTCACAAGGAGCCAAATATTCCCGCGCTCGCTCGTTCTCCTGACATTTCCTCCTTCCTTCAATTTTTTGAAAATGCGTTTTTTCTTTCTTTGTGTAAATAAAACCCGCGCTCGTTTAGTCATTCATTTCATTCACCCCCTTCCTAGCCATTGGCCGGGCTCCACCAGACTTCAAGGTAATACTCGAGTACACCAAAACGTTCACTCAGGTCACCTAATCGCCCGACCGAGTCCGCTTCTGGCTCGAGTCGATCGGTAACAAGGGGCAGTGACCAATTCAGCCAAAAGGCTTACATTCATGCTCAACTAGCATTTCAATCATTAAATCCTTGAAAATTGCACAGTTATTTAGGTCGAGTGCGATAAAGTACACACTCGCCTAGAAAGCTCGTTTTAAAAATCATTAAAAGCACTTAACACGTTATCAATCAATAATACAAGTCATGAAGTCCAGAAGCATTTAACAAACAAGGAACACTCACCTAACTATGCAAAATAACGTGCAAAATATCCTTCTGGATAGAATCCTTAATCACCGAGAAAACCTAAGATTCAACGAAAAAGAATATAGCACAACCAATTAGGTGAAATCGAAGAAACCCAATAATTGATGAGTAAAATGCATAAAAATGACTTTAAAGCGAAAACGGGGCATTTGGACTGATGGTCGGAAATATCTAGGGTTTCATAAATCAAACGCAAAACTAAACTAAAAAGGGTTATAACATTTTGCGGCAAAAGCACTTGGACCAAAGACAAGTCGGAATCCAACTAGCCTTCCAGTAAAAATTTTGACAGCAAATCCCTTGTGTTTACCTATTTTGCAGCCATTAATGGCTTCATTGTTTCCTCAAATCAGTCCCAACATCTCACACTGTCTTTTAAGTATGTCTAGTTTGTCATTCTTGGTACTTTGAAATGTTTATCTAACCTCCTTCAAATACAAGTGTTTCTGTCTATCCAAGAATCAGGTTCAAATATGTCATGAAATGCAAGACAACAAAAATGAGAAGCAAAAACAGGACAATCAGGTCGGACGGCCGAAAGGAAACTGTCGGACGTCCGGAAGGATCGGACGCACACCTCGGACGCATATCAACCAGATCGGACGTCCGAAAAATTCCAAGATAACTTGCTAGCTCTCGGCCTACGATCGGACGCTGTGCTGTCGGACGACAAAAATCTCATCGGACGTCCGAACTTCAACTTGGCTATTTTCGGACGATTGGTTCGGACGATGATTTGATCGTCGGACGTCCGAAAGCCCCAACGGCTAGCTGACCCTTCATCTGCCTTCTATCCGTTGGAAGCTTTAATGAAGCTCATTTCTGTTCCCCTTTAAAAACAAACTGTTCTGAACGAAGGGATGACTTTTGCACACTTTGTTTACAAGATCTCAAAAGATATTTTAGCTAGAAAATAGTCTCCAAAGCTAGATTTGTTTTAAAGTGGTGTGAATTTCTGGTGAGCATTTCTTTTGTGATTGAAAGGATCTTTAGTGTAGCTTTGTTGAGGGTTTTCTGAGTGATTGTAAAACTTCTTAGCTTGACTAAGTGAGGCTTGGGGCAAGGAGGAAGTGCTCCCTCCATTGTACATCTAGTTGATCGTCTTCCATCAAAGAGAAGTTGCTCTTCCTAGTGTGTGGTCTTCAAGTTTGAGGATAGCTTGGTAGACACTTGGTTTGATTCCCCAAATTTACTTTTCTGTTTAATAAAATTCTCATTGCTTGTTTATACTTGTGTTTCTGATCAATATAGCTCTTGTCTTCTAATCTACTTGGTTGATCATTACTAGAAAAGAAGGAAATTTTCATTTAGCAAAAATTGTCTAAATCTGATTAAGATTTTGAATAACCCAATTCACCCCCCCTCTTGGTTGTCTTTGAGACTTACAATTGGTATCAGAGCTTGGTCTCCTTGAGATTAAGCTCTAACGGCTTGGAGTAAAGATGACAACCAGTCATGCTATGTTTGTTGAGGGGCAATCTGTTACTAGGCCTCCCATGTTCAGTGGCTCCAACTATGTTAGCTGGAAAGAACGGATGATTATTTTTTTGCAATCTATTGATATTGAACTGTGGTTTATTGTGAGTGAAGGACCGCATGAAGCTAACTTTCTTGATGCAGATACAGGGCTGCTTCGGCCAAAAATGAGAGCTGAAATGAATGCTCAAGACAGGACTAACCTCACATTGAATGCCAAGGCCATGAATGTTCTTTATAGTGCCTTAGATTCAAATGAATCAATTAGAGTGAAAGGCTGTAAATCAGCCAAAGAAATGTGGGATAAGTTAAGAGAAATCCATGAGGGTGGTGACAATGTGAGAGAACAGAGAAAGGCCATCTTGGTCACAAAGTATGAATCTTTTAAGATTGAACCTCTTGAGGATATTGACAAAATGTTTTGCAGGTTCACTGACTTGATCAAAGATCTCGAAATGTTGGGCAAAGAGTACACTTTGGGAGAAAAGAACAGAAAAATTCTCAATGCATTGGGCAAAGAATGGGAAAATAAAGTGACTGCAATAGAGGAGGCTAAGGATTTAAGTTCTGTGCCTATTGAATCTATCATTAACTCACTAAGCTCTTATGAGTTAAAACTGAAATCTAAAGTGCAGGAGGAAGAGGATGCTAGAGCAAAAAGAAATATTGCTCTAAAGACTACTCAAAGTGAAGATGATCCAGCTCACTTGGATGATGAAGATTCGGATGGTGATGATAATGATCTTGCTCTCATCACAAGAGGCTTCAAAAGAATCTTGAATAAAAGGAAGTTCAGAAAGGGAGGACCTAGCAATCAATTCCAAAATTATTCATCAAATGCAAGGAACAAAGGAAAACAAGAATTCAACAAGAAGCAAGTGGACAAATGCTATGAATGTGGACAGCCTGGACACTATGCAAACGAATGCCCCATGAAGAAAATGAAAGATGGAAAAGCTGATCGAAAGCCAAGATTCAACAACTTCCAGATTACTTGGAATGAATGCAACTCTGAAGGGGAAGTTGAAGAAGAGGAAGAATCAGCTCAAATGGCCTTCATGGCTATTGGAGATAATGAGGTAACTTCCATACACTCTCAATCTGAAAGTGATGATGAAGAAGATGATGATCTTGAATCATTTGTTGAAAAACTGCATAATGCTCTGAAGGAATCTTATGATAAGAACAAGCAGCTAAAACAGAAAATTGCTTTTCTCATTCATGAAAATGCATGTCTCCTTCAACAAAATAAACAACTAAAAACTGACAATGAATGTCTTGTAAGAGCCGGATTTGATGTTCAGAATGAGTTTGATAGAAAGACAAATATTTGTAAAATGCTGAAGGAAAGACATGGTGATTTAAAAAGGAGAATGGACAACTTGGATGAGACGTTGAAAGCAAGAAAGCAGGAGTTTATCAAAAGGAACATGTCACCTACACATCCTACTATTTTTCAAAGAACATTTACACACAACAAAAATGCACATGGTTTCACAACATATAGAAAAGGTGGATTAAGATATGTCAAACCAGTACATGTTAAGGACTCTTCCATTATGTGTGGTTTTTGTTGTCAAAGAGGGCATTTGAAAAGTGATTGCTATGTGAAAAGAAATCTGAACAAAGGGATGAAATGCATGTGGTTAGTTAGATATAATGCTAACTATTATGGACCCAAAAATTAAAATGGGTACCAAACACTTTCTCTTTTCAGGAAAAATGCTCACACAAGTCCAAATGGTTCATTGATAGCGGTTGTTCAAGGCATATGACTGGTGATCCCTCTTTGTTCATAAAGCTGAAATCAAGATCAAGTGGAAAAGTGACATTTGGTGATGATGTGAAAGCTAAAACAATTGGAATAGGTGATGTTGGTAAGGATGGTGAAACTTTTGTTCATAATGTGCTCTTAGTTGATAACTTGGGTTATAATTTGCTTAGTGTTAGTCAATTGTGTGATAAAGACTTGAATGTGTTGTTTAGAAAGCATGAATGCATTGTGCTTGATTCCAAATACAATGTTGTGTTCAAAGGTAAGAGGTTCAACGACATTTATATTGTGGTTCTTGATAAAATTGATTCTTCTAGCTTAACATGTCTTAAAGCTTCAAATGAAGATCCTTGGTTGTGGCATAGAAGACTTTGTCATTTTAACATGGAGTTACTAAAGGAAATTTCGAAAAAGGAGCTAGTTAGAGGCTTGCCAAAAATCAGTTTTGAAAAGGATAAAATATGTGATGCATGTCAATTTGGAAAGCAAACAAAAGTTTCTTTTAAACCAAAGAAGTGTGTATCTACTTCCAAACCTTTAGAACTCTTGCATCTTGACTTATTTGGCCCTACTCAAATCTCTAGCTTGGGTGGTAAGAAATACTGTTTTGTGATTGTAGATGATTATTCTAGATACACTTGGGTAATATTTCTTGCTCATAAGGATGATGCATTCAAGAATTTCACTTCATTGTTTGCTAAAGTGCAAAATCTGCTTGGATTAAAAATTGTTAGAATTAGAAGTGATAATGGAACAGAATTCAAGTATTGTGGTTTTCCAGAATTTTGTGATCATAATGGCATAACTCATGAGTTTTCTATTGCAAGAACTCCACAACAAAATGGTGTTGTAGAAAGGAAAAACAGGACTCTCCAAGAGGCTGCTAGAACTATGTTAAATGAATGTAGGTTGCCTAAATATCTTTGGGCTGAAGCGGTAAACACTGCATGTTATGTGATGAATAGAATTCTCTTGAGACCTATCCTAAAGAAAACTCCTTATGAGCTGATTTTTGATAAGAAACCTACAGTTGGTTATTTCAAAGTATTTGGTTGTAAATGTTTTATTTTGAATCTAAAGGAACATCTTGGTAAGTTTGATAAAAAATCTGATGAAGGAATATTTTTGGGGTATTGTGAGAATAAAAGAGGATATAGAGTTTTTAATAGAAGGACTCTTGTGATTGAAGAAGCTATACATATAACATTTGATGAAACCAATGATGATAATTCCAAAAGTCCGTGTGAGGATGATGATGTAGGTGTTCGAGCAGGAATGGAAAAGCTGTCAATTGGAAATGAAGGAAGTTCTAAACCAGCAGCAACTGAAATGGAAAATGAAGTTCATAATGATCAAGAAGAGGAAGATGAAGACAAAAATGATGATCCACTCAAAGATCTTCCCAAGGCTTGGAAATTCAGCCAAAATCATCCAAAAGAGCTTATAATTGGTGATCCATCCGAGAAGGTAAACACTCGTTCCTCATCTAGAAAATTGATTGACAATTTTGCTTTAGTGTCTCTTTTTGAACCCAAAAATGTCAATGATGCTTTAAAGGATGAAAACTGGATTTTGGCAATGCAAGAGGAACTTAATCAATTTGAGAGGAATGAAGTTTGGACACTTGTTGATAGACCTCAAAATCAACCTATCATTGGCACAAAGTGGATTTTTAGAAATAAGTTAGATGATAAAGGTGTTGTTGTAAGAAATAAAGCCAGATTAGTTGCTAAAGGATATGCACAAGAAGAAGGAATTGATTTTGATGAAACATTTGCTCCCGTAGCAAGATTAGAATCTATTAGAATGCTTCTTGCTTTTGCATGCTTTAAAGGCTTCAAATTGTTTCAAATGGATGTTAAAAGTGCCTTTTTAAATGGTTTTATTGATCAAGAAGTATATGTGGATCAACCCCCCGGTTTTGAAAATACAAAATTTCCAAGTCATGTGTTTAAACTATCTAAAGCTTTATATGGTCTAAAACAAGCTCCAAGAGCTTGGTATGAAAGACTAAGTGGTTTTTTGATTGAAAATGGTTTCAAAAGGGGTGTTGTGGACACCACACTTTTTACTAAGCAAGTGTTGAATGACCTTCTTATTGTGCAAATATATGTTGATGATATTATTTTCGGTGCTACTAATGAGTATCTATGCAAGGATTTTTCCACCACTATGCAAAGTGAATTTGAAATGAGTATGATGGGAGAATTAAATTTCTTCCTTGGACTTCAAATACATCAAGCTCTTGAGGGAATTTTTATAAATCAAGCAAAATATACCAAGGAGTTGCTGAAAAGGTTTGGCATGGAGGACTCAAAGCAAGTTGGAACTCCAATGTGCACTTCTACAAAGCTTGACAAAGATGAAGAAGGTAATCATGTAGATGAAAAGCAATATAGAGGTATGATCGGAAGTCTACTCTATTTAACCGCAAGTAGACCTGATATTATGTTTGCTGTTTGCTTGTGTGCTAGATTTCAATCTTGTCCAAAAGAATCACATTTGAATGCTGTAAAAAGAATTTTTAGGTATTTGAAAGGTACATTAGACTATGGTCTTTGGTATGCTAGATCTAATGAGTTTGCACTATACGGTTATTCGGATGCTGATTTTGGAGGTTGTCGTGTGGATAGAAAGAGTACTAGTGGAACTTGTCATTTTCTTGGAAATTGTTTAGTCTCTTGGTTTAGCAAAAAGCAAAATGCAATATCTTTGTCTACAACCGAAGCGGAATATATTGCCGCTAGTGCATGTTGTGCTCAACTTTTATGGATGAAGCACACTTTGAATGATTTTGGATTGTTGTATGACTGCATGCCTGTATTTTGTGATAATACTAGTGCTATAAATTTGACCAAAAATCCTATTCATCATTCTAGGACAAAGCACATAGATATAAAGCATCACTTTATTCGTGATTTTGTTCAAAAAGGTGACATATGTGTAAATTATGTTTGTTCTAAAGATCAATTTGCTGATATTTTTACCAAAGCTCTGCCATTAGATCAGTTCATTCATCTAAGATCAAAATTAGGAATAATCGAAAAATCATCCTAAAATTTCTCAAAGTCTTCGGACGTCCGAAAGAAGATGAACGGACGTCCGATGATGTTCTTCAGCCATTTTCCAGAATTGCGCCTGTTCGGACGCAACTGTCGGACGCAAAACTTCGTTCGGCCGTCCGACAGTGCAACGGCTCACTTTTTAAATCAACTTTCTCCCTCATTTGCTTCAAATTTTTTTTCTATTTCCTCTCGGACGAAAACCCTCTCATTTCTCACTCTCAAATTCATACCATTCTGAAGCTCTCATTCCCAAATTGACTCAAACAAAACTTTTCCTGATTGATTGCGATTCATTTCTCCTAATTATTTCATCGAATCGCAAAACATTTCGTAAATTCCCAAATTTCCCTCAAAACCCTACTTTCTCATAACTGCTCTGTCAAATCTTGTTCAAGGACTTTGTGTCCCAAAATTTCTGTGCGATTCACTTCCCTACTGCTGTGTGCATCATTTGCATCCCTCATTCCACACATTTCGCACAATGGTGAATCTAAGGGGAGGAAAAGTTACTGCCGGACGCAAGCATCCACTCAGGGATGAGGATGAGAGTCTTCCCACTGTCAAACGGACATCCAAACGCTTCAAAAGAGGAGCTATCAAGGGTCAAATGTCACGGCCTACACCACAACCCTCCTCTCAGCCTGAATCTGGACAGGGGACATCTTCTCAACCGCCTCCAAAATCAGCCCCTCCTCCTACATTCTTTGATGATGCTGCGAAAGACAAATACTCCTGGATATCCCAGAAGGGTGTCATCCCTCAAAGAACTGTAAACCCCTCTGAATTTCGTTCCATAGGTTTAGAATCCATTCTGAGTCTATTTGCTTTCCAGAAATGGTCACATCTTATTTCTATGCCAAATGTCTACTATCCTGATATGTTGCATCAATTTTTTGCCAATCTAAGGAAAGGTTCTGACCCAACTGAAATATTTTCCAGGGTTAATGGGGTAGACTTAATCATTGACTCTGAAATTGTGAACTCCATTTTAAATACTACCATTGAACGTTTATGCAAAGATAAGATTGCTAATTTCTTTTCCTATGAAGAGCTCCCGACTGTGGCAAATCATTTTGATGGGACAAAAATGTTAACCTATTTCAAAAGAAGTTTTTCCTCACCTGCTGATGCTAAATTGAATGATCTGGCCCCTGTGAATTTAATTGCTTTTTCTATCATTTCAAACCTGCTTGTGCCTACTGATGGCCATAGAACTGATGCAAACAAAATGGAGTTGTACCTCTTTTATTGTTTTCAAGAAAAAATTCGTATTGATTTTGGTTTTGTCATGTGCAAGTTCTTACTTCGCTATGCCACTGATTCTCGCAGAAAATTATCTTATGGAAAGTTTCTTCAAAAGATTTTTGAGTTTAACAAAGTCCCTATTCTAGGTGTTTGTCCTAAAGAAGCATCTTCTTATGCCTTTACAAAAGGGTATTTTGAAAGGAAAAATCTTGTTTTCAAAGATAATCTGTGGGCTTATAAGGGTGCATCTTCTAGTGAACTTAGGTCTAAGGCTGCACATGATCCTTCATCTATTCCACTCACTCCCATTCATCCTAGGAAATCTGCCTCTAAGGCATCTTCCTCTTCCAGTGATGAAGTAATTGAGCTCCTTCGTGAACTCAAACAGCATGTTCTTCTTCTAGAACATGGTCTAATGCTCACTATGTCCTCTGAGCAACAAACTGCCTTCCTAGACAAAAAGAACCTCCTGTTTCCCCCCCTGTTGTTGAGGAAGTTTCCCATGACAAAGAGTCACACCCCACTGATCCAAGTTCATCAATTCCGGATCCTGGTTCTTCAACCCCTGTGACTCCTCATGGCACCTCTACATCAGATAAAGGCAAGACACCAGTTGAAGAGGCTGCTGAAGATGATGAAGAAACTGAAGAGGAGGATCTTGATCAATATCAGCTCTCTCGGAGGACACCTGGATCCACTTAGTTTATCATTTAGGACATTTGCATTTTGTTTGTCTCTTTTATGTTTTCGTGGTATTCAACAATGAATATGTAATGTAATGGATATTTTAAGTTTCGTTTTGGATGTTTAAGTACTGTTTTGATGGATGTCTGAATATTTTGATGAATGATTGTCTATTCTGCTTATGTGAATGTAATGAATTTGTGGATTGTCTATTCTGATTGATGGTCTAAGTTTTGATGTGTGAACCTGTCTAAATTTGTGAATTTGTGGATATGTTGATGTGATTGGTTGCCCGTTTGTGATGACAAAAAGGGGGAGATATGGTATCAATTGATTGGATTGAGTGATGATTGATAATTGGTGATGTTGGCATGATTGATGATTGGTGATGTTAGGATATGTTGGATTGATTGTTCAAATTTGGAGTGGCTGATATGCTTAATTGTTTAACTCGGATGGGCAGCTTTGTGAGGGGGAGTTTTTCAAAATTTTCAAATTTTGTGATTCACTAAGACAGGGGGAGTTCTTGTCTATTTTGAAAGGGGGAGTTTTCATTGCAATCATAAAATTTCATTTCAAACTTTTGTTTTGTCATCATCAAAAAGGGGGAGAATGTTATTCTTGGTTTTGATGATCACAAAAGTTCGTTTATACTGACCAAGATTGATCAGGTCTGATGGAACAAGGAAAGCATATGTTTGATTGACTCTAGTCTACGATGCTTTGGATGTGGCAAACAAGATTGAAATAATATAAATGAATTTAGTCATTATTTTGTTCCGATCAAAGATACTGTCTTTTAAGTATGTCTAGTTTGTCATTCTTGGTACTTTGAAATGTTTATCTAACCTCCTTCAAATACAAGTGTTTCTGTCTATCCAAGAATCAGGTTCAAATATGTCATGAAATGCAAGACAACCAAAATGAGAAGCAAAAACAGGACAATCAGGTCGGACGGCCGAAAGGAAACTGTCGGACGTCCGGAAGGATCGGACGCACACCTCGGACGCATATCAACCAGATCGGACGTCCGAAAAATTCCAAGATAACTTGCTAGCTCTCGGCCTACGATCGGACGCTGTGCTGTCGGACGACAAAAATCTCATCGGACGTCCGAACTTCAACTTGGCTATTTTCGGACGATTGGTTCGGACGATGATTTGATCGTCGGACGTCCGAAAGCCCCAACGGCTAGCTGACCCTTCATCTGCCTTCTATCCGTTGGAAGCTTTAATGAAGCTCATTTCTGTTCCCCTTTAAAAACAAACTGTTCTGAACGAAGGGATGACTTTTGCACACTTTGTTTACAAGATCTCAAGAGATATTTTAGCTAGAAAATAGTCTCCAAAGCTAGATTTGTTTTAAAGTGGTGTGAATTTCTGGTGAGCATTTCTTTTGTGATTGAAAGGATCTTTAGTGTAGCTTTGTTGAGGGTTTTCTGAGTGATTGTAAAACTTCTTAGCTTGACTAAGTGAGGCTTGGGGCAAGGAGGAAGTGCTCCCTCCATTGTACATCTAGTTGATCGTCTTCCATCAAAGAGAAGTTGCTCTTCCTAGTGTGTGGTCTTCAAGTTTGAGGATAGCTTGGTAGACACTTGGTTTGATTCCCCAAATTTACTTTTCTGTTTAATAAAATTCTCATTGCTTGTTTATACTTGTGTTTCTGATCAATATAGCTCTTGTCTTCTAATCTACTTGGTTGATCATTACTAGAAAAGAAGGAAATTTTCATTTAGCAAAAATTGTCTAAATCTGATTAAGATTTTGAATAACCCAATTCACCCCCCCTCTTGGTTGTCTTTGGGACTTACACCATGTTTGAGTGGAACCATGTCAAAAATGCAAGATACTACACCAAAAACGTAAAACAGATTCACAAAACGTATTCTGGTGTAAACATCATAACTCAGCCTACTTAAGTCCAAATCCAGAAATTCCAAAGCCTTCTGAAATCTAAGAAACAGGGATACATTTCATCAGAAGACCTCAACAACCAATTCGGAAGAAATGCCAGCCAAAACAACCAATTACAGACGCAATTCTTGCATTCGGGTAAAACCAGGACAGCAAGGGTAATTTCGACTTTTCGCATTCTACACCACTCCGATTGACCTGAAATTTTGTAGGCACCTCTAAAATGTCATTCCCTACAACTTTCATGTTTTAATCCAAGGCCAATTCGGCCTCTATCTATGAGCTATAAATTCGGGCAGAATGTAATCATCATGAACCCTAACTTGTCAATTTTTCTTCCAAACAGAAATTGGTTGTAATTACCCACTTTTTCCACCTTCTAGAGTCATTATATACCATTTCCAATCATCATAGATAGTCACACAATCATGTTCATATTAAAACAGAAAAATCACCAAAAATAATAAAACTTCATCACTTTAACCACAAATCAAGAAATAATCCATAATATTCCATCTCATACTACTACTAATCATGATTTAAGCATCAATAAAGGGAGGAGGGTGGTTCTTCACAACTCACCTAAGGAACAAGAGAGAGAGGGCAATTGGTCACCTTAGCTTTCCAAATAATTCCACACAACAACTCACCAACACTTCCTTAAGTGGATTTATGGAGCAAAATCAAGGTTGGATGGTTGAGTAAGTTGATTGAAACAAGATTGAAGCCAAAATCTTGAAGAGTTTTCTTTCTTTTGTTGCTCAAGGAGCTCGGCCAAGATGAAGAGAAAATGGTGAATTTTTGGTTAGTTTTTTTTTTTATTTTTTTGGTCAATGGTAAGAAAAGGAATAGTAGTCTTACTTAAGGACCAATCCAATGGTGACACTTGTCACCTCCACTAATGCAAGTCTATCACTTTGTTTCCTCTCACACCAATCCAAATTGCAACCTCTACTTATCTCTTAACACCCGATAAATTAATTCCAGTATCCAAAACTTAACCTAGTTGACCGAATTTTTCCGAACTTTTCGCACTAGTGGGTCCCACGTCCGGTATACGCTCTTAATTTTTCAAAACCTATTCAATACTAGAAAAATCTTCTAAAAACTATATTTACTCATAAAAATTATCTAGAAAATTTTTCTAATAAAGAAAATGCAGAAAACAAGCCATGAAAAATAATAAAACCTAGAAAATGGAAAATTACGGGTTCTCACAACTGTTCTTCCTTCAGGTCAGAAGAATTCCTATTAGCAAAATAGAAGAAGTCTTGAACTAGCAATCAGAAAATGCTTTGTGCCAAAATAAAATTCTCAACTCTATCCATGAGAAAGTCTCACAGGTATCTTCTAAGATAGAAAAATTGACAAGTGAGACAAAAGTCCAGAATACTGAAGTTTTGAAAATGATCAAAGTCTTGGAAAAAAGGTTAGATGAAGTACAAACAAAAATTCCAATGATAGGTCTTCCAATTTCAATATTCAAAGAACAGAAAGAAAAGGATATTGAATACTTGAAAAATCAAATTGAAAGTTTGAAAACAACTGGGGAATTTACTTCTGTAAAAAAGGAACCCAAGGAAGACATTTGGTGCTAAGCCGCTGAGAGAAATGCCAACTCCTTATTATTTTGGAGCATTACCAGTTTTTTCTCCGGTTTACTTTCAAAATGAAACAGAAGAAAAAAAGACCTGATCAGAATTACTCTCAATAGCTTAGAGAGCAAAGAGCTTTATGGAAAAAAAAACAAGAGGCAGAAGCTAGAAGATTGGAGAAGGAAAAGGAAAAATTGAGGAAGAAAAACCACATGAAAGTCCTGAACAAAAGTTGAATGAAGCTTTGATGTATTCTCATAATCCTATAACTTCTTTTTTGCAGGATATAGTCAACGCCCAGCTTCCTCAAATCTCTATAATTGGAGACATATCAGAAGAAGAAGCTCAACAATCTGAAGATTGTACAGATGAATCTAGCTCAAAAGAAACAAATTTGTCTTCAATACAATCTGACACTACTACAAATCCTGAATCACTTCCTGAAATTAATATGGCAAGAAATGAAGAAGGAGGTGTAGTTTTCCCAGAGGAAGATGAAGAAGATGGAATGAGAGCTGAATCCTCACACAACCAAAAGAAGAACTTCAAGGGAAGTAACCAAATCTTTACTATTGATGATGTTCCAGCATCTCAATAGGAAAGACGTTTTCAAGAATTTCATGCATGGATAACTATAAGACATTTATCTGTTAAATCATGTTTTGAGATTTTGACTGAATTCACTGCTCATCTTGCATGAACATTAAAGGATTGGTGGGCATCTATGGGAGAAAATGATAAAACACTATTTTTGACAAGACAAGATTTTGCTGAAGCCATAGAAATTCTCCATTTGGTACTTTTAGGAGATTCAAAAGAGAATAAAGAATTGAAAAGAAAAGAGTTTTTCAAGATAAAATGCAGATCATATGACAAGAAAGATTTGAATAAGCATTTCAAAAGAATGACTCAACTTTTTTATGCTTTAGGAGCAAACATCAATCTTAAACAAGCATTCTTGACTTCTTTGCCAAAAATTTTAGCTAATGGAGCAAAAATTTATATTCAAAATTGTGACGACCCCACTTCCCCCTAAAGCGAACCAGAGGGTTGGCGGGCCGTCTGCCTAGCTCTCGCCAGGACTCACGCAAGCAAACTAGTCAAATCCTTCCGAAGTATAACCTAGACTATTACAACATCGTTTCTCTCCAAATAAACCAATTACTAAAACCACATTAACTTCAGAGATAACAGTATTATAGGATAGCTAATCGTCGATTCTTAAACCTTACACATTACAACCACTGAATAAAATCCGACAATCCCAAATAACAAATTCATATAAGCCGCATAACAAGTCTAGGTTTTACACTTTTCCAGCTTCAAGTGGCAATCCAAGACAAAAAGTCGCCTAAACTTAACATATTCCCAATCCGATCTATGACGTAAATATAATTATACATTACAAACCGCAAAGCGAAGTTATAAGATTCAATTACATTCATAAGAAAATACAACTAGGTTTTAGATCGCCCCATTTGCCAGGACCTGTCAGGAAAAATAAATGACGTGGGGTGAGCTACATAGCCCAGTGAGGTTCCAAGACACTCTAACAGTTCAAACAAATCAAGAAAGTCGGGCATATCATATGCATGGTTCAACGTTACACAATGGCATGTTATCATGAAGTGATAATCATTATACGGCAATTTGAGACATTTATCATGGTATGAGACATTTAGTATGTATAGTTCATGATTTCATGTTGGCATTTTAGCATGAAACAATTATCATGATACAAGGTAAACATATACTGTAGGATACGGTGTTCCAATGGAACTCTGTCGGTCATCTGCACCTTATGACTTTCAGATCCCTACGGTCCGTCTGGCCACCACCTTATCCCTCCAGTGGTAATACTCGAGTATACCGAAACGGTTGTCCAGGGTTCCAACCTACCCGACCGAGCCCAGTCCTGGCTCGAGTAGATCAGTAACCGAGGCAGGGCCCAAGTTCAGCTTAGAGCTTACAGCATGCACAGGTAACCAAGTAATTCGACAAAAGGTATAATTCATCATTTGAGTAGGTCGAGTGAGGTAAAGTACACACTCGCCTATCAATGATGGACAACTTCATATAACATGTGATTCATGATAATCTAGTAATCAAGTGGATACTTAACACGTAAGCACGTAAGCAATACAAATTGATTTCATGGAAGCATGTAATATTCGAATATACCCTTAGGAAATTGGGAGCAGTATACTTGCGTATACCCTCAGGAAATTGGTCGAGGGATTCACCCAGCGACATTTCCGTAGTTGGATTCAGAAGTCGAGGGATTCACCCAACGACGCAACTACATTTTGATTCACGGATTCAGGAGAAAAATGTTTCACGCAAGTCACCACTCGAACGGCTAGTGCGATAAAGTACGCACTGCTCACTTCGATGGATCTAAACTAGTTTTGCAATTTATCACATATTGAGTCAAGAAAGCACTTTAATCAGGTAAGCATAGAACAGGCAGGGACACTCACTTTACAAAACCAAGTAGGCTAAGCAAATAATCTAGCAAATTAAACATGTATCGAGTTCATACAGTCATTTGATATGGTTAACCAATTAACCAATTCCTGTTGGTATACAATGCAAGTATTCATTATTTATATATAGATATGAGTATGGTAAAAAAAAACTTAACACTTAATAGTCATGAAATGAGCATGTCCTAGACTTATTCAACTACGTATTCCTATATGGAACACTCACCTAGCAACAAGAGCAATAGGTTAAATTTGAAGTTCAAGCGTTCTCTGTCGGATCCTCTTGAAGGTTCTCGTGTGCGCCAGAACAAATAGTAATAGTCTATCATTTACAATCCCTACTATTGATGAAGATCGTATCATAGTACAATCTTAGGAAAACTCTCGTGAAACAAGCCTTAATTATCCTAAATCGAGACTCTCAAGTGGGGTTTCAAAGTATAAAAGAAATTAAGTCTACATCATGAGAATCAAGGATAAAACATTTGAATAATATCGAAGGAGTAAGGAGTACTTGAAAAACTCCCTTCCGTGGAATTCGGAAAATTTTCAGTTTTGATACGATACTTTGAAAAATCGTATCTCACATTCTACATGTCAAAAATTAGAAAGATTGGTACCAATGGAAACCTCTTCCAAAGTACTAAAAGTTCCTAGATTACACTTTTCTAAGATTCCACCTGGAAAGCATTCAAAATAAGCTCAAAATCTCTGTTTTGATTCATAAGGCAGATTTAAGTTGATTTTTGGCCAACTTTGAAAACTCGGCAAAATTCACTTGATTGGAACTAGCCTTTGAAATTTGTAACTCAATTAGTGTTGTAAACCAAGAGTATAACAAAATAGACAGAATGAGAAACAGAGTTTTGAGCACCAAGATACGGTAGCTCAAAGTTACTAAAATTCCCTTGTGAAACATGGGTTTTTCAAACTCGAGTCATGAACTTTGGTAATTTATTTGACCCATGAAACGGCCTCATAATAACACCATAATTAGCAGTATAATACTAACATATAAGGGCTATTCCTCTGTCAAATTTCATAGAAAAATATGCACGGAAAGTCACTTAACAAAATCACTCAAGTTTCCAAAATTTGAAGGCAAGGCTGCCTTGTGTATGAAAATTTTCTTTTCGAAGCTTTTGACCAAGAGCAAATCCTCTAAACATGGTTCTTTTGTATAGGCAAAATCTAAAGAGCATTCATGGTACCTTTGGTGGGTGTTTAACACCAAGAAATTTAATTAGCAAGTCTATACCAAGCCTTGCATCAAATCTGTCCAAAAGTTAAGATTTCCAAGAGCAGGGCAGGTTCTGTATTTTGATCACAAATCAATCAATTCAACTTGGAATTGAGCATGGTTGGTGGCGTTGGAAAATAAATTTGTAGGGGTATAATTTCACAGAAGAAATCATTTTCAAATTTCATTCACAAACAACTCGTTTTTTAGCATCAAGATACAAGTCCTGTCCTGTCTCCTAGAGAGAAACGAAACAGGACAGTGATTTTCAATCGAATGGTGTGGCTCACTCAAGTGGAACCAGAATGTGCATTTGGTACCAATGGAAAGCTGGGAATGTCTAGTTTCAAATGCCACTGACGGAACTCGATTTTGACATCGGAGCTCAAAATTATGGCCGAAATACGAAAGCTGGTCAGAGCATTACGAAAATAGTTCCAGATTTACTAGATTTGTGAAATCAATTTATTTGACCAACCAAACCTTAATATTTTTCAATGAAACTTTATACACCATATATTCAACATATCAACGTGATATACAAGTCATGAAACCCTCAAAATTTTGCAAAAAGGGGTGCGATTAAAACAGGGCAAATCTGAACATTTTTTAACTATGCATCTCTTGGAGTCTAGACTAGCTAGGTATCATTAATCTACCTATTTAAACACTAACTAGCATTATATCCATCATCAATCCAAGGGTGGGAGTTCATAGAGCCCACCATCAAAATTTTCCGACATGAAATAAAACAAATAGCATGTGATTTTGGCAAATAATTCCACCACAATAAATCTGTCCTCAGCTAAACAGAATTTCCAGCAGCTAGTTGGTCATAGAACCAATTTTTTTTTCCTCGGTCAGATCGTGGTATTAAGTACTCAAATCCGACATGCAAATACTTGACTAGCTAATCAGATCATCCAAGTCATTGTGGGAATTCATAGAGCCCACTCACCAAGTTTCCATTAAAACTCAAAAGAGCCACCATCGGCTAAGCTGGAAAAAAAATTGCAGCAGCTATGTTTCAACATTTTTGGTCAATTCATCCAACGGATCAAGTACTTTACAACTGAATATCTTACAAGACTTAAGACACATATATTTCATGCATTTCTAAACATTGTTTGTTAATGAAAAAATTCCAGAAACAACTGCAAATTCTGGTTTCACTCCCTTGGCAAGTCACGTAAATTTTCCAGCATTTACTCAGTCATAAACAAAATTTTCCTTTGGTTAAAACGTTGTATTTGGCACTTAAATCTCACATGCAGAACTACTGAACTAATTAGCTAGCATTTCCAGTCCAGATTCAGCTCAGTTGTTACCAAAAGTTCATCAATCAACCAGCAAGTTGTTCGGCCACTCTCGGATGAGCTTGCAGGCAAGCCGATTCTGTTTCATCTCTTCTTTTCTAGCTTAATCCGAACTAACTAACTTCATGCAAGACTTAATCACCTAGTTCTTAGTTAGTTAACAACATTTAAAAGCTCAGATTACTCCAAAGAAACAAGATTAAAGCTGCATTTCTGTTTCAGCTTCTCGGCAAAACTATTTTCATCAAAAATCAGATTTTCCTTTTCTTTGATTTCCTCATCCGGACACTCCAACCTCACATGCAAGTCCATATACAGCTTAATCTACCTATAATCTATTGGTTTCAGTCCAGAGATTACCTCTACTGGAAGCTTACTCACGCGGCAGAAGCTGAAGTTGTCTTACTCTCCTCACGGCTAACTCACGCACGCGATGGATGATTGGCTGCTGTCTTGGTTGCCGGTGGTTGCAGGTGTGGTGGTGTTGCGGTTGGAGATGGATTGCAGCTGGTTGAAGTGAAGGTGGAGAGTGCAGCAGTAGCTCACGCACTGTCTCTTCCCTCAAGCTCACGGACAGAACAGAAGACTCGCAGCTTGCACGCTTCCTTTCTTTTCTTTTCTCTCGGTTGCAGGCTGCAGCTCTCTCCCTCTCCCTCTCAATCGATGATCACGAGGTAAGGGTATGAAGTGAAGTGGTTGTGTTTGAGGTGGGCTAATGGAGAGGATTTGCGGATGGAGAAGGGTTGAATGTTGAGAGGAGAAAGAAATTGCATTCGGCAGGAATGGAAATGTTGTCTTTTATGGTTGGCCGAGAGTGGTTTTGTGGTTGCATTGTAGTTTTCCGAGAGTGTGGAGGCTAATTTAGTCTTTTCACGTCTCTTCCAACTTTTCCACTTAAGTCCTTAATTTTACCAACTTCTAAAGCTTACCCCAAATGTAAATTAAACGCCTAATAAAATACTAATCTCGCAAAGGTTCAATTATCTAAGTTTTTACGTCCTAAGTATACTTGATATACTTGTATCGATTTTGTCTACAATTTATCAACTGCATTTTAATACTAAGGTTCCTATTAACCCTTAACATTATTAACAATTAAACTTAGCTATCGGAATTTAAAGAATTTATATTAAGGCAATAATATTAATCTAACTCTAGAAATATTAATTTAGTATAACAAAACCAATTAATTGAATATTTGGCACAATTATATTATTTTTCACATAAATTATTATTTTTTTTTTTGTTTTAATAACTCAAGAAAATAAAATAAATTCAAAATATATATAATTTCTCGAATCGATTATTTACTCCAGTCGCGTATTTACTATTTTCACCTAACGAGCCTTCAGAAATTAAATTTCGAAACGAATCGCTTTAAAAATATAACTAAGCTATGGATACATTTAATTAGGGCTAAAAAGGTTAGAAAATAATAATCGGAGAAATCGGGTGAGTAAATACTTATTTGAGCCAATAAAATAAATAAAATAAGCAAAATTTTCGGGTCCTCACAAAAATAAATTTGGTTCCATTCTGAATTTGACTGCAGGACAAAAAAGGCAAGCTCTTTTCTTGACTTTAGAATATGTCTTAACAGAAGAAGATGAACCAACTGATCAAACTGTTATTGCTTTGCAAGTACCAGTAGACATTCCAAGACAATACTCATATAAGCCTCTGGAACTAGCAAAAACTTGTCCTCAAGCTCTTGTACATATTTTTCCTACTAAGTATGATAAACCTATCCCTGTGATCGCGTTTTTTGATTCACAAGTAGCCATGTCTACACTAAATTATGAAGTCCTTCCAGAAAAGGAATGGAAACATGAATGTCATGACTTTAGAGCTGCAAATGGTGAAATTTTTGAAACTAAAAAATTTACTACAAATCCTATTATCTAACAGTTTCTTCCTAATTGCAGGATCAAAACTCACATTCTTGGATCATCAGTGCATGGGAAAGATTTGATCATAGGTTTTGACATTTACGAAAAGGAGAAATTTCTAATGAAGCCAAAAGGTATTCAGTCCAAGAAATTCTTCAAACTATATATGTGAGGACTCGTAAATTTCTTATATTTTTCTCAAAATGCCTTTTTATTTAGAAATTATTCATTTATTATAGCCCTTCTACCCAATCGTTCCACAATGAGTGTAAATAAACCTAGAAAGTAGGGTTTCACTTTTGGTTTCAAGATTGGAGCAAAATTAGGGTTTTCGCGATTTTTCGCCGGATGAATTTTCGGTACAGAGCAAGGATCAAATTTGGTGATTAAAAATGACTTTTAAGTGAGAAATAATATGTGATTAGGAGCAGTGATATAAGGTTAGTGAATAGGAAGTAAAAACCCTAGTACGTGTGTTTTTAAGAAAAACGGCGCGAACCGACAGGTACCGCGCACTACCGATTAAACGCACCACTTGACCACCACTTTCTTACCACATGAGCTCATTAATACTTGAGCAAAATATCCCCTCAATTCCAGCTGGCTTTGACCGAAATTGGTGGCCAAAAATACAAGGAGAAGAAAGAGAAAATTTTGTGGTTGTGGTTGATCCAAGTGTTAGCAAAACTTGTGGCTTAGACTAATCCTAATCTTCTTGCCTTTTAATCACCATAGAGCAGCCTTTCTTCTTCATTTTTCCTTGAGCTTGGCCGAGACAAGAGAGAGAGAAAGGGGGAGCAAGAGAAAACAATTTTCTTCTTGATTTGCACCATCTAAGTGAGGAATCAAAATTCTAAACCGATTAAAGAGTGAGTTGTGGGCTTGGGAAGCTAGGGGAACTAAAAATTTCCAAAGGAGGTGAAGTATCACTCTTTCAAGCTTTGTTTTTGAGGTATAAGATCTGATCATGGTTCTTGTTCTTTTAAATTTTGGTTTAAGATGTTATCTAGCTCATGTTTTGATTAGACTACAAGTTATACAAGTTGTTGTGATGATTTTGGATGATATATGCAAGTTAAGGTTTGATGATTTTCTGCCTAAACTTGTTGCATGGTTAGTATATGTTGTATATAAGGTTATATAAGGGGCTTTGGTAGTGATTGGAACAAGGAAAGGAAGAAAGTTCAATTGAAAACCAAAATTTCCAGATTTCTGGAATTTCATGTTTCAGTTCTGCCCGGTACTGTTACTCATAGTTAGAGGCCGAATTAGACTTGGCATAAAACATGAAAGTCGTAGATAATGGTATTTTATAGTTTCCTACAAAATTTCAGGTCAATCAGAGCAACGTAGTCCGTGAAACGACTTAAATACCCCTGCTGCCCTGTTTCTACCCGAACTTGATAATTGCTTCTGTAATTGGTTAATTTGGTTGGGAATACTTCTGATTTGGTTATTAACGCCTTCTTAATAAATGTAGACTTGTATCTTAGCTTTCAAATGGCTTTGGAATCACTTGATTTGGACTTAGGGAACCTGATTTATGATATTTGAGCCAGAATGCGGTTTGTAAACCTGTTTTGACGGTGCTGGTTTGGTATACTGATCTTTTGACCTAGTTGCACTACAAATTGGATTGAGTGACCTTCTTCAATCTTGTAGCCCCCTGTCTTAGCTTTGAAATGGTATAAGTTTCACCTCAATCTGATAAGCGTAGCCTCGGATGTACCCATTCCGTAAAACCCTATCAAATCTGTTTTTTTTTTTTGTAAACTTCATTTCCACATTTGTTATTAGTTGATTTATGTCCTTGTATTGTCTTGAGCCTATGGAATGGCTATTGAAATGCATTTGTGTTGTGTATAAACTTGGGCTTGAATGAGAAAAATAATGAAGCCAAAATGGCTGGAAAATTAGGTAAACACAAAGGGCGTGCTGCCCAAATTTTCGCTCAAGGACTCAGTTTCTATTTAAATTTGTATATTTTCGTTTGGTAAATACTATGACCGTTTTACCATTCCAAAACATGATACCTCTTCGATTTGAAACGCCAAATGTTTACTTACTCCGTACCCAAAATATAGAAGTATGAGTTAGGGTTTTATCGGCCACAAGTGAACTACTTTCAAGTACGGTTTTAAGAGTCTTCCTTTTCCATATGATTTTCATCAAAACCCTTGTTATATAACCTCTACTTGAATATATAGTGACTTTTAGTCATACAAACGATTCTTTACGATTCCGAAAGAATATTTTCTTAGCCTATCTATTTGTCTTTTGATTTGTCGTTAGTCAAATGTTTTCCGTTGGAATTCTATAAGCCTTTTGAGCTTGGTTTTGCGATTGATTTTGAAACCCTAGTTATTTTCATCCTTGGGTCCAAACAACCCTCTTTTTACTTGAAAGTCATCTTTACACGCTTTACTCCTAATTAGTCAGGTTTCTTCGTTTCCCCTTAAATGTTTTGCTCGATAAACTGTAATATGTTCTCTTGTTCAATCTTAGGTTTCATTGTTGACTAAGGGTAATATCCGAAAGGATATTTTGCACGTTATTTTGCATAACTAGGTAAGTGTTCCTTGTTTGCTATATTTTCTTCACTTCATGACTTGTATTATTGTTTGATAACGTGTTAAGTGCTTTCAATGATTTCCAAAACGAGTTTTCTAGGCGCGTGTGTACTTTATCGCACCCGAACTAAATAAATGTGAAATTCTCAAAGATTGAATGATTGGAACGTTACTTGTGCATGAATGTAAGCCTTTTGGCTGAATTGGGCCCTGCCCTTTGTTACCGATCGACTCGAGCCAGAAGCGGACTCGGTCGGGCGATATGGTGACCCTGGGTGAATTTGGTATACTCGAGTATTACCTTGTAGTCCGGCTACGTCCGGATGGGTGGAGTCCGGCCAACGTCCGGATGGGTGGAGTCCGGTCAACGTCCGGAAGGGGATGAATGAACGAATGAAGGCACGAGGGTTTTACTTCTCAAAAAAAAAGGAAATTTTCAAATAATTGGAGGAATAAGGGATAATGTCAGGGGAACGAACGAACGAACGAATAGCTCCATGTGAGCCCGTATCCTTTTAATGAATGTTACTATCGCTTTCCATTGTAAACATTTCTTGAATTATTGATACTCCATGTTTAACGTATTGAATTGACTATCTGACTATGTGTTTGGAACCTCACTGAGCTTTTAGCTCACCCCCTTTAGTTTTGTTTTCCTTAACAGGGGACGGCGAACAGGATGAGAGCATAGACTAGCCTAGTCTAGTTCTTTTGTTTTTCTTTGTTATGGTTCTCGCCTTAGTGCTTGGAACGGGCTGGACGTATGAAGGATTGAGAACCTTTGTATATTCGATCTTTATACTCCCTTTTGGGATAGCAATGTATATAAGTTCCGCTTTAAGTTGGGATCGCTGCCCTATTTATTCTTGTGATTTATTCCGATTTTAATTGAGAACTGTAGTGAACGACTGAGTCCCGGGGAGAGTTGGGCAGGCGACCCGCCGAACCCTGGGATACGCCCTAGGGGGAGGTAGGGCCGTCACAATATATACAAATTCAAAACCTATACCTTCAAACTGCATTACCTGAGCAAAGCCAAGTGGAGATTTTCAAAAAAAGATTGTAGAACAATCTTGAGCAGAAAATCCTATTGAGTTTCTAAAAAAGTGTGACCATCCCCTTTGGAAAAATTCATATTTCTTCATAAAGCTTCCTTTCAAAAAGAATGAAGATATCAATCCCACAAAAGTCAGCCACTCTAGAATGAATCCTAATCATTTGAAATTTGCTGAAAATAAGTGCTTAGAACTCCTTGAATTTGACCTAATTGAGAAGTCTGATTCTCTATAGGCTTGTCAGGCATTTTATGTGAATAAAAGATCTGAACAAGTTCGAGGTAAAATGAGGCTTGTCATCAATTATCAACCACTAAACCTTTTCTTGGCCGATGACAAATTTTCTATTCCAAATAGGAGCACTCTGTTTTCTCAGATTTCAAAAGCTAAATGGTTTTCAAAATTTGATTTAAACATTGATTTTTTGCAATTGGCATTTGTATTGAGGATAGACACAAGACAGGGTTTTGTATTCCAAACCATCATTTTCAATGGAAGGTTATGCCTTTCGATTTAAAAACAACACCCTCCTTGTTTCAAAAAGCAATGGTAAAAGTTTTTGAACCTATCCTCCATACTGCATTAATTTTTATAGATGATACTCTGTGAGGACTCATGTTTTATTTCTTAAAATAGTCATTTTTACAATTATTTGCCTTAGAGTTAGTTAATTATATTTTAGTTGCATGAATTTCTTTTAAATTTCGCTTTATCGCACGTGAGTCGATAGTTCGCGCATTTTACGTTGGAACGACTAAGTGGAGATTTGAGAAATTAATACTAAACTCGTTAGAGTGAGTAATTACAGTGTTAAAGGAATTACATTGGAGGATTAGTGCATGAGTGTATCAAACAAGAGAGAAATCGATAGTGCACGACAGTATTTCGACAACTATTCAAAGTTGACTTTCTGCACCCAACTTAAAGCAACTTTCCTTCATTCTTCCCTCACAAGCTAAACACTCAAACCCTCATCTTTCTCCTCTCCATTCGGCCGACCAACCAAGAAAGAAAAGAAAGAAAATCTCCATTTCCTTTAGCTTCCATTTTGACTACAAATCATCATCCAACTTTCTAGTTTCTTGGAGATTCATCCTAGCTTGGAGTAAGAAGCAATCTAGTGGAATTTCTTGGAGGAAATTTCGGTGGAAAATCTGGTTTTCTTCTAGGGTTTTAAGGGTAACCACTCCACCTCTTTTATCTTTCAAATTACAAGAAGTTTAACGGTTAATCTTCATGGGTTTACAACCCTAAGCAAGAAAATAGGCTAGCGGACTTGAGGAACCAATTATTTCGCTTTAAATCATAGGCTAGCAGACTTGATGAGACCTCTAGGTAGCTGACTTGAGGCTTGATTGTTTGGTTGTGGTTGTTTATGTGATATATAGCTTGATTACGGTTAGAAAGTAGAGAGAAATCAAAGGAAAACTTGGAAAGATAGCTGGCCGAAAATTCTGTCCATGTTGTCCTGTCTTTATTTCAAAATTTTGATGCTTGGTTGGCTGTGAAATTGATGGATATATGTTGTATATTTTGTGTAAAAAGTGCCTTTCAAAAATCGTATCGAATGGTTGCACAAAACTTGAGTTTTGGTAAAGATTCAAATCTGGAAAAAATGTATAGCACGGTACCCGGACAGTAGTCCTTTGTCCGAACATAACTTTTGGTACAAAAGTCAAAATTGAGTGCCGTTAGAGGCATTCAAAATTAGACATTTATAGCTTTCCAACAGTATAAAAATCCTCTACTAGTTCATTTCGAGAGATCTGTACCGAGTTGGCAAAATCGGCTATTCTGTTTTGACTGGCTGTTTGAATGAAACTGGGAAGCTGCATTTTGTGGATCGATTTTGTCCCACTTGTGAAAAGATTTCCAAAATGATATCTTCTGATAAATTGTAGCATTTTGAACCTAGTTTCCAACTCCATCAACCATTCTCAATTTGGAGTTGTATAGAGTTAGATATGGCTTGATTTCGAAAACGCGACAAAGCTGGAAACTGGAAACTTTTCCCTTTCTTGCTGACCGAATGGTCAAATCTGTTTTGGGATGTTATATTTCGAAATTTTAGTGTCATTTAACCATCAATTTCTTATTAAATATTTCTGGAATCTTGGTTTAAAAAATGGAGCGAATTGGGGCAGATTTCGTCGGACAAAACTTTTGGAAAAGAAAAAGAAATAGGATGGCAGATTCACTACTTTGAAAGATTTCACGAACTTTGATCGTTTTGTTAACTGCCTTCCCGTGCGAATTTTTATCTAAATTTTGATGGAGAGGTAGTCCATATATGGAAGTTTAAGTTTACCAATTTGGTGTAATTTCAATACTATTTCGATATTCAAATGATGCCCCAAAGATTGCTCTTCAAATCTGGAAATTCACTGTTCAAGTAGTGAAAATCAACCGACTTTAAGCTATTATATCTTGTTGCTCAAAACTCTGAATTTAGTTCCGTTTGTTGCGTTTGAAACCTTGTTTGGAACTCTTATTTTGTTATGAATTTCAAATGCTGATTTACTTTCTGTGAATTTTGCCAAATTTTCAAATATCGCCGAAAATCAAGACTGGTTCTGTCTTGGTTTCTTGAATCAGCAACTTTGAGCTGAAAAATGAATGGCTTCCATTTACAATATTGGAAAAGTATCTTCTAGGAACTTTTAATAATTTGAATCTAGTTTCCAACGGTATAAAGTTTTCCATTTTTGGACATACGAAACTCAAGATCTGATTTTACCAAATTTGTCATGCAAAGCTGAAATTTTCTGATTTCTTAAGAGTTGAACTTTAAGATCTTGTTACATTCTTTTGATATTGATAGTTTATTTTAAAACCGATTTCATGGAGGATACAAGTTTCCTTGGTGACTTTAAATCCTCACTTTTGGATCTTGAATTTCATTAGACTGAAGCTCTTTTAAGACATTGTCTTAATTTTAAGCGTGTACACATTCTTCCTTAATTGATAAGGAGTTCTGAATGTATGAGACTGATTGTTGGTCATTTTTCTTCAGGCGCTCAAGAGGGTCTTGAGGAGAATCTCGGGGCGAACAACTAAAGACTTTACTTGCTCACTTACCTTGATTTGGTGAGCGTCAAGTGCATGATTTGTTGCCTAATACTTGCAATACTTCTTGTTGAATATGTGAATTGTACTTGTCGAGATGAGTGTGTACTTTATCGCATTCGCTCTCTTTTACTTGATTAGATGATAAACTTGCTCATACTTGAAATTATACTTGTGTCGATTGGAGTGAATCTCATCGACTTATATTTGAAATTGTTGATTGGAGCGTTGTCTCGTCGACCATTCTTACTTGTAGGGGACGCCCAACCTCGTTGGCTAACTTTACGAATCGAGCCAGCATGGGTTTGGTCGAGAAGCTTAGTAAACCATGAGCAAACATGAAGCTTGATCTATTGGAGAGTTCTTGTTTGGCATACTCACGTAGTATTGCCACGATATACTCGAGTAATATCAAAACCTTGACGAGCGGGCCAGGTATAGGGGGTGTAACGGTGAACGGAATCTAGGGAAAGTGGAGTTCCAACGGAATTTGATACTTACTTGGTTGACGAAGTGTCAGCATGGAATTTGATCAAGACCTTGACCCTGCTACGTGTAATTTAGCTCCTAAGAGCTACAGTATCCTTGAATTGTTTCTGCTTACTTTTCCTACTTGAAATGCTAATTACTCGAACTTTACAGTTTTACTTACTGTATAAATGTTAGTATTACTTGGACTATGTGTTTGCATGTGTGTTTCTTGGCCTCACTGAGCATTCGCTCACCCCATTAGTTTGTTTTCCTTAACAGGAGCTCGAATTGGAAAGAATTTTGGGGAGCCGTGTGAGGATCCGAAAATTTTCTTATTTTCGTCATATATTACTGGTTTATTTAAATAGTTATTCACTCATTTTCTCCAAATTATTTAATTCGACTACTTAAAATCCATTTATATGGAAAAATGCCTCTCTTATGTTTTTAAAGTGTTTTGTTAGAAAAATTATTTTTTTAAAAACTCGTTTAGTTCGGAACACGAATACACGTTTTTCGAGGCTACATTTGAATTGAGAGTGTATTAATTTTGGAGAAGTAAGAATGATCAATAGTAGATTAAGAAAAGTTAATTTGAGAATTGAGGAATTAACACTCGACTCATGTGAGGATTCGCAAAATTTACTTATTTAAATTTCCTATTTCTAACTTATTTAATTATTTACTTGGCCATTTACTCCGAATATTATTTTCTAAACTCTTTAGACCTAATTACATGGGTCTATAACTCAATTATATTTTTAAAGTGATTCGTTTAAAAATTTAATTTTTGGAAGCTCGTTTAGTGAAAATAGTAAAAAAGTGTTTGGAAATTTTAACCGATTGAGAGTACAAAAAGTTTGGAAAATTAGAGACTTACACAATGGTACTAAAATAGGTAATTTTATGTTTAAGTGCTCAAGTGATAGTTATTAGTACTATCGTTATAAGAAATTCTTGAAAATTCGACTTTATCGCGCACAAATCGGAAGTACGCGTTTTTACGCGCGCGATTAATTGAAGGACTTAAGACTATGATTTTTAGACCATTAAGAGTGAATAATAATAGTATGAATACAAGTGCATTAGAGGTTTAATGCATTAGTGAAATAAACTCGAGAGGAATCGAGTGCGAAACGCGCGCGTGTGCACACTAGTCCTAGTTGACTTTTGGATCATTTTGAGCCACTCATTCTTAAGTCTCTCAAGAAGCTTTTTCAGCTGCAAAACACACTCTTTTCCTCACCATAGCAGCCGTGCATCAAGAAAGAAAAAGAACCAAAAAGCTCTTCCAATTTCTTCTTCATTTCTTCATCAAATCTTCCACCAAATCACACCAAAATTTAACCACACTTAGCTAAACACTTGGAGATCATTTTAAGCTGCAAAAAGGGGGAGCTTTTCATGGTTTTTCTTGGCCAAGAGGCAACCAAAAAAATTCTGTCTTTGTTCATCACACAAGTAGGTAACGATCCAACCTTCGAATTTTGGTTTATGGAAGTAGAATTACACGTATAAACTCTTGCATGCATGTGGGTAGTCTTGTTTATGATGAATTTTTGTTTGGTGGGCTCTATGAACTCCCACTTTTGATGGAAGGACTGATTTGATGATTGATGATGAAAATAATGTTGGTTTAGTGCTTATATTGGTGGATTAATGTTGGGTTGTTGATAGAAACTCATGGATGGTGCAATGACCAAAAGTGACCATTTTGCCCCTGGTTTGTTCCACCACTTTTGTGCAAAATTTTGAGGTTCTAATGGTTTGTTTATGTTGTTTACATGTTATATTGGTTGTGTAAAAAGTTTCATTGAAAAATAACATGATTTGATCACCCCAAATGTCGGAAATTCGAAAGCTTGAAAATCTGGAATTTGAATCCCGTCACTGCCCAGGTAGTCTTCTTGTTTCGGCCATAACTTGTTGCTCCGATGTCAGAATCGAGTGCCGTTTGCGGCACTAGAAAATAGACATTCCTAGCTTTCTGTTGGTATAAAATTCATGTCCTGGTTCTACTTGAGCTAGCCAAACCATTCATTTGAAATCCACTGTCCTGTTTCGTTGCTTCCTGGAAGGCAGCTCATGAGCTGCAACTTAATGCTCACGAACGAGCTGGTTATGGACTGATTTTGAAAATGGTTTCTTCTGAGAAAATGTAGCCTTATGAGTCTATTTTCCAATTCCACCAACCACGCTCAATTCCGAGTTGAATTGAGTGATTTATGATCAAAACTCGAATCTGGTCTGGTGAAGGAATACCTTACATTTGGACAGATTTGAACTAGCAATGATTTGGGACTTGTTATCCGAAATTTCTTGGTGTAAATCACCGATCAAATGTACCTTGGACATATTTTAGACATTACTTACTGGAATAAATCATGTTTGAGTCGTTTCTTGGCCAAATGTTTGGAAAACGGCAAAACGGAAGCTCAAAGGCAGCTTAGCCTTCGAACTTCTTGCGATTTCAATGGTTTTGTTAACCGACTTCCCGTTCATATTTTTCCATGAAATTTGTCAAGGGAGTGACCCTTATATGGTAGTATATTCATACCAAATTTGGTGCCATTTTGAGTCCATTTTGCTACCAAAAAAAAGTCCCAAAGTTTGGAACTCAAATCTGGAAACTAGCTTAACAGTTTCATTTTTCCTCCAACTTTGAGCGACCGTATCTCGGTGCTCAAAACTCCAATTCTTGATCCGCTTGTTCTGTACTAAACTTTACTTTCAACTCTAAATGAGTTATAAATTTCGGAGGCCGGTTTGCAACGTATGAATTTTACCGAATTTCCAAAGTTGGCGAAAAACCAACCTCAAAACTGTCTTGCAAGTTTAAAACAGTAACTTTGAGCCAATTTTGAATGCCTGCCATTTGGAATCATGGAAAAGTGTATTCTAGGAACTTTTAGTATATTGGAAGTAGTTTCCAACGGTACCAAATTTTCCAATTTTGGACGTGTAGAAAGTGAGATACGATTTTTCAAAGTAAGTGTAACAAATCTGAAAATTTCTAACTTCAAGGAAATGGAGTTTTGCAAACTCTCTCTTTTTCCTTTGATATAGCTGGATCGTTTTACACTCGATTTCAAGGATGAAAATCAGATTTTGCTTGTATTTTAAAACCTCACTTTTGAGTCTCGATTTACGAGTAATTAAGACTCATTCTCGTGAAATTTTCTTAGATTGTACAAGGGTACAATCTTCCTTACTAATTGGGATGTATAAGTGATAGTTTATTATTAAATGCTCAGGTGCTCAACAGGACCTTCCAGAGGATCTCACGGGAGACGCCTAAATCATCATTTGAACTTGCTACTTGAATCACTATGAGTGTCAAGTGCATGAGTTTGTTGCTAAATGGTTAATTGGTTCTTATCCGTTATGTGAATTTGAAAATTTGAGACGAGTGTGTACTTTATCGCACTCGCTCTCTTTCGAATGAACTTATATTTGAATTTTGCTATGTGAATTCATATTCGACTTGTACATAGTAATGTGGATGTGATTCGTATTTGTGATTCATATATGTGATCCGTAATTGTGATTCCTATTTGGAATCATCGATTTGAGCGTTGTTCATCGACTTATATCCGTATTCGTATTTGCATTCGTATTCGTATTCGAGGGACGCCCAAACTCATTGGCTAACTTTGCGAATCGAGCCAGTATGGGCTTGGTCAACAAGCTTAGCAAACCATGAGTATTCGTAGAGCATGATCTATTGGAGAGATGTTGCTCGGCATTACTCGTACAGTATTGCCATGATATACTCGAGTATTATCAAAAAAAAAATTTGATGAGCGGGCCCGGTAAGGGGGTGTAACGGTGACGGGATTCGAAGAAAAGTGGTGTATCTACGGATTCGATACTTATGTGGTTGGCGGAGTGGCAACGTGAGATGTGATCAAGACTTTGACTCGACTACGTGGAATTTAGCTCCTGAGAGCTACAGTATCCTTGAATTGTTTCTATTTATTTTTCCTATTCGAAATGTGAATTATCCGAACTTTATAGCTTTACTTACTATGTAAATTGTGGCTACTTGGGTTATGTGTTTGCATGTGTGTTTCTTGGCCTCACCGAGTATTGGCTCATCCCATTAGTTTGTTTTCCTTAATAGGAATGGAGGAAGTGAACTTCGGAGGAACCCCTTTTGATGTATTTTGGTATTAGGGTTTCAAATGTTTTGGCTGGACTTGTGATTGTTGTATAGTTTGGGGAACTGATGTATCTTTTGGGAACTTGATGTAAGGATTGGCTAACTGATATATTTTGAACTCGTGGTGTGAGCCTTGGATGGTTGATTATGGAAGCGACTTTTCTTTATTTGGCTCGTATTAATTGTTATGTATCGATAAGATTGAATCAATTTGTCTTGAGTCCTGGCGAGAGCTGGGCAGGCGCCCCGTGTGAGAACCCGTAATTTTCATTTTCTAGGTTTCTCGTATTTTTATGGCTTGTTTTCTGCATTTTCGTGATTAGAAAAATTTCTAGATGAATTTAAGGAGTAGATATAATTTTTAGATGCTTTTTCTAGTATCGAATGGATTTTGAGAAATTAAGAGCGTATACCGGACGTGGGACCCACTAGTGCGAAAAGTTCGGAAAAATTTGGCCAATTAGGTTAAGTTTTGGATACTGGAATTAATTTACCGGGTGTTAAGAGATAATTAGAGGAGGCTAAGTGGATTGGTATAAGAGAGACAAGATAGGTAAGCATTTAATAAAAGGCGACAAGTGTCACCATTTGAGTGGGTTTACCTTTAAGACCACTATTCATGGTCTTACCAATTGACTAACTAAATCAAAAAACAACCAAAATTTCTCCATTTCTCTTCCCTTGTTGGCCGGCCCTCTCTCTCAAAAAAGAAAGGAAGAAACTCTTCAAGTTTTGCTTCCATTTAGCTCAAATCCATCCAACCAACCATTGAAACTTGCAATTTCTCCATAAAACATCTTCAAGTAGTGTTAGTGAGTTGATTTGTGGAGTTATTTGGAAAGCTAAGAGGACCTATTGCTCTCTCTCTCTTGTTTCTAAGGTGAGTTGTGAAGAACCACCCTCCTCCCTTAATTGATGCTTAAATCATGATTAGTGGTAGTATGAGATGCAATATTATGGATTATTTCTTGATTTGTGGTTGAAGTGATGAAGTTTTATTATTTTTGGGGATTTTTCTGTTTTACTATGAACATGATTGTGTGGCTATCTATGATGATTGGAAAGGGTATGTAATGACTCTAGGAGGTGGAAAAAGTGATTAATTGCAACCAATTTCTGGTTTGGAAGAAATTTCAGAAAATTAGGGTTTTAGTGGGAACATTCTGCCCGAATTTATAGTTCCTAGTTAGAGGCCGAATTGGCCTTGGCTTAAAACATGAAAGTTGTAGGGAATGATATTTTAGAGGTGCCTACAAAATTTCAGGTCAATCAGAGTAGTGTAGAATGAGAAAAGTCGAAATTACTATTGCTGTTCTGGTTTTACCCGAATGTAAGAATTGCGCCTGTAATTGGTTATTTTGGCTGGAATTTCTTCCGAATTGGTTGTTGAGGCCTTCTGATGAAATGTAGCACTGTTTCTTAGCTTTCAGATGGTTTTGGAATTTCTGGATTTGGACTTGGAGAGCCTGAGTTATGATGTTTCCGCTAGAATGCGTTCTGTGAATCTGTTTTACGGTTTTGGTGTAGTATCTTGCATTTTTGACATGGTTGCACTCAAAAATGGGTTGAGTAACCTTCTGTGATGTTGTAGCCCTGTCTTTTAGCTTCGAATCGGTGTATCGTACACCTTCATCCGATAATCGTAGTGAAATTGGTGCCATTACCGCAAAATGAGGTCAAAAACTGTTTTTTTCAGGGCCAAAGCTAATTGCATTTCCGAATTTTCTGGTTTCCTCTAATGTTTGTATATGCTTATGGAACCCTATTGGGGTCATGTTTGGCCTTGGTTTATGACTCGTTATCGAGTCTCATTGTACTTGTTTGCATGTTTTAGGGCGTGACGGTGGTGCACAATGTTCTTTTGACGGAAGTGCATGAAACCACATTTGCGAGCTTGGTGAGTGTACTACTCACTTGTGTGTGTTAATATATGGCTTTGATACTTGAACTTGGTGCTTGGAATGTTAATTTCTTGAAGTGAAAGTGTACTTTATCACTCTCACTTATATGCTTTATATCATTGTTATCATGTGATTGAAATGTTACACGAAGTGTTACTTGAAATGAAAGTACATGGCTTGGTGTCGTTTGGACGAGTATCCAACGACTACAATTGTTATTTTTTAGCTCAACCCCATTGGTAGTTGATTGAATCGAGCCGGCGAGGGCTTGGTCGTGCCAATTGATATGCCTAGTGTTATATGGAATCTTGTAGTATGCGAGACTCTCGATTCCGGTTTACTCGAGTAATACCAAAGTGCAAGTGTTTGGATTTCAGGCCCGGTAGGGGTATGTTAGGTGGAAGGAGTGGAAGTAAAGTGGAGTCTACGGTTGGTACTTATGAACATTGACGGAGAGTCAATGACGTCCGATCAAGAAATGCAAACGAGGAAAGGGCTCTTGAGAGCCATCCGTATCCTTTTATCACCATATTTGACGTGTGCCTTTGCTTATTTTTACTATATTGAATGAAAGCTTGATGCTTATATGCACTTGGTTGCGTAAGTGATAGTAACTCACTGGGCAATTAGCTCACACCGTTCCTTTTGTTTTTCTTACAGGAATATGACTCTTTTTGGAATGAATCTTGATAGATGGTTGCCGAATGAACTAGATGTATATCTCTTTTGTATTGTATATGAAGTGAAACCCTAAATGTATCTTTAGGGCCGTTTTCACTTTCAATTTGGCAAACCGTGTATATATTAACTTTTGAAAACTTTTGTATGTCACTTTGGATTGTAATTGCTAAAGTTCAAGATGTGAATGTTTGTTTGATATTTGGTTGCGTTCTGATGGGTCGGTTACTATTCATGGCCGACTCCGAATTTTATTTTTTTATTTTGGGTTATTTTGCCCTTTTGCCTTGTTTACGCGCGTTATAAGTTCCGGAACGCAATAGATCGCTCTAAACTGCACCGTTAATCCTGGCGAGAGCTGGGCAGGCAGTCCGCTAACCTCTTTGGTTCTCCTTAGGGGAAGGTGGGGCTGTCACATCCCGCGGATACCCTTGGGTTCGCCCTTGGGAGAAGTGGGGGCGTCACAAGCCGACTTGAGTACTTTTGATTAAGGCCTTAAGATGTAATTTGACTAGTTGGCTTGTAGTGGTTTTTTTGTGAGGACTCATATTTTTATTCTTAAAATAGTTATTTTTATAATTATTTACCCTAGAATTAGTTAATTATATTTTAGTTGTGCGTTTGCCCTTAAAATTCGTTTTTCGCTCGCGAGTCGAAAGTTCACGTATTTCGCATCGGAACGGCTAAGGGGAGATTTAAAAAATTAATACTAGACTACTAAAGGTGAATAATTATGTGATACCCCAACTTTTAGAATGCTATTGTTTTACGGTTTCTTTAGTTCATTTTATTCTAAAACATTATTTTGTTTAAAGGAAGATACTAAAGTTATTTCTTTGGGTTTGATTTAAAAACCTTGTTTTGTTTTAAAAGATTAGAAACCCTAATATTTTAATCAAAAACCCTAGTTTACTTGTGACTAACCGGTTTTCTTAAATCTCTCCTATTTTAATTGAAACCCTAATTTTAAAGCCCTACCACCCAGTCATTCCACAATAAGTGCAAATGAACCTAGAAAGTAGGGTTTTACTTTTCGGTTTTAAGATTGGAGCAAATTAGGGTTTTCGTGATTTTTCGTAGGATGATTTTTCGGTACGGAGCAAGGATCAAATTTGGTGATTAAAAGTGACTTTTAGGTGAGAAATAATATGTGATTAGAAGCAATGATAAAAAGTTAGTGAATAGAAAGTAAAAACCCTAGTACGTGTGATTTAAGGAAAAACGGCGTGAACCGACGGGTACCGCGTGTTACCGATTGAACGCACCACTTGACCACCACCTTCTTACCACATGAGCTCATTAATACTTGAGCAAAATATCCCCTCAATTCCAGCTAGCTTTGACCGAAATTGGTGGCCAACAATGCAAGGGAAAGTGAGAGAAATTTGCATGGCTTTGGTGGTGCCAAGTGTCACCACCCTATGGCTCTTTGCTTATTTTTTTTTCTTGCCATTTATCCTTCATTTCCTTCATTTCTTTTCTGGTGTTGGCTGAGCTTAAGAGGGAGAGAAAGAGAGCAAGAAACAAACTTCCTTCTTCTTGATTTGCACCATCCAAGTGAGGAACCAAAATTCTAAACCGATTAAAGTGTGAGTTGTGAGCTTGAGAAGCTAGGGGAACCAAGAATTCCAAGAGGAGGTGAAGTATTACTCTTGCAAGCTTCATTTGTTGAGGTATAAGGCTAAACCATGGCTTTGGTTCTTTTATTTTGGTTTAAGTTGTTGTATAATTCAAGTTGTGGTTGGATTAGTAGTGAAACAAGTTGTTATGATGATTTAAAGGTGATATATGTGATTTAGGGTTTGAGGTATTTGCTGCCTATACTTGCTATATGGATGATATATGTTGTATTTAAGCTTATATAAGTGGTTGTGGTGATGATTGGAGCAAGAAATCAAGAAAGGTTGCATTGAATCCCAAAATTCCAGATTTCTGTAAAATTTCAGCTCTGTTCTGTCCGATTTTATTGCACCATGTTAGAGGCCGAATTAGGCTTAGCATAAAACATGAAAGTTGTAGCCTCTTAAGTCATGAATATTCCTACAAAATTTCAGGTCAAGAAGATCAGTGTAGCCTGAGTTATAGCCAAAACACTTGCACCTGTTTTGTACACTGGATTGTGTTACGTTTTTTAATTTTGCTTCTGACCATGCTCTGTCTGTTTTGATAACGTGCGAACTGGGTGTTGATTACTTCATAAGAAATGTAGATCTTGGTCTTAGCTTCGAAACAGTATAAAGTGCATGCCAATCCGAGTTCCATAGCTCCAGTTATGACCAAACCAAGATCGGTTGTCAGAACTGCCTTCGAATTTGGACAGTTCTGACAGGGATGTTTGGACCCGTTTTTCCTCCATGCTCTGTATTGATTCAGCTTTTGGTCCAAACATGAAAGTTATATCCTTATGTCTTAGCTTTCTAACGTCTCTAGAATTTCTTGATTCCGATTTCTGAGCCATGAGTTACGGTCTTTCAAACAGGGCCTGTTTGGTAACCCGAAATGAAATGGCTGGAACTATTTTGTGTGTTTTTGACCAATACCTATTGAGATCTGGGTTGAGATGTCTAAATAAAGGTTGTAGCCCTTCCTCGTAGCTTCGAAACGGTATCTCACCCACCTTGATCCGACATTACTAGCCCAACTTTTGATCAAAACGGTTTGGGATGGCAAATCTGGCCGTTTCCGTTTCCGTTTCCGTGTCCGTCTCCATTTCCGTGTGCCGTTTCCGCACTTGCATGTGCCAATTTTGCCGTTTTACTTGAGTTATGCATGTTAGTGGCCGTTTGTGATATATTGTGATGCAATCTTCTATTTCAGACGGTGACGGGCTAGACGGTGCCGGTGGGGCCTACTAGCTGTATACGTGACGTGATCCTTGCATTTTTGCTATACGTACTTTTGGAGTAAGTATTCAGGCCGTTTGTGTGTATAAACTACTTATGTGTTTTGATGTGAATAAAAGGGGGAGTTAGGCGAGGGTGTACTTTATCACACTCGACCTAAACCCTAGTTTGTACCTATGTTTTTTATGAGATGTGTATACATGAATTATTTTGGGTTTGAACCCCTTGAGCTTGTAGCTCGGGGTGACGTTTGTGAGTTTTGGGTTTGAACCCCTTGAGCTTGTAGCTCGGGGTGACGTTTGTAAGTTGGGGTTGATCTTCCGACCTAGATGGACTATTCGAGCCGGTCAGGGCTTGGTCGAAGCCAGTCCAACTTAGTCTGAGGTCACCAAGTTTGTGAATCCGGTTCATCGAGAATGTGAACCAAGTTTGTGACCCGAGCTTGTGACTCAAGCTCAAGTTTGTGATTTCGTTCGCTCGAGCAAGTTTGTGAGGTGACTGGCCAGTGAGGGTGATAAGGTGTACGGTGGGAGTACAAGTGGAGTTCTACGGACCATTATTTGTGGTCGACGGAGTGTCGACAGGAGATCACACGTGGCATACGATTTGGCTTTGGAGCCAACCTGTATCCTTCATTTGTATTGTTACTTTTGCACTTGACTTGACATTTTGTGAAATAGTTGTTTATCTAAATGTGCAATTTACGATTTTACCCCTGTTTACTTACTAAGCACATAGCTTACCCCGTTTCCTTTGTTTTCCTTAGCAGGGGACAACACGGGGAACTCCTTGGCACATTCACTAGTATAGTTAGGTTTGCTTGTAATAGTTGGACAATTAAGATGGTTATTTTTGTTTTGGTGGTTTGTAGAATGACCCTCCTTAGGGTCTACTTTCTGCTAGTTGTTATCACAATGTAATATAGTGGATTGACTAGTTGCTTTTGGGGATGTAAATAGAATTTTTTTTGGAGTTGACTATTGTGAATAGTACGCTTTTGGTTTATCTAGGTTTTATTGTTTTCAAATTTCGAGTCCTGGCGCGAGCTAGGCAGGCGTCCCGCCGATACCCTAGGGTTCGCCCTTGGGAGAAGCGGGGGCGTCACAAATTACCATATTAAATGAAGTACCTTGGAGGATTAGTGCACAAGTGGTACGAAACCCTCGCGCGACAACTATTCCTAGTTGACTTTTGGATTGCTTAACCCTTTCTTTTCTTCCCAAGCTTCCAAGACATGCTAAAAACCATCTCACACTCTCTCTTACCTCTCCATTTTCGGTCAAAGCAAGACAAGGAAGAAGGAAGAAGAAAAACTACATTGTTTAGCTTCAAATCACTCACCAAACCTCCATCAAATCGCAAATAACTTGGAGTAACCTTCCATCTTGGAGCAAGGAGCGATATTGTGGACTTTTCTTGGAGGAATTTCGGTTGAAAATTCTGGTTTCACCTAGGGTTTGAAGGGTAACCATCTCATCCCTTTAAACTCTTCATTTCTTCCAAGTTTTAGCAGTTAATCTCCCTGGGTTTGAAACCCTAACCGCGTATAGGTTAGCGGGCTTGAGGAAAACCATTTATCTTGCTTTAATCCTAGGCTAGCGGTCTTGAGGAGGCTTGTAGGTAGCGGACTTGAGGATTAAACTGCTTGATTATTGTTGTTTATGTGTTATATGAGAGGATTACAGTTAGAAGGATGAGAGAAAGTTGGAAAAACTTGTTGGATTCAAGCTGGCCGAAATTTCTGGTCTTATTGTTCGGTTTTCATTTCAAAATTTTGATACTTGGTGGACTGTGAAATCGATGGATATATGTTATATATTATGTGTATAAAGTATCTTTCAAAAATCGTATCATTTGGTTGTGCAAAACTTGGGTTTTGGGAAGAGTTTCAAATCTGGAAATTGATAACAGTGCACTCGGACAGTGCTTCTTTGTCCGAATGTATCTCTGTGTACAAAAGTCGAAATTGAGTGCCGTCAGTGGCATTCAAAACTAGGCATTCATATTTTTCTAATGATATAAAAATCACTTACTGGTTCATTTTGTGAGAACCGTAGAGAGTCGGTAAAGTTGGCCGTTCTGTTTTGACTGTGTATGCAAAAGAAACTAGAAGCTGCATCTTGTGGCTCAATTTTGTCCCACTTATGAAATGATTTTCAAAATGATGTCTTCTGATGAATTGTAGTATTTGGAACCTAGTTTCCAGCACCATAAACCAATCTCAATTTGGAGTTGTACAGAGCTAGATATGGTTTGGTTTCGAAAATGCGATAAAGCTGGAAATTGGAAGAATTTCCCTTCCTTGTTGACCAAATGGTTGAATCTGTTTTGGGAGGTTATATTTCGAAAATTTTAGTGTCATTTAACAATAAATTGTTATTAAATGTTTCTGGAACTTTGGTTTCAAAATTGGAGTGAATTGGGGCTGATTGTGTTGGTCAAAACATTTGAAAAGAAAGAAAAGCAAGAGGGCAGATTAGCTTTGAAACATTTTACGAACTTTGGTCGTTTCGTTAACTGCCTTCCCATATGAGTTTTTAACTGAATTTTGGTAGAGAAGTAGTTCATATATGGAAGTTTAAGTGTACCATATTTGGTATGATTTCAATGCCATTTTGATACTCAAATAATGCCCCAAAGATTTCTCCTCAAATCTGGAAATTCACTGAACAGGGTACAAAAACCAACCAACTTCCAACTGTTGTATCTTGTTGTTCGAAACTCCGAATTTGGTTCTGCTTGTGGTGTTTGAAAATTTGTATGGGACTCTTGTTGTGTTACAAATTTCAAAGGTTAGTTCACTTCCTGTGAATTTTAATGAATTTCCAAATATCGCCGAAAACTAAGACTGGTTCTGTCTTGCCTTATTGAATCAGCAACTTTGAGCTGAAAAATGAATGCCTTCCATTTGGAATCTTGGAAAAGTTTCTTCCAGGAACTTTTAGTACCTTGAATCTAGTTTCCAACGGTATAAATTTTTCGATTTTTGGACGTACGAAACTCAAGATCTAATTTTCCAAGTTTTGTCGCGTAAAGCTGAAATTTTCTGATTCTTAAGAAACTAACTTTTAAGAACATTCAACTTCCTTTTGAGATTGAGAACTTGATTTCATGGAGGATACAATTTTTCCTTTGTACTTGATGTTTCCTTGGATTTAAATGAGAAACCTTAATGTTCTTTAATTATGCTTAGTTCTTGACCTAGAACTTGATTTCTCATGGTTTCATTCTTACTTTTGAACTTTCAGTTTGAAAAGGCTTGACTCAATGCTATAACGACTCGCTTTACTCTTTAGTATACAATTGAGAATTATATACCAACCTCTTGTTTCTTCACTTTTTAAGTGCGAAAACCCTAAGGTCTTGTTTTTCACTTTCATATAAATTTGTTGGTCCTTACCTCAGGACTCGAGGGTAATCAAGGATATTATCCAGGAACCGAGACTTATCGCACGTAACTGTGAGTGTTCCTCGCGTGTGTGGGTGACTTAAATAGTCTTACTATATGTTTACTTCATATTTATTATGTGTTTAAGTGTTAAATGCTCCCTATAATTGCTCCTATGTAATTTTTCACCATTTTAAGGCGAGTGCGTACTTTATCACACTCGACCTACGAAAATAATAAATTTCTACCGTTTAACCGTGAATTTCTACCGTTTACCAGTTTATTTAATTATTTGCGCATGTTGTAAGCTCTTAACTGAACTGGGCCCTGCCCTTGGTTGCTAACCTGCTCGAGCCAGGACTGGGCTCAATAGGGTAGGTTGGAATTCTGGGCCACCGTTTCGGTATACTCGAGTATTATCACTGGAGGAATAAAAAGATGGCCAGACAAATCGGGAAAATATTGGAGTTATAAGGTGAAACTAACCGAAACAGTTCCACGTGAACACCGTATCCTTTTAATGTGTGTTTATTTCTGTAAAATGATAAATGTCTCATTCTAATGTGCCAATGTGAAATCTTGAACCATATATGTGTTATACTTAATTTACTTGATTTATTAGAACTGCTTATGTGTTTTGGAATCTCACTGGGCTATTTATCTCATTCCACACTTTTGTTTTTCTTAACAGGATTCAAGACCGAGAGTGCCCGTGAATAGTACTAAGTTATTTTTTTTGGAGATTTTAAGTTGTATTATAGCAGATGGTTGTAGTACATATTCTTTTGGATTGTATTTACGCTTGAAGGTTAACTAATTTTAAGTATTAATATTTTGGAGTACTTTCAATATATATTGAAAATATTTGAAGTGTTTCTAGTTTTTGAATTATGGATTGTAGTGACCTCCGGCGAGAGCTTGGCAGACGTTCCACGGATACCCTTGGGTTCGCCCTTGGGAGAAGTGGGAGCATCACAGTTTTTGGAAAGTTGATTTACCTTGGAGAACTTGTGATGTAAGACTTGAAAGTTTGTTTAAAGAAATGACTTTTCCTTACTTCGACTTTTGTTCTTTGGTTGTGTATCTTTAAGTGTAGATTTAACTTGCATCGAGTTCTAGCAAGAGCTAGGCAGGTGTTCCGCGGATACCCTTGGGTTCGCCCTAGTGAGAAGTGGGGGCGTCACATACTCTACTTTTCTCTGAAGCTTTTGAAGATTATATTAAGCTTTTGTGACGACTTGAAAATTTGCTTATATTTTCTTATAATTCCCTCTTATTTTGAATAAATTATTTTATAATTCCTTTACTACTCATTTTATTCCCACAATAGTTGTAATATATAATAGAATCGAAAGTTTTATTTTACTTTTATAGTTGAGCAAATTAGGGTTTTTGCGCATTTTGGTAGCGCGATCACTTAGTGAGGTGTGTGTACTAAATTTGGTGGATAAGAGCAAGTATTAAGTAAGAGGAAGTGTGTGATTAGAAGTGCTAACAATAAGTTAGTGAATCATACGTTAAACCACAAGTACGAGTGTCGCGCCCCATTTTTTATAAAAATAATAAATTGTTTAAAAAGTGAATTTTTGATTGAAAATGTGAATTTTGATTTAAAAGGAAAATGGGTAAAGAAAATGAAATGGGCCTAAATAGGACTTTGAAATGCGACGATTTGACCCAAAATATAGTTTAAAAAGGGTTTATTGAATGAAAAATGGAGTCGCCACTTGGTATAGAGTTAAGGTGTACCAAGTCACCTAAAATGAATTTTTTTAAGGAAAAGGTAAAAAGAAACCCCTTTTAAACGACTCCTAGTCTACGTAAACCAACGAAAAAGGTTCGGGAGTCACATTTGACGAAAGGGAAAGCAAGGATGAAATCCAAGGCACCCCTTCGACCTAGCCAAGGCTAGTTGCGTGATTTAGTCAAAGATTTTCTTGTGTTAACCAAAGAATTTATCACATTTGGAATGTACTATATGAATGCAAACCTTAGACCTAGGAGGGTATCGGGGGGCAAAATTTCTCTTCAAAGCTTGAGTGGTGCCAATCACACTAATTGTGATGCCCAATAATGACTCTTTGGAGAGGTCACGAATAATGCAAAAATATGAGACTCTAAAAAGAGTCTTAAATGCATCATGTCGGGTACGGGGGACTATGTTCGTGACTCACTTTTCCCTTTAATAGAGGGAATACGAGCGTGCTAAGGCTAGAAAAGCCAAACTCGTCCATATCCCATATCCAAGGGGCTTTCCCTAACCTAATCAAGCAAATGCACTATCCTAATCCTATTTCTAGAATGAAATGCAATTCTAATGTTATGTATCATACATAAGGGGCAAGTAATATACATATAAGGGAAAATATGAGGGAAGGGGTATTCATATATAAGGAAAGTGTCATGCAACATGGTGAAAAAGGCCCTAGAAAGTGAAGATATGCATGAGATGAAATGATTTTATTCACACAATCATGATCTATCGCGCGAAGGGCTCCTAAGGGTCTAGCGTTGGACTAGCCCATGTTTCTACTTTTTCACTAGCGTTGGACTAATGAGAAATCGAACAAAGAGCCACAACTAGCATTGGACTAGTGCGGATTCGGGAACGGCGGCCACAACTAGCGTTGGACTAGTGTGGTGACGACATGCATTTATTATAATCAAATAAATCATGTAAGACCTAATAAAAGCATGTAAACACATAAATCACATATAGCACATAACACATAAGCATGATATCTAGATGCAAGACCCTAAGAAAGCGGTAACACATAGCACATAGACATGCAAAACACACATAAGCCAAACAAAGCAAATAAAGTCCTAACTATTACATTCGGGGGGAAGCCTACTACAATCTAAGAGGGGAAACGGAATGAAATAAATAGTTAAAAATAAACCTAACTATTACAATTGCGGCATTCAAGTGCCTTCCCAAATGATCGAAAATTGAACTAAAATTAAAGCGAAATTAAATAACTAAAGAGATAAATAAAGTAAAAATGAAATGAAACACTTAAAATCTTGCAATTGCACACATAAGGCACATATACGCACATAAGCCAAATAAAGTCAAAAATAAAGGGTAAGGTGTACCTCTCTTGAGTCGGGGCTCTAATGGAGTGAAATTACTTATTTGCCCTCCAAAATAAAAGAAAAGGTCAAGGCATCGCTTTAATTAACAAGTAATCACAAGCAATGGGGATAAGCATGAAATTGAATCAATCGACGGCACTTAAAAGGAGGCAAACAGCCCATGCTTAAGAAAATTAGAACAAGTAGAAACTTGATTGCAAAAATTAAAGAAATTTAAGGGATTAATTTGATTGATTTTCCAATTGTTTGGGCCATAGTGAAACAAAGGGAGACTTGGGGGCCAAAGTGCAATTTTATGAAGATCTCATGCAAACTTCATGCAAAAGGTCCGTGAAATATTTCAGCAATAGGAAGACTGAAGCATCTAATGAAGACTGTCTGCCATCCAAAGAAAAATGCAGCTGCAACTTTCAAACACAACAAAAGCATTTCTTTCCAACCAAGATCCCGAAAACTTAATCTAAGCAACATGACACACAATTCTCAACATCCAAAACAAACTGAAGCATAGAAGGAAAATCATGCAAATGCTGGAGAATTTTATGCAAAATGGTTTTAAGCTTCAGCAAGCAATGCCTTTGAGTTTCAGCACTTCGCATGGCAGATTCACACAACCATCTCAAACCACAAACCCAACCTCAAGTTCTTATCAAGCTTATCATGCATACACGGGAATGGTAAAACCAGAATGAGGAAGATTTTCATGCCAACTCCATGCAAGCTACGAAGAAAATAAACTTTCTGCAACAAAGGCTTTCGGCAACTCCTGAAGTTTTCTGCAAATTTCGATTTTCATATATGCAGGAAGACAGCCGTGAATCATGAACTCAGATGAAAAATGCAAGCCTATCAACTAATTCCACAAGACTCAACCCATCACGGATCATGCAATAACACCAGATCAAGAATTCAAGATCCTTCCTCCCCCAACAGATTCACAAAGACAGGAAAAGCATCTTTCGTTGCTTCTTTAATTTGAATGTTGGGTTCAATTTTCTGGTGGGTTCTTGAATGCAATCAAAATATAACTAATGGCTAAATCAACAAACTTGGATCAGAACAACAGGATCATCCTGTAATCTTTCCATTTTTCAACCACAAAGTCTTATGTTTAAACATGAAAATCCGAGAGAAAGAGTATGCGAAAATCTGGAAAAATTTCTGCAACTTCACAACTATGACATTCTGGGCACACGCGGCTAACAAAATCCAACCAAAACAAACTTGAAACAAAGTATGAAAATCACCAAAAGTTCACTTTCCAACATAAGATTCTGACATTTAAAACATAAAGATTCAGAATAAGCATGCAAGTCTAGAAGAAATTCTGCAACTTGTCTCATTACTACTCTCTGCAACTTCAGTAGCTTAATATCCCCAGAGGTTACACCAAACAAAATCCCAGCAAAACAACATTCTATACTCATGGATTAAAGAAACACTAAAGAAACAACAATGAAATGCAGAACAGACCAAATATCATGACCTGAGGAAAACATGAAAAGAGGCAGAAACAATAGACCGAGAAAGGTACAAGAAACTGAAATGAAGAGATCAGTGAACGAAAGAAAGGAAAGGGAGAACCTGATCTGGAAAAAGTTTTAGTTTTTCAGCGTTTTTGCTTTCCTCTCGGCTTTCTCTTTTGGCCGAAGCTTGCCCAGTGTTTCTTTGCTTCGTATCTCCCACAGATCTTCATTACCCGAGGCTTCTTCCTATCCCTCTCCAGATCTGTTCAACCTTCTACCGTCACTCTCCTCCTCACTCATTCTTTTTCAGTTTTCTCTCCAGCCTCAAAGCTCTCTTTTTCAAAACCTAGCTTCCGCCTTTACTGTTTCATTCCCCCTTTTTTTTAGCCGTCCCCAGATGCTCTTCTGTTTTCATTCTCCGCCATCCCACGCTGATTCTACTCTCTATCCCTTTTCTAGCTTTCCCCGTAGCTTTCTTCTCCCTCGCTTAGGTTCTCCTCTCATGGCCTTTTCCTCTTCACTTGCTTTTTCTTTCTTTCCTCAAACCCTCAGCCTGTAGCTACCTTTCTCTTGTTTTGGTTTGGCTTGAAGCCCTCAAACTCTTGCCAGAACCTCTCGTTTCTTGCTTTTCAGCCGTCAGTATTCATAGCTGTCCCTAAAAACCCTTGCTTTCTCTACCCAGCTCCCAACCTTCTTCCTCTGCCATCCCCTCTCTTCAACCGTCACCTCCTTTCGCAAACTCAGCCGCCTCCCTAAGTTCTTTCTTAGCCGTCCCAAAATTCTCTCTCTTTTGCTCTTCTGCTTTCTCCTTCGCTTTCTTCTTTTTCCTCCCAACCAGAAACCAGCCGCTCCTTCTTCTAACTCCCTCGGTCTCTCTCTTTCTTACTCCCTTGTTTTCCTTTACTCTCCTCTCTGGTTTCTTTTCAGCCGTCACTAGAATCCCCTTAGTTGCAGCGCTCCCTTTCCTTGCCCACAAACTATCGATGCTTCCCTACCTCTCAGCCCCCTTTTCTTTTCTTTCTCTCTCAGCCTCCACTGTCACCCTCTCTGGCTCTCTGTTTTTTTTTTCTTAGCCTCTTCCGTAGCTCCTCTCTAATACTCAGCCGCCGCTCTCATCTTCTGATTTTCGTAGCTCTCCCCCCACTTTCTTAGCTGCGGCTGTTTTCCTTTTATAGGAGTTAATGGCCCCAAAACCCTCACCTCAAAGGTGAGGATTAAGGGTGGGTTTGCACCCAAAACTTGAGCCATCCGATGACCATTGGGAGCAAAAGAAAAAACAGAAAAATTCCTCGTGAAAAACAAATGGTGGTGAAATGATATTTCTTCATGTTTCTGTAATGTTGCATGCGCGGCTTCTTTTCCTCTTTTTTTTTTAAATAATAACTTAATTAATAATAATGAACCAAATAAATAAAGAAAAATAACAATTTAAATAAAATCAGATAAAATGAACAAAACTTAGGAATGAAAGACAAAAACAAAATGCTAATAATTTTTTCTTCTTTTTTTCAAAAAATTCTATGCTAAAATGACTTAAAATAAAAATAAAAGACTAAAAGTAAATAAAATCTAACATAAAAAATAAAAATAATAGTAAATAAAAATACACTAAAAATTTTTGACTTTATTTGGCTTGAACCGACGTGCATCCTAATATGAAGTGCAAATGCCCTAAGAGTGCCTAAATGGTGATCTTGGATGATCCAGGCCTTCTTCTTGCAAGACGAAACTGAGCAGGATCCAATTCGTCTTCAGTTTCTTCATCATCTTCATCACTAGCTTCAGTGGCTGGAGTCTTACCTTTATCTGAAGTCAAGGGATCATGAGGAGTAGGCTGAGAGTGATGCGGTTGAGCCCGAGGCCTATGGTGCTCAAGTAGACCCTGTGCAGGTGCCCCAAGACCCAGTGACACGAGCACGAGCCAAGAGATTCAAGGAGTCGCTTCAAGCCTTGGTTCATGTTGTCCAAACCCAAGAGAAATTGCCCATTGAAGGAATTGAGTTGGAAGATCCTTGCAAGACTACTAAAGTATTGCTGACAATTGAAGTTGCAAGTGTTCAAACTCCAAACGACGGATTGGGGCGTTGAGCTATACGGGGGTCTCGCTGTAAAAAACATGGGCTGGCCGAATTTCCTTATTGTTTTTTCAAACTTTATTAGGGTTTAGTCAAGGCTATAAATAGCCCTAAGTGATGTTTTACATTCAGTTTTTCGATATTATTCAATAAATTTCCAGAATTTCGTCCATTGATTGTGGCAAATTCCTTTAGCTTGTGAAAGCTAGTTTGAACATCCTAGAGTTGATCCTAGGTTGTTTATTGACTTATCAATCAAGCGATCACACTTGATTGTGGCGTCCTCTACCGTTGAATTCGTTCTTGAGTGGTCCAAGTTTGGGTTCAACTCCATCAAATCGTCAATGTGTCCTCAAAGACCCTAAGTAGCTTCCGCATCTCACATCAGAGAGTTTGAGGCATGGACTTCAGCAGTGAGAGGAGTGGACTCAGTGCGTGGCTCCTTTTGATGCACATGTTCATCCTCTTGTGGGATAGGAGGCACAAGCAAATTTCTTTTGTCCAAAAAGGTGGCTTGTTGCTCAGAAGTCATGATCATCATTAGACCATCTTCAAGCAGAAGGACATGTTGTTTGAGGTCCTCAAGTAAGGAGATGACTTCATGATTAGATGAAGTAGGCTGAGTGGATGATTTTCAAGGATGGATGGAAAAGGGTGAAACATACTGAGACTGATCTCTGGAAGGTCTAGGAGTAACAGGAGTTTCATGACGACTTTTGGTTCTAGACTCCAAAACAGCTTCCTTATAGCACCAATGACCATCAAAGAACCTGATACTTTTTCTTTCAAAATAAGCTTTGGAAAAAATGGAGGATGCATTCTCTTTTGGAGACACTCCAGTGAAAGGTATTTTGAAATGAGTAAAAATTGGAGTTAAAAACTTTCCATAGGAGAGTTTCCTATGGCTATCACTGCAGAGTTTGAGCAAAAATTTACACATGACAAAGCCAAAATGAATTCTGACTTTCTCAATAAAGCAATAGAACAAATAAAGCTCCATTTTGTTAGCATCAGTCCTATGACCATCAGTAGGAACCAATAGGTTTGAAATTATTGTGAAAATGATCAGATTTTGGAGACTAAGATCATCCAATTTTGCCTCAGCAGGTGTATTAAAATGCTTTTGAAAGTAGGTCATCAGTTTTTCAATACGAAAATGGTGATAAGCAGTCGGAAACTCTTCATAGGAGAAAAAATTCACAATTTTACTCCTACATCCATCTTCAATTTTTGTCTTTAATACCATATTGACAATATCAGGAGTGAGGACAATGTCTACTAAATTGACACGAGAGATAAGTTCAGTGTGGGAACTACCCTTCCTAAGATTAGCAAAGAACTGATAAAGCATATCAGGATAATATGTGTTTGGCAAAGACAGAATGTGAGACCACTTCTGAAATTCAAAAAGCTTAAGAACTGGCTCTAGATCAAGCTTACGGAATTCAGAGGGAACAATGGTTCTTTGAGTGATGAAGCCTTTCTGTGAAATCCATTCAAACTTGTCTCTGGCATCATCATCGATGAACTTGGGCAATGTGGTTGGCTATTCCTCGGTTCGATCAGAACGTTTCTCTCTGGCAGTACGTTTCCTTTTTTCACCGCATTGCTCAGTCCCTTGAGGTATTTTTTTAATGGAAGGCTCCACAGGTTCTTCATCCCTGAGTCTAGTGGTGCGTCCGGTACTAGTAGGGCCACCTCTCAATCGTACCATGATGAAATGCAGGATGATTTTGTTACAGAATGTGATGAAAGTGTGAATGAGATGTACTAAGTTTGCAGTTTAGACTAGAATGAATGCTCGAATCTATCCAAGATGGGTGACTTTTTGAAGTTAGGGTTTCTGAAGAAATTTGGGATTAGCAGAGTTGTTGGCAGTTAGAGAGGAGTTTAAAAGTTGATCAGTTCGCAAAGGGGTAGTGATGGTATTGGTGAAGTCATTTTCTTGGAATTTGTTCTGAGAAGAGGCGAATTTTGAATTTTGAAATTTGAAAATGAGGGAAGGCGAAAGTGTGCGTCCGAAGCAACGGTTCTTTTTTAACTAAATGAAGGAGAAAGCTTATTTATAACACGCCTCTTTTGAGTGTCGGACGTCGGAACGAAAAGAAGCGTCCGACACTACCGTCCGATACAAAATTTTTCTGGAAAAAAGCTTAAAACACTGTCGGACATCCGTTCATCTGGTATCGGACATCCGATAAATTTTGACCAGAAATTTTTTACAGATTCTTTTCCAAAATGCCCAACTTTGTTCTCAAAAATACAAACTGATCCAATGGTAATTAGACTTTTGTAAGAATATCAGCAATTTGATCTTTTGAACAAACATATTGTACACAAATTTCACCCTTTTGGACAAGATTACGAATGAAATGATGCTTTATGCCTATATGCTTTGTTCTAGAATGTTGAATAGAATTTTTTGTCAAATTTATGGCACTTGTATTATCACAATACATAGGCACACAGTCATACACTAATCCAAAATCATTCAAGGTACTTTTCATCCATAACAATTGAGCACAACATGCACCGGCAGCAACATATTCTGCTTGGGTAGTAGGCAAGGAGATAGCATTTTGTTTCTTACTAAACCATGACACCAAGCAATTACCAAGAGAGTGACATGTACCACTAGTACTTTTTCTATCTATTCTACATCTACCAAAATCAGCATCCTAGAAACCACATAATGGAAATTCATGACATTTTGGATATCAAAGACCATAATTCAAGGTTCCCTTTAATTATCTAAAGATTCTCTTAACAGCAATCAAATGAGATTCTTTAAGACAAGATTGGAAACGAGCACACAAGCAAACAGCAAACATAATATCGGGTCAACTTGTGGTTAAATAAAGTAAACTACAATCATACCTCTATACTTTTTCTTATCAACCTTTATACCTTCTTCATCTTTGTCAAGTTTGGTAGATGTACACATAGGTGTTCCAACTTACTTTAAATCCCCCATTCCAAATCTTTTGAGAAGTTCCTTAGTGTACTTAGCTTAATTGATGAATGTACCTTCTTGAGTTTGAACCACTTGGAGCCCAAGAAAGAAATTCAACTCTCCCATCATACTCATCTCAAACACATTTTGCATAATAGTGGAAAAATTCTTGCACAAACACTCATTAGTAGCACCAAAGATAATATCATCAACATATATTTGTTGTGACAGCCCTACCTTCCCCTAAGGCGAACCAAAGGGGTTAGCGGACTGCCTGCCCAGCTCTCGCCAGGACTAACGAGCAGTTACACGCGATCTAAAACGTTTCGGGAAAGTAAAAGCGCGCTCGGACAAGCCACAAGTATCAAAATAACAAAATAAAAAAACGAAAATAATGAATAGTGCCTGGAATAGTAGAATCCGGAATCCCACCAAACATTAATACATAGCAATTCAACATTTACAACCAAATCGGCATGTCAAAAACTATTCATCATAGGTAGACAAAGTTCGGTTTGCCAATCAAAAGATGAACCCAATACACATTAGGGTTTCATGCAAAGAGCTATTCAAAATAGACATATATATGGCTCAATTTGGCAACCAACAAGTATGATCTTCCAAAAATGATCATTTTCCTGTAAGGAAAACAAATGGAACGGAGTGAGCTAAAGCTCAGTGAGCAACTATCACATAATCAACAAAGATCACTTAAGCATAACCGTTCATTTCAAGTATACAAATAAGAAGCAAAACAAATCGGTAAAAGGATACGGATGGCTCTCAAGAGCCCATTTCCACGCTTACATTCTTCATCCAACTTCATTGACCCTCCGTCAATGTTAAAAGTACCAAACCGTAGACCTCACTTCACTTCCATACCTTCCACCCAACATATCCCAACTGGGCCCGCACTCCAAGCAGTAGCTTCAGGTGATACTCGAGTACACCGGAACCAAGGGTCTCATTACCACAAGATTCCCATTTCAGTCCCCGTGGCTAGTCAATTTTTCACGACCAAGCCCTCGCTGGCTCGATTCAAATGACTACCAACGGGGTCGAGCTCAGTAGTACAGTAGGGCCGTTGGATACTCGTCCAACCGACACCCAAACAATATCCCATGAATGGAATCCAATAACTCATATATCAGTACAGTAATACAGTGAAACGGTAAACAGTCATTCACAAGAATAAAAGGAATGAGGGCGGTCAAGTACACCCTCACCCTAATCATTTCCAATAGCCAAACAAGCCTTCAAGGCATCACAATCACATATAGAAAAGCCACATTATAAACATCCAAGTGAGTAGTATACTCACCACTCACGTAGGTGAGGTTTCATGCACCGTCGTCCAAAGTACGTCGTGCACTAACGTCACGCCCTAGAACACGTAAACAAATACCATAAGACTCGATAACGAGTCATAGAGCCATGCCAATCGCAACCCCAATAGGGTTTCATATGCACATATAAGCATGATAGCAAACCAGAAAATCAGGAAATGCAACTATATTAGCCCTAACAACAAAAACAGTTTTGGCCTCCTAATGCGGTAATGGCACAAAATGCGCTACGCTTATCGGATGAGGGTGTAAGACCCACCATCTCGAAGCTAAAAGACAGGGCTACAACAATGTAGAAGGCCACTCAGTCCAAATCCTAGCACAACTAAGTCAAAAATGCAGAATACCAAACCAGAACCGTAATTGCAGGTTTACAAATCACACTATGCTGTAATTAGTCCAACTCAGTCTATACAGGTCCAAATGCATTGATTCCAAAGGCATGAGGTAGCTAAGACATCCAGATACATTTAATCAGAAGACACCAACATCCAAATCCAAAGCAATTCCAGTCAAAACAGACGATTACAAGCGCAGTTCGCACATTCTGATCAACCCAGAACAGCAACAGTAAAATCGACATATCTCACTCTACACTACTCCAATTGCCCTGAAATTTTACAGGCACCTCAAACACATCAATACCTACAACTTTCATGTTTTAAGAAAAGGCCAATTCGGCCTCTAACCATATGATCCAAAACCGGACAAAAAGGGGGTTATGAAACCCAAACTTCCTCAAATTCCTTCCAAACCCAAAATTGGTTGCAATTTCCTATCATTTACATCCACTAGAGTCATAACCCCTCATTACCAACCATCATAAATAACCACAACCTCATGATCACATTAAACCAGAAAATTCATCAATAAAATAAAAACTTCACCATAGCATCCAAAAGCAAGAAATAAATCACAAATTTCAGCACTTTAGCCACCATTAGGCACAAATTAAACATCATTAAGTGTAGGAGGAAGTGTAATCACCACTTACCTAGTAAACAAGAGAGAGGGAGTTGTAGAACACCTTAGCTTCCTTAAAAACTTCACCAAACAACTTACTAGCACCTAATGGAAAGATTTTATGGAGTAGAAACTAGTTTATGTGATTGTTTTTGGAAGATTGAGCTAAATGGAAGCTAAAATGGTGAAGAGTTTCTTCCTTCTTTGCTCAAGAGAGATCCGGCCACCAAGGAGTAAGAAATGGTGAATTTTGTGGTAATTTTAAGATATTTAACCAATTGGTCAAAAGGTCAAAAAAAAGAATAGTAAGTCATAAGTCACCACCAATCTCATAGTGACACATGTCACCACTTTAAATGCAATCCTATCCTTCTTTCCCCCTCTCACATCAATCACTTCACATTCTCTACTTATCTCTTAACACCCGATAAATTTTACACAGTATCCGAAACTTGACCTTATTGGCCGAATTTTTCTGAACTTTTCGCACTAGTGGGGCCCACGTCCATAATCTATCCGTAATTTTTCAAAAACTACCCAATGCTAGAAAAAATCATCTAAAAACTATAATTACTCATAAAATCCACCAAGAAAATTTTCCTAAGCCAGAAAATGCAGAAAACATGTAATTAAAGGGGAAAAACCCTAGGAAAATTATTAGGGAAAGTACGGGTTCTCACATTTGTACAATTAGAATATCATTGGAACTTTGTTTAGTGAAAAGAGTGGTATCCACAATACCACTTTTAAAACCATTCTCAACCAAAAAACCACTTAAACGTTCATACCATGCTCTTGGAACTTGTTTTAATCCGTACAAAGCTTTTGAAAGTTTAAACACGTGATTTGGATATGTCTCATTTTCAAAACTGGGAGGTTGGTCAACATAAACCTCTTGATCAATAAAACCATTTAAGAAAGCACTTTTAAGATCCATTTGAAACAATTTAAAATCCTTGAAACATGCAAATGCCAAAAACATCCTAATTGATTCTAGTCTAGCTACAGGAGCAAATGTTTCATCAAGTCAATTCCTTCTTCTTGAGCATACCCTTTGGCCACAAGTCTAGCCTTATTTCACACAACTTCACCTTTATCATTCATTTTATTTCTAAAAACCCATTTTGTGCCAATAATAGGATGATTTTGAGGCCTTTCAACTAGTGTCCAAACCTTGTTTCTTTCAAATTGATTTAGTTCCTCTTCCATGGCTAAAATCCAATTTTCATCTCTCAAGGCATCAACTGTGACGACCCTACCTCCTCCTAAGGCCAACCAAAGGGTTCGACGGACCGCCTGCCCAACTCTCGCCGGGACTCACTTCAATCTTCAAATGAAAGACGAATCAATTCCAATGATTTCATCTAAATATGTCAAAATAATAACACGACTATAATATTTCATTGCACAAGTACATCCGTGGATATAAATCTCAGTCAACTAAATCAAGTTCCAAATCTCACAATTTCCCCAAAGATCAGTTACAACATACCAAACTACACAAAAGACTAGCCTTCATTAGTCTCTTCCAATCATTTCCTTCATGTCACTTTCCTGTTAAGGAATAACAAATGGAATGGGATGAACTAATGCTCAGTGAGACCAAGAAAACATGCAAAACACATAGTTCAGGTAGTGATAGCATTTAAGCAAGAATTAAAGCTGTAACATTCAAGCAATTCACAATTTTCAATTAAACACATTCAATAAGGATACAGGAGCTCTCAAGAGCTAATTTCCAATTGCTTTGCCCAGTTCGATCCAATGCCTCCACGTGGTGACATTCCGTCAACCGGGTAGGTATTTAATTCTGTAGAACTTCACTTACTCTATTTATGGTTCTGAATCGACATGAAAGGTACCTCCCACTCGAATCGGTGTGGTACATGCTACCGCTTAGAGAAATGAGTGGTCAATGAGACATCGTTCCAATCGACTTATACTTTGATTATGGTTCTGAGTCAACATGAGAGGTACCTCCCACCCGAATTGGTGTGGTACATACTATCGCTCAGTGGTCGATGAGACATCGCTCCAATCGACTTGTACTTTGTTTATGGCTCTGAATCAACATGAGAGGTACCTCCCACCCAAATTGGTGTGGAACATGCTATCGCTCAGGGAAACGATTTTAGCACTGAGATGGTATGAGAGGCACCTCCCACTCAAATCGGTGTGGTACATGCATCCGCTCAGGGCTCACGAGTTAAATATATTCATATACAATTTCCAAACATATGTATTCATGTAACAAATATCACGTAATTAAAAGAGAGAGAGAGAGAGGACGAGGGCAATAAAGTACACCCTTGCCTCGACGAGTTTACGTATCATGTATCACACTTGTACAATTAACATTTCAATCACATAAGTATTTAACATGCACTTGACACTCACCAAATCAAAATAAGGGAGTAAGTGCAAAAGGCCTTTAGTAGTCGGCTCCGAGATTCACTTCAAGATTCTCTTAAGCGCCTGAGAAAATAACAATTAAAAATCACTCATAAATACCTACAAACTCCCTACCAAACAAGGAAGAATATACGTTCATTTTCAAACTAATACAACGTTTCGAAAAGCCTCAATATCTCAAAAATCGAGATTCAAAAGTGAGGGTTTAATAATACAAGAGAAATTGATTTCCTCCATGAAATCAAGTTTAAAATAGTCAATCAATATCAAAGGATAGGGAAGAGTTTCCAAAAACTCGTTTCCCAACAAGTTGGAAAAATTTAGTTTTGCATGTCAAAGTTAGAAAAATCAGAACTTGCACTCAGTAGATCCAAAATTGGAAAACTTTACACCATTGGAATCTTGGTTCAAAGTACTAAAAGTTCTTAGAAGACACTTTTCCAAAATTCTAAATGGAAGAAAATTCAATTTTTAGCCCAAAGTGGCTGACCTGAACAAGCGAGACAGTTTCAGTCATGTTTTTCGGCAAACTTTGGAAATTTGGCAAAAATTCACAGAAAATGAACTAGCCTCTGAAATTTGTAACACAATAAGAGTTCCTAACAAAGTTTCAAACAGGACAAATAGAACTAAATTCAGAGTTTTGAGCATCGAGATACATTAGTCCAAAGTCAGCTGGAATTTGAACACTAATCAAGAATTTTCCAGATTTGAAAAGCAAATTTTGGGACATCATTTGGGTATCAAAATGGTTTTAGAATAACACCAAATTTGGTATAATTCAACTTTCATATGAGAACTACTTCTCTATCAAATTTCACGGAAAAACTCGTACGGGAAGGTAGTTAACAAAACTACCAAAGTTTAGGAAATTCTTAAAGCAAATCTGTCTTCTTGCTTTCTTTTCCTTTTCAAACATTTTGCCAAATGAAATCAATCCCATTTTGGTTCATTTGTGAGACCAAGGTCCAAGAAAAATTTCATAAGCAATTGATAGTTGGTTGACATCAAAATTTCAAAATAAAACATCTCACAAATCAAACCTATCCATTCGGTTAGTAAGAAAAGGAAGATTTCCAGATTTCCAACTCTGTCACAGTTCGGGAATTGAACCATATCTCACTCAATACAACTTGAAATTGAGAATGGTCGATGGAATTGAAAACTAGATTCAAAAATCTACATTTCATCAGAACAAGTCATTTTCAAAATCAGTTTATAAGTAAGAAAAAATAGAGCCACAAATTGCAGTTTCTACCTTCTCTCGGATAGACCATCAGAACAGGACATCAAACTTTGCCGAATCAGTACTGCTCAGTCATTTCGAATTAGTGGGTGATTTTATACCGTTGGAAAGCTACAAATATCTAGTTTCAAATGCCATAAACGGAACTCAATTTTGACTTTTGTACAAAGAGATATGTCGATCAAAGGGGCACTGTTCAGACTTCCAGAACACATTTTCCAGTTTTCTTCAAATTTCGAAATTTCAAGTTTTGCTCAACCAATTCAAATGATTTTTCGTAGAAACTTTCTACACACAATACACAACATATATAAACCAATTTCACAGTCCAATAACCAATAAATTTTCAAAATTCAAGCAAGACAAGTACAGGACAGATTCTGCCAGTTTCATGCACCAACTTTCCTTCGATTTTCTCTTTATTTCTAACCATATTCTTTTCATCTAAACACATAACAATCAAAAGCAAGCAATTTACACCTCAAGCCAGCTACCAATAGGCCACCTCAAGACCTCTACCTAAAGATTAAAGCAAGAATTTAAACTCCTCAAGTCCGCTACCTAGATTCATGCATAGGGTTCAAACCCTTGCCATTAAAGCTCCAACTTTGAAGAAAAATGGAAAGATTCAAGGTGGATGAAGGCTACCTCTTAGCTCTTGAAGAAACTAGAAATTTTTCACCACTAAAGCTCCCAAGAAAATTGCAAGAAAGTGTCCTCCTCCAAGCTAAAGTTGCTCTCCAAGTGATATGTGAGTTGTATGAGAAATTTAAGGTGAAATGGTAGCAAAAATTTGGAGTAAAAATGGTGAGCTTTCTTCCTTCTTCCCTTGCTGTTTTTGGCTGGCCAAGATGAGAGAGAAAAGAGAGGTTTGTTGTGTGAATCTTCCTTTGGAAGATTGAGGGATTTGTGGCCAAAATTTGTGCAAAAGTCAACTCGCAATAGTGTCGCGCGCGGATATCGTACCACCATTTTCTCTCTCGTTTGTTATACTAGTGCACTAATCCTCCAATGTAGTTCCTTTAACACTATAATTATTCACTCTTAGTAGTCCAGTATAAGTTTTTTAAATCTCCACTTAACCGTTCTGGCTCGATTTACGTGAACTTCCGATTCGCGCGCGATAAAGCGAAACTTAAGGGTAATTCACGCCACTAAAATATAATTAACTAACCCTAGGGTAGATAACGTATAAAATGACTGAATTAAGAATGAAAACATGAGTCCTCAAATCTCTGAGATCATTGCACTCTCGGATCGAATATTGCTTCGAAAAACGTGTATTTGCTATTTCTCGCTAAACGAGCTGTAGAAAAATTAAATTCGCGAACGGAACGTTTTAAAAATATAAAAGAGACATTTTTGCATACAAATGGGTTTTAAAATGAATGAAATAAATTATTCGGAGTAAACGGGAGAATAAATAATTAATTAAGCCATTAAAATAATATAAAAGTAAGAAAATAAAAATCCGGGTCCTCACATCAACAACATTTTTAGGTTCAAAATGCGAGACTAAGGCAAAATTATCCATCAATTGTTTAGAGGAGGAACGAGTTCTTACCTTTTCGGATGGATCACCAATAATAAGCTCCTTGGGATGATTTTGAACAAACTTCCAAACTCTTGGAAGATCCCTAGGTGTACCAACATCCTTGTCATTTTCTTCTAATGCTTGATTCTCTTGAAGATCATCTTCCTTTGAATTTTCTTCTAATGGAGCATTGTCTTGATCATGAATTATGAGTTTCTTAAATCCTTCATGAACACCTACATCATCTTCCTCACAACAACTCTTAGAAACATCATCATTAGATTCATCAAATGTAACATGTATGGCTTCTTCTATAACAAGAGTCCTTCTATTATAGACTCTAAATCCTCTTTTGTTTTCACAATAACCCAAGAAAATACCTTCATCGAATTTCTTATCAAATTTTTCAAGATGTTTCTTGATATTTAAAATAAAACATTTGCAACCAAAAATTTTGAAATATCCAACAATTGACTTTTTACCAAAAATTAACTCATATGAGGTTTTGTTCAAAATTGGTCTCCAGAGAACTCTATTAATTGCATAACAAGCCGTATTTATGGCTTCGGGACAAAAATATTTTTGCAAGTTGCATTCACTTAACATAGTTCTTGCGGCTTCTTGATGAGTTATATTCTTTCTTTCAACAACACCATTTTGTTGAGAAATTCTTGCAATTGAAAATTCATGTGTAATTCCATTGTGATCACAAAATTTTGAAAAATCACAAAATTTAAATTCCGAACCATTATCACTTCTAATCTTAACAATTTTCAACCCAATCAGATTTTGTACTTTTGCAAATAGGGAAACAAAATTTTTGAAAGTATCATCCTTGTGAGCAAGAAACATTACCCAAGTGTATCTAGAATAATCATCAACAATGACTAAACAATATCTCTTACCACCCAAGCTAGCAATTTGTGTAGGACCAAACAAATCAAGATGTAAAAGCTCCAACGGTCTTGAAGTAGAAACACATTTTTTGGGTTTAAAAGAAACTTTGACTTGTTTTTCAAATTGACAAGCATCACAAATTTTGTCTTTTTCAAACTTAATTTTTGGCAAACCTCTAATAAGATCCTTTTTGAAAATTTCTTTTAACAAATCCATGTTGAAATGACAAAGACTTCTATGCCACAACCAAGGGTCTTCATTTGAAACTTTAAGGCATTTAAAGTTAGAGGAATCAACATTTTCAAGAATAACTACATAGATGTCATTTATTCTTTTTCCTTTGAAAATGATATTAAACTTTGAGTCAAGAATAAGGCACTCGTGCTTTTTGAACAAAACAAACAAATTTCTATCGCATAATTGACTAACACTTAGCAAGTTATAACTCAAATTATCAACTAAAAGAACATTGTGAACAAAAGTTTGGTCATTCTTACCAACATCTCTAACTCCAATTGTTTTGGCTTTGTTATCATCTCCAAATGTCTCTTCTTCACCGGTCATGTGCCTTGAACATCCACTATTTATGAACCATTTTGATTCCTTAATGATATTCACCAAGTTCACCTATACAAAAGTTCACAAGATAACATTTGGTACCCTTTACTTTTTAGGTCCTTGAGAATTAGCATTATGTCTAACTATCCACATACATTTCATGTCTTTTCTCATATTTTTCCTCACATAGCAATTACTTTCATATGACCTATTTGACAACAAAAACTACACATAGTCAAAGAGTTACTTGTATGGACAGGTTTAACAAATCTTACTTGTCTTCTCTTATAAATAGTAAACTCATTTGCACTAGAATTTAACTTCTTCTCATGAATGCCACGATGAGGTTTTGTTTCATTCCTTTGAAAACAGTTTTGTTTCTTGTGTTGGAGCAACTCATTTAGATTATCCATTCTTCTTTTCAAATCACCTTGTTTCTTTTTGAACATTTCACAAAGCTTTATCAGTCTCACCCTTTTTAAAGTAGTCATTTTCAGTTTTCAGCTTTTTGTTTTGTTGAAAAAGGTTTGCATTGTCTTGAAGTAGAAAGCTAATTTTCTATTTTAACTCCTTGTTTCTAACATAAGATTCTTTCAAACTATCATGCAGTCTTTCAATGAAGGATTCAATATCATTATCAGATTCATTATCACTATCAAGTTGAGAGTTGCAAGTAGTTACCTCATTATCACCAATGGCCATGAAAGCCATTTGAGCAGATTCCTCTTCCTCTTCAACATCACCATCTGAGTTGCATTCATTCCATGTGATTTGAAAATTGTTGAATTTTGGTTTTCGTTCAGCTTTTCCTTCTTTCTTCTTCTTCATTGGGCACTCACTCATGTAGTGCCCAAGTTGGCCGCATTCATAGCACTTGTCAGCTTATTTTTTATTGGCCTCTTGCTTTCCTTTGTTTCTTGCATTGTTGAATTGATTTGGAAATGAATTGCTAGGTCCTCCTTTTCTAAATCTCCTTTTGTTGAAGATTCTCTTGAAACTTCTTGTGATGAGAGCAAGATCATTGTCATCAACTTCCACATCTTCTCCATCCAAGGAAGCCGAGTCATCTTCATCTTGAGATGCTTATAGAGCAATGCTCCTTCTTACCTTTGCATCTTCTTCCTCTTGTACCTTAGTCTTAAGCTTCAACTCATAAGACGTTAGAGAATTAATAAGAGATTCAATAGGCATAGCATTCAAATCTTTAGCCTCTTCAATAGCAGTCACCTTACTTTTCCAATCTTTAGATAAATCATTCAAGATTTTTCTGTTTTTCTCTCCTAAGGAGTATTCCTTTTCCAACACTTCTAAATCCTAATGAGATCATTGAATCTACAATACATTTTATCAATATTTTCATGAGGTTCCATCTTAAATGATTCTTATTTAGTAACTAAGATAGATTTCTTTTGTTCTCTCACATTCTCACTCCTTTCATGAATTTCTTTCAGTTTGTCCCAAATCTCTTTAGCAGACTTACAACCTTTGACGCTAATGGATTCATTTGAGTCTAAAGCACTATATAACACATTCATAGCTTTGGCATTTAAGGTAAGGTGAGCTCTATCTTCAGCAGTCAGTTCAGTTCTTATTTTTGGTCTTACTCTATGAGTAACTTCATCAATTGTAGAGGCATCATATGGACCTTCATTTACAATAAACCACACATCAATATCAATCGATTGTAAGAAGATAATTGTGACGACCCCACCGTACCCAGAGGCGTACCAAAGAGTTTAGCGGATCGTCTGCGTAGCTCGCGCCAGGACTCGATACTTAAAACGAGAAATAGACTTCACGCTAAAAGAAAGTTCTATATATACTATTACATCTTCAAAAGTTGTGTAAACTATTACATCAAGCCATACACACCACTAGTACCAGAAAGTAAACCCCAGAGAAGCTACTAACTCTAACCACCACAACAAATATATACATCTTACTAGTCAACTTATAACTAGTACTAAGATAAAATCAACTATTCTATAAACCAAAAGTCACCTATACTATACACCTTCCCGATCGATCCCCGCGTCGGCCCCTGCTAAGGAAAACAAATGGAATGGGGTAAGCTATATGCTTAGTGAATAATCGGGGGTAAAACGTAAAATCATATCCAAATAAATATATAAACCAAGATATTTCGCATCAATAAACAGAAATGTAACTTCACAATGGTAGGATACAAGTGGCTTCAAAACCAGTTCAATTCCCTGAGCTTGACCACCTGTTGACACTCCGTCAACCAGAATACTCATAGTCCGTAGACTCCACTTACTTTTTCCGTTCACCTTATCAACCCCCGCTGGCTAGTCAACAGCACACAGCCGCTTGAGCAAAAGCAAAATCACTTTGCTTTAACAAAGAACGAAATCCCAAGATTAGCATAGAACTGACTTCGACCAAACCCCGGTCGGCTCGAATAGTCCGTCTACCCTTGAAACCGGGTTAGAACCAAGCTCTGAGATATCCAATCTCACAATAAAGGATATCTCTCATCAAAATACTCAATTCATGAAATCACCCCAACAGCACACAGCACAAGGGGAATACTCAACACAAGGCATGTATTCTCACGTATTAAATCAAGAACAGAGAATGGGCTTAGGTCGAGTGAGATAAAGTACACCCTCGTCTAACTACCCATTTAACATATACAAAGTACTTTGACAATTTATCACATAAACAAACCCAATTACTCACCCAAAATAACTAGCACGCAAATCAAGGCAATTTATACGGGTCCACCGACTCAGTCCGGGTCGTCACTACCTGTGATAGAAGATTGTACTTAACTATTAGTCAAACAACCATTATATTGGAAATAAGGACTAAAACGGCCAAAACGGCAAAGAAATGCATGCGCGTGTGCGTGAAAATGAAAATGGTAAGAAAATGGGTTGCACGGTTTCGACCATAACTGGAGCTGTGGTTATCGGATCAAGGTATATTAGGTAGCGTTTCGAAACTAAGACAAAGGGTTACAACTTTCATGCAGAGAATTCAACCCAGTTCACAGTTGATCTAGGTCAAATTTGCAGATTACAGAACCAGAATTTCATTGTCAGTCTGGTTGTCAGCACTGGATTCAAATGGCAATAACTCAAGCTATAAAAGTCCAATTGTGGCATTTTAATATACGTGGGTAAGCTAAAACATAGAACTAAAATCTTCGTGTTTTGACCAAATGCTGATTTGATACGGATCAAAGTGAAAAACGAAGCCAAAGTTACAGGTTTGACATCTCTTAGTGTTTCGATCACCACTGAAATTACACTTATCGGATTAGGGTACACTTTATACCGTTTTGAAGCTAAAATAGAGAACTACATTTAATATGAATACATCAAGGTCAAAATGTGAAATCTCAAAGAAAACAGAAAACTGTCCGCTAAATAGTGCATTTGGCAGTCAGGGGTATTTTAGTCATTTCACATGTTACAGTACTCCGATTGAGTTGAAATTTTATAGGAAACTGTATAACTCCATTCCCTACAATTTTCATGTTTTGACCTAGGCCTTATTCGGCCTCTAACATGGACGAATTAAACAGGACAGATTTCTCTCTAAAGCTGGAAATTTAATGATTCAATGCTTACTGTGAAGCCCCGAAAGAAGAAGAAAAGGAATTTCTAGTGAACAGTGGGAATCCAGCCGGAAATCCGGCCAGTTCTTGGTCGGATTCTTGGCCGGATTGGCTTGGAGTTTTGAAAATTTTTTATTTCGCCACTGCCTTGAATCTGGCCAGCAATCCGGTCGGATTGTGACGTGTCACCTCCGGCAGCCAACTTTGACTGGTTGTTTTCCTTCATTCTTATCTTGTTTCTTAGCTGCTATTTCCCTCATTTCTTCACTTTCTTGGCCGGCACTTTGAGGAGCAAAAAAAGAGAGAAAGTTCTTCAATTTCTTGCTCAATCTTGAGATTTAGCCAACCACTTTGCAAAATACTCCATAAAAGTGTTATCTAAGTAGGTTTGGAGGATTTGGTGGAGTGATTTTTGGAGAAGAAGCTCTAAGCTATTATCTTTCTTGAGTTTATAAGGTACCTTACTTGAAAATTTTCCTTTTTGTTCTAATAACGGTAAATTAGTGACTTATGGTAGCTAAATATGTGGTTTTGTGGAAGATTTCATGATTTAAAGTAGAGTTTGATAAATTTCTGATTTATTAGTGAATTTTCTGATTTTATATGATAATGGTTGGTTGGCCATGGAATGATAGCTTGATATGGTGTCAAATGGAGCCTTTGTGTGTTAATTGTGGTTGTTTGCGAAAAATTTCAGATTTTTGCAGAAAATTTCAGTTTTAGGGTTTCAAATTTGGGGCTTTCTTACGGTTGGTTATTGAGCTCTTAATTGGTTAAGATTTAAGGGTGTTGTGGCCCGAATTAGGTGTGTTTTATAGGTTATGATTTGTATGTGAAAATGTGGTTGAATTGAGATGGTATTGGTGTTGTTTATAGGATGGAAAATAAGGAAATTAAGGGGAAATGTTGTCCAATCTTTGAGAGCATTTGATAGTTTTGTTATGTGAAATATTGAGGGTATATGTGCTAGTTTCACTTGCCTACGGAAATTCCAGCTTGTGTAGGTCAATATCAATGTTAGGGTTTCGAATTGGGGCTTAATTATGATTGGTTTTGGAGATATCAATTGGCTCATATTGAAGGGGCATTGTGGCCTAATTAGATATGTGGTATATCTTATGATTCGTATATGTACTTGTGGTTACATACAAAGGTTAGTTTAGAAGTGTAATTTCAGTTTTTACCTTGTTTCTGGACTCAACTTGGACTGCAAAATTCTCCATGTTTTAGACCGAACCAGCTTTTAGACAAAACATGAAAGTTGTAGATATATGAGTTAGCTATCTACCTGAAAAATTTCAGATCGATTGGAATACTGTAGCTTGTGAATTGACCAAAATACCCTTGACTGCCCTTAAGCCCTGTTTCGCGGACAGTTTCCATTTTTCTCTAAGATTTCGACTTTTGACCATGAAAATGTATAATTTGGCTTTGGAGGTCTTCATAAGAAATGTTGGTATATGTCTTAGCTTCTTAACGCCATAATATTCGTTTCAATCGGATAAGTGTAGCTTTAATTGTGATTAAAATGCCAAAAGGTGATAGGAACTTGATGCTTTTAGAATTCCTTTTGTTTGACATGATAATTGTGATCTAGGGTTTGGACCTGAGCAAGGCAATGTCTGTAATGGATGGTTCCTGAGCTGTGGTTGGTGAGTGATCCCCAAATTATTTCCAAAGTTACTTATGAACTGTTTCTTGCACTGTTTACTCGATTGCATATCATGAGTGCTTGCATGTGTACCATGAAATGTTTTGGGCTCAAATGAGTACTTGGAATTCGTGTGCTTAGAACCAACATCTCTCCACTGTTTATTTGGAGCACCGATGGCTCCCTTGTACTGTTTGACTTACTGGATCTATTTGAGCGTTGGAGTTCTAAGTACGATGATTTCACTGGCTCACAAGAGCAACATACATACATTTGATCACTGAGTCGTGCCATCATCTAAATGCATTACTGTGAAATGTACTTGATTCTTGATTTTTACTGGTCACTCGCTGAGCTTCTAGCTCACCCCAAAAATATATTTTCCCCCTCCACAGGGCTCGAGGCGAAAGAAGTACTTGTAGTACTTATTCGTGTGACTGGATGAAATATCTCTTGTATAATTTGAATTCGAACTCGATTCACTTGTGTTATAGGAATTCATGGAACTTTGGAAGATGTAATATTTGAGCCTGATATTGTAATTGTAATTATTTGAGAACTGAGGACTTTTGTCTTATTCGGGGAATTGTACCACTATTTGAGATTTGTAATGTATGTAAGTATACAGTCTGAACTTGGGCAATGTATTTCGTTTATTATTGAGGATTGTACCCTATGTTATGGATGTGACTGATGTAATTTAATTGAGAACTGTAGTGAGTGAGTGAGTCTCGGCGAGAGTTGGGCAGGCAGTCCACCGAACCCTTTGGTTCGCCTTAGGGGGAGGTGGGGCTATCACACTTACTAACCACATTCATGTCTTGAATCACTACCCAAGTCCCTATCCAAGCTCCTCCACATCATATACTATGTAAACAACAATATACACACTGAAAATCTCAAACCCTAGCTCAACCATCTAACATATCATGCCAAACTAACAAATTAACCATTTCAAGCCAAGAATATAAGATTCTATCCATACTTAAACAAGATTAAGGAAGAGAAAGAGGATAGGCAGCCATAATACCTCACCAAGGATGCTTGCAAGAGAAAATCACAACCTTTCCTTCCAAAACTTTACCACACAAAGCTTCCTAAGTTCCCAAGTGAGAGTTTAATCGGTTTAGATTGGGTGATTTCTCTCAAATGAAGATGATTCAAGGTGAAAGTTGGAGTTTGCTCACTTGTTTTTTTTCTCTCCCTTAAGCTCAGCTGAAATGTGCAGAAATGAAGAAAAAAAGAAGTGAATTTGGTGATAAAAATGAAGAAAATTGGTTGGTCAAACAACCCTTGGATAGTTGCCACTTGTCACTCCAAGATTAAGTCTTCAATTTTTCTTCTTTTTCCTTTCTTTTAGGTCAATAATTTCGGCCCTCTCTCTAGGATAATTAAGGGCTGATATTTCTACAATAATGACAAGGATCTTAAGGTAATAAAGTGGTGTTCAAGTAGTGCACTCAATCGGTAGTGAACGGTGGTACACATTAGTTCGATCCGTTTTTCCTTATTTCGCACGTACTAGGGTTTTCACTTCTAATTCACTCACTTATTATTATCACTTCTAATCACACACTTTTTCTTATATAAAACTCGCTCTTAACCACTAAATCTAGTACACACCCCTCACCAAGTGATCACACGGCCAAAATACATGAAAACCCTAATTTACCCGAACTATAAAACTAAGGGTAAAACTCTTAAATCTCTTATTCATTACATCTATTGAGGGAGTAAATAAGTAGTAAAGATATGATAAAGGAATAAATGCCAAATAAAAAGGGAATTTTAAGACAAATATAAGGGATTTTACAAGTCCTCACAATAATCATTCTTTCCTTCCAATTAACATAATTTGACCCATTGAACATTGGTGGTCTAGTGACAGATTGTCCTTCAAAAAATATGACATTGTTGGTTGTCATATTTACTCCTAAGCCGCTTGAGCTTAATCTCTAGAAGACCAAACTCTGATACCAATTGTAAGGATCGAAGACAACCTAAGAGGAGGTGAATTAGGTTATTTAAAAACTAATAAAGTTATGAGACACTTTTTTGTTCAATATGAAATTTACCCTCTTTTCTAGGTGACCACTCAATGAAACAATTAGTAAAAAAGCAAGATTCCTTGAGAGTAGAAGAGATAAGCAATTAAGATTCACAAGATAATAAATAATAAGGGAAGAATAGTAAACCAATTTGACTTCCAAGCTCCTCTAGAGCTTGAATATCACTTTATGGAACAAGTTTCTTCAAGTTGATGAAATACAACCAATCTTTGTGTATAAAGGAAGGATCACTTCCTCCTTACCCCAAGTTACACTCGGTCAAGTTAGGAAGTTTTACTATCACTCAGGATAACCCTTACAAAGCTACACTATTGAAGTATTTTTCTCACACAAAAAGAGCTTACACGAATTTTAGACAACTAAGAGTACAAATCTTCTTTGTAGAGTATTTTCTCACTAAAACTACTCTTGATCTTTCGTATTCTCAATGTGCAAAAGTTCTTTTGAAGTTGTTGACCATGCACTATTTATATGAGACCAAAAAATGTCCCATTAATGCTTCCAACAGATAGAAGGCAGCTGAAAAGTCAACTAGCCGTTGGGTGTATCGGACGTCCGGTACTTTTGATACTTGCGTCCGACAGCAGGCAGTGAGTTTGAAGAATCTCTTTCAATTATTTTGGACATCCGGTATCTCTGATGCTTGCGTCCAAAAGCAGATAGTGAATTTGAAAATCTTCTTCCGTCTGGTACCTCTAATGCTTTGCGTCCGAAGTGTTGCATTATTTATCGGACGTCCAGTGCTCTAATACTGTGCGTCCGAAAGCAGACAATGAGCTAGATGAAATGTCTGAATTCTTTCGGACATCTGATGTGGTCTTCTCAAGTGTCCGACAGCTTTCAACTTCCTTCATCTCTTTCAAATGCTCTTGATCTTTGAAACAGATTTGCTTCATAGCTGAAAGTATTCCTTGAAGAGATATTAGTATCATCCAATTGTTTTGTAAACATCAAAAGCTAGGGACCAAGATTAACAACTTTCTTACCCTAATTTCCTTGCTTTTATTTCAGCTAATCACCCCTAAAATATCCCCTAAAGCAGCCAAAAATATTGACCAAGGAAAAGGGAGAAAAGAAAAAATAAGAAATCATCTTGATGCGACAAGTGTCGACCATCCAAATGATGTTTGATCAAGCTAATTTCTTTCCTTCTTATCTTCCATTTTGGCTCATCTTCCTCATTTTTTCTTCATTTTGGCCGAGACTCGAGAGAGGGAAAAGAGAGAAGAAAGCTTGCAACTTCAACCTTGATTCTTTCTTGTTTGAGTTGAAATCACAAAAATCAAACCGATTAAACTTACACCTTGGTGCTTAGGAAGCTTGGAGTGGTGAAAATCTTGGGAGAAAGTTCTTGGTTCCTTACTTTCAAGAACGTTTTTGGAAGGTATAAGTTCATCCATTTCTTGTTTCCACCTTAATCTTGTTAAATATGCTATAGAAGCTTTGAATCTTGGAAAATATTGGATGATACTCTAGTTTGGTGGTGATTCATGAAATTTCAGCTAGGGTTTGATAATTTTTAGCCTTGATTATGTTGTTTAACTAGCAAATGTTGACATTGAGCTTGGATATGGAAATTGTGAAGTGATTAGGTGCATGATTGTGATTTTTAGCCTTAAAGGATGAAATTTCAGCTTTGCTATTGGTTGATTAATTGCTAGAAATGAGGTATATTTGGATGGTTTTTAGCTTAGATGAAGAGCTATATTGATATGCTTACTTGTGGTGGTTGAATTGGGTTTATTTGTGGAAAAAGTGAAGCCTTTCATGGCTGAAAAAATGAGTAAAAACAAAGGGTATGCATTATTTGTGCTAGGTGATATTAAGTTTGATATTAGGTGATATTCATTATTTGTGCGGTAAAATTTGGAGTTTTAGGGTTAATTAGAAAACCCTGAGTTGGGGTTAGGATTGAAACCCTAGTTTTTGTACTAATCCTAAGTTCGAGTGGTGGTTAAAGTTAGTTATGCTAGTGTGTGTTTTCGTGCGGGTAAGTATAGGATTTGATCCATTTTATATAGGTTCAGTGAGTTTAGAAGTTAGGAAAACCCTAAACTAGAAAATATTTCTAGTGTTATGATTTGTCAGAATTCTAAGTTGGGTTTAAAACCCTAATTTTGCCTATGACAAAAATATTGTTGTTTAGTTGCTTTTATGTGAGTTAAGGTATGATTAAGTATAGGTGATTAAGAAAGGAAAGTGATTAGTGAAGCAATTAAGTGTGATTACATGTTTTGGACTAGATTAAGTTTATAACCTATGGAGTAAATTGAAAGAGTTCCAAATGTTTAAGGGCAAGAGTGGATCAAATGCAAAGTTGAAGGTGTAAGGGCTTGAGAGCAAATTGGGAGCTTTTATGTGATTGGTGGTAGTAGAAAATATCTTCCATAAGTTTTGACTATATTATACCATAGGATTTGTAAGATAATCATAAGGCAAAAAACAAAACAAACCAAAGGAAAAGAAAGAGAGAGAGAGCCGAGAGGGAGAGAAAGAAAAAGAGAGAGAAAAGCTTTTGTTTCTTGCATTTGTGTTCATCAACCTTGAGTTTGGATCTTGGAAGAACAACTTGGGGCTTGAGTTTTGGAGGATCAACCTAAGAAACTTGTAACTAGAAGGTAAGTCATCTCTCTTGGAAGTTAAAGTTTGGTGCTTAAGTCTTGAATCCATGAAAAGGGATGCTTTTGTTATTTTTATGATCTTATATGATATAGATGGTGATTATATAGAGTTTAATGGTTCATCTTGGTGATATTTTGCTACTGAAATTTCGGTCAAACCGAGAGAAATTAGGGCTTCTTGTTGGTTTTCTTAGTTGATTGGGTTGGTGATATAACTTGATAATGGGACTTTTGGTGTGATTATCTCATTTGAATGGTGAATTCTTAATAAAATCAGGTTTGGTTATGAAACCCTAATATAAATGGAAGTTAGTTTAGCTTGGTTAGGGTTTAGTTGGTTAGGGTTTTTGAAGTGAGTGAAAAACTAGTGAAATTGGATTCTAGATTGTGGTTGGTGTTTGGTAATTTTTGTGGTAATTTGGGGAAGAAATTTCGGACCATTGGTAGGTCTTTTAGAATCTGGTATAGGTAGTATTGTTTGGTATGTTTGGCTAGAAAGCTTGTATTAGAACCATAGAAACGGACTGTGCGGTTGCCACATTCAAAACCGGCAAAACTGGAAACAGGGCAGTCGACAAATCTGAACTTGGGTTCTGTTTTTCTTTATGTTGCGTGTGGATTTAGAGGTTTCTCAAAACATGAAAGTTGTAGCTTCTTAAGTCCTTAATGCTCCTGCAAAATATCAGGTCAAACGGATCAGTGTAGCCCGAGTTATAGCCAAAACACTTGCACCTGTTTTGAACACTGGATTGTGTTACGCTTTTGGATTTAGCCTCTGACCATGCTCGGTTCGCCTGGATAACGTGCGAACTGGGTGTTGACCCCTTCATAAGAAATGTAGATCTTGGTTTTAGATTCAAAACAGTATAAAGTGCGTCCAAATCCGAATTCTGTAGCTCCAGTTATAACTAAAACAAGATCGGTTGTCAGAACTGCCTTTGAATTTGGACAGTTCTGACAGGAACTTTGGAACCATTTTTCACCCTGCTCTGTATTGATTCAGGTTTTGGCCAAAACATAAAAGTTTTAGCATTATGACATAGATTTCTAACGCCTTTGGAATTTCTTGATTCGGATTTGCGAGCTGTGAGTTATGGTCCGACAAACAGACCCTGTCCGTCACCCTAAAGTGCAAACTTCTGGTACTGTTTTCCATAATTTCGACCTACTTCCATTCAGATCTAGATTAAGGTGTCTTCATGAAAATTGTCACCCTTCCTCTTAGCTTCGTAACGGTACCTCATGCACTTTGATCCGACACTCGTAGCTTCGATTGTGTTCAAAACAGTTTTTGACACCAAAACAGTTATGCTGCCATTTCCGTTTCCGTTTGCCGATTCCGCACATGCATGTGCCAATTTTGCCGTTTTGCTTGTTTTAGGCATGTTAGTAGCCATTTGTGATATAATGTGATGCAATCTTCTATTTCAGACGGTGGTGAGCTAGACGGAGCTGGTGGGGCCTACTAGCTATCCTTCGCGACGCGATTTTCGTACTTTTGCTATCTTTGTTCTTTGTGTAAGTATTCGGGCCATTTTTGTATATGACTTGCTTATGTGTTTTGAGGTGAATGAAAGGGTACCTAGGCGAGGGTGTACTTCATCGCACTCGACCTAAACCCTAATTTACATGCATATTTATACATGACATGTCTAAATGAATTATTTTGGGTTTGAACCCCTTGAGCTTGTAGCTCGGGGTGACGTTTGTAAGTTGGGGTTGATCTTCCGACCTAGATGGACTATTCGAGCCAACCGGGGCTTGGTCGAAGCCAGTCCAACCTAGTCTGAGGTCACCAAGTTTGTGAATCCGGTTCACCGAGAATGTGTGTGAGAACCCGTAACTTTTCCATTTTCTAGGTTTTATTATCTTTCTAGGTTTTCTTATCTTCAATGGCTTGTTTTCTGCACTTTCTGTATCCGAAAAATTTTCTAGATAATTTTTATGAGTAAATATAGTTTTTAGATGATTTTTCTAGTATCGAATAGATTTTGAGAAATTAAGAGTGTATACCGGACGTGGGACCCACTGGTGCGAAAAGTTCGGAAAAATTCGGCCAACTAGGTTAAGTTTCGGATACTGGGTTTAATTTACCGGGTGTTAAGAGATAATTAGAGGAAGCTATTTGGATTGGTGTGAGAGGGAACAAAGTGATAGACTTGCATTAAATAAGTGACAAGTGTCACCATTTGATTGGAGGAACTTGTAAGACCACTATTCATTTTCTTACCATTGACCAAATAAATCAAAAATTCACCAAAAATTTCTCATTTTTGTCTTCCTCTTGGCCGAACCTCTTCCTACAAGAAAAGAAAGAAAAGCTTCCAAGTTTCTTGCTCCAATCTTGCCCAATCTCACAAACTAACCGTTTCATCTTGAATTCCTTCCATAAAACCTCTTCAATTAGTGTTAGTGAGTTGATTTGTGGAGTTATTTGGAAAGCTAAGAGGACCTATTGCTCTCTCTCTCTTGTTTCTAAGGTGAGTTGTGAAGAACCACCCTCCTCCCTTAATTGATGCTTAAATCATGATTAGTGGTAGTATGAGATGCAATATTATGGATTATTTCTTGATTTGTGGTTGAAGTGATGAAGTTTTATTATTTTTGGGGATTGTTCTGTTTTAATATAAGCATGATTGTGTGGCTATCTATGATGATTGGAAATGGTATATAATGATTTTAGAAGGTGGAAAAAGTGATTAATTGCAACCAATTTCTGGTTTGGAAGAAATTTCAGAAAATTAGGGTTCTAGTGGGAGCATTTTGCCCGAATTTTTAGCTCCTAGTTAGAGGCCGAATTGGCCTTGTCTTAAAACATGAAAGTTGTAGGGAATGACATTTTAGAGGTACCTACAAAATTTCAGGTCAATCGGAGTAGTGTAGAATGAGAAAAGTCGAAATTACTATTACTGTTCTGGTTTTACCCGAATGTAAGAATTGCGCCTGTAATTGGTTGTTTTGGCTGGAATTGCTTCCGAATTGGTTGTTGAGGCCTTCTGATGAAATGTATCCCTGTTTCTTAGATTTTATCTGGTTTTGGAATTTCTGGATTTGGACTTGGAGAGCCTGAGTTATGATGTTTCCACTAGACTGCGTTCTGTGAATCTGTTTTACGGTTTTGGTGTAGTATCTTGCATTTTTGACCTGGTTGCACTCGAAACTGGGTTGAGTGACCTTCTGTAATGTTGTAGCCCTATTTCTTAGCTTCGAAACGGTGGGTCTTGTACCTTCATCCAATAATTGTAGTGCCTTTGGCATCATTACCGTAAAATGAGGACAAAAACTGTTTTTTTCAGGGCTAAAGCTAAATCATTTCCGGATTTTTCTGGTTTCCTCTATTGTTTGTGTATGCTTAGGGAACCCTGTTTTGGTAGTATGTAGAATTGGTTTATGACTTGTAATCGAGTCTTATTGTGTTTTATTTGAATAGTTTAGGGCTTGACTTTCATATCCGGTTATTTCCTAGCTAAATTTTGTATTTGAATGCCATTAAGCCTAGTGAACGGCTTTTGGGAATGAGATTATTTTTGTACGAGATGTTGGGACTGATTTAAGGAAATAATGAAGCCATGATGGCTGGAAAATAGGTAAACACAAGGGATATGCTGCCGAAATTTTTACTTGAAGGCTAGTTGGATTTACTTGTGATTTGAGCGAAGGACTTTTGGGTTGTTTGAGCCTAGGTCTTCATGTTACCTTTTCGTTTCCAAAAATTCATGTTTTGAACCCTTGCTTTAATCATTATTTGGTGAGGCATACGACTGGTAGTCGAGCCTCACATGTGCATTCTGTATACTCGATTTTGAAAGTGGAACCTTCAATTGTTTTCCTTGGATTATTTTAGGGTTTCTTGGTGATTAAAGCTCTCTTTTGGGAGGTATCTGTACTTGAACCGGTGAGTGTTCTACTACCTGCTACCCGTTATGTGAAATATCTGAATATTTGAATACTTGATTTATGACTGTTGGAGCCAAATACTGTTTTGATAAAAGGGAGGCGAGGGTGTACTTTATCACACTCGTTCTCTGGTCTGTTCATATGCCAATTTTGAACGCGTATCTGAATCTGCTATCTGTATCTGTATCTTTATCTGTTATCTGTATCTGGATCTGTATCTGTTCTGACGTCGTTTGGAAGCTTGTGTCCAACGACCTTTCTATGACCTCTGAGCTCAACACCTGTGGCCAGTTACTCGAGTCGGGCCGGCAAGGGCCTGGTCGATTAGATAACGAACCACGGTAGTCTGTTTTGGGATCTTTGGGTGTTGAGACCCTTGATTCCGGGTATACTCGAGTATTACCATTTCTGATCTGATTGAATTTCGGGCCCGGTGGGGTATGTGAGGTGGAAGGAATCGAAGAAAGTGGAGTCTACTGTATTGGTTACTCCTTTAGCGTTGACGGAGTGTCAACTATTATTTCGATCAAGCTTCGATGATGCTAATGGGAATTTGGCTCCTGAGAGCCACCTGTATCCTTCTGATTTGAATCATTGGTTCCTTTACTTTACATCTGGCATGTGTACCTGATTTGTTAAATGTGAAATGCAATGATTTTACTGCTATATGTCTGGTACCTCATTGAGTGCAAGCTCACCCCTTTCTGTTTCTTTTGTTTTCCTTACAGGAAAATAAATACTTTTGGACTGCAATTGATAAATGGTTGCCGAATTGAGCTAGTTGGACATATTTTTGTATAGCTCATGTATTGAAACCCTAAATGTACTTTTGGGATCGTTTTCCTTTTGATTTGGCAAACCAGACATGTATCCACTTTTGAATACTTTTGTATGCCACTTTGGCTTGTAAATGCTAAGTTTCAAGATGTGAATGTTTGCTTGATATTTGGTTGGGTTCTGACGGGTCGGTTACTATTCATAGCCGACTTCGGTTTCGTTTTTTTTATTTTAACCTTTTGATTTGTTTACCCGCGTTGGTAAGTTCCGGAATGTATTAGCTCGTTCTATACCGAACCGTTAGTCCTGGCGAGAGTTGGGCAGGCAATTCGCTAACCCCTTTGGTTCGCCTTAGGGGAAGGTGGGGCTGTCACAATGTGAACCAAGTTTGTGAACCGAGCTTGTGAGCCAAGCTCAATTTCGTTCGCTCGAGCAATTTTGTGAGGTGACTGGCCAGTGAGGGTGATAAGGTGTTAAGTGGGTGTACAAGTGGAGTTCTACGGACCTTAAGTGTGGTCAACGGAGGGTCGGCAGGAGGTCGTACCTGGCAATGACGTGGCTTTGGAGCCAACCTGTATCCTTCATTTGTATTGTTACTTTTGCACTTGACTTGACATTTTTGTGAAATAGTTGTTTATCTTAATGTGAAATTTACGCTCCCCCCCCCGTTTACTTACTAAGCATTTAGCTTACCCCTTTTCCTTTGTTTTCCTTAACAGGGGACGATGCGGGGGAACCCTTTTGTACTATCACTAGTGTAGTTAGGTTTGGTTTGTAATGGTTGGACAATTAAGATATTTCTTTTACTTTGGTGATATGTATAAAGAACCCGTCTTCGGGTCTACTTTTGCTCTTGGTTCTGTAGTAGTCTCGATAACTCCTTTTGAGGATGTAATACCCTTTTGGGATTGAATATATTGTGAATAGTACTCTTTTGGTTTATATAGTTTTATTAGCTTTGTGTTTTGAGTCTTGGCGCGAGCCAGGCAGGCGTCCCGCCGATACCCTCGGGTTCGCCCTTGGGAGAAGTGGGGGCGTCACATTTAGACCAAGTCACGAACTTAAAAGTGTTAATCGCTTCTTTATCGAAACCAAATGAGCGAGCATGAATTTTTTAGAGTTTGATAAGTGAAATGAATACTACTTCAATGAGTGTCATTTATTTGCTTTTCTTTAAGTGAAACTCTTATATTTTGAACCCTAATTGTTTTCAAATTGTCCAATTATATTTTATCACAGATTTGGACTCCAACCAAGGAGTTGACCTTGGACGTGATTTTGAAAAGAAATAAATTGTTGGTGAATGTTTCCAAGTGCATGATTGAACTTGATATTTGAAAGAAATACTCGACTTGTTTGGACGAGCAAGAGTGCACTTTATCACACTTGCCCTAATGTGATTTATTATTGTTTACTGGCTATTATTGACTTGATATACATGTGTACAACTTGAATACCACCTGAGATCTTGTACTTGACTTGTAAGTGCTGAGCGGCAGCATGTACCACATTCAATCCGAGTGGGAGGTGCCTCTCATCCCGTCTCAGTACAGGGAAATTGTGACGACCCCACCTCCTTCTAGGGTGTACCCTAAAAGTTAGCGAATCGTCTACCTGACTCTCACCACGACTCATTAATTTCACATTAACTATAGAGATAACATTTGATAAACTCTCATTAATCTTACATTAACTTCAGAGATAATATTGTGGAATACTAAAACCACACGTTCAAATTTTTTACAATGCCAAGTTTAATACAAAACTTCAGTCATGGTATGATACTAGATAATTTACAATCACAAAAGACTTCATGTTAACTCCCTAAGCTCCTCGTTCGTTTCTCGACCACCCACTCCTGTAAGGAAAACAAAACTAAAGGGTTGAGCTAAAGCTCAGTGAGGTTTGCTGAGCAAGTAATATTTAATCAACATTTAAATCAGTACAATTAATCAAGTAGTGCACATTTCATTGTACAATCACTCTCAAAAGGATACAAACTCCTCCTGGGAGTCATTTCAATATCTTGTACATTCATTTCAGTGTCGTGAGACATTCATTTCAATATCATTGCACACTGCGCCAATTCACCTCCTTATGTCCTCCAAAACAATAAACAATCCCCTACATTCAATAATCAGTTCAATAATCTCCCAACTTCAGGCTAATACTCAAGTATACCGAAACATTTACCCAAAACTTCTATCCTATCTGACCAAGCCCTTTTTTGGCTCGAATAGTCCGTTGAACAAAGGGTTTTGGGGCCCAGTTCAACCGATGCAGTAAAGTACACATACGGCTTACATTCATGCAAACTTACAGTAACATTTTAGTCAATTATCAACCTTCAATCTCAACTAAGTCGAGCGCGATAAAGTACACTCCTGACTTAGAAGGCGAGGACAATTGAGATACACTTTACAATGAATCACTAGCAATATTCCATAACAAGCACATTTATCACATAATTTCACTTAAATAAACATAAACAGTTAAACACACAAATTCGGAAACACTCACCCTAATCAAAAGTTACACTTCGATCTCGGAATTGCTTTCTTGCACACCGCTGTCTCCTAAGACAAGTTATAATTGCCATAATTCTTTAACTACTCATTTGGTGAAGTTCTAAAGTATAATCAACATACGTGTTATATTCTAGTCTCAAGTCACCATTCCACCCGAATTCTAAGTCATTGCTATGTTTAAATGAGGCAACTAGTGCATTTTCTCACACTCACTTGTCATTTCAACTTTTAAATTTTCAAAAGAAAGGAAGTTTAAGTAGCAATTCTAGTAATGTTACTTCAGTACTTTTGTACTGTTAGATTTATCGTACTAAAACTCAACATTAACTAGTTTACCTCAAAGTAGTTAGAAGTAGTTAACCTCAAAGTACTTTCTTGTCTCATAATTCCATCTTTTATTAACCAAGACCACATGCATAACTAGTTTATTACCTTAAGATGTGTATACAATTTATATAGAGTTTATTAAACCGAGTAATAGTTGAATATCTTCTTATATAGGTTACAAGGCTTCTTTGATTCCTATAGTTGGTATAACAACCTTTCCCTTCCATTTTAACTATTTAGATTTTATTTCCAGCCCCAATCACTCACCAAATTTGGAGTATAGATTACTAGAAACCAGGTTTCAAGATACAAAATTCCAGAAATGTCTCTCACATTCTCCTTAAAATTTATCGAGTTTATTGGCTCAAAACAATGAAGATATACACACACACACACACCAAATTTAAAGTCTTGTGAGATATTTAAACTAAGATTAAATCATTTTCAACCCAAATTTAAAGATTAAGGCCAGTGAGGTTTTCATTTCTTTCCTTTTAAGCTAAACCAGATTCTAGTTTGCTTGTTGTTTAAATTTGCTCCAATTCACCAGCTTTTCAAGTGTTAAAATCAATAAGATGTACATGAAAACTAGGACAAGATGTTATAAGATGTTTTACTTAAGATTACAGCCAATTATCATTGAATTTTCGAAATTAACATGAGAGTTTCAACCTTTACTCTCTCGGCCCGCAAAACAGATTTTCCAGCAAAGTTACTTCAAAATTTTCAACAAAATTTCCAACTTTTACTCTCTTAAAACACCAAACACACAACATACATTCTATGCAACATGAAATAAAGCAAATAACATGTAACTTCAGCAAATTATTCCACCAAGAAGCCAACATAAATCTGTCATCAACTAAGATATAATCTTCCAGCAATTTGGCAGTTTAAACACAAAACTTTCTCCACAATTTTCTTCATTTTTCACTCCAACTCAACATGCAGAGGCTAGGTATCATGCTACGGTGTATCTTATGCAACAATATGAAATTTATAACCAAAGATTCAAAGGGAAAGTTGGATAAAGTTCCATTTCCCTCTCTCAGCCATGTTGGAAAAGTTTTAGCAGCAATCATCCTTAAGGACAAGGAATTTCTCCAATAATCTCTTCATTTCACACTTAAATCTAACATGCATGTTAAGACCAATGTATCATGCAATGTATTAGAGCTTAATATAAACTTTTGGAATCAAAATTCATAAAGGTAGCGGGAAATTTCTTCATTCCCTCCCCTCGGCTGAAGCTGGGAAGTTCCAGCAGCTTTTCTTCAACATTTCCAGCCCAAACTTCCAACTTTCACAAGTTTTCAGCCAAACATCTTATAACACTTGAGATAAACACATTACATGCATTCCTCACATCATTCTCCAAAGAAAAACTCTAGTAACAAGCTGCAATTCCAGCTTCATCCTCTCGGTTGTCACAGTTTTTTCTTTTCCGCTCTTAGTTTGTCACCAAACAGAATTTTCCTCAGCTAAAACTCATTTTTTTCCAAGCTAAAATTTAACATGCAGCTTAAGTATTCAGTTATACTAGATAATTAAAAGATTGTTGCAGCATTTTACCTCCCTTTTTCTAACAATCGAAGCTGGAAAAGAAGAAACCTGCAGGCAGACTCCTTCCTCCTTCATTTCCTCATAATGAAAGTTCCAAGTTCCCCTTTTCTCTACCTTACTCTCTTACTCACTCGGTTGACTGGAAGGAAAGAATGGAATCAGAGAGCTCCCTCACTCTCACTCTTTCTCTCGATTTTGGGTATTAAAAAGGAAGAAAGCTTAGTACTCTGTTATCTCTATTTTGTTTGCTCTCGATATTGGCTATCAAAAGAAATGGCTGAGTTTCTTTCCTCTGTTTCGGTCTTAGCTTAATAAACATTGTTAGATATTAGGTTGCATGGTAGTTTTAGCTAAGTCTTAGGGTCAAATAGTCATTTGATATTAGTTTATTTACTTACTAAGGCTATAGTTTTATTATTTCATGCATTGACTTCAAATTTCATTTGGTCTAATTTGTATATCTGTGACGACCTCACCTCCTTCTAGGGCGTACCCTAAAAGTTAGCGGATCGCCTGCTTGGCGCTTGCCAGGGCTCACTAATCTCACATTAACTTCAGAGATAACAGATAAATACTTCCATTAACCTTACATTAACTTCAGAGATAACATTTAGATACCAAAACCAGCCATACCACTCTTTTACAATAATTAGTACAATACAAAAGTTCCAACCTTAATAAGACACTAAAAGATTCACAACTCAAAATTCTCCAAGCTAACTTCCTAAGATCCTTCGTTTGATGCCTAACCACCAACTCCTGTAAGGAAAATAAAGCTAAAAGGTTGAGCTAAAGCTCAGTTAATAAACACTTAAATCATTGCAATTAAACAAACGGTGCACATTTCACTGGACAATCACATTCAAAAGGATACACACTCCACCTGGGAGTCATTGAGCTGTCATTACAGAGTCACGAGACAATCATTTCAATATCATTACATTCACTCCGCCAATTCACCCCTTTTTGTCCTTTGAAACAATAAACAATCCCCTACATTCAACAATCAATTCAATAATCTCCCAACTTCCAGGTAGTACTCGAGTATACCAAAACATTTAGCCAAAACTACCGTCCTATTCGACCAAGCCCCTTGCTGGCTCGAATAGTCCGTTGAACAGAGGGTTTTGGGGCCCTGTTCAGCCAAAGGCTTACATTCATGCACATTTACAGTATCATTCAATCAATAATCAACCTTCGAACTCAACTAAGCCGAGTGCGATAAAATACACTCCCGACTTAGAAGGCGAGGGACCATTGATATAGACATCACAATAAATCACTAGCAATATTCAAAACAAGCACATTTCTCACATAAATTCATTTAAAGAAACAAAACCAGCTAAGCATATACATTCGACAACACTCACCAAATATTCAAATAACTACGCTCGAGCTTCGAGGTGGTTTCCTGGCTCACAGCTACTTCCTGAAGCAAGTTAATAATTTCAAAGTAAATACATAATTTGTAGATGTTCACCTGTTGTTCTTACCTTATCATTTGAACTATTAAAATCAAGTTTGACTTTAAAATAAAAAACGTAACATATTCAATATTCATTTATCATTTTATTTTGAAACTTATTGATTTTTATTGTTTTAATCAAGAAATATACATATTTTCTAAGATTATAATTTTATAACTTTTAAAATTAGGAGTAAACTACTTTTCACTTAAGAGTCTAAGATTTAAACTTAGGTACACTCCATTGGTTCCCGTTAACCTAGCTAGATTCTAAGTTGTTGGTAATTTGAATTTTGTTTCACTACACTAACCTCTCAAGTTTTATAGTTTTTCTTAAAATACTTGTGAGGACAAGATTAAGTAATTAGAAGCCATTTTATGTATATAGCTATAGCAAGTTACCTTAAAGTCTCTAAAAACATCATATAAAGTTTAACTCATTACCATTTCAGCTAACCAACGGAATTCCAGCAATATTACATCAAGCTTTCAGCAAAACTCTATTCTTTCACTCACTTAAAGCTCTAAATACTTAATGTACATTCGTTCCAGCATAAACCAAGGCAAATAGCACCTAGTTTCAGCAAATTATTCAACCAAAAGCCACGCACAAAATCTGTCATCAGCTATGGCATTGAACAACTAAAGCTTTCAGCAATGTAGCAGTTTAATATGCAACATTTTCTCCAAAATTCCTTCAGTTTTACTCCAGCTTATCATGCCAAATACAAGTATTAAACTACAGAGTGGCTTTAAATATCAGATGTGAAAGTTTACAGAGTGGAGTTTGAAAGAAAAACTGATCCTATGTTTATTTCTTCCTCTCGGCTTTCTTAACAGCTTTCTTCAGCTTTCTTCGCCAACTTCAACTAGGATTTTCGAAGTTTTTTATTAGTTTCAAGGGCAAATATCTGTTAAAACCAAAGATTAAATATATCCCATGCATTTGTTGGTAAGTCTCTCCAAAATATCAAGCAACAATTGCATAATCTGTCCTCATTCCCTTGACGCAACATTTTCCAGCAAGAAAGTAGTTACTAAACAGGTTCTCCTTTAGCAGTATTCACCATCAGCTAAAATTCATCATGCATGCAACCTTAATATTCTAGTGTACTGAATGACCAAGAGGTTATTACAGAAAATTTACTTTATTTATGGCTGCAACTCAACAACAACTCTCGGTTCCCTCCATTTCTGTCCAGTTCCAATTTTTCTCTCCTTTATCAGATTTCTCTTCGGTTAAAACTTATTGTTCCTTGCTAAAAACTAACATGCAGCTTGTATATTCTCATTTGTACTAATTTAGCAGAAAGTTATGGTAGATTCTTACCTCTTTTCCCTTCAAATTCGATAATGGCAGACTACTCTATCTCACTCTGTTTCAGCTTCTTCAACTCTTGCACCAGCTCTACCCTTTTCCCTCACTGATGCAGCTGATACGTGAAATGCAGACTGGTTCCTCCTTCTATCACTCACTTAGCTCTCAGTTTACGATGGTTAAAGGTTGAAGAAATGGTGAAGCTAGCTGTCGGTTCTCATTTTTTTCTCTCAGTGATCACTCACAGCTTCCTCACTCGGTGGATGACAATTCCAAAGCTTCTCCACTCAGTTCTTGTTTCTAATGTTCTGATACTAGCTGGTCGCATGGTAGTTTAGCTAGGTTGAAGGGTTAGTTAGGTCATTTGATACCAACTTAATTGCTTACTAAGGAGCTGTGGTTTTATTAATTCACACATTAACTCCTAACTTTTGTTATATATATTTTTACACCATTCCAAAGTATTTATAAATTCTCGCTTTTGTTTTAAAATTTAAATTTAGGCATTTAATCAACCAATTATTATTTCTAATAGCAAAATGAAAATAATACATGCAAAACTTACACAAAAATTTTCTAGGATATTTCTAAATTCTCAATTTTATAGAAATTCAATTAGACATTTAATTTAACCAATTATTTGTTATATATAATGTTTCTAATAACGAAATAAATAAAATGAAATAAATTCAGGGCATACACATAATTTTCTCGGGTTCTCACAGAAATCGAGCGCGGGCATGAGACTGGTACAGGCTAGCGTAGTCTAGTTTTTGAATTTTGTGTTTGTACTCACGTTAGTGCTTGATTAGGATTGGAAGTTAGTTAGAACTTGAATTTCTTGTTATATTTGGATATGTATGAATGGTTGAGATAGAAATGAATGTACCTGTACGTTCCAAGTTTGGGAACTGTTATTTCCTTTACTTTCGAAGTTGTAACTTATTTTCTTGAAATTAGTGAGTGAGTCTTGGCGAGAGCTGGGCAGGCGGTCCTCTAAACCCTGGGGCACGCCCTAGAGAGAGGTGAGGTCGTCATAGATGGTATCAGAACTCTTTTGAACTCATGCCGGGAGAGGGTTCTCGAATTGTGGGAATTGATCTGTAAGTGTGGAATGAATCTCTGTTATTGAGGAAAATTAGATATGTATGTTGGGTAGGAATCTCAAAAGTGATTGATTTCCTCTTGGGACTGGCCAGCTCGAGTGGTGAATCATCATATTTTCGGATTCTTGTACCCGAGTACCAACGAGTGATACATTTAGGCTAAGTTGATATCCCGAGTAATATTGGGATAAGTCTGGATGGCGAAATCCAAGGCACGAGAAATGCGAATAGTCTGGACTTGAGAATATTAGTGAGATTTGGGACCCTTATTATTCAAGTGTACATACCAGGTTGTACTTTTTCGAGTTTTGATTAAGTGTAGTGCTTGAACAATACTTAGGGTTAATGTCCCATAGGGTATGTGGCTTGTTATGGTATGTATATAAGGAGAGTGTTTTATTTTAAATGTGTTCTATTGTTTTCATTTTATGGTTTGGAAATGCTTTTATCGAGCTTTAGAGCTACTTTATTTTGTTTATACCTATATTGTCTATTTTTCAAAAAGAGGCATGGAGGGTAAGCGAAGTCAGGAACGTGGGACTAGTCTAGGACGTGGTTCTAACCGTGAACGTGGAGCTAGACGAGTCCAAGAACAAGTACAAGAACCAAGAGAAGAGAGAGGTGCAACGGTTTAGCCACAACCTGGACCCCGAGCCGAAGGAGGGGATCAGGTGGCAACGGCAATACAGCAAATGACTAATATTCTTACTCGGTTGGTAGAGCAGCAGGGTCAAACCCTGTTAATCAGTCTAGGGACCCTGAAATATAGGAAGATAGAGCCCTAGAGCGATTTCACAAGTTTTCTCCTCCTAAGTTTCTTGGAGGACCAGATCCTGAAGGAGCAGAGAGATGGCTGGAAGCAATGATCAATATTTTTGCCGCCTTGAATTATATGGAGGAAAGGCAGGTGAATTTTGTGGTATTTCAATTTGAGGGACCAGCCAGAGCTTGGTGGAATGTAATTAGGGTTAAGTGGGCGAGAGAACGGACGGCATGGACCTGGCTGAACTTCGTGCGAGAGTTTAACGAGAAATATCTTCCACCAATAGTTCAGGAGAAAAAGGAGGATGATTTCATTAAATTGCATCAAGGAACCCTAAGTGTATCTGAGTATGAGACTCAGTTCTCCAAGTTATCAAAATTTGCTCCTGAATTGATAGCTACGGAGCAAAGGAGGGTGAGGAGGTTTGTGCAAGGGTTGAACGTAGAGATACAAGAGGCTTTAGCGGCAGCGCAAATTAATACTTTCACGAAGGTTCTTGAGAAAGCCCAGAGGATAGAAATTGTAAGGGCGCAAGTGAAGGCTTTTCATGCAAGAAAGAAAGGTGCGTCTAGTGGAGACCAAGGGCAAGAACAAGATGATTTAAGTATGCCACCCTCTAAGGTGGGTCGAGGAGCTGGTGGTAAGAGAATTTTGGGGATGTCTAAGAGAGTTACTCCGAGAGGAGCCCCAGGTGGAGGAGGACAACTGAAAGGTGTCTCACAAGGAGATCAAACATCAATCCCTCACTTATCTTGTGGATATTATGAAAAGACCAATCATACTGAGGATAATTGTTGGCAAAAGGCACGGAAATGTTTATGGTGTGGTAGTGTTGAGCACCAGATTGCAACCCGTCCCCTCAAGTCGAACTCTAAACAACCAAATCTAAGAGGGAATAGATCCAGAGTGCCTGCCAGAGTGTATACTTTAAACCACCAGCCAGTGCTTAACCCATCTAAAGTGGTAGAAGGTACGATTCATGTTTTTCATTGTCTGGCTAAAATTTTGGCTATGGTGAGACCTGGAAGCTAGAGACATACATGTAGGACAAAATACCATGAGTTATTTACAAATAAACGTATGAATTTCGAGGTCGAAATTCTTTTAAGGGGAAAAGAGTGTGACGACTTAAAAATTTGCTTATATTTTCTTATAATTCCCTCTTATTTTGAATAAATTATTTTTTAATTCCTTCACCACTCATTTTATTCCTTCAATAGTTGTAATATATAATAGAATCAAGAGTTTTATTTTTACTTTTATAGTTAGAGCAAATTAGGGTTTTGGTGCATTTTGGTAGCGTGATCACTTAGTGAGGTGTGTGTACTAAATTTGGTGGATAGGAGAAAGTATTAAGTAAGAGGAAGTGTGTGATTAGAAGTGCTAATAATAAGTCAGTGAATCAAAAGTTAAAACACAAGTACGAGAGAGTTAAGGAAAATAGGCTTAAACCGACGTACACCGTTTGCTACCCAATTGAATACACCACTTGACCACCACTTTCTTACTCTAATCTCCTTGCTTTTATTTCAGCTAATCACCCCTAAAATATCCCCTAAAGCAGTCGAAAATATTGACTAAGGAAAAGAGAGAAAAGAAAAAAATAAGAAGTCATCTTGATGCGACAAGTGTCGGCCATCCAAAGGATATTTGACCAAGCTAATTTCTTTCCTTCTTATCTTCCATTTTGGCTCATCTTCCTCATTTTTTCTTCATTTTGGCCGAGACTCGAGAGAGGGAAAAGAGAAAAGAAAGCTTGCAACTTCAACCTTGATTCTTCCTTGTTTGAGTTGAAATCACAAAAATCAAACCGATTAAACTTACACCTTGGTGCTTAGGAAGCTAAGAGTGGTGAAAATCTTGGGAGAAAGTTCTTGGTTCCTCACTTTCAAGAAGGCTTTTGGAAGGTATAAGTTCATCCACTTCTTGTTTCCACCTTAATCTTGTTAAATATGCTATAAAAGCTCTAAATCTTGAAAAATATTGGATGATACTCTAGTTTGGTGGTGATTCATGAAATTTCAGCTAGGGTTTGATAATTTTTAGCCTTGATTATGTTGTTTAACTATCAATGTTGGTATTGAGCTTGGATATGAAAATTGTGAAGTGAATAGGAGCATGATTGTGATTTTTAGCCTTAAAGGATGAAATTTCAGTTTTGGTGAAAAATTTTCAGTTTTGGCGAAAAAATTTCAGCTTTGCTATTGGTTGATTAATTGCTAGAAATGAGATATATTTGGATGATTTTTAGCTTAGATGAAGAGCTATATTGATATGCTTACTTGTGGTGGTTGAATTGGATTGATTTGAGGAAAAAGTGAAGCCTTTCATGGCTGGAAAAATGAGTAAAAACAAAGGGTATGCTGCCCAAATTTTTCTTCCGTAGGTTAAGCGAGTGAAATTGGAACTTGAGCCGCGATTTGTGATTGAATTGAACTTGAATTGGTTAGAGTACTCAAGTTTCCTTTAGTAGAGGTATATAAGTTAAAATTTTACCAAAACTCGTACCCTTTAAAAGGCAAAAGTTGCGACCGTTATAAATACGTTTTTCTCGTCTTTTAGACCAAGTCGCGAACTTAAAAGTGTTAATCGTTTCTTTATCGAAACCAAATGAGCGAACATGAATTTTCTAGAGTTTGATAAGTGAAATGAATACTACTTCAACGAGTTTCATTTATTTGCTTTTCTTTAAGCGAAACTCTTATATTTTGAACCCTAATTGCTTTCAAACTGTCCAATGATATTTTATCGCAAATTTGGACTCCAACCAAAGAGTTGACATTGGACGTGGTTTTGAAAAGAAATAAATTGTTGGTGAGTGTTTCCAAGTGCATGATTAAACTTGATATTTGAAAGAAATACTCGACTTGTTTGGACGGGTAAGGATGTACTTTATCGCACTTGCCTTATTGTGATTTATTATTGTTTACTGGATATTATTGACTTAATATACATGTGTACAACTTGAATACCACATGAGATCTTGTACTTGACTTGTAAGTGCTGAGCGGTAGCATGTACCACACTCAATCCGAGTGGGAGGTGCCTCTCATCCCGTCTCACTACTTTTATCATCACCCTATTGGTTAGTCAGTCGAATCGAGCCAGCAAGGGCTTGGTCGAGGAGACCAGCAAACCATAGGTACAGTTTATTGTTTATTGTATAATCCTTTGGATATGGTCCACTGGATTCGATATACTCAAGTTTTACCATCACTCTTATTTTGAAGTTCGGGTCTGGTAGGGGGTTGATTGGTGGATGGAATTTGATGTAACGTGGAGATCTACGATCATGGTTTTGCTTCTTTAAACGTTGACGAAGTATCAACGGGTTCAGATCAAGTAATGCAACGGGAATTTGGCTCTTGAGAGCCATCTGTATCCTTATACTTGGAAATGATTGTTACTTGTAGTGTTATTGTTTTCTTTTATGACTTGTACACTCGCTCATTTTGATATTTCAAGTTTTACATAATGACCAATTTGTTACTTAGGTCTGCATGAAGTTTTGGAACCTCACTGAGTTTTGACTCACCCAATTAGTTTTGTTTTCCTTACAGGAAAATCGAGCGCGGGCATGAGACTGGTACAGGCTAGCGTAGTCTAGTTTTTAAATTTTGTCTTTGTACTCACGTTAGTGCTTGATTAGAGTTGAAAGTTAGCTAGAACTTGAATCTCTTATTATATTCGGATATGTATGAATGGTTGAGGTAGAAATGAATGCACCTGTACGTTCCAAGTTTGGAAATTGTCATTTCCTTTACTTTCAAAGTTGTAACTTATTTTCTTGAAATTAGTGAATGAGTCCCAGCAAAAGTTGGGCAGGCGATCCGCTAAACCCTGGGGTACGCTCTATGGAGAGGTGGAGTCATCACAGCTTTTGTATGAATTTGCTAATATTATAAATAAATATGGTATTATACTTTCAGAAAAGAAAATGACTTTTTGTCAACAAAAAATAATTTTTTAGGAATGAAAATTGAAAATGGAACTTGTACTTCTAAGCAACATATTGGTGAGACTATGAAGAGTTTTCCTGATACTGAACTTTCTCAAAAACAAATTCAACAATTCTTTGGAATTGTTAATTATGTTTGAGATTTCATACCTCAAGTATCAAAAATCATCCGTCCTCTCACAAAAATGCTCACCAAAAGTCCTCCATTATGGAGTGAATCTCAAACAAAATCCATTCAAATGCTCAAAAAGATTCTGATTGAGTTGTCTACCCTTCATATTCCTTGTTCCCAAAATATTGTCATTCAAACAGATGCAAGTGACAAATATTGGGGAGCTGTTCTTCTAGAAGAAACCCAAGAAGGGAGGAAGTGTTGTGGTTTTGCTAGTGGAAGGTTCACTACGATTCTTCTTTCAAGAAATTCACTACGATTCTTCTTTCAAAGAAATTCTTGCAATTAAGCATGGAATTGAAAATTTCGGCTTTTATGTTAGACCATGTCATTTCAAGATTGAAATGGATATGGTAAGTTTTCCAAAGATGCTTAACTTCAAACAGAAGGTGATTTCGAATTCTCAGTTACATAGATGGTCAAATTGGTTTTCCCAATTTTCTTTCACTGTAATTCATATCAAAGGAAAATCAAATATTATTGCTGATTTCTTTTCTCGAAACCATCCTTCAAATCCCTCTCTTATGATGTTCTCTTCTATTTGTGTCATATCAAAATCCCCCAGAGAATTTTTTATATTCCTCAGCCATGGGAAAGGGAAAATTTGGAAAGAAATACAATGATGCATAAAATTGAGGTTTTCAAGTGTTATAGTGGATCTATTCTCAATCCTTTTGGGATAAATCCAGAATATCCTTTTGCTTAGATATTCATTGCCCAAACTCAAAGTTTTCCAGAACCTTTATTATGGGTTATGTGGTATCCATGCCATCAATATCACATACTGATGGAATTTCAATGTCCATTCTTCTCTCAATTTTCAAATTTGGCTCAGAATCTTCAATTTGTTCTTACAATGGTTCAAACCAAAACCATGGTGGGAAACTTTGTTTTCCAACAACAATGGATATATGATAATCCATTTTCACAGATCAGTCCATGTGAGAAACAGAGAAATACAGGCACTACCCTCTAGTGTTGTTTATCTAATTTTGCCTTACTCTGTCCAAGAAGATGAAGGAAAATATTCTGAGGCTCAAAGATATATATTCCAAGCAAATGGGATAATTCCTCTAGAAATTTGGCCAGATTTTGCAGGATCTTGGAATTATTTACTTCTCATCCCCATTGGAGGGCAATCAGAAGAGCACAAAGAGAATATTTGAAGTTAATGGAAGACAGTATCATGCGAGATGCTCAATGACCTGCTGAAGGAGCCAGTACAAGTAGACAATATTCAAGAACAGAAAATCAAAGATCTCGCAATAAAGCAAAGAACAGGAGAGCCCATCAAGATTGGATAATTCAAATGAATATAACTGATCCAGGAAATACACCTTCAAACACACTAGATTCTTCCAAAGCTGATTAATGTGTTTAATGAAATTTGCCTCCTCTTAGAAGAAAAGCCAAGTTACTATGTTCGTTTTTGTTTATAATAAAACCCTCTTGAAAGGCCAATTGACCTTTCATGTTTGAAAAGATCAAGAGTCAAGATATTGTAATAAGAGTTGAGTTACTATTGACCTTTTATATTTGAAAAGGTCAAGAGTCAAGTTACTATAAAAAGAATTAAGTTGCTATAACTCACCTTTGGTGATTTGAAAGGTTAAGTAAGTTTGCGTGTCTTTTCAAAGTTTTCAAAGGGTCAAGAGACTATTTCCATCGAAGATACCGGTTTCCGAAACTCAAAGAAATAAAATCAAGTTTGAATATTATTCAAAATGTTCTAAAAATTTTGCAAAGTCAAATTTCTATCCAATCCTTAAGATGTGCTAATCATAGGCTCAAAACCAAACTGGAGACTCTTTTTGTTAAGATTCTGCTGAAATCCTTCCTAAATTGTTGAAAAGCCCAAAAGTTAGCAGTGAAGAGGAAAGGCGAAAAGGAGGCTGATCAAAGCTACAGTATTGAATCAAAGCTTAATGGAAGGACCCCCAAGAAGAGGGTTTTATTACAAACAAACACAAATATAGTAACTTGGCTTTTCTTCCAAGAAAAGAGACAAATTTCATCAAACACAGTAATCGGTTCTAAAAGAATCTGGAGTGTCCGAAGGTGTACTTCCTGGATCAGTTATATTCATTTCAATTATCCAATCTTGATGGGCTCTCCTATTCTTTGCTTTATTGCGAGATCTATGATTTTTTGTTCTTGAATATTGTCTGCTTGTACTGGCTCCTTCAATAGGTCGTTGAGCATCTTGCATGATACTGTCTTCCATTAACTTCAAATATTCTCTTTGTGCCCTTCTGATTGCCCTCCAATGGGGATGAGAAGTAAATAATTCCAAGATCCTGCAAAATCTGGCCAAATTTCTGGAGGAATTATCCCATTTGCTTGGAATATATAATCTCAATGACCGAGACTATAGTCAGGATTTTAGTCACGTACCTACAAGTAATAATAAAGGCAGCCAGCAGTTGTTCCCGCTAAATTTATGCTACTTAGCAATATTCGGTTCTAACGTTTTAGATAAATGAATAGGAGAAGAGACAATGAGAAAACTCCAGCCTTCAGTTTTATGCCGACAAACTTTGTCGGACAAAGCAATGACTTGCATCTTGATTACATACTAACATGAATACTAGTTTCTTAGCCTCACGCCCAGGAAGGCTACATTCATGGATTGTGTATTTGTATGTGAAGCATAAGGAACTTCAAAACGAAAAATAATCCAAATCAGCCAACCAAAACATAGAAAAGGAAATTATATTAACAGTCATAATAGTTGAAATACTCTTGGTATGCCTCCTTCCTTCTAAACATGGATTTCAACATTTCAAAGCTAGAGATACGGATAGCTCAAAATCCAAATTCATAATTGCCTAACGGTCAAAACATTTGGATGGAAATCTCAATCTTCTAGACAATATGATAGCCTTAACAAGATTAGATAACTGAAAATAGCCCTGATATGAGTTTTACAGGTATCCCAGCACTACTAAAGGAAGTTCAAAAGCTTCAAATAACATGGTCATATGTTATTCTAAGTACAATGCCATCCAGACCTGATGGCTAATATATTGTCCAATTTTGAAGACAACTATACACGTGTTCATGTGGTCTTAACATTTTAGGCTGGAGGAAGCATCGAAAGGACAACACATTAGCTATGACATCATGGATTACAGCTACTTAAACAGAAGGGAGCCAAGGTAAATTACAGAATATTAGTATCATGTACTCAATTTGGACAAGAAAAGCATGTGGAGGTTCATTTGTTTACCAGAAACAGAGAATTTTAATCAACAAGCATGCAGGAAAATTCATTGTGATAAACAAATAGTATAAAGGAAAGCAAACTTAGTAATACGAAATCACGATGTACATAGCTGCACAAAATATTATAAGCAAACCTTAACTGTTGTTACATTGAAGTTAATTCTAGAGATACATGTTAGTGAAGTTAACGGGAATTTACTTCCTGCCAAGAACTTGACCTATTCGAGCTTCCAATTGGACAGATTTGGGTAGCGCGATAGCCTTGTTTTTTAAACAACCTCAACAAAAGCCAATGCTTCAATGAAGAAGTATTTGCACAAACTCATCCAATGTTAAAATTTCGTCTATACATCAAAGAACTAAGATAAGCAATTTAATATTTATTTAAACAAAAAAAAAAGTTCAAACTGTTGTAGGCCAGTAACATAAGAAATCAGAAACACCAAAAACCACTTAAGATATTCCCACGTATCCGTGGCATTAAAACAAATACAAATGTCAAGTTACTCTATAGAAGTAAAATTACATGCCTTAGAAACTAAATAAAGTTCTAAACTAACTCAGAGAACAGGGAAAAGCCTTAAGAATAAGTCCAGAGTATAATCCTAATTGACACTAAATTCTTCTTATGAATCCTGCATACTTGCAAAGTTAATGTTCTAGTAAATGAAATCAAGTAAAAGCGGATTCACAAGGAAAGAGTATAAATGATTTACAACTAAATATCAAGTTCAAATTAGTAAATCAATAAAGTAACATGAAATAATATATCCAAGAAAAGGAAGTAACAATAAATGAGATGTTGCAATAGTTTACTTTTCACATAAACTTCTTGCGTGCTTGACTAACTCCAGTGTTGCTAGAAATATTTATCTCATTAAAGGACAAAGAAAAATCAAGTTAAAATGAACAGGAAGGCGATGCACAAAATTACCTCAAGCTAAAATATCAAAATTAGTGCAAAAGGACATTAATGGCTGAATCGAGTGAGAAAAACAGGATTCGTAAAGTCTATTAGGACAAAAAATTATTACTAATGATACTAAGAACATGAAAGCGACACAAAGATTTCGATTTAATCATCCTTACTCCAATAGCATTCTTTACTGGACCTAATACACAATCAAATGAATATTACCAAAAGCCGATTTAACTGAGTAACTGAAGCTACTGAATACATAGAGAAAATACAATGACTGAAATAGATCAAAAACCTAAATGGTTTGCTATATTCCAGCATATTCAAGAGGGATGAGAGAGGAATGTAGATATTCACCGATATCTCGGAGAGGAGATTGCAGCAGAGGGTGGCAAACTTCTCAATTCCCAATAATAATCTTTTCTCTAGATATCTAAGTTGTCTTTTTCTTTTGCTGCAGGAAAGAGAGTTTAGAGTTGCATGTTTTCTTGGAAAGAAATACATCGGTAGTCTCCTCAAAGCAACAAGATAGAAGGCTGTAGAAGATGGAAAAAAGAGGCACTAAAATAAGTAAGGAATTGCTATAAGCAGGAGAGCTTGATGCTCTGTTTTAAGTTTTAACAGACTAAACAAACAAAATCAATGTCCAACATTGAAAGGCAAGGATATCCAATAGCTCCTACCAACTCAAGACTAACTCCACTGTCTCATTGAAATGGTAATAAAACAGCCCCAAAATGGCTCTCATTTACACTATAACTGGACCATGTTGACTCAATTTTAAAACAAAATAGAATTGCAGGTTGGGCCATAATAAAATGAGATCAAGAGCACAAAACTGCATATGGGATATGAAAAGCGTTCTTAGGAGTACCTAGATACCGTAATGCTGCATATCAATATGTTTCCATAACTCGTGGAGAAATGGCTTTTATCAACTGTCCATTCATCCTTGCCCAATCCAAAGTCGAATAGCTGGGTAATGCAGCTCTCCCATATTATAACTGAAGTATACATCAAAGCATGTTGAACAATAAGCATGGAATGTATAGTTAAATTCCCTCAAATTGAACTCATATGAATAGGGTTAAATTCCTGGATAATCCCGACCCCAAAATATTTTAGGTTGTAGCAAAGATCATTTCAAAGTTTCCATTTTGAACAAAATAAAGCATAAATACCAAAACATTACCTAAAAAACACAGTTCAAATTGAAATCAATGACCAAAACCAAAAGAGAGAAGATTCAATAGCATTAGCTTCACAAGGAGGAAGGCCATGGAGGTTCAGTGACACCAACATAATCAACTCGAGCCTGGGGCTGCCACATGGCACTTACAATCTACAAATTGGGTGGAATATTCAATAGAGCTTCGTCTTTCCAGCCTCTCCCTCAGTACCTCTCGTCAGTTACGTCTTTCCATTGTAAAGAGTTTATTGGTATTTGTATGTATTTAAATCATGCAGAAAGAGACCTTGTAGTCAACCACCTGATTTATTAAAGGATTGAATCCAAAAAATATTGTCACAAAAGGCAATTCACTGCAATAAATAACCACTTAACTTGGGATGTAAATAAATTATGAGAAAATCATGTCCATGAAAAGAATTAAGAAGCAAAGTGCCTGGTTTGTACTTGAAAGACCAAAAAAGAACTGAGTTTTAAGTATATGAGAGCAGGCGAGAAGAAGGGTAAGTCAAAGAAAGAAGAAGAGCTGTGAATGAGAGGAGAGAATTCTGGAACATAAGTAGAAAACCGAAAATAGACCTTCAAAGTGATGTTTAAAATTGCGCGTGGGATACAGGTGGAGGAAAGAAATCGATGCCTATTTAACTCAAGCCCACGTCAGTGCAATCTCTATTGACCAAAAGCCTAAGAAATCAAGATTAACTTTTATGCTCAAACTTCAAGAAAATATTCTTCACATACATCAACAATGATCAGGTACTAACAATCGTAAATTTTATAGTACATCAGAGTATATGTTTGAAAATTTTGAAAACTAAATATTTGCAGCCTTTGGGTGTAGAAGATATAAACATCCAGCAACGATTTAATCTTAAATTAAGAAATTTAATTGGACCATTAAACTCATGATGCAACATCCACTTCAACTTTAGACCCTAATAAAGCAAAGCAGCCACTGAAGCTTTATACAATACCTATACAATATACAACTGAAGCAACTTAGTGCCGTTTAACCCCAAAAAAAAAAAAATGAAGCTACTCATCAAGTATATTAATTGAGGCGAATACAATGTTTGAAAGCAGTTAAATTGTTTGGCTTAAACTGCAGTTTGCCCTACCCACTTTTATGGTTTTATCAACAGCCCAATATATAACTACGTCATCAGATATCATTGTACTCATAACTGCAATATAAGAAACTAAATTCCTTTAACCTTTGACAATTGTAAGGCAAAGTGATTGATATAAACCTGTTCAGAGATACCAAAGTGAGTCCCTTCCTTCCATTTGCCTTTCTTCCGCAAGTTTCAATTTTTCAAGAATTTACTGTTGGCAAAAAAGAAAAAAGTACAAATTGATTTATGGAAACCTACTGAAATAAAATCCACAAGAAAAAAAAAACATAAACGATTTCATTGTAGTAAAAAGAGAGAGAGAGAGACAATTTTATGTAAGCAAAGAAAAGGAAGAGGAATGAGAGGGGATTAAGCTCCAAAAACCAAGTCCAACCGAATCTCACGAAACAAAAGCTGGTAACAAACATAGCAAGGGGCAGCAAGGGTGGTGGGCTGGAGTTTGGAGGAAGGAGGGATGGTGACTAGGAGAAGAGAGAGATTTACCTTGATTCCTGAGTTGTGCTGCAAGGTGTAAGCAAGCGAAGGGGAGAAATTGGTCCGGTAATTAGAAGAGCAGGAAAGAAAGTGGTAATTAGAAGAGAGCAAGGATTGATTGAAATTAAGAGCAAGGAAGAGAGAGAGAAGGCAAAGGAAGGAGTGTGCACCCGATTCAATGAGGCTGTCTGCACCCACATGTCCCCAAGCCGCCCAAAAATCATGCAACCAACAAACACCCCCAGAGTTCGTGAAAATTACGGAGTAACCAGACCATTTCACTGTTCATCCGAGCTTACACACTTTTAGTGTAGCTATGATATGATATCTAGTCAGAATTTACCCTTTTTTTTGGGATGGGTGGGAAGAGGAGGTGGACTCTCACCCTGTTTGCGTGCAAGGTTCTTCATTTCTATGCTACTCTCCGAACAGATCATGACAAAGACATTGATAGCATAAATTATGCTGCACCTTCAGATGCCCTCCAAAACAGTATCAAAACCATGGACAACACCACGAAGAAATGGAAAGTACTAAAGACAAGCAACTATAAGAAACTTCCAGTAAAGTGAAACTTTAAGTCTGTTTATAACATATTATGGCAAAAAGCCACATCAATTTCTTTTTCTCAAGTTATATGTACAAACATAATCATACGACTGAGATCAACAGTGCGAGGAAACGTGCTTCATCCTCTTTAAGATTTCAGTCCATTTGATCCATAGCTCCAGAAACTAAAGAATATATGTGAAGTTTGTAAAAGATATTAGCACTGAAATGGAATAGAATATGAACCAGTGTTTGGATCTTTCACAGCTTTGAAATTGTCAGCGTTCATTCCAAATTGACCAGAATTGCAATTTCCAATTTCCCTCAGCTTACCTGATCAAAAGGTAAACAATTCAACTTCGTGAGAGATATCATCATATGCAATTGAACACACATATAAACTGGAAATAATTGATACCCTAAAATACTTTCACCATCAACCGTATCAAAGTAAAGCAGACAAAGTTAAGCAGATTTTGCTGCAATTATCCAGGGTTCAACAAAATGAACTCTCCTTGCTTGAGGTGCTAAATAGGGAAAAAGGAATAGGAGAAGCAGATATAACCCATAGAATGTAAGAATAAAGTCACAAACAATAATGTTGGCTGCCAATGAACTCAGAAAAAGTGACTCAACTGCACAAGGCGTGTTGAAAATATGCAGACAAACCAAGATCAGAAGTTCAATAAAAACATAAACAAAAGGATTGGAGTTGTTCTATCAACATAGTATGGTTTCCAAAATCTACACCTTGGGTTCAGGAAAGTACAAGAATCTATTCTCATTTAATCATGATCTCCAAATGCAGCAAAATAAACCATGAAGAGCTTGAACAAATTCGCCCTCTACAACTTCAAGCATTGCCAGGCAATTAATAATTTGCAAATACTTCACTACAAAATGAGTCCATCACTTCAACACGCATCACAGGATATGATGACAGAAACAAATGTAGTTCATTCTTGAACTACCTCAGCTTAACTAAATGCAATTTGTTCAGGCACTAAATGTTATGAAGGAAAAGCAGACAAAAGCACGCTCAATTGTACAAGCACAGTAACACATACCATAAGAAATACCTTCACTGTAGTCCACATATATGGAAGTGCATACATTTCCCTTGAACCATCCTTTTGCTAATCTCAATAATCGTTTGTCCATCACTTCCACAAGCATCTATTCTTTAGCAGCACCTGAAGCAAAGCTTTATCTGCTCACATTAACCTTCCCCTTCCTCCAGAATCTTCCTAATGCACTAGCCACCTCAGCTCACACTAGTTCCTCTTACTTTTGCAAAAATTCCAGATCCTCTCCTCCTCCTCCACTCTTCTCCCCCAGAACACATTTTCTTTTGCAAAAATGAAGCATTCCTATATTTACACATGAAGAGCAATAAAGAATCATTTAACAGCAACTACCCAAAGAAGTTCATACCACCAATGGTCAACAATCAGTTCTTCCTTCATCTTTTGACGTTTTTCATCTGCTAATGGCTTCAAGCGAACAATCTGTCTTCTAGCTTGATCATATGATGGGTCAACTTCCAAAACCTTTGTCATATCTGCATATTGTAATGAACATCAGCATAGGAAACAATAAATTGTGAAAAGCCATATGGACTATATGAGAAGATTAATGAATGCCATTGGCTTTGCGTGTGTGTGTGCTTGTGTGTGTGTGTGTGTGAGAGAGAGAGAGAGAGAGAACAAGCAAGATTGCAGCCATTACACATATAATAAAGCCACCACAAATCATAGATTAGTCTTCTTATAAGCACAAGTTTGTGCTAGAAGTTGCCAGCAGCTGCTCAATGACAGTAAAATATTCAAATTCTTACACCGACATACCTGCTATAGTCTCTTCAAATTGTTACAACTTTTCATACACCTCTGCTCTTCTTAGCAAAACACTTATGTAGTTAAGGTTTAGCTCCAATGCTTTTGTGCATTCTTTAATACCATCATCATATTTTTTTTCTGTAAAACAAACCACCAAAAAGAACTTCATCAAAATCCAGTCAAAAACTTACCAATGCATGACATATTTATAACAATGCATATAAATAATGATATCACATTAGGAGTTATTTGCCAATCGGCCAACAGGTATTAGCAACAGATAATGGAGGCTGCTGTAACGGCAACCACCACCAAGATGCTTAGTGAGGAGGCTAAGTGTATGGGTCCTCTCCAACTCAGGGAAAAGAATGGGAAAAGAATACTTTAATGGACAACAAATTATAGCTTTAGGAAAAATTCTAAATACTAAGATAAGTACCTTCGCTTCTCCAAAGATAAAGGATAAGTACATCTTGTCTGCCCCTATGAGCTGAAGAGAATTAATATCCAAATTTGATGGTTCAAATCAAATTGAAAGGGATACAGCTCAGATTGATGAAAACAAATCTTCGAGGAACCTTATTTGGACATAGCAAACAGACTTTCTTCCATGTTCACCATTGACACATTAAGGAGATTACATACAGATTAAGGCATAGCACGTTGCCATGGCCAACTTTCCTACTCGTCAAGATTCAAATCTATCAGCTGTCCGATGTAATTGGAACAATAATAAAAGCGAGGTCTATTTAGATCTGGCAAGAAGAGGTGTAGACAAAATGAGTATTAGCTGTTTATCACTATCAGAGCCAATATATCTTCTTTATAATAACTCAAATTCAGCCTTTATGTGACCATATCTAGATAACAATGTCACCAGTCAAGAAACTTCAAGGAAACCTATAATCATGTAAAAAGACTAATTAAACATTCACAATTTTCACAACAATGCAGTTGCAATAATATCCACTTGTCTCCTTAACAAAAAAAAAAGTCTTTGTTTCTGACATGAACTATGTACATTTTTATTACAATATTATTTTTAGAATTGGCCTCAAGTTCCATCAAATGCTCTCACAGAGAGAGTTTTTTATAACACAATCTTTATGTTTTACTACTCAGCCAAATGATACCCAAGATCAACCCATACTAATCAATTACAACATTCAAAAATGCATTCCAACTCATAGCTATAGAGAAAGTTAAAGAGCAACTTTTCAAGAAATACATGCAAAAAGTACAATTTTGCCATGTATCAACTCGGCAAGATGAAAGCTTACCAGTTTATTTAACATGCAGCATGATTTGTATGGCATACTGACCGTAATTCAACAGATTTGGATATACTGGACACAGCTGGTAAAGCAATATCATACTTAGACAATGCCTCTTCATCCTGGCCATCTTTAAACAATGTATTATCTTCAACTTTTGCATCGTTGGCTTCTGCTAATGCTTTCTGCTCCAAAGAGAGATAGCTTAAGAGATGACAAGAACTTCTAACAAAAATACAGCTACAAGAGTTTATAAAAAGAACCAGGGCAATAACAGGACAAGAGGATTCCCACGTGACTCCAGCTTGGATCTTCACCAAAAAATTCAGCTTCAACTTCTTTTTTGACTTTCAGAATGTTTTCTGCAATGCTGACCACCCCCAAGATAAACAGCCCAATCAGATACATTCAAAGCTTTAACAGAAGTTTCAAAAATAATCCTTTTCTGGTGGCTAACTACACACATTTTCACAGTCCAAGACAGTCCACATGAAGAAGTTCAATACCAAAAGAAAAGAGTCTTGATTCTTAACTGTGAATCACAATCAAGTAAACAACAGATATGCTAGTCTGGTAGATAATCTGCCAGATAAATAAAAGAACAAATTTCTGAACTATGCTTCTTCCTACCATGAACAGAATAGTTACTATCTAATCTAGCTAAAATAAAAAATCCAATCCTATTCAAGTGTACAACAGACGACATAAATTATATACCACTTCACCTGAAAGTGACTGAGTTGTATCATACAATTTTCACAAGTATCAAGATTGATACTGGGACAAATGATCAATAATCAATACTCATCTTAAATACACAAGATGTATTCAATGTAAAACCTATTTCGCCATTGTCAACACTTTGAAATATTTCAAACTCCAACCGAATATTTATTACTGAGAATAAAACAAAGGAACAATGTGGTAAGAATACTTCTCCCAACTGCAGCAGCTGGTCCCTGGTATATTGAATACGTTCCCTTCCCCAAAGAGAGTGTCTCCAGTATACAATAGAAAATTAAGAACAGATTGGAAAAATCAGCTAGAGCAAAAATAGCCCAATGGAACAAGTAAGAATATGGACCTAACAAACAAGGGTGATGATTGAGTATTGAGTATTACATAATTATGCAATTAACAAAATGGTTGCTAAGTCCATTACAACCTAAAAACTAGGGCATTAAGTTGGTTTAACATTTCGACAGGAAAAAAATAAACATCGCATATCATTATATATTCAACCAATGGTGCAGAAGTTCCATGCAACTGCCCCATTTTAAAATAGAAAATAATTCAAATGCATGCAGAGTCCTTTGCAAACTATCCTTGGATGCAAAAGTAAAAAAGTGAGATCACAGCTGTTCACCACCAAGTCGTAACAAAATCAAGTGCATACAGAGTGGCAGGTGGCGATCAGATAGACAGAACGGGGATCTCAATATTCATCATTATAAGGAAAATGAAAACCACAATTTTGAGGAGGCCAGGCCTCAAAAGGACCATCATTTTTTACTCCTTAAAACAATCTACTGGAGCTTTCATGTATGTAGGGCTCTTTATGGGCTACAAGATACTCGTTAAACGCCCACCTAAAGCCTACTCATGTTATCTCCATATTTACAGCAGATACACATCTTAAATGCACTACCAAGAATTAGGAACATTTTAATCAGTTCCCTCACAGGCTCGGCAAGGATAACTACATACAATGAGATATCAATAGCAATACACGCTGTTGAGAAACAAAAGCTGTGTGGTTTTATCCAGCAAAGAAAGCAGAGGAATTACAGAGGGGCATACCATAATTAGCACCCCAAGAATGTTTTCAGAAAAGAATCGAGTACCCAAACCAAATTGTCTGAAGAGAAAACACTGATTTTGAGGAATGAAAAAAATAAGTTGAGAACTCAACAATTAAATTTTGGCCCATAAAACTCCAGCTAAGCACATTAATATCAGCTCCATCAAGGAATCAATATCATCTTTCTCAAATCAAGACTATTCTCAAGCAAGAAGAGAAGCCAATAAGCTACATAAATGGCTTGCATCCCAGTGCTGCTGCAAAAATCAAGAATTTTTAATCACCTTAGAACTGTCATTTACGTATAAACACATCTTCAACTGTGCTAAAAGAAAGGTTCCATACACATAAATGAACAAGATTTCCATGATCCAACCACATTATCTGTTTTACTTGATACAGAGGCGAAAACACATGCTTCTTGGAAAACAAATTCCTTGCTGAACATAATGCACAAAACAACATCCTTGGAAAAAAATACCTTGCCTAACATAATGCAGAAAATGAAAAATGACATTCTTAAAAACAAATATCCTGCCAAACATTAAGCAGAAAACAAATTTCCACAATACATATGTGCGCATATCTATGTGATTATACATTTTTTCACATGTACAACTGGCCATGTTAATTTCCAATAACACAACTGCTACCATGTTTCCTGCACTAGTAAGTCCGCCAAACCTCAAATTCAAAAATTTAACAATCAAAACCAGCAAGAACAAGACTCAAACTTCCATAATCAGCTGCAAAACTTTTTCTTAAAAATGCAAAACCAAAAAATTAGCACTAAACCCAAAACTAAACTAAAATCTACAAAACGAAATACAGAATCAGCACCAAACAGCTTCACTTACACACCAAACCATAAAAATCCCAAAATTTTCTAATCTGTTCACCAAATTATCTAAGAACAGGCATAAATTCATCAAAAATTTAACATACTAACTAAAACTCGATAAGCCCAGAAAAAACAAACGAAAAAACCAGTACTTTTATATACCAAAAATCCAATCTTGAAGCAATGAACAGCTAGATAATTGAGGTAAACATGGACAGAAACCACAAAACCCAAGACCTGATATGTAATTTTGAAACAGATGACAATTAGACATGAACGAGGAGAGTGGAGCGGGCGCTGCCATGAGGCTGGAAAAAAGGAGATTAGAAGAACTGGCGTCGTTGTTATTGATTGAAGAGGGTTCAAAATGAGGACCAATCAGTCTGCTGCCATCTCAGATTGCACCTCCAGGTCTATAGCTTATCACTGTCTGATCAGCCTGAACATCTCAATCAAAAGCAATCTTCGCCGTCCAAATTTTTTGAATCGAAAAGATTCAAAATTTTAGAAGTAGATGCTGAAGGGAGTTTGCAATTGCAAGGTTTAGATTTTCAGCCGCTTATTTGTGTTGCAAGTAGCCAAAGAACTAACTGAAATTACCTATAACCGTTTTACTTTCCTGCCAAGATTCAAGAATTCAGTGTTTCTCTGCACTTGGACAACAAAAGACATACTTTGCAAACACAGACAATTACCATTTCTAAGGTTAAATGTCTGTGTTGCTAATCAAAGCAAGACATATCAAATGTGGCTTTTCCATAAACAAGAAATTGCATTACAGGGAATACTTTATTCAGTCATATGACACAATGATCTTTCAAGATTTGCCTGGCAAGATCAATTGCTCCACTTTTCTTGTAGATCAGATGCAAGTTGTAAGCTGCTTCCCGACGAAGATCACAGTAGCCTGACTTTGGAGAAGCCAGACCATCTGGTTTCTCATTTGGAAGGTTCGGCATGGGGCAATCACTTTCATGCATTGTAAGAACCTTTTCATAGTTTAAAGCAGCAAGAGAAACAAGACCGACATGATGATATGCTCGAGCTATATTATACAGTGCTTCCTGACTATATCTGCAAAGCTGTAAATTATTGTAAAGAAATGCCAATCCTTGGGCCACAGACTGATGTTTGTTTTGAAGTCTGTGACCTAGGGCCAAGTTTATCAATGCAGTTCCAGCACAAAGATTGACCAAGGGAATATCTGGCATCAGCTTGTAAGCTTCCAAATATTCCCGAACAGCTGCTTGATGCTGGCTGATCATGGTAAACTGGTGCCCGAAAATGAGAGTGAGTGGTACACAACTTTTGTGCTTGGTTCGCATGGTGTGCAAAAACTTGTTATGCTTTGAATATCGACTGTCCAGTTTTGACATTACTTTGTAATAGCAGTTCCATGCAGAAAAGCTATAAGGACGTTGATTAACAATATAGCGTGCATATTCAAAGCCGTGAGCAGGATCAGCAATAGTGTATGCTATTTGGGCTCCCAGAGTTCTAAGCTCTTCGTTCCTTTCAACAGACAAAACATTGGAGGCCAATTTCAGAGTTAAATTGATGATTTCCAATGCTTCCCAATACTTTTTCAAGGATGCTAGTGATTTGCATAATTCTATAATGAGATGATGATGTTCTGCATCTCTTATAAGGTTTGGAAGAGGAAGCTCTCTTGGCGCTTGTTGGGGAGATTCATCCTCTGAATCATCACTTATCCACTCAATTCCAGCAGCCAAAGCAGCAGCTCTTTTTGCTTCCTTCTTTTTTAGTAACTTTTTTGCTCTGGACGCTCTAGACAGATCTGATGCTGAAGCTACAGGTCTAAATCCATGAAACACAGTATCAGTCCTAACATGATCAAGTATTTTTATCCGTTCAGAAAGAACACTTTTTGATAGCTTCTTCCTTGGCCTGACCTTTTGTTGTATAGTCTCAAGAAACAATGTCTCGCGAACCACAGGAAAAAAAACATCTACAAATGCCTCTAACAATCCTTTAGCTTTATAGATTTGAGAAAGCTTCAACTTTATCTTCCCATTAAGCCACCATGGTTTTGCTGCATTTAGGTTCAAGTTAAATAGTGATTCTGATTCTTTAGGAGGACATAGAACAGAAATGGCTTCATCATCTTTATTTTCTTCAAGAAGAAGTGATGACAAAGCCAGCCGAGTATCAACACTATTCTCAAGTTTGTCTAAAGCTCTGTAGAAGTAATCAATTGATTGCAATCGTTTCCCCAGACAACAGCAACACTCAGCAATTTTCAGATACAGGCAACCATTGTTCTTAACATCATCTCCTACCAACATCATATAGTATTCTACTGCAGATTCATAATGCCCGTGATTCATTAGTGAATCTCCAATCTGAATAATCAACTGGGGATGATCATGTAAATTCTCATGTCTCAAAACATTGAAAAGAGCTTCTGCTTTTACCAAGTTTCCAAGGTGAATATGACATATTCCAGCTTTTGTACGTAGACATAATGGCATCTCTTTCCCAGAGCAGTAAACCTGCTGTGCATGCTCAATATGCTCGAGGGCTTTACAATGTGCATTGCCTTCCATGTGTAGTGAAGCCAATATATCAACCACATTTAAATCAGGTTCCTTGCAACAATTTCTGAGATAGCTTTCCAGTACAGTGACTGCACGCTCAGATTGGCCACATTTTTTATACAGCTGGGCCGCAGTCTGTAGTACCTTTACATTGTCGGGACAGAGCTGTGAAATTTGCTCATATGAATCAGCAGCTTTCAAATAATCACCCAACTCAACATAAAGAGATGCACGGTGAAACCGCAAATTGATATCTTCAGGATCTGCTGTTATTGCTTTAAAAAGGCAGTACCTGGCTTGTCCTGTATCACCTTGTTCTATGGACCATGTCACAAGAAGCTTCCACAGAGATGCATCCTTTGGGGTTAAATGGGCAGCAATCATGTAGAAATCCAAGGCTCTCTTCTTATCACCCATCTCATTATAGATGAGCCCAAGCCTATGATATGGATCAGGAAGATTGGGAGAAAGACGAATCACTTCATAAAACATCCCTATGGCCTACAAGCTCAGAAAATCTACAATGAACAAGAAAATTGATAACCAAAAACAACCATTATAGACATTGCCCTTCTAAAGATTCCAAGCACACAACCAGAAAATGCCCAAGTCAAAATGAGATTCCAACCAGTTCTAATTAACATAAAGTGCTATGTGAAGACAAAAAGTGACCATCGTATTGAATTTCTCAAAAAGTGCGAGTAAAACTTCATAAGAAATAACTCGGCTTTTACTGAACTTGTACAGTTACTTCACTGTGCCTAAAAGAAAAACTAAATATGCTATTTTTGATAACCATTATAACTAGATCCTCAATACAAAAGGTCTGACTTAGCACAAGACTTAATTCTCATATATCCAGAACAAAGTCAATGCATTCAAACTGCAAGAAACTTATTCACTCAAAGGAGAGGACCAACACTTTGCAAAGCAGGCTAACAAAGTGAATAGATCTCTAATTTTGCATTCCTTATGAAGAAATAGTTCTTCAGCCAACATCATTGTAGATGCCCATGAATAACAAAATGCAAGATATCCAGTCAAAGCAAATGGTAAACAAACTGAAATTTACCCAAAAAGAGAGACAATTAAGGAATGGTCACCACCATGCCTTCCATAGCAGTAATTTGCATGGATATAGTTAAAACCAAATGGTAAATCAAGTAAAGATTACCCTACAGACTGACAAATAAGGCAAGCTAAGGCCATACCTCTCCATAGTGGCCATGGGCATAATGAAGAGTAGCATCACCAAGTTTTCGAGTCACTTCAGGACTGACTTTATTCCTTGATCCCTTTCGTCGACCTCTTCTCTTGGACTGCACAAGGTAAAAAACAAGCAGTTTGCAAAATGTCCCAAAACCAAAAAAAAATAGGGTAGCATAAAACTTCAGAAGATAATGCAACAAAAAAAACCTTAAAAAACTTAAATATGAATCCATCCAATTTTATTTGTCCGCAAAGCCAAAAAAAAATGTCATGAACTGAGAAAAAAAAGATCAGGAATGTGAATGTGGCTCTCAAATTTCTTTTCCTCAGTCTTTGCCTCAAGCTGGGTATCTCGCTAAGGTGTTGGGCTGCTTGGCAGGAAAAACAAGAGAAAGATAGCTTCTTAGAAAGGTCTCCTAAAGATTAAAATGGTTTTTGCAAACATCGCCATCTTGAAACACTGTCAAATTGCTCAAATAAAGATGGATAAAAAAGTTACTTACACTAGTCTGAGTTGTGACTTTCAATTTGGTAGAAACAAGGTCCAGTGAAATTTTTGTTGTAGGTGTTGATAATGAATTAGAGTGAGTCCCAAAAGACTTGGTACTAGCTAGTGTGCTCTTACCCAGATTTTCGTGGATTAATTCCTATATATGCATTATGAAGAGACTTACATATGTCCACTCAAGACATGAGTTAAAATAAATAAATGAAGCATATGAAGACCAATGGTTTGAGGTGGCACCAGAAAAAGAATATGCTCCCCTAAAACACCCAGAATATAAACGTTAAGGTACTAACTATTCTAAGAAATCTTTATGAATAGAAGTTTCCTTTCACGATGGTAGCAATGCTTATAACTAAAATACTTGATGGAGAACATGAGAGCCAACTGCTGGCCTTGTTCCTGCTGCTTTTGATATATTGGTGACAGATATCAGACTGCATATGTAGGGAAGCTGCTTGGCCGCATTCTTGCTGGTTTCTCAAAATCTTAAGCATTACCAAAATCGGACTAGATTATGTTTGGGCCACGGGTGAGCAAAATGAGCAAAAAATAAAGAGAACAAGTCCACAGGTCCACGGCAAAAGTCACTCTACAGTTAAAGGAATATCTATGGCTCAGATTCCATTAATCTACAATGTGATCAAAGAAACCCAAAAAAAAGGAAGCATTATCAACTATGGTAAAATTGAACTCAATCTATTAAAACAGCTATTCTCCAATTATCATATACTTGTAAAAGCTCTTTAATATAAGTCCAAAAGAACAAAGAAACAGCCAAAAAGGAGGGGGTCATTTCACAGGATTGCCAATCACTTTGTCACCAAAGAGGTTGCAAGGTCAAGAAAAATCTTACTCAAAATGAAAACTGGAAAAGGAACCAACAAGAGTAATTTTTTCCCCAAAAAAATGAAAAAAAGGAACTATATTAAAGAGAATTACGTGGGTGAATCCAAAATATGGTTGCATAGATATGGCGTTGTACTTTATTGAACACATTACAACAGTGAAACAACATGAAAAGACACGTCCTTCTCGTCAACTGAAAGGTCATACCTACCAGATTGAAGCATGAAAACTAAGCCTTTAGGTTTCACAGTGCATCTTGGCTAGTGCAAAAAGTTAATCATAAGTTGTATTTTCAATGCGAAATTATTTTTTTTTAGTCAATGCATTCATAATAAAGCAGATGCATGAATGCAGCACAATGTTACAAGAAAAAAACATGATTTTGAAATTGTCTAGACTAGTTAAGCTCGAAGTCCTCCAACTTAGCCACAAGTGCAAGAGCAAAAATTGGTGAAAACACAAAGCTATGGTGGAAAAAAGTGAACATGCATGAATACCATACCTTCCTGGATCTTCTTCTAGAGCCATAATTCATGAGTTCCATTATTTCTTCCATGGTTGCACCAGAAACATCCTCTTGTAGTTGCCGTGGTTTTTTATCTGCAGGTACTTCCCTGCCACACCACCAATGAAAGAAACAAAAAGAACATAATATCAGCAGAGCATTGAGCAAAAAAGTTGGAAACTTGAGAAAAAGAAAAAACTTTTAAGGGGATTCCAATGGGAAGTATTAAATCACATGCCAAAAAAATCATTTTTCCTTCTTTAGGTACATAAGAAAACATTAATTCCTTTATGTGCAAAAAATTACAATGAGAACAGACAGTTTCACAATGGTTCAATTGTTTTCAGCGAGTAGATGCCACCTTACTGATACCAAAAATTGACATAGGAGACTCAAACAAAGCCACACTTACTCTCTACCTCCCTAGGTAGGCCATCTAAGAGACCCAGCAATGCCATGGCAATATCAGGTTTTAGCTGGAGACAAAAGAAAGCCAAATCACCATTACCACCCACTCAAAATTGGAAACTCGACAAGATTCCAAAAAATAAAGCAATGAAGAAAAAGGCTAGATCATCTGATCAAAGACAGCTAAATGAAGCTGTTAAGAAGTAACCAGGTAGCACATTCAAAAGAAACGAGATACAGAAACAACAAAGTCAAACTGCAAATATATATATATATGCCAGTGTGAGTAAACTTCTATAACCTCGGCAAAATCTTCAATAAAACCAGAGGAAAAAGATAGCTCCTCTATTAGCGCGACCAATTCTTTCAAATTTTTACAATGTAGGTCGCCCTTATTTAGTTCCGTCAACAACAACAACAAGAGAAGCAATCTTCTATAACCTCAGCAAAATCAATAGCCGGATGACTTGATTGTTTCCAAAATTTATTAAACATGTCTTATTGAAGCAAACAGAACACAATTTGCATGAAGCTCTTGATAGGAAACAAACGATGAATTTTCAATCAAAATCACAATAACAAGAAGACGGAACTAAATAAGGGCGACCTACGTTGTAAAAATTTGAAGAATTGGTCGCGCTAATAGAGGAGCTATCTTTTTCCTCTGGTATTATTAGCAATACTCATTCAAAGGACTTGAAGAAATAGTGCAAGTTGCTTTTGATTAGCAAATAGTCAGAAGGAGAGAGAGAGGGTACCCTTGGGGTATGGCTTGGAGACGGGCCTTGCGCTTTTTGGCAGCCAAAGCTTCATAGTGGTGCTCCAGGCGCTGGAATTGCTCGTAAGGCTGGAGCCCAGATGCATCCTCTTTGGTAAAAGCCAGAGGATCCATGTCATCACTGAACCTGAATTTATACCCTTCTTCCTCTTCATCCTCATCATCATCATCTTCTTCTTCTCCTTCAATATTAGCCATAGTGTTAGCAGTAGTGCCTTCTCCTTCATCATCGACTTCATGTTCTTCTTCCAATTGTGATTCCAATTCCATAGGATGCTCATCTGCATGGAACTCACTGCTGCTACCTACAACCCCAGCACCCTCGCCCTCCTCCATTCTGCTCTCCACCCAAGCGCTAATTGAACTCTGCAAAGGAAAAGCCAAAAGACTTAGGGTCCGTTTGGTTGGACTGAAAATATTTTTCATATCGAAGTCATTTTCCTGGAAAATCACTTCCTTCTCCATAATATTCCGGTGTTTGGTTACTTAGTGAAAATATTTTCCAAATTCCTTTTTTTCATAATTTTCCGGTATTTGGTTTGTCAGTGAAAATATTTTCTGACTTCCTTTTTTAGTGTTTGTTGATATGTTGCAAATATTTTCCTATTCTCAAAACATTCCTCTCATTACAAGTTGTTTTTAGTTTCTATCCATTATAATCATATTATCATTTTTAGTACGAATCAATTGAATTTGTAAATAATCACAATGAATTAGCTCATAATTTGAATCATATAATGATTCATTATTCAACAATTATTCTTTTAAGCTAAGAACCTCAGTGCTAATGAACTCCTACAACTAGCAGAAAGCAGCTTAAAATTTCAATAAATAAAGATATTTCAACCAAATGTTTTAGCCAAATGGAAACTGCAGGTCATATTATCCAAAAGAAACATATATCAGAATATTAAAGAAAAATGACATAAACCACCAACAGATCAGTGCACAGGCTAAGTATCAACAAAAAGACACCCTGCAGCACTGCAAAGGGATGAAATAAGTCAAAAAGTAAAACAAAAGAGACAACACTCAAGATTTTAACAACAACACAATAGCACATAACAGAAATCAGATAAGCATCAACAATCTATCTCACATCATAGCTCTCCCTTCTTCTCCCTAGTTCCTTCACACCCCCTCAACATCCCTCTAATGTAGTCATCATCTCTAAACTTGCTCTCTCAAATAAATTCATGGCAATAAATGATGCTTGCTGCCATCACATGGTAGAGAAATTGTATCATTTGTCTTCTGCTTGAGACCTGATCAAGTACTCCTTGACTCTTTTTCCAAAAAAAGAAGACATTAATGGAGCAACAGACACGTGTCCAAAGAGCACTGGATCCAAATTCAAATCAGATTTGTCAACCTGAAAGTATGTGCAACTTCATACAACCTGTAGAACCTAGCTATAAGTTGACCAACAGAATTACTACTCGCGCAATGAAGTGTAACAAACACACAAGAGTTTTCCTAACAAAATAAAGCAATTATATGTATTATCACTGAGACTACATCAACGAGTAATTCATTTATTAATCACAGCAGGAAAAGGATTTAATATAGTAAGCTATATGACAATTGTCATAGACTATTATGAGTTCATAAATACATGCTTATAACAGGAGTTTCATTGCTTACAGTTGCAATATTAACCTCCAATTGCACCTTCAACCCCATTTACATGCATGATAAGAAGATCAACAATAATGGCATCAAAATCACTGGGCCAAGACTTGTCAAGCAATTCGGCACGTAGCTTGAAGCTAGCACAGATTTAAAAAAAAAAAAAGACAGAAAAATAATTGAATACTACCAGTAAGAGAATCACTCCACTTTGAATTATAATGAAAGGAATGGCAAATGAATATATTTTGGAAGCACATGTGATGTTGGAGGTTATATTAAAAAGCTACAAATTTTTTTTAGGATGATTTTCAAGATTACATGACCATATAAATGTATTTTCACAAAAATTGATTCCGTCCCTACCCTTGACTTGATCTTTAATTCGTGAAACAGAGTTAAGGCTTCTGGGATCCCTTCTGATGAGAAAGTGAAGTTTGCATATGCAATCAACATAAGAAAGCTAGTCAAGCCACCACTACCAGCAGGATACTGGGGAAATGGTTGTGTTCCAATGTATGTTCTGACCAAGGCTGGAGACCATGTTGATCAACCGATATATAAAACAGCAGAATTGATCAACAAGAGCAAATACAATGTATCTGATGAATATGTTTGATCATTTATCGATTTTCAGGAGCTACATTATCATGAAGGGACCACAGTAGGAGCAAAGGTGAGTGGAATTACTGATTGGAGACACTTAGGCCATTCCACAGTGGACTTTGGTTGGGGAGGTCCTGTTACAGTTTTTCCTCTGTCAAGAAACCTACTTGGAAGTGTTGAGCCCTGTTTCTTTTTGCCCTATTCTTCAGCAAATGAAGGGGAAAAGGATGGTTTTAAACTTTCTGTGTGTTTGCAAGAACATGCTGTTTCAGGTTTCAAAGAAGACATGAATAAGTTGAAGAATTTAGAGCCTGGATTCCTTTGAATGAAGGGTTTCTTGTTATCTTTGTCTATGTTCCTGTCAAATTGAAGAGGTTTCAACTTGGTGAAATTGGCAAGCCTTACAAGGGTCTTTGGACAAATGACCTTTTGCCTCAACATTTTCATTTGGTCCCGCAAATAAATGGGGAGTTGAAGGCGAACAATTTTTAGTGTATGTCTAGTTATAAAATCAAAGTCAACAGGCTAAATACTCTCTCTGTAATTAGACATTAGATCAACATAATGCAAATTTTACAAGTAAAAGCTACTCGCATGTATGGCTACGGGACTGAAATCCTGATATCATACCAATTAAGAAACGTGTTGATGACACAGGATTTGGGTCAGTAAATTATTGAGAGAAGCAATCAAACAACCATAGCAAATCTTTAAAGACAGTCAGAATTGCAAGTTCAAGTTCCCAATAGGCAAAAGCCACAGAAATTAGTAATCAGATTCCAAGAATCATAAAACCCCCAAAACTCAGCAGCCAAATTAATTCATTAGCATCAATCAAATCAAATGTAACCCTAATCAGGTAAGAACAAACTAAAACAAAAGCAACCCACAAAAATTCATTCAAATCCAACTTCAAGAATCTACACCAGTAATTCTAGACAATTTTTCAAAGGAAAAGGGAGGGAAAAAAACTAATAAGAGACTATCATACCTCTGGAAATACTTAAGGAGTCTTCACCCTTGTTGGAGATGCTGTTGCAGGAACGGGGATGAGATGTCGCTGGAGATGGTTTTCCGAAGAAGGGATTGGTTTGCCTATGAGATGTTGCTGGAGATCGTCTTTTATCGCTGCCGCAGAAGGGATTCGTCTTTTATCGATGGTTTTCCGTTGAAGGCTGTGAAAAGAAGACTGACTTGACGAAAGGAATCTGTGTAACTTATTTTTCATCAGAAATCATTTTCCCAAATTAAATTGCGTCCAAACAGTGGAATGTTTGGAAAAAATGTTTTCCGTCCAATTAAACGGACCTTACTCCTGTATATTCGAGCTGGAATTGATTAAAGGCTATTATCACTTTACTTTACCTCACCATTAAACCAACTTAACGAGTTAAAAGACCTTTAATCACGTATATTTCCCCGCAACTGGAGCTGGGATTGATTAAAGATTATTATCACTTTACCTCTCTTTAATGTTTGGTATCACTATCAATTTCTCTTTTAACATTATCTTTTAGTCATTTTACTCCAAAACTAACGATCAAACTTAACGAAATTTGTTAACTGAAGTGAAAAGACATATTTAGCTCTTAAAATTGCTATCTCTTTACTCTCATAAACTATGGCCTCGTTATTAATTTATCTCCTGGAGTTATTTATTAGGCAATTTACCTCGCCATTAAACCAACTTAGCGAGTTAAAAAACTTTAGAAAAACAATAAAAAAAATTTAGAGTGACTCTCCTCCTTTTTATTATCAAGAAAAAAAGTCAAAGTGTTAATCTCTTTTTTCTTGACAATCTTATTAATATTAAAAAAATAGAAAGATGGGGAGAGGGAGGGTGAGGGGGGGAGAGAGAGAGAAGAACTCAATTCTTTTTTTTTTAAATACAAATAAGAAAGAATTAAATACTTTTATTATTTTAAAATTATTTCACTTTTCTGTTTGCCATCAAATTCCAATCATAATCCCGACAATCTTAAAATAATACGATAATGTTAGACTCTATTTTGTTTTCTTTCCTTCCAAAATCTAATTTTCTGTCTCCTTCTTTCCTATCTCCTTTTCTTTTTCTAGTATTAATAAGTGTGAAAAAAAATTTGAGAAAAAGATCTCTTAAAGTGAAAAATAAGGAAGAATAATCATTCCAACTTTTTCTTTTTAATTACATATAAAAAAGGAAAAATATATTTAAAAATTTTTTACCATACTAGTTAAATTATCGATGAGATAAAATATTTAGAAAATAATGTTAGGAATTAAAGCGATTGTATCACTATAATTTCAAGGGAAAAATTGATAATAACAATGTGATAATGCTATAGAATAAAGGGGTATTTTTGTCCAAAAATTCTTAATATGTTGAGTTGAATTATTTATGGGGGTGAAGTGGCTAAAAGATAACGTTAGGAGGTAAACTGACAGTAGTTATATAGTTTAAGGGGGTAAAATGATAATAACCCTTGATTAAATAGTTTAATGGCTATTTACTTAAACCCAACTGTTAAATCCATTCCACCCAAGCTCACCCAGCCCAACGTCACTGTCATTTGTCATATGTTTTCACTTTTATTTCATCCAAAGAATTAGGGTAAATTTCACAAACCTCCCCTAAAGCTTTAGACAATTACAAGTAGCTCTCCTCAAATTTAAAAAGTGACATTTATCTTCCTTACTTTTACTTTTTAGGTAACAAACCTCAAATGAGATAAGCAAAAAAAATGGTGTGAATATCCTAAACCATCCTCCTGGATTATTTTTTAAGTTCGAAATTACCTCTACCATCTCCATTCCTTTATCACTACCGGCCACTCCACACTACCACTCTCTCTAGCTCCTCTTCCACTAGAAAATAAAAAAAAAAGACTCCAATATATGTTGAACATTAAGCCCATGTTCCATCCACTAAGCCTCCTATAAGTTCTCTCTCTCCCTCCAACAGTCAATCTATCAAGACATCAGTCTACCTATTTGATTCACATGTTGCCAGATTGTAAGGAAACTTACTAGCGTTGTTTCTTTCTGGAACACCTTCATGTTTTTATACTTTTTAATGAAATGTAACAATCTAACTTAAGACTCCTAATGGTTTCTTTTTTCTCAACTTTTTCGGCAGAAGTGGTGTTCGTTCATTGAAATGATCTACATGTGTACTACAAACTTTTAATGTAACAGTTGTTTGGTCTCAATGCTACTTGTTGTAGGTAATTTGGCTAGGGGAAAAAATGTATGAAACTTTCAAGGTCTAAGCTACTCATTTGCTACTTGGAGAGTGGATTGTGGAGTAGTCACAAAGAAAACAACAAAAATAATAGTTTTGTACCTAGATTTCTAAAAGTAATTTTTTTTTTGTAAAAAAGGCAAACTATTTTTTTTTTACCTTCCAAGTGAAAATCTATCCATAATAGTCAAATTATGAATCTTTTAAATTATTGCTGTGGAAGCATTGATTTTACTTACATATATCTTCTCAAATACCATCATATTCATTTTTTAAATCTAGTATTTGGCGTTTCTCTCAAAATTGTAAAAGAATATTTTGTCCCAATTTACTTTTGAATGGTTGATGTAATTCTTAATCTTTTTTTCTTAACAGTGTCGAAGTTACACAAATCTAAAATGTGATATATGTATAGTATATATTTATAATCAGAGGAGGGTTAGGTTGAATGATAAGAGGGACGGAACTATAAGTTGGAGATTTTGGATTTAAAGCCAAGTATATCCAGAATCAAAAGTTGTAAGAGACTTGAATTATTCAAGAATTTCATGGGAAAAAATTAAAAAATTCCTCATTTTTTTTGGAAAAACATAAGTCCTCACCCCATGAGTTTCCTCATTTATTTGGGAAAAATACTTCTTGTGCTATTTTTAGTTAATTCCCCAATATTTAACTAAAAATTTTGCTACCCTTGGATGATTAGATGGTTAAGATCAAAACTCATAAATGATTTATATGGTAATTTGTAATTAGTTGATTTACAAATACAGTTTTTTCTTTTTTTCTTTTTTTTTTTTTGCTTTATATCTCAAAATCATCAAATAGAAGTGAAGGAGAGAACCCTTATAAAGTACACAAGATTTAGAAAGAATTCCATATTTCGGCATCTAATCTCCCAACCGAACAGTAACTTATTGACAGTATATTTGGGAATATTTCAGTAGCGCATAGAGGTCTAAATATTCCCCTCTAACTAGACATTTATTCCCTTGCATCTCTAACAATTGGATCAACCACAAATTGAGGAGGATAGACAAGATTCTTGAACAACTTACATTCATACATAGCCATACACAAAGAATAATATCTCTTTATAAGTCACTCTTCTTACATAACTAACAAATAAAGTCGTGAGAGCAATTGTGAATCATTTATTGCAGAATGAGACTGAAAAAGCTCTGTTGAACTAGCTAATTAATCACCAAGCTTTCACTTGACATGGATCAAAGGAACTACAAAGAAAGGTAGATAGTTTCTTGGAATTACAGTTCTATGTTTTATTGGCATTTTAATACTCAATTCTAAAAGACAATGTAGTGAACCTAGTTATTTAGAATTACTGTCTAAAATGCCAACAAAGGACAAGACCCTAAACCTTATGTATCATGATTAGAGGTTAAATTTTGAATTAACACTAAGACTACATTGAGCTAATACTTTAACATTCATCACACTTTTCCAACCTAAAACTTCTATTGCTATCAAAATTTTGACTTTTAGGAACTAGAAGGTTAATTAGTCCTCCCACCTCGGATCTTCTTTGTTTTTTTTCCCTTTTGTTGATTTATAAAATTTTAGAACAAGAATTTATATCTTCATTATAAATATGTAGCTAGTTAATCATAAAAATGACGATGAACATATTTGGCCAATAGAATTCTTGTAAAAGTTTATATGAAAACCAAATTTGGTAATTCTTAATGGCTTATATTAGGTCCAAAGCAACCTAAGAGGGGGTGAATTAGGTTGAAAACATTAAAGCAAGTAAAAGCCAAATTTTCACTCAATTATTCAACAAAAATAACTTAAGTAAATAAGCACTCAAGCAAACATAATAACAAGAGATATAAGCAAATTAGACCACACAAACAAATAACAAAAGAGAACAATAAAGTAAAAGGATTGCAAAGCAATCAAACTCCAAAACTTCTTTCAAACTTGAAGTTGAATCAGCTAAGTAGTTTCTTCAGTTAATGATGACAATAATCAACTTGTACAAGTGAAAGCTCATTCCATTACCCTAAAAATCATTAGTTAATCCAAAGAATTTTACAACTCTCATAACTAACCACCAACTAACTACAAATTGAAAGTTCATCCAATTAATTGAGAACTACTTTATAAGTGAGGGTCACCTTCATAAGGGTTTTACTTCTCCTCTTTGAAAAAACTTACAAACTCAAATTTTTCCATACCTATACAATAATCAAAGTATATTTCTATCTAAATATCACACTTGAAAGCTTGTATTTTGTGTAGGCAACATTCCCTCTTCTTCTCATATTTGAGGGTATTTGTAGGTGGTGAAATTTTGCCCTAAAAGCCTTTCCAACAATCAAAAAATTAGTTGTTGATAAACTATCCGTTGGAACTATCGGACGCCTAATATGAATTCTTTGTGTCCGAAACCTGTGTCCGACACTCGATCAGATGTTCGATCCAAATCTTCTGCATCTAACAAATGCATCCGAAAGGAAGTTAGAAGGTATCGATCTTTACTCTCAATTTTTTGAACAACTGACAGATGAGATGCGTCTAAACCTTACATCCGACAGACACCGATATCTTCTATTTCTTCTTGACTTTTTTTCCTTCTTATTCCAATGGACTAAGAACCTATTCTCATACATTCCTCATGTGATAACTCGAGAGAAATCTTGAATAAACTTAGCCATTATTACCCTTATTTCATCATTTGAAATATTATAGATAACAAATAATTGGTCAAATTAAATGACAAAATTTAATTATTCTATAAATTGAGGATTTAGCAATATCCTAGAATAGTGTAGGAAAACATATATATATATATATATATATATATATATATATATATTTAACAAGAAGAATTTATTCTAAATATTAGTTACACGAATCAAATAAACATCCGATATGCATATTACCGTTTGTGACCTTTGAATATATTGAATTTTCTAAATTCTCAATTTATAGGGATTCAATTAGGCATTTAAGGTAACCGTTTATTCGTTATATATAATTTCCTAATACCAAAGGAAATAAAATAAAATAATTTTAGGGTGTACACTTAATTTCTCGGGTTCTCACATCCTACCAAGTTAAACGGTGGAAGGAAGAATTTAGGAGGACTTGGTTTTTAATCTTGGGCGGTGAATAACACCTGTGATGATGACAGCTACCCATCTGTTAGCCAAATGAAGTGATGACTAAGGGAGAAAGGAGACAGCGGTGATATTGTTTGGGCGGTGGCCGAATGAAGAAACACATTTCATTTCTTTTCTTACCAACCACGCACTAGGATCAAAGCTGAGGGGGAGATTTGGACACCCATTCAGCTCAAACATAATCGAGTGAGAGGAAAAGAAAATATTTCTGGTTCCTCTTTGTTCAGCTTGCAACCGAGAGAAGAGTGAGAGTATTAGCTTTATTTCCCCAGCTTACAACTTCAAAACCGTGAGCCAAAGTGAGTGAGAGGAGAGAAATTTGGCTAGCTTCATCACCAGCTAACCATAATCAAGAAAGAGCAACGCCAGGAGAACGGGAGAAGCTGGTGCAAACTTGAGGGAACAAAGCTGGAAAACAATCTGGTCCGTCTGCAATTCTTAATTCTTAAAGGCAAGAGGTAAATTTTCTATGATCAATACTTACTGAGTATAAAAGAGCGTCTATTCAACCTGCAAGTTAAGTCGTAGCAGAGGAAAGCGAGCTTGGACAGGAGAAAATTCTGGTTAGGGATTAAAACGATTATCTGACTGAAGTTGTAAGAACCTGCAATAACCTCTTGCTTATTCAGTATGAATGGATAAATATACAAGCTGCATGTTGAATTTAGCAAAGAAAATGAGTCCCTAGCTAAGGTAAAATTCAGACTTCTAGCCGTGAGATAGGCATTGGTTATGTAGCCTGTTTTCAGAAGAGAAATGGAAAGATTGCTGCTGAATCTCATAAATGATGAATCTGATATGCTGTGCTAAACTGTAACATGATGCATGGCATCATGGTTGCTTCATGCATGAGAAAGTGAGCATGAAATAGTAAGGATTGAGCTTGGAAGAAATCTGATGCAGGCTGCATCAGTTTAGCGGTCTTGCGCAGACCTGAGTTTTCATTCAATTTTCTTCTAAATTCTGGCCATGATCTGCCATGTTTTGCTTAGGATAATGTGTGGTGGAATCAATATACTCTGTACGTTTGATTAGCATATGAAGCTGAGGAGGAACTAAGAGGACAAAAAAATATTGCTACTATCTTACTACCGAAACCTGTTGGCTTCGACTGAGCAGAACAGTTAGAAAATTCTAGATATCCCCTGCAACCCTTAGCTCTTAAACCTGTGTTGTAAGCTGTAACATATCATAAAGTCCATAAACTTCAACAAGAAAGACAGAAACAAGTAGAAACTCAACTAAACATTAAGGGAGGAATGAGTGCAAGTGAAAGCAGAATGTTGGCCGAGGGAGTGAAGCAGAATGTGCTTCTGTCCGGCCATTTTTGACCCTGAAAATGTGAGAACTGGGCATCGATGTCTTCATAAGAAATGTAGGTCTATATCTTAGCTTCGAAACGCTATAAAGTTTGCCTCCATCCGAAAAGCGTAGCTCTAGTTATGATTGAAATACCAGAGGATGGCAAAGCTGCCTTCCTCGTTACCTTTCCTTTTGTGTCGCATGCATGCAGCTTTGATAATGGCTGTGAGGAAAATATAAGAGATTCAATATTTATTCAATATTTCATTTCGACTTATTGACTTTATCATTTTAAACCAAGAAATATGCATATTCCAAGTTTATAGTCTTATAAAATGTTTAACCTAAGATTAAACCATTTTCTATCCAATATTCTAAGATTAAGGCAAATTGACTTTTCATTCTTTTCTTTTTGGATTAAACTAGATTCCAAGTTGCCAATAGTTTAAATCTCGTTTAAATTTTACTAATTTTTCAGTTTTAAGTTCTTTAAAATACTCATAAAATAGTTTCAAGATACTATAAGATGCCCCATATAAATTCACAACCATTTAACATAAATTTTCAAAAGTTTCGTGAGAGCTTCATCTCTTCACACATTCGGTCAGCCAAAGCAAGAATTTTAGATCAAATGTTTCTAAATCTTCAACAAATTCCATCTTTCACTTACTCAAATATTAGTCACTTAGTATACATTCTGTTCAACATGAACTAAGGTGAATAACTCATAATTTCAGCATGTTATTCGGCCAAAATCACATACAAAAGCTGTTATCAGCTGTAGCATTCCCCAACTAAATTTTCTAGCAGTGTAACGGTCCAACATTTTTTGTTTTCTCAAGTCTTTCCTTTCACTTTCATGCCCCAACTAGACAGACAAATCACAAATTTCCAGTAATGTTATTTCAAGCTTTTAACCAAAAACTCTATTCTTTCACTTGCTTAAATCTCTATATACTTAAGTTACATTCATTCCAGCATATACCAAAGCAATTAGCATCTAGTTTCAACGGATTATTCAACCCAAAAGCCACAACTAATTCTGTCATTAGCTAAGTAAACCTTCAGCCATAAGACAGTTAAAGATTCGGTTCTTTCTTCAGTTTTAACTTCAACTCAACATGCAAATATATAATGAACAAGCTTACAAGGTAATCTTGAACAACAAGAGTATAAAAATTGCAGCTAAACTTCGAAGGAAAAACTGATCAGATGCTCAACTCCTTCTCTCGGCCATGCTGGAAAGATTTTGACAGCCACTCAGCTCTTAAACACAGATTTCTTCAGTTTTCTTTCGTTAAGTTCAACATGCAAGGATTGGTTATCAAACTACAGGGTACTTTCAGCAGGGATCTAAAGTTTACAGCCAAGGGAAATTGAAAAGCAACGCTGGTTCAGATGCTGATTTCCTCCCCTCGGCCATGTTCCAAAATTCTGGTAGCCGTCACGTTGACACAATTTTCTCCAATAATCTCTTCAATTTATGTTCAAATCTTTCATGCATGTTCAAACCAAGCCATTATATGATATTGTTTTCACAAATATTTTTAAAGGCTATTAAATTGAGGGACTGGTATAGTGGAATAAAACTTAATTTCCAAATAACTTAGAGTCTAATTAATTAAAAGAGAACCAAGGGAATACTTCTAAACCTTAATTTTGGAATCTTGAGTGGAAAATGATTTAAGTCCTAAAATAAATATCTTATGAATTATTAACTTGGGAAAACAGGTATAATTCTTGATTAAAACAATAAAGTCAATAAGTTTCAAAATAAAATGATATGTGAACATTGAATATGTTATATTTTGTACTTTAAAGTCAAACTTGATTTTAATAGTCCAAGTGATAAAGTAAGAACAATAAGTGAACATCTACAAACTATGTAGTTGATTTGGAATTATTAACTTGTCCAGGATGTAGCTGTGAGCCAAGAAACAAACCCGAGGCTCAAGAGTAATTTACTTGGATAATTGGTAAGTGTTTTCCGAATTTATGTGTTAAACTGTTTATGTGTACCTAAGTGCAATTATATGGCAAATGTGCTTATTATGAAATATTGCTAAGTGATTCATTGGAAGTGTATCTCAATTATCCCTCGCCTTCTAAGTCGAGGGTGTACTTTATCGCACTTGGCTTAGTTGAGCTTGAAGATTGATAATTGATCAAGTGATATTGTAAGTGTGCATGACTGTAAGTCGTGTGTGTACTTTATCACGCCGGCTGAACTCGGCCCCAAAACCCTCTGTTCAACGGATTATTCGAGCCAGCAAAGGGCTTGGTCGGGTAGGACGGTAGTTTTGGGTAAGTGTTTTGGTATGCTCGAGTATTACCACGGAGTAGCAGATTATTGATATTGATATGGCCATCCAAGTGAGGGAAGTGTTTATTGTTTTGGAGGTTATAAGGAGGAGTTTGGCGGAGTGTGTAGTGCATTGAAGTGGCTCTAATGTGAGCACCGTATCCTTTTAAAAGTGATTGTTCAGTGAAATGTTTCCTCAATTGCTAATGAAAGTGATTGTACAGTGAAATGTGCACTACTTGTTTATTTGTATTGATTCATGTGATTCTTAAATGTTACTTGCATGGAAATCTCACAGGCGTAAGCTCACCCTTTTAGCTTTGTTTTCCTTACAGGAGTTGGAGATTGAAAGTGATTGGATGGAATTGGAAAGTTGTTTTGGGAAATCCCATCACTATGTGTATATATTGGAGTCACGTTTTCTTTCGTATTTTAAGATGGTTGAATCTTTTGTTTTGAGTTGATGTAATATTAAGAATGGATGTTTAGAACGTGTATTTTGTTTCTTTTAGTGGACAAATCTATGTTTCAAGCTGATTGGAGTGGTACTTAAGAGTGAATGTTCAGTTGTCCAATGGTAATGTTATCTCTGAAGTTAATGGGAGTGAGTGAGTCCTGGCGAGAGCTAGGCAGGCGATCCGCTAACTTCTAGGGTATGCCCTAGAAGAAGGTGGGGTCGTCACACTTCATATAAAATCATTAGTCCAAATATCATTTTAATTCGTTATCATCAAAATCAAGGATTGATCAATCTAAGAGTTTAATCTCCCCCTTTTTGATGATGACAAACAAAATAATGATTTCTTTGATGAAATAAACTTAAATAAACTTCCCCTAAGTGGAAGTCCATTATTCAAAGAAATATCATCCAATCTTCTCCCTCTTTTGACATCATCAAAAACAAATAAATATGAAGGGACATTGTATATTTAATCTTCAGAGTCATATCAATTTTTATCATCATTCTTATCAAATATCTCTATTTTATAGTAATAATGTAACTTGATAAGCACAAGGAGGTGAATCACATTCAACGAGTTATTTCCATTCAAAAGCATATTAATAAGTACATATAAAGGAATCACGTAAAAGGATTATTTTCAAAGTAATTTTTACTCATCCTTATTATAGTACCTCCTATTTCGAAGAACGTGAGAATAGGCACCAAGGGGTACATAAAAGCATAATCAAAACAAGAGTTGATCAGCTATTAAACACATATGACACAACTACCTCATTTATTGTGAGGTTAAGAACATCCATCTTTCTAATCATGAAGGTTATTAGATGGATATCGGATTCATTTTCTTATGTGATGTCAATATAAATAGATATAGCATTTAAGTATAAAGATGACAAATAGCATCACAATCATTTCACTTGCACAAAATAATATGCTAGGTATAACTAAGTTGAGATAGAATGCTCTCACATTTAGATTAAAAGATGTATTATACCTAGTGGTTAAACTATGTCAAACTTAAATAACTGACATAGTCTGCATACAAAACTCATAACAAGTTAATCATGAAGGATTTTAAACCATGAAGTACTTTTGACAAATAAAAACTTCCTTTTTCTTTTGCAAGTCATGAGTTAATTAAAAAAAATATTAGGGGTTATCAAGATCAAACAATTATATGTTCAAATTCATCATTTTGAAAAACATATTCACACATAGGGCATATATGAATAGAACTTCAAAACAATTAGATATTTCAAATCCATGTGTTCTATTTTTATAAGAGTACAAACTTGGCTGTGAAAAACCTTGAAGAATTTGCTGGAAATCTGCTTGACTGGCTAAGTGAGGGAGAGGGAGAATTTTCCAGATTTTTCCACGATTTTTGAGCTGTAAAATTTTAGACTGCTGTTCAATATACCTCATAACATGTTAATCTTCACATGCATGTTGAATTGGACTGATAAATAAAGAGTTTTGTTGAAGAAAAGTTTGCTTAGCAAACTATTTGCTTGCTGGAAATTTTTCCAGCTTTGAGCTGTAGAGAAAACTTGAACTTCCAACTTTTAAATGCAAATTTTCTTGTTGAGTTTTGCTAGAATCCCTGATTAATACCTCCTGTAGACACCAAATTTTTGTCAATTTTTAATATTTTCTTGAATTTTTTTTTATTTAATGAGTTATTTATTTTCTTGCATTTTAATGTGTGTTTTTCTCATTTTGCAAGTTTGTTTTAGGAAAAGAAAAACAAAAACAAAAAAAGAGAAAGAAAACAAAGACAAAAAAAAAAGAAAAAAATAGAAGATAAAATCCTCCCCCAATCATTTTCCCCACCAAATACACTTAACTCATTCCTACACTCAACTTTCTTCACCTTTCTTGTCATTTGGTAAATATCATCATTTTTTGACAAAAAAAAAACTCCACTTTGGCTAAAGAGACTCTCGGCTCTCTCCTTCAAAAGGCAAGAAAAGAAGTCAGACAAAAAAAAAAAAAAGCACTCTTCATCCTCCCATGTCACTCTCGGCTCCCTATCTTTCTTTTCTCTCAATTCATAAGACACAAAAGAAAGGCTCCATTCGGCTCCCTCCCTTTTCCCATTATACACACACGGAATCAAACACAAGAAGGCAAGCAATCGGACGTGAGGAGGTTGGAATTTCATCAAAACTTTTAACTACGGTCATAAGAGGTATCAACACTTTCATTGAACTATTTTCCGGTTTTTCTTTATCATGTTAAATTCATGTATGATTGGTTATTGCTGCTGTATTTTTGTTGTTGCTGCTGGTGTTTGTTGAATTTTTTTTGGGGTAAGACATGAATGACATTAAGGAAAGGGAGATGGTCTTGTGAATGCATGTTGAGTGTTTGAGAAAATGTTTAAATGAAGAGTCGAATTAAATGGGGTTATTCTTTTGTTCGTTTAAGATTATGGTTGGATTGTAGAAGTCACGAGCCTTGTTTTGGTATAAAATTTACAATTTTTGGGTGAGTTTTGAGTGATCTTGGGAGAGTAAAACCACGACTGTTTTTGGGCATTTTGGCCACCTTCGGGTCATTTTTTGAAAAACTAATTTCAAAAATGGATTCTACGCGAAAAATCGAGTGAGGGGGTGAATTTTTTCACGACCGGAGAGGTCGCCGGCGACCGGCGGCCACCATGGCCGCCAATTGAAGTAAGCTTCAGCTTGCCGGAGTGGAAGGAGAAGAAAAAGAAGAAGAAGAAGAGAAGGAAAAAGAAAGAAAAGAAAGGAAAGAAAAAAAGGGGTTGGGCTAATTTTTATTTTTTGGTGGGCTTGTTTCTTATTTTCGATTGGATTAGAAGGTCAGACCCATGCTTTATTTTGGTTGGGTTTGAGTGATAACAAGACAGGTTGGCTTGGGTATTTTGGCTTGGACTTTCGATTGGGCCGGATGGCCTTTTGCCTGAATAAACAAAATTGGGCCCAGTGGCCTTGTTTCCTAAGAGACCAGAAACGGATATGCACTTTAACCCCTGATCTTTGGAATAATTTTACTGTGGCCCAGAATATTTTAAATTTCTTTCACTTAGGTCCTTAGATTAATTGCACTTTCGTACCTGAACTTTATCTTTCATTTAATTTTAGCCCCTAAACTTTAGAAAAATTATATTTTTAACCCCAAAAGTTTTTTGATATCTGCATTTTAGTCCCTAGTGAATTTTGACTCTTTTTATTATGATTGTTTCTTTTCTTTAATAGCTAATTGTGTTACTTTTGAATATATTTAACTTGTAATTTTTAGACGTTCTTAAGTTTCTTTATATTTGATACATTAATGCGAATTTAGTATTTTTATCATTATTATTATTTTCAATTAAATTGGTGCCATGATTCTTTTGTTCATTTTGAGTATAAATATGGCAATTTAACTCCATTTAGTCACCACTTCAAAAGGGAGGTACCCCTATTATTATTATTTCAATGTCAATTATGTACTGTTATGTGCTCCTACGTGTTCCTATGTGTTTATATATTTTTATATGTTTTATTTATTTGATTTAAATGTTCATTGAAATTTTCTTACATTTATTTACTTAACTTTTATAATTATTTGAGAGGCATTTAAATACCTCAAAAATGTAATAGATAGGATAATTAGATTTGTTTTATTATATTTTCCCCTTTTAGAATTGTAGTTAGGTCCCCTATTGTAATAGATAGGGTAGATATGATTTTTTTATTTTATTTTCCCATTTTAGATTGTAGTTAGGCTCCCCGATGTAATAGATAGGTTTTTTGCGTGTTTATGTGACTTATGTGTTATGTGCTTTATCCGCTTTTCATAGGATTTTTACATCTAAATATTATGTTTATGTGTTACGTGCTACGTGCTATTCTGTGTTTTTTTGTTTTAATTTATGCCTATTTGTCTTATTTTGTGTTATTAATGCGTGACGTCACCACACTAGTCCAATGTTAGTTGTGACTTTTTCCCCTCCACTTACTTGCTAGTCCAACGCTAGTAAAGATTTTTAGAAGTGGACTAGTCCAACGCTAGACCCTTAGATTGTTTATGTAACGACCCCACCTCTCCCTAAGGCGAACCAAAGGGTTTAGCGGGCCGCCTGTCCAACTCTCGCCGGGACTCACTCACTTACTACATTCCTCAAGTAAATTACAAGGTACAACTCAAATAATACATCCAATTCTCCAAAATTACATATCATAAGCGAAGCGGAAACTAGTTCTAAGCATAAAATATAGATTTACATCCGATTCAATTCCAAATATTTATACAGCCCAAAAGTACATAAACCAAAACCAAAACTAAACTATACAAGATGTACGCCATCCAGCCACACAAAGATCCAAAAACAAGTTCTTCCTTTACTTCGATCCCTGTGGGGAGAAGAAGATAATAGGGGGTGAGCTAGAAGCTCAGCGAGTGACCAGTAAAATTAACAGCCAAGTATATTTCACAATCAAGCATTGATATGATGTCATGATGCAGTAATCAAATGTTCATTTATTGCTCATGTGAGCCAGTGAAATTCTTGTGCTTAAATATCCAATGCTCGTTTAGATCAAGTAACCGTGAAACAGAAGTAAGGAGCCATCGGGCTCCAAAGAATGTGTAAACAATAGTGGAGACATTGGTTCTAAGCACAAGACTTTCCAGGAACTCATTGGAGCCAATTATGTCATGGCACACACCCGAACCCCAAATGATATGCAATGGAGTAATAAATGCAAGAATTAGTTCAAAAGTAACTTTGGGGACAGTCGAGGGATCACTCACTCAAACTATAGTGCTTCACGTAGTCACGTTCAATTATACTCCAGGTTTGGAGTCCAGATCTGCGATAGAAATCCAATTTGAGAACTTTGAAACACGAGTAAGATTTGAAACTTAAACGTTCCGTTCATAAGAATCAACCAATTGAAATTCATTTGAAAGGCATTCGTGAAACACTTGCTCGCTTTTCAAATCATAAGGTTTTTTTGTAGCATATATACTTGGAAACAATACTTGAGTTAAAAGTACAAGGAAATACAAGTTTACATTGGCCATTATATCTTTTCCTCAAGAGTACAAGTTCGTTTAGGTTTTTAACGTATAACCATTGATAACAAAGTAGCAAAAGTTCTCGCTAGTTCAAGTGGTAATCACTTAACCTTCACTCAAGTTGCAAATATAGTTTTCTAGTTCTCGAGTAAAAATTCGGCAGCATGCCCTTTGTGTTTACCTAATTTTCCAGCCATTTAGGCTTCATTATTTTTCTCAACCAAAACCCAACATCACATATATCAGAAATTCATGACAAGAGCCGTTCCATAGGCTCACAATATCATAATAATAAGATTCACAACGATAGCAAGTGCAGAAATTCAATCTAGCACAAAACAGATTTGACGTATGAAAGCGGAAATAACATATCCGAGGCTACGCTTATCGGATTGAGGTGAAACCTATGCCGTTTCGAAGCTAAGACACAGGGTACAATGTTCATGAAGGTCACTTAGTCCAGTTTCTAATGTAACTTGGTCAAATTCTCAAAATACTAAACCAGAAACCAATTCGTCGGCTGTTTAAATGCAGAACACTGTAATGGTCATAACTCAGTGTACACAAGTCCAAATCATGTGTTCTTAGAGGCATTTTAAAGCTACTTCAGAACACTACAACTTTCATGTTTTGGCCCAGAGCTAAATCAGAATGGATCCTGGTCAAAAATCGTGATAAACTGGACTGAACTGAAGAAACGGACTGCTGGGAAATACTTAGAACAGTAAGGGCATTTTGGACTTTTCACGTCCTACGTTGCTCCGATTGAGTTGAAATTTTGTAGGCACCTATAAAATGCCATTCTCTACAACTTTTCTTCTTTGACCTAAGGCCAAAACAGCCTCTAACATACAGATAAAAATTCGGACAGAATGTTGAGACCATTTTCCAGATTTTGGAAATTTTGAGTTTCTAGTGCAACTTTCCTTAATTTCTTGGTCTAATCACTACCACAACACCTTATAAAACCTCAATTGCAACATATGAGCATCATATAATAATTTGGGCAGAATTTCCTTAAGCCCTAGTTCATCAAATAAATTGGGGAAAACTTCTAAAACATGCTAATCATCCATAATCTTACCATAAAATCAAGTTGCCAAGCTTACTTTGACAAATTTGAAAGCAAAACTTAGAGAGATAAACTCTCTTACCTTGAATAGAAGTCACTACAAGTAGTCCAAGCTTTCTCCTTCAAAAATCACACCACAAGCCACTAGCTAGTCACTCAAGAACAAGTTTAATCGGTTTACTTTGTTGGATTTCTTCCTAAGTTGTTGGATTTGAAGATGAAATGGAATGTTTTCCTTTGGGTTTTTCTTCTTGCTTCTCACGGCCAGCACCAGCAGAAATGAAGAAGAAATTGGCTAAGTGTTGGAGTTAAATGGATAGTAATGGTCTTGGTTAAGAAGCCATGAGGTGGTGACAAGTGTCACCACCACCACCTCTCTTTTTTTTCTCTTTCTTTCTTGCCTTTCTTGGCCACTAATTTCGGTCAACCTTGCTGCAATTTAAGAAGATATTATGTATAAAAGTCAACAAACTTGTTGGGTAAGAAAAATGGTGGTCAAGCAGTGCGTTCAATCGGTAATGCGCGGGTCCCGCCGTTTCGCGCCGTTTTTCTTAAAAACTCACGTACTAGGGTTTTTACTTCCAATTCACTAACCTTATATCATTGCCACTAGTCACATATTATTTCTCACTTAAAAGTCACTTTTAATCCCCAAAATTAATCCTTACTCTGTACCGAAAATTCATCCGGCTAAAAATCGCGAAAACCCTAATTTCGCTCCAAACTTGAAACCGAAACGTAAAACCCTATTTTCTAGGTTTACTTACACTTAGAGTGAAATATTTGGGTAGTGGCTTTAATAAATAATAATTTTCAAATAAAAGGGTATTTTGGTACTTATTGGGCCTTATCGGAAAGCCTTAAAGAGCTGGCTCTTTAAGCTCTTTATGCGGACCGAATTTCTTCCAGATTTATGTGGGCCGGATTCCTCACAAAACTCTATTCACCAGAAATTTTTCCTTTTCTTCTGCCTCGGGGCGTTACAACTCCCCTCCTTAAAAGAATGTCGTCCTCGACATTCCAACTTGTACTAATCAGATCAAAATAGTTCTCGAAAGTCGATCACGTATTAAGAATCATTTCAATCTCGCTTATCATAATCAAATACTAATCAGATCAAATATCTCAAAGGACAATCACATACTAAGAATCATTCATTACAATCAAGTACTAAAAGTACTCCAATCCAACTTATCAAATAATCTTGATCCAATTGATAGTCAGACGAGTAACTGGATACATATACAAAAGGGCTCAAAATCGGACTTAAAGTCCCTGGTATTTGGAAAAACAATTCAGGACATAACGATATCTCAGGTCAGAAATTACCCCTGGTGGTGCTTTATAACACAACAAGCTAGCACTCAGCTATACTTCACCAGAGCCTCAGAAGCAAGATTTTGTCCATGGCGGTGCTTTATAACACAACAGGTTAGCACAACGGCTATACCTCGCCAAAGAACCTCAGTTCAAAATTTCATCCTTGGTGGTGCTTTATAACACAACAAGCCAGCACAACGGCTAAACTTCACCAAAGGATCTTAGCTCAAGAGATTGGCCCTGGTGGTGCTTTATAACACAACAAGCTAGCACAACGGCTAAACTTCACCAGAGAGCCTCAAGTCAAAGTTTCATCTCTGATGGTGCTTTATAACACAACAGGTATGCCTCGCCAAAAGAATGACGGTGCTTTAAAACACAACAGGCAATACCTCATCAGAGAGGTTCAGTTCAAGCATTTCATCCCTGATGGTGCTTATAACACAACAGGCATGCCTCGCCAAAAGAATGGCGGTGCTTTAAAACACAACAGGCAATGCCTCACCAGAGAGGTTCTGTTCAACCGTTACAGAAGAGTAGTAGCCGGTCTATAACCAAACAAATACGAAAATGTTCAGAAACAGAGTCAAAAGCAGGGTTCAAGTGTATCAGTTCAAAAGCAGGGTCAATTATTTCAAGTTCAAGGAACATGGGTACGAGTAGAAACTCACTCGTCTAGCTTATGCCCAGTAATTCACGCTCTCAAGCAGTCATCAAACTCAAATCCACATACAGATCATATATAAATCAAGATACTTGCTCAAGAGTAAAAGAGATACCCTATTTTCAGTTAGGTCAGGTCTATCCAGTGTATGTAAGGGTATACTAGCCGATTCAAATTCAAGTCTACTTACAGGTCGTATACAAACCAAACTACTTGCTCATGCATAAATGAAATACCATATATTCAGTCAAATCACGACCACTAAGTGTACGTAAAAGCACACTTGCCTAAACAATGTTCAAGTCTCAAGTGAACTCAGCCTAGTCAGTTTCCGACAGTTCAAAGTCAGTCTCAGGCAGTTCAAGTAGTTCAAATCCCAACACTTACAAATCGGATGGTGCCATCCTTAATCAAACAAGAAGACTAGATGAAGGTTGAAAAATCAAAAATTTTCTCAACAATCCAGCCACCACTATAATGTATCAAAACCCAAGCCAACCCTTATTGGACAAGTCCAAGTCATTATTTCAATTTCCTCATTCAGTTAAGTCTTGAGTACAAGACAAAATCTTCTGCGCTCTAACCTGTGCCATTACAACTTATCTCAAACTCAATCATAATTTCTAGTCCCATCATCGTACATTAAACCATATTCCGTCTAAAATTCACGAGCATTTCCTCAGGAAAAATATCGGGTACACAAGTACAAGAATTCAAACTAAGAAACTTCACGACTCAGACCATATGGTCTTAAACGAAGCTCATCAAGTCATATCTTACGTGTACCATTTTCAAGATTCATAACTGACGCTCCAAAAGAGCACTGAACGTACAAACCAATCACACAGTCCGGCATCCTAAACTTTAAGCCTAGGATACACTACAAAGATCTGAAGCCTAAGCTCTGATACCATTTGTAACGACCCCACCTCCCCCTAAGGCGAACCAAAGGGTTTAGCGGGCCGCCTGCCCAGCTCTCGCCGGGACTCACTCACTTACTACATTCCTCAAGTAAATTACAAGGTACAACTCAAATAATACATCCAATTCTCCAAAATTACATATCATAAGCGAAGCGGAAACTAGTTCTAAGCATAAAATATAGATTTACATCCGATTCAATTCCAAATATTTATACAGCCCAAAAGTACATAAACCAAAACCAAAACTAAACTATACAAGATGTACGCCATCCAGCCACACAAAGATCCAAAAACAAGTTCTTCCTTTACTTCGATCCCTGTGGGGAGAAGAAGATAATAGGGGGTGAGCTAGAAGCTCAGCGAGTGACCAGTAAAATTAACAGCCAAGTATATTTCACAATCAAGCATTGATATGATGTCATGATGCAGTAATCAAATGTTCATTTATTACTCATGTGAGCCAGTGAAATTCTTGTGCTTAAATATCCAATGCTCGTTTAGATCAAGTAACCGTGAAACAGAAGTAAGGAGCCATCGGGCTCCAAAGAATGTGTAAACAATAGTGGAGACATTGGTTCTAAGCACAAGACTTTCCAGGAACTCATTGGAGCCAATTATGTCATGGCACACACCCGAACCCCAAATGATATGCAATGGAGTAATAAATGCAAGAATTAGTTCAAAAGTAACTTTGGGGACAGTCGAGGGATCACTCACTCAAACTATAGTGCTTCACGTAGTCACGTTCAATTATACTCCAGGTTTGGAGTCCAGATCTGCGATAGAAATCCAATTTGAGAACTTTGAAACACGAGTAAGATTTGAAACTTAAACGTTCCGTTCATAAGAATCAACCAATTGAAATTCATTTGAAAGGCATTCGTGAAACACTTGCTCGCTTTTCAAATCATAAGGTTTTTTTGTAGCATATATACTTGGAAACAATACTTGAGTTAAAAGTACAAGGAAATACAAGTTTACATTGGCCATTATATCTTTTCCTCAAGAGTACAAGTTCGTTTAGGTTTTTAACGTATAACCATCGATAACAAAGTAGCAAAAGTTCTCGCTAGTTCAAGTGGTAATCACTTAACCTTCACTCAAGTTGCAAATATAGTTTTCTAGTTCTCGAGTAAAAATTCGGCAGCATGCCCTTTGTGTTTACCTAATTTTCCAGCCATTTAGGCTTCATTATTTTTCTCAACCAAAACCCAACATCACATATATCAGAAATTCATGACAAGAGCCGTTCCATAGGCTCACAATATCATAATAATAAGATTCACAATGATAGCAAGTGCAGAAATTCAATCTAGCACAAAACAGATTTGACGTATGAAAGCGGAAATAACATATCCGAGGCTACGCTTATCGGATTGAGGTGAAACCTATGCCGTTTCGAAGCTAAGACACAGGGCTACAATGTTCATGAAGGTCACCTAGTCCAGTTTCTAATGTAACTTGGTCAAATTCTCAAAATACTAAACCAGAAACCAATTCGTCGGCTGTTTAAACGCAGAACACTGTAATGGTCATAACTCAGTGTACACAAGTCCAAATCATGTGTTCTTAGAGGCATTTTAAAGCTACTTCAGAACACTACAACTTTCATGTTTTGGCCCAGAGCTAAATCAGAATGGATCCTGGTCAAAAATCGTGATAAACTGGACTGAACTGAAGAAACGGACTGCTGGGAAATACTTAGAACAGTAGGGGTATTTTGGACTTTTCACGTCCTACGTTGCTCCGATTGAGCTGAAATTTTGTAGGCACCTATAAAATACCATTCTCTACAACGTTTCTTCTTTGACCTAAGGCCAAAACAGCCTCTAACATACAGATAAAAATTCGGACAGAATGTTGAGACCATTTTCCGGATTTTGGAAATTTTGAGTTTCTAGTGCAACTTTCCTTAATTTCTTGGTCTAATCACTACCACAACACCTTATAAAACCTCAATTGCAACATATGAGCATCATATAATAATTTGGGCAGAATTTCCATAAGCCCTAGTTCATCAAATAAATTGGGGAAAACTTCTAAAACATGCTAATCATCCATAATCTTACCATAAAATCAAGTTGCCAAGCTTACTTTAACAAATTTGAAAGCAAAACTTAGAGAGATAAACTCTCTTACCTTGAATAGAAGTCACTACAAGTAGCCCAAGCTTTCTCCTTCAAAAATCACACCACAAGGCACTAGCTAGTCACTCAAGAACAAGTTTAATCGGTTTACTTTGTTGGATTTCTTCCTAAGTTGTTGGATTTGAAGATGAAATGGAATGTTTCCCTTTGGGTTTTTCTTCTTGCTTCTCACGGCCAGCACCAGCAGAAATGAAGAAGAAATTGGCTAAGTGTTGGAGTTAAATGGATAGTAATGGTCTTGGTTAAGAAGCCATGAGGTGGTGACAAGTGTCACCACCACCACCTCTCTTTTTTTTCTCTTTCTTTCTTGCCTTTCTTGGCCACTAATTTCGGTCAACCTTGCTGCAATTTAAGAAGATATTATGTATAAAAGTCAACAAACTTGTTGGGTAAGAAAAATGGTGGTCAAGCAGTGCGTTCAATCGGTAATGCGCGGGTCCCGCCATTTCGCGCCGTTTTTCTTAAAAACTCACGTACTAGGGTTTTTACTTCCAATTCACTAACCTTATATCATTGCCACTAGTCACATATTATTTCTCACTTAAAAGTCACTTTTAATCCCCAAAATTAATCCTTACTCTGTACCGAAAATTCATCCGGCTAAAAATCGCGAAAACCCTAATTTCGCTCCAAACTTGAAACCGAAACGTAAAACCCTATTTTCTAGGTTTACTTACACTCAGAGTGAAATATTTGGGTAGTGGCTTTAATAAATAATAATTTTCAAATAAAAGGGTATTTTAGTACTTATTGGGCCTTATCGGAAAGTCTTAAAGAGCTGGCTCTTTAAGCTCTTTATGCGGACCGAATTTCTTCCAGATTTATGTGGGCCGGATTCCTCACAAAACTCTATTCACCAGAAATTTTTCCTTTTCTTCTGCCTCGGGGCGTTACAGTTTATGCATTAGATTTATCTTTGTGTGATATTCATTACATTTTCATGCATATTTTCATTTTTAGGATCTTTTCTCATTTGTATGATATTCCCTATTATTTTACCCCTATCCTCTATATGTGTTAATCATATCATTTAGAATTGCATCTCATTTAAGAAATTGTAGAATAAGTTAGTTCATTTGCTTGTTCATATTAGGAGAATTATTTTTGAACATGGAAATGGGTGATTATAACTTTTTAATTTAAATACCCATTAATCTCTGTATAAGAGAGTTATGTCACGAGTTTTTATCTCCCGTACCCATTATGCTGCATTCTTATTCTTTGGCCACTTATATCTAGATATATAATTTAAGTTTCTTTTCTTTTCTTTGAATTTCATTCATGCATGTTCGTGACCCCTTCAAAGAATTATTTTGGCGTTCGCAATTAATGTGATTGGTATCAATTAAACCCTTGAATGGACATTTTGTTCCTCTCAATATTTTATAAATTTATATTTGCATTCATGTAGGAAATATCCAAATGTGATAAAATTAATGGTTAGATTAGGAAAATTTTGACTAAACCTCGCAACTAGCTTAGATTAGGTTGAAAGGGTGCCTTAGGTTTGAGTTAATCGAACATTTGCCTTCCCTTTCTTCAACTGTGACTCCCGAGCTCATTTTTCTCTTGTTTTTCAAAGACTTGGAGTTGTCGAAAAGGGTTTTATTTTATTTTATTTTATTTTTGTTAAAAAATACTTTTGGGTGACTTGGTACACCAAAACTCAATACCAAGTGGCGACTCCTCTTTTTTCTTAAAAACCCTTTTAGACTAAATTTTGGACCCAAATTGTCGCATTCTTTAAAGTCACATTCTAGGTCCTTTTTCACCTATTTTTAAATAATATCACCATCTTTTACAAATACGTCTTTATTTCCATAGTGAAAAATGGGGCGCGACAACTTGGCGACTCCACTGGGGACGCTAGGGAGTCCAAACACTTGGTTTAGTTGTCTTTTTATCTTTTTAACCCTTTTATTTATCATATTTGGATGTTTTAGGTTGCATTTTTCTTTTTTTGGATGTTTTGCATTTCACACTAGTATTCGTTCATCGTTCATCGTGTATGTGATGAATGGTTTATTTATTTACTTTCGTTTTTTTTACTTATTCGTATCGCGCTTTGCATTTGGGGTGGGGAATATTACCTTAGAGCTTTCACGTGCATTTACTGTTAATCCCTCCCCTCAAAGGAACACTTCATACGTGCATACATTATTTTTTTTAACCCTTTATCTTATTTTCTTTTTAGTGGTTGTCATACCACTCCTCCCTGTTAGAATTAGGATCGATTCACTTGGACATGTGGCCGTGGCACGACGTGCACGTAGCAATGCTTGGGGGATCACTCGAGCCACTGGGATCGAAGGCTTTGGGATTGATGACCCTTCGCCTCTTGTCTAAAGGTTTGGGAACCTGAAACTTTATCGGTCTAGATACATTAGTGAGTCCAAACTCATGCATCCATATTAGAAATTACCTAGAATAGGGTCGATCTTGCCCAATTAGGAACACTAGACACGAGTGGAGGGATTTCACCCCTTTTTCTTTACTTTCTATTCTTGTATCATTTATTGTTCCAACGTACTATGTGTTATTTGTTGAACTGACCTCCCTTTATTTTCTCTTTTCTACATGCACAAACCTTAGAAATAAGAGTCCTGGCATGGTACTCGTTTAGGACAAGACCGCCTTTTATATCAAACATGTTTAAATTTTAATCAATTGCATATGCATATGTATCACACGTCATTTTAGGCTTACCCCGACATTTAAATGGGGCACTTTTAGGTCATATTTCAATTATTTCATTGTATATTTAATATGCTTTAATAAATTGTCATCATGCATTAACCATAAGGGGAATGCCGCATAGGAAATCCCATGTTAGGAATAAGCCACATTTTGTCTCGAATATATAATCCAAGGAGACTTGCACGTTTATATTTTTGTTGTACCATCCAAAGGGTTAGTGCATAAGGTAAGGTAGGATTCGATTCCTTTTACGTGACGATATTGAGAATGATGGAACAGTTTTTGTGCATTAGAATATGAGCCTTTAATAATCATTTTTTGGTCATTTTGTCAAAGTTGGTAAAATGTCTTGCATAAAGGACATTAAATTGAAGAAATTCACAAATAATTCCTCATTATTGAGATGATAAATATATCGAGGCCAAATGTTGATTTTAGAAGGCTCATAGATTAGTGCATTGCAAGAAATTTTGTGAATTTTGGAACTACAAAAGGGGGAGCAATCCAGTCGATTTTCGAATAAACCGTTAATTCCATCCAATCCATTTTGACCAATTTATTCACTTTAGGTCAATCCAATTAATTTTGAATAAATCGTCAATTTCGTCCAATTCGTTATTCTTGTTTAGGACAATTTAGTCAATTTTTTAATAAATCTTCAATTTTATCCAATCCATTTGACCAGTTTTATTCACTTTTAGGATAATTCAGTCAATTTTTTAACTAACCATCAATTCCATTCGTTCCATTTAACCCGTTTGTTCTCTTTTAAGGTTTCGATCTACGGTTGGCTGAAGAAACTAGTCGAGACATTTCAATCATTTCAAAATAAGTTTTTCACACTAAATTGATTTTTAATATCACTTTATGTGTCAATCAAACCAATCAATTCATTCGAACTTTGTCCTCATTTTGTTAGGACAAATTGTCTCTTGTCACTCCAATTAGCCAAATTTTTTAAAATTGTCTTTTATTCGAATCTCAATAAGTCGATCAGATCCATCAGGTATTGTATGGTGCCTACCCCAGAGGATTGCATTTTTCATGCTAGGCCAACCCTTGGCATAAAAGGCTTCCCCCATAGGACATGCATACCGATTTTATAGTTTTGCTTACTAACTCTGGATCATTTTCTTTTATTTTTCCCCCTCCTTCATATTTATAAAGATGTTTCAATAGGATAAAAAAAAATGTTTTTCCTATATCTGATAATATTTTGGTCTATTAGTTTTGAAAATTACAAGTGTTACTTGATTTTTGGGCAGATCCTACAATGTAGAAAAAAATGATGAAAAATCCATTTGAAAATGCCTGTCTAAAGTATTTCAAAAATCTCTTGATTCATTGTTTCTAGTACATTTTGTCTCAACAGATAGAAAGAAAGTATATATACACATATATATATATACATATATGAAAATGTATTCTTTAGAGATTTTTATTTTCTCACATGTATTATATTTGAGTAAAAAAAATTCAAACATTTGAATAATAAAGTTTTTATTTAGATAATTATTGTTTTGTATCTATTCATTCTTTATTTACTCATTGGGAGATTTCATGATGAATTCTAAGAAATAAGATTAAATTAAATTTTTTCGATCTCTTGTTTGAAAATTCATGAGTGTACGTCCAATTCCCAAAAATTTTTGTATACACTAAATTTGTGGTCTAAACTATTCAATGAGAGTAGTCGAAAATAAAAGGGGTCACTCAAATTTGATAGTTTGTCATAAAAGATCACTCTGACACTTTTCTCTTTCATTTTTTTTCCACTTCTATTGAACCTCCAAAGTCAGTCGCACTGGTTGACTAGCTTCAAAGTGAAACAAATTTTACCTTGAAAATGTCCAGTGTGTCTAACCAGATTCAATTCATATTTGAGTAAAAGTAAAAATGTACATTACTTCTTATTTGTTTTGAAAATTTGGAATGATACTTTATGCTTTCGTTTCTCTATCTATACAGATTTTATCATTTGTTTTCCCATTTGAGACTTTAAAAAAGTAGGATTTCGTTTCAAATAAAAGCCTCAATGATCATGACCCTACATGGAAAAATTTTTAAACGTCAAAAGGAAATGGATTTTCCCAACGGCCTATTCTTTACTTTAGTTGTCATAAGAAATAAGAATAATGCTTTGGCCATCGTTTCTACCAACTAAACACTTTTTATCCTTTGCATCCTTATTTGAGGCTAAATTGGTGATTCATTTCAAAAGCACTTATGGTCGCACCCCCCCACACTGGGGAAGGAGATTTGAAAAAAAAAAAGAAAAAAGAGAAAAATTACAAGTTGGGGAATTTGATTCTACCGAAAAGTAAGAGGGGCCATCTATACTCCAAAATTGGGGAGTTTTCAATTCTATCATTGATATTTGGGATCTCAGTATTGGTAAAAGAGAGAGAGAGAGAGAGAGAGAGAGAGAAACAAAGAAAAATGTGAAAACAATGATAAAATGAAAAGAAAAAAGTAAAGACACCAATGTTGAATTCCTTCTAGTGATTGATAAAAAAAAAAAAAAGAGAGAGAAAGAGAGTCAAAATGGAGTCCCAGGTTTTGAATCCAAGACTGGGGCAATTTTTGGGAAGGAATGCGATCTTAAGTGCGTTATGCTTAAAAATTTTATTTATTTTAGCTATCGTTGTCAAGTTACATTACAAACTCATAAAAGTCCATTACTGATTTATCTTTCATGACAATTTGAAGTGAAAATCTTGCCTCTAAGGATCCTACCATTCACTTGTGATCATAAGGTCATAACTTGTTTCTATATGTTTAGCTATCGTTTCTACCTATACATTACAAGCCTATAGAGCTTATATGTTGACTAAGTTTTTTCAAAAAATAAGAGTGATAAACTATTTGCTTTCACCCATATGTGATATTGAATGGGTTAGACACAATTTGGGTACAAAAAAAAAAAAAGACAGATCCTGACATATCATCTCCCTGAGCCACCTCAAAATCATGAATAATAGCCATTTGTTCGATCCTAAAAGATGAGCTAATAAGAAAAGTGACCACTTTCTCTCAACACCGATCCTAAAATGAGGGAGAGATCTTTTGCAATTTGGTTTTATTTTGAGAGATTTATCATGGAATCTTCTATATGAGTTTGGATATGACATTTAAATTCTTCATTTGAAAAATGTAGTTTCTATTCACATTGCATGTGATTATTTTGCAACTAAAATAATCTCAAATTGGGGCAAATTTTTTGTAATATATTTGTGAGATTTCACTAAATAAGTTCAAATTGAGGTAAAATTTTATAATACGTTTGTAGGATATGTATAAGGTCAAGTATATTTTTCAAATTTTGATAAGTCAACACTTTGCATGAACCTCAATTGTTACATCATTGCAAAAAAAAAAAAAAAAAGGGAAAAGAAAAGAAAAATAATTCTGAAAAATTCAACTGCTTTGAAAAATCCCCCTTGTGCAGGCGTTTATGGTTGAGTTTGAGGAAAAAGCGCAACTGAAAACTTGCAAATTTGGAGGTCAATCACGAATGAAAAAATGGGCAATAATGCTACATTGCAAAGTGGAGGATTGGCTATTTATTCAGAAGGAGTACATACTTCAGCAGCCAACTTTTTTTAAAAAAAAAGAGAGAAAAAACAAAAAAAAAAAAGAGTGAAAGAAAAAGAAAAAGAAAAAAAGAATTTTTCCTTCAATTTTGCAAATTTTTGCGATTGAACTTTGGGAGCATTTCACTTGGAGATTACATTTTTAAGTTGGGGCAACACCTTATCCTCTTATGTTTCAAATGGAAGTGATAATACCTGCCAAAATTGAGATCCCGTCCTTGCACATTTTGACGAAGGTTCAGGTAGGAGAAATCAAATGGATCAAGGAGCACAATGAGTTGCTGTCTCCAATGAATGAAAAAGAGGTTGAATGTTACCTGACATGGACAATGCTATCAATAAAGGATGGTTTATTGTTTATGATAAGAAAGACAAATCTCGCCTATTTGAAGTAAAGGATGAGGTTTTGAAACGAATTCTTCCGATTCAAGGGGAGGTTAACGGAAAGTTTGTTTCAACTTGGCAATGACCATTTATGGTTCAAAGAGTGCTATCCGGAGGTGCTTATTCTCATGGAAATGGACGGACAATTTTTTCCTCAACCAATCAATACAGACATATGCAAAAAAAAAAAAAAAATCATTTGATGATAAAAAAGAATTTTTTTTTTGTAAATTACTGCAAGAGAGGGGTTTAAGGCAAACTTTCTTTCCTTTTTCCGTTTAAATATCTTTCCCCCTTTGACTTTTCAGAAAACCTTATCCATTTTCGTTTGGCAACCCCTTAAGGTCACTGACTCCATATTGGGGCAATTTTATTTCTTTGAAAAAAAAAGAAGAGAAAAAGAAGAAAAAAAAACACAAGAATTAAAAAAAAAAAAGAAGTTTGGTTAGAATTAAACTAGGGAAGAATTTTCATTTCTTATCAACCCTACACTGGGGCAAATTTCTGAAAGCATGCGATCTCAAAAGTATTCCAAACTCATATTTGCTTTCAAATCCTAACCTTCTTGATATACCCCACTTGACCCTAATTGCAAAAGCTGAAATAGTGCCAACCTTCCTCTTTTGCAGTATTTTTTTTTTAAAAAAATTGGCAAATAATGTAAATACAAATTTTTCTGAAGCATGCCAGAGAGGATTGTTTCACTGATGCCATTAATTGTCAAAATATGTCTGAATTGATACAGTTGGATTTAAAATTGTATTGTCTATGTCTCAAGGTGAAAACCTGCAAGGACATCTTTAAAAAAGGGAGAGAGAGAAAAAAAGAGAAAAAAAAGCAAAATAAAAGAAAAAGAGAAAAAAAGCAAAATAAAAGAAAAAGAAAAAAAGAAAAGAAAAAAAAGAAAAAAGAAAAAAATGGGGGGTATCCTTAGTGAAAATCCGAAAAGTTAAGGTCATCAAGATGAGGTTTTGGAGCACAAGAGAATCATGAACGAAAAGCAGGATCTTGAAACTTGAAATGCCATTCATTCAAATCTGGTCATCAGAAAAAGTTGATTTGTAATACAAAGTGAAGTATGGTTGACTGATGCTGGAAAATTGAGAAGATTCAACGCAAGTTTCAGCACAACTCTTGGAGAGCAGTTTTGACAACGAAAGATTATGCTTGCATGGTTTTAAGGTCAAAGGGATCACAAGGGATCACATGATGGTGATATTATGTGATCACTCTTTTTGCCTTCTCGAAAGCATGAAAAATGTTGTTTTGTTAAATATGATTTACACTGGGGCAAATATGAAAAGGAGTGAGCTCCAATTTTGACAATGCATTCCAAATCATCTTTGTAAAAAAAAAAAAAAAAAATTTAACAGTCCAAAGAATAGTAACATATATATATGCCTCTCAAATCCCTTAAGGGGAGAGTTGTCACTGGTATTTTTCAAATTTTAAAGTTTGTCACTTTTGACTTTTTCAAAAAAAAAAAGAAAAAGAAAAATGAGTGTTTCTTTCATTTCTTCTTCTTCTAAAGTTTGAAAAAAAAAGAGGTTGCAAGTCCACCAAGTTTCGAGCATATTTTTATTCTCTTAACAGAGGTCTGGGTCTGGATTCAGTCCCATTGAACAATCTTCAAATTTAAATTCCTGTTGGTGAGTCTCAGCGTCCACCGCGCACTCTTCTATCTCTCTTTTACCAAATTTAATTTTCTGTTGGTGAGTCTTAGCGTCCACCGCGCATCCTTCTGTCTCCCTTCTACCAAATTTAATTTTCTATTGGTGAGTCTCAGCGTCCACCGTGGTCAGTCTCAGTGTCCACCGCGCACCCTTCTATCTCCCTTCTATCAAATTTAATTTCCTGTTGGTGAGTTTCAGCGTCCACCGTGCACCGTTCTACCCCACTTCTTGACAATTTAATTTCCTGTTAGTGAGTCTCAACGTCCACCGCACACCTTTTTACCTCCCTTCTTGATAGATCAAAAGATCAAATTTAATTTCCTGTTGGTCTCAGTGTCCACCGCGCACCCTTCTATCTCCCTTCTTGACAATTTAATTTCCTGTTTGTGAGTTTCAGCGTCCACCGTGCACCCTTCGACCTCCCTTCTTGACATATCAAAAGATCAAATTTAATTTCCTGTTGACGAGTCTGTAAGTCCCAAAGACAACCAAGAGGGGGGGTGAATTGGGTTATTCAAAATCTTAATCAGATTTAGACAATTTTTGCTAAATGAAAATTTCCTTCTTTTCTAGTAATGATCAACCAAGTAGATTAGAAGACAAGAGCAATATTGATCAGAAACACAAGTATAAGCAAGCAATGAGAATTTTATTAAACAGAAAAGTAAATTGGGGAATCAAACCAAGTGTCTACCAAGCTATCCTCAAACTTGAAGACCACACACTAGGAAGAGCAACTTCTCTTTGATGGAAGACGATCAACTAGATGTACAATGGAGGGAGCACTTCCTCCTTGCCCTAAGCCTCACTTAGTCAAGCTAAGAAGTTTTACAATCACTCTGAAAACCCTCAACAAAGCTACACTAAAGATCCTTTCAATCACAAAAGAAATGCTCACCAGAAATTCACACCACTTTAAAACAAATCTAGCTTTGGAGACTATTTTCTAGCTAAAATATCTCTTCAGATCTTGTAAACAAAGTGTGCAAAAGTCCCTACTTCGTTCAGACCAGTTTGATTTTAAAGGGAACCAGAAATGGGCTTCATCAATGCTTCCAACGGATAGAAGGCAGCTGAAGAGTCAACTAGCCGTTGGGGCTGTCGGACGTCCGACGATCAAATCATCGTCCGAACCAATCGTCCGATGGCATCCAAGTTGACGTTCGGACGTCCGATGCGTCTTGATCGTCCGACACCGCAGCGTCCGATCGTAGGCAGAGAGTTGGCAAGTCAGCTTGGAATTTTTCGGACGTCCGATGCGGTTGATGAGCGTCCGATGGCAAGCGTCCGATCCTTCCGGACGTCCGATGCTTCCTCACGAGCGTCCGACAGAGCTTCCTTCTTGATGCTCTTTATCCTTTCGGACGTCCGACAGATTCCTTTCGGCCGTCCGACGTGAGTATCCTGTTTTTGCTTCTTCTTTTGGTTGAAATGCATTTCATGACCTATTCATACCTGATTCTTTGATATGTAAAGACACTTATAATCGAAGAAGGTTAGATACATTTCAAAATACCAAGAATAGCAAAATTGTCATACTTATAGGACAGTATCTTTGATTGGAACAAAACAATGACTAAATTCATTCATTTTATTCCAATCTTGTTTGCCACATCCAAAGCAACGTAGTCAGGAGATAAACGAACATATGCTTTCTTTGTTCCATCAGACCTGATCAAAGTGTTCACTTTCTTGGTTAGTATAAACATTTCAAATTACTTTGTGATCATCAAAACCAAGAATAACATTCTCCCCCTTTTTGATGATGACAAAACAAAGGTTTGAAATGAAATTTTATGATTGCAATGAAAACTCCCCCTTTCAAAATAGACAAGAACTCCCCCTGTCTTAGTGAATCACAAAATTTGAAAATTTTGGAAAACTCCCCCTCACAAGGCTGCCCATCCGAGTTAATCAATTAAGCATATCAGCCAATCCAAATTTAAACAATCAATCCAACATATCCTAACATCACCAATCATCAATCATGCCAACATCACCAATCATCAATCATCTCCCCCTTTTTGTCATCACAAACGGGCAACCAATCACATCACCACATCCACAAATTCACAAATTTAGACAAGTTCACACATCAAAACTTAGACCATCAATCAGAATAGACAATCCACAAATTCATTACATTCACATAAGCAGAATAGACAATCATTCATCAAAATATTCAGACATCCATCAAAACAGTACTTAGACATCCAAAACGAAACTTAAAATATCCATTACATTACACATTCATTGTTGAATACTCCAAAACATAAAAGAGACAAACAACATGCAAATGTCCTAAATGATGAACTAAGTGGATCCAGGTGTCCTCCGAGAGAGCTGATATTGATCAAGATCCTCCTCTTCAGTTTCTTCATCATCTTCAGCAGCCTCTTCAACTGGTGCCTTGCCTTTATCTGATGTAGAGGTGCCATGAGGAGTCACAGGGGTTGAAGAACCAGGATCCGGAATTGATGAACTTGGATCAGTGGGGTGTGACTCTTTGTCATGGGAAACTTCCTCAACAACAGGGGGGGGAAACAGGAGGTTCTTTTTGTCTAGGAAGGCAGTTTGTTGCTCAGAGGACATAGTGAGCATTAGACCATGTTCTAGAAGAAGAACATGTTGTTTGAGTTCACGAAGGAGCTCAATTACTTCATCACTGGAAGAGGAAGATGCTTTAGTGGCAGACTTCCTAGGGTGAATGGGAGTGAGTGAAATGGGTGAAGGATCATGTGCAGTCTTAGACCTAAGTTCACTAGAAGATGCACCCTTATAAGCCCACAGATTATCTTTGAAAACAAGATTTTTCCTTTCAAAATACCCTTTTGTAAAGGCATAAGAAGATGCTTCTTTAGGACAAACACCTAGAATAGGGACTTTGTTAAACTCAAAAATCTTTTGAAGAAACTTTCCATAAGATAATTTTCTGCGAGAATCAGTGGCATAGCGAAGTAAGAACTTGCACATGACAAAACCAAAATCAATACGAATTTTTTCTTGAAAACAATAAAAGAGGTACAACTCCATTTTGTTTGCATCAGTTCTGTGCCCATCAGTGGGCACAAGCAGGTTTGAAATGATAGAAAAAGCAATTAAATTCACAGGAGCCAGATCATTCAATTTAGCATCAGCAGGTGAGGAAAAACTTCTTTTGAAATAGGTTAACATTTTTGTCCCATCAAAATGATTTGCAGCAGTAGGAAGCTCTTCATAAGAAAAGAAATTAGCAATCTTATCTTTGCATAAACGTTCAATGGTAGTATTTAAAATGGAGTTCACAATTTCAGAGTCAATGATTAAGTCTACCCCATTAACCCTGGAAAATATTTCAGTTGGGTCAGAACCTTTCCTTAGATTGGCAAAAAATTGATGCAACATATCAGGATAGTAGACATTTGGCATAGAAATAAGATGTGACCATTTCTGGAAAGCAAATAGACTCAGAATGGATTCTAAACCTATGGAGCGAAATTCAGAGGGGTTTACAGTTCTTTGAGGGATGACACCCTTCTGGGATATCCAGGAGTATTTGTCTTTCGCAGCATCATCAAAGAATGTAGGAGGAGGGACTGATTTAGGAGGCGGTTGAGAAGAGGTCCCCTGTCCAGATTCTGGTTGAGAAGTGAGTTGTGGAGTAGGTCGTGACATTTGACCCTTGATAGCTCCCCTTTTGAAGCGTTTGGATGTCCGTTTGACAGTGGGAAGATCCTCATCCACATCCCTGAGTGGATGCTTGCGTCCGGCAGTAACTTTTCCTCCCCTTAGATTCACCATTGCGCGAAATGTGTGGAATGAAGAATGCAAAAGATGCACACAGCAGTAGGGAAGTGAATCGAACAAAAATTTTGGAACAAAAGACCTTGTACAAGATTTGACAGAGCGGTTATGAGAAGGTAGGGTTTTGAGGAAAATTTGGGAATGTGCGAAGTGATAGATGATTCTGTGAAATGATCAGGAAAAATGACTCGCAATTGACCAGGAACTGTTTTGGTTGAGTCAATTTGGGAATGGGGGCTTCAGAATAATATGAATTTGGGAGTGAGAGACAAGAGGGTTTTCGTCCGAGAGAAAATGAAATGGGAAGAGTCTGAGGCAATTGAGGAAGAAAGTTGTTTTAAAAAATGAGCCGTTGCACTGTCGGACGGCCGAACGAAGTTGTGCGTCCGACAGCTGCGTCCGAACAAGCGCAATTCTGGAAAATGGCTGAAGAACATCATCGGACGTCCGTTCATCTTCTTTCGGACGTCCGAAGACTTTGAGAAATTTTAGGATGATTTTTCGATTATTCCTAATTTTGATCTTAGATGAATGAACTGATCTAATGGCAGAGCTTTGGTAAAAATATCAGCAAATTGATCTTTAGAACAAACATAATTTACACATATGTCACCTTTTTGAACAAGATCACGAATAAAGTGATGCTTTATATCTATGTGCTTTGTCCTAGAATGATGAATAGGATTTTTGGTCAAATTTATAGCACTAGTATTATCACAAAATACAGGCATGCAGTCATACAACAATCCAAAATCATTCAAAGTGTGCTTCATCCATAAAAGTTGAGCACAACATGCACTAGCGGCAATATATTCCGCTTCGGTTGTAGACAAAGATATTGCATTTTACTTTTTGCTAAACCAAGAGACTAAACAATTTCCAAGAAAATGACAAGTTCCACTAGTACTCTTTCTATCCACACGACAACCTCCAAAATCAGCATCCGAATAACCATATAGTGCAAACTCATTAGATCTAGCATACCAAAGACCATAGTCTAATGTACCTTTCAAATACCTAAAAATTCTTTTTACAGCATTCAAATGTGATTCTTTTGGACAAGATTGAAATCTAGCACACAAGCAAACAGCAAACATAATATCAGGTCTACTTGCGGTTAAATAGAGTAGACTTCCGATCATACCTCTATATTGCTTTTCATCCACATGATTACCTTCTTCATCTTTGTCAAGCTTTGTAGAAGTGCACATTGGAGTTCCAACTTGCTTTGAGTCCTCCATGCCAAACCTTTTCAGCAACTCCTTGGTATATTTTGCTTGATTTATAAAAATTCCCTCAAGAGCTTGATGTATTTGAAGTCCAAGGAAGAAATTTAATTCTCCCATCATACTCATTTCAAATTCACTTTGCATAGTGGTGGAAAAATCCTTGCATAGATACTCATTAGTAGCACCGAAAATAATATCATCAACATATATTTGCACAATAAGAAGGTCATTCAACACTTGCTTAGTAAAAAGTGTGGTGTCCACAACACCCCTTTTGAAACCATTTTCAATCAAAAAACCACTTAGTCTTTCATACCAAGCTCTTGGAGCTTGTTTTAGACCATATAAAGCTTTAGATAGTTTAAACACATGACTTGGAAATTTTGTATTTTCAAAACCGGGGGGTTGATCCACATATACTTCTTGATCAATAAAACCATTTAAAAAGGCACTTTTAACATCCATTTGAAACAATTTGAAGCCTTTAAAGCATGCAAAAGCAAGAAGCATTCTAATAGATTCTAATCTTGCTACGGGAGCAAATGTTTCATCAAAATCAATTCCTTCTTCTTTTGCATATCCTTTAGCAACTAATCTGGCTTTATTTCTTACAACAACACCTTTATCATCTAACTTATTTCTAAAAATCCACTTTGTGCCAATGATAGGTTGATTTTGAGGTCTATCAACAAGTGTCCAAACTTCATTCCTCTCAAATTGATTAAGTTCCTCTTGCATTGCCAAAATCCAGTTTTCATCCTTTAAAACATCATTGACATTTTTGGGTTCAAAAAGAGACACTAAAGCAAAATTGTCAATCAATTTTCTAGATGAGGAACGAGTGTTTACCTTCTCGGATGGATCACCAATTATAAGCTCTTTTGGATGATTTTGGCTGAATTTCCAAGCCTTGGGAAGATCTTTGAGTGGATCATCATTTTTGTCTTCATCTTCCTCTTCTTGATCATTATGAACTTCATTTTCCATTTCAGTTGCTGCTGGTTTAGAACTTCCTTCATTTCCAATTGACAGCTTTTCCATTCCTGCTCGAACACCTACATCATCATCCTCACACGGACTTTTGGAATTATCATCATTGGTTTCATCAAATGTTATATGTATAGCTTCTTCAATCACAAGAGTCCTTCTATTAAAAACTCTATATCCTCTTTTATTCTCACAATACCCCAAAAATATTCCTTCATCAGATTTTTTATCAAACTTACCAAGATGTTCCTTTAGATTCAAAATAAAACATTTACAACCAAATACTTTGAAATAACCAACTGTAGGTTTCTTATCAAAAATCAGCTCATAAGGAGTTTTCTTTAAGATAGGTCTCAAGAGAATTCTATTCATCACATAACATGCAGTGTTTACCGCTTCAGCCCAAAGATATTTAGGCAACCTACATTCATTTAACATAGTTCTAGCAGCCTCTTGGAGAGTCCTGTTTTTCCTTTCTACAACACCATTTTGTTGTGGAGTTCTTGCAATAGAAAACTCATGAGTTATGCCATTATGATCACAAAATTCTGGAAAACCACAATACTTGAATTCTGTTCCATTATCACTTCTAATTCTAACAATTTTTAATCCAAGCAGATTTTACACTTTAGCAAACAATGAAGTAAAATTCTTGAATGCATCATCCTTATGAGCAAGAAATATTACCCAAGTGTATCTAGAATAATCATCTACAATCACAAAACAGTATTTCTTACCACCCAAGCTAGAGATTTGAGTAGGGCCAAATAAGTCAAGATGCAAGAGTTCTAAAGGTTTGGAAGTAGATACACACTTCTTTGGTTTAAAAGAAACTTTTGTTTGCTTTCCAAATTGACATGCATCACATATTTTATCCTTTTCAAAACTGATTTTTGGCAAGCCTCTAACTAGCTCCTTTTTCGAAATTTCCTTTAGTAACTCCATGTTAAAATGACAAAGTCTTCTATGCCACAACCAAGGATCTTCATTTGAAGCTTTAAGACATGTTAAGCTAGAAGAATCAATTTTATCAAGAACCACAATATAAATGTCGTTGAACCTCTTACCTTTGAACACAACATTGTATTTGGAATCAAGTACAATGCATTCATGCTTTCTAAACAACACATTCAAGTCTTTATCACACAATTGACTAACACTAAGCAAATTATAACCCAAGTTATCAACTAAGAGCACATTATGAACAAAAGTTTCACCATCCTTACCAACATCACCTATTCCAATTGTTTTAGCTTTCACATCATCACCAAATGTCACTTTTCCACTTGATCTTGATTTCAGCTTTATGAACAAAGAGGGATCACCGGTCATATGCCTTGAACAACCGCTATCAATGAACCATTTGGACTTGTGTGAGCATTTTTCCTGAAAAGAGAAAGTGTTTGGTACCCATTTTAATTTTTGGGTCCATAATAATTAGCATTATATCTAACTAACCACATGCATTTCATCCCTTTGTTCAGATTTCTTTTCACATAGCAATCACTTTTCAAATGCCCTCTTTGACAACAAAAACCACACATAATGGAAGAGTCCTTAACATGTACTGGTTTGACATATCTTAATCCACCTTTTCTATATGTTGTGAAACCATGTGCATTTTTGTTGTGTGCAAATGTTCTTTGAAAAATAGTAGGATGTGTAGGTGACATGTTCCTTTTGATAAACTCCTGCTTTCTTGCTTTCAAAGTCTCATCCAATTTGTCCATTCTCCTTTTTAAATCACCATGTCTTTCCTTCAGCATTTTACAAATATTTGTCTTTCTATAAAGCTCATTCTGAACATCAAATCCGGCTCTTACAAGACATTCATTGTCAGTTTTTAGTTGTTTATTTTGTTGAAGGAGACATGCATTTTCATGAATGAGAAAAGCAATTTTCTGTTTTAGCTGCTTGTTCTTATCATAAGATTCCTTCAAAGCATTATGCAGTTTTTCAACAAATGATTCAAGATCATCATCTTCTTCATCATCACTTTCAGATTGAGAGTGTATGGAAGTTACCTCATTATCTCCAATAGCCATGAAGGCCATTTGAGCTGATTCTTCCTCTTCTTCAACTTCCCCTTCAGAGTTGCATTCATTCCAAGTAATCTGGAAGTTGTTGAATCTTGGCTTTCGATCAGCTTTTCCATCTTTCATTTTCTTCATGGGGCATTCGTTTGCATAGTGTCCAGGCTGTCCACATTCATAGCATTTGTCCACTTGCTTCTTGTTGAATTCTTGTTTTCCTTTGTTCCTTGCATTTGATGAATAATTTTGGAATTGATTGCTAGGTCCTCCCTTTCTGAACTTCCTTTTATTCAAGATTCTTTTGAAACCTCTTGTGATGAGAGCAAGATCATTATCATCACCATCCGAATCTTCATCATCCAAGTGAACTGGATCATCTTCACTTTGAGTAGTCTTTAGAGCAATATTTCTTTTTGCTCTAGCATCCTCTTCCTCCTGCACTTTAGATTTCAGTTTTAACTCATAAGAGGTTAGTGAGTTAATGATAGATTCAATAGGCACAGAACTTAAATCCTTAGCCTCCTCTATTGCAGTCACTTTATTTTCCCATTCTTTGCCCAATGCATTGAGAATTTTTCTGTTCTTCTCTCCCAAGGTGTACTCTTTGCCCAACACCTCGAGATCTTTGATCAAGTCAGTGAACCTGCAAAACATTTTGTCAATATCCTCAAGAGGTTCAATCTTAAAAGATTCATACTTTGTGACCAAGATGGCCTTTCTCTGTTCTCTCACATTGTCACCACCCTCATGGATTTCTCTTAACTTATCCCACATTTCTTTGGCTGATTTACAGCCTTTCACTCTAATTGATTCATTTGAATCTAAGGCACTATAAAGAACATTCATGGCCTTGGCATTCAATGTGAGGTTAGTCCTGTCTTGAGCATTCATTTCAGCTCTCATTTTTGGCCGAAGCAGCCCTGTATCTGCATCAAGAAAGTTAGCTTCATGCGGTCCTTCACTCACAATAAACCACAGTTCAATATCAATAGATTGCAAAAAAATAATCATCCGTTCTTTCCAGCTAACATAGTTGGAGCCACTGAACATGGGAGGCCTAGTAACAGATTGCCCCTCAACAAACATAGCATGACTGGTTGTCATCTTTACTCCAAGCCGTTAGAGCTTAATCTCAAGGAGACCAAGCTCTGATACCAATTGTAAGTCCCAAAGACAACCAAGAGGGGGGGTGAATTGGGTTATTCAAAATCTTAATCAGATTTAGACAATTTTTGCTAAATGAAAATTTCCTTCTTTTCTAGTAATGATCAACCAAGTAGATTAGAAGACAAGAGCAATATTGATCAGAAACACAAGTATAAGCAAGCAATGAGAATTTTATTAAACAGAAAAGTAAATTGGGGAATCAAACCAAGTGTCTACCAAGCTATCCTCAAACTTGAAGACCACACACTAGGAAGAGCAACTTCTCTTTGATGGAAGACGATCAACTAGATGTACAATGGAGGGAGCACTTCCTCCTTGCCCTAAGCCTCACTTAGTCAAGCTAAGAAGTTTTACAATCACTCTGAAAACCCTCAACAAAGCTACACTAAAGATCCTTTCAATCACAAAAGAAATGCTCACCAGAAATTCACACCACTTTAAAACAAATCTAGCTTTGGAGACTATTTTCTAGCTAAAATATCTCTTCAGATCTTGTAAACAAAGTGTGCAAAAGTCCCTACTTCGTTCAGACCAGTTTGATTTTAAAGGGAACCAGAAATGGGCTTCATCAATGCTTCCAACGGATAGAAGGCAGCTGAAGAGTCAACTAGCCGTTGGGGCTGTCGGACGTCCGACGATCAAATCATCGTCCGAACCAATCGTCCGATGGCATCCAAGTTGACGTTCGGACGTCCGATGCGTCTTGATCGTCCGACACCGCAGCGTCCGATCGTAGGCAGAGAGTTGGCAAGTCAGCTTGGAATTTTTCGGACGTCCGATGCGGTTGATGAGCGTCCGATGGCAAGCGTCCGATCCTTCCGGACGTCCGATGCTTCCTCACGAGCGTCCGACAGAGCTTCCTTCTTGATGCTCTTTATCCTTTCGGACGTCCGACAGATTCCTTTCGGCCGTCCGACGTGAGTATCCTGTTTTTGCTTCTTCTTTTGGTTGAAATGCATTTCATGACCTATTCATACCTGATTCTTTGATATGTAAAGACACTTATAATCGAAGAAGGTTAGATACATTTCAAAATACCAAGAATAGCAAAATTGTCATACTTATAGGACAGTATCTTTGATTGGAACAAAACAATGACTAAATTCATTCATTTTATTCCAATCTTGTTTGCCACATCCAAAGCAACGTAGTCAGGAGATAAACGAACATATGCTTTCTTTGTTCCATCAGACCTGATCAAAGTGTTCACTTTCTTGGTTAGTATAAACATTTCAAATTACTTTGTGATCATCAAAACCAAGAATAACAGAGTCTTAGCGTCCACCACGCACCCTTCTATCCCCCTTCTTGATAATTTAATTTCCTGTTGGTGAGTCTCAGCGTCCACCGCGCACCATTCTATCCCCCTTCTTGATAATTTAATTTTCTGTTGGTGAGTCTCAGCGTCCACCGCGCACCCTTCTACCTCCCTTCTTGATAGATTAGAAGATCAAATTTAAGTTCCTGTTGGCGAGTCTCAGTGTCCATCGCGCACTCTTCTATCTCCCTTCTACCAAATTTAATTTTCTGTTGGTGAGTCTCAGCGTCAACCGCACACCCTTCTATCTCCCTTTTTGACAGATCAGAAGATCAAATTTAATTTTCTGTTGGTGAGTCTCAACGTCTACTGCGCACCCTTCTATCTCCCTTCTTGACAGATAAAAAAAAATAAATTTAATTTTCTGTTGGTGAGTCTCAACGTCCACCGCGCACCCTTTTACCTCCTTTCTTGATAGATCAAAAGATCAAATTTAATTTTCTGTTGATGAGTCTCAGCGTCCACGGCGCATCCTTCTATCTCCCCTCTTGACAATTTAATTTTCCGTTGGTGAGTCTCAGTCCACCGTGCATCCTTCTATCTCCCTTCTTGACAATTTAATTTTCTGTTGGTGAGTCTCAGTGTCCACCGCGCACCCTTCTACCTCCTTTCTTGATAGATCAAAAGATAAAATTTAATTTCCTGTTGGTGAGTCTCAATGTCCACCGCGCACCCTTCTATCTCCATTCTTGATAATTTAATTTCCTGTTGGTGAGTCTCAGCGTCCACCGCGCATCTTTCTACCTCCTTTCTTGACAGATAAAAAAAAATCAAATTTAATTTTACGTTGGTGAGTTTCAACGTCCACCACGCACCCTTCTACTCCTTTCTTGACAATCAAATTTAATTTCCTGTTGGCGAGTTTCAGCGTCCGCCGCGCACTCTTCTATCCCTCTTCTTAGAGTATAACCGCGTCCCTCCGCGCATCTTTTTCTAGTTATGACAATTTACTTTTCTTGACAATTTTGATTAATAATTGTGTTTTATCATTCATTCTGTATTTCATGTTTAGAAGTTCTGAGAGCTCGGACTTCTTTGACTTTGCAAAGATCACAGATAGTCAATGCACGTGTTTCATTGTAGTTCACTAATATTTGAACTACGTTTGACTTGATTCCGATGGTGGGATACGTAGACAACTCTACATGAGTTCGGTCACGTTTTCTACAATATTATTGCATCATTTTGTTCAAAAATTATAGCCAAGTGTTGGTTTATTATGTTGGCTCGGGTGCAGTTAGAAGAGACATATAAACAATTTAGTGTCTACGTCTTTATCTTGAGTTTCTTTGAAATTCTAGACAAAGAGGGGCATGCAATAGACACCAAATTTTTGTCAATTGTTAATATTTTCTGGGATTTTTTCTATTTAATGAGTTATTTATTTTCTTGCATTTTAATGTGTGTTTTTCTCATTTTGCAGGTTTGTTTTAGGAAAAGAAAAACAAAAACAAAAAAAGAGAAAGAAAACAAAAACAAAAAACAAAGACAAAAAAAAAGAAAAAAAAGAAGATAAATAGAAGATAAAATCCTCCCCCAATGATTTTCCCCACCAAATACACTTAACCCATTCCTACACTCAACTTTCTTCACCTTTTTTGTCATTTGGTAAATATCATCATTTTTTGACAAAAAATAAAAACTCCACTTTGGCTAAAGAGACTCTCGGCTCTCTTCCTCAAAAGGCAAGAAAAGAAGTCAGACGAAAAAAAAAAACACTCTTCATCCTCCCATGTCAGTCTCGGCTCCCTCTCTTTCTTTTCTCTCAATTCATAAGACACAAAAGAAAGGCTCCATTCGGCTCCCTCCCTTTTCCCAATATACACACACGGAATCAAACACAAGAAGGCAAGCAATCGGACATGAGGAGATTGGAATTTCATCAAAACTTTTAACTAAGGTCATAAGAGGTATCAACACTTTCATTGAACTATTTTCTGGTTTTTCTTTATCATGTTAAATTCATGTATGATTGGTTATTGCTGTTGTTCTCTTGTTGTTGCTGCTGGTGTTTGTTGAATTTTTTTTGGGTAAGATATGAATGACATTAAGGAAAGGGAGATGGTCTTGTGAATACATGTTGAGTGTTTGAGAAAATCTTTAAATGAAGAGTCGAATTAAATGGGGTTGTTTTTTTGTTCGTTTAAGATTATGGTTGGATTGTAGCAGTCACGGGCAGTGTTTTGGTATAAAATTTACAATTTTTGGGTGAGTTTTGAGTGATCTTGGGAGAGTAAAATCGCGGATGTTTTTGGGCATTTTGGTCACCTTCGGGTCATTTTTTGTAAAACGGATTCTACGCGAAAAATCGAGTAAGGGGGTGAATTTTGGTAATTTTTTCATGACCGGAGAGGTCGTCGGCGACCGGTGGCGCCGGCCATGGCCGCCAACTGAAGTAAGCTTCAGCTTGCCGGAGTGGAAGGAGAAGAAAAAAAAAGAAGAAGAAGAGAAGGAAAAAGAAAGAAAAGAAAGGAAAGAAAAAAAGGAGTTAGGTTAATTTTTATTTTTGGGTAGGCTTGTTTTTTATTTTCGGTTGGGCTAGAAGGTTAGACCCATGCTTTATTTTGGTTGGGTTTGAGTGATAACAAGACGGGCTGGCCTGGGTATTTTGGCTTGGACTTTCGATTGGGCCGGATGGCCTTTTGCCCGAATAAACAAAATTTGGCCCAGTGGCCTTGTTTCCTAAGAGACCTGAAACGGATATGCACTTTAACCCCTGATCTTTGGAATAGTTTTACTGTGGCCCAGAATATTTTAAATTTCTTTCACTTAGGTCCTTAGATTAATTGCACTTTGGTCCCTGAACTTTATCTTTCATTTAATTTTAGCTCCTAAACTTTGGAAAAATTATATTTTTAACCCCAAAAGTTTTTTGTTATCTACATTTTAGTCCCTAGTGAAATTTGACTCTTTTTATTATGATTGTTTTTTTTTTCTTTAATAGCTAATTGTGTTTTTTGAATATATTTAACTTGTAATTTTTAGATGTTCTTAAGTTTCTTTATATTTGACATATTAATGCGAATTTAGTATTTTTATCATTATTATTATTTTCAATTAAATTGGTGCTATGATTCTTTTGTTCATTTTGAGTATAAATAGGCCAATTTGACTCCATTTAGTCACCATTTCAAAAGGGAGGTACCCCTATTATTATTATTTCAATGTCAATTATGTGCTCTTATTTGCTCTTACGTGTTCTTATGTGTTTATATATTTTTATATGTTTTATTTATTTGATTTAAATGTTCATTGAAATTTTCTTACATTTATTTACTTAATTTTTATAATTATTTGAGAGGCATTTAAATACCTCAAAAATGTAATAGATAGGATAATTAGATTTGTTTTATTATATTTTCCCCTTTTAGAATTGTAGTTAAATCTCCTATTGTAATACATAGGGTAGATAGGATTTTTTATTTTATTTCCCCATTTTAGATTGTAGCTAGGCTCCCCGATGTAATAGATAGATTTTTTGCATGTTTATGTGACTTATGTGTTATGTGTTTTATCCGCTTTTCATAGGATTTTTGCATGTAAATATTATGTTTATGTGTTACGTGCTACGTGCTCTTCTGTGTTTTTTTGTTTTAATTTATGCCTATTTGTCTTATTTTGTGTTATTAATGCGTGACGTCACCACACTAGTCCAATGCTAGTTGTGGCTTTTCCTCCTCCGCTTACTTGCTAGTCCAACGCTAGTAAGGATTTTTAGAAGTGGGTTAGTCCAACGCTAGACTCTTAGATTGTTTATGCATTAGATTTATCTTTGTGTAATATTTATTACATTTTCATGCATATTTTCATTTTTAGGATCTTTTCTCATTTGTATGATATTCCCTATTATTTTACCCCTATCCTCTATATGTGTTAATCATATCATTTAGAATTGCATCTCATTTAAGAAATTGTAGAATAAGTTAGTTCATTTGCTTGTTCATATTAAGAGAATTATTTTTGAACATGGAAATGGGTGATTATAACTTTTTAGTTTAAATACCCATTAATCCTTGTATAAGAGAGTTATGTCACGAGTTTTTGTCTCCCGTACCCATTATGCTGCATTCTTATTCTTTGGCCACTTATATCTAGATATATAATTTAAGTTTCTTTTCTTTTCTTTGAATTTCATTCATGCATGTTCGTGACCCCTTCAAGAAATTATTTTGGCCTTCACAATTACTGTGATTGGTATCAATTAAACCCTTGAATGGACATTTTGTTCCTCTTGTTATTTTATAAATTTAGATTTGCATTCATGTAGGAAACATCCAAATGTGATAAAATTAATGGTTAGATTAGGAAAATTTTGACTAAACCTCGAAATTAGCTTAGACTAGATTGAAAGGGTGCCTTAGGTTTGAGTTAATCGAACCTTTGCCTTCCCTTTCTTCAACCGTGACTCCCGAGCTCATTTTTCTCTTGTTTTTCAAAGACTTGGAGTTGTCGAAAAGGGTTTTATTTTATTTTATTTTATTTTTGTTAAAAAATACTTTTGGGTGACTTGGTACACCAAAACTCAATACCAAGTGGCGACTCCTCTTTTTTCTTAAAAACCCTTTTAGACAAAATTTTGGACCCAAATTGTCGCATTCTTTAAAGTCCCATTCTAGGTCTTTTTTCACTTATTTTTAAATAAATCACATCTTTTTATAAACACTTTTTTTTTTCATCGCGAAAAATGGGGCGCGACACCTCCTTTCTTGGTACAAACCTATTATTGTGTGATTTATGGTTGAAACAAGTAAGAGAGGGGCTGTTTTGGTGACAAAAAGAGAGGAAAAACTTGCCTAAATTTTCTTGCTTGAATCGTAGGGAGAAGGCTGTGTTTTCCAGCTTGTAACTTCCATTTTTGTTGAAATTTTGTAAAGAAATTCATGCCCTACAGTTGCCCTAGGATGTAATACAAGATTTATGCTTGAACCATGATTAAATTTTAGCCTTAACTCTAAATGTTGGTTGAGAATTTGTACCTTTTGGCTCATTAAACTTTTAATGCTTTAAACATGATATGCATAAATAGATTTGCTGGTTTTTGAAAAAAAAAATTGGGGTGATCTTAGAGAGAGTATTTTATTAAAAAAGCCTAAAGTAAGGGTAAAGTTCAAACCTTATTTTCATGAATTTGGTCGCAAAACTCTATACTTTTAACCTACATGTTTGATAACTTTTAAAACTAAAGTTTTATGTGTACTTCACTTGTTTTAACCAAGATAATTTAGAAGTTCAGAAAGAAAGTTGGTATTGTCGAAAAGTCTAATAACTGTAGTTTGGGCTTGTCTCAGGAGTCGGTGGTGAATTAGAAGGAAACCCCGAAGTCGAGACGTGACTGTCCACTTGATTGGTGAGTCTTTCTTGTATGTACTTATGATTAAATGTGAAAGTGTGGTTATTGCTTGTTCCTTGGTGAATTACTTGAAATTGTCGAGTATCTTCGATTGGTAAATTTGAATTGGGTATGTTATTCTCTGATAAAATGAATGTGTACTTTGTCGCACTCGTCCTAATGACTTTTGGAACTATTACTTGTTCAATTGTTACTGTTAACTGTGCATGACCGTTTTAGGTCTAAACCCCATCGACGGTCAGCCTATTTGAGTCAGCAACAGGCTCGGTCGAGTAGGTCGATAGTCCTTGAGTACTGTTTACTGGTATACTAGAGTATGACACACTGAGATGATCACCGAACACTGGAAGAAAGGAGAATAGTGATTACTGATTAACTGGGCAAATGGCACTGAATTATTGAACAGGACCAAATGTTACGTCTAGAAATGGATGGGAGCTACCTCTATGGCTTGTATTAATATTGTATCCTTTCACTGAACATGCTACTGGTCTTAAAATGCTATTGGTTATATATATAACATGCTTTGTGATTGCTATGGCTATTTTTGGATGATGGGTTCACTTGACACCTCACTAGGCATTAGCTCAACCCTTTTAGTTGTTTTCCTTATAGGAGTGAAAAACTGGTGTGAGAGAAGCCGATAACATAAGTTTGAACTTTGGAATTATCTTTTGGTGAATCTTTTGTACTTGACTTGAAGATATGTGGACACCTTATTTTGAGAAATGTATATAGATATTAAAGGATATAGTTAAGATAACTCTTGTTTTGGCTGTAAATATAAGCGTGAATGGATTGTTAGTAAATGGTTTAAATTAATGTTATCTCTGAAATTAATGTAAGTGAATGAATCATGACGAGAGTCAGGCAGGCGGTCGGCTAAACCCTACCCTAGGGAGAGGTGGGGTCGTCACATAAGAAAACTTAAGCCATCTTTTCTATAGGAAATAAATTTTTGTTAACCAAAGTGTTCTTAATTTCTTTTCTTTTCCATAATACTATGTTTCTTTTTTTTAAGAAAATCACTAAAATCATTCATTCTTTTTCTTAACAAGGCTTGTTCTTCTTTATTTTTTTCATAAAATTTTATTTTCTCATCCAATTTCCTTTTCAAATCATCCTTTTTACATACAAAATCAACTCCATTGTTTCGAAATCATCATTTTCTTTTCTTAATTTCTTAATTTCTTGAAAGAGTTTGGAATTTTTATTTAATAAAACATTTATTCTTAACATAAGATTCTTTCAAACTGTCATATAATTTAAACATAAATGCCTCAACGTCATCATCATCATTTTCATCATTAGAGCAAAAGTTAGAGAATATCTCATCATCCCCAATACCCATAATGCCATTTGAACCTTTTCATATTTTTTTCAATTTCATCATCTGAGTTGCAATCATTCCATGCGATTTGAAAATTGTTGAAGTTTTGTTTTCTTTCTTCATTTGCTTTGGTGAAATTTGAAATTTGTTTTTTGGTCCACCTCTTCTAAATCCTCTCTTATTATTGAAGAGTTTCTTGATGGTTTGGGTCATAAGAGCTAAATCACTTTTATCAAATTTCACATCTTCACCATTAAGTGAGAGTAGATCATCTTCTTCTTGAAAAGCCTTAAATACAATACCTCTCTTGGCACTAATTTCTTCTTCATAGTGCACTTTTTATTTTATTTTCAACTCATAAGAAGTTAGTGAGTTAACAAGAGGATCAATAGGTACAAAATTCAAATTTTTAACTTGCTCTATGGCTATAATCTTAGTTTTTCACTCCTTAGGCAATGTATTCAAGATTTTTCTATTTTTCTTATCTAAACAATATTCTTTACCAAGTAACTCATGATTTTTAATAATTTCAATAAATCTACAATACATCTTATCAACATTCTCATAAGGTTCCATTTTGAAAGATGCATATTTAACAACAAGTAAATATTTCTTTTGCTCTCTAATATATTGGCTGCTTTTATGTATTTCACACAATTTATTCCAAATTTCCTTATCTGATTTATAACCTTTAATTCTACTGGATTTATAAGCATCCAAAGCATTATCTATACATTCATGGCATTAGCATTCAAAGAAAGATATATTTTATCTTTTTTTTTTATCTAATTCTTGTCTAGTTTTTAATCTACTCAAATTTGTTATAATATCAATTATTCTAACATCATAAGGACCATCAATAATAATATACCAAATCTCAATGTCAATAGATTATAAGAAAACTTCTATTCTTTGTTTCTAACTACTAAAATGTGAGTCATTAAGCATAGGTAATCTAACAATAGATTGGCCCTTTAAAAATAAAGCATTATTTATTATCATCTTTGCTCCTAAACCGATTGAGTTTAATCTCTAGAGTACCAAAATTTAATACTACTTGTAAAACCCAAAACAACCTAAGAAGGGGGTAAATTAGGTTGATAAAAATTAAAGCAAGTAAAGGTCAAATTTTCATCCAATTATTCAACTTAAATAGTTTAAGTAAACAAGCACTCAAACCAACACAATAACAAGAGATATAAGCAAATTAAACCGCACAAACAAATAATAAAAAGAGAACAATAAAATAAAAGGACAAACCAATCAAACTTTCAAATTTCTTCCAAATTTGAAGTTGAATCAACCAAGTATCTTCGTCATTTGATGGTGATACTAACCAACTTGTACAAGTGAAGTGAAAGCTCACTCGTTCCTTACCCTAAAAATTTTAGTTGAATCAAAGAGTTTTACAACTCTTCTAGTTAACCACCAACTAATTACAATTGAAAGTTCATCCAAATAATTAAAAATTACTTTATAAGTGTGGATCACTTTCACTAAGGTTTTACTTCTCCTCTTTGAGATAACTCACAAACTCAACTTTCCCCATACCTATGCAATAATCAAAGTATATTTCTATTCAAATATCACACTTGAAAGCTTGTATTTTGTGTAGGCAAAAGTCTCTCTTCTTCTCATAATTTGGGGTATTTATAGGTGATGAAATTTTACCCTAAAAGTTACTTCAATAGTCAAAAAACTAGCTGTTGAAACTGTCAAATGCCTGGCAAGAATTCTTTGCATCTGAACCCTGTGTCCAACACTCGGTTGGACGTCCAATCCAAATGTTTTACATCTAATAGATGCGTCCAAAAGGAGGTCAGAATGTTCCAATCTTTACTCTCAATTTTTCGGACGACCAACAGATGAGATGCATCCGAAGCTTGAGTCTGACAGACACCGATATCTTCTATTTCTTCTTGATTTTGTTTCCTTCTTATTCTAATGAACTAAAAACCTGTCCTCACACATTTCTCACATAAAATCATTAGTTTAAATCATCATTTTATTTTGTTATTATCAAAACCAAGGATTGATCAATCTTAGCTTTTAGTTTAAATTAATAGTAATGTCGACTGCCATGATTTGTGAAGGTCTTTTGACTTTTTCGCTTAGAATAAATAGAAGATACATAACTAATAAAAAGATATAAAAACTTAAATGGTTTCAATAGAAACTTTGTTCAGATGCAAAGTCAACATAATTTTATTACAACATAATATTTTGCCAACACAACTCCCCATACCCTAAAAAAAAAAGAAAAAGAAAAAGAAAAAGAGAAACAACATTTAGATTTTGACTCCCCCTTTTCCTTCCCATACCTAATAATAAAATAGAAAGAAAGAAAGAAAGAAACACTATTTGATCTTTCACTTCCAATATTCAAATATACTTGTCCAAAATTGATACACGAAAAGTTTTGGATCTCTTATTCAAATACAATCCAATGGTCATTCCAGAAGTAAAGTTTTTGTTAGTTGCAAACTCCCTAGACCAACTTCCTAGGATCAAGTACATGTCACGATCAAGGTTTGTAAAATCGGAATCCTACGTAGGATCGATTTTAGCTTCACAGGATTGGATCGTAGGATCGGATCGTAGAATCGTAAGATCCCACCAAATGTTCCTAAATTTACTAAATTAATGAACTTAAATTCATATACCATTTTATACACCCTAAAAGATATCAAATAAATAAGTTACTTATAAACATATAGCATTTTTAACCTACTGTTTGACAAGTAATAAAGAAAAAGAACATAAACAGTTATAAATTATGATTTCAAGTCTTAAAATCAAATGCTTTATAGTTTACACAATAATAATTTGAAATATAGAATAATCATCAACCTCCACAAACACTAAAAAGTCGAAACTTCCAAAATTCAAGATTTTCAACATGAAAATTAACTACTAAAATGTCATCTGTCAAGTTTAAACAAACATGAAAAAATAAATAATAACAATTCATCATTTTCAAGCATCATAACAATTCAAAAATACATTCATTTATAACCAATCATTTTCATCAAATTCATCATCCCCATAATCCATATTATTAAAATCAGTATTTTCTCAATCATCTTCGCCATCCCAATTCTGTTGGGATCCATCTTCGGCATTATCTTCATCACCATCTAAATTAGTATCCAGATCATTAATTCCCATTTGAACATCATTTTCGGGAACCATATCAAGGTAATCATCATCTTGACGGTCAAATTCTGCCGAAGGCCCATCATCCTCATCAATAACATGAATCTCTTTCATTTTATTAACTTGTCTTCTACGGGCATGGGTTTCACGACCTTCATGATTATCTAAATAAATAAACAATAACGATAAAAGATACTAAAAATAAGAGAACCGGCAAAATACTACTATAAAATCTAAAAAGATGATAAAATTTATACTTAAGTTGGAACAAAGAAAGAAACTTACAAGCTCTCTGCACATTTCTTGTAAGTATTTCAATTTCATCATCTCCATTTCCCTCTTCATCTGAAGTGTCACATATGGGATTATTATCTAGAACTCGCAACCAGCTATTCTCTCTTGGAAGAGTTGGATTTTCTTTCTCTGTCACCCATTCATCATCTGAAGGCAAATCCTCAAAAGGAATTTCTTCCATAATACGTTACCTTTGTCTTTGTCTCTCTCTCAATTTCAAGTTGTACATCACAAATACAAGATCATTCATTCTTTTTTGACCCAAACGGTTTCTTCTCTTGGAGTGTACCTATTGAAATTAAAAGAATTTATACTATAAACTTAAATTCAAATGCTCAACAAAATATTATATTGAATGAAATATTATATTATATGAAAACGTTATTACCAATTCAAATGCACTCCAATTTCGCTCACATCCAGAAGAGCTACAAGTTAAAATGAGAACTCGAACGGCAAAATTTTTCAACTCTGGACATTCAACCTCATAAGATTTCCACCAATCAGCTGTAAAAAATTAAAATAAATAACAAATTAATAAAGATTTTAAAGGTAAAAAAACATGTAACTTTAAATAATAACTAACCAGGAGATTTCTTGTTTCTTGTTAGTACAGCATTCTCATGGCCAAATAATCCATGTGCATGTCGAAAATCATCTAATTGCAAATCAATTTTCACCCTTTCATTGGATTTGGGAACCATCTTCGCAATGCAATCATAAAGGCCACGTTTTACATTTGTATCGGACTGATAATTTGGACTATATTGAAATTGAGGATTCAAATAGTAACCCGCGGCATGTAAAGGATGACTCAATTGATCTTCCCATCTTTTATCAATGATGCTGATTCATATCTAGCATATAAACATGAGTTTAGTAAAAAAATAACTAAAGTAAAATCATTCTACTATCCAGCATAGAAATTAAAAATGAATTTATAATTAATATGGAAACTTATTTAAAATTACCTTTTTCGAACATTGTTCACATTTTGTTTGATTTCTTCTTTCGCCTGATCAATAGCTTTATAGAGAAAACCCATGGCAGGTTTTTCATCAGAATCCACCATCCTCAATACTTTGATGAGAGGTGAAGCTATCTTTAAACATAGCTCCACATATGACCAAAATTGTTGATTATCAAAAATGATGCTTTCAATTTTTTTCCCTTTCTTCTCCTAGCATATGTACTTATTTTCCACTTATCCGAAGAGAAAAAGGTAAACAAATTCCCTTTCAACTCGCTTAGATGTCTCATAGTCAAGTATGAAGTAGCAAAGCGAGTAACTCCAGGCCTAATCAACTCCTTGCCATTGGTGAACTCTTTCATCCAATTAATAACTGTACCCCATGAATAAATATATGTGACCACAGATTTCGCTTTTTGTATTGTGACTTTGTGGAGCGAATCAAACTTTTGAAAATCTTCCAACATCAGATCAATGCAATAAGCAGCACAAGGGGTCCAAAACAATCTTTTTCTCTTTTCCATCAATATTTTTCCAGTTGCCTTATAATTAGAAGCATTATCGGTGATGACCTGCACAACATTATCCTCTCCAATTTTTTCCACAATACCATCTAACAATTCAAATAACTTTTGAGCTATCTTTGAAATATCAGTGGTGTCTATAGAAGATAAGAACACAGTACCAGCTCGACTATTCACAAGAAAATTGTTCATTGTTCTCTTTCTTTGATCAGACCACCCATCGGACATAATAGTACAACCAATTTTTTTCCACCCTATTTTGTAGGTATTGACCAAGTTCAATGTCTCTTTCATCTCTTTTTTCAAAAATGTCACTCTCATTTCATGGTACGAAGGTGGTTTAAGCCCTTTTCCATATTCTCTATATTTTTTAATCATTAAAGGAAACAAAGGGTTATTTACAGCATTAAATGGAATGACACTTGTATAAAACCACCTAGCCATGATTTGATAAATGATAAGTTGCATTTTAGTGGGTATTTTGGGCATTATTGCATAATTAATTGACTAAATATTTTCGTTAATTGGGTGGATTCTACTGATATTTTGTTTTGGTGCTAATTGCAGGAATGGTTGCTGAAAAGTGCTTAAATTCAACGTTTAGAAGATTCATCGGACGTGGGGCCCGCTTGAGAAGCTGAAGAAACCTAATTGTAATAGATTTTATTTTAATATGTTTCTAGGGAGTCTGGCTGCAATTTTGGACAAGTAACAATTTTCGGCTATTGGGGGTATTATTTATCTCTCGCGTGGCTTAGGTTAGGGGGTGGTTTTTTTTTCCTTTGCTTTTAGTTTTTTCTCGGCTCTGGAAGTAGAAGGAGAGAGCCGCAGCTTGTAAGGGAGGAAAGGAGCAGAGACAACAAGCCCCCATTATTGACTCTGTATTGGCTTTTTGATTTCTTTTCGATTGACTCAGCAAAGACTTTTGTTCAATTGCATTGACCAAAATTAGACATCAAGAGAAAGCTCTTCTCGTATGTGTGTGAACAAATAGGACAGAAAGCCACTCGAACCGCCATTATTGACCTCTTGGACTTTGTCCTTGAGTTTGACCGAGAATCAAGCAATTGGGAACACTTTTCTCTTGTACGTCATTTGCCTAGCAATCAGGAGAAGAAACCAAGAGCCGCCGAAATCCAAATTTCTTGCTCTTGTCTTCTGCTCTTGACCAAAAAGTGAAAGGTCGGATACGGTGACTTCGCCCGATTTTACACGCGTGATGTGTCCTTCATTAATGGAGGGCTAATTCGCTAATTCTAGTCAAGGGGACAACTGACGATTTGGTTCAGCAATTACTGTGAGATCGAATTTATTTTAACTATTTCCTCCATTTATTAATATTTATATATTTCCTGTTTCTAATTGTTATAGCCTTATGTATGATTGATTAGTGCGCAATAATTAATTGTCTATATAGGCTATTTTGCTATATAGGGGTAATTGAATCCGTAATTGTTCGTTATCTCTATTCCAGTAGCAACTGACATAATTGGGTTTGTGTCAGGGGAATATTTGATCTGGCTTGAATAAACCCTCGTAGCGTGTTTGTTAGTCAGGATTGGGCCTTTCTAATTAATAATGCAATCTGGAAATTAAATCCTACGGTCGTACCTAGGGTTGTTTTTGGATTAGAGAAATAGCTAACGGTCGTACCTTAGCTATCGATAAATTACGGAAGGGTTGGTTGTTTAGCGCGTGCGAGACAACTATAACCAATCTATTAGTAAATGTTGGAATTACCTCTGAATCAATGATCAGTTGCATGAACCATTTCTGAAGTGTACCCTTGGCTAGAGTATTCTCCTAGTTATTTCTCTTAATCAATTATTTTCTGCGTTTAATTTGTCTTGTTGGCATTTGATACCAAAACCCCCTATTAATCTGGATTTGAAAAGAAACAAAATATCTTGCTAGTCCCTGAGGAGACGACCCTACTTACCACTGTCTACTAGTTAGGGAATTTAGTTAAATAATTAATTAGGGTATATCGGATTAAGCAAACTCTTCGGGAACAGGGTGAATCAAGTAACCCATTGCACACCTAGAGTCCCTGCTCCAGTACTCGAATTGATTACTGACTGTTCCAGGTGGTAGTTAGGATTTATTTATTTATTTATTATTATTGCGCAGGTTCGGCACCTGTCAATTTTTGGCGCCGTTGCCGGGGACTGGCATCTGAATTATTCGTTTCTTTTTGAATTCAGTTTTTTTTTTATTATTATTTTATTTTTCTTGGTATTTTTGCTAGTTTATGCCCCGTTCCTCTCGCACAGGTGAATTGATATACGATCCTGAGGTTGAGAAGGCAGCGCGTAGGCGAAGACAAGAAACCAAGAGACGAAAAGAAGGGCACTTATCTTTTGCAAACGAGTCAGTAGAAAACGAATTGAGCATGGCCAACACCCAGACATTAAGGGAGCTGGCTACCCCAGACTTGACTCATCAGCCCTTGTGCATCACGTTCCCAACCCTGGCTGAAAATACTTCTTTCGAGCTGAAATCGGGATTGATTCAGCTCCTACCTTCGTTCCATGGTCTTTCTGGTGAAGAACCCCACAAACATGTCAAGGAATTCGAAGTAGTTTGCTCTAGCATGAAACCTCCTGGGGTCACAGAGGAGCAAATAAGACTGAGAGCTTTCCCTTTCTCTCTCAAGGATGCAGCGAAGGATTGGTTATACTACCTGCCTGAGCTTTCCCTTTCTCTCTCAAGGATGCAGCGAAGGATTGGTTATACTACCTGCCTGCAGGTAGTATCACCACGTGGGCACAATTGAAAAAGAAATTCCTGGAGAAATTTTTTCCCGCGTCCCGGGCTACAAGTTTGAGGAAGGAGATTTGCAGCATCAAGCAGTACTCCGGGGAGTCATTGTACGATTTTTGGGAAAGGTTCAACAAGTTGTGCGCTAGATGCCCACAGCATCAGATTAGTGAGCAACTGTTAATCCAGTACTTCTATGAGGGACTCCAGTCAACTGACAGGAGTATTATTGACGCTGCGAGTGGAGGAGCCCTGGCGAACAAGACACCGAGGGAAGCATGGGATCTTATTGAAGCCATGGCAGAAAACTCTCAGCAGTTCGGTTTCCGTGAGAGCACTCCTACCCGTAGAGTCAATGAGGCAGAGACATCATCCATCCAGCAGCAACTGTCGGAGTTGACGTCTGCTGTCAGGCAATTGGCCATGAGAGACACACCGCGAGCAAAGGTGTGTGGAATCTGTACTAGCATGGATCACTGCACGGATTCGTGCCCCATTCTGCAAGAGGACGGGGCGGAACAGGTAAATATGGCCGGAGGCGTGCCCGCGCCCCGCAGGCAGTACGACCCGTATTCCAACACATATAACCCCGGTTGGAGAGACCATCCCAATTTCAGTTACGGGAACAGACAACAAGGTTCATTCCCGAATCGTCCACCAGGATTCCACCAGCCTTGGCAACCAAAATCTCAACCCTCATCCTCCAATTCAGGAAACTCCTTGGAGGACCTAGTCAAAAGCCTGGCCACAACTACTACTCAGATTCATCAGGAGATCAAAGCGGACAAGAAGGACCAAGAAGCTCGGATAAGCCAACTGGCAACCGCTATTAACCGTTTGGAGTCCCACGTTTTTGGGAAACTGCCATCGCAGCCCGAGGTGAATCCCAAGAATGTAAGTGCCATGACGCTGAGGAGTGGCAAGGAGCTGGAAGGGCCTAAAGTGAAAACTTCAAAAAGCAAAAGCGAGGAGGAGATAGAAAAGGAAATTGAGGAGGAAGGACGTGTTCATGAGAATCCTAAGGTAATTTCCACTTCTCCACTCGCTATTAGCTCTAACTTACCCCCTTTTCCTTGCAGGTTGGAAAAGACAAAGAAGGTAGAGAAGGAAAAAGAGCTCTTGGATGTGTTTCGGAAAGTGGAGATCAACATTCCCCTGTTGGATGCAATCAAGCAGATACCGAAGTATGCTAAATTTTTGAAGGACTTGTGCACCCACAAGAGGAAGCTAAGGGGAGATGAACGAGTGGCGGTGGGAGAAAACGTGTCAGCTATACTCCAGAGAAAACTCCCACCAAAATGTGGAGACCCAGGTATGTTCACCATTCCCTGCAAGATAGGAGGTACTCCAATTAGGAAAGCAATGTTGGATTTGGGGGCGTCAATTAATGTTATGCCGAAGACAATTTATGCTTCTCTAAATCTTGGCCCGTTAAAAGGCACAGGCATTATAATCCAACTTGCAGACCGTACCAATGCTTACCCAGAAGGGGTAGTTGAAGATGTTTTGGTACAGGTCAATGAGTTAGTTTTTCCTGCAGATTTCTATGTCCTAGACATGGGGGATGAAAGGGCACTAAATCCGTCTCCTATTCTGTTAGGTAGGCCATTTTTAAGCACTGCTAGGACAAAAATAGATGTAAATGAGGGTACTTTGTCGATGGAGTTTGATGGGGAAATTGTAAATTTTAATATTTTTTATGCGATGAAGTACCCAGAGGAGACTAACTCTGTTTATGCTTTAAGTGTTGTCGAGCCCCTTGTACAGGAAATATTTGAATTGGATGGGGTTGATGCACTGGCAGTGGCATTAGCCAAACATCTTGAGTTGGGAGCGACTCCTGATGTAGAAATGAGTGATGAGTTATACCGGGCTGTTGGAGCACTGCATTCGCTCCCACCAATTTCTCCAAGGTATGAGCTTACTTCTGGTTTTGTACCAGAAACTCAGGCAAAATTGTTGCCTTCTATTGTGCAGGCGCCTGAGTTGGAGCTCAAGCCTCTCCCAAAGCATTTGAAGTATGCTTTTCTCGGGGACAATGAAACACTGCCAGTCATCATATCTGCACACCTGTCACCAGGGCAAGAAGATAGCCTAATTCGTCTTCTTCGGGATCATAAGGAGGCAATTGGGTGGAGCGTAGCAGATATCAAGGGGATTAGCCCCTCTTTATGCATGCATCGGATCCGGCTTGATGAGGATGCAAAACCAGTGAGGCAGGCGCAACGGAGATTGAACCCACTGATGATGGAAGTGGTGAAGAAAGAGATACTTAAACTCCTAGAAGTTGGAATAATTTTCGCCATCTCAGATAGTCCCTGGGTGAGTCCCGTGCAAGTAGTCCCGAAAAAGTCGGGAGTAACAGTTGAGGAGAACCAAGAGGGTGAGATGGTCCCAGTGAGGAAACCCACAGGATGGCGTCAGTGCATTGACTATCGGCGTCTGAATGCTGTGACAAAGAAGGACCACTTCCCTCTACCTTTTATTGATTAGATGATAGAAAGGTTAGCTGGCCGTGTCTATTACTGTTTTCTTGATGGTTTCTCTGGTTATTTTCAGATCGTAATAGCACCAGAGGATCAGGAGAAGACTACCTTCACCTGTCCCTTTGGTACATTTGCCTACCGGAGGATGCCTTTCGGCCTCTGCAACGCCCCAGCAACTTTTCAGCGGTGTATGGTAAGTATATTCTCTGAATATGTAGAAAAAATTATTGAGGTGTTTATGGATGATTTTAGTGTGTATGGAGATAGTTTTGATGAATGCCTTGATAATTTAGCTTTAATTTTGAAAAGATGCATTGAGACAAATTTGGTTCTAAATTGGGAAAAATGTCATTTCATGGTGGATCATGGTATTGTTTTAGGGCATGTAGTGTCGTCCAGAGGTATAGAGGTAGACAAGGCAAAAGTCGATATTATTTCTGCTTTACCTTACCCCGCAAGTGTGCGGGAGGTGCGCTCCTTTTTGGGTCATGCAGGGTTCTACAGGAGATTCATAAAAGACTTCTCAAAAATTGGAGCGCCCCTGTTCAAGCTGTTGCAAAAAGATGTAGCATATGACTTCACCGAGGAGTGCAAGGTGGCATTTGACAGATTGAGGGAGTCATTGACATCACCACCTGTTATCCAACCTCCAGACTGGAGCCTCCCATTTGAGATAATGTGTGACGCGAGTGATTATACAGTGGGAGCGGTGTTGGGGCAACGGATTGGCAGGGCGGCTCATGCAATCTATTATGCATCAAAGGCGTTGAATGGAGCTCAACTCAATTATTCTACAACAGAGAAAGAATTACTTGCTGTGATTTTTGCATTAGAAAAATTTAGACCATACTTGTTAGGTGCAAAAGTAATAGTTTTTTCTGACCATGCAGCCTTGAGATATCTGATGACGAAGAAAGATGCTAAACCAAGGCTTATCAGATGGATCCTGCTCCTCCAAGAGTTCAATTTGGAGATTAAAGATAAAAGTGGGGCAGAAAACTTAGTCGCTGATCATTTGAGCCGCTTGCTTGCTCATAAGGAAGAGCCACCATTGAGGGAGGCATTTCCAGAGGAGCAACTACTTGCCATTAACTCGTCTACTCCCTGGTATGCTGATATAGTAAATTTCTTGGTGACTAATCAATTGCCTGCAGGGTGGCCCAAGGCTAAGAGAGACAAGTTGAAAAGTGATGCCAAATATTACATTTGGGACGACCCGTACCTTTGGAGACAATGTTCGGATCAAGTGCTCAGGAGGTGTGTAAGTGCAGGTGAATTTCACTCCATTTTAAATTTCTGTCATTCGTTTGCATGTGGAGGGCATTTTGGGCCCAAACGAACAGCTCGCAAGGTGTTGGAGAGTGGTTTTTACTGGCCCACCCTGTTCAAAGATGCGTATTTATTCTGTAAATCCTGTGATAGGTGTCAAAGGGTGGGGAATATTTTTCGTAGGGACCAAATGTTTCAAACCCCCATGTTGTTTGTTGAAATTTTTGATGTTTGGGGGATAGATTTTATGGGTCCCTTTCCCTCATCTTTTGGTTTCCTATACATTTTACTTGCTGTGGATTATGTCTCTAAATGGGTGGAAGCAAAAGCCACCCGTACTAATGATTCCAGGGTGGTTGCAGAGTTCTTGAAATCTAATATCTTTGTCCGTTTTGGAATGCCAAGAGCTGTGGTTAGTGATAGAGGGACACATTTCTGCAACAAGACTATCACGGCCTTGTTTCGAAAATACGGTGTACTGCACAAGGTATCCACACCATATCACCCGCAGGCAAACGGTCAGGCCGAAGTGTCGAACAGGGAAGTCAAGTCGATCTTGGAGAAGATGGTGCGCCCGGACAGGAAGGATTGGAGTTTAAAGCTAGAAGACGCACTATGGGCGTACAGAACCGCGTATAAGACGCCGATTGGGATGTCTCCGTATAGACTTGTCTTCGGTAAGGCTTGCCATCTCCCCGTGGAGTTCGAACACAAGGCGTTTTGGGCAGTGAAGCAGTGTAACATGGGATTTGACGAAGCAGGGGTCCAAAGGAAATTGCAACTACAAGAGTTAGAGGAGATAAGAAATGAAGCGTATGAGAATGCTACGATCTATAAAGAAAAGAGTAAAATCTTTCATGATCAGCAGGTTTCTAGGAAAACTTTTGTAGTGGGGCAAAAGGTCCTCTTGTATCACTCAAGGCTTAAACTTTTTCCCGGTAAGTTGCGTTCTCGTTGGATTGGTCCATTCGTCGTTTCTAATGTGTTCCATTATGGTGCAGTGGAGATCCAAAGTTTAAAAACGGAGAAAAAGTTCGTGGTGAATGGCCATCGTCTCAAACCTTATTATGAGGGTTTCTATGTGGAAGAAGTAGAGGTTGAACACCTCCAAGATCCACTTTATCATTCTTGAGGGTTTTGGCCATGTCTAGCCAAAGACAGTAAAGAAAGGCGCTACTTGGGAGGCAACCCAAGACTATTTGTTTTAATTTTCATGCATTTTTGAAGTTTTAGGTAAGTGTTGGTGTCAATTAATGGTTTGATGTCTGGTGGCAGGGAATTGGCGGTTAGGCGTGCCCACGCCAGGTGGTCACGCTTGAAAAAAAAAGGAATTTTCGCTCAGGTTCTGCGAACTCCATAGTAGTTAGACGTGCCCACGCCAGATGATCACGCCTGACGGAGGAAATTTTCGTTCAGGTTCTGCGAACTCCATAGTAGTTAGACGTGCCCACGCCAGATGATCACGCCTGACGGAGGAAATTTTCGTTCAGGTTCTGCGGGCTTCATGGCGGTTAAGCGTGCCCACGCCTGACGGGAAAAAAATTTTCGTTCAGAATCTGCGGCCTCTATGGCAGTTGAGCGTGCCCACGCTAGGTGGTCACGCTAAAAAAACAAAAAAAACAAAAAAAAAAAAAGCGAAAAGACGAAATTGCCCTTACCAAATTAAAAAAAAAATATTTTCAAAGGGCACGAAGCCCTACTCTTTTCTTCTTCTTCTTTCTTTTCTTTTTCTTTTCTCTTCTTTCTTCTTCCTTCTTTTCTTTCTTTTCTTCTTTCCCCACTTTTGCCTTGTCCGCCGCCGCCACCCTGCAAGCCGCCGGATCGCGCCTTCAGCCCAGCGCGCCGCCCTCTGCGCGACTCAGCGCCGCACGCCACCAGGCGCGCGCGAGCTCCAGCAGCCTCGCGCGACTCCTCTGCTCGCCCGCCGCGCTGCCAGCCGCACGCCACCAGACCGCGCGCAAGCTTCTCTGTTGCAGCAGCAGCTTTCTTCGTGCGCATCACCAGCGCCAACCCAGCCTAGCCGCGAGCTCCTCGCAGCCCCCCGCGCGCTTCCTCTGCGCACCACCTGCCCGCGCGCGAGCTCCAGCAGCCTCGCGCGACCTCTGCTTGCTCCGCTTCACCAGCACCAGCCCGCGTGCAAGACCAGCCGCACGCCGCCAGGCGCGCGCGAGCACCAACCCCTCCCCGCGCGCTTCCTCTGCGCAGCCCCAGACCGCGCGCGCGAGCTCAGCCGGTGCGCGTCCTCTTGGCGCAACTCGCAGCAGCAACCGCCATCTCCAACGCGCGTGCCCGCCACGCGTTTTTCCTTTCCCTCTGCGGTCACCCCGGCTCTTTGATTCAACAACTGCCAGTGTCCCCCGCGGGTTATTTCTTTCTTTATTTTTCTGTCACTAAGTAGCTGAGGCCAGATTACTTAATTTTATTAGCTGAGGACAGACTCTTATTTTCGTAGCTGAGGCCAGATTCTTTTTCATTGCTAGCTGAGGACAGATATTTTGTGCTTGATTTTGGGTGCTGCGCTATATCCGTGGGCGATTGCTAATTAATTGTCAAATTTTGTGCTCAACCAGTGATAGTTGGGGGGAATTTTTACCCTGGTTGCCTGTTTAATTAGTTTTGGGGAAAAATTGTTGTGCTTACCTAATTAATTGATTCTTGGGTTTATTTGGTAGTATTTGGGAAAGTATTTTGCTGATTCACAGGATTAGTTAGCTTTTGGGGTAATTTTATTGTTTGGTTGTGCACTTGTCTGTGACTGGAAACTGTGATTGGGACCCTTTTACTGAATCAGCTGCCTGTTGACCTCTTTTGTGCACATTTGCCTTACCTCTGCCCTCCGCCGTATTAAGGGAAGTGTTGTTGCCTTTATCGCTTTATTTTCCTCTTTATCCGCTTCCATTGAGGACAATGAAAGGTTTAGGTGTGGGGGAGGGTTAATTATGCATTAGTTGTGCTTTGAGCTGTTTTATGTGCATTTTCCTTGCCTTAGTAGTTTTTTTTCTTTAAATTGTGATGAATACAATTGAGATGTGAGTATAAGCAGTAAGTTCATGCCGTGGGGTGTTCTATTTTCCTAAATATTGAATTGATTGATGAATATGCTGGATTTGACATCAATTTGACCACTTGTACGATTTTTGGGCCTAATTTTTCGTTTGTTTGAGTGGTTAGTGCACATGGTTTGTCATTCTAGAACTTGCTCGGTTATGCATGTCAAGACCACATTTAAATGAGTTTAATGCATTGAAATGATAGGGCACCTAGGAATGAGCCATTTTTGGACTTTCTTAAAACCAACCCTTGGATTATTTACTATCATTAGGGAGCCAAGTTGAGCCTTAACCCCTATTCGTTGCTTGAGACCCCAGCTCTTAGCCGTGAAACCTCTTTTTAGACTTTCTTTTTGAACCTCGTGTGAAGAAGTGCTTTGATTTCATTATACAGAATTTTGGAGTATTACTTGAGAGGCATTGCACCGATCAATGAAAAAAGAAAAAAGGGCAAATGTGAAAAGAAGACAAAGTACGGAAAACCAGCAAGTAAAGTTGATTTCTAGGGTGCTGGTTGGGCGTTATATCAAAAAAAAAAAAATAGGAAAAAAGAAAAAAAGAAAAAAAAGAAGGTGAGTTGATGAATGAAAAGAGGAGAAAAGTCGAAGGTTGCGGCAAGTGCTAATTTGCTTCACTTGTGTAGTGGTTGAGATGCCTTGAAGTTCCCAATGTGCAAGAGTCTGTGTAATGAATTTCTGAGCACTTCCTTTATACTTTTACACCCTCTTGACTCCTTTTTATCCTACCTTTTCACCCTAGCCCCATTACAACCATGCAAGTCCCTTGATTGCTGCGTTTAAATTCATGAGTAGGTGGTGGAGATATGATATATGAGCAAGCTTATGGTAGTGTCATTCTGTTGTGTTGATTTGAGAGCCATCTTATATACATTTCATATACACTTTGGAGTGAACGAGTGCACTTTGAACTGTGAGCATTGCTGATTTGGTATATTCTGATTTCGATGAGGTTATTGGGGAAATTGGGATGCCGTTTTTGGTATGAACTGTTGTGATTAGCTTCGTATCTTGATTAGCTTCGTATATTCTGATTGTACTTCGTATCTTGATTGTATCTTGGAATATTTGATCTGGCTTGAATAAACCCTCGTAGCGTGTTTGTTAGTCAGGATTGGGCCTTTCTAATTAATAATGCAATCTGGAAATTAAATCCTACGGTCGTACCTAGAGTTGTTTTTGGGTTAGAGAAATAGCTAACGGTCGTACCTTAGCTATCGATAAATTACGGAAGGGTTGGTTGTTTAGCGCGTGCGAGACAACTATAACCAATCTATTAGTAAATGTTGGAATTACCTCTGAATCAATGATCAGTTGCATGAACCATTTCTGAAGTGTACCCTTGGCTAGAGTTTTCTCCTAGTTATTTCTCTTAATCAATTATTTTCTGCGTTTAATTTGTCTAGTTGGCATTTGATACCAAAACCCCCTATTAATCTGGATTTGAAAAGAAACAAAATATCTTGCTAGTCCCTGAGGAGACGACCCTACTTACCACTGTCTACTAGTTAGGGAATTTAGTTAAATAATTAATTAGGGTATATCGGATTAAGCAAACTCTTCGGGAACAGGGTGAATCAAGTAACCCATTGCACACCTAGAGTCCCTGCTCCAGTACTCGAATTGATTACTGACTGTTCCAGGTGGTAGTTAGGATTTATTTATTTATTTATTATTATTGCGCAGGTTCGGCACCTGTCAATAAACTTCATCTCTGTCTTGTTTCTTCCATTTCTTATTTATGGTTGTTTGTTTTACATTCGACCCCCCAGGTTTTCTCACAACAAAATTTTCCATTGAACATTTCTTAGCCTGCTGCTTAACTTCTCCTTCTTCTTCTTTTAAATCATACATGGTACTAACCCTTTATTTTTTTCCTTGATTCCTCAGAGCTTGCACTTAGTAAGTCAAACATTTGTGTTCTAACATCTTCAGAACGTTGGGACAGGGTTTAACATTTACATGTGTACAAGCTAAATGATGCTTAAGCCTATACACACCACCTGCTAGAGTAATCCCACAGTATTTACATTGAACTTGTTTTTTTGTCAGCATCAATTTCAATTCCATGATCCCACCCAGGATCCGATCGAGCAACCGGTGCATTTTTTCTACTTTGTTTCTTTGAAGTGGAAGAAGACATTTAAACACTGCCAAATATGTTAGAATATTCATAAGGAACCAGCCATATATCTAAGAAAGTTTTTTCTTGGGTTGTTAATTTGTTATCACTATGATTAAGGGTGTTAAAATTTATTTTGTTACCTAACTATGAAATAATCATTGTCTTTTTTTTTGGTGTTTCTTTAAGTGTATGTTCACTTGTACATTTATCATTAGTTTGACTTTCTTAGATATATGTAATATGTTTGATCCAGTAAAAAATGAAATAAAAATAAAATAATAACCTAACTATTACAATTTGGCACTTAATTACCTTCCAAATAATTAAAAATTAAAATCAAAACAAATAAAGTGGCTAAATAAATAAATAAATGAAATAAAAATAAAAACATTCAAAAATCATGCAATTAAACACATAAAATCACGTAGGAGCACATAGGATCAAATAAAATAAAAATAAAGGATAGAATATACCTCCCTTGAATTGATGAACTAAGGAAATGGAATTACTCTCTTATTTATCCTCCAAAACAAAAAAATGGTCAAGGTATCATTTTAATTAAAAAAAATCCTAAGAGATGGAAGAAAACATGAAATTAAATCAATTAAAGTATTTAAATTAAAGCAAACAACCTATGTTCAAGGAATTAAAACAAGCAAGGACCTAATTGAAACAATTAAAAAGTTTTAGGGGTCAAATCCCTATTATTACAAATATTAGGGTCTAAATTAAAACAAATTAAAATTAATGGCTTAAGATGAAACCTACCAAAATCAAATGCAAAAACTCACAAAAAATGAATGAAAACCTATTTGCTATAATTAAACAACAAGATTACCCAAAATTCCACTAAAATTCCAAATCAAAACTATAAATCTATCAACAATCATTAAACCTTCGAATCATCCTAAAATTCACTAACAAGCTATCCAAAATTCATATTAAATCATATCAAAGAAAAATAACATGTTAAAAGGACAAAATTGATTTTATTTTCCCAAATTTCGGGCCATACTAGAATAAGATAAAAATTAAGAGGTTAAAGCGCAATTTTCAAAAGTATTTCATGCATGCTTCGAAGCAAGCTTCCTTCTGCAATTTTCTGCAACAATGACATTCAGTTCATACGCAGCTAACAAAATCCGAACAAACAGCAAACTTTCAAACCAAAACAACATTTTATGCATCTTATCATCAAAACCCACCCATATACTATGCATTCCCCAGAATTCTCCAACCCAGATCACGCACAAAGACAACCAAAAAGCAGTCATGAACTCTAATGAAACATGCAGATCCGCCAACTAATCCTACAAAACTCAACCCAACAAGAGACCATGCAACCTAGTCGAGAACTTCCTCTTATTCGCTGGTTTTTCCTTAAACACAACAGGTCATCAAAACAGAATTCCTGTATGAATTGCCATCGCCATACCATGGGATAGAGAGGAACCAAAACATTGTTTGAAACAAACCCATGTAAACATTATTCTTATTCTCACAGCAAAAAAAAACACCAAAAACATCAGACGGGTTCTTCATTCTTAGGGAGAAAAACAGATTTTAGGAACGATATGGTAAGAAAAGAAAGAACCATCAGACACTGCTATACCTAAGGTGCAGACAAACAGCAAAAGGAAACAGCTTTGGACCGTAAAAAATGCAAATAAAATGCGAGGAGACAGTAATTTTTGTTTCATACACTTGGAGAACTGGAAACTAACATACTGAAACAATTGTAAACCAAATGATAAACTTCAATGCAAACAAGCAAGGAGAACAAGAAGGACAGGAACGTGGACATGCAAGTAATCAACGAAGGAATGGAGAAACACTTCTGCAACTGCAAACCAGCCCACTCTTGCTGCGTGTATTCTGGGTATGACTCACACTCATCAAAAAAGAATCCCAACATCCCAACAAGTTAGTCAAAGAAAAGCATGAAACGAGGGAACCCATGAAACGAAAGAAACGAACAAGAGAAAGCAGCGCATAAGAACACTCGAATGGTTTGCTGTCTATTTCCACGAGAAACCCACAGCCTTGAAAAACAGATTTAAGCGAAACTCCATCCTTCTAGAAAAACTTTGACTGGACACTTTCTAAACTAAACAACCATAACCATGACAGTTAATCAAGGAAAAGACAGGGACAAGCTTAACCATGAAGAGAAAATGCAAAATTTTCTGATGCATCACAGAGGATAGGCTAAATTTTCAAGGTTTAAACAAAATGCAACTTATTTCCCAATGACCTGGACTTATCAGCCTATCAACCAGCTTCCAGACGTTTGGCGATAGTCAAACTCAACCACAACGCAAGGGAATCAAATGATGAAATGACAAACAGCAAGAAAACATCACTCAGAACCCGACAGTGATAGGATGAAAGAAAAACCAGAAATTTACGCATGCTAGTATCCTAATTAAGAGAGAAAAGAGCTCACTGTCACGTCAAAATTTGATATGGATGATCAGGATCTTCCAACAATCGAACGAACTAGAGGATAGATTTCTTTGAGCAGACCCAGAAAGGACCAGAATTAAAGCTTCTGATTTCTTTGGTTTTCTGTTTCTCTTTCCCGTTATCTCTTTCTCCTGTCCACAGCTCTCTCCCGCAACCCTCTTTTCTGGTTTTTCCTTCTTCCTCCAGCCCAGCTCCCACGAAGCCCTTCTCCAGTTTCCTTCCTTAATTTTTTCCCTTTTTCTCCTTTCTTAGCCGTCACTCTTTCTTTTCCAATCTTTTCTCTCCTCCAGCCTGTCAACCCTAGCTCTCTCTCTCTCTCGCTTGGCTTTTTCGTTTCTCCCTTTTTTTCTCACCAGAATCTTCTCCTCATGCCCTAGTTTTCCCCGTAGCCTTTTGCTTCTATCCTTTTTCACCCCCACCAGCCACCAAGCCTTTCCCTTTTTCTTATTGTTTTTTCTTCAAATTTTCATAGGCTTCCAAGTGTCCTAATACCTCATCCTCTAGGTGTTATGGTGTCAAAGAAATAAAGAGACACTTGTCCCTTTTGCATGCACCCCACTTGGCCCTATTGCATGTGTGCCATATATTATTCTTTTTTTGTTTTGTATTTTTCTTTTCAAAACCAATTTATGATAAATAAACTGCTAATTTCTAATTACTTGACAAAATGTCATTTTATTTAGAAAAGACTGAGTTTGAAAAAGATAAAAAAAAATTGGAAATTTTCTAAGAATTTTCTTTTCCCAAAATTTAATGCAAGAATGTCTTAAAAAGAAAAATGAAGAACCTAATTGACCAAAATAATAAACGCTAACTTTCATGTTGAATAAACAAGAATAAATAATAAATAAAAACAATCTTAATTAACTCAAATACCATAAAAACAAGAATAAATAATAAATAAAAGAATAAGGCTAAAAATTAAAATTTTGGTGTCTACAATTTTTTTAGCCTTTTTTCACTAGTTAGTGGATTGCTATTACAACCATACGAATGAGTACTATGCATTACTCTAAACTTGTGAAAGCAATCAAGATCAGGGAAGATAGGTTGTGTAATAGATCACATTTTTCCTCACTGTGAGGTTAACTTCTAAGTACATGTAACCACCATATGTCAATTTCATGTCCATCATCAACCTGCCTATTTCATGCATAAGAACTCCAATGACATCAGGTTATAGCCAATCAAATAAGGCCATATGGACAATCCATTCATCTATTTATTTACTTATTTCTTTTTGGTTCAATGCTAGTGTCCTTTTTTTTTCTTTTAATCACTGGTCTTATTCTAACTAGTGATAAAAGCACAAGTAATATGTGGTCACTAAAATAAAGATGTTTATGCTTAGTCATTCTACATTTTTCCAACAAAAACATAAATAATTTAATGAAATCAGTAAGGGTCATTTTGTAGTTACAAGGTGTGATGACCCCACTTCTTCTTAGGGCAAATCCTAGGGTTTTGGTGGGCCGCCTACCTAACTCTCACCAGGACTCACGCACTCATTCAAGTTTAATAAAAAACCACAAGTCAACCATCGACTTAAATAAGAAGTACTTCGAATATATAAGCCACAACTTCTAAGGCTAGCAATTACAATTACAATCCACCATACCCAAAAATAACAGAATTTACACTTTAAGAATCTCCAATAACATACAAAAGGTATATTAGTTTCCACCAAAAGTCGCTAGTCTAGAACCTCCAATTTCCACCTCCAAACCCTGTTAAGGAAAACAAACTTAAAGGGATGAACTAACGCTCAGTGAGGCCAAGGAACAAAAAATCGGCGAGCAAGCAAGTACAACAAGTATTAAACTTATAAAAGAAAGGCAGTCATAATATTCATGAAATTCACAAAAGAAAACAAGACACAATCATTAAAGGATACGGAAGCTCTCAGGAGCTAACTCCACACTGCTTTGCGAAGGTCTTGATCCAAAATTTCAAGTGTTGACACTCCGTCAACCGAGCAAGTATCAAGTCCGTAGAGCCCCACTTTTCACCAAATTTTTGTCCACCATTACACCCCCTACTGGCCCGAATGTCAAATAAGTTTTTGATATTAATCGAGTATATCCAAGTCAAGTGTATGTCTAAGGTTCACCAAACTCCTCAACCAAACCATTGCTGGCTTGAGTTGAATGGCTAGCCATTAGTTTTGGGCGTCCCCACAAGTTCAAGTATAAGTCGATGAGATTGCTTTCAAATCGACGCCAAGTCAATCACAAGTATAATTGTCAAGTACGAGCAGGTCAATTATCAAGTCAAGTAAAAGAGAACGAGTGCGATAAAGTACACACTCATCTCGACAAGTCCAATTCACATATTCAACAAGAAGTAGTTCAAGTATTATGCAACAAGTCATGCACTTGACACTCATCAAAAGTCAAGGGAAAACAAGAGCAAAGCGAGAAGTCAGATGAGCTCTTCGGCGTCCTCGCGACCACCTGAGATATGCACAATCATTATTACCTAGGTACTCGACCAAGGTTATAAAGAAAAATATTTTCTTGCTACCCACTCTCAAGGTCACAAGTCGAGTCAAGTTAAAGGAGCTTTTCTCACTAAATCATTGAAATAATACTCAAAGAGAACTCAAAGGTTGTTTTCAATTCAAGTCGTGACAAGAAATTTCAATTCCAAAAAAAAATATTATATACACTTTTGGCACAAAAATCGAGAAAAAAATGGTTTCATCTTTCAAAACTTCTAGTCCTACGTCCAAGTTTTAAAAATATAAGGAACGTTCACATTTTCTAAACTAATGGAGTTAGAATTCATCAAAACTCCACTAATTTCCATAGTAAATGTTAAAACTAAAGATTCCAAATGTTTGAGTATAAACTAGTGAAATTCTCCAAGAAGTACTTTTTGTTAATCTTAGTCCCTAGCTTTTGATGTTTACCAAACAAATGGATATTACTAATATCTGCTCAAAGATCTTTTCAGTCATGAAGCAAATCAGATTCAAAGATTAAGTACAATTGAAAGAGACAAAGGGTACTGAAAGCTGTCGGACGCTTGTGAAGATTGGATCGGACGTCCGATAATCATTACGCAACTTCGGACGCATGATGAACTCACCACTGGACCTCCCAAAGAATTAAAACATTTCCTCTAAGGTCATTGACCTCGATCGGACGCAAAATATAAGAGCACCGGACGTCCGATAAATAATGCGGCACTTCGGATGCAAAATATTGGAGGTATTGGACGTCTGAAAGGCTTGAAGAAGATCTCTCAGTTTCACTATCTACTTTCGGACACAAACATTGAAGGTACCAGACATCCGAAAGAATTGAAGAAAATCTCTCAACCTCACTGCCTACTGTCGGACGTAAGAAACAAGACTACCGGACGTCCGACACTACCAATGGCTAGTTGACTCTTCAGCTGCCTTCTATCCGTTGGAAGTATTAATAGAGGAACTTTTTGGTCTCATATAAATAGAGCATGGTCAACTACTTCAAAGTACTTTTACACATTGAGACTACAAAAGTTCTAGAGTAATTTTAGTGAGAAAATTCTCTTCAAAGAAGATTTGTACTCTTAGTTGTGTGAATTTCGTATAAACTTTTCTTGTGTGAGAAAAATACTTCAATAGTGTAGCTTTGTGAGGGTTATCCGAGTGATAGTAAAATTTCCTAACTTGACCAAGTGTGGTTTGGGGTAAGGAGGAAGTGATCCTTCCTTTGTACATAAAGATTGGTTGCATTTGATCAACTTGAAAAAACTTGCTCTATAAAGTAACATTCAAGCTCAAGAGGAGTTGAGAATTTAGTTTGCTATTCTTTTCCTATTACTTACTGTCTTGCAAATATAAATTGCTCATCTCTTCTACTAACAAGCAATCTTGCTTTCTTGTTAACTGTTCCATTGAGTGGTCATCTAGAAAAGAGGGTAAATTTCATATTGAGCCAAAAAGTGTCTCATAACCTGATTAGTTTTTTAATTTACCTAATTCACCCCCTTCTTAGGTTGTGTTCAATCTTTACAATTGGTATCAGAATTTGGTCTCCTAGAAATTAAGTTCAAACAGATTTGGAGTAAAATGACAACCAACAATACTATATTTTTTGAAGGACAATCTATTAGTAGACCAATGTTTAATGGATCCAATTGTGTGAGTTGGAAGGAAAGAATGATTATTTTCTTGCAATCTATTTATATTGAACTGTGATTTGTTGTTAATGAAGGTTCATATGATGCCTCTATAATAGATGAAGTTACTCACAGACCAAGACAAAAAATCAGAAATGAATTGACTGGTGAAAATAGAACCCACCTCACTTTGAATACCGAGGCTATGAATGTGTTGTATAGTGTTTTAGATTCAAATGAGTCTATTAGAGTCAAAAACTGTAGGTCCACTAAAGAAATTTGAGATAAATTGAGAGAAATTCATGAAGGAAGTGAAAATGTGAGAGAACAAAAGAAATCAATTCTAGTTACCAAGTATGAAAAAAAATACTCCCTAGGTGAGAAAAATAGAAAAATTTTGAATGTCCTGTCCAAGAATTGGGAAAGTAAGGCGACTGCCATTGAAGAGACTAAAGATTTAAATTCTATGCCTATTGAATCTCTTGTTAATTCTCTAACCTCTTATGAGCTAAAACTTAAGACTAAGGTGCAAGAGAAAGAGGATGCAAAAGTGAGAAGGAGCATTGCTCTAAAAACTTCTCAAGATGAAGATGATTCGATTTTCTTGGATGGAGAAGATGTGGAAGTTGATGACAATGATATTGATCTCATCATAAGAAACTTCAAAAGAATCCTCAACAAAAGGAGATTTAGAAAAGGAAGACCTAGTAATTCATTTCCAAATCAGTTCAACAATACAAGAAACAAAGGAAAGCAAGAGGCCAATAAAAAATAAGCTGATAAATGCTTTGAGTGCGGCAAACTTGGACACTACATGAGTGAGTGCCCAATGAAAAAGAAGAAAGAAGGAAAAGTTGAATGAAAACTAAAGTTCAACAATTTTCAAATCACATGCAATGATTGCAACTCGGATGGTGATGTTGAAGAGGAAGAAGAATCTGTTCAAATGACTTTCATGGCTATCGGTGATGATGAGGTAACTACTTGCAATTCTCAACCTGTTAGTGATAATATTGAATCTTTGATTGAGAGATTGCATGATAGTTTGAAAAAATCTTATGCTAGAAACAAGGAACTAAAACAGAAAATTAGTTTTTTGTTTCAAGACAATGCAAATCTTTTTCAACAAAATAAAAAGTTGAAAGTTGAAAATGACTACTTCAAAAAGAATGAGACTGTTTTACTCTTTGAGTTTGATAGAAAAATAAAGCTTTGTGAGATGCTCAAAAAGGAACAAGGGGATTTGAAAATAAGAATGGATAATCCTAATGAGTTGCTTCAACACAAGAAACAAAACTGTTTTCAAAGAAATGAATCAAAACCTCATTTTGGCATTCATGAGAAAAGGTTGAATTCTAATGCAAACGAATTTACCATTTATAAGAGAAGGCAAGTTAGATTTGTTAAACCTATCCATGCAAGTAATTCGTTGACTATGTGTAGTTTTTATTGCCAAATTGGTCACATGAAGAGTAATTGCTATGTAAGGAAGAATATGAAAAATGACATGAAATGCATATGGATAGTTAGATATAATACTAACTCTCAAGAATCCAAAAAGTAAAGAGTACCAAATATTATCTTGTGAATTTTTGTGTAGGTGAACTTGGTGAATATTTTTAAGGAATCAAAATGGTTTATAGATAGTGGATATTTAAGGCACATGACCGGTGATCCATCACAATTCATCAAGTTCAAACCAAAATCAAGTGAAAAAATGACATTTGGAGATGATAATAAAGCCAAAACAGTTGGAGTAGGAGATATTGGTAAGAATGATCAAATTTTTGTTCACAATATTCTTCTAGTTGATAATTTGAGTTATAACTTGTTAAGTGTTAGTCAATTGTGTGATAGAAATCCTTTTGTGTTATTCCAAAAGCATGAATGTCTTGTTTTTTATTCAAAATTTAATATTATCTTCAAGAGAAAAAGAATGAATGACAAAGGTGAAGTTGTGAGAAATAAGGATAGACTTGTAACTAAGGGGAATACTCAAGAAGAAAGAATAGATTTTGATGAAACATTTGCTCCCGTAGCTAGGTTAGAATCAATTAGAATATTCTTGGCATTTGCATGTTACCAGGATTTTAAATTATTTCAAATGGATGTTAAAAGTGCTTTCTTAAATGGTTTTATTGATCAAGAGATTTATGTTGACTAACCTTCCGGTTTTGAAAATGAGACATATCCAAATAATGTGTTTAAACTCTCAAAAGCGTTGTATGGATTGAAACAAGTTCCAAGAGTATGGTATGAACGTTTAAACGATTTTTTGATTGAAAATAATTTTAGAAGAGGTATTGTTGATACCACTCTTTTCACTAAACAAAGTTCAAATGACCTTTTAATTGTGCAAATATATGTGGATGATATTATCTTTGGTGCCACTAATGAGTGCTTGTGCAAGGATTTTTTTACTATTATGCAAAAAGAGTTTGAGATGAGTATGATGGGAGAATTGAATTTCTTCCTTGGGTTCCAAGTGGTTCAAACTCGAGAAGGTACGTTCATCAAACAAGCTAAATACACCAAGGAGGTGCTCAAAAGATTTGAAATGGAGGATTCAAAGCAAGTTGGAACATCCATGTGTACATCTACCAAATTTGACAAGGATGAAGAAGGTATAAAAGTTGATGAAAAGAAGTATAGAGGTATGATTGGTAGCTTACTCTATTTAATCGCAAGTAGACCTGATATTATGTTCATTGTTTGCTTGTGTGCTCGTTTCTAATCTTGTCCAAAAGAATCTCATTTGATTGCTGTGAAAAGAATTCTTAGATATTTGAAGGGAACCTTGAACTATGGTCTTTGGTATCCGAGATGTCATAAATTTCCTTTATGTGATTTTTCGGATGCTGATTTTGGTGGATGTAGGATAGATAGAAAAAGTATAAGTGGTACATGTCACTTTTTTGGAATTGTCTAGTGTCATGGCTTAGTAAGAAACAAAATGCTATCTCCTTGTTTACGATCGAAGCGGAATATGTTGGCTGCTGGTGTATGTTGTGCTCAATTGATATGGATGAAAAGTACTTTAAATGATTATGGATTGGAGTATGACTGTGTGCCTGTATATTGTGATAATACAAGTGCCATAGCTTTGATAAAAAATCCCATTCAACATTCTAGGACAAAGAATATAGACATAAAGCATCATTTCATTCGTGATTTTGTCCAAAAGGATGAAATTTGTGTACAATATGTTTGCTCAAAAGATCAAATTGCTGATATTCTTACAAAAGCCTTACTACTAGATCAATTTGTATTTTTTAGAACAAAATTGGGCGTTTCAGAAAAGATTTTTAAGAAATCCTTTGGTCACATTTTATTGGACGTCCGATGCATTAGAATGGTTGTCCGACAGTGTTCTTAGTCATTTTTTCAGAAAAATTTTGGTTCGGATTGGAGTGTCGGACTCTTCTCTTCGTTTGGCCATCCGACACCCAAAAGAGGCGTATTATAAAGCAGTCCTCTCCTTCATTTAGTTCATATTCAACCGTTGGTCTTGGACGCACATTTTCCCCTTCTCCCATTTTTAAATTTCAAATTCATCTCTCCTCTGAACAAGTTCCAAGAAATTGATCTCTTCATTACCATCACACCTCTTTTGTGCTTTCATTGGCATTCATAGCTTCCTCCAACTGCCAACCATTCCACAGATCTCTATTCTCAGCCGAAACCCTAGTCACTCAAAATTCACTCTTTTTGGAAGATTCAAGCATACATTGTAGTCCATACTGCAATCTTAGTTCATCTTATACACTTTTTCATTACACTCTGCATCAAAAACACCTTGCATATCACCATGGTTAGAGTGAGAGAAGGATCTGCTGGTGCCGGACGCACTACTAGGCTAAGAGATGAAGACATTGAAATTGTCAAGCCTTCCACCACGAAATCACCCAGACAAGGAACGGAAACTCCAGATAAAAGAAGAAAATAGTCTGCCAGAAAGAAACGAACTGCTCAAACTGAGGAATAGCAAACTACCGAGCCTTCTGTTAAGCCATTTGTTGAGCCTTCCACTAGGAAATCACCAAGAACAAGGACTGAGGTACCAACTGCTGCTCAACGCGGTGGAAAGAGGAAATGCCCTGCCAAAATGCAACCTGACACTCAAACTGAAGAAGAGCCTACGCCATTTCCTAAATTTATTGATGATGATGCCAGGGAGAAGTTTGAATAGATTCACAGAAGGGTTTCATCACTCAGAGGACCATTATCCCTTATGAATTCCTTAAGCTTGACCTTGAACCAATTCTTAAGTTTTTTGAATTCCAAAAATGGACTCACATTCTGTCCATTCCCAACATTTATTATCTTGATATGCTTCATCAATTCTTTGCTAACCTTAGGAAGGGTAGCTCACACACTGATCTTGATTCTCGAGTCAATTCAGTTGATATTGCTTTCAATCCTGACATTGTTAATACTATTTTAAAGACCAAAATTGAAGATGGTTTTAAAGGAAAAATTATAAACTTTTTCTCTTATGAAGAGTTTCCTTCTGCCTATCAATATTTTCATGTTGTAAAATTGATGACTTATTTTTAAACACACTGTAACACTCCTGTTGAGGCAAAATTGGAGGATCTCAATCCCCAAAATTTGATCATCTTTTCAATAATTTCAAATTTGTTGGTTCCTACTGATGGTCATAGGACAGATGCCAACAAAATAGAGTTTTACTTGTTTTATTGCTTTCTTGAAAAGATCTGAATTGATTTCGACTTTGTTATGTGTAAATTCTTGCTCAAAATCAGCACTGATAGCCGTAGGAATCTTTCTTATGAAAAATTTTTAACTCCAATCTTTGCTCACTTTAAGATTTCTTTCACTGGAATGTTACCAAAAGAGAATGCATCTACCATCTTTTCAAAAGCTTATTTTGAAAGAAAAAAATCTTAGATTCTTTGATGGTCATGGTGCTACAAGGAGTCTGCTTTGGAGTTTAGGACAAAGAGTCGTCATGAAATCCCTGTCACCCCTAGAACTCCCCGAGATCAGTATCAATATGTTTCACCCTTCACCATCCATCCCAAAAAATCATCAACTCAGCCTTCCTCATCCACTCATGAGGTCATCTCCTTGCTTGAGGAGCTTAAACAACACATTCTCCTTCTTGAAGATGGTTTGATGATGACTATGTCACCTGAGCAACAAACCACCTTCATTGACAAAAACAATTTGCTTGTACCTCCTATCCCTCAAGAAGATGAAAATATACATTAGAAGGAGCCTCGGACTGAGCCAACTGAATCCATCCCTATCCTACAAGACAAAGGGCCCCATACTGAGTCCACTCCTGAAGTTCATGCCTCAGGTTCTCAGCCACAAGATAAGGGCAAGGCTCCTGCAACTGAAGCCAGTGATGATGATGAGGAAACTGAAGAAGAAATGGATCCTGCTCAGTTTCGCCTAGCAATGAGGAGGCCTGGATCGTCCAAGATCATCATTTAGGCAATTTTAGGCACTTGCACTTCATTTCTAGGATGGCATTTCGTAGTAGATATTTGTATCTTTTGTATTTTGACATTTCAAGTACTCTGTACTATGGATATTGGTTAACTTTAATGGTTTCTGGTTAGTTTGCTATAGTATTTCTCTATTTGATACCTCTCTTGATTTCTCATATTAATTTTTTGTGCGTGTGTTTGGATTGCATTTCTGGTATGTTGTGGTATATTAGATTGGATATTTTCTACCATTGTTGATTGATTGGATTGAACATATTGGATATATTGTATTGGATATGTTGACTGGTTGTTGATTGTATGATTTCTGATGTTGATTTCTGATATTGGATTGCTGCCATTATTTTTAAGATCATCTAATGATGACAAAAAAGGGGAGAAATGGATGTTGATTGAATAGATGTTGTTGAGATTATGTTGGAATGCCAGAAAGTATAAACTGGTAAATGTGTAAGGAGGAGTTATCCTGAAGGAGAGTTAGCACTTAAAAACTTTTTGAATGCATTAAGTGAGGGGGAGTTTTGGTTCAATTATTTTTCCTCCATCCATTGTTTTGTCATCATCAAAAAGGGGGAGATCGTTAATCTTAGTCTCTAGCTTTTGATGTTTACAAAACAAATGGATATTACTAATATCTCCTCAAAGATCTTTTCAGCTATGAAGTAAATCAGGTTCAAAGATTAAGTACAATTGAAAGAGACAAAGGGTACTGAAAGCTGTTGGACGCTTGTGAAGACTGGATCGGACGTCCGATAATCATTGCGCAACTTCGGACGCATGATGAACTAACCACCGGACGTCTGAAGGAATTAAAACATTTCCTCTAACCTCACTGACCTCGATCGGACGCAAAACATAAGAGCACCGGACGTCTGATAAATAATGCGGCACTTCAGACGCAAAGCATTGGAAGTACCAAACGTCCGAAAGGCTTGAAGAAGATCTCTCAGTTTCACTATCTGCTTTTGCACGCAAACATTGAAGGTATCGGGCATCCGAAAGAATTGAAGAAAATCTCTCAAGCTCACTGCCTACTGTTGGACGAAAGAAATAAGACTACCGGACGTCCGACACTACCAACGATTAGTTGACTCTTCAACTACCTTCTATCCGTTGGAAGCATTAATAGAAGAATTTTTTGATCTCATATAAATAAAGCATGATCAACTAGTTCAAAGTACTTTTGCACATTGAGACTACAAAAGATTTAGAGCAATCTTAGTGAGAAAATTCTCTTCAAAGAAGATTTGTACTCTTAGTTATGTGAATTTCGTATAAGCTTTTCTTGTGTGAGAAAAATACTTCAGTAGTGTAGATTTGTGAGGGTTATCCGAGTGATAGTAAAACTTCTTAACTTGACCAAGTGTGGCTTGGGGCAAGGAGGAAGTGATCATTCCTTTGTACACAAAGATTGGTTGCATTTGATCAACTTGAAGAAACTTACTCTATAAAGTAACATTCAAACTCAAGAGGAGTTTGGAATTTGGTTTGCGATTCTTTTCCTATTACTTACTGTCTTGCAAATATAAATTGCTCATCTCTTCTACTCACAAGCAATCTTGGTTTCTTGTTAACTGTTCCATTGAGTGGTCATCTAGAAAAGAGGGTAAATTTCATATTTAACCAAAAAGTGTCTCATAACCTGATTAGTTTTTTAATTTACCAAATTCACCCCCCTCTTAGGTTGTCTTCGATCCTTACACTTTTAGTTAAAACGTTCCATTTTTAGAGCTCAAACTCATGGAAAACAAGGGCATAAAACTAGGGTTTGAAATCCATTTCTCAAGTATAAGGTGGGATGCAATTGTCGAACAAAGTTAAGCAACCAAGAAACACATTAAGAGAAGTTTAAGCCTTTGGAAATCAAGATTCAAAATGAAGGGCTAATGTTCAAAGAGACCTTATATCCAACCATGAAATTAAACTCAAAACGGACCAACAATCTCAAAGAAAGGTTGAAAGTTCTTAAAAGAGTACTTTGTTTGAAACCAGAAAATTTCCAGTTTGGTGCGACACTACTTGGAAAAATCATATCTCAAGTTTCGTAAGTCCAAAATTTGAAAACTTTATACCGTTGGAAACTAGTTTCAATGCACTAAAACTCTCTAGAAGACATTTTTCCCAGACTCCAATCCAAAATTCAAATCTTAGCTCAAAGTCACTGTTCCAGATAGGACAGAGCAAAACAGGCTTGCAAATTCAGTAAATTTTGAAAATTCAAAAAAATTTATAGAAATAGAATCAGCCCTTGAAATTTATACTACTAATAGAAATTCAAATCTAGTTTCAAATATAATAAACGAAACTCAATTCGGACCTTTCTACACCAAGATACAACAGTTTTAAGAAAGCTGACTTTTAGAATCTGTTTCACGAAATTTCCAGTTTTGAAGTACTTGACAGGGTTTCAAAATGTGGTCATAAATAAAACTACACAACTCAAAATTTAGCATGGTTTGCGGCGTTGAAAACTAGATTCAAAATGCTAAATTCACTTGAAGGAACTTTCTTAAAATTCATTTTGCAAGATAGGTGAAAATGAGCTACAAATTGCAGCTATGCTTGTTTCTCGGATGAAAGCAGTGAGGAAAATCAGTCATCTTTGCCGGTTCACTATGGCTCATAGAAAATGAATTAGGTGATGCATTTTATACCGTTGGAAAGCGATCGGAGTCTAGTTTCAAATGCCGCAAACGGAACCTGATTTCAACTCCCAAACTAAAAGTTATGGGCCAAAACATGAACACTGGTCTGGTCTCCTGATCAGAAAATTTTACAGATTTGCAAACCTCACTTTCCCTTACTTTAACTCAACCAATTGAAAAGCTTTTTGGGAGATATTTAACACACATAAACATCAACATATATCAAGCATTATAGGACCAAAATAACATCAAAATTCGAAATTAACATGAGAGATTCATCCAGCCAAAATTCGGACAGCAAGCATCATCCATTCTTCAAGTTTTCTTTTCAACTTTCCAACCAAAACTAAGCCATAATCCATCAAAACAAGCATCAAACAAGCAAGTAAACATACAAAATCCTTAAGGCCTCTACTTATAAAGCCACCTTAAGTCCTCTATCTAGTGTCAAGGTTCTTGTGAACCCATCAACAACCTAAAAACTAACTAGATAGAACTAACTAACTACTATGATTTGAGAGGAAAAAGATGAGAACTTTGAGGGTTACCTTGCTTCCAAGAATGAAGACCAACCACCAGTATATAAGCTCTTAAACCACTAAAGTTCCTTCCTCCTTCAAGCCACCCTTCAAGCTTGTATGATGAACCAAGAAAAGAAGCAAGTTTGGAGTGTTTTCTTGAAGCAAAAATGGAAGACAAGGAGCTGAAATTTTTGGTGAGAAATGGGGGAGGGGAAGTCGGCCAAGAGGAGAGGAGGAAGAAAGGGTTTTGGGTGGTAGTTGGTGATTTGATGGAGTGAAAGAAAGACATGACATAAAGGTGCTTTTGTACTCAAAAGTCAACAAATGAATAGGAGGCCATTAGTGCTCCTAATTGAGCTTAATTTAACTCACTCACTTCTAATTCCTCAATTGACTTTTCTTAGTCTACTATTGATCATCCTTAATTCTCCAAGATTATAGCACTCTCGGACCAAATTTTTGTCTCGAAAAACATGTAGTCGTTATTTCTTACTAAACGAGCCGCAGAAAAATTAAATTTGCTAACGAAACGTTTTAAAATATAAAATGAAACATTGCTCCAAGCTAATAAAATTAAAATGGATGAAATGAATTAATTGGAGTAAACGAATAAATAAATAATTAAATAAATCAGTAAAATAAAATAAAAATAAGTAAAATAAAATTCGGGTCCTCACACAAGGAACAAGTAGATTAGTAGTTATTAGCTTTTTTAAGGAAACATGGGCAGTTTCATCAAGGTTAATTATGAAGAAGTGAAGATGGAACTTTTTTTTTTTTTTTTCTTAATACCAAAAGTTGGATACAGGGTTTAAGCTTTATTATATGGAAAGTTACTAACTTTATGTCTGGTGCTTTTTTTTTATCACATGCATTTTTTTTAACCGCAGAAATTTTTATTTATTCATAATAATGTACAACTCATGAGGTTCTTAAATAAGGAAAAAGCACCCTATCTAGTTCAACCATTCCTTGTACAAGTCGTGACAATCCATGAGGACGGAAAAAAGTGGAGACTTAGCTGATGCTAGTGAGTCGAGCAAGTGCGTTTGCTACAAAATTGACTTCCCGATAACCATGGAGAAAATGAAACTATCTATTCCAAGAAGTTGCCCAAATTTGGCAAACAACTTGATCAATGCGCCATGGACACGTAACTCGTTTTTAAACCACATCAAATAGAACCTTGGAGTCCATTTCGACCATAGCCTCCGTGTGACCAAGTGAAGTGCAAACTGCAAGACTCTCCAATAAAGCTCTTGCCTCAGCCACTAGATTGGTACAAAAAACATAGAATGTTGAAATCACGCCAATCACATAACCAAAATGGTCCCTGAGTATACCTCCCCCACCTGGGGGTCCAAGATTCCCAACCGAAAACCCATCCACATTTAATTTAAGAAAAGGAAATGATGGCACCTACCAGGTCAGAAACTTAAGGGATAATAAAAGAAACCATACCCATCGCAAGATGCTTCGCATCAGATTCCTTCGTATGGGACAAAGGCCAAACTTTCAAGAAGGTTTGAATTTCAGCGAGAATATGAGATAGAGGAGAGTAGCTGGGATGATAACACCTTCAAAAAATTGAAGATTCCGTGCCTTCCAGATTCCCCAACAAACAATCGATGACAAAAATTGTAGGAGATAACTAGCCGCAGAAGAACTCGAAGCATTAACCCAAAAGCCCTGTAGCCGGACTAGAATATCAGCATGACGTGTGTTGGGAATATCCAGTAGATGCTCAAAAAAATCCAAACTTCCTCTACTAGAGGACATGTTGAAAAAGATGCAACTTGGGCAAAAAGAACATTTCGAGGGCATATTATAGTCCAAGCTTTTGAGAACATCGGCCAATGGAATAGCATTATTCAGATGTCTCTACATAAAAATCGAAACTCTTAAAGAAATTCAAGAACTCCAAATGTATCTCCTGGGGACCATTGTCGGTTTCTTTTGTCGAATAATGTTCAAAGCAAATGAAACAGAAAATCGACTAGAAGCTATAGGGCACAACACAAGCTCATCCTTCATATCAATAAACAAGAAATCTACTTTATGCTGGCTTGTTGGGCTCTAGAAATGTATGGTTGCAAAGCGTCGAGGTGCCACACCCCGTTATTGCAAAAATTGGAAATTTGAGCCTTCAGAAAAGGGAAGATTGACAAATTAGTAGCGAAAGGCCCCTCACCCAGCCAATTCTCAAACCAAAAGGATGATGATCCATCTCGAACAAGTAGGCGTGTATTGTCTTCCACTACATGCTTAGAGCGCATCATTCTCCGCCAAATCCGTGAGTCAGAGTGATAGAGGTTAATTAAAGAGATGTGGTCAGCACCTCTGACATACTTTGAAGCCATGAAATTAGCCCAAAAAGAATTTTTGGAACGAAATTTCCACCAAAGCTTACAACCAAATGCCAGCTGAACATCTTCAAGTTTTCGAAATCCTAGGTTGTTTTCTTCCACAGGATAGCATAATTTATCCCAAGAGAGCCAATGGTGTTTAGGTTCCCTGTCTGATGAACCCCAAAAAAATCTGGATATTAATTGTTCAACTGATGCAATACCTGTTTCGGACGATCTAGGACTGCCATTATGTACAAAGGAATTGCAGCCAACACGTGTTTAATTAGAATCATTCTCCCGCCAATGGTTAAAAGCTTCTCCCTCCATCCAGCAAGACGCCTCTTGAGTTTATCAACAAGAGGCTAGAAATATACCGATTTTGTTCTTCCTTTAAATAGTTTGCATCCCAAATAATCTATTGGGAGATGTTTACAAACCATACCCACAATAGAAGATACTGATCTTGCCTTAGCCCTTGTGCACTTTTCAGAGAGGGCAAAGAAGCTCTTTGCTTTATTCACCCTCTGATCTGACCCTCGCTCATATAAAACTAGAAAGTCCATCAAGCCTCTCAGCGACTTCCTATCAGTCCTAGTGAAAATCATAACGTCATTTGCAAAACTTAAATGAGAGACTTGTAAACATCCGCGCAGCAGCCCATAACTCGCTATCTTCCCAGCCATGATCAGGTGATTAAGTCCCCAACTAGGTGCTTTCGATGCTAAGATAAACAATACGGCGATAGCGAATCTCCTTGCTTAAGACCCCTAGAAGTTTGAAAAAATCTACACGGCCATTTATTGATGTGCAAAGAGAACCAACTTGCAGCTAAATTATTCAGAATAAGAGCGATAAAGTGGGAATGAAAGCCGAATTTTTCCAGCAATTTTCACAAAAAGAACCAAGAAACTCTGTTAAATGCCTTTATCATATCCAACTTAAAAATAATGTTATTTTTCCACACCTTCTTGTCCAACGAATGTACCATTTCCTAGGCCAACAATATGTTATCTGAAATTTTCCGACCTCGAACAAAAGTGGATTGCTCTTGTGATATTAAAGATGTCAACAAAGGTTTCAAGCAATTACTTAGCACTTTAGTAAAAACTTTATTAATAAAAGGGCATAAGCTAATTGGCCTGCAAAGGAGCAACAATTAGCGTGTTTGTAATGGATTTAGAGATTGGAACTCCAGTGAAGAACTCCTTAATAACATTGACCACATCATGGGCCAATAAGTCCCAACAATGATGGGACAAAACTCCCGAAAATCCATCTGCACCTGTTGCACTCTCTCCATCCAACCCAAACACCGTTTTGTGACGCTCTTCTTCAGACACGATTCGAACCAGACCCTCATTTTGTTGTGGTGTGATCATACAAGGAATATGCTAAAGGAGTTGTTGAGCAGCAATTGCCTCGGCAAGTTCATCCTCAAAATTCAGTGGATCCTTTGATAACAAGGTTTGAAAAAAGATCACTCCTTCAGTTGCTATTGCATCACAATCGTCAATCAATATTCCTTGAGAGTTTTTAATATGATTGATAGACAACTGGGCCCTCTTTTTCCTAAGGTATGAATGAAAAAACTTTGAGTTAGGCTCGCCCTCCTTTAACCACTTAACTCTCATCTTCTGCTTCCAAAAAAACTCCTCATTTTCTAAAGCCTGAAGAAGGACTGCTTGAGCTCGGCTCCATTCAAGAGGGGCTGCATCTATGTTCTGCGACTCAAGTTGGATTTCTTTCTGAGCAAAGATTTTCCTCTGCTAGTGCCACATCGTCAAAAATATTACTAAAACTATCTCTATTCCAATTCTGCAAAACATCGTTTTAATCATTTCAATTTTCCTGCCAAGGCATACATCCCATATCCTTTAATCGGCAAACTCCAATTTTGACGAATGAGCTCCATAAAGGTGGGATGATTAGTCCACATGCGCTGAAACTTAAATGATTTTGGACCTGGCCGATGAGGATTACCAAACAAGCAGAGTAAAGGTGAATGGTTCGAAACTGCATGATTGAGATGGTGGCATAGAGGCTCGGGAACTACTGTTCCCACTCACTATTATACAGAATTCGATCACGCCTCTTCCATATCCTTCGCCCATTACGATTACCAGACCATGTAAACTTCCACTCACCTGTGCCTGTTAAGCGAACAACTACTAATGAAAGCATTAAAATCTGCAATTGCACCAAGGTCCTGGGGAGAATACCCTAAATATTCATCCAGTGAAGAGACAACATTGAAATCTCCTCCCAAGAGACATGGCCGCTGCCCAATAATATGTTTTATTTCAGATAAGATGGTCCAAAGTTCATGTCAATCACGTCTTGTGCACTTCGCATAGACAAAGGTGCAAAAAAAGATAACTGGAGATGACTCATGCGTAACAGCTAAATGAAGAGACTGCTCTCCATTACTAATCACATTCACAGCAAAAGAAGACTTCCAACAAACCCAAATTTTGTTTGATATATTAAAAAGGCCCAAATGAAATCCAAATTTTGCCACAAAATCAAAAAGAACAGAAGAGTCAAGCATAGGTTCCACAATTACCAAAAAGGAAATCGAATGCAACCATAGCAGTTTTTAAGTCTGTGAGAAGTTGCCCGACCTGCTACATCTCGTGCATTACATATGGTTACTCTAATCATTAAACAGAGGGAGAGAGTATAGCTTGAGAAGCCTTGACGGCTTGTTGAGTAAGAATTGTCCATGGTTGTCATAAGTATCGTCTTTTCCTCGCCCGTTTTGTTTGATTTTGTTGCCTTAACATCTCTGGATTTGGCAAGCTTCCCGGAGGCGGAAAAGGAGTCATCCTTGGATCCATCTGGGCTTTGAAAGCGTGCAAATCAGCAAGATGATTGCCAAGATTTGTCGGCTCATCCATATCCGAAACCTAATAAAAAATCGAAGCCCGTTGATTAGAATTCAGTTTCTTTGCTAGTCGCCTTGTCTGATCGAGTTGACAGTCATCGTAAAAAGAGAGAGAGAAAGAGGTGGCTTGTTGCGATCAACATCATGAATAATCACCGTCATTTGATCGCAGCATTCCTGCTACTTTGTTCAGCAGCGAAGCCAGAATCATTCGAGATGACAGCAGCAGGTTCCAATGCAACGAAGCATGACTTACTTGCTGTTTTTGTTCAACTGATAACCCAAAAGAACTCGGGAGGAAACTGAGGGCCTATTTGTTGCGGCGAACACCATGATTGACATCAGGAAAATGATCACTGCATCCCTGCGGTTCTTGTTCCGCTGATATGCCAGATGAGTTCAAATGCAATCTCTCCTTGGCAATCCATATCTTATCTTCTTGAACTTTTGAGTGATGTGTTGCATTGTTTTTGGGGGCCTGATCTGTCCTATTCTCCACAAAGTTTCCATAGCTATGACAACAGTCGGGGCGATGACCTAGCTTTTGGCACAAGGAACAAAAGTCTGACAGATTATCATATTCTACATTCTGCCAAAATCTTGAAGCTCCATGTCCAGTCCAAAGCCTATCTAGGAGGGTCTGTCGTACATCCACCTCAACACAGAATTGCGCTACACTAGGATGGTTAAGAGTGATGGTAGAAGCTGTTGGGTTTTAGGGATACTACGCAGCGGAAAAATAAAAATTTTTCCCTAAAACCATCCAGGAATCACCCTAGATTTTACGTATGATGTACTAAAGGTAGGGTTTTAGGATTACCTTAATCCAAGCGGCGTCTCCCAGCAGCGTTGTTTGAGGATGGTCAGCCCTTAAGCAGTCCAATCGTCCTGCCTCTACTGATATCCACGCTAGAGCAACCCTGGATCGTCTCACGAACTATGTGTGGAAGAGAAAAAGGTACTAGCCTTTTTACTCCTTTCAAACGTATATTTTTTCTCTCTCTCTCGTATGTGACGCTCACACTCTGTATCTGTATATCAGCTAACGCCCCAACACCATTGGAGAAAGAGAGAGATATATGATTAGCTAGAATGATGAGTCTTCTTGTTTGATTCAAAGTCAAAACAATAAGACTTCTCATCACACCAGACTCTATCTATCATTATCTGATAGATAAGAGATAACCATTTACTCTTATCTGCTCAAAAAGGCCTGGGATTAATTTTCCTTTAAAATTAAACCCCGATTATTTACATAGTTTCAATCCAGGATTAAATCTCTATTGCGTGTGACCCAATAGGTCCCGAATGCATTGGTAATAATTATGGCTTAATAATTAGATAAAATAAACAACTTTATTTTATCATAACTTATAATAAATAATTAATCCATAATTATAAATCACGAGCGGTGTCTAGCAACACATCGCGATTACCCAATTATTCGGAATTAGTCAAGGGAATTTGACTTAACCTTTCCGTGAAAAATTACCGTGTAATTATTATCCTTTCACCAAAGATATCCAATTAGTCAGGAATAAGGAATAAGTGCCAATTCCCTGATGACTAATTAAATTTTCTAGTTCCCGAAATTTACCCTTAATTAGGTTAAATTGAAGACATTCTTCAATTTACCTAATAGTCGACTTTAGGGTTAATTTCTCACTAGTGGTCAACCGGATATCAACTCCTTCTATCAGAGTGGTAAATCCTATCTCAATCACCCATTTTCTTTACATGCTTCACACTACATCCAACTTCTACACTTTAAGGCACTCACGAAGAGTAACAAGTAATTAGAGTCAAAATGTAGCGATTCACACTCAAGATATTATGGTGATCTCAAGTCGTAGGATCACTTACACAATTTTTCACTAGAGATACACCATTGACACTAGATAGATATCCTAACGGGATCTCTAAACGGATCAATCCAATGCATTTGTACTTTCCAAATCATCTACACATTAGCCTAGGTATCAACATACCATAGTTGATGAGAACAACCACTAATTACATTAATTATAGGCTAACTGTGTACTAGTTTTACCGTACTAAAGATGTCCTATTTCATTAGTACTATAACTAGGGAATTTTAAGAATATTACTATAAAAGCGATTGATATCTCATAGTCATCAACTCTTGTGACTACCATCACATTAGTAAACATTCTAAGGACTTTATCAGTTATATCTAATATTTAACAGATAAATAAGAAGTTATTAAAATACAAAACATATAATTTAGGAATGTATAAAATAAAACCAAATACATTGTTTTAGGGCATACATTCCAACAATCTCCCACTTGCACTAAAACACATTATCCATGTTTTTCATCCCATAAGATAATACATGACATCATGCTTCTTTTGAGGAAGAACTCTAGTAAGAGGATCAGCTATGTTATCCTCTGTGGAGACTCTCTCTATCTTTACATCATTCCTAGCAACGATTTCTCTAATCAAGTGAAATCTCCTAAGCACATGTTTGGATCGCTGATGAGACCTAGGTTCCTTGGCTTGAGCTATAGCTCCATTGTTATCACAGTACAAAGTGACCGGATTAACAATGGTTGGAACCACACCAAGTTCAGTTACGAACTTCTTGATCCAAACTGCTTCCTTAGCTGCTTCCGCGGCCGCAATGTACTCAGCCTCTGTTGTAGAATCTGCTGTGGTGTCTTGTTTGGAACTCTTCCAACAGACAGCACCTCCATTAAGAGTAAAAATGAAGCCTGACTGTGATTTACAATCATCCTTATCTGATTGAAAACTCGCATCAGTATAGCCTTTGAGCTCTAACTCACCCTTTCCATATATTAAGAACAAATCTTTGGTCCTTCTTAAGTACTTAAGAATGTTCTTAATGGCTATCCAATGACCCTTACCTGGATTAGCTTGAAATCTGCTTGTGACACTCAGAGCATAGGAGACATCAGGTCTTGTACATAACATAGCATACATAATTGATCCAATTGCTGAAGCATATGGAACATTGTGCATCTTTTCAGTCTCAACTTGTGTCTTTGGACACATGTTTTTAGAAAGGCTTATACCATGAGTCATAGGTAAATTACCCCTCTTAGACTGATCCATGCTAAACCTTTTTAGCACTTTCTCTATGTATGTAGATTGTGAAAGACCCAGTAGCCTTTTAGATCTATCCCTATAGATCTTAATGCCTAATATATAGGCCACTTCTCCTAAATCTTTCATGAAAAAGTTCTTCGACAACCAACCCTTTATCGATTGTAACATCGGTATATTGTTTCCCATTATTAATATGTCATCTACATATAAAATAAGAAAAACAATCGAACTCCCACTAACTTTCTTATACACACAAGGTTCATCCGGATTCTTGAGAAATCCAAACTCTTTGATCGTCTCATCAAATTGGATGTTCCAACTCCTAGATGCTTGCTTAAGTCCATAAATAGACTTTTGTAACTTACATATTTGACTAGGATTTGTAGATGTAAAACCTTCAGGTTGTGTCATATACACATCCTCATGCAATGTCCCGTTAAGGAACGCGGTCTCTACATCCATTTGCCAAATCTCATAGTCATGATATGCTGCTATGGCAAGCAATATCCGAATGGATTTAAGCATAGCTACTGGTGAGAAAGTTTCATCGTAATCGATTCCCTCTTTCTGCTTGTAGCCTTTGGCTACCAATCTAGCTTTATAGGTAACCACATTACCATCCATGTCAGTCTTCTTCTTGAAGATCCATTTACACCCTACAGGTTTTATCCCTTCAGGTGGATCAACTAAGGTCCACACCTTATTGTCATACATGAAATTTATTTCGGAATTCATGGCTTCTAACCATTTAGAGGAGTCTGGATTACTTATTGCCTCTTGGTAGGTAGTAGGTTCGTCATCTTGAATGACTAGAACATCATTGCTATGGCTCACAAGAAATTGGTATCTTTTGGGAGTTGAGCGTGTTCTTACTGACCTACGAAGCCCTTGTGTATTAACAGCTTCAGTATCTATCCCATCATTATGTGGTTGAAGCTGTTCTTCATGAGATCGTTCAATGTTTGTTGGATGATCCTGAATTTCTTCAAGATCTATTCTACTCCCACTGCTTCTTTCTAGAATGTATTCTTTCTCTAGAAAAATAGCATGTTTTGAGACAAACACTTTTTGCTCAATTGGATTGTAGAAATAGTATCCTATAGACTCTCTTGGATACCCTACAAACAAACATTTGTCAGATCTAGGTTCATGCTTGTCTGACTCTGCCCTCTTCACATAAGCTGGGCAGCCCCAAACCTTCATATAAGACAGATTTGGTTTCTTTCCTTTCCATATCTCATATGGTGTGGAGTCGACAACTTTAGTGGGTACTCTATTAAGAGTGTAAGAGGCTGCATCTAATGCAAATCCCCAAAACGATTTTGGGGCACTTGAGTGGCTCATCATAGAACGAACCATATCCAATAAGGTTCGGTTTCTCCTTTCAGATACACCATTTAACTGTGGTGTACCTGGAGGAGTCCATTGTGGAACTATTCCATTATCCTTTAAATAAACTCCAAACTCGTCATTTAAGTATTCTCCACCACGATCAGATCGTAGTATCTTAATACTTTTATTGGTTTGTTTTTCTACTTCATTCTTGAATTCCTTAAACTTTTCAAAGGATTCAGATTTGTATTTCATTAAATACACGTAACCATATCTCGAATGGTCATCTGTGAAGGTGATGAAGTATGAAAAACCTCCTCTAGCAGTGATCGACATTGGGCCGCATACATCAGTATGTACTAGCCCAAGTAAATCACTGGCCCGTTCCTCCTTTCCAGTGAAGGGCATTTTGGTCATTTTGCCAAGTAAACAAGCTTCGCACGTGTCATATGATTCATAATCAAATGAATCCAAGTATCCATGTTGGTATAACTTGGAGATGCGTTTTTCATTTACATGTCCAAGCCTACAGTGCCAGAGGTAGGTTTTATTTAGTTTATCTGTTCTCATTCTTTTTTCACTCACATTGAGAATTTGATGATCAAGATCTAGAATATATAAACCGTTATTCCAACTTCCAGAACCATAAAACACACCATTTTTAGAAAAAGAACAACATTTATTCTCCTGGGTTATCCGAAACCCATTTAAATCCAAACAGGAAATAGAAATGATGTTTGTAGTAAGTGCTGGAACACAATAACAATTTAACAATTCTAAAATCAATCCACTGGGTAAAGTGATATAATAAGTCCCTACAGCTAAAGCAACAACTTTTGCTCCATTGCCCACACGTAGGGTGACTTCTCCTTTTCCCAGCTTTCTACTGTCCCTTAGACCCTGCATAGATGTGCAAATGTGAGAACCACATCCGGTATCTAATACCCAAGAGTCTGATTTGGAAGTAGACACATCAATCTCAATCATATATGTACCTGATGATGAAGCTTCAGCAGGCTTCTTTTGCTTCAGGCTCTCTAAGTATGACTTGCAGTTCCTTTTCCAATGTCCAGTTTGATTACAATGGAAGCAGGTTGCTTTGGACTGGTCCGCCTTTGCCTTTTTGGGCTTTTGGGTGGGCTTATTTTTGGATTTCTTAAATCCCTTTTCTTGTCTCTTCCTCTTCTTAGAGGAAGTAACGACAAGCACACCTGTAGAGCCTTTTCCCTTTTTGATTTCTTTCTCAGCAGTTTTCAGCACATTCAACAATTGAGGCAAAGTGTGCTGCAGATTATTCATCTGATAGTTCATAACAAACTGTGAGAAAGAATCTGGCAGAGATTGGAGCACTAAATCAACATTCAGCTCCTGATCCATCTTAAAGCCTAATTCGGCCAATTTTTCAATTAGCCCAATTATTTTTAAGACATGCGGAGCAACAGGTGCTCCCTCTGCCATCTTGCACCTGAACAATTCTTTAGAGGTATCATATCTAACCGTCCTTGATTGTTGTTCAAACAACTCTCTCAGGTGTTGTACAATGTCATACGCCCCCATGTTCATGTGCTGCTGCTGAAGCTGAGGAGTCATGGAAGCTATCATGATACATGAAGCTTCCCTATTGTCATCCTTATGTTTCTTATAAGCATTTCTAACAGCAGCAGGTGCAGTAGGTTCAGGCTCTTGAGGCATTGGACCATCAAGTACATACTCAATTTTCTCATGAGTGAGAACGATAAGGACATTACGATGCCAATCAAGAAAGTTCGTATCGTTGAGTTTGCAATCAGTAAGAATAGTACGAAGACTCAAATTGTTACTCATTCTACAACAAAATGAAAGATAGAATTTGTTAGAAAAATGTTTTGTTTAATAAAATCATAAAAACTTCAAAATTATGATTTTATTTCCACTATTTTTTTTTTCAAATCAATTACCCTCTAAAATTGAATCGGGAATTTCTAAAATTCCATAGTGGCTAGGATCCTATCTTAATTTATTTCGACCTTGAGTGTGTCCCAACAAATCGAAAATAATTATGAAAGGTAGGTACTTTTACCAATTACAACTTATTGTAATTCCTAGATCAGTTGGGTGTCAACTCTTGACTTTAAATCTCTATGAATCAACCCAACACTTGCCTCTAAAATTAATGATTTTGAGTGAATCCCAACAAATCATAATTTTAGCTAAATCAAACCCATCATTCTTGAGAACATTTCTCATAGGAAAAACACGTAATAAGTAAGGCAGCCTTGGGTGAATCCCAACAAGCTAGCACTTAATAACTACTCTTGTTTTATACTATAATGATGGAAGGCATTTTATTGATTTAATATTATAGTTGAGGGATTTGTCTCTTTTTCCAAAAATATTTTAAAAAAATTTTTTGAAAAAATTGCTCATTTGGTCTCACCAATAAACATGCATATAACCATATCAAACTTATAAACATGAATTTAAATCGTGGATGGTTGTGGATATTCCTAAACTAATTTCCCCGGCCATTAGGAAAATTAGCATGAGACTAAAATCTTTAATACCGAGACGAACTCCTTCGTTGTAGTATGCATCGTTTCTTCTTTTCAAAGTTACAATTTCTGTATAAATTATATAAATTCCTATCATCTATACCTATCTATTGTACATTACAAATAGTATAGAAGAAACCCCGAGTTACATTCGGGGGGAATTTAGATGAGAAAAGAAATTACAATTAGAAAATAAGAAAGGCAGGACACGCAGGCCCTATTTTAAAATTAATTACAACCATTCAAACCTAGAATGATTGTAACCATCCAAAATACCACAATCATATTGCGTACTATATCCACAACCATCCACCATGCATTTTCACGATTTAAACAACTTTAAATAAAAGAAAAGCATGTAAAATAAGCAATCTCAATTCATGGATTAATTGGATTTAATTCCTAAGGTCCCAAACAAATTTTGGGTCCATGCATACGCAAGAAATATTGGTAAAATTAAATTTTATTAGGTCAACTTTATCCTCAACTAATTTGAGGAAAAAATGGGAAAATAATTCAAATTAATCAAATTAGTGCTAAATTAATTCCCAACCTAATAATATATGAAATAAATGATTCCATAACTCATTTTAACAATTGAAATGGGATTTAATTCAGAAGATTGCCAAAAGTTCAAAACTTCAAGATTTAGGAAAAAAAAATTTTAGTTTCCTAAACCACTCTTGCAATCGTTTTCTAGAATCACTGGCTACCACCACTGGCCACCATTTCTACTGTCACCATTACTGGGTTCTGCACTTATCACCAGTGGCAACGGCTCCCAGCAGTAGCTCCCAGGTGGTCGCAACAATGGAGCTCAGCTACAGCAGCAACCTGCTGCAACTTTTCCTTGCATAGGTTGCTGCTGCAATTTGCAGCAGTTTTGATGCATTCTCATGCCTTAAAAGCTCTTGGTTTGCTTACCTAGCAACCACCAAGAGCTATAGCAACTTTCCACCACCACCAAGGAAGCCTCCCATGGCCTCACATAGCAGCGGCAGCAAGCGGCAGCCCTTGGAAGATCGCTGGCAGCAATCGCTCGGCTGCAACACCAAGGTACATAGTATTCCCGTGCCTGATTGCTGCTGCTTTTGGTCGCCTGTTTGCTGGATAGCGGAGCTACCACCGCAACAGCCACCACCACTGGAGTCTCCACTGACCACCAGTGGCAGCGACTCCTAGTAGCAGCCATCGGAGGTCATGGGCAGCAACCGTGAGGAGGCTGCTGTGCCCTTGCCGATGTCTGCAGCAAATTTGCTGCGCTTTTGTCCCAGAGAGCTCATAGCTCTTCTACCCAGCAACCACCACCAGGCGTACAATCTCCCACTGCCACCAAGGAAAGCCACCATGGCCTCACATGGCAGCAGCAGCTGGCGGCAGCCCTTGCAGCCGCAACATCGCAGCAGCCGCAGGTTTGCAGACGAAACTTGCTATGTCGGGTTCTTTTTTTTTTTTTTCTTTTTGTTCAATGATCATCCTGCAACTTTTGCAGATGATCAACTATGACCATGGGTGATGCAAATCCATGAAAGAAGGAAAAAAATAGGTGCTTATGATGTCCGCAGCTTCCAAAGCTTCGTGTGCATAACGCAGTTTTCAAAAGCTTTCTTGAAAAACCCTTTTTTTTTTGTTTTGAAAAACCAAAAACAATTCTTCCATAATTCCGCATATTAATTAAATCCAACCAGTAATATTAATCAATGAATCCAAAATTGCTTAAAATCATACGTAAAATTCTTAGGGATGGCTCTGATACCACTGTTGGGTTTTAGGGATACTACGCAGCGGAAAAATAAAAATTTTTCCCTAAAACCATCCAGGAATCACCCTAGATTTTACGTATGATGTACTAAAGGTAGGGTTTTAGGATTACCTTAATCCAAGCGACGTCTCCCAGCAGCGTTGTTTGAGGATGGTCAGCCCTTAAACAGTCCAATCGTCCTGCCTCTACTGATATCCACGCTAGAGCAACCCTGGATCGTCTCACGAACTATGTGGTGAAGAGAAAAAGGTGCTAGCCTTTTTACTCCTTTCAAACGTATATTTTTTCTCTCTCTCTCTCGTATGTGACGCTCACACTCTGTATCTGTATATCAGCTAACGCCCCAACACCATTGGAGAAAGAGAGAGATATATGATTAGCTAGAATGATGAGTCTTCTTGTTTGATTCAAAGTCAAAACAATAAGACTTCTCATCACACCAGACTCTATCTATCATTATCTGATAGATAAGAGATAACCATTTACTCTTATCTGCTCAAAAAGGCCTGGGATTAATTTTCCTTTAAAATTAAACCCCGATTATTTACATAGTTTCAATCCAGGATTAAATCTCTATTGCGTGTGACCCAATAGGTCCCGAATGCATTGGTAATAATTATGGCTTAATAATTAGATAAAATAAACAACTTTATTTTATCATAACTTATAATAAATAATTAATCCATAATTATAAATCACGAGCGGTGTCTAGCAACACATCGCGATTACCCAATTATTCGGAATTAGTCAAGGGAATTTGACCTAACCTTTCCGTGAAAAATTACCGTGTAATTATTATCCTTTCACCAAAGATATCCAATTAGTCAGGAATAAGGAATAAGTGCCAATTCCCTGATGACTAATTAAATTTTCTAGTTCCCGAAATTTACCCTTAATTAGGTTAAATTGAAGACATTCTTCAATTTACCTAATAGTCGACTTTAGGGTTAATTTCTCACTAGTGGCCAACCGGATATCAATTCCTTCTATCAGAGTGGTAAATCCTATCTCAATCACCCATTTTCTTTACATGCTTCACACTACATCCAACTTCTACACTTTAAGGCACTCACGAAGAGTAACAAGTAATTAGAGTCAAAATGTAGCGATTCACACTCAAGATATTATGGTGATCTCAAGTCGTAGGATCACTTACACAATTTTTCACTAGAGATACACCATTGACACTAGATAGATATCCTAACGGGATCTCTAAACGGATCAATCCAATGCATTTGTACTTTCCAAATCATCTACACATTAGCCTAGGTATCAACATACCATAGTTGATGAGAACAACCACTAATTACATTAATTAGAGGCTAACTGTGTACTAGTTTTACCGTACTAAAGATGTCCTATTTCATTAGTACTATAACTAGGGAATTTTTAGAATATTACTATAAAAGCGATTGATATCTCATAGTCATCAACTCTTGTGACTACCATCACATTAGTAAACATTCTAAGAACTTTATCAGTTATATCTAATATTTAACAGATAAATAAAAAGTTATTAAAATACAAAACATATAATTTAGGAATGTATAAAATAAAACCAAATACATTGTTTTAGGGCATACAGAAAGCCCAGAGACGCGGCAACTTGAAGCAAATTGCAGCTGTAGTTGGGACACGTGTTCGATTCTTATTAGCATAGTTAATAGTTTGTTAGAAATTAATAGCTTTATAAGCAGGCATGTCTGCTTCATGGAGCTCAGACTTGGAGTTTTGAATTCAGATTTGCTGTATTAACGTGAGGAGCAATTCTCACTTTCCCTCTCAAATTTTCCTTCAAATTCTTCTACCTTCTTAGCTAAACCCATTATCTCTGTTCTTGTAATTCGTTTCCAGAATTCAATTGATGAAAGCTGAAGTTCATTCGTTCACTATTCCATTGATTCATTGTTAATTGATTTCATTCCATTAAGCTTGATTTATTTTGCTTCCTGCAAATTCTGGTTCCTCTGGTTTCTGGACCATAACATCCATTTAAAGACCCTCATTACAAACCCTTGCAAAGTCCAGGCTCCTCTCAACCAGCATTGCAAGTAGTCTTCTTCGAGTTCAAATCGGATAAAGACATGGCGATGATCGATTAACCCTAGCGAAAAGGTACCTTGAAACCCAACCGCCTGAAAATCTTGCCGCAAAGCTTCCATACTTGGTTTTCCTTTAGAAAATTTTCCAACCAATAAATAAAAAAAAAGGCTTGGAAAGGTTCTGGATATCATCTTCAGTTTAAAAAACTGTTGTTTTCCCCCTAAAGGTAGAAGGTTTGTGGACAATTGAAGACCATTGAGACGAAAGAATAAAGGCTTTAGAGAGATTCAAAGATACTCTTTGCGGGTGTTGTGAAATAATGTTAGCAAAAGACTTCGTGAGAGTGGGAGCTTGCCCTCGAATTGACGGTTGAAGGGCCGTTGAAGCAGCCATTAGAGATATCTAGTGCTATCCGCAGGAACTACAAATATTAAAAATAATTTAAATTTCAAAATAAAGTATGAATTTAGATATTGAAATTTATGTCACGTATTATGTAGGAATTTAGAAATTTGAATTGCATTAATAGATAATCATCTATCAAATTTGTTAAAGAATAAAATAATTCAATAATAAAAAAAAATGGCATATGTTAGATTATTAGAGATCTTCAAAAACATATGAATTGGTAAATAATATATAGTATATATTACTCCAGAAACAGAAAAGGGGAGGCTGACTAGTTGAAGTGCTAGGTGCGTGGTGTCTAATGGGCCCTAAAGTTTTTCCTGAGATTTGGATGACGTAGGGATCAAGTAGTACAAAAGAACTCTGGGCTTGCCGTGTCCAGCTCCCTTGAAATGACGAGTTGTGTAATGTTGTCAGGCTTTGTGCATAAAAATAGTATTAAAAAATGCATTAGAAAGAGAGATGAGATTACGTTTCCATTTTGACACTTTTGCAATTTGATTTCTGAATTTTAAAATTATAAAAAAAGGACAAATATGGAAAGAATGTTAGGCTTAGAAGTTGAGAGAGTGTAAATATAATAAGTACATATACAATATAGCTCCGCAACCAAAAGACCATTGTTTCCAACAAATAATTTCTAAATCTGCTTGAACTAATTAGATTATTCGTTTTTGGGGGTGTTTTTGAAATATTTTAAAATATTTTATTATTTTTGGAGCTGTATTTGATATGGTATTTTTGGAGTTATTTTTATCTGTGTATTACTATAGTATTATATATAAAAAACTTATTTTTCAAAAAAATGAAGAATCCAAATAGCTGTATTAAAAACAAACATTGACATTTATATTCAAAAAAATTAGTAGGTTGAATATGCTTATAAAAATAAGGATTTAAATTCTTAAAAAAAATGAACATGTTGTTCATATGCAGTTATGTCATTTAGCTAATAGTTATTTTTTTGAACCAAGGGTTATGAGTAGTGAATAAGTTTTTTTTTTTTTCCATTTTTACAATCTTAATAATAACTATCAAGATGTATGAGTCATCATTTTATTCAAGCTAGTACTTTTGCACAAGATATAAAATAAGTTTAGGATTTAGGAAGCACTATTTGTGAAGAGAGAAAAAGACATAATTTTTATTTATGACTTTGACAACAATATTTTGTAAACAAGAAATTATAAGCATATATATGACAAATATAAGTGCATAAGCTTGTGTTAGTGTTGACAATCAAACGACTTCAAGAAAAGGTTAAGAAAGACCTTTAGCCTTTAGAAAAAGTTTTTAGATTTACATCTATCTTTGAATTCAAACTTAATTTTTAAATACAATTGATTCAAGAAAAATGTAAAGCATAAAACTATTTTAAGAAAATGCTGACAATTTCAAAAATAATTTTAGTACCTAAAAGTTGTTGCATTTGGGAATCGTATTCATATGCAAATGGCATTAGTTAATACTAGTGATATGGAAATATAGCAAGTGACATTATAGTTGATTAAAATGTCATAAACAATAACATCAGGATAAAACAATCTTAACAATTGTGCAATACAATATAAGGAAGCATCTATGTGTGTAACTTATGTTTTTTGTTCTATTTATATGGTGAAATGGGTATATTTATAAACAAAGTATAGCTTAAGTTAACTTGGTTTGTTTTTTAGAATGGTTACACATAAAAACCTAAAGAAAGACATTGAAAAAGTATAAAAGTATCACAAGATTTACTTGTTTTTACCCCAAAGGAAAGGGGTAAAAATGATGAACCACCTATTATTCTATCTTTCCATTTAATTTGAAGATCTACTTACTTAAAATTTAGTCTCTCCAACACATATAGACTACTTGTTCTTAACAATCAATGCTTCTTTGACTTTGATCTTCTTTTTTTTTTTTAAATAGTGTTAAGGTAATAGGTGTAAGGTCCAAAGACAACCTAAGAGGGGGGGTGAATTAGGTTGACTAAAGTTTTAATCAAATTTATGCAATTTTTTGCTTAATAAAAATTTACCTTCTTTTCTAGTAATGATCAATCAAGTAGATTAGAAGAAGAGAGCAATATTGATTCGAAAAACAAGTATAGATAAACAATGAGAATTTTATTAAACAAAAAAGAATAAGATAGAATATCAAACCGATTGTCTACCAAGCTTTCCTCAAACTTGAAGACTAATCACTAGGTTGAGCAACTTCTCTTTGATGAAAGATGATCAACTAGATGTACAATGGAGGGAGCACTTCCTCCTTGCCCTAAGCTACACTTAGTCAAGCTAAGAAGTTTTACAAACACTCAGATAACCCTCAACAAAGCTACACTATTGAAACTTTCAACCACAAGAGAAATGCTCACAAGAAATTCACACCACTTGGTAAAACAAATATAGTTTTGGACACTATTTTCTAGCTAAAATATCTCTTGAGATCTTGTAAACAAAGTGTGCAAAAGTTATTATCTGATTCAGAATCGTTTGTATTTAAAGGGAACCAAAAATGGGCTTCATTAATACTTCCAACGGATAGAAAGCAGATGAAGAGTCAACTAGCCGTTGGGGCTGTCGGACGTCCGACGGCTTAGTCATCGTCCGATCCCATCGTCTGAAAATCAGTCAAGTTGTTGTTCGGACGTCCGATGGGATTTTATCGTCCGAGTTTCTGTGTCCGAACGTCGTCCAGAGAGTTATCAAATCTTTGTGAAATTTTTAGGACGTCCGATGAGATTGATGTGCGTCCGAAGCATGCATCCGATCCTTCAGGACGTCCGATACTTCCTTACGAGCGTCCGACAGAGTTTCCTTCTTGATGTTCTTCATCCTTTCGGACGTCCGATCCTGACTATTTGAGCGTCCGACAGCTTCAGCATACTTAGTCCCCTTTCAATTGCACTTGTTCATGGAATCAAACAACTTCAAAACTGAAAGTATATCTTGAAGAAATATTAGTATCATCCATTTGTTTTGTAAACATCAAAAGATAGGGATCAAGATCAACATTCTCCCCCTTTTTGATGATGACAAAACAATGGATGGAAGGAAGGAAAAAGATTGAGCATATGAGCATAGACTCCCCCTCACTCATTGCAACCAAACTTATAATTTCAGAATAACTCCCCCTAACACATAGCATCCATTTCTCCCCCTTTTTGTCATCATAAGATGAGAGTAATACCCAACAACCATAATCCAACAATAATAACAGAGAATCCAATATTCAAAACAAAACAGAGAAATGATACCAGAATTCAGCAATACCAACATACCAACACATCACAGAGAGATTAGCAAATCATCGTTGGATCAGAATAGTTCTTTTCTCTCCCTTTTTGACACCATACAAATTCAGTAGTATTCAAAAATATCAGCGAAAACACAGATCAAAGTATCAGAAATATCAAAAGAAAAAAAAAATATTGTGAACAAGAATCACTGCAATGATTAACAAAATCTCCTATTTGTTAAAGTTAGCATCATGTCTAACTATCCACATGCATTTCATGCCTCTTCTCATATTCTTTCTCACATAACAATCACTTTTCATGTGACCTTTTTGACAACAAAAATTACACATAACCAAAGAGTTATCTACATGAACAGGTTTAATAAATCTTACTTGTCTTCTCCTATGGATAACAAATTCGTTGGAATTAGAATTCAACCTATTCTTTTGAAAACAGACTTGTTTCTTGTGTTTAAGCAACTCATTTAGACCATCCATTCTTCTTTTCAAATCACCTTGTTCCTTTTTGAACAAATCACAAAGTTTTGTTTTTCTATCAAGTTCAAAATGTAAAGCAGTCTCACTCTTTTTGAAGTAATCATTTTCAGCTTTCAACTTTTTATTTTGTTGAAAAAGATTTGCATTATCTCGAAGCAAAAAACCAATTTTCTGTTTTAACCCCTTGTTTCTAGCATAGGACTGTTTCAAACTATCATGCAATTTTATAATGAAAGATTCAATATCATCATCAGTTTCTTCATCACTTTCAACTTGAGAGTTATAAGATGTTACCTCATCATCTCCAATGGCCATTAGTGCCATTTGGGCCAACTCTTCTTTTTCTCTTTTTGAATTGCATTCATCCCATGTAATTTTGCAATCTCCTCTTGAACTTCTCTTGTTGAAGATCTTCTTGAAACATTTGATGTGAGGAGTTATATCATTGTCCACTTCCATGTTTTCATTACCCATGAAGGATGGGTTATCCCCCACTTGATATGCTTTAAAAGCTATGCCTCTCTTATTCATTCTTGCATTTTCTTCCTCTTGTACTTTGAATTTCAGCTTTAATTCATAAGAGGTTAGGGAATTCACAAGAGATTCAATGGACATAGAATTTAAATCCTTTGCCTCTTCTATAGCATTTATTTTGTTTTCCCATTCTTTTGGCAAGGCATTCAAAATCTTTCTATTTTTCTCACCCAAAAAATATTCTTTTCCAAGCAATTTAAGATCTTGAATAATGTCACAAAATCTACTACACATCTTATCAACATTTTCAAGAGGATGCATTTTGAAAAATTCATATTGAGAAACAAGCAAAGATTTCTTTTGTTCTTTAATATCTTGGTTACCTTCATGAAATTCACACAATTTATCCCAAATATCTTTAGCTGATTTACAACCTTTAATTCTACTAGATTCATTTACATCTAATGCATTGCACAATATATTCATGGCCTTGGCATTCAAAGAAAGGTATCTCTTGTCTTTTTCATTCAATTCTTGTCTAGTCTTTAATCTACTCAAATTAGTGGTAGAGTCAACTATTCTAGTTTCATAAGGACCATCTTCTACCACATACCATAATTCAATATAAACGGATTGTAAGAAAATCATCATTCTTTGTTTCCACATGCTAAAATGAGAACCATTAAACATTGGTGGTCTATCAATAGATTGCCCTTCTAAAAAAGAAACATTTATGGTTGCCATGATCTTTACTCTAAGCGGTTAAGCTTAATCTCTAGGAGACCAAGCTCTGATGCCAATTGTAAGGTCCAAAGACAACCTAAGAGGGGGGGTGAATTAGGTTGATTAAAGTCTTAATCAAATTTATGCAATTTTTTGCTTAATAAAAATTTACCTTCAAACCGATTGTCTACCAAGCTTTCCTCAAACTTGAAGACCAAGCACTAGGTTGAGCAACTTCTCTTTGATGAAAGATGATCAACTAGATGTACAATGGAGGGAGCACTTCCTCCTTGCCCTAAGCCACACTTAGTCAAGCTAAGAAGTTTTACAAACACTCAGATAACCCTCAACAAAGCTACACTATTGAAACTTTCAACCACAAGAGAAATGCTCACAAGAAATTCACACCACTTGGAGAACAAATCTAGTTTTGGAGACTATTTTCTAGCTAAAATATCTCTTGAGATCTTGTAAACAAAGTGTGCAAAAGTTATTATCTGATTCAGAATCGTTTGTATTTAAAGGGAACCAAAAATGGGTTTCATTAATACTTCCAACGGATAGAAGGCAGATGAAGAGTCAACTAGCCGTTGGGGCTGTCGGACGTCCGACGGCTTAGTCATCGTCCGATCCCATCGTCCGAAAATCAGTCAAGTTGTTGTTCGGACGTCCGATGAGATTTTATCGTCCGAGTTTCTGTGTCCGAACGTCGTCCAGAGAGTTATCAAATCTTTGTGGAATTTTTAGGACGTCCGATGAGATTGATGTGCGTCCGAAGCATGCGTCCGATCCTTCAGGACGTCCGATACTTCCTTACGAGCGTCCGACAGAGTTTCCTTCTTGATGTTCTTCATCCTTTCGGACGTCCGATCCTGACTATTTGAGCGTCCGACAGCTTCAGCATACTTAGTCCACTTTCAATTGCACTTGTTCATGGAATCAAACAACTTCAAAACTGAAAGTATATCTTGAAGAAATATTAGTATCATCCATTTGTTTTGTAAACATCAAAAGATAGGGATCAAGATCAACAATAGACTTATATGGAAAAGAAATAAAAGTAAAACAAAATTGCATTTATGCCTACATAAAATTAATGGCTTATTTATTTTAGAATCATATTATCACAATCTCCTGATGGACTTCACCATCGTAGCACAACATAAAAGCAGCATGCTTGCTTCGATTTTTTCTCCATAAGCAAAATTCAACCCAAAAAACAAAAAAAAAAGGGTAGTGTTTTCATTCTCTATTTTTGAACGATAGGAAAGGTGTCTATTACCCTTTCTTGGAAACAAAAGAGGAAGAGGAAGAGGAAGTAAACAATAGGTATCATAGTCTTGATTTTCGCTTTCATGAAATTGAAGTTGTGGAGAAAAGCAATCGTAGTCCACGACTCTTGTATTTATTTCCATGAGAAATCATAAAAGTGATCACACCCCAAGCGCTAGAATTTCAATTTGGCATTGAATTAAATGCTAGGCAAGTTAAAGAACATCTTCTAATACACTAGAATTTCAAAACTAAACAATGTAAGCTTTGTGGGAACAAGTTCCTTTTCTAATGCTTCATTTGGACACTAAAACTAAGTATCAACTATTTTTCAAGATATGGTCTAATCATGAAAGATACATGATACAAGGTTATGAATTTATAGAGTTTGTGGCCAATAGAAATTTAACTGTAGACATGATCATTGGAATGCATTGGCACAATAAGTCAAGAATTCTTTATTTATTGATCTTGTACAACTATTTGTTATTTAAATTTTAACATCTTTTTTTTTATAGCAAACCTCATACATGAGAGGGGGATGCCAGCTCCAATTTATTTAAAACCATAAAATTACAAAGATTCCTTGAAAAACATTGAAGTTCAGAGAGCTCTTCTCCGAAAACTAGGAAATCCTAATCTATCAAGTCTAATGTCACCACAAATCATGCCCGGCGGCAACGCAAAACTATCAAAAATACAATCCCTTTCTGAGTCAGCACCTGTAGTTGCAAGTCTACCAGCTGGCTTGTTTGCCTCCCTGTAACAGTGTGATATAACCCGAAAATGATGCTTATACTGTAGCAACTCCTCCAAATCTCTTTGTGACCTCCAAGGACATGCATAGCACCCTGAACCAACTTAACTAAAACAAGAGAATCAGCTTCAGTATGCAAATCATAATATCCTCGAGATAGACAATGCCGTACCCCAAACAACATAGATTTAAGCTTCGTATGCAAACTTGTTAAAGCGCCAAAGAAGAACGAGTAACCAAAAATGAATTTCCCTTGCCCATCTCACAACAAGCTGCCGCCACCACTTAAACCCAGATTCCCTCTGGAACACCCATTCGAATTTAATTTGAAGTCCACCAATGGAGCAAGCCATTTCACAGAAAATATTGAGACCCTCAGCGGCCGACCAACCAAGAAAGAATGAAAATCCTTCCAAGAAAAAAAGGAACACGTCACTACTGGGAACTGCTCATGAAAAAGCTCGCGTAGCTGTTGGAAACCTGATCCGCGACTCCTTCATATCCCAACCTCCTTCCGTCAAAAATTGGGCAATTCCTTGCTTTCCATAACTCCCAACATATTAAACATGGGAGGATGCGAAAAGAAAAGTCAAATATAAATTTTTAGATGACCATAACCACCATATTAGCACCATGTGGTGGACTATGCAAACTAAGGAGGATTCACCACCTTGGATCTCAAATAACCTCCAAACCTGCCATGCTAGTTCACCTATACAAAATACATGATTTAACGAAAATTGTGACAATAAAGGTGTGACAGCCGCACCCTCTCCTAGGACATACTCTAGAAGATAGCGGACCGCCTACCTGGCTCTCGTCAGGACTCATTCACTAACATTAACTTCATGGATAACATTGTGGTATACTAAAACAACACGTTCAAATCTTTGACAATGCCAAGTTCAATACAAAAGCTTCAGCCGTGGTATGATACTAGGTAATGTGCAATAACAAAAGTCTTCTTGTTATCTAACTAAGATCCCTCGTTCATTCCCCGACCACCAACTCCTGTAAGGAAAACAAAACTAAAGGGCTAAGCTAAAACTCAGTGAGGTTTGCCGAGCAAGTAACATTTAATAAACATTTAAATCAGCATAATCAAGCAAGTAGTGCACATTTCATTGTACAATTACTTTCATTAAGCAATTGAGGAAACACTTCACTAAACAATCACTTTTAAAAGGATACGGTGCTCACATTAGAGCCACTTCAATGTCATTAAGTATTCATTTCAGTGTCAAGAGACACTCATTTCACTGTCATTGTACATTCATTTCAATATCATTGCACATTCCGCCAATTCCCCTCCTTATGTCCTCCAAAACAATAAACAATCCCCTACATTCAATAATCAATTCAATAATCTCCCAACCTCATGGTAATACTCGAGTATACCGAAACATTTACCCAAAACTACCGTCCTACCCGACCAAGCCCTTTGCTGGTTCGAATAATCCGTTGAACAGAGGGTTTTGGGGCCCAATTCAGCCAATGCGGCGAGGCACACATACGGCTTACATTCATGCACACTTATAGTAACATTCAGTCAATTATTGACCTTCAAGCTCAACTAAGCCGAGTGCGATGAAGTACACCCTCGATTTAGAAGGCGAGGGACAATTGAGATACACTTCACAATGAATCATTTAGTAATAATTCATAATAAGCACATTTGTCACATAATTGCACTTAGGTACACATAAACAATTAAACACATAAATTCGGAAAACACTCACCCAATTATTCAAATAATTTACTCTTGAGCCTCGGGTCTGTTTTCTGGCTCGTAGCTACTTCCTGAGACAAGTTCATAATTTCGAAGTAAATATATAATTTGTAGATATTCACCTATTATTTGTTATCCTATTATTGAAGTTATAAAAACCAAGTTTGACTTTAAGTATAAAATATATTCAGTAGTTATTCCATATTTCATTTCGAGACTTATTGATTTTATCATTTTATACCAAGAAATATAAGTATTTTTCAAGTTTATATTCTAGAATGAATATACAATTTATATATTATCACTTATCACTTGTTACTTTATGATTTAAACTACTAAAGTCAAGTTTGGCTTATAAAACAAGGTATAACATATTTTATATTTATTTTACATTTTATTTCAAAATTTATTAACTTTATTATTTCAAACCAAGAATTATACATTTTTCCCAAGTTTATATCTTTATATAATATTTGAACTAGGAATATATCTTTCTCAATCCAATATTCATTAATTACGGCTTATAGATACTCCATTTGTTCCCTTTTAAATCAACTAAACTCTAAGTTATTTGTAAATTGGATTTTGTTCCATTACACTCGTCCCTCAAATTTTATAGTTTTTAACATATTTGTAAAGACAATATTAAGTGATTAGAAGCCAATTTAGGTATATAACTATCATGAGTTTCCTCTCATTTGCTTTAATTTAACTCCACTCGTGAAACTAGATATAGTCGTTAAATCTCAGAGCAACCTTAGCTATCATTTATGAAAGCTTACAGGGTTGGAAATTAGATGAAATGCAGTTCAAAAATAGGTTTCCTCACGGCTAGCATTATAGCAAAATGCATTCGGGAAATAAAAGAAAGCAATGAGGAACAATGAAGATGGCAGCTTTGCCATCCTCTAGTTTTTTAACCATAACTGGAGCTATGCTCATCGGATTGAGGCGAATTTTATAGCGTTTCGAAGCTAACATATAGACCTACATTTCTTATGAAGACATCGACACCTAGTTCTCACATTTTCAAGGTAAAAAATGGACGGTCAAGAAAATTAGAGTTTTTGCATAGTCAGGAGTGCTCTAGCCAAATCATAAGCTAAAACGATCCAATTGATCTGAAAATTTTCAGGTAGAAAGTTAACTCAAATCCCTATAACTTTTATATTTTGTCCAAAAGCTGATTCAGTCTAGATCATGGAGAAATTCGTAGCCCAAGTTGATTTCAAAAACGGGACAGAACTGAAATTCACCAAATTGTCTAGTTTTCTTCCAAGTTTCAACTCCCAACTCTCTCAGCCAACAAGGCTTTGTGAGGCCCCAGTCCGTTCTATGTTAATATATTCATTAGTTGGGCGGTAACGTTTGGTTTCGGGAGTATTTCGAAAACCCTAAGTAGGGATTTAAGATTTAAACCCTAGTTATGTATTGGTTACAAGTTCGAGTGGTGATTAAAGTTAGTAAGGTTAATGTGTGTCTTAGTGTGGGTAAGAATAGGATTTAATCCATTTGGTATAGATTAATTAAGTTTAAGAAGGTTAGAAACCCTAAGTGAGCAAAATCCCTAATGTTATGATTTATAGAAGTTTTAAGTGGGTTTAAACCTAATTTTGCCCTTGACAAAAAGGTTATTGTTTAACTACTTTTATGTGGGATAAAGTATGCTTAAGTGTAAGTGATTAAGATGAGAAAGTGATTAGTGAAATAATTAAGCGTGATTATATGTTTTAGATTAGAATAAGTTATGACTTATGGAGTAAATTGAAAGGTTATCAAATGTTGAGGGAAATTTTATAAGAAAGAGAAAGTTGAAGTGCAAGGGTGAAAACAACAAATAAAGCATTTATGTGATTGGCTAGCCATAAGAAATATCTTCCAAAGCTTTGACTAATATGTTGTCTTACAACTATAAGAGAGACAAGAGAAATAAAACAAAACAAAAACTAAGAGAATAAGAGAGAGTGAGAGCCGTGAGAAGAGAAAGAAAAAAAAAGAAAAGGAAAGCTTGCTTTGGTGCATCATTTTTGCTCTTCAATCTTGAGTTTGGATCTTGGAGGAACAACTTGAGCACTTGATTGTTGTGGGTGATCATCTACCAAGCTTGAATCAAAGGTAAGAAAGTCTAGTTGAAGACTTAAGTTGATTATTGTTTGATGAACTAGTGGTTATTTTGGCATAGGACCTTAGTTGTGCTTGATTGTGGTACCTCTTATGCCTATCACTTGTTTTTATGGAGTACTTTGGTTAATTTTTGGTGATTTATGCTGCTGGAAATTTCGGTCAAGAGAAAGAGAATTAGGGCTTTTTAATGTAATGCTTTCCTTACTTGTTTAGTTGAGAAATGGACTTGTAGTGGTTATGTTTGATGAATTGCCTCACTTGATTTGGTTGGTTACTTGCAAAAAGCTGATTTGGGTTAAGAAACCCTAAACTCCATTAGGCTAATTTAGCTTAGCTTATGGTTAGTGAGAGGTTGGATTAAGTTCATTGGTGCAAATGAAATTTGGTTAGGGATTGTGGTTGATGATTGTTAAATTTGGTATTGACTTGGGAGGGGAATTTCGGACCATTTGTAGGCCATTTAGATGTTAGTGTATGTGTGTTTTTTTGGTACAAAAGTGGTTGAAAAACCTGCATAAGAACCATGAAAACGAACCATATGTTTGCGACATTTGAAACCGGCAAAATGGGTAAACAGGGCAACCCAGAACCTGAACTTGAGCTCCATTTTTCTTAATGTTCCGTGCTGATTCAGAAGTTTCGTAAAACATGAAAGTCGTAGCCCCTTGAGTCCTGAGTATGCCTACAAAATTTCAGGTCAATCGGATTAGCGTAGCCTGAGTTATCGACGAAATGCTCAAGCCTGTTTTGACCCTCTGGTTCTACGCGTTTTCTGATTTTGTTTCTGCCCATGATTTTTCGATTTTTATAGAGTTCGATCTGGGTGCCAACTCCTTCATAAGAAGTTTAGATCTTGATCTCAGCTTCAAAACGGTATAAAGTACGTCGAAAACCGAGTTCCGTAGCTCCGGTTATGATCAAAACAATATCGCTCGTCAGAACTGCCTTGTATTTGGACAGTTCTGACGGGTACTTTGGCACTCGAATTTTGTTTTGTTCTGAATAGATTCAGGTCTTGGCCAAAACATGAAAGTTTTAGCCTTATGTCTCAGCTTTCTAATGCCTTTGGAATTTCTTAATTTCGATTTCTGAGCCGTGAGTTACGGCCTTGCAAACAGGGCCTGTTTGGTAACTCGCAATGAAACAGCTGGAACTGTTTCACGCAATTTTCACCTATACCCATTGAGATCTGGGTTGAGATGTCTAAATGAAAGTTGTAGATCTTCCTCTTAGCTTCGAAACGGTGTCTCACCCGCCTTGATCCGACACTCCTAGCCTAATTTTGACCAAAACGGTTTGAGATGGCCGATTTGGCCATTTCCGTTTGCCGTTCTGCGCGGACGTGTGCGGCCGTTTTGCCGTTTCCGCACTTGCGCGTGCCAATTTTGCCGTTTGGCTTATTTCAAGTACGTTAGTTGCCGTTTGTGATATATTGTGACATAATCTTCGATTTCAGACAGTGGTGAGCTAGGCGGTGCCGGTGGGGCCCACTACTAGCCAACACACACAGTGAATTCCGCCTTTATACTACTTTTGGTATTTTGAGTAAGTATTCAGGCCGCTCTTATGTGTTAGTTGTTTATGTGTTTCGTTGTGTGTAAAAAGGGTACCTAGGCGAGGGTGTACTTTATCGCACTCGATCTAGACCCTAATTTACGCACCAATTTGTACATGACATATGTATGTGAGAAATTTTGGAACAAAAACCCTTGAGCTTGTGGCTCGGGGTGACTTTTGAATACTTTTGTGAATTTTGTGAGTTTGCGGTTGAACTCAATACCTAGATGGACTATTCGAGCCGGTTAGGGCTTGGTCGAAGTCAGTCCAACTTGGTTTGAGGTCACCAAGTTTGTGACCCGAGCTTATGATCAAAGCTCAAGTTTGTGATTTCGTTCGCCTGGGCAAGTTTGTGAGGTGACTGGCCAGTGAGGGTGATAAGGTGTCGGTGGGTGTACAAGTGAAGTTCTACGGACCTTATTTATGGTCGACGGAGTGTCGACAGGAGATCAAGCATGGCAAATGAATTGGCTTTGGAGCCACCCGTATCCTTATTATGTGATGTTACTTTTCTGCTTTTGCTTTACTCTTACTGTGTAAATGTTGCTACGTGAAATTTACGCTTTTGCCCCTGTTTACTTACTAAGTTTTTAGCTTACCCCATTCCGTTTGTTTTCCTTAGCAGGGGCCGACGCGGGTACGTTTGGGCACTTACACTAGTATAGTATAGTTAGACTTGCTTGTAATAGCGAACAATTAGGATGTTTGTTTTTATTGTGGTGGTTTGTATAAGGACCCTTCTTAGGGTCTACCTTTTGGTTTTGGTTGTAATTATAAGGATGTAATAGTTTGAGCAGGTACTTTTGGGAAATGTACTTATAACTCTTTTGGGATTGCATATATATGTATAGTACTCTTTTGGATTTTGCTAGCTTTCGTTGTTTTAAGTTTTGAGTCCTGGCGCGAGCTAGGCAGGCGGCCCGCCGATACCCTTGGGTTCGCCCTTGGGAGAAGTGGGGTCGTCACAGTTGGTATCAGAGCGCCTAGGTTAGAGGACTTGGGCAATTGTGGGACATACGCGATAGGCATTAGGCATATTGGATTCTTTTAAGTTGAATGATATCTTTTAAGTTGAAATGCCGGTTGACTGACGACTTCATGTTTTGTAGGTATGGACCCAGGCAGTTCGAGTAGGAGGGGCCCAGAGGATCGACCGCTGCGTAAGCGGGCTATCCGTTATCGACAGAGGCTGGGAGAGCCTTACACTTTGTACTCCCCCTTCGGCCAGGTGTCGCGCCGACCCTGCGCGTGTTGGTATACTTACGGCTATCCCGACGAGATAGTCTTAGCATTGGATGATGAGCGTTATCACCTCGACAGGACGGTCGAGACTCTGAGGGAGCAGCTTGAGGAGGCTAGACAGTTTAGCCGCTGGCAGGCGTTACGCGTTAGGGACCTGGAGCGGGACCTCCGGGACACACACCAGCACCTCTTCTCTTTGAAGAGGCAGCTTAGGGAGAGGGCCCGGAGTATCACGTTTGACTGCGGGGTCTTGCTAGATATGGCCGCGGAGGCACCCCCGCGAGCTACTGGGCCGGAGCAGATAGGCGAGATTGGTACTTTAGGTTCCGTTGGGGACCAGGGCCCTAGGGGAGGCGTTTAGGGTCGCTTTCGTCTTTTGCTTAGCTGGTAGATTCCTTTTGTTAAAACTGGCATGACCACTTTCTTTCTTTATTTGGTTGGCCGACTAGATCTTGGAGCCGGAGTGCTCATGTGTACATTGGGTTTTGTACCGACTGGAGGTCGGTAATCTGTAAATCTTTTGGTGTGATTTTGTATATCTATGTATATATTTGAGTAGCATGTTGAATTTATCCTTTGTGTGTCTTTTGTTCGTACGCTTTACGTCCGTACTTTTGCTCATAGTCCGGATAATAAGTTTATATGTAATGTTACGATCTATAGACGTTTGCACTTAAATGGCCTCCGGTACTCGAGGTGGAGGCAGAGGAGGTAGAGGGCGAGCACGAAGCCCTGAAAGAGAACAAGGACCAGAACCAGATCAAGTCGCTACAGCCATCCAGCGGATGGCCGAGTTACTAGAGCGATTGACAAATCAACAGGGCCAAGGAAGCGGTATGGGAAATCCTGGACATAATCCGGGACATAATCCAGGCAATCACGAGGGTGAAGACCGTGCCTTGGAGCGATTCCAAAAATTCGCACCCCCAAAGTTTATCGGTGGGGCCGACCCTGACTTAGCGGAGGGTTGGCTAGACCGTATGTTAGACATATTTGCCGCGCTTAGGTATTCAGAGGAGCGGCAGATATCCTTTGCGGTCTTTCAGTTTGAAGGGGCCGCTCGAGCCTGGTGGAATGTAATCAAAGCCAAGTGGGAGCGCGAACAGACTCCTTGGACCTGGATCAACTTCACACGGGAGTTTAATGAAAAATATTTACCACCCATTGTGCAAGAAAAACGGGAAGATGATTTCATCCGCCTACGTCAAGGGGCCTCGAGTGTGGCGGAGTACGAAACTCAGTTCACTAAACTTTCTCGCTTTGCCCCAGAGCTGGTGTTAACGGAGCAGAAACGAATTCGTCGATTCGTTCAAGGTTTAAATGTGGAAATCCAGGAATCGTTAGCAGCGGCTCAGTTGAATACGTTTAGCCAAGCGCTAGAAAAAGCACAGCGAATTGAGACTGCCAGAGGACAGGTTAAAGCCTTCCACGATCGGAAAAGGAGGCAACCTAGCTCAAATGATTCCATGGTCGGACAAAGCTCGCGAAACGAGCCATCTGCCAAGATAAATAAAGGTACGGATGGTCCACGACCTGCAAGGACCCCGAATAGCTTTGGGCGAGGTCAAATAGTGCAAGAGCCTCAGAAGAGTGCTCAGCGTGGAGGGTCAAGCACGGCCGCTAAGCCAACCTGTGGTTTCTGTGGGGGCAACCACACCGATGAGAATTGTTGGAAAAATAGTTCAGTCCGGAAATGCTACAAATGTGGAAGCACCGAACACCTGATTGCCCGGTGCCCTAAAATACAGAAGGATGGACTCAAGTCACCGACTGAAGGGACCACAACTAAGCCGTCAACTGCAGGGGAAAATCGACCCAAAGGGCCAGCAAGAGTCTATGCGATGGGTCAACCTGAGATGACGAATCCTTCGGTGGATTTTGAAGGTACGCTTTGACCAACGAATTAATTTCGAGGACGAAATTGTCCTAAGTGGGGGAGATTGTGAGGCCCCAGTCCGTTCTATGTTAATATATTCATTAGTTGGGCGGTAACGTTTGGTTTCGGGAGTATTTCGAAAACCCTAAGTAGGGATTTAAGATTTAAACCCTAGTTATGTATTGGTTACAAGTTCGAGTGGTGATTAAAGTTAGTAAGGTTAATGTGTGTCTTAGTGTGGGTAAGAATAGGATTTAATCCATTTGGTATAGATTAATTAAGTTTAAGAAGGTTAGAAACCCTAAGTGAGCAAAATCCCTAATGTTATGATTTATAGAAGTTTTAAGTGGGTTTAAACCTAATTTTGCCCTTGACAAAAAGGTTATTGTTTAACTACTTTTATGTGGGATAAAGTATGCTTAAGTGTAAGTGATTAAGATGAGAAAGTGATTAGTGAAATAATTAAGCGTGATTATATGTTTTAGATTAGAATAAGTTATGACTTATGGAGTAAATTGAAAGGTTATCAAATGTTGAGGGAAATTTTATAAGAAAGAGAAAGTTGAAGTGCAAGGGTGAAAACAACAAATAAAGCATTTATGTGATTGGCTAGCCATAAGAAATATCTTCCAAAGCTTTGACTAATATGTTGTCTTACAACTATAAGAGAGACAAGAGAAATAAAACAAAACAAAAACTAAGAGAATAAGAGAGAGTGAGAGCCGTGAGAAGAGAAAGAAAAAAAAAGAAAAGGAAAGCTTGCTTTGGTGCATCATTTTTGCTCTTCAATCTTGAGTTTGGATCTTGGAGGAACAACTTGAGCACTTGATTGTTGTGGGTGATCATCTACCAAGCTTGAATCAAAGGTAAGAAAGTCTAGTTGAAGACTTAAGTTGATTATTGTTTGATGAACTAGTGGTTATTTTGGCATAGGACCTTAGTTGTGCTTGATTGTGGTACCTCTTATGCCTATCACTTGTTTTTATGGAGTACTTTGGTTAATTTTTGGTGATTTATGCTGCTGGAAATTTCGGTCAAGAGAAAGAGAATTAGGGCTTTTTAATGTAATGCTTTCCTTACTTGTTTAGTTGAGAAATGGACTTGTAGTGGTTATGTTTGATGAATTGCCTCACTTGATTTGGTTGGTTACTTGCAAAAAGCTGATTTGGGTTAAGAAACCCTAAACTCCATTAGGCTAATTTAGCTTAGCTTATGGTTAGTGAGAGGTTGGATTAAGTTCATTGGTGCAAATGAAATTTGGTTAGGGATTGTGGTTGATGATTGTTAAATTTGGTATTGACTTGGGAGGGGAATTTCGGACCATTTGTAGGCCATTTAGATGTTAGTGTATGTGTGTTTTTTTGGTACAAAAGTGGTTGAAAAACCTGCATAAGAACCATGAAAACGAACCATATGTTTGCGACATTTGAAACCGGCAAAATGGGTAAACAGGGCAACCCAGAACCTGAACTTGAGCTCCATTTTTCTTAATGTTCCGTGCTGATTCAGAAGTTTCGTAAAACATGAAAGTCGTAGCCCCTTGAGTCCTGAGTATGCCTACAAAATTTCAGGTCAATCGGATTAGCGTAGCCTGAGTTATCGACGAAATGCTCAAGCCTGTTTTGACCCTCTGGTTCTACGCGTTTTCTGATTTTGTTTCTGCCCATGATTTTTCGATTTTTATAGAGTTCGATCTGGGTGCCAACTCCTTCATAAGAAGTTTAGATCTTGATCTCAGCTTCAAAACGGTATAAAGTACGTCGAAAACCGAGTTCCGTAGCTCCGGTTATGATCAAAACAATATCGCTCGTCAGAACTGCCTTGTATTTGGACAGTTCTGACGGGTACTTTGGCACTCGAATTTTGTTTTGTTCTGAATAGATTCAGGTCTTGGCCAAAACATGAAAGTTTTAGCCTTATGTCTCAGCTTTCTAATGCCTTTGGAATTTCTTAATTTCGATTTCTGAGCCGTGAGTTACGGCCTTGCAAACAGGGCCTGTTTGGTAACTCGCAATGAAACAGCTGGAACTGTTTCACGCAATTTTCACCTATACCCATTGAGATCTGGGTTGAGATGTCTAAATGAAAGTTGTAGATCTTCCTCTTAGCTTCGAAACGGTGTCTCACCCGCCTTGATCCGACACTCCTAGCCTAATTTTGACCAAAACGGTTTGAGATGGCCGATTTGGCCATTTCCGTTTGCCGTTCTGCGCGGACGTGTGCGGCCGTTTTGCCGTTTCCGCACTTGCGCGTGCCAATTTTGCCGTTTGGCTTATTTCAAGTACGTTAGTTGCCGTTTGTGATATATTGTGACATAATCTTCGATTTCAGACAGTGGTGAGCTAGGCGGTGCCGGTGGGGCCCACTACTAGCCAACACACACAGTGAATTCCGCCTTTATACTACTTTTGGTATTTTGAGTAAGTATTCAGGCCGCTCTTATGTGTTAGTTGTTTATGTGTTTCGTTGTGTGTAAAAAGGGTACCTAGGCGAGGGTGTACTTTATCGCACTCGATCTAGACCCTAATTTACGCACCAATTTGTACATGACATATGTATGTGAGAAATTTTGGAACAAAAACCCTTGAGCTTGTGGCTCGGGGTGACTTTTGAATACTTTTGTGAATTTTGTGAGTTTGCGGTTGAACTCAATACCTAGATGGACTATTCGAGCCGGTTAGGGCTTGGTCGAAGTCAGTCCAACTTGGTTTGAGGTCACCAAGTTTGTGACCCGAGCTTATGATCAAAGCTCAAGTTTGTGATTTCGTTCGCCTGGGCAAGTTTGTGAGGTGACTGGCCAGTGAGGGTGATAAGGTGTCGGTGGGTGTACAAGTGAAGTTCTACGGACCTTATTTATGGTCGACGGAGTGTCGACAGGAGATCAAGCATGGCAAATGAATTGGCTTTGGAGCCACCCGTATCCTTATTATGTGATGTTACTTTTCTGCTTTTGCTTTACTCTTACTGTGTAAATGTTGCTACGTGAAATTTACGCTTTTGCCCCTGTTTACTTACTAAGTTTTTAGCTTACCCCATTCCGTTTGTTTTCCTTAGCAGGGGCCGACGCGGGTACGTTTGGGCACTTACACTAGTATAGTATAGTTAGACTTGCTTGTAATAGCGAACAATTAGGATGTTTGTTTTTATTGTGGTGGTTTGTATAAGGACCCTTCTTAGGGTCTACCTTTTGGTTTTGGTTGTAATTATAAGGATGTAATAGTTTGAGCAGGTACTTTTGGGAAATGTACTTATAACTCTTTTGGGATTGCATATATATGTATAGTACTCTTTTGGATTTTGCTAGCTTTCGTTGTTTTAAGTTTTGAGTCCTGGCGCGAGCTAGGCAGGCGGCCCGCCGATACCCTTGGGTTCGCCCTTGGGAGAAGTGGGGTCGTCACAGTTGGTATCAGAGCGCCTAGGTTAGAGGACTTGGGCAATTGTGGGACATACGCGATAGGCATTAGGCATATTGGATTCTTTTAAGTTGAATGATATCTTTTAAGTTGAAATGCCGGTTGACTGACGACTTCATGTTTTGTAGGTATGGACCCAGGCAGTTCGAGTAGGAGGGGCCCAGAGGATCGACCGCTGCGTAAGCGGGCTATCCGTTATCGACAGAGGCTGGGAGAGCCTTACACTTTGTACTCCCCCTTCGGCCAGGTGTCGCGCCGACCCTGCGCGTGTTGGTATACTTACGGCTATCCCGACGAGATAGTCTTAGCATTGGATGATGAGCGTTATCACCTCGACAGGACGGTCGAGACTCTGAGGGAGCAGCTTGAGGAGGCTAGACAGTTTAGCCGCTGGCAGGCGTTACGCGTTAGGGACCTGGAGCGGGACCTCCGGGACACACACCAGCACCTCTTCTCTTTGAAGAGGCAGCTTAGGGAGAGGGCCCGGAGTATCACGTTTGACTGCGGGGTCTTGCTAGATATGGCCGCGGAGGCACCCCCGCGAGCTACTGGGCCGGAGCAGATAGGCGAGATTGGTACTTTAGGTTCCGTTGGGGACCAGGGCCCTAGGGGAGGCGTTTAGGGTCGCTTTCGTCTTTTGCTTAGCTGGTAGATTCCTTTTGTTAAAACTGGCATGACCACTTTCTTTCTTTATTTGGTTGGCCGACTAGATCTTGGAGCCGGAGTGCTCATGTGTACATTGGGTTTTGTACCGACTGGAGGTCGGTAATCTGTAAATCTTTTGGTGTGATTTTGTATATCTATGTATATATTTGAGTAGCATGTTGAATTTATCCTTTGTGTGTCTTTTGTTCGTACGCTTTACGTCCGTACTTTTGCTCATAGTCCGGATAATAAGTTTATATGTAATGTTACGATCTATAGACGTTTGCACTTAAATGGCCTCCGGTACTCGAGGTGGAGGCAGAGGAGGTAGAGGGCGAGCACGAAGCCCTGAAAGAGAACAAGGACCAGAACCAGATCAAGTCGCTACAGCCATCCAGCGGATGGCCGAGTTACTAGAGCGATTGACAAATCAACAGGGCCAAGGAAGCGGTATGGGAAATCCTGGACATAATCCGGGACATAATCCAGGCAATCACGAGGGTGAAGACCGTGCCTTGGAGCGATTCCAAAAATTCGCACCCCCAAAGTTTATCGGTGGGGCCGACCCTGACTTAGCGGAGGGTTGGCTAGACCGTATGTTAGACATATTTGCCGCGCTTAGGTATTCAGAGGAGCGGCAGATATCCTTTGCGGTCTTTCAGTTTGAAGGGGCCGCTCGAGCCTGGTGGAATGTAATCAAAGCCAAGTGGGAGCGCGAACAGACTCCTTGGACCTGGATCAACTTCACACGGGAGTTTAATGAAAAATATTTACCACCCATTGTGCAAGAAAAACGGGAAGATGATTTCATCCGCCTACGTCAAGGGGCCTCGAGTGTGGCGGAGTACGAAACTCAGTTCACTAAACTTTCTCGCTTTGCCCCAGAGCTGGTGTTAACGGAGCAGAAACGAATTCGTCGATTCGTTCAAGGTTTAAATGTGGAAATCCAGGAATCGTTAGCAGCGGCTCAGTTGAATACGTTTAGCCAAGCGCTAGAAAAAGCACAGCGAATTGAGACTGCCAGAGGACAGGTTAAAGCCTTCCACGATCGGAAAAGGAGGCAACCTAGCTCAAATGATTCCATGGTCGGACAAAGCTCGCGAAACGAGCCATCTGCCAAGATAAATAAAGGTACGGATGGTCCACGACCTGCAAGGACCCCGAATAGCTTTGGGCGAGGTCAAATAGTGCAAGAGCCTCAGAAGAGTGCTCAGCGTGGAGGGTCAAGCACGGCCGCTAAGCCAACCTGTGGTTTCTGTGGGGGCAACCACACCGATGAGAATTGTTGGAAAAATAGTTCAGTCCGGAAATGCTACAAATGTGGAAGCACCGAACACCTGATTGCCCGGTGCCCTAAAATACAGAAGGATGGACTCAAGTCACCGACTGAAGGGACCACAACTAAGCCGTCAACTGCAGGGGAAAATCGACCCAAAGGGCCAGCAAGAGTCTATGCGATGGGTCAACCTGAGATGACGAATCCTTCGGTGGATTTTGAAGGTACGCTTTGACCAACGAATTAATTTCGAGGACGAAATTGTCCTAAGTGGGGGAGATTGTGAGGCCCCAGTCCGTTCTATGTTAATATATTCATTAGTTGGGCGGTAACGTTTGGTTTCGGGAGTATTTCGAAAACCCTAAGTAGGGATTTAAGATTTAAACCCTAGTTATGTATTGGTTACAAGTTCGAGTGGTGATTAAAGTTAGTAAGGTTAATGTGTGTCTTAGTGTGGGTAAGAATAGGATTTAATCCATTTGGTATAGATTAATTAAGTTTAAGAAGGTTAGAAACCCTAAGTGAGCAAAATCCCTAATGTTATGATTTATAGAAGTTTTAAGTGGGTTTAAACCTAATTTTGCCCTTGACAAAAAGGTTATTGTTTAACTACTTTTATGTGGGATAAAGTATGCTTAAGTGTAAGTGATTAAGATGAGAAAGTGATTAGTGAAATAATTAAGCGTGATTATATGTTTTAGATTAGAATAAGTTATGACTTATGGAGTAAATTGAAAGGTTATCAAATGTTGAGGGAAATTTTATAAGAAAGAGAAAGTTGAAGTGCAAGGGTGAAAACAACAAATAAAGCATTTATGTGATTGGCTAGCCATAAGAAATATCTTCCAAAGCTTTGACTAATATGTTGTCTTACAACTATAAGAGAGACAAGAGAAATAAAACAAAACAAAAACTAAGAGAATAAGAGAGAGTGAGAGCCGTGAGAAGAGAAAGAAAAAAAAAGAAAAGGAAAGCTTGCTTTGGTGCATCATTTTTGCTCTTCAATCTTGAGTTTGGATCTTGGAGGAACAACTTGAGCACTTGATTGTTGTGGGTGATCATCTACCAAGCTTGAATCAAAGGTAAGAAAGTCTAGTTGAAGACTTAAGTTGATTATTGTTTGATGAACTAGTGGTTATTTTGGCATAGGACCTTAGTTGTGCTTGATTGTGGTACCTCTTATGCCTATCACTTGTTTTTATGGAGTACTTTGGTTAATTTTTGGTGATTTATGCTGCTGGAAATTTCGGTCAAGAGAAAGAGAATTAGGGCTTTTTAATGTAATGCTTTCCTTACTTGTTTAGTTGAGAAATGGACTTGTAGTGGTTATGTTTGATGAATTGCCTCACTTGATTTGGTTGGTTACTTGCAAAAAGCTGATTTGGGTTAAGAAACCCTAAACTCCATTAGGCTAATTTAGCTTAGCTTATGGTTAGTGAGAGGTTGGATTAAGTTCATTGGTGCAAATGAAATTTGGTTAGGGATTGTGGTTGATGATTGTTAAATTTGGTATTGACTTGGGAGGGGAATTTCGGACCATTTGTAGGCCATTTAGATGTTAGTGTATGTGTGTTTTTTTGGTACAAAAGTGGTTGAAAAACCTGCATAAGAACCATGAAAACGAACCATATGTTTGCGACATTTGAAACCGGCAAAATGGGTAAACAGGGCAACCCAGAACCTGAACTTGAGCTCCATTTTTCTTAATGTTCCGTGCTGATTCAGAAGTTTCGTAAAACATGAAAGTCGTAGCCCCTTGAGTCCTGAGTATGCCTACAAAATTTCAGGTCAATCGGATTAGCGTAGCCTGAGTTATCGACGAAATGCTCAAGCCTGTTTTGACCCTCTGGTTCTACGCGTTTTCTGATTTTGTTTCTGCCCATGATTTTTCGATTTTTATAGAGTTCGATCTGGGTGCCAACTCCTTCATAAGAAGTTTAGATCTTGATCTCAGCTTCAAAACGGTATAAAGTACGTCGAAAACCGAGTTCCGTAGCTCCGGTTATGATCAAAACAATATCGCTCGTCAGAACTGCCTTGTATTTGGACAGTTCTGACGGGTACTTTGGCACTCGAATTTTGTTTTGTTCTGAATAGATTCAGGTCTTGGCCAAAACATGAAAGTTTTAGCCTTATGTCTCAGCTTTCTAATGCCTTTGGAATTTCTTAATTTCGATTTCTGAGCCGTGAGTTACGGCCTTGCAAACAGGGCCTGTTTGGTAACTCGCAATGAAACAGCTGGAACTGTTTCACGCAATTTTCACCTATACCCATTGAGATCTGGGTTGAGATGTCTAAATGAAAGTTGTAGATCTTCCTCTTAGCTTCGAAACGGTGTCTCACCCGCCTTGATCCGACACTCCTAGCCTAATTTTGACCAAAACGGTTTGAGATGGCCGATTTGGCCATTTCCGTTTGCCGTTCTGCGCGGACGTGTGCGGCCGTTTTGCCGTTTCCGCACTTGCGCGTGCCAATTTTGCCGTTTGGCTTATTTCAAGTACGTTAGTTGCCGTTTGTGATATATTGTGACATAATCTTCGATTTCAGACAGTGGTGAGCTAGGCGGTGCCGGTGGGGCCCACTACTAGCCAACACACACAGTGAATTCCGCCTTTATACTACTTTTGGTATTTTGAGTAAGTATTCAGGCCGCTCTTATGTGTTAGTTGTTTATGTGTTTCGTTGTGTGTAAAAAGGGTACCTAGGCGAGGGTGTACTTTATCGCACTCGATCTAGACCCTAATTTACGCACCAATTTGTACATGACATATGTATGTGAGAAATTTTGGAACAAAAACCCTTGAGCTTGTGGCTCGGGGTGACTTTTGAATACTTTTGTGAATTTTGTGAGTTTGCGGTTGAACTCAATACCTAGATGGACTATTCGAGCCGGTTAGGGCTTGGTCGAAGTCAGTCCAACTTGGTTTGAGGTCACCAAGTTTGTGACCCGAGCTTATGATCAAAGCTCAAGTTTGTGATTTCGTTCGCCTGGGCAAGTTTGTGAGGTGACTGGCCAGTGAGGGTGATAAGGTGTCGGTGGGTGTACAAGTGAAGTTCTACGGACCTTATTTATGGTCGACGGAGTGTCGACAGGAGATCAAGCATGGCAAATGAATTGGCTTTGGAGCCACCCGTATCCTTATTATGTGATGTTACTTTTCTGCTTTTGCTTTACTCTTACTGTGTAAATGTTGCTACGTGAAATTTACGCTTTTGCCCCTGTTTACTTACTAAGTTTTTAGCTTACCCCATTCCGTTTGTTTTCCTTAGCAGGGGCCGACGCGGGTACGTTTGGGCACTTACACTAGTATAGTATAGTTAGACTTGCTTGTAATAGCGAACAATTAGGATGTTTGTTTTTATTGTGGTGGTTTGTATAAGGACCCTTCTTAGGGTCTACCTTTTGGTTTTGGTTGTAATTATAAGGATGTAATAGTTTGAGCAGGTACTTTTGGGAAATGTACTTATAACTCTTTTGGGATTGCATATATATGTATAGTACTCTTTTGGATTTTGCTAGCTTTCGTTGTTTTAAGTTTTGAGTCCTGGCGCGAGCTAGGCAGGCGGCCCGCCGATACCCTTGGGTTCGCCCTTGGGAGAAGTGGGGTCGTCACAGTTGGTATCAGAGCGCCTAGGTTAGAGGACTTGGGCAATTGTGGGACATACGCGATAGGCATTAGGCATATTGGATTCTTTTAAGTTGAATGATATCTTTTAAGTTGAAATGCCGGTTGACTGACGACTTCATGTTTTGTAGGTATGGACCCAGGCAGTTCGAGTAGGAGGGGCCCAGAGGATCGACCGCTGCGTAAGCGGGCTATCCGTTATCGACAGAGGCTGGGAGAGCCTTACACTTTGTACTCCCCCTTCGGCCAGGTGTCGCGCCGACCCTGCGCGTGTTGGTATACTTACGGCTATCCCGACGAGATAGTCTTAGCATTGGATGATGAGCGTTATCACCTCGACAGGACGGTCGAGACTCTGAGGGAGCAGCTTGAGGAGGCTAGACAGTTTAGCCGCTGGCAGGCGTTACGCGTTAGGGACCTGGAGCGGGACCTCCGGGACACACACCAGCACCTCTTCTCTTTGAAGAGGCAGCTTAGGGAGAGGGCCCGGAGTATCACGTTTGACTGCGGGGTCTTGCTAGATATGGCCGCGGAGGCACCCCCGCGAGCTACTGGGCCGGAGCAGATAGGCGAGATTGGTACTTTAGGTTCCGTTGGGGACCAGGGCCCTAGGGGAGGCGTTTAGGGTCGCTTTCGTCTTTTGCTTAGCTGGTAGATTCCTTTTGTTAAAACTGGCATGACCACTTTCTTTCTTTATTTGGTTGGCCGACTAGATCTTGGAGCCGGAGTGCTCATGTGTACATTGGGTTTTGTACCGACTGGAGGTCGGTAATCTGTAAATCTTTTGGTGTGATTTTGTATATCTATGTATATATTTGAGTAGCATGTTGAATTTATCCTTTGTGTGTCTTTTGTTCGTACGCTTTACGTCCGTACTTTTGCTCATAGTCCGGATAATAAGTTTATATGTAATGTTACGATCTATAGACGTTTGCACTTAAATGGCCTCCGGTACTCGAGGTGGAGGCAGAGGAGGTAGAGGGCGAGCACGAAGCCCTGAAAGAGAACAAGGACCAGAACCAGATCAAGTCGCTACAGCCATCCAGCGGATGGCCGAGTTACTAGAGCGATTGACAAATCAACAGGGCCAAGGAAGCGGTATGGGAAATCCTGGACATAATCCGGGACATAATCCAGGCAATCACGAGGGTGAAGACCGTGCCTTGGAGCGATTCCAAAAATTCGCACCCCCAAAGTTTATCGGTGGGGCCGACCCTGACTTAGCGGAGGGTTGGCTAGACCGTATGTTAGACATATTTGCCGCGCTTAGGTATTCAGAGGAGCGGCAGATATCCTTTGCGGTCTTTCAGTTTGAAGGGGCCGCTCGAGCCTGGTGGAATGTAATCAAAGCCAAGTGGGAGCGCGAACAGACTCCTTGGACCTGGATCAACTTCACACGGGAGTTTAATGAAAAATATTTACCACCCATTGTGCAAGAAAAACGGGAAGATGATTTCATCCGCCTACGTCAAGGGGCCTCGAGTGTGGCGGAGTACGAAACTCAGTTCACTAAACTTTCTCGCTTTGCCCCAGAGCTGGTGTTAACGGAGCAGAAACGAATTCGTCGATTCGTTCAAGGTTTAAATGTGGAAATCCAGGAATCGTTAGCAGCGGCTCAGTTGAATACGTTTAGCCAAGCGCTAGAAAAAGCACAGCGAATTGAGACTGCCAGAGGACAGGTTAAAGCCTTCCACGATCGGAAAAGGAGGCAACCTAGCTCAAATGATTCCATGGTCGGACAAAGCTCGCGAAACGAGCCATCTGCCAAGATAAATAAAGGTACGGATGGTCCACGACCTGCAAGGACCCCGAATAGCTTTGGGCGAGGTCAAATAGTGCAAGAGCCTCAGAAGAGTGCTCAGCGTGGAGGGTCAAGCACGGCCGCTAAGCCAACCTGTGGTTTCTGTGGGGGCAACCACACCGATGAGAATTGTTGGAAAAATAGTTCAGTCCGGAAATGCTACAAATGTGGAAGCACCGAACACCTGATTGCCCGGTGCCCTAAAATACAGAAGGATGGACTCAAGTCACCGACTGAAGGGACCACAACTAAGCCGTCAACTGCAGGGGAAAATCGACCCAAAGGGCCAGCAAGAGTCTATGCGATGGGTCAACCTGAGATGACGAATCCTTCGGTGGATTTTGAAGGTACGCTTTGACCAACGAATTAATTTCGAGGACGAAATTGTCCTAAGTGGGGGAGATTGTGAGGCCCCAGTCCGTTCTATGTTAATATATTCATTAGTTGGGCGGTAACGTTTGGTTTCGGGAGTATTTCGAAAACCCTAAGTAGGGATTTAAGATTTAAACCCTAGTTATGTATTGGTTACAAGTTCGAGTGGTGATTAAAGTTAGTAAGGTTAATGTGTGTCTTAGTGTGGGTAAGAATAGGATTTAATCCATTTGGTATAGATTAATTAAGTTTAAGAAGGTTAGAAACCCTAAGTGAGCAAAATCCCTAATGTTATGATTTATAGAAGTTTTAAGTGGGTTTAAACCTAATTTTGCCCTTGACAAAAAGGTTATTGTTTAACTACTTTTATGTGGGATAAAGTATGCTTAAGTGTAAGTGATTAAGATGAGAAAGTGATTAGTGAAATAATTAAGCGTGATTATATGTTTTAGATTAGAATAAGTTATGACTTATGGAGTAAATTGAAAGGTTATCAAATGTTGAGGGAAATTTTATAAGAAAGAGAAAGTTGAAGTGCAAGGGTGAAAACAACAAATAAAGCATTTATGTGATTGGCTAGCCATAAGAAATATCTTCCAAAGCTTTGACTAATATGTTGTCTTACAACTATAAGAGAGACAAGAGAAATAAAACAAAACAAAAACTAAGAGAATAAGAGAGAGTGAGAGCCGTGAGAAGAGAAAGAAAAAAAAAGAAAAGGAAAGCTTGCTTTGGTGCATCATTTTTGCTCTTCAATCTTGAGTTTGGATCTTGGAGGAACAACTTGAGCACTTGATTGTTGTGGGTGATCATCTACCAAGCTTGAATCAAAGGTAAGAAAGTCTAGTTGAAGACTTAAGTTGATTATTGTTTGATGAACTAGTGGTTATTTTGGCATAGGACCTTAGTTGTGCTTGATTGTGGTACCTCTTATGCCTATCACTTGTTTTTATGGAGTACTTTGGTTAATTTTTGGTGATTTATGCTGCTGGAAATTTCGGTCAAGAGAAAGAGAATTAGGGCTTTTTAATGTAATGCTTTCCTTACTTGTTTAGTTGAGAAATGGACTTGTAGTGGTTATGTTTGATGAATTGCCTCACTTGATTTGGTTGGTTACTTGCAAAAAGCTGATTTGGGTTAAGAAACCCTAAACTCCATTAGGCTAATTTAGCTTAGCTTATGGTTAGTGAGAGGTTGGATTAAGTTCATTGGTGCAAATGAAATTTGGTTAGGGATTGTGGTTGATGATTGTTAAATTTGGTATTGACTTGGGAGGGGAATTTCGGACCATTTGTAGGCCATTTAGATGTTAGTGTATGTGTGTTTTTTTGGTACAAAAGTGGTTGAAAAACCTGCATAAGAACCATGAAAACGAACCATATGTTTGCGACATTTGAAACCGGCAAAATGGGTAAACAGGGCAACCCAGAACCTGAACTTGAGCTCCATTTTTCTTAATGTTCCGTGCTGATTCAGAAGTTTCGTAAAACATGAAAGTCGTAGCCCCTTGAGTCCTGAGTATGCCTACAAAATTTCAGGTCAATCGGATTAGCGTAGCCTGAGTTATCGACGAAATGCTCAAGCCTGTTTTGACCCTCTGGTTCTACGCGTTTTCTGATTTTGTTTCTGCCCATGATTTTTCGATTTTTATAGAGTTCGATCTGGGTGCCAACTCCTTCATAAGAAGTTTAGATCTTGATCTCAGCTTCAAAACGGTATAAAGTACGTCGAAAACCGAGTTCCGTAGCTCCGGTTATGATCAAAACAATATCGCTCGTCAGAACTGCCTTGTATTTGGACAGTTCTGACGGGTACTTTGGCACTCGAATTTTGTTTTGTTCTGAATAGATTCAGGTCTTGGCCAAAACATGAAAGTTTTAGCCTTATGTCTCAGCTTTCTAATGCCTTTGGAATTTCTTAATTTCGATTTCTGAGCCGTGAGTTACGGCCTTGCAAACAGGGCCTGTTTGGTAACTCGCAATGAAACAGCTGGAACTGTTTCACGCAATTTTCACCTATACCCATTGAGATCTGGGTTGAGATGTCTAAATGAAAGTTGTAGATCTTCCTCTTAGCTTCGAAACGGTGTCTCACCCGCCTTGATCCGACACTCCTAGCCTAATTTTGACCAAAACGGTTTGAGATGGCCGATTTGGCCATTTCCGTTTGCCGTTCTGCGCGGACGTGTGCGGCCGTTTTGCCGTTTCCGCACTTGCGCGTGCCAATTTTGCCGTTTGGCTTATTTCAAGTACGTTAGTTGCCGTTTGTGATATATTGTGACATAATCTTCGATTTCAGACAGTGGTGAGCTAGGCGGTGCCGGTGGGGCCCACTACTAGCCAACACACACAGTGAATTCCGCCTTTATACTACTTTTGGTATTTTGAGTAAGTATTCAGGCCGCTCTTATGTGTTAGTTGTTTATGTGTTTCGTTGTGTGTAAAAAGGGTACCTAGGCGAGGGTGTACTTTATCGCACTCGATCTAGACCCTAATTTACGCACCAATTTGTACATGACATATGTATGTGAGAAATTTTGGAACAAAAACCCTTGAGCTTGTGGCTCGGGGTGACTTTTGAATACTTTTGTGAATTTTGTGAGTTTGCGGTTGAACTCAATACCTAGATGGACTATTCGAGCCGGTTAGGGCTTGGTCGAAGTCAGTCCAACTTGGTTTGAGGTCACCAAGTTTGTGACCCGAGCTTATGATCAAAGCTCAAGTTTGTGATTTCGTTCGCCTGGGCAAGTTTGTGAGGTGACTGGCCAGTGAGGGTGATAAGGTGTCGGTGGGTGTACAAGTGAAGTTCTACGGACCTTATTTATGGTCGACGGAGTGTCGACAGGAGATCAAGCATGGCAAATGAATTGGCTTTGGAGCCACCCGTATCCTTATTATGTGATGTTACTTTTCTGCTTTTGCTTTACTCTTACTGTGTAAATGTTGCTACGTGAAATTTACGCTTTTGCCCCTGTTTACTTACTAAGTTTTTAGCTTACCCCATTCCGTTTGTTTTCCTTAGCAGGGGCCGACGCGGGTACGTTTGGGCACTTACACTAGTATAGTATAGTTAGACTTGCTTGTAATAGCGAACAATTAGGATGTTTGTTTTTATTGTGGTGGTTTGTATAAGGACCCTTCTTAGGGTCTACCTTTTGGTTTTGGTTGTAATTATAAGGATGTAATAGTTTGAGCAGGTACTTTTGGGAAATGTACTTATAACTCTTTTGGGATTGCATATATATGTATAGTACTCTTTTGGATTTTGCTAGCTTTCGTTGTTTTAAGTTTTGAGTCCTGGCGCGAGCTAGGCAGGCGGCCCGCCGATACCCTTGGGTTCGCCCTTGGGAGAAGTGGGGTCGTCACAGTTGGTATCAGAGCGCCTAGGTTAGAGGACTTGGGCAATTGTGGGACATACGCGATAGGCATTAGGCATATTGGATTCTTTTAAGTTGAATGATATCTTTTAAGTTGAAATGCCGGTTGACTGACGACTTCATGTTTTGTAGGTATGGACCCAGGCAGTTCGAGTAGGAGGGGCCCAGAGGATCGACCGCTGCGTAAGCGGGCTATCCGTTATCGACAGAGGCTGGGAGAGCCTTACACTTTGTACTCCCCCTTCGGCCAGGTGTCGCGCCGACCCTGCGCGTGTTGGTATACTTACGGCTATCCCGACGAGATAGTCTTAGCATTGGATGATGAGCGTTATCACCTCGACAGGACGGTCGAGACTCTGAGGGAGCAGCTTGAGGAGGCTAGACAGTTTAGCCGCTGGCAGGCGTTACGCGTTAGGGACCTGGAGCGGGACCTCCGGGACACACACCAGCACCTCTTCTCTTTGAAGAGGCAGCTTAGGGAGAGGGCCCGGAGTATCACGTTTGACTGCGGGGTCTTGCTAGATATGGCCGCGGAGGCACCCCCGCGAGCTACTGGGCCGGAGCAGATAGGCGAGATTGGTACTTTAGGTTCCGTTGGGGACCAGGGCCCTAGGGGAGGCGTTTAGGGTCGCTTTCGTCTTTTGCTTAGCTGGTAGATTCCTTTTGTTAAAACTGGCATGACCACTTTCTTTCTTTATTTGGTTGGCCGACTAGATCTTGGAGCCGGAGTGCTCATGTGTACATTGGGTTTTGTACCGACTGGAGGTCGGTAATCTGTAAATCTTTTGGTGTGATTTTGTATATCTATGTATATATTTGAGTAGCATGTTGAATTTATCCTTTGTGTGTCTTTTGTTCGTACGCTTTACGTCCGTACTTTTGCTCATAGTCCGGATAATAAGTTTATATGTAATGTTACGATCTATAGACGTTTGCACTTAAATGGCCTCCGGTACTCGAGGTGGAGGCAGAGGAGGTAGAGGGCGAGCACGAAGCCCTGAAAGAGAACAAGGACCAGAACCAGATCAAGTCGCTACAGCCATCCAGCGGATGGCCGAGTTACTAGAGCGATTGACAAATCAACAGGGCCAAGGAAGCGGTATGGGAAATCCTGGACATAATCCGGGACATAATCCAGGCAATCACGAGGGTGAAGACCGTGCCTTGGAGCGATTCCAAAAATTCGCACCCCCAAAGTTTATCGGTGGGGCCGACCCTGACTTAGCGGAGGGTTGGCTAGACCGTATGTTAGACATATTTGCCGCGCTTAGGTATTCAGAGGAGCGGCAGATATCCTTTGCGGTCTTTCAGTTTGAAGGGGCCGCTCGAGCCTGGTGGAATGTAATCAAAGCCAAGTGGGAGCGCGAACAGACTCCTTGGACCTGGATCAACTTCACACGGGAGTTTAATGAAAAATATTTACCACCCATTGTGCAAGAAAAACGGGAAGATGATTTCATCCGCCTACGTCAAGGGGCCTCGAGTGTGGCGGAGTACGAAACTCAGTTCACTAAACTTTCTCGCTTTGCCCCAGAGCTGGTGTTAACGGAGCAGAAACGAATTCGTCGATTCGTTCAAGGTTTAAATGTGGAAATCCAGGAATCGTTAGCAGCGGCTCAGTTGAATACGTTTAGCCAAGCGCTAGAAAAAGCACAGCGAATTGAGACTGCCAGAGGACAGGTTAAAGCCTTCCACGATCGGAAAAGGAGGCAACCTAGCTCAAATGATTCCATGGTCGGACAAAGCTCGCGAAACGAGCCATCTGCCAAGATAAATAAAGGTACGGATGGTCCACGACCTGCAAGGACCCCGAATAGCTTTGGGCGAGGTCAAATAGTGCAAGAGCCTCAGAAGAGTGCTCAGCGTGGAGGGTCAAGCACGGCCGCTAAGCCAACCTGTGGTTTCTGTGGGGGCAACCACACCGATGAGAATTGTTGGAAAAATAGTTCAGTCCGGAAATGCTACAAATGTGGAAGCACCGAACACCTGATTGCCCGGTGCCCTAAAATACAGAAGGATGGACTCAAGTCACCGACTGAAGGGACCACAACTAAGCCGTCAACTGCAGGGGAAAATCGACCCAAAGGGCCAGCAAGAGTCTATGCGATGGGTCAACCTGAGATGACGAATCCTTCGGTGGATTTTGAAGGTACGCTTTGACCAACGAATTAATTTCGAGGACGAAATTGTCCTAAGTGGGGGAGATTGTGAGGCCCCAGTCCGTTCTATGTTAATATATTCATTAGTTGGGCGGTAACGTTTGGTTTCGGGAGTATTTCGAAAACCCTAAGTAGGGATTTAAGATTTAAACCCTAGTTATGTATTGGTTACAAGTTCGAGTGGTGATTAAAGTTAGTAAGGTTAATGTGTGTCTTAGTGTGGGTAAGAATAGGATTTAATCCATTTGGTATAGATTAATTAAGTTTAAGAAGGTTAGAAACCCTAAGTGAGCAAAATCCCTAATGTTATGATTTATAGAAGTTTTAAGTGGGTTTAAACCTAATTTTGCCCTTGACAAAAAGGTTATTGTTTAACTACTTTTATGTGGGATAAAGTATGCTTAAGTGTAAGTGATTAAGATGAGAAAGTGATTAGTGAAATAATTAAGCGTGATTATATGTTTTAGATTAGAATAAGTTATGACTTATGGAGTAAATTGAAAGGTTATCAAATGTTGAGGGAAATTTTATAAGAAAGAGAAAGTTGAAGTGCAAGGGTGAAAACAACAAATAAAGCATTTATGTGATTGGCTAGCCATAAGAAATATCTTCCAAAGCTTTGACTAATATGTTGTCTTACAACTATAAGAGAGACAAGAGAAATAAAACAAAACAAAAACTAAGAGAATAAGAGAGAGTGAGAGCCGTGAGAAGAGAAAGAAAAAAAAAGAAAAGGAAAGCTTGCTTTGGTGCATCATTTTTGCTCTTCAATCTTGAGTTTGGATCTTGGAGGAACAACTTGAGCACTTGATTGTTGTGGGTGATCATCTACCAAGCTTGAATCAAAGGTAAGAAAGTCTAGTTGAAGACTTAAGTTGATTATTGTTTGATGAACTAGTGGTTATTTTGGCATAGGACCTTAGTTGTGCTTGATTGTGGTACCTCTTATGCCTATCACTTGTTTTTATGGAGTACTTTGGTTAATTTTTGGTGATTTATGCTGCTGGAAATTTCGGTCAAGAGAAAGAGAATTAGGGCTTTTTAATGTAATGCTTTCCTTACTTGTTTAGTTGAGAAATGGACTTGTAGTGGTTATGTTTGATGAATTGCCTCACTTGATTTGGTTGGTTACTTGCAAAAAGCTGATTTGGGTTAAGAAACCCTAAACTCCATTAGGCTAATTTAGCTTAGCTTATGGTTAGTGAGAGGTTGGATTAAGTTCATTGGTGCAAATGAAATTTGGTTAGGGATTGTGGTTGATGATTGTTAAATTTGGTATTGACTTGGGAGGGGAATTTCGGACCATTTGTAGGCCATTTAGATGTTAGTGTATGTGTGTTTTTTTGGTACAAAAGTGGTTGAAAAACCTGCATAAGAACCATGAAAACGAACCATATGTTTGCGACATTTGAAACCGGCAAAATGGGTAAACAGGGCAACCCAGAACCTGAACTTGAGCTCCATTTTTCTTAATGTTCCGTGCTGATTCAGAAGTTTCGTAAAACATGAAAGTCGTAGCCCCTTGAGTCCTGAGTATGCCTACAAAATTTCAGGTCAATCGGATTAGCGTAGCCTGAGTTATCGACGAAATGCTCAAGCCTGTTTTGACCCTCTGGTTCTACGCGTTTTCTGATTTTGTTTCTGCCCATGATTTTTCGATTTTTATAGAGTTCGATCTGGGTGCCAACTCCTTCATAAGAAGTTTAGATCTTGATCTCAGCTTCAAAACGGTATAAAGTACGTCGAAAACCGAGTTCCGTAGCTCCGGTTATGATCAAAACAATATCGCTCGTCAGAACTGCCTTGTATTTGGACAGTTCTGACGGGTACTTTGGCACTCGAATTTTGTTTTGTTCTGAATAGATTCAGGTCTTGGCCAAAACATGAAAGTTTTAGCCTTATGTCTCAGCTTTCTAATGCCTTTGGAATTTCTTAATTTCGATTTCTGAGCCGTGAGTTACGGCCTTGCAAACAGGGCCTGTTTGGTAACTCGCAATGAAACAGCTGGAACTGTTTCACGCAATTTTCACCTATACCCATTGAGATCTGGGTTGAGATGTCTAAATGAAAGTTGTAGATCTTCCTCTTAGCTTCGAAACGGTGTCTCACCCGCCTTGATCCGACACTCCTAGCCTAATTTTGACCAAAACGGTTTGAGATGGCCGATTTGGCCATTTCCGTTTGCCGTTCTGCGCGGACGTGTGCGGCCGTTTTGCCGTTTCCGCACTTGCGCGTGCCAATTTTGCCGTTTGGCTTATTTCAAGTACGTTAGTTGCCGTTTGTGATATATTGTGACATAATCTTCGATTTCAGACAGTGGTGAGCTAGGCGGTGCCGGTGGGGCCCACTACTAGCCAACACACACAGTGAATTCCGCCTTTATACTACTTTTGGTATTTTGAGTAAGTATTCAGGCCGCTCTTATGTGTTAGTTGTTTATGTGTTTCGTTGTGTGTAAAAAGGGTACCTAGGCGAGGGTGTACTTTATCGCACTCGATCTAGACCCTAATTTACGCACCAATTTGTACATGACATATGTATGTGAGAAATTTTGGAACAAAAACCCTTGAGCTTGTGGCTCGGGGTGACTTTTGAATACTTTTGTGAATTTTGTGAGTTTGCGGTTGAACTCAATACCTAGATGGACTATTCGAGCCGGTTAGGGCTTGGTCGAAGTCAGTCCAACTTGGTTTGAGGTCACCAAGTTTGTGACCCGAGCTTATGATCAAAGCTCAAGTTTGTGATTTCGTTCGCCTGGGCAAGTTTGTGAGGTGACTGGCCAGTGAGGGTGATAAGGTGTCGGTGGGTGTACAAGTGAAGTTCTACGGACCTTATTTATGGTCGACGGAGTGTCGACAGGAGATCAAGCATGGCAAATGAATTGGCTTTGGAGCCACCCGTATCCTTATTATGTGATGTTACTTTTCTGCTTTTGCTTTACTCTTACTGTGTAAATGTTGCTACGTGAAATTTACGCTTTTGCCCCTGTTTACTTACTAAGTTTTTAGCTTACCCCATTCCGTTTGTTTTCCTTAGCAGGGGCCGACGCGGGTACGTTTGGGCACTTACACTAGTATAGTATAGTTAGACTTGCTTGTAATAGCGAACAATTAGGATGTTTGTTTTTATTGTGATGGTTTGTATAAGGACCCTTCTTAGGGTCTACCTTTTGGTTTTGGTTGTAATTATAAGGATGTAATAGTTTGAGCAGGTACTTTTGGGAAATGTACTTATAACTCTTTTGGGATTGCATATATATGTATAGTACTCTTTTGGATTTTGCTAGCTTTCGTTGTTTTAAGTTTTGAGTCCTGGCGCGAGCTAGGCAGGCGGCCCGCCGATACCCTTGGGTTCGCCCTTGGGAGAAGTGGGGTCGTCACAATATTTCAATAGCAAAATAATAAAACGAAATAAATTCAGGGCATACACATAAATTTTTTTTTTTTTGAGTTCTCACAAAAGGCATCTGGAGGGACCTTGTTCCCTGAACATTCTCAGTTGCTGCATAAGAGGAAGGTTAAAGAGCAATAACCTTAGCATAAAATATGAGACTTTAAGCGGAAGAATTTTATGCCATACATGTGAAGCAAGCAAAGAATAATTAGATACCTATCTAACAAGCGTATAGGGCGACGAAACTGAAAGTATACCATTATTAGTTAGTGTCCACACCACTCTATCAGAGCCTTGAAAAGATGGAGGCCCAATACTTAAAAACAAAGTGATGGTTTGAACTTGGGATTTCATGTGTATAAGTGCAATCACCACTAGATCAACAACACATTTGTTAAAAATATTAACATCAAATAGTATTTTTATCAATCAATAAATCTGGGTAAACAATGTTTGACCGTAGGCTAATATGCAAGTGGCAGAAACATTATTTTATAATGAAATATCTCACGAATTGTGTGAAAAAAGTGGTGAAATGTCTAAATTCTTGTTTTCATATCCATTTATTTGTTGTGATACTGCTAGTGAATGTTAACTAGAAAGCCATAGATTTGCCTGATCACAATAGTTACGGTTAACATTATTACTAATTTGAACTTTTAAGAATGGTTATTGGTCTTTCAAGTATTCTTACCATATATGCTTTACGGTGATGGAAATTTTATTAATCTACTATAGTATGAATTATCAATATTTGTTACATGAAGAAATTTGAGTTATGTGCAAAGTATTTTAGTTTATCGACTATCTACCTACTGATGCAAAATTTCTTATCACTTTATAAAAAAGAGATATTCTTGCGCTTAAAATTTTATATTTAAAATTTTACTCCTTTATACCATCTATAAGTTAGTTACAAAAATATATGTATAAAAATATTTTGAGTTATCATTGATTTGTCGTTTTACTAGTATACAACTGAGATAAAATCTCCTCGCGGAGGAGGCTTTGGTCCAGTGATTAAGGTTGAGGTCACAAAAGTTAGAGGTTTTGGTTCTAATGTACTTGTCCCCTCTCCACTTCTTAAATCTCACCTCTCTCTACTAAAAGAATTTTTAAAGAAAAAGATAAAATCTCCATATTTTCTTTTATTTATCATAAATAACATCTCTAATAATGCAAATGTTTAAAGGTAAAGTCTTAAATCCCAACTCTCTCTACAAAAAAAAAATTTAAATAACAAGATTAAATCGCTATATTTTTCTTTTAGTTATCAAGACATCTCTAATAATTCAAATATTTAAGGGTAAAGTATTAATTACAAGTACACAAACAAATACATAGATTCTAATTCATCAGCATTTATAAGGAACACTCTTAAAACATTTGAGAATGTTCTCAAGTTGAGAAATGATTATAAAAGCATAAAGTAGGTGTAATTACCATGTATATAGCAATGTTTTGAAACTTGGACCATTAATTGAATTGGCAAGGTATTCAGGTCGTGGTTCAACCAGTCAGATTGGTTTAATCTTGGCAATAATAAGACTTCCAATGGACTAATGTTTTTAAATATATGTGCATAGAATAAGACACCCAATGGACTTGTTTAAGGCATTATCTGATAAAAAGTTGAATATTTTCAAAGAACTTGAATTTTCACAAATATATTTTTTAAATAACAAGTTTAAACAAATAAATTTAATCTCAATTGTATCTACCGAAAAATAAACATAAATCCTACCAAAAAAATCACAAAATTCTGAAATTAAACAAAATTCATGTCTTGAATCAGATATTGTGAGTTTAAACTTTAAACCACGTCTTTTGGAATTAAAGATTGCAACTGTGTTGAAAAAAAAAAGATACTTGGAGCCTAAAAGAAGTCAAGAAACTAGAAAGTAGAGATTAAAACTTGGTAAGAGGCAAAAGGTGAGAAGAAAGTGAGTGAGTGTTGCACTTGGTGATTAGTTTTCAGAGTTAAGGAGAACATATACTTTTTTATTTTTTGTTTTCTAGTTTAATAAACAAAAACAAGAAAACCACCAGTTCAACAGTATATTCCACTTCGAACAATTCACACGGTTTTCACCAATTCTTAAGTCTAATCAACTTAAAATATGAATCAGATTGGAGTCATGGCTAACTCACAGTTTGACCGATTGAGTTGACTAGTCCAACCCTGGTTTCAAAACAATAGTATATAGAGAAACAATAATTCTAATGGGAGAACAATTAGTGATATATAGTCATAATAGCATATTCATTAGTAACATGATGAATACTATAGAATCTTTTTTATGAAGAAGAAAAATAGATAAACTAATTGATAGATTTTTTTTATTTACCAAACCTCAAATGAATGTAGTTTTATCAAAATTTTAAAAAAATGTATTCTACATGTATGCTAATTAAAATAACTCATATTAAACTATATTTATCTGTGACTTGCGTGGGGTATATATATAACATTTAGCTCATCCACAATCAAGTTTTACATTTATAATTCCAAAATACCCCATACGTGATTTATCGTAAGTATACGAATCGTGAGCGAGTATAGGGTATTAAGGGTCGATCCCACAAGGAAGATTGCAATTACCGGTGTTTTTCGAACTCCTTTATCATTTAGACTATAAGCATGAAGTAAAAGTAATAAAATTAACACTAGAAAGCTCCTAGAGGTATGGAATTCCTTACTACTCTTGCAAATGAGATTACTGATTAAGTGAATGCTATTATCTTGGCTAGTTATGGCGTAATCTCCTAATGTATGTGAAACCTACTCTCGTAGTGAATCAACTATACTTGTAGCTAAACTATACCTACTCTCGTGGTTATGATATTAATTACAGGCTCATTTCTTTTATGAAATTACTTGAAACAAGTCACTAAAGCCACATAGGTGCACCTCTACTCTCGTAAGTGTACTCCCTAGGCTTATCACTTCTTTGAACTAATGTTAAATTTCAATTTTCATTGCAAACTTAACACCTTAAGATTATCATAATTAATGGCCAGTTAATCATGATTAGATAACCAAAAGTGATAAATAACTTATTCAAAATAATATCACCAAGTAGCCAAGTAAACATCACAAACAAAATATAGCAAGTTTAACCTTAACTCTAGGCATAAACTTTAACTAAACATAATAAAAACACAAAGCCAACTTGTATTATAATTAAACATGAAATTCAATACAAGAGAGAAAGTAGTAGAAGAGATATCACCCTTGTCACATGAGATCAACCTCTTCATCTTTGCTCTTCAATCTTCATCCAAATCTAACTACAAATACAAGATGAATAAACTACACTAATTGCTCTATGCTAATGAACTAAGAAAAACTAGTGAAGACTACATTTTTGTAGAGTTTCTCTAGCCTTCCAAAGTTATCAAAATGGTTCTCCAAGGCAGCTATTTATAGAGAAATTTCTTGCAAGAAACAAGGTGTTAAATCATGTCTTGAGCCCATAAACAAGGTAGAATGAGCTGTAAAGCTTTTTTTGCAGCTGTCTTGGGCTGTTTCCATCGATATTCTTGGAGGAAAAATGGACCAAAAGGTTTGTGTGAATAAAACACAATTTTCTGAGTAAGTTGCAGCCGCAATTGAGGAATACGCGACTTGAGAAAAAGCGGCTTCATGCCACGTTTTCGCTTCTGTGCATTTGACATTACTTCAACTGTTATTTGCTTGATGATGGAGGCCGAACTAACTCTTGTGTAAAACATAGAAGTTGTAGCCCTTTGAGTTAGCTTTCCAATGCCTTAAGAATCATCCCATGTGGATCTCTCTAGACCGAGATATGACCAAAATACTAAAGACTGGTCAGAACTCTGTTTTCAACTTTGGACAGCTAAGTTGAATTTCGGTATTTCAACTTTTGGACTATGAAAACGGCTGAATTGGACTTTGATGTCTACATACCAAATTTAAATACATCTCTTAGATTCAAAATGGTATAAAAATCATCTCAATCCAATGTATGTAGCCCAAGATGTAGCCAAAATACCAACAGATGCTAAAGCTAACTTTTGTTTGATTCTTTTGTCCTCAAATTGCATTTCTCCTTTTACACTTCATATTTTATTTTCATCATTCTAAATCATCATCAATCATCCAAATATCTTCTCAATGGTCTCCATTTGATGATTGAATCATTAAACCTGTAAAATATGAAATTTTTACCATAAAATCCATAGAAATGCAATTTTCACACTTTAACCACAAAATGCATATTTTCACTAGAATTTTAGTTAATTATTTATAAAACTAAATAAAACACACCAAAACTAACCAATAAAGCACACTAAAAATACGTAAAATATACTCTTATCAAATACCCCCATACTTGAACCATTGCTTGTACTCGAGCAATAAGAAATACTAACCAACAATGATTCAATTTTTGAAAATTAACCTATGTGCACCATTCCACTTCATTTTCTCAAAAATAAGGTAAACAACCATTATGCAATCATTCAATTAAACTCAAGTACTCATAATATTAAGTAAAGGAGAGCCAATTATACCGTCATTATAACAAATTCAAATCAATTTTTCATCCTTATCCAATTTTACAAGTAAGTAACTTATATGGTCAATAAAATACTTCCTAAACTCATGATCATCTTCTTATTCCAATTTAAAGAGGGATTTATTCATATAGTGTAGCTAAATATTACTTAAGTTGTGAAAGTGTCTTTTGACACGAGAATCGACATTTTTAGATGAAAATCACCGGTTACTCAACACTTCACATACTCAAATTGCTTTGCATACTCTTAATTTGAATACCGTTTTACGCGAAAGTCAACATTTGTAGATGAAAACTTCCGGTTACTAAGTACAAGAATTATTAGAGTAGAACAAATCTTATTTTTTTCTTCTTCTTATTTTTTTCATTTTTTTCATTTTTTTCTTTCCACTTTTTTTTTCTTTTTTTTAACAGCAAAGATACTAATAATTTTCTCAAAAGAATAATCATGAGAAGAGTATTGCACTTATTGACCATATTTATCACTTAATTTATAAAATCAAATAAAGAGAAGAAATTTCATTAAATATGCAAAAAAAAATAGACATAATTTTCTCCACTTTAAAAGATATATTTTCCTATAAATGCAAAATTATAATCACATAATAGTCATTTTCAAGTTAAATGAGAAAAGAAAATTTCAAAGCATATATATTTATTTCAAATGTAGAAGGAATTTGAACTACTAATGGTATGGAACTTATTGCCCCTTTGGATAAAATTGAAAAAATTTGAAACTTTTTGAGGCAATTTTACAATTTTGGACAAGATTTTGGAAAAAATTTAGAATTTTAACACAAGTCCAATATTTGCAACCAATAAGTCAATCACATACGATGTATATTGTGACAGCCCCACCTCACCCTAAGGCGAACCAAAGGGTTCGGCGGACCGCCTGCCCAACTCTCGCCAGGACTAACGGTTCAGATTAGAGCGATCGAATACGTTCCGGACCATACAACGTACATAGACAAGTCAAAATCTCAAAATAAAACAAAACGAAATCGGAGTCGGCCATGAATAGGAACCGACATGGCAAAACCCAACCAAACGTCAAGCAAATATTTACATCTCAAAATTTAGCATATACAACCCAAAGGGCATACCAAAGTGATTCAAAAGTGGATACATGTACGGTTTGCCAAATCCAAAAGAGAAACGGATCCAAAAGTACATTTAGGGTTTAAATCAATGAGCTATACAAAAGATATGTCCAACTAGCTCAATTCGGCAACCGATTATCAAATCCAGTCCAAAAGTATTTATTTTCCTGTAAGGAAAACAAAAAGGAACAGAAAGGGTGAGCTTGCGCTCAATGAGGTACCAAACATGTAGCAGTAAAACCATGGCATTTCACATTTCACAAATCAGGTACACATGCCAGATGTAAAGTAAAGGAACCAATGATTCAAATCAAAAGGATACATGTGGCTCTCAGGAGCCAGCTTTCCAGCGCAGTACTTGATCCAAGCCGGTTGACTCTCCGTCAACGTATATAGAACCAACGCGTCCGTAGACCCCACTTTACACCAAATCCCGTTCACCAAACACCCCTTTACCAGGCCCGCTCACCTTAACAGAACAGAAATGGTAATACTCGAGTATACCCGGAATCAAGGGTCTCAATACCCAAAGATTCCAAAACAGACTACCGTGGTTCGTTATCTAATCGTCCAGGCCCTTGCCGGCCCGACTCGAATAACTTAGACAGGATTTGAGCTTATAGGTCACAGAAAGGTCGTTGGACTCAAGTTTCCAAACGACGTCAGAACATATACAGATCCAGATACAGATAACAGATACAGATACAGATACAGATAGCAGATTCAGATACGCGTTCAAAATTGGCATAGAACAGACCAGAGAACGAGTGTGATAAAGTACACCCTCGTCTCCATTTTATCAAAACAGTATTTGGCTTCAATAGTCATAAATCAAGTATTCAGATATTCAGATATTTCACATAACGGGTAGCAGGTAGTGGAACACTCACCGGCAAAATTTCAAAAGTTTTCACTTCAGATTGGCCTTATTCACCAAGAAACCCTAAAATAATCAAAATAAACCAATTGAAGGTTTCACTTCCAGAATCGAGTAAACAGAATGCACATGTGAGGCTCGACTACTAGTCGTATGCCTTGCCAAATAATTACTAATGCAAGGGTGCAAAACATGATTTTTGGGAACAAAAAGGTAACATGAAGACCTAGGTTCAACAACCCAAAAGCCCTTCATTTCTACCAAAAGGCAAATCCAACTTAAAGGAACCAAACGGCCTAGAAAATCGGGCAGCACTTCCCCTAAATTTCTTACTTTTCCAGCCATTAAGACTTCATTATTTCCTCAAATCAGTCTCAACATCTCACACAAAAGTCATCTCATTTCCCAAAAGCCGTTCACTAGGCTCAAAGTAGTACAAGTACAAAAGTTAGCTAGGAAATGACCGGAATGAAAGCAAGCCTTAAAACATGCAAACAAGTACAAGAAGACTCGATAACGAGTCATAAACCAATGCCAAATATGACCCCAATAGGGTTCCATAAACATACACAAACACTAGAGGAAACCAGAAAATCCGGACATGCAATTAACTTTGGCCCTGAAAAAAAAACAGTTTTTGACTTTACTTTGCGGTAATAGCACCAAATGCACTACGATTATCGGATGAGGGTGCAAGATCCACCATTTCGAATCTAAAAGACATGGCTACAACATCACAGAAGGTCACTCAACCCATTTTTGAGTGCAAACAGGTCAAAAATGCAAGATACTTCATCAACAACGTAAAACAGATTCACCAAAACGCATTCTAGCGGAAACATCATAACTCAGGCTCTACAACTCCAAATCCAGAAATTCAAAAACCAGATGAAAGATAATAAACAGGGATACATTTTATCAGAAGGCGTCAACAACCAATTCGGAATCAATTCCAGCCAAAACAACCAATTACAGTCGCAAATCCCAATTTCGGGTAGAACCAGAACAACAATAGTAATTTCGACTTTTCTCACTCTACGCTACTCCGATTGACCTGAAATTTTGTAGGAACCTCTAAAATGTCATTCCCTACAACTTTTATGTTTTAAGCCAAGGCCAATTCGGCCTCTATCTATGACCTAAAATTTCGGACAGAATGTAGCTTCAAGAACCCTAGATTTTTCAATTTTCTTCCAAAACAGAAATTGGTTGCAATTAGTCACTTTTTCCACCTTCTAGATGCCTTATATACCATTTCCAATCATCATACATAGCCACACAATCATGCTTATATTAAAACAGAAAAATCCCCAAAAATAATAAAACTTCACCAATTCAACCAAAACTCAAGATTTAATCCATAAATTTGCATCTCATACAACCACTAAGCATGATTTAAGCATCAATTAAAGAAGGAGAGTGGTTCTTCACAACTTACCTTAAGAACAAGAGAGAGAGAGCTATTGGTCACCTATACTTTCCAAATAACTTCACACACAAGCTCAACTCCACCAAACTAAGAGGTTTTATGGAAAATTTTCAAGTTTAATCGGTTGGAATTGAAGATTGAGTGAGATGAGAAGCTAGAAAGTTGGGAGATTTTTCTTCTTTACCTTTGAGAGAGAGCCGGCCAAACTTGAAGAAAAATGGAAGATTTTTGGTCAATTTTTGGTTTTATTTAGTAATTGGTAAAAGGTTGAATAGTAAGTCAAAACAAGATTTAATCATATGGTGACACATGTCACCTATTTAATGCAAGTCTATCACTTTGTTCCCTCTCACATCAATCCAAATAGCTTACTCTAATTATCTCTTAACACCCGATAAAATAACTCCAGTATCCAAAACTTAATCTAGTTGGCCGAAATTTTCCGAACTTTTCGCACTAGTGGGTCCCACGTCCGGTATACGCCATAGTTGTCAAAATCGCGATCCGGATCGTAGGATCGTACGATCCTACGATCCGGATAACCAAAATCGATCCGGATCGTATGCAGAGTCGCAAATCATATGAATCTTTGCAGGATCGCATAGAATCGGTGCAGGATCGGTAGGATCGTAGGATCGGTAGGATCGTACGATCCTACAAATTTTTTGTCAATTTGTGAAATACGAAGCTCCATTTTGCAAATAAATGAAAATATTTGTGGTATATTTGTAATTTATCAAAGAATTGCAACCTTTAATTGCAATTTAGAGCTTTTGGTAGGATCTTACGATTCTACGATCCGATCCTACGATCCGATCCTGTGAAACTAAAATTGATCCTACGTAGGATCCCGATTTTACAAACCTTGGTATACGCTCTTAATTTCTCAAAAACTAACCGATACTAGAAAAATCATTTAAAAACTATATTTACTCATAAAATTTATCTAGAAAATTTTCCGGATACAGAAAGTGTAGAAAACAAGCCATGAAAAATGCGGAAATCGAGAAAATGCAAATTACGGGTTCTCACATTCTCTCCCCCTTAAAAGAATTTCGCCCTCGAAATTTTACCTTCCAAATTTAAAGTAACCAATGGCCTGTACCTTCTTCGTCATCAGAGTCAGAAGAAACGAGGTTCTTCATTCCAGTCCCTTCTCCACTTGACGGTCCAGGGTCGGTCTTGGTTGGCTGCTGGGTTCCCTTCTTTTCGGGCACTAACCACGGGCAATTAGCAATCAGATGCTCGGCGCTCCCACAACACAGACATCTCCTCCCTTTTAACCTACAATCTACTTCAATATGATTGGATTTTCTGCAATAACTACAATTTGTCACACCACCCGATCCACGGCCCCTCTTAGCAAATGGCCTTCCAGCTTTACCCTTTTTCTTTGCATGGAAGATCTTCAGTTGTGGCCTTGCACTTCCTATCTTTTGAGCTTCCTCTGGAATCCCCATAAAAGTATTGCTTTGTGCCATTGCTACTGTCTCCTTGGAAATCTCTTCGTATTTCCTCTTTAGCTCCATGTTTTGGTGTAAGAGCTCAAGTTTCTCCGAATACTCCTGCTTCCATCGTCCTTCCCAGTACTCGGTTAGCCTCTTTTGAACCTCTATTTCGTCTCGGAGAACCGCAATTTCTTGATACGGATCAACCCAGTGTGTCATCTTACGGAGTTGCTGGAACTCGAAGGCTAGCCTGTCGGCAAAACAATGGATCATAATACATTCCTAAGTACGAGTGGCACTCTCGGTCCTTGTCCAGCTATTGTTTCCCTTTTCTTCTCTTGATTCTTGGCCTCGCTTAGTTCCACGGCCACGACCACATCCGTGTTTCCGTCTTTCTTACATATATATATATATATTTTTTCCTCTCTCTTTTTTTTTTCCCCCCAAAGATACTTTAATAAATAAACATAGCAATAGGAAATTAACTAAAGTATCTAAAATTTAGGCCACCAATTACACAAATAAACATATATGCACATAACACTCCACATATCAAGGAAACAAATGATCAAATATACAAATACGTATCAAATCAGGCAAGTATTCATATACACAATTATTCATATACACAATTATACAACCGACGGCATGTAGCAACAATATACGAGCGAATTAAAAGAAAAGGGATATATCGTCCCAAACCTTGCTAAAATAACCCCGTCCGGTCTCTCACATCACTTATTATCCAAATGAAATATCCATTAACCTCTTGTACTCATTCCAGTCGAACAAAGCCTATTCATGTTCCCAAAATGCAACCCTCACGTACGCAACACCGCCTCAACTCTGGAGTACTCAGGCACAAGAATCCGAAATAAGACAATTCACCTCTCGAGCTGGCCAGTCCCAAGAGTAAACCATCTACAATCGAAATTCCTACCAGACATACCGATCTATGATCCTTAGATACCACAAGAAAAGTTAAGGCCTATAACATTCACAATTCAGAGCTTAGGCTCGAACGAGCACTTAATCCTTTATACCTATTCACCACTTAGTCCAGGCTCACTCCGCGCAGAGACCACGCGAAGCAGGCTCTGATACCAACTGTGACAGCCCCACCTCACCCTAAGGCGAACCAAAGGGTTCGGCGGATCGCCTGCCCAACTCTCGCCAGGACTAACGGTTCAGATTAGAGCGATCGAATATGTTCCGGACCATACAACGTACATAGACAAGTCAAAATCTCAAAATAAAACAAAACGAAATCGGAGTCGGCCATGAATAGGAACCGACATGGCAAAACCTAACCAAACGTCAAGCAAATATTTACATCTCAAAATTTAGCATATACAACCCAAAGGGCATACCAAAGTGATTCAAAAGTGGATACATGTACGGTTTGCCAAATCCAAAAGAGAAACGGATGCAAAAGTACATTTAGGGTTTAAATCAATGAGCTATACAAAAGATATGTCCAACTAGCTCAATTCGGCAACCGATTATCAAATCCAGTCCAAAAGTATTTATTTTCCTGTAAGGAAAACAAAAAGGAACAGAAAGGGATGAGCTTGCGCTCAATGAGGTACCAAACATATAGCAGTAAAACCATGACATTTCACATTTCACAAATCAGGTACACATGCCAGATGTAAAGTAAAGGAACCAATGATTCAAATCAAAAGGATACAGGTGGCTCTCAGGAGCCAGCTTTCCAGCGCAGTACTTGATCCAAGCCGGTTGACTCTCCGTCAACGTATATAGAACCAACGTGTCCGTAGACCCCACTTTACACCAAATCCCGTTCACGAAACACCCCTTGACCGGGCCCGCTCACCTTAACAGAACAGAAATGGTAATACTCGAGTATACCCGGAATCAAGGGTCTCAATACCCAAAGATCCCAAAACAGACTACCGTGGTTCGTTATCTAATCGTCCAGGCCCTTGCCGGCCCGACTCGAATAACTTAGCCACAGGATTTGAGCTTATAGGTCACAGAAAGGTCGTTGGACTCAAGTTTCCAAACGACGTCAGAACAGATACAGATCCAGATACAGATAACAGATACAGATACAGATACAGATAGCAGATTCAGATATGCGTTCAAAATTGGCATAGAACAGACCAGAGAACGAGTGTGATAAAGTACACCCTCGCCTCCATTTTATCAAAACAGTATTTGGCTTCAATAGTCATAAATCAAGTATTCAGATATTTCACATAACGGGTAGCAGGTAGTGGAACACTCACCGGCTCAACTTCAAAAGTTTTCACTTCAGATTGGCCTTATTCGCCAAGAAATCCTAAAATAATCAAAATAAACCAATTGAAGGTTTCACTTCCAGAATCGAGTAAACAGAATGCACATGTGAGGCTCGACTACTAGTCGTATGCCTCGCCAAATAATTACTAATGCAAGGGTGCAAAACATGATTTTTGGGAACAAAAAGGTAACATGAAGACCTAGGTTCAACAACCCAAAAGCCTTTCATTTCTACCAAAAGGCAAATCCAACTTAAACGAACCAAACGGCCTAGAAAATCGGGCAGCACTTCCCCTAAATTTCTTACTTTTCCAGCCATTAAGACTTCATTATTTCCTCAAATCAGTCCCAACATCTCACACAAAAGTCATCTCATTTCCCAAAAGCCGTTCACTAGGCTCAAAGTAGTACAAGTACAAAAGTTAGCTGGGAAATGACCGGAATGAAAGCAAGCCTTAAAACATGCAAACAAGTACAAGGAGACTCGATAACGAGTCATAAACCAATGCCAAATATGACCCCAATAGGGTTCCATAAACATACACAAACACTAGAGGAAACCAGAAAATCCGGACATGCAATTAACTTTGGCCCTGAAAAAAAAACAGTTTTTGACTTTACTTTGCGGTAATAGCACCAAATGCACTACGATTATCGGATGAGGGTGCAAGACCCACCATTTCGAAGCTAAAATACAGGGCTACAACATCACAGAAGGTCACTCAACCCATTTTTGAGTACAAACAGGTCAAAAATGCAAGATACTTCATCAACAACGTAAAACAGATTCACCAAAACGCATTCTAGCGGAAACATCATAATTCAGGCTCTACAACTCCAAATCCAGAAATTCCAAAACCATATGAAAGCTAAGAAAAAATACTAGCATATCGTTTAATGTGCTAAAAAAACCTAATGTTACTACAAAAACCTATATCTAATGTTTGATTTTCCAATTAGGATAAATATTATTTAATGACTTCAATTTTGCATTGAATACAAACATTTAGTTTTTTTTTGGCCATATATTGTTTATAATTAATTATATAATTCTAGCATCTTAACTGCTTATTAAGACTATTCTATAAGAATGACTAAAGAAGTATGTATATGTTGTTGGATCTTTTACACAAATAATGCGGTTTTATTCAAAACAAAATAAACATTATCATCAAGAGAACCTACACTTCTAACACAATAGAATTAAATTGAAAATAGAACTAAATAGAAAAAAAAGGAAGCCAAAGATAAGGAAGATATATATATATATATATTATCATATTACAACTACTAAACCAAAATATTAAGTTGTAGGATTTTTTTTTTTCAAAAACACTACTTTTATTGCTCAATCAAAAACTTACAAGCCGAGCACTGGACTGGTCATCAAGACGATCCCTTGATAGTTCTAATAGAGGGAAAGCCTAGCATATCCATCCTAACTTCCCCTCTCGCTAGCCGTGGAAGAGAACAGAGGTGGTGATACACCCTTACAGGATCCTGCGGATGCAGGATACCTACATTAGCTAATATGTCAGCCACTTTGTTGGCTTCCCTAAAACAATGGGAGAACTGTGTAGGATCCGCAACTAACTGCCATATTTGCTGCACTTCCCTTCGAATGTGCCATGGGCATTGGAACCGCCGTTGTAATATACCCACTAGTACCAGCGAGTCTGTCTGCACTCGAACCTACACAAAGCCTCGTTGAGAGCATAAGCGTAGCCCCGTTAATAACGCTAATGCTTCAGCACACAAGCTAGTATTGACCCCCAGGGAAACCGAGAATGCCACTAACACCCGACCATTTGACTCCCGTAGTATTCCACCTCCACCACTTATTCCGGGATTCCCTTTCGAGCACCCATCCGTATTCAGGGATAGGAACCCCCTCCCAACTGCCTGCCACCTGACCAAACAGACCCGACGTAATGAAGACAGCTGAGATAGCCTTTCAAAGAACTGATCAAAATTCCGCGCTACAATCACATGCTGAAATTTAACCTCAACCGCCTTGGTGATGTCCTGGAGAATGCCATGACAAATGCATTTTCAAAGTATTAAGTTGTAGGGTAAAAGTTTTTTACATGAGAACCATTAGATATTTTGCTCTTAGAAGCTTTACTTCCCACCCAATTCCTACAATGATTAATATCCACACAATTGAAATTTTTGGGAGGCATGCATCTCTTTTTTATCAAAATAAGGGCCGTCGAATAATTTGTACTTAAAAGCAACACTTCAGCAACTACGGTCTTTTTGGCATTTGTATCAATATGAAGATTATAGACCACAGTGAGAAAATGTTTTAAATACAAATATGTTAGTATTAAGTTTATGCGCGTTAAGTTTATGCAAGGGTTATTTTATGTTGCAATATAGTATCAATATTGGCTCTCAAATCTAATATTTTTTGGAAATTATGTATAGTATAAGACAAGTAATAATTTGGCTCATTAGTTCAATCACTCTATCCACTCAAGATGACTCTATAGCCATCAGCAATCGAAAATGACAATATTGATCTTTTCCTTTTACGCTTGAGTTAAGGATGAAATTGTTCATTCAGAAAATTAGTTCATCTACCATCACCTCTCATGTTAATTATGAAAGGACTCTTCTTATGGATCTTGTAGTTGGATTTTAATACTAGTTTCATGCCTCCTAATTGAGGTACCAAGGAAGAAATTGTTTGTGACATTTACATAAATATAAAGTTGTGAGGAAACAATTTCTAAGTTTTGTAAAGGCAAACTAATTCTCAAAAAATTAGTTTCATTACCCTCTCCTCTAATATTAGCTAGTTATGAGAAGATTTTCTCTCAAATTGATTTTCAAAAGACTCATTTCAGAGATCATGGCCTTGAAGAATTGGATTTTGGTGATGGTATTTTGATGCACTATGAAAAGGCTCATCTCAACTCAAGGATTTGAGGTTTTGGTGTGGTTTTGCACCTCTTGGAAGGGTATCAAGGAGGAAAAAACTTTATTTTTTTTTTTGAAAAAACACTCTCAAGAGTATCTTAGTGAATGTAGAAGAAGATGAACTTAGATTGAAGTTATAATTTAGTAGTGGTTGTTAGCGGGAAAAAGAGAAAGGAAAATGATAGAAGGAAATTTCTCCAAGTGAAGATGGTTGGAACTTGAGTGATACATTATTATTTGTATGTTTTTTTTTAAATTTTTTAGGGTGCCAAACAAAAAAAATTATATAGGTATTAGTAAGAAATGGCTGTGACCTATTGCCTAGTAAAAATTAGTAAAATATATAAATGTGGAGACCATTAGAAAATAATATTTGTAAAAATTTTAATATAAAATACGTCGTGTTTGTGTTTTTAGTATTTTATATTTTAATCAGTATAGTACGCCACAATAACAAATATGTACATTAAATAATTTCATATTATAGATATATTCAACATGATTTCTTGTATGTCTATGATCTCTCAACATACCTATGATTTGGACAAAAGTAGGTGGATGAATGTTATTATAACAGTAAGTACGTGGATTTAAGGTATAGTAATGTAAAATTCTATTGCAGCATCCTAAGAATTTATTTATTGTATATTTTATAGAGCTATTTTATAAAACAACTTACTAAGTCTTGCACATAACTAACTTTTTGTTAATTTTCAACTTCATCATTGTAAACAATTTTGCATAGTAAAACAATTTACTATGCAATAAATGATTCTTTATTTTTGCTAACTTCAAACTTCATCATTGTCATATTAGTCCTTCTGTCACTCATTACTCATGTTAACAACGTAGTTATGATAAATGGTTCTTTATTTTTACTAACTTCAAACTTCATCATTGTCCTATTAGTCCTTATGTCACTCATTACTCCTATTAATAACGTAGTTATAATAAAAATTTTAATATATACATGAAAGAGTTTCAAAATTTTTTTATTACATGCTTTGTGCTAAAGATTTAACACCATTTATAACACTTCAAACCATTTTTCTACTATTTTCTCAAAAAGTAGAGAAAAGGCTGTTGAATATGGGTACTATTTTCAACTTCAAACTTGAAATCTGGAGATGGTAGAGAAATATTAGGCATATTTAAGAATTTAGAAATGTTATTCCCATGAGAGATTTAAAAAGTTCTAAAAGTTTAGTGACTTTAGGCCTTATTTTGCAATCGAAATGAGTTATATTGTTATAACAATATTTACAATTAGATTCTCAAGCATATATGTGAGAACCCTGAAAATGCATATATAAATAACATTTCATATGTCGTTTGCACTTCTTTTATTCATTAATAATTTTTAGCATTACTTTTACTTGTTTGCAATTAAGTACAAAAAAACACGTTTATGTGAAAATTAATATAATTTTTCTAAGTTATGAAATTTCTTGGTTTTGCTAGACTAAGTTAAGACATTTAGAGCTAGATTAAATTTTTATTCTTTTTCGTATTAACATGAAATGTTAGATTTATATATTTTGGTCAAACTTGATTTTAATAGTTTAATCAATCAAGCATGATTGTTAAGCGTTATTAGGAACCTTAATACTAACGTGCAATCGATAAATATTCGATATAAAGGGTTTAAGTACACCAGTGTATAATTAGACTTTCAAACCACATTTGGGGACAATTTTTGGAGCTAAGTTAGAACCAAGGAATTAAGTGGATAATAGGAGGAGAAGTGAAAAGACTAAACTACCCTCACAATGTCACACAATTTCCCACGGCCATAACCATTCCCTGCTCAGCCAAACAGTTCCTCGGACAGCATGATCATCCACCACCCAGCCGGCCAACCGCATTCTTCTCCATTTCAACACACCACCACCCTAGCTGACCAACCGGCACCTTCACCACTGCAGCACACCATCTCTGCCGACACTCAACCATCCCCAAAACCGCAGCACCACTTCACAATTCCATTCCATAACCTCTGCGCACTTCCTACATCAGATAACACTTCCCCATTACATTGTTATCATCGACCGAGAGTGAGGAAGGAAGCTGAGAGTGCGGTTCCATTTCTGGTTCTGTCCGCAAACATTGAAGCTAGAGTGAAGGCAGAGAGAAACCGTGAGCAAGCTTGTGACGCCCCGAAAAAAATGAGTTTGAGAACCCGAAAATTTTCTAATTTTCTAGGGTTTATTTTATTTAGCGCCCGCTTTTCTACATTTTCTTGATTAGAAAAATTCCCCAGATAAAGTTTATGAGCAAAAATAGTTTTAAAATGATTTTTCTAGTATCAGTTAGTTTTTGAGAAATTAAAAGCGTATTTTGGACATGGGACCCGCAAGTGCGGTAAATGCATTATATTTTTGACAACTTGTTGTACTTTTGTATTAAGTGATATTATTTTACAAAGTGTTAAGATATTTTTATTGGAGAGACAAAAGGATAGAGTTGCATTAATGAGTGTGACAAGTGTCACAATATGATTGGTTGGACTTTATGGTTTACTATTCACATTTTTGACTTTTGACCAAAATTAGTTAATATCTCACAAAAATTGAAAAAAACTTACCATTTCTTACCTTCTTGTGGCCGACTTTCTTGAGCTAAGAAGAAAGGAAATTCTTCAAGATTCTTGCTTCCATTTTTGCTTGAATGTGATCATCCAACCATTTGATCTTGATTCCATTCCATAAAACCTTTCTATTTGGTGCTAGTAAGTAGTTTGGTGGAGTTTGTTTGAAGAGCTAGGTGTCCAACATCTCTCTCTCTCTTAATTTCTTGGTAAGTGATGCTTGAACACCCTACTACATCTAATGATGCTTATGTTTGGCTTAGAAGTGGCTAAAGTGATGGATTATGTGACTTGTTTCTTGATTTGAAGAGTTTTGGTGAAGTTTTCCATTTTATGATGAATTTGCTGGTTTAATATGAATGGGATGTTGTGGCCTTGTATGATGAATGGTAATGGTTGCAAATGACTCTAGTAGGTGTGAATTGTTGATAAATGCAATCAATTTTGGATTTGGAAGAATTTCTGGAAAATTAGGGTTCTTGGTTGAACATTCTGTCCGAAATTTTAGGTCATAGATAGAGGCCGAATTGGACTTTGCTCAAAACATGAAAGTTGTAGGTATTGATGAGTTTGAAGTGCCTGAAAAATTTCAGGGAATTTGGAGTAGTGTAGAGTGAGTTATGCCGTTTTTACTGTTGCTGTTCTGGGTGAACAGAATGTGCGAACTGCGATAGTAATTGTCTGTTTTGACTGGAATTGGTTTGGATTTTGTTGTTGGTGTCTTCTGATGAAATGTATCTTGATGTCTTAGCTTTCATATGCCTTTGGAATCAATGCTTTTGGACCTGTATAGACTGACTTGGACTGATTACAGTTTTGTGTGATTTGGGAACCTGCAATTATGGTTCTGGGTTGGTTTTCTGCATTTGTGACCTAGTTGTGCTAGGATTTGGACTGAGTGACCTTCTACATTGTTGTAGCCCTGGTTCTTAGCTTCGAAACGGTGGGTCTTGGACCTCCATCCGATACTCGTAGTACCTTTGGTGCCATTACCGCAAAAGGACGTCAAAACTGTTTTCTGGTTTTGAGCAATTGTGGTTAATTGCTATGTGATTGGGTTTGATTGTAGGATGGAAAGGATGAATTTATGGGGAAATGCTGTCCAATTTTTAACAGCGTTGGTTACCTTAAGTTTCATGTGAAAGGCTTGGACTTGAATGATGGAATTGGCTATATTGGACGAGGATTCTGAGCCATGGAGGTGAGTGACCCCAAACTATTGTTAAAGCTTCTTATGAAATGTTTCTTGCATTATTTATTCGATTGCATCTCATGTGTGCTTGCATGTGAATTCATGATATGATTTTGGCTTCAATGAGTTTTGGGAAAGTTTTGTGCTGAACACCAACGTCTCCACCGTTTGTTTGTGGTTCATGTTCATGGTTATCTGGAGCTCAAAAAGGGGTTTCCTCTCTCTGTTCGTGTGTTATGATCTATTTGAGCGTTGGGTGTTCTAGTGCAATGATTTTACTGGCTCACGAGAGCACTAAACGAACATTTGATCTCTGAATCATGACATCATCGAAATGATCGAAATGCAACATTGTGAAATATATTTGTTTAATGATTTTTATGGTTACTCGCTGAGCTTCTAGCTCACCCCAAAAATATTTTATTCCCCTCCACAGGGCTCAAGGCGAAGGCAGGACTTGTTGTGCTTATTCACGTGAATGGATGGCCTATGTTTTGTACAGTTTTGATTTGGAATCATTTTATGTATAGTTAGGAATTGTTTCCGCTGCATTTGTGACATGTAATTTTTGGAGACTTGGATGTATATTTGTGGACCATGTGATGTAATATTTGAAGTTTTATCTTGAAATTCAATTGAGGACTTTAGTAAACGACTGAGTCCCGGCGAGAGCTGGGCAGGCGGTCCGCTAACCCCTTTGGTTTGCCTTAGGGGAAAGTGGGGCTGTCACAGTTGGTATCAGAGCTTAGGCTTCAGATCTCTGTAGTGTATCCTAGGCTTGAAGTTTAGGATGCCGGACTGTGGGTTTGGTTTTTAGTGATTCTTGCGGGATGTCTCGACTTGATTGGTACAAGATGGAATGTCGAGGACGACATTCTTTTAAGGAGGGGAGATTGTGACGCCCCGAAAAAAATGAGTTTGAGAACCCGAAAATTTTCTAATTTTCTAGGGTTTATTTTATTTAGCGCCCGCTTTTCTACATTTTCTTGATTAGAAAAATTCCCCAGATAAAGTTTATGAGCAAAAATAGTTTTAAAATGATTTTTCTAGTATCAGTTAGTTTTTGAGAAATTAAAAGCGTATTTTGGACATGGGACCCGCAAGTGCGGTAAATGCATTATATTTTTGACAACTTGTTGTACTTTTGTATTAAGTGATATTATTTTACAAAGTGTTAAGATATTTTTATTGGAGAGACAAAAGGATAGAGTTGCATTAATGAGTGTGACAAGTGTCACAATATGATTGGTTGGACTTTATGGTTTACTATTCACATTTTTGACTTTTGACCAAAATTAGTTAATATCTCACAAAAATTGAAAAAAACTTACCATTTCTTACCTTCTTGTGGCCGACTTTCTTGAGCTAAGAAGAAAGGAAATTCTTCAAGATTCTTGCTTCCATTTTTGCTTGAATGTGATCATCCAACCATTTGATCTTGATTCCATTCCATAAAACCTTTCTATTTGGTGCTAGTAAGTAGTTTGGTGGAGTTTGTTTGAAGAGCTAGGTGTCCAACATCTCTCTCTCTCTTAATTTCTTGGTAAGTGATGCTTGAACACCCTACTACATCTAATGATGCTTATGTTTGGCTTAGAAGTGGCTAAAGTGATGGATTATGTGACTTGTTTCTTGATTTGAAGAGTTTTGGTGAAGTTTTCCATTTTATGATGAATTTGCTGGTTTAATATGAATGGGATGTTGTGGCCTTGTATGATGAATGGTAATGGTTGCAAATGACTCTAGTAGGTGTGAATTGTTGATAAATGCAATCAATTTTGGATTTGGAAGAATTTCTGGAAAATTAGGGTTCTTGGTTGAACATTCTGTCCGAAATTTTAGGTCATAGATAGAGGCCGAATTGGACTTTGCTCAAAACATGAAAGTTGTAGGTATTGATGAGTTTGAAGTGCCTGAAAAATTTCAGGGAATTTGGAGTAGTGTAGAGTGAGTTATGCCGTTTTTACTGTTGCTGTTCTGGGTGAACAGAATGTGCGAACTGCGATAGTAATTGTCTGTTTTGACTGGAATTGGTTTGGATTTTGTTGTTGGTGTCTTCTGATGAAATGTATCTTGATGTCTTAGCTTTCATATGCCTTTGGAATCAATGCTTTTGGACCTGTATAGACTGACTTGGACTGATTACAGTTTTGTGTGATTTGGGAACCTGCAATTATGGTTCTGGGTTGGTTTTCTGCATTTGTGACCTAGTTGTGCTAGGATTTGGACTGAGTGACCTTCTACATTGTTGTAGCCCTGGTTCTTAGCTTCGAAACGGTGGGTCTTGGACCTCCATCCGATACTCGTAGTACCTTTGGTGCCATTACCGCAAAAGGACGTCAAAACTGTTTTCTGGTTTTGAGCAATTGTGGTTAATTGCTATGTGATTGGGTTTGATTGTAGGATGGAAAGGATGAATTTATGGGGAAATGCTGTCCAATTTTTAACAGCGTTGGTTACCTTAAGTTTCATGTGAAAGGCTTGGACTTGAATGATGGAATTGGCTATATTGGACGAGGATTCTGAGCCATGGAGGTGAGTGACCCCAAACTATTGTTAAAGCTTCTTATGAAATGTTTCTTGCATTATTTATTCGATTGCATCTCATGTGTGCTTGCATGTGAATTCATGATATGATTTTGGCTTCAATGAGTTCTGGGAAAGTTTTGTGCTGAACACCAACGTCTCCACCGTTTGTTTGTGGTTCATGTTCATGGTTATCTGGAGCTCAAAAAGGGGCTTCCTCTCTCTGTTCGTGTGTTATGATCTATTTGAGCGTTGGGTGTTCTAGTGCAATGATTTTACTGGCTCACGAGAGCACTAAACGAACATTTGATCTCTGAATCATGACATCATCGAAATGATCGAAATGCAACATTGTGAAATATATTTGTTTAATGATTTTTATGGTTACTCGCTGAGCTTCTAGCTCACCCCAAAAATATTTTATTCCCCTCCACAGGGCTCAAGGCGAAGGCAGGACTTGTTGTGCTTATTCACGTGAATGGATGGCCTATGTTTTGTACAGTTTTGATTTGGAATCATTTTATGTATAGTTAGGAATTGTTTCCGCTGCATTTGTGACATGTAATTTTTGGAGACTTGGATGTATATTTGTGGACCATGTGATGTAATATTTGAAGTTTTATCTTGAAATTCAATTGAGGACTTTAGTAAACGACTGAGTCCCGGCGAGAGCTGGGCAGGCGGTCCGCTAACCCCTTTGGTTTGCCTTAGGGGAAAGTGGGGCTGTCACAAAGCTCCACCCATTCTGCACCTCCATTTCACTCCACTTCACGACTGTAACATCCACCAGCTGCAACCAAAATCTGCTTCGTGCGTGAGAGCCGAAAGGAAGGGAAACTTTTCAAACTTTCTGTCCGAGAACTTAGCTTGCTGTGAGGTGATTTCTGAGCTCCATTTAAACTGGTTAAGAGGTTGATTAAGCTTTGCATTTGACAGTGAGCATGGATAAGTTAGAAAATTCTTACGGACTTAAAATCTGGCCACATTAAGGCCACCGAGGATGATCGATTAAATTCTGGAAATTTTGGCTGAAAGATGTTGTTATTGAAATCGATTTCTAAACTAAAAATGTTAATCAGTGGCTAAGCTACTGCACGTTGAACTTGAGCATCTAACTCCACGGATAATCCAAGGAAAATCCGGAACAATTAGAATCAAAGCTGCTGGAATTCTTGATTATGCGGACTGCCGTGAGATGATTCTGTGATTAACTGAAGTAATCTGAGCTTTTATATGCGATTACTTAACTCTAGACATGATGTTTAAGACCATGCATGTCAATCTATGTGTTCGGATGTTGTATTAAGAAGCTTAGGAAAAATTCTGTTTTGAGGAAAATGATTCTGCCGTGAATGATTATGAAGGGAGGTGCTTGATTTGTCTAATTCTGAAAAGCTGTGGCTATAATCATAACTATCCAAGTGAGGATAAAATGTTTAAGGACACGCATGTTGAGTTACTTGATTGGACGAAGAAATTAGAAACTTAGAAAATTCTGTTTTTGTCGAGAATGATTTTGCCGAGAGAATGGATTGGAAATGCAACTGAAATTCGGTTTTCTTGTGATAACCTGAGCACTCAAGTGTAACTAGCCGAGTGGAACCTAATGTTTATGATGTCTAGGACCCGGCATGTTAATTCTATGAAGGTGATTGATGAATTAAGGAACCTTAAGAAATTCTGGTTTGATGAAAATCCACTGTCGAGATTGATGAAGAAATGAATTGCTTAATTTGCTTAATTATGTCAAGCTGTGGTTATAATCCTAATTATTCAAGTGAAGATAAAATGCTTAAGGGCCTGCATGTTGAGTTACATGATTGGACAATGAATCTAGGAACTTGGAAAAATTCTGGTTTAGTGAATTGGGATTCGTATGACCTGAAGATTCCCGAGACCTTGAATTAGATATTTAGTTCTCAATCTGTATTATGGGGATTTTATGAGTTGATATATATGATTAACTAGTTAACAACATGTTAATTGAAGTTTGCATAAGGTCTTGTAGCTTGGCTAACCAGGAAAATAAAAATGAAAACAGAAAAATTATTTCATGAACTATCATCCGAGCTTAGTTGATACAAATTCTGGATTTGTGATTAGATGAGTACAATTGTAGTATGAACCTGGATTTGATTTGGAAACCTCTACTAGCTAGCTACGTGTTTTCAAGTCCTAATAGAGTACCAAAATTCTGTTTTTAACCAAAGAAAATTCTGTTTTGGAACCCTTGTTATTGCTGGAATTTCTTTGTGAATTGCCGTTAACTTGAACCTGGAAATTTTGAAGTTTATGACAGTGGTTTAACTTCAACTACTGAACGGAAATTGTGCATTGTTTAGCTAAGTAATTGCATGAGGAAGTGAGAGTTTACTAGCCTGCTTCACCTGAGTAAATAAAGTGAAAACAGAAAATTCCTTCATGCATGATTCATCCGTGGCTTGCTAGACAGATTCTTGAATTTTTTTTTTGGGATGTTTAATCTTGTTGCTCGAATTTGATTGTGAACCAGAATCTTCAGCTTGACCTTAGAATGTTTTCCTTGGAGTGCTAGAAACCCAAAATGCATGACAAAATGCACACGTAGTCTGTGAAAAACTGTTTGGCAATGAATCATTTGAAATCTTGGGAATTCGATTTGGAAATAGTGAAGTGTAGCTATGGATATAAACTGGAAATTTTCCAGCCTTAGTCATGGTTGATAAAGAAGTACGTATGGATTTCTTTATATATTTTGGAGCTGTGGAAAAATTGTATTACTACTGAATTCGCTTTATAATACCTTGAGATGGTCATGCATTTGAATTTTGAGGTGACAATGTGATATTATGGATGGAATTTCTTGGCTTTGGATCAAATACTTGAGTAGGAGGCTGCTGCAAATGTGGTCTTTGGTTTTAAATAACTATTAGTAGATTTAAACATTTGAAATGTTAGCTTGGTTGCCACAAGAATTACTGGTTGGGTGCTAAGGGCTAATGATTGACGAAGCCCTTAGCCATTGAAATAATTTTATAAAGTATTATTGGATGATGGAAGTTAATTGCTGGAATGTCTTGGGACTCCACTTTTATTTTATTTGCTTATGTTGGGTTTGCTGAAACCAAGTGCTAATGATTGATGAAGCCTTGGCTGACCATTTTATTTTATTCAGGAATGCAATTGTTGAAAGCTAGGGCTAATGATTGACGAAGCCCTAGTAATTTGCTATGTGATTTTTGCCATATTTTGATCCATATTATGATCTCGAAATGGAATCGGAGCGGGGGGAAATTGTATAGACCTTGCGAACTCGAGTAGCTGCGTTCAAAATTAACCAAAAATATTTTCCAACTAGTATTATATTATAAAACTCTATATCTAGCGTTTTGCCTAAAACTTTCCAATTCAATAATTTCCTTCAGCTCAAACCAGCCCGATAGCTACAGTAAATAAGTTCTATAACCTTTGGAAACTCTAAGTCTTATTTCAATTCTTTTCCTTCCTATAAGCCTTGCACTTGTATAGTTAACTATAGGAAAAGTTTTAAAATACTAGTTCTACTAATCCTAGTGAAAAGCTTGGGAGACTTGCTCGGCAAGAAACCCTATTCTAGGAAAAATAGTTTTTAATGATAATTTTTGCAAAAGCCGTAACTTTAGGGAAATGTTCAAAGTAACTTTCTAACTATGATTTTGAGAAGTTTGACGACTTGTTTCTAGTAAGTAATACTAGTTACCCTCTTCTAAGGAAAAATAAGGAACATTTCTACTACTCTTGTCAAGCTTCAATCTAAATAGATTTTTTTTTGAAATCTCTTGAGAAAGTAAACTAGTATTATATTGAATAAATTCTTATACGAATAAGTTTAAAAACTGAATAGAAACTTATAGTTTCAAAATTTGGTTTTTAGGATATCGCGAGGACGCGGAATTCGATTCCCAACCTGATATCTGAACTTCACTCTTGGTAAGTGTCCCTGCCTGTTCTTTTCCTACTTGGATTAAGTGCCTTCTTGACTCGATATGTGATAAATTGCAAAATGAGTTTTTGATCCATCGAAGTGAGCAGTGTGTACTTTATCGCAATAGCCGTTCGAGTGGTGACTTGCGTGAATCATTTTTCTTGTAAATCCTTGAATCTAAAAGTAGTTACGTCGTTGGGTGAATCCCTCGGCACTTGAATCTAACTACAAAAATGTCGTTGGGTGAATCCCTCGACCAATTATCTACGAGTATATCTCGAGTATACTGCGTCCTTAGTCGACGTTCGGGCCCGGGACAGGGGTATGAATGGTGACGGGATAGGATTAAAATGAGTGGATCTACATGGACTATAAGTAGTGAAAGTTGACGGAGGGTCAACTACGATAAACGGTGCTCAAGCGAGGAAAATGGCTCCTGAGAGCCCCTGTATCCTACCTTGTGCTGTTATACGCTTTCTTAATTGTTTAACTTGTTTAAGTTATTACTCGCTGTTTGAATTACGTGACTGCATGTTTTGGGGCACCACTGAGCTTTAGCTCACCCCATGTTTATTTGTTTTCCTTACAGGATGGGAAGTTTGAAAGTATTTGAGCAGCTTATATTTCTTATGGTTGTACTTGAACAATTTGATTGTAATTTTCGGTTTGTAACGGATTCTAAGCTAAGCATTGTACTTTTCATTTTAGATTGCCACTTGAAGCTGGAAAAGTGTAATCTCTCATTCTAATACTCAATTTGTATGTTTGTATTAGTATAGTATGTCCCTATCTATTGCGAGCGTCGCTGGAAGTATTTAAGAACCGTCGATTGGCTAAGTTATATGTTGTTATCTCTGAAGTTAATGTGGTGATAGAAATTGATTTGTTTCGGAAGAATCATTATTGTAATAGCTTAGGTTAATCGTCGGAAGGTTTTGAGTTAGAATGCTTGCGTGAGTCCTGGCGAGAGTTGGGCAGACGGCCCGCCAACCCTTTGGTTCGCCTTAGGGGGAAGTGGGGTCGCCACAATATAGAGGAACGAATTGTAATAAAAAGTTATTTTTTAGATCACATACAAATCAAATACATGATATTGATACCTATACGACCATGACCAAGTCATGAAAAGGGCAATAAATTCATATATGTTATGTATGGAAAGATGTTAATTCAATAGAATTTGTTACAAGATGAAATGTAAAAGAATGCACGATGACTGGAATATATCGGGATAATTAGTCACTAACCCTTCATTTTTCGCTATGGATCATGGTTGATTGGAAAATGCATAATTAAATTGAAATTTATAGTTTGACTTTCATTGATATGTATAGTATGTCAAGTAAGGAATAAATTCCATGAAGTTACTTTCATACTTCAACATACTATTATGTTTAATTAAAGCTCCAATGGTACTCCAATAACAGCAACTAATTATTGATAGTATACGTTGCAAGTAATTAAATTAAATGTTAGTGTTTAAAACTTTGAAAATTTTCTAATGAAACCCATTTGTAAATACAAATTTTGGCTTGTTTAAGCTCGTTAGAAATTCAAGCTTACTAAGTTCATGCAATAGATGACTCTAAAAGTTATTTGATTGAATAGAAAGACTTCTTAAAGCCAAATATTAGATGAATTAAATGAGAACTAATAAGTAAGAGTAGCAAAGTTAGTCAAAAATTGTCAACATAAGTTCATTCCATAAGTCAACTTATTAGAAATTAACATAAAAAAGGATAGTATAATAATAAAAAATTAATTTTGCATGTGAGTTGGCAAATTAAAGTTAGTTCTCAAGCATAATCGAAAACAAAAGGAACTAAACTTATAGTGCTTTACTTTGGTTTGATTTTCTAAACAAGTTAATCATTTCTCAAGTCAGCCCAAAAATGAGATTTTATCAAAAGCAAATCATAAATTGATCTCAAGGTGCAACATAACGGGTACAGGGCTAGACAAAAACTCGTGACACAATTTTTTTAAAGGGAGTAATGGGATATTTAAACTAAAGAGCTATAGTCACCCATTTTTCATATTTGAAGGATAACTCGAATCTTTGTGTTTGGTCTATCATTATGCTTGTTTGTCCTCCATGATAGGGTTTCCAGTTTAGGAAAGCATAGGCATTCGCTAGGGTTTCCCACCTTGGTCATGGCTGCAACGGCAGCCCTTTAGCCGTTGGTTGAAGGGCAAGCTGATTCTCCGATTAGTAAGAAATCCTTTTCTCAACTTTTTACATAGCCGACAAATCATCAGATTCAGGTTCGGCCAACATCTACATACAAAGGGGAGGTGGCTGTTGTTTTTACAAAGGAGGACGCGGAAAGATTAGCGGCCCCCCTCTGTCTAGCCCTCATGGGAAAATTTTCTCATGGTCGGCCGCCATTGGAGGAGATTAGGAAGTTCTTCGCCTCTCTGAATCTACATGACCAACTCTCTGTCGGACTGCTAGACTACAGACATGTTTTACTGAGATGCTCATCAGAGGATGATTTCAATCGTATCTGGACAAGGGGAGTGTGGCGGATTGGCAAATACCCCATGCATGTGTTTCGATGGACCAGAGATTTCCATGTTCACAAAGAGTCCTCCTTGGTCCCGGTGTGGGTATCTCTGCTAGCATTACCGATACACTTTCATGACAAGCATTCTTTGTTCTCAATCCTATCTCCCATAGGGAAGCCCCTATTCTTGGATGCGGCAACTACGGCGGGAACGAGGCCAAGTGTGGCCAAGGCATGTGTAGAAATAGATTTGTTGAAGGTAATATGTTCAAGGGTGTGGGTGGCAGTGGAGGGAGAGGTGGGTTCTGGCAGAAAGTGGTGATGGAGGAAGTGCCAAAATATTGTTCGAACTGCTGGAGGCTGGGTCACTCAGAGGAGGAGTGCAGGAAGAATGACACTGACAATGGAACAACTAAGGCTCAGAACCAGGGGCATCCCTCTCAGTATGTCGTGCGGTCGACAGCCCCTACTACAGGTCATGATCGACATGCACTAGCACTGCGCTGTCTGGAGGAGGAGCGCATGATGTAGAGCGCAGGTGTTGGAACATCAAAACTGCCACGACAGGGGTCTAGTGAACAGCTCGGCGCCAATCCGTGTGACGCGCTAGCCCAACTCGGCACCATGAGCGAACAGCAGAGGCAACCTGAGGTAGTTGGGACTGAAGCTGTGATGGATAGACAACCTGTCGTGTTGGGGAAGGCTAGTGGACCACTAGTGCTGCTTGCGCGAGAAGAGGAACTACTGGATAACAGGGTGGCGATTTCAAACAGGGGTGAGGAGGAACGAGCTGGGGTGGTATCTCAAGGCCAGAGGTGTGATAATGTGGTGGGAAGACTGGGGAAGGAGTTGGCCACTTTACCCAGCAGTAGAGTGCTTGCGGATGGATGAAGAGAGGGATGCTGTCGGCATTGAAAGGGATGCGACTGAGATATTTTCTAATGTTGGAAATCTATCACCGAGGGCAAGGAGTATTCCAACAGGTCAGCCTAAATCTACTTTGGAAGCATTAAACCTTGATCAGTCCAGGGATAATGGGTTGGAACTCAAGCAAAGGAAAGCGAAAGGAATAAGGGCGAATTTTCCATCGGATAGACAACTCCGATCATCTTCAACATGTTTTCAAAATTCCTATCAAATGTTATCCAATGATTAGTAGTCTTTTTTGGAACATTAGGGAGGTTACACGACCCCCCAATCTTAGGAGGCTAAGGAAATTATTGCGAATGCATAATATCAAATTTGTTGCAATATGTGAACCCAAGGCAGGGATTTCCCAAATTGAGTCCGTTGGGCTACGGCTGTCATTTGACACAGTCGAGGCCAACACATCAGGCGACATATGGGTTTTCCATAGTTCGCATTGCTCCGTGGTAGGACGGTCTTCCCAACATGTCTCCCTTCAAGTCCAACACCCTTGGCTGCCCGGACCTTTAGTTGTTTCATTTGCTCATACGAGCTGCTCGATGGAGGATAGGCAGACACTATGGTAGGCACTATTGACTGATAAACCCAATTCGCTACCCTGGTGCGTATGCAGGGATTTCAATGTGATTCTGGAACCCCAAGAGAAGAGAGGAGGGCGGCCTTTTGGCAACAATGAGGGTCGAGAGCTATTGTCCTTTATGGAGGAGGCTGCGGTCTTTGATGCGGGATTCACGGGATCAAACTTCACATGGTGTAACAATCGAAGGGGATGAGCGTACCCCTCAGATCATGCTTCCTTGAAGATTTCATTTGTGTCTTGTCTGGATGACAAGCCACGCCCATTCCGGTTTTTAAATGTGTGGACCTCTAAACAGTCCCTATTGGAAGTGATTCGTAACGTGTGGAAGCAGGATGTTGCTGGATCGCCATTGCGAATCTTATGCACCAAGCTAGTGGCAACTAGAGGAGTGATACGAGAATGGCGGTACGTACAGCGGAGGAGGATGTACTCCGTGCGGAGATAGGAGCAGAGCATGATGAATCAGAGGAGGCCCAGATAGAGCTGAACAAAGCTCAAGCAAATTTGCGGCATGCTCTCTTACTTGAGGAATAGTTTTGGAGCCAAAAGGCTCGGGTGAAGTAGCTACGGTATGGGGACAGCAACTCAAAGTACTTTCATGCAACGGTATAGCAGCGGAGGGTGGAAGGGGTGATTCATCGCATGCGGAACATGAACGGGGACTGGGTAGAGGACGATGAGGGAATTGCAAATGCAGCCATCAGCTATTTCTCAAATTTGTTTTCAGAGTCAGATAGCGTAGATTTGGGGATGAGGACAATGTGGCCTTGGAGGAGTATCCTTCGATGGAGGAGATAAAATGGGCGGTTTTTGGGATGGATAGGGACAGCGCAGCGGGCCCAAATGGGTTTACTGGTAAGTTCTTTATTTTTGCGTGGGATATTTTGGCTCAGGATGTGTATCATGGGATACTAAGTTATCTCAAGCAAGTTCACTTATTTAGAGGCAATTTTCAAATATATACTTAACAAGTTACTTAAAAAGTTATCTTGTACTAGGACTTTTTATCGTTTAAGTTAATTAGTTGATAACATAACAAAAAATAAGCTTTCAATTAGATAAATTTGATTCTATTTAACTATCTTTGCTGGTGTATTCAAACTAGCCTAATAACCATATTCTAAAAAAATTATAATAACCTTTTGCTTCGAGATTCTGATAGGACTTAAATCTTATTTCTAGTTTTCACTTCTCATTTGATCTCTCACCATTTTAAAATGATAATAATTTCTCTTTTTATATGTAGAGCAATAAATGATATGTACTACAACAATGAGAAAAAAAAAAGAGTCGAGGTGATTGCTATTTTTATTGTCTTCACAAATGGTTGATCATGTTATATCAATTAAAAAATAAAGTATATCTACCAAGGCTAATGAGTTTCGTTAGAACTTAGTCTAAACTTAATTAAGCAAAACAAAGTTCACCCTCTTTAAAGTAGATTCAATTATTTATGTTCTTATCATACATCACATTCTAGATATAATGAATACTACTATCAAGATTTTCTCTTTGCCACAACATTGTAATATAAATATAGAAAATTTTTCAAATATTGACTTTTTTGGAAAAAAACGGTCTTACTATTTTACTAAGAAAGTGTAGATTAAGAATTTTCTTTCATATTCAAGTGTAGCTTGGGTGGAAGTATGTGATTGTCTAAACTTGTTAAGGTCTGGCTTGCCACATTATTTGGCCACTATTTTAAGTTGGTAAATCTACAAAATTTTCACCTCTTTTTGATCTTGTAGACTACTTATTTTTACTAAAATTTATTTGATGGTAAAGTTTATATAGAGTTAATAATTTACACCTCATATGGGAAGTACATAAACATCAAATCATCGAATATACAGATACTCTGATTAGTATATTAAAAAAATATTGATAGATTAAGTAATTGTTATTAAATTTATGAATATTTTTGTGACGATCCCACCTTCTCCTAGGGCATACCCTAAAGCTAGCGGATTGTCTGCCTGACTCTCGCCAGGGCTCACTCACTTATATTAACTTCAGAGATAACATTTTGATAAACCAATCTTTTACAATACCAAGTTCGATACAAAAGTTTCAACCTTAATAAGATACTAAAAGATGTACAATCACAAAAGTCTTCTCGCTATCTACCTAAATCTCTCGATCAATCCCTGACCACCAATCTCCTGTAAGGAAAACAAAGCTAAAAGGTTGAGCTAAAGCTCGGTGAGGTTTGTGTGAGAACCCGTATTTTTCCCATTTTCTAGGTTTTATTATCTTTCATGGCTTGTTTTCCTGCATTTTCGTGAGTAGGAAAATTTCTAGATAATTTTAAGGAGCAGATATAGTTTTTAGATGATTTTTCTAGTATCGAATAGATTTTAAGAAATTAAGAGCGTATACCGGACGTGGGACCCACTAGTGCGAAAAGTTCGGAAAAATTTGGCCAACTAGGTTAAGTTTTGGATACTGGAATTAATTTACCGGGTGTTAAGAGATAAGTAGAGGATGATAAGTGGATTGGTATAAGAGAGACAAGTTAGGTAAGCATTTAATAAAGGTGACAAGTGTCACCATTTGAGTGGGTTTACTTTATGAACACTATTCATGGTCTTACCAATTGACCAAATAAATCAAAAAACTACCAAAAATTCACCATTTTCTCCTTCATCTTGGCCGGCTCTTCAAGCAACAAAAGAAAGAAAACTCTTCAAGTTTTTGGCTTCAATCTTGCTCAAGTTCAATAATCTAACCATTTAATCTTGCAATTTCTCCATAAAACCTCTTCACTTAGTGTTTGTGGGTTGTTGTGTGGAGTTATTTGGAAAGCTAAGGTGACCAATTGCCCTCTCTCTCTTGTTCCTAAGGTGAGTTGTGAAGAACCACCCTCCTCCCTTTATTGATGCTTAAATCATGATTAGTGGTAGTATGAGATGCAAGTTTATGGATTATTTCTTGATTTGTGGTTGAAGTGATGAAGTTTTATTATTTTTGGGGATTTTTCTGTTTTAATATGAACATGATTGTGTGGCTATCTATGATGATTGGAAATGGTATATAATGACTCTAGAAGGTGGAAAAAGTGGATAATTGCAACCAATTTCTGGTTTGGAAGAAATTTTAGAAAGTTAGGGTTTTATTGGGAACATTCTGTCTGGTTTTGTAGCTCCTAGTTAGAGGCCGAATTGGCCTTGGCTTAAAACATGAAAGTTGTAGGGAATGACATTTTAGAGGTGCCTACAAAATTTCAGGTCAATCGGAGTAGCGTAGAATGAGAAAATTCGAAATTACCCTTGCTATCCTGGTTTTACCCGAATGTAAGAATTGCGCCTGTAATTGGTTGTTTTGGCTGGGATTGCTTCCGAATTGGTTGTTGAGGTTTTCTGATGAAATGTAGCCCTGTTTCTTAGCTTTCAGCTGGTTTTGTAATTTCTGGATTTGGACTTAGGTAGGCCGAGTTATGATTTGGCCTTGGCTTAAAACATGAAAGTTGTAGGGAATGACATTTTAGAGGTGCCAACAAAATTTCAGGTCAATCGGAGTAGCGTAGAATGAGAAAAGTCGAAATTACCCTTGCTGTCCTGGTTTTACCCGAATGTAAGAATTGCGCCTGTAATTGGTTGTTTTGGCTAGGATTGCTTCCGAATTGGTTGTTGAGGTCTTCTAATGAAATGTACCCCTGTTTCTTAGCTTTCAGCTGGTTTTGTAATTTCTGGATTTGGACTTACGTAGGCTGAGTTATGATGTTTGCACTAGAACGCGTTCTGTGAATCTGTTTTTGCGGTTCTGGTGTAGTAGATTGTAGTTTTGACCTGGTTACACTCGAAACTGGGTTTAGTGACCTTCTGTAATATTGTAGCTCTATCTCTTAGCTTCGAAACGGTGGGTCTTGCAACTTCATCCGATAATCGTAGTACCTTTGGTACCATTACCGCAAAATGAGGTCAAAAACTATTTTTTTCAGGGTCAAAGCTAGTTTCATTTCCGGATTTTCTGATTTTCCCTAATGCTTGTATATGCTATTGGAACCCTATTGGGGTCGTATTTAGCATTGGTTTATGACTCGTTATCGAGTCTCATTGTACTTGTTTGCATGTTTTAGGGCGTGGCGTTGGTGCACGACGTTCTTTTGACGGAAGTGCATGAAACCTCATTTGCAAGCTTGGTGAGTGTACTACTCACTTGTGTGTTACTATATGGCTTTGATACTTGAACTTGATACGTTGAATGTGAATTGATTGAAGTGAGAGCGTACTTTATCACTCTCACTTATTGTTTATCATGTTATTGGAATGTTATACGAAATGTTACATGAAATAAAAGTACATGGCTTGGTGTCGTTTGGACGAGTATCCAACGACTACAATTGTTATCTTTGAGCTCAACCCCATTGGTAGTTGATTGAATCGAGCCGGCGAGGGCTTGGTCGTGACAATTAATGAGCCTTGGGTAAAGTTATAGGGAATCTTGTAGTATGCAAGACTCTCGATTCCGGTATACTCGAGTAATACCACAGTGCAAGTGTTTGGAGTTCGGGCCCGGTAGGGGTATGTTGGGTGGAAGGAATGGACGTAAAGTGGAGTCTACGGTTGGTTACTCTTAAACATTGACGAAGGGTCAATGAGCTTCGATCAAGAATGCAAACGAGGAAAAGGGCTCTTGAGAGCCGCCCGTATCCTTTTATCACCACCATTAATGTGTGCCTTTGCTTACTTTTGGTGAATTGAACTGAAAAGTTTTATGTTTATGTGAACTTTGCTGCATGAGTGGTATTATATCACTGGGCAATTAGCTCACTCTATTCCTTTTGTTTTCCTTACAGGAAAATAAATCCTTTGGACTACAATTGATAATTGGTTGCCGAAATGAGCTAGTTGGACATATCTTTTGTATAGCTCATTTATTGAAACCCTAAATGTACTTTTGGGACCGTTTCTCTTTTGATTTGGTAAACCAGACATGTATCCACTTTTGAATACTTTTGTATGTTCGCCTAAGGGGGAAGTGGGGCTGTCACAGTTGGTATCAGAGCCTGCTTCGCGTGGTCTCTGCGCGGAGTAAGCCTGGACTAAGTAGTGAATGAGTATAAATGACTAAGTGCTCATTTGAGCATAAGCTATGAATTACGAATGTTATAGGCCTTAAATCTTTCTCATGGTATCTGAGGACCATAGATAGGTATGTCAGGTAGGAATTCCGGTTGTAGATAGTTTACTCTTGGGACTGCAGCTCGAGATGTGAATTATCTTATTTCGGATTCTCGTGCCTGAGTACTCTAGAGTTGCGGCGCTGCTACGTACTTGAGACTTGCATTTTGGGAAATGAACAGGCTTGGTTTGGCTTGGTCTGGCTAGAATGATTTCAAGAGGCCAATGGACAGCTAGTCGGATAGAAAGTGACGTGAGAGACCGGACGGGGTTAACAGGGTGTGGGACAACGTATCCCTTTTCTTTTGATGCACCCATATATGGCTACTACATGACGTTAGCATGTGAATTCGTGTATATGATTATCTGTCAAACTTGATATGTCTTTGTGATATGTGTTTGTGTATTTGATTATCTGCCTCCTTGATATGGCGTGTTATGTACGTATATGTTTACTTGTGTATTTGGTATGCTGGAATTGGTACTTAGTTAATTTACTGTGTTTATTCACTAAAATACCTTTTGGGGAAAAGAAAAGAAAAGAGAGAGGGAAAAACATATCTATGGACGGGAGACGTAGTCGTGGACGTGGTCGAGGCCGGGGAACTGAGCGGACCCCGGAATCAAGAGGAGAAAGGGAAACGTCAGCCGAGCAAGGGCAGGGATCAAGAGCTGTGACTGGAGACCAAATGGCAACGGCAATGCAACAAACGACGGATATCTTGGCAAGACTGGTGGATCAACAAGGCCAAATACCCGTAACCCAAAATCGGAACCCTGAGATGGGCGAGGATAAGGCTCTTGAAAGGTTCCAGAAGTTTGCTCCGTCAAAATTCCTTAGAGGGCCCGATCCGGATGTGGCTGAACAATGGATAGAAACCATGGTTAATATCTTCACAGCCCTAAACTACACTGAGCAAAGGCAAGTGAACTTTGCAGTATTTCAATTTGAGGGACCGGCCCGATCATGGTGGAACGTAATTAGAGCAAAGTGGGAAAGAGAACAGACCATCTGGACATGGGCGAACTTCATAAGAGAATTTAACGAGAAATACCTCCCACCTTTAGTCTAAGAAAGGAGGGAGGAGGAGTTTATTGGGTTACGCCAGGGAACGTTAAGTGTGGCCGAATATGAAACAAAATTTACAAGATTATCCAAGTTTGCTTCTGAACTGGTAGCCACTGAATGGCGAAGAGTAAGACGGTTTATACAGGGACTGAATTTGGACATCCAAGAGGCGTTAGCCGCGGCGCAAGTGAATACTTTTACGGAGGCCCTTGAGAAGGCTCAACGAATCGAGAATGCAAAGGCACAAGTAAAAGCCTCCCAAACCTGGAAAAGAGGTGCAGTTGGTAGTGTAATTAAAGAACCTCCTAGTGAATCAATAGCACCTTCTAAAATGCAGAAAGTGAACTTTTTGTCCTACCCGCCATGGACAGTAGGGGCGGGAAATGAAAGGTCTACCAAAGAAAGCCAAACCGGACATGGGGAGACTTCTCCAGAAAGCCAAAAGATGGCTTCCTACTTGACTTGTGGCTATTGCGGAAAGGCCAATCATACCGAGAACGATTGTTGACGTAAAGGGCGGAAGTGTTTAATTTGTGGAAGTGGTGATCACCAAGTTAGCAACTGTCCGAGGAGACAGTCACACGGAGGTAGTATTCCGCAACTGGAAGGAGTTAAAGCAAAACAAGCAAATGAAAGAGGGAACCGAACTAGTGGGCCAGTAAAAGTGTATGCGTTAGGCAACCAAACAGTTTCGGACTCGTCTGAGGCAAATGAAGGTAAAATTTCGAGGGCGAAATTTTTTTTAACGGGGAGAGGGTGTGAGACCCCATAATTTTCTCATTTTCTGGGTTTTATTCTATTTAATGACATATTTTCTGCATTTTCTTGATTAGGACAATTTCTCGATAAGTTTTATGAGTAAATATTCTTTTTTAGATGATTTTCTAGTATCGGTTAGTTTTTGAGAAATTAAGAGCGTATACCGGACGTGGGACCCGCTAGTGCGGAAAGTTTGAAAAAATTCGATCAATTAGGTTAAGTTTGAGATACTGGGATTAATTTACTAGGTGCTAAGAGATTATTAGAGGTTGTTATGGATGAGAGTGGAGAGACAAAAGGATAACCATGTATTAAATGAAGTGACAAGTGTCACTTGGTGACTAATCCTTGGACTTTGACTACACTATTCACTACTTTACCAAATAAATCAAAAAAGATTGCCAAAAACTCAACCTTATTTCTAAGCTTCATGGCCGACTCTCTCTCAAAGGAAAAGAAGAAAAATCTCATAAGTTTCTTGCTTCTCATCTCACTCAATCTTCAATTTCAACCGATTAAACATGAAAGTTCTCCATAAAAATCCTTCTCTTAGTAGTTGTGAGGTGATTAGTGAAGTACTTTGGAAGACTAAGGTGCTCAATTGCCTCTTTTCTTGGGTTGATAAGGTGAGTGGCTATGGAACCCCTCTTTTCTATCTAATGGTGTTTAATTAAGGACTTGTGGTGGTTATGAGTGTGATTTGGTGGGTTATTTCATGATTTTGGTTGAGATTAGTGAAGTTTTATATTTATTTGTGATTTTTCTGTTTTCATATGATTATTATGGTGTGGCCTTGGATCATGGTTGGAAATGATCTCAAATGAAGCTAGAGGATGTAAATTGTGGTTAATTGCGGAAAATTTCCGCATTGAACGGAAATTTAAGAAGTTAGGGTTCCAATTTTTACCATTCTACCCGGCACTGTTACACCTAGTTAGAGGCCAAATTGGCCTTACCTCAAAACATGAAAGTTGTATAGAATGATGATTTATAGGTGCCTGCAAAATTTCAGGTCAATCGGAGCAACGTAGCTTGTGAAAAGACTGAAATACCTCTGCTGCCCTGTTTCTACCCGAATTTGATATTTCCGTATGTAATTGGTTATTTTGGTTGGGAATGCTTCTGATTTGGTTGTTTATGTCTTCTGATGAATTGTAACCTTGTATCTTAGCTTTCGGATGGCTTTAGAATCACTTGATTTGGACTTAGGTAGCCTGACTTATGATGTTTGAACCAGAATGCGGTTTGTGAACCTGTTTTGGCGGTTCTGGTGTAGTATATTGAATTTTTGACCTGATTGCACTAGAAACTGGACTGAGTAGCCTTCTTCAACATTGTAGCCCTATCTCTTAGCTTCGAAACTGTGTATCTTGCATCTCCATCCGATAATCGTAGTGCTAATGGTGCCAAAACTGCAAAATGATGTCAAAAACTGTTTTTATTATTTAGAGCTTAACTTTCATTTCCGGACTTTTCCCTAGCTTGAATTGTACTTGTACTACTTGAAGCTTACTGAACGGCTATTGAATGAACTTATTTTTGTGTATGACTTTGGGACTGGATGAGAAAAATAATGAAGCCATAAATGGCTGGAAATAGGAAAATACAAAGGGCGTGCTGCCCAAATTTTCGCTCGAGGGCTAAGTTTCTATTTAAACTTGTATATTTTTCGTTTGGCAAATACTATGACCGTTTTCCATCTTAAAACATGATACCTTTTCCATTTGAACCTTCAAATGTTTATTTACTACTTCATACCAAAATATAGAGGTATGACCTAAGGTTTTCTCAGTCAAGACATGTAGGCCATAATACCTACTTGAATGTATATTGATTTTGAACCACATAAACGATTCCGAAAAATAATATTTCTGAGCCTATCTAGTTGGATTCCGACTTGACTTTGATTCAAGTGTTTTCCATTGGAACTGTTATAACCCTTTGAGTTTGGTTTATGACATCCTAGTTGTTTCCGTCCACAGATCCAAATGGCTTTATTTTCACTTTAAAGTCACTTTTATCCGTTTTACTCGTAACTAGTCGAGTTCCTTGATTCCACTTACTTGTTTTGCTAGATGAATTGTAATATTCTTTCTCGTTGAATCATAGGTTTTCTCGGTGACCGAGGGTACGATCCGATAGGACATTTTGGACGTTATTTTGCATAATTCGGTGAGTGTTCCTTGTTTGTTGTATTTTCTTGACTTCATGACTTGTATTATTGTTTGATAACGTGTTAAGTGCTTTCAATGATTTCCAAAACGAGTTTTCTAGGCGAGTGTGTACTTTATCGCACTCGACCTAAATAAATGTGAAATTTTCAAAGATTGAATGATTGGAACGTACTCGTGCATGAATGTAAGCCTTTTGGCTGAACTGGGCCCTGCCCCTTGTTACCGATCGACTCGAGTCAGAAGCGAACTCGGTCGGGCGATTTGGTGACCTGGGTGAACGTTTGGTATACTCGTGTATTACCTTGTAGGTTGGTGGAGATTGGTGGAGCCTGGCCAATGTCCAGGAAAGGGTGAATGAAATGAACGAACGAACGAACGAGGGTTTTATGTATGAACGAAAAATGCATTTTCAAATGAATGAAGGAAAGGGGAATGACAGGAGAACGGATGAACGAACGAACGTATCCTTTAATGTATGGTTTATTGTAAATGTTGTAACTGTTTCTTGACTTATCGTTTGATTTATGGCTTGATTCTATGTTCGGAACCTCACTGAGCTTTTAGCTCATCCCTTTAGTTTTGTTTTCCTTAACAGGGGAAGGCGAGCAAGGGCGAGAGCTCTGTACCTACTGACTGGGTCTAGTTTTGGTTTTTATTTTGGTTCTCGCCCTAGTGCTTGGCACGGGCTAATTGTATGGTGACTTGAGAACTTTTGTATTCTCGACGGTTGTACTTCTTTCTGAGATAGCAATGTATATAAGTTTTGTTTTAAGTTTTGGATCCTCGTTTTGCTCTTTCTTGTGGTTCTATTTCTGATTTGTGTGAGTGAGCGACTGACTCCCGGCGAGAGCTGGGCAGGCGGTCCGCTGAACCCTCTGGTTCGCCTAAGGGGGAAGTGGGGCTGTCATAGAGTGACTTTTGCACACTTTGTTTACAAGATCTCAAGAGATATTTTAGCTAGAAAATAGTCTCCTAAGCAAGATTTGTTCTCCAAGTAGTGTGAAGTTCTTGTAAGCACTTCTCTTGTGTTTGAAATTTTCAATAGTGTAGCTTTGTTGAGGGTTATCTGAGTGATAGTAAAACTTCCTAACTTGACTAAGTGAGGCTTGGGGCAAGGAGGAAGTGATCCCTCCATTGTACATTGAGTTGATTATTTTTCATCAAAGAGAAGGTGCTCATCTTTGTGATTGGTCTTCAAGTTTGAAGAAAGCTTGGTAGACAATCGGTTTGATACTCTATCTTATTCCTTTTGTTTAATAAAATTCTCATTGCCTATATACATTCTTATTTCTGATCAACATTGCTCTCTTCTTTAAATTTACTTGGCTGATCACTACTTGAAAAGAAGGTAAATTTTTTATTAAAGAAAAAGTGCATAAACTCAATAAAGTATTTTTAATCAACCTAATTCACCCCCCTCTTAGGTTGTCTTTGGGCCTTACACTTTTCTTAGTCTACTATTACTCATTCTTAATTCTCTAGGATTATTGCACTCTTGATTCAAATATTGCCTCGAAATACGTGTATTCACTATTCTTAATAAACGAGCCTCCGAAAAATTAAATTTGCTAACGGGACATTTTAAAATATAAGTGGGACAGTATTTCATGTAAATGGTTTTAAAATGGTTGAAATAAAGTATTCGGAGAAAATGGGTGAATAAATAATTAAATAAGCCAATATAATAGAATTAAAATTAAGGAAAAATTCGGGTCCTCACATCAATTAAATAAACCAATAAAATAGAATTAAAAGTAAGGAAAAATTCGAGTCCTCACAGTAAATGAGTAGGAAAGATATTATAAAGTAATTTAATCAAAATAAGAGGAAATTTTAAGAAAATATGAGCAAATTTTTCGAGTCGTCACACCAACTACAAGACTCAAGAACAATAAGAGATAAACACAATGTATGTAAAAAATAAAAATTTCAGATGAACAGTACCACTACTGTAGCAGAGGATGAACAGTAACTGCTACAATGCCGTGAACAGTACCCCCCTCGATGAACAGTATTTTTTTTGGGATGCAATTAAAGAAAAGCAATGAAACAAGATGCTACACGAAGCAAGGCATGATTGGAAACTCAACAAGGAACCAAGGGATCAACTAGAACAACGACACAAATAAAGCGCGGTAAAAATTCAAATCCTAAGGTGACAAATTTTTTTTTTTGAATTGGGAAGGGTTTGGTAGAAGAATAAAGGAGAAAATAAGTAAAGAAAAGGATATTAACCTGGATCAAGAGCCAAAACTCTGATACCAACTGATGCGAACTCGATTCTCTAAACTTCCGCTCTTGAAGAAACGAATTGCACCGGCAGCAGAAAGATCTATCTTCACCAGGTTATGGATACAAAGATGGAATAACCTCGACCCCTCTAACTCGCGAAATTACGAACCTTGAACTAAATCTTAACCCACAACTTAACAAGATAGCGAACCAACATACGATGGTAGAATGGCGCCACAATTCAACGTGGTCTTGAATTGATAAGCCAAACTTGAACAAAGGAGACACAACTCACTTTGTATCAAGGGACGTTCCCAAAGGAACAAGAAAGAGAAAAACTCTCAATTTTTATTCATCTCATAATTGTCTAACTTGACTATCAAAAACATTGACACTTGAGACTTATTTATAGTCTTTTACAAGTCTCAAAGACCTAAACCAACTTGGAAACAATTAATTACTTTCCTAAAACTCTAATTCAACGAGAATAGGAAACTAACTAACTCAAGTTGGTTTAACTATGGTCAACATGACCTTAGCTTTTATTCCCCTTATTAAGGACTCAAAAATAACTCAAGACTAATTCTAATTAACTAACAATTATTGCTGGAAACTTAATTAAATAAACAATAATAAGAATTAAGCATGACACAGGTTCGAATCTTCAATTATTCTTAAGCTCGATTGCACCATCAACCATCAAACGAATTTCCTTGGACATGAAGGGGATCCAAATCTTCATGTTCTCATTATAATGAATCAACTATTCTTGTAACTAAACCATATATACCCACTCTCGTGATTATCAAATTAACTTACAAACTCATTTCTTCTATGAAATTAGATGAAACAAGTCACTAAAACCACATAGATGTACCTCTACGCTCGTGAGTGTACTCCCTTGGTTTAACACTTTTTGAACTACTGTTAAATCCCAATTTTCATTGAAGAAACAACACCTTTAGATAATCACAATTAATGGCTGGTTAATTATGATTAGATAAGCAAAAGTGCTAAAATAACTTGCTCAAAATAATATAATCAATTAACCAAGCAAATATCACAAACAAAATATAGAAAAGTTCATTCATAACTCTAGGCATAAATTTTAGCAAAACATGAAAGAAGACCATAATTATATTATAACTAAACATAACATTCAAATACAAGAGTTAAAGAGTTGAAGAGATAGAACCCCTTGTCACATGTGAGCAATATCTTCTCCATCTTCAAACTTCAATCATCATCCTTATTTAGCATGATACAAGATAGAATAAAACTATACTAACCTAGCTAAGCTAATGAAGTAAACTAATGAACTAAGAAAATCTAGTGAAAACTATATTTTGGTGGTGTCTCTAGCCTTCCAAAGTTATGAAACAAGCTCTCCAAAGGCCCTATTTATAGAGAAATTAAAGCTCAAGATGAGTTGTTTCTAGTTGGCAAATTTGCCTCTTGAAATCTCCAAAGGTTGCTTCTACAAGTTTCTATACTTGCTTGCTCAAATCCAGCAGAAATTCTTGCAGATAAATTGGTCAAAAAACTTGTGTGAATAGAGCACAAATTGTAAAACAAATTGCATTTGTACTTGAGTAAGGGATAGGAGGCTCGAAATCGCTTGTAACTGTTTTTTTTTTTTTTTTTTTGGAGTGAATAAAAAGGTACTTGTTTAAAAAAAAAAAAAAAAGTTGCAGCTACAATTGAAGAATACGCAGGCTTAGAAAACGGGGGCTGAGGTTGCGTATTCACCTCACATTTTCCTCATTTGTAGGTTTTCTCATTTCTGGTCAGTCTTCAACTTTGCTCTATTTTTGCATCAAATTCAGCTAGTATTTTCTTGATGATAGAGACTAAACTAGCTCTTGTTTAAAACATGAAAGTTGTAGCCCTTTGAGTTAACTTTCGTCTCGGTAGGTGTATTACATTTTTCCAAAAGAACATTCATTCATTTCTTTCTTCCTCGTCGACCACAATGATGGAAACGACGCAATAAATCCATACCCGAAAAGAAGGAGAAGGGCCGGTGGTGGGCATTGGGGAAAGTCAGGCCGATCGGGTGTGTTCATTGACATGATGGTAGAGAAGAAGAACGAAATGAAATAAGAGACCGGGAGGCACTCGAATCCATCACGTCTACTCTAATCAGATTGAACTTCTATTCCAACATGGAGAGCACAAGGTTGCTTTGGATCGTAGCACAATCAAGCAAGTCGCAAAGAGGTCAGTGATAGGGGAGGCGCTACTAGTTGGCTTGGTTCTTCCTTAATAGCAAACTCAGTAGCAAGAAATTTTCTCACTTTAATGAGGAAGAGAGAAATAGCTGTCTAAGCATTCCTTAAAGCAAACTAAAGTAAACGACACACGTTGATTTCGCAGATAACCTTTCTTTCTCTTTCCTTCATTCTAAGAAGTGAACAAGCCCTTAGTAAAGAAGTTAGTTACCGGTTCTTCATTCGTAGGTACTCCCTCACTTCACCTTTTTGGCCTAGTTACCTTTCACACCATATAGCTAAGAGTCTTCAATAAGAGTTGTGAGTGTGAATAACTATAAAAAGAGAAAATTTTTTCATGAAGTCCACAGAGTTGGTATCAAGACCTAAAGTCAGCAATCACTCTTTTAAGTTTGTGTGCGGGGGAAGGATGTGCATTGACTTTGTCAGTTCATAACCATTTATTGTCCAGGGAGCTACTTGGGCCATAGATATGTCTATTTTCCCACCACGCCCTTATCAGGATTAAGGAAAGCCGGTTTCCATCCTTTGTCAGGATTCGATAACCTAGTTACCAACCTCTCTTGCATTTTACTTTTTTGATGTCATTTTCTATAGTCTATTTATTTCAATGTTACAAATCATTAGCATTAGCAATGAGTGCATCTGCTAGGTTCCCATTCCTACTCAACAACTTGAAAGATAATGAGTTTATCCTCCCTAAAAAAATATCTATCACATCAGGTAAATTATCATCAAGGCCTACTTCAATGCACACACGGGCAAAAGAAAGTCTTTCTCTGCAATCATCTTTCCCAGAAAAGGGGTGCCAATGACAAATGAGATGCTGGCTATAGAATCCATACCCCAGGACTTCGGTTGCAAACCCCGATACCTCCCAAAAATTGGTATCTTAGTGATGCCAAGTTGTCCTAGGTCCTGCCTCCATAACATGTTCTTTAGGTGAATCCTCACCAGCAAAAAAGGAGAGGAGGGCAGTCGAGGTAGAATAGTGGGTGGGTAGGTCTAGGTATGAAGAGAAGCGGTGCACATATGAATGAATTCTTCTTAAGAAACATGCTTGGAAAAATGGATTTCTTTTCTAAAGAATCGGGCGGGTAAAATCTTTCTTTTCCATACTAACCAACTCAGTCCGTATACATATTTGCGTATGTGAAAAAGAAAGATTTTCGAATGGCGAGTGGAGACACTTGCTAAGCAATGAGATCTACTTCTTTCCAAGAAAAGAGATGTAATAGGGTTCAATGCATCTAATGAAAGGCTTTGAAGTTAGAGCTTTTACCTCAGATTGATGATGCTCCTATGGATAAAAGCCTGTAACTGATCTACTTAGCTTTGATCTCTTCCCTTTGCCTTTTCCTTTTAGGAGTGAGCAAGGCATATGGAAGGCATACATCAATAAACCAAGGGGAACATTAAGACAACTTTCTGAATGCCCTGAAAGAGATGCAAGAATTGCATTAACTCAAGGACATCCTCAGCTCATTGGGCTCAGTAGCGACTTAACACCCTTAACCCAGGAACTACCTAACTACCTATTTAAGGGACATCGGTGTTAGGTAGGACTAGGGATCACTGATTAGCTGAATGAGCCCATATCTTTGGCATATCATTTGTTGATCGATCCGATTGGCGGCTCCTGCATCTCTATGGGGCCCCTTTATACAAGTTTGCTGCTAGGAGTCCCTAGAATCGAATCAATAATCAATTGAAGTTTACTGATTTGGCTCTTCAATCGATGATCTACTGCTCCCTCTTAATAGCAGATGCCCATGCTTTGATTCGAAAGCCCTAGCCAGTGATGAATCTCCAGGAAGATCGGAGTATTATATTTCTCCTCTCCTCAGTTTGAACCCCTCCCAACAACGAACACCTTCCTACTGCAAGGTGAGACTATGCCCTTCCCCTAGAATCCACTCTGGGTCGGAGGAGCAAGTAGTCCAACTTCTTGAGCAGTCGAGATATTGAACAATGAACATTTGATTAAATTCCTTGCCCCTTTCTTCACTATTGGAACTATGACTCCCGTTTCGTAAACTTCGTGTTTAGGATAGGGTTGAGCGGGATCTCAGAAAGCACGGCCCCAACTCTACCTATATTCAAAAAATTTTGAAATGAAAGACGTTGAGAGAGGTACTGTAGTTCTGCATGAGTTCTTTTCATTTTCAGAAAAGTGGCATTCTCCCATACTCTAACGAATCAACAAGTTTCACCCCTCTCCAACCAGTCGAGTGGCATTAGCTCCTAAAGTCATCTAACTGGGAATCTGTCCTTTGCAAGCCCTCTCTAAATCTAGCCAAATCTAGCTACAGGCTACTCCCAAATCATAGGCTAATCCCAAGTATGCAAATCAATTCTCCTTCCTTTAGTTACTTAACTAAAGGAGCTATCTTATTCCTTGAGGATAAGGGATTCATAAATTCATTTACAAATTTAGAAGATCAAAATGATCATCATATTAGAGATATAGTAGATATATATGATAGTCATATATGTAATGATGAGAAAAAGGAATAGATCTTTAGTAGAAAGACCATTCAAAGTAAGGCTAAGAGCACAAAGTGAATAAAACAAGAAGAACATAAGGTACACGAACCATTCATTCAATCAGGATGTCTATAAGACTTCAAATGCAGTTTATGTGATCATAATACGATATTATTGAATATTAAGTATAGTTTGACTTTCTTTTAGTAGTCAGAAGTGTAACCTAAGAAAGAAGAGAGTCTTTTACCTTCGTCTTTAAGAAGGGCAGTCGGATTCATCATGTCAATTGGGGGAAGGTGACATAACCAAAGAGCAGGAGAGGGCTAAGCATAAGAAGACTCAGAAAAGCTAACAGAGCAGTTTTAGCTAAACTGAGTTGGGACATGATACAAAACAAAAAGTCTCTTTGGTTTATCTCGGTGCTCTTACTTCTCTTGTTTCGACACCCTTGTTTTTTATTTGGAATTTCTCTCTATATCCTTGAGTCCCCTTTCATTTAAGAAAATAAGAAGAGTAGATGTACTCTACTCTTAGAGCCGACCATGATTTCTTCCTCTTCTCTTTATCCTTTATCTAAGGAAAGGGATTTAGAGGTTTTTCTATAGCTTTCTAAGCCTTTTCTTTTAGCCCAGGGGAAATCTTAGTCTAAAGGAGAGTTTTCTCTAAGAATGTGGACAGGGATTTCGGGGTCTAAAGGAGAGTTTTCTCTAAGAATGTGGACAGGAGGGTCTAGCCTTTGACACATTCCCTAGCCTCTGACACATTCCCTAGCCTCTAACGTGGCCCCTTCTGTAGCACATCATGTCCTGCTAGAATGCTGTGCCACACATGAGAAGACCCAGGTCTACATTGAAAATTCACTTCTTGGTTTCTGCAATATTTCCTTTTGATCACCTCAAAGGTGAAGCACAAGCAAGCAGAGGTAAAAAAAGATAGCATCTCGGTGGTTAAGTGCATGGGACTTAATACAACACATCAAGGAAGCCCAACCGGAAGCAGCCAATCACATAGCATTTATCAAGGAGGATGAAAGCAGAGCAAGAACTCTTAATAGAAAGCTAGAAAGCCCTAACACCTGGAAGAAAAGAATGTTGTTCAAATGCCCAATTTCTTGCTGAAAATTCTCATTTGTTTCCAACCTTGTCGTACCGGAACCTAGAACAAGGGATGCAATCCATTTTATTACTGAGAACATTGACGTAGAAGAAATCTTTGGTGGTTATTACTTACCACTAACTCCATTTCTAACTTTCCTAACCTTGACCACTTCATTCCAGGTGAAAGGTTACTTGATTTCACCTTTGAAAGCTACTTCCTTCGGCAAGTATGCAAGAAGAGCAACCTGAAGTGAGCTACTAGAGTACCTAGGAATTTCTACTTTAGGGGTCAGCTACTAAATTAAGTATTAAACTACCTGAACCTGTTAACAATTCTTTCTATGAGGTTTATCCTATCCTCGATCGAATGGTATTGTATCGAAGTCTGATAAAATCAAATTTCAAGGAGCTCATTCTGACTATAGGAGCGTGGTTGGATTCTACTCGTTCGTGGGGGATTTGGCTTCTTTTCAATATTTTGTTAGTAAAGCTTTGCTTACCTTGAAGAGCCTTCAATGAAGAAAGTCTTTCTTGGGAAAGGTTTTCGATAAGTGAGCACTCCGCACACTAAATTGTAGGCAGTAGTGGCCGACCAGTAGTTGGGCAGAAATGAGAGACTCAAGAGGTTGTTTGCCTGTGACTGGCTTATTGCTTTTATGGTAAGTTAGTCTAAAGAAGCCTCCATAGGGGCTTGAATGCGACTCCTATGACTACTCAATCGATTAGCATAAACTAAGGGGAAAAGGATTTCTCCCGGTAACCTAGCTCGCTTCGCCGCATTCGGAAGGAGAAAGGTTTTTCTATAATGTGATATACAAGTTATTCCAGCTTTCTTGAAAACCTCGTTATTACAATTACAAAGCGGTGGCATTGGAACATTTTAAAGAGATAAGATGGCTGTCTTAGTACTACTTTAAGTGGCAGTATCCTATCCCACTCTACCTATGCTGAATCTCTTCAATAATTGCATAAACTTTAGGTTTTAGTTCCATTTTCTTCGATTTTAACTATTTCTTTTGGAAAAACCCCTTAATAACTCCCAAACTTGAACAGGAAAACATATTCACTTAAAATCGGGAGCTGGGAGGGCGGCGAAGCCAGTCTTGTGGAGAACCTTCAATTAAGGTATGAGTTAGGTATGTGTCTGGCGCTGGAAAACCTTAGAGAGCAGCTTTGTCTTAAGCATAGACATTGTTGATAAAGACAATTTTATTCATTCAATTACAGAATTAGTAGAGAAAAGTGATGATGAGAAAAAGGAATAGTATAATTCTAATAAATAGATTGTATCCTAAGCACTGATCCCAAAGAAAGCAGATGGTTTTTCCTACATCCATGCATAAAGAATTAGTAAGTAGGGTCCTCGAAACCTGCCCACCAAAGGGCTAAGTCGGGTGATTCCTCATGTAGGGGATTGTGTGAGAACCCGTATTGCCCTAATATTTTCCTAGGGTTTTTCCCCTTTAATGGCATGTTTTCTGCATTTTTCTGGCTTAGGAAATTTTCCTGGTGAATTTTATGAGTAATTATAGTTTTTAGATGATTTTTCTTGTATTGGAGAGTTTTTGAAAAATTAAGGATATATATCGGACGTGGGACCCACTAGTGCGAAAAGTTCGGAAAAATTCGGCCAATAAGGTTAAGTTTCGGATACTGTGTAAAATTTATCGGGTGTTAAGAGATAAGTAGAGTGTGTGAAATGATTGATGTGAGAGAGAAAAAGAAGTGATAAGATTGCATTAATGAGTGTGACAAGTGTCACTCTACCATTGGGTTTGACTTAAGAAACACTATTCATCCTTTTGACTATTTTTGACTAAGTGTTAAATACTTCAAAAAAATCACAAAAATTCACCATTTTCTTCCTTGTGTTGGCCGGCCCTCTCTCTCTCAAAGAAGAAGAAATTTTCCCAACTTTCAAGCTTCCATATCACTCAATCTTCCACAAACAAGAGTTTAGGTTTGATTTCATTCCATAAAATCCTTCCTTTTGGTGATAGTGAGTGCTCTAGTGAAGTTTGTTTGAAGCTCTAAGGTGGCCATCATCCCTCTCTCTCTTGTTACTTGGTAAGTGATGCTTGAACCCCCCTACTACACCTAATGATGGTTATAGTATGCTTAGAAGTGGCTTGAGTGTTGGAATATATGATTTATTTCTTGGTTTGGCTTGATTTGGTGAAGTTTTCCATTTTATGATGAATTTTCTGGTTTCATATGATTTTGATGTTGTGGACTAGTATGATGGTTGGTAATAAGGGGCTTTGGCTTTAGTAGGTGTGAATTGTTGTGAAATACAATCAATTTTGGATTTGAATGGAAATGTGAAAAGTTAGGGTTCATGAACCCCTAATCTGTCCGAAATTTTAGGTCATATATAGAGGCCGAATTGGACTTTTCTCAAAACATGAAAGTTGTAGGTATTGATGATTTTAGTGTGCCTGCAAAATTTCAGGGCAATTGGACTAGTGTAGAGTGAGTTATGCCGTTTTTACTGTTGCTGTTTTTGGTGCACAGAATGTCCGAACTGCGATAGTAATTGCCTGTTTTGACTGGAATTGGTTTGGATTTGGAAGTTGGTCTCTTCTGAGGAAATGTAACTGGATGTCTTAGCTAACTTATGCCTTTGGAATTTCGGCATTTGGACCTGTGTAGGCTGAGATTGACGTATTACAGTTTTGTGTGTTTTGCAAACCTGTTTTGGTAATTCTGGTTTGGTATTTGGTACTTTTGACCTAGTTGTGCTAGGATTTGGACTGAGAGGCCTTCTACATTGTTATAGCTCTGTTTCTTGGCTTCGAAATGGTGGGTCTTACACCCCCATCCGACATTTGTAGTGAGAGTTGTGCCATTACCGCATACGGAGGCCAAACCTGTTTTTGTTGATTGATCAAATGAGTTATATTTTCTGATTTTCTGGTTTGCTATTATGCTTATATATGTATATGAAACCCTATTGGGGTTGTGATTGGCATGGCTTTATGATTCGTTATCGAGTCTCATTGTACTTGTTTGCATGTTTTAAGGCTTACTCTTATTCCGGTCATTTCCTAGCTAACTTTTGTACTTGTATTACTTTGAGCCTAGTGAACGGCTTTTGGGAAATGAGATGACTTTTGTGTGAGGTTTTGGGACTGATTTGAGGACTTAATGAAGCCTTAATGGCTGGAAAAGTAAGAAATTTAGGGGAAATGCTGTCCGATTTCTAGGCCGTTTGGTTCTTTAAGTTGGATTTGCCTTTTGATGGAAATGAAGGGCTTTTGGGTTGTTGACCCTAGGTCTTCATGTTATATTTTTGTTTCCAAGAAAATCATGTTCTTGCACCCTTGCATCAGTATTTATTTGGCAAGGCATACGACGTGTAGTCGAGCCTCACTTGTGCATTCCGTTTGCTCGATTTGGATATGAAACCTTCAATTGGTTTATTTTGATTATTTTAGGGTTTCTTGGCGATTAAGGCCAATCTGAAGTAAAAACTTTTGAAGTTGAGCCGGTGAGTGTACCACTCCCCTCCATTGCTGTTTAACTTGATTTCTGCTTTGCAATCTGTTTATTTGTTCGAGACGAGGGTGTACTTTATCACATCACACTCGTTCTCTAGTCTGTTCATATGCCAATTTACTATGCAAAATTTGAATCTGTTATCTGTGTCTGCATCTGTTCGGATTTCTATGACCTATGAGCTCAATCCTGTGGCTAAGTTATTCGAGTCGGACCGGCAAGGGCCTGGACGATTAGATAACGAACCACGGTAGTCTGTTCGGGGATTTTGGGTATTGAGACCCTTGATTCCGGGTATACTCGAGTATTACCATTTTGTTCGTTTGAGGTGAGCGGGCCCGGTAAAGGGGTGTTTGGTGGACGGAATTCGGTGATAAGAGGGGTCTACGGATGCATTGGTTCTATATACGTTGACGGAGAGTCAACCGGTTTGGATCAAGTATTGCGCTGGAAATTTGGCTCCTGAGAGCCACCCGTATCCTTCTGATTTGAATCATTGGTTCCTTTGCTTTACATCTGACATGTGTATCTGATTTGTTAAATGTGAAATGCCATGATTTTAATGCTATCTGTTTGGTACCTCATTGAGCGCAAGCTCACCCCTTTCCGTTCCTATTGTTTTCCTTACAGGAAAATAAACCCTTTTGGTCTGGATTTGACAAATGGCTGCCAAATTGAGCTAGTTGAACATATCTTTTGTATAGCTCATGTATTAAAACCCTAAGTGTACTTTTGGGGCGTTTTCTCTTTTGATTTGGCAAACCGTGTGTATATATTAACTTTTGAAAACTTTTGTATGTCATTTTGATTTGTAAACGCTAAAGTTCAGATGTGAATGTTTGCGGCTATTTCGGTTGGGTTCTGACGGATCGGTTACTGTTCATGGCCGACTCCGGATTTCATTTTTTTTATTTTGGGTTATTTTACCATTTTGACCTGTTTACGCTCGTTTGTAAGTTCCGGATCGAAATAGATAGCTCTAATCTGATCCGTAGTCCTGGCGAGAGCTGGGCAGGCAGTCCGCTAACCCCTTTGGTTCGCCTTAGGGGAAAGTGGGGCTGTTACAGATTGTAGCTAGCTATAGTCTCACACGATTCTTTCATCTTCTTTTCACATTCATTCTCAGCCGTCTAGCTATAGGACCTCGAATCTATTATTAATACGATTCTAGGTGAAAAATCATCTACATTATAAATAGAAATAATAAAGATAAATAAGGCTAAGGCTTTCCTCTTTGTGAGGAATTCTCTCCAAATTCTTTGCTTTATCGAGGTCACTCTCACTGTAAGTCCGAGCGCAGGACATCTTATTCACAAACCCCTTTTATAAGAGACTCGGTTTTGTACCCTAAAGGTGGTTCCATCCTACATACTATCTAAGATAGTCATTCATTGGTTCATCTCCAGGTTCTGCCTCTTAATTCCCTACCCAATGGAGACGGGACGCACTCTTCTCTTCACCCAGGGCTTTCTTTCTAGTGTGCCTATATATTATTAAGTCTTTTCCTATCCTCCTGGTACCCCCTTAGACAGGCATTCCGCTATCCCGATTGTCTTACTAATTCTCTTCACGAAGAAGAAGAAATTACTTTCCCTAAAGAGTGAGTCTTTGTATGGGAACAAGGATGGATTGCTCTTTGCCTGAGGGGCTTCTCAAGAGAAGGAGGAGCAGCACATCTTATTGTACAACTGGTTCGATTAGAAAATGAGTTCTTCCCCATAATAAGGAGAAAAACCTGCGTACTATCTGATAGAGGTAGTCAGTGGGGAATCTCATTGTTATGACTGTTGATTGCCTACCAATCTAAGTCTGAATAAATAAATAAGGGTCCCGTTAATCCTAAATCGAAAGTAGAAGGAACCATGGTAACCCCGTCAAATAAATGAAATCAAAGGGGTCACGCCTTCAAGCCAAACCCATTAACTTAACTCCGAATGGCCATTCCATGAGTTAAGCTCGGTAAACTTGAAAAGCTAGGTAGACTTCATAGCCCGGTCACTCCGATTGTCTTAGTGAACTAATTGTGTACCATACTAGGTGGTTCATCTCTGATCCCTAAGCTGAGATCCAAAGTCTGGATTTCTTCCTAAAACTAAAGTAAGGGCAAGGCCCCGGTCGGTTCTCCCTTTTTGTCTTTCTTGGTTATCTATTCTCTAGTCGTATAATCATACGATTATGCCATACTATTTTCTTAATTCATTCCACATGGAAAATCATCTAGCTAGGGAACTCTTCATCAGACGATTTCTTATATGATTATTTTCATGAAATTGACGTAGAAGAAGTTCATCTTGCCTCCCTTTATTAAGTACTGGGCTAAGGGCGGACCCCTCCTTCTATCTAAGTATCCCAGTCTCCTAGCCTCGTTCCTTATTAGTGCAATAAATAGAAATGAGTTTGCTTACCTCTTTTGGTAGCAAGCGCTCTTTGTCAACAACCTCTTTAGTAATGGAATTGGTTCTTCGTTCTCTATCCTATCTAATAGAGGAATTCATTGGTTCATCTCTAGGTTCTGACTGGGCCTTCTCTTCCTTTTAGTTTGAGTCTGCCTCTCTATTATGAAGTAGTTGTTTCCTAGCCTTCCGTCTGTCTTGATATTAAGGCAAGCCTACTACCCCTTACATTGAGGTAATCCTGATTATCTTACTAATTCTCTTCCCGAAACAAGAAAGAATTTCTTTCACTACACTAAATAGGAAGTTACATTTGTAGCAGTCCAAGAATTGCTCTATCCTCGAAGTCACTCTCAAGAGTACGACCAGAGGCCCATCTTCTTATTTAACAAGTTTGTGTCGCATAATGTGCCCTTCTTCTGGAGAAAGGAGCGTATGACTACGAGCCACACTAGAACCAGTCGCCAAGAAAAGGCAAGAAGAGGCGTGTGATTCCCTAACCAAGACCAAGGCGGCGGGAGCTCAACCTAGAAAAAGACACAAAGGAGATAGAATGCCTTTCTTCTCTTAGGATCTTTCTTAAAAGAGGTGGTATTAGTTATAAAAAAAAAGCCACCAAGTATAATGCAGTCTAGACCACCCTGAGTCCCATTGAAGCAGGAGTTGTGTAGACACCAAAATTTCAATTTTAGCTTTATTTTTATTATTATTTATTATTTATTATTTATTATTTATTCTTATTTTATTTTATTTTAGTTGACTAAGTTTGCAAAATAATAGTTAGTGTTTATTTTTGCTTATTTTTATAAATTAGGTTCATCATTTTTCTTTTTAAGATATTTTTGTATTAAATTTCTGAAAAGGAAAATTCTCACAAAAATTCAAAAAATTTGTTTTTAATCATTTTAAGATTCAATTTCTTTAACATAAATGAAAATTTTGCAATGCAATTTCAATTAGGAATTAACATTTTTGTTTACTTAAATCGATTTTGAAAAACAAAAAATAAATAAATAAAAAGAAGATAGTTGGAGGCCATGCACAATAGCTAGGTGGAGTGCATGCAAATGAGACAAGTGTCTCTATTTTTCTTTTGACACCACAACATCTTGAGGATAGGTGACTAGGACACTTGAAAGCCTAGGAAAAAAACAAACAAAAGAAAAAAAAAACAAGGAAAGCTACGGGAATCAGGAGGAGAAACCAAGCAAAGAAAAAAGTAAGAAAAAAGCTACGGGAACTAGAAAGAAAACAAGGGAGGTTTCGGGTGGAAAAAAGAAGAGAACTTGGAGAGCAAGAAAGAGAGAGAGGTTGTGGAGGGGATAGAAAAACCAGGGAAACTGGGAAGAGAAGAAAGGAGGAGCTTCGGGTCAGACAAGGGAAGAAAAGGAAGAGTAGAAAAAGAGGGTTTTCGGCTGTGGGAGAAAAGGGGAGAGAAAGCAAGAAAGGAAAGGAACAGGAGGAAAGAGGAAAATCGAGAAAGGAAGGAAGGGAGATTGAGGGAGGTGACTGAAACTGGAAAATTATGGAACCAAGAGAGGAGCTGGGAAGAGAGCTTCGGGCAGTGAGGGAAGGCAGGGAAGAAAGGAAGAAAAAAGGAGAGCTGCGGGGAAGAAGGAAAAGAGAGTTTTAGGAAGAAGAAAGAGAGAAAAAGGGAAAAGAAAAGGGAAAGAAAGGAGGGGAGCATCAGGAGAATCAGGGAGGAAAACAGAAAGAAAAAACGAGAGGAAAAAGGAAAGCAAAAAGAGGAGAAAACGAGAGAGGAAAAGAAAAAAGTGCAGAAATTGTTTCTGTAAAACCCCAATCAAGCTGATGGAGCAGCCATGTTCAGAGCGGAATTCCCACCAAGCCTTTAGTTGGTAGGATGAGATTTCCATTTCTGCATCTTTCCTAGGCGTCAGGAAACAATTTTTGTTCAGTGACTATCCCTTAAGAACACCTCCAACACGGCCAAATTTGAGCTCCAAGTTGCGGTTTCTTCAACGCTGGGCATCCCTGGGGTAGAATTCTCCTCATTAGTTTGAATTTGTGCGTCTCGCCTGGGGACTTTCATGACTTGTTTCAACCTTATAAGCGACAAAGGTAATTCATTTTACTCAATCTGACTATGAACATGTTGAAAAGTCTGGAAATCTCCCTTGTTCTTCCGATCTGCTTTTTTCCTCTTTGTTCTATGATCTACCTTCTCTTTGCGTAAAATGATAACTCAAATATTGGCTTTATATCCCTGTGTTTGGATCTTGTGTTGCCATAGCCCATGAAACATAGGGTATAGGAATCATTCCTAGACTCCTTTAGTTGATGTTTATCCCTAAAAGTTGCCGAAAGAAATTTGCAGAAAAGTTTCTTTTTCTAGATTTGCATGTTTTTCTTGAATCTTTGTATATTCAAGTTTTGTGTCGAAAAATGAAAAGAAAGCTTTGTGATTCCAATACTTTGATTCCAGTTTTGTTTGGTCGAAATGTTGTGCTTGGATAAAAGAAGATTGTATTGTATTTGATGAACCCAGGAAGGTGCAAGAGAGCTTCAGAAGAAGAAAGCTCCTTTGATGCTTTGCATGAAAATTTCAGAAAAATTGCATTTTACCCCTCAAGTTTCCCCTTATTCTACTATCGCCCATAAAATAGGAAAAATTAATCACTTTTTCCCCTTTAACATGTTATTTTTCTTTGGTATGTCTTAATATGTTTTTGGACAGATTATTCAAGTCTTAGGAGAGCAATTGAAGGTTTAATAATTTTTGATAGATTTATAGCTTTGATTTGGATTTTAGTAAAATTTTGGGTGATTTTGTTGTTTAATTATAACAAACGGGTTTTCATTCATTTTGTGAAGTTTAGCATTTGGTTTTGGTATGCTTCATCTTAAGCCCTTAATTTAATTTTATTTTAATTTAGACCCTTAATATTTGTAATAATAATGATTTGACCCCTCAAACTTCTTTAATTCTTTCAATTGGGTCATTGCTTGTTTTAATTTGTTGAATATGGGTTGTTTACTTTCATTTGAATGCTTTGATTGATTCAATTTCATGTTTATTTCCATTTCTTGTGATTATTTGTTAATTAAAGTGATGTCTTGACCTTTTTCTCTGTTTTGAAGGGTAAATAAGAAAATTTCATTTCATTAGGTCACCAATTCAAGGGAGGTACATTCTACTCCTTTATTTTGATTCTACTTGATCCTATGTGACTTTATGTGTGTAATTGCATGCTTTTTTGAATATTTTTTATTTCATCTATTTGTTTATTTACTTTATTTGTTTTAAATTTTGTATATTTATTTTAATTTAAAAGCGATTAAATGCCAAATTGTAATAGTTAGGTTATTATTTTATTTCATTTCATTCTTTACCCCTTTAGATTGTAGTTAGAGCCCCCTAATGTAATAGTTAGATTTCTATTTGCTTTTATTTGCTTGCGTGCTTGCATGTTTGTGTGTTTACGTGTTTACTCGTTTTCTTAGGGCCTTTGCATCTACATATCATACTTATGTGCTATGTGCTATATGTGATTTATGTGTTTATTTACTTTTATTATGTTTTATATGATTTATTTGATTATAATAAGTGCATGACGTCGCCACACTAGTCCAACGCTAGTTGTGGCCCTTTTTTCGATTTCTCACTAGTCCAACGCTAGTGAGAACTTATAGATATGGGCTAGTCTAACGCTAGACCCTTAGGGACCATCTATGCGCTAGATCATGTTTGTATGACAACCACTATATTTTCATACATATTTTCAACTTTTTAGGGTTTTTTTCATTTTGCATGACATTTCCCTTATATGTATATCCCTTGTCCCATATTCCCACTATATGTATATCTCTTATTCCATATTTCCCCTATATGTATATTCCTTACTCTTATGTGTGAAACATGACATGTAGACTTGCATTTCATTTAAGAAAATTAAAGTTAGGTTAGATCATTAGCTTGATTAGATAGGAGAAATACCCCTCGAATATGGGACATGGATGAGTATGGCTCTCTAACCTTAACACGCTCCTATTCCCTCTATTAAAGGGAAAATTAAAGTCACGAATTTTATCCCCCGCACCCGTTATGATGCATTCCTTTAGGTCATGTATATTTGTATAATTATTATTTTCTTTTCTTTCCTTCAAATCTCATATTTTTGCGTATTCGTGACCTTTTCAAAGAGTCAATTTGGGCATCACAATTAATGTGATTTGGATCAATTTAGCTTTGAAGAGATATTCCGACCCCCCGATATCCTCATAGGTTTAGGTTTTTACATCCGTATAGTGACATCCAAATGTGATAAATGTCGCGCCCCATTTTTTATATAAATAACGAGTTTAGAAAAATAGATTTTTGATTTAAAAAGAAAATGGGCCTAAATGGGGTTTGTAATGCGACGATTTGGGCCCAAATTATAGTTTAAAAAGAATTTTTGAAAAAAAATCGGAGTCACCACTTGGTATTGAGTTAAGGTGTACCAAATCACCTAAAAATGAATTTTGTAAAGAAAAAATAGAAAAATCCTTTTTAAACGACTCCAAGTCTACGTAAATCAAAGAAAAAGGTTCGGGAGTCACATTTGAAGAAAGGGAAGGCAAGGATAAAAAATCCGAGGCATCCTTTCGACCTAGCCAAGGCTAGTTGCGTGATTTAGTCAAAGATTTTCTTATTCTTAACCTAAAAATTTATCACATTTGGATGTACTATATGAATGCAAACCCTAGACCTAGGAGGGTGTCGGGGGGGTCGAAATGTATCTTCAAAACTTATTTGGTACCAATCACATTAATTGTGATGCCCAATGAAGACTCTTCGAAGAAGTCACAAATAATGCAAAAATATGAGACTCTAAGAAAAGAAAAGGAATAAAATAATTATACAAATATACATGTTTTAAAGGAGTGCATCATGTCGGGTACGGGGGACTAATGTTCGTGACTCAATTTTCCCTTTAATAGAGGGAATACGAGCGTGCTAAGGCTAGAAAGCTAAACTCGTCCATATCCCATATTCAAGGGGTTTTAACTAATCTAATCAAACAAATTTACTAACCTAGTTCTAATGTTTATATGAAATACAAGTCTAATTTCATGTCTTATGCATAGGAGTCAGGAATATACATATATAAGGGGAAATACGGAATAGGGGATATAAATAGAAAGGAATATGGGATAAAGGATGTACATATATAAGAAAAGTGTCATGCCAAATGGAAAAGACCCTGAAAAGTGAAAACATGCATGAGATGAAGTGATTTGATCACACAATCATGATCTAACGCTCAAAGGGCTCCTAAGGGTCTAGCGTTGGACTAACCCATGTCTACAGATTCTCACTAGCGTTGGACTAGTGAAAAATCGGAACAAAGAGCCACAACTAGCATTGGACTAGTGTGGAATCGGGAAAGGGGGCCACAACTAGCGTTGGACTAGTGTGGTGACGACATGCATTTGTTACAATCAAATAAATCATGTAAGACCTAATAAAAACATGTAAACACATAATATCACATAAACACATAACATATAATCATAATATCTAGATGCAAGACCCTAAAAAAGCGGTAACACATAGCACATAGGCATGCAAACCACACAAATAAGAAATAAAGCGAATATAAACCCTATCTATTACATTTGAGGGGGGTCTACTACAATCTAAAGGGGGAAATGAAATAAAATAATTAAAATAAATACCTAACTACTACAACTTGGCATTTAAATGCCTTTCAAATAATTGAAATTGAAAAGAAAATAAAATAAATATTCAAAATTTAAACAAATAAAGCTAATAAAGAAATTGGATAAAAAACATTCAAAAGGCATGCAATTAAACATATAAAGTCATAAAATGCACATAGGGTCAAATAAAGTGAAAATAAGGGATAGAGTGTACCTTCCTTGAGTTGGTGACCTAGTGGGATGAAATTAGTTATTTACCCTCCAAAACAATAAAATGGTCAAGTTATCGCTTTAATTAACAAGTAATCACAAGCAATAGGAATAAGCATGAAATTGAATCAATCAAAGACACTTAAAAGGAGGCAAGCAACCCATGTTTAAAAAAATTAAAACAAGTAGAGATTTGCTTGTAAAAGTCAAAGAATTTCGAGGGGTCAATTTATTGAATATTAGGGGTCTAAAAGGAATGAAATTAAAATTAATGGCTTAAGATAAAAACTACCAATCAAATGACAAAACTCACAAAAATAAATGAAAAACTATTTGCCATGATTGAACAACAAAAATGCCAAAATTTCAAAAAATCAAATTAACTATAAATCTAGAAAAAGTTATTAGACCCTTCAAAGTCATCCTACAACTCCTTAAGAATCTACCCAAAAACAAGTCAAGACATATGAAAGAGAAAATGGCATGTTAAGTTGACAAAATTGATTAACTTTTATGATTTTATGGGCCATAGCAGCATTAAGCAAGTATTAGGGGGTCAAAAATGAAATTTTAATGACATTTCCCATGCAAGCATGCAAAGCTACGAAATATATGCTTCTGCAACAAAGTTTCAGTAACTTCTTAAGCTTTCTGCACTATTCCAGCCGTAGCTTGCTTTTCATTTCATTATCTCAAGCAAACAACATTTCAATATCTCAAACAACTAATACAACGCAGTCACTAAGCATTCATCTCACTTTCCAACATAAGATCCTTATGTTTAAACATCAGAAACTCGGACAAAAGATCATGCAAGCATCGAAATAACATTCTGTACTTTTTGGCCATTACAGGAATTTAATTTCCAGCAAACATTCGAGCCTGATCTATGCGCCTTTGGACCAACGACACACAAACTCACTCATATAATTTCCTCTTTCAAACACAAGGTTAAATAACCTATCAGGCAATGAAACCCAGAAAAGAATTACAAAGCAAAAGCTGCATTTTCGGATTTGCGAATGCCATTTCTTCTCATTCAAACATAGCTTATGACTGTTGCCTTTTCCTTAACTCGGCTTTGTCGAGATTCAAGTTCAAATGCATACATAATCTAAACACTCAAACACATGAAATCAACATCCGCTGGTGTAGAGGGGATTTTAAACTAATGACTTACGGGAACATGGGGAAGAAAATAGGAAGGCAGAAGAGAACAATCAACATGAAATATGATGTTTGCACTAGAACGCGTTCTGTGAATCTGTTTTTGCGGTTCTGGTGTAGTAGATTGCAATTTTGACCTGGTTACACTCGAAACTGGGTTGAGTGACCTTCTGTAATATTGTAGCTCTATCTCTTAGCTTCGAAACGGTGGGTCTTGCACCTTCATCCGATAATCGTAGTACCTTTGGTGCCATTACCGCAAAATGAGGTCGAAAACTGTTTTTTTTCAGGGTCAAAGCTAGTTTCATTTCCGGATTTTCTGGTTTTCCCTAATGCTTGTATATGCTATTGGAACCCTATTGGGGTCGTATTTGGCATTGGTTTATGGCTCGTTATCGAGTCTCATTGTACTTGTTTGCATGTTTTAGGGCGTGACGTTGGTGCACGACGTTCTTTTGACGGAAGTGCATGAAACCTCATTTGCAAGCTTGGTGAGTGTACTACTCACTTGTGTGTTACTATATGGCTTTGATACTTGAACTTGATACGTTGAATGTGAATTGACTGAAGTGAGAGCGTACTTTATTACTCTCACTTATTGTTTATCATGTTATTGGAATGTTATACGAAATGTTACATGAAATGAAAGTACATGGCTTGGTGTCATCTGGACGAGTATCCAACGACTACAATTGTTATCTTTGAGCTCAACCCCATTGGTAGTTGATTGAATCGAGCCGGCGAGGGCTTGGTCGTGACAATTAATGAGCCTTGGGTAAAGTTATAGGGAATCTTGTAGTATGCGAGACTCTCGATTCCGGTATACTCGAGTAATACCACAGTGCAAGTGTTTGGAGTTCGGGCCCGGTAGGGGTATGTTGGGTGGAAGGAATGGAAGTAAAGTGGAGTCTACGGTTGGTTACTCTTAAACATTGACGGAGGGTCAATGAGCTTCGATCAAGAATGCAAACGAGGAAAAGGGCTCTTGAGAGCCGCTCGTATCCTTTTATCACCACCATTAATGTGTGCCTTTGCTTACTTTTGGTGAATTGAACTGAAAAGTTTTATGTTTATGTGAACTTTGCTGCATGAGTGGTATTATATCACTGGGCAATTAGCTCACTCTATTCCTTTTGTTTTCCTTACAGGAAAATAAATCCTTTGGACTGCAATTGATAATTGGTTGCCGAAATGAGCTAGTTGGACATATCTTTTGTATAGCTCATTTATTGAAACCCTAAATGTACTTTTGGGACCGTTTCTCTTTTGATTTGGCAAACCAGACATGTATCCACTTTTGAATACTTTTGTATGTCACTTTGGCTTGTAAATGCTAAGTTTCAAGATGTGAATGTTTGCTTGATATTTGGTTGGGTTCTGACGGATCGGTTACTATTCATGGCCGACTCCGGATTTCATTTTTTTATATTTTTTTATATTTTGACATTTGACTTGTTTACGCGCGTTTGTAAGTTCCGGAACGCGATAGACTGCTCTAAACTGCACCGTTAGTCCTGGCGAGAGCTGGGTAGGCAGTCCGCTAACCCTTTTGGTTCGCTTTAGGGGAATGTGGGGCTGTCACAGTTTGCCGAGCAAGTAACATTTAATAAACATTTAAATCAGTATAATTAAGCAAGTAGTGCACATTTCACTGTACAATCACTTTCATTAAACAATTGAGGAAACACTTCACTAAACAATCACTTTTAAAAGGATACGGTGCTCGCATTAGAGCCACTTCAATGTCATTGAGCATTCATTTCAGTGTCAAGAGACACTCATTTCACTGTCATTGTACATTCATTTCAATATCATTACACATTCCGCCAATTCACCTCCTTATGTCCTCCAAAACAATAAACAATCCCCTACATTCAGTAATCAGTTCAATAATCTCCCAACCTCATGGTAATACTCGAGTATACCGAAACATTTATCCAAAGCTATCGTCCTACCCGACCAAGCCTTTTGTTGGCTCGAATAGTCCGTTGAACAGAGGGTTTTGGGGCTCAGTTCAGCCAATGCGGCGAGGCATACATATGGCTTACATTCATGCACACTTATAGTAACATTCAATCAATTATCGACCTTCAAATTCAACTAAACCGAGTGCGATAAAGTACACTCTTGACTTAGAAGGCAATGGACAATTGAGATACACTTCACAAGAAATCATTTAGTAATAATTCATGATAAGCACATTTGTCACATAATTTCACTTATATACACATAAATAGTTAAACACATAAATTCGGAAAACACTCACCAATTATCCAAATAATTTACTCTCGAGCCTCGGGTTTGTTTCCTGGCTCGCAGTTACTTCCTGAGATAAATATATAATTTCATGGTAAATTTACAATTTGTAGATTTTCACCTATTATTCTTTTATTTAAACTTATTAAAATCAAGTTTGACCATAAATACAAATTTAACATTCTTAATATTTATTCATCCTTTTATTTTCGAAACTTATTAACTTTATTATTTTTAAACCATGAAACATACCTATCTTCAAGTTTACAAACTTGTACAATCGTTCAAACCAATATATTTTCTCAATCCAATATTAATTATGACTTATAGATATTCCATATTCCCTTTTTAAAACTAACTAAACTCTAGGTTGTTTGTAAATTAAATTTTTAGTCCTCTCAAGTTTTATAGTCTCTAAAATATTCATGAAAACAAGATTAAGTGATTAGAAGGTATTTATGTATATAATTATCATGAGTTTTCCTCTCAATTGCCTTAGTTTAACTCTACTTGTAGAACTAGATATAGTCGTTAAATCTCAGGGCAACCGTAACTATCATTTATGTAAGCTTACAAAGTTGGAAATTAGAAGAATTGCTGCTCAAAATATGGTTTCCTCAAGGCCAGCATCAAAGCAAGTTACATTCGGAAAACAAGAGGAAAGCAACAAGAAAGGCAGCTTTGCCACCCTCTGATATTTTGATCACAGCTGGAGCTACGCTTATCGGATTGAGGCGAATTTTATAGAGTTTCGAAGCTAAGACCTAGACCTATATTTCCTATGAAGACATTGACATCCAGTTCTCGCGTTTTCAAGGCCAAAAGTGGACGGTCAGAAGCACAAACTGCTTCATTCTCTCGGACAGCAACCAGAACTAGTAACGTTACTTCAAGCTTTCGGCAAAAACTCTATTCTTTCACTTGCTTAAAGCTCTAAATACTTAAAGTACATTCAGTCCAGCATAAACCAAGACAAATAGCATCTAGTTTCAACAAATTATTCAACCCAAAAGCCACAACTAATTCTGTCATCAGCTAACTACCACATTCGGCAATAAAACAGTTTACTATACGGTAATTTTTCCCATAATTTTCTTCAGTTTTCAACTCCAACTCAACTTGTAAAAGATGGCTATCATGCCACAGAATAATCTTGATCATCAATATAAAAATTTACAGCCAGAATTCGAAGGACAAGCTGATCTGAAGTTTAATTCTCTCTCTCGGTCACGCTGGAACAGTTTTTGGCAGCAACTCAGCTTTTTAGCACAAATCTCTCCAACAATCCTTTCAGTTTATTTTCAAATCTTTCATGCATGAAGAAATTAAGGTGTTATACAATATTCTACAACTTAATACAAAATTTTAGAACCAAATTCACAAGAAGAAAACTGATACTTCATCGTTTCTTGCTCTCGGATGAAGCTGGAAAAATTCCAGCAGGTTTCTTCCTACGGTCTCAACCCAAAATTCCATCTTTTCCCAAGTTTCTTCACCTAAACTTCCCATAATACATAAAGCTAATGTATTACTGTGAAACCCACGACTGTGACACCAATTTTATTACCTTATTTTTTATTTTATTATTAGGTTACTTTATTTTCTCAACTAATTAAAAGAATAAAGTTACTAAGTAAAAAGGGAAAATAAAATAAAGTAACTATAGGATGAGATACGGGGTACTAATATAAGTAGTACTAGGTTTAGGGTTTTATTGAAACCCTAGATGGAAAAAAAAATAAGCCAACCTTACCTTTCTTTCCTCTGCCTCCCTAGAGCAAGAGCCGTCAAAGACAAGAGCCGTCAGAGAGGAGAGAAGGAGAAACAGGCAACATCGTCCATCGATCCGACGACTAGGCACCTAAACCTGTAAATCTCGAGTTCACGCAAGAAAACCTCTCTTTTAAGTTTTAGTAGATGTATTAATTGTTCTAGGAAATTTATGGACATGTAATGTTGTTACATATATGTAGATATATATGTTCTTATAAGAAATGTAGAAGGATTCATATTTGGATTAGTGGAAATAGGGTGTTAGATTTTGATCTTTGGTGAATAGATGGCCCAAATCTGTCGAAGAAAAGAAAAAAAAAATAGAAAAGAAAAAAAAGAGAGGAGCAGCGGCAGCCGCCGCTGCTCTGTTTTGGTTAGGCACTGCCGCAGGGAAAAGAATCCCCAGGGGTTGGCCTTGCGGTCAACCCAAGACTAGGAACAAAAAAAAAAAAAAGAATAAGTGGATGTCGCCAGCACTTGCTGGTGACAATGGAGCAAATTATGGTTGGCCGAATTGAAGAATTTGGGTCGCCAACCATGGGCCCCACCCAAAGGAAAAAATATAAATAAAAAAATGTATATACATGTATATACAATAAAATATAATAAATAAAATAATAATAATTAAATAAAAGGGGAAGCAATTTAAGTTGGGCTAAACTATAGTATAAATTTAGTAAATGTGTAATAAATAAATTATATATATATAATTACTCCATTTTTATGGGTTACCATGGGTATTAAAATTCAGGACCCAATCTAAAGTAACCATTAGAATTGAAGTAGTGGTCATATAAAATTTATATTTAATTAATTACGTCTAAGATGCTTAAAGGAAAATCTAAAACGTCTTTATCTAACTTTATTAGATTTATGTAGACAAAGTGAGATAAGTTCTAAATAGTTTTTTTTTTAAACAATTTTATTTCATTGCAACAAATAATAGGTTCCTCTCACATACGTTTAATTTTCCGAACAGAAGGCATTCCTATTCTATCCAGTCTAATTGCCCCGCTAGCCAGCCTCGGGAGCATATGAAAGCCGTCATAGACCTTGACTTGCTGCTCAGGGTGAGATATGCCCACATTGGATAATAAATCAGCAACTTTATTAGCCTCTCTAAAGCAATGTGAGAATCGGGCAGGGTCCTCGACTAACCGCCAAATTTGCCGGACTTCTCTTCAGATCTGCCACGGGCACTGAATGCGCCGCTGGAGAACCCCAACTAAGACCAATGAGTCCGATTGCACCCATAGATTAATAAAGCCCCGGTGAACACACGTTTGAAGGCCAATAAGAAGGGCTAACGTCTCCGCGCGAAGACAAGTAGTTTCCCCAAAGAAAACCGAAAACACAACCAGAGGCATCCCAGTTGAATCCCGAAGAACCCCTCCACCTCCACCCACACCTGGATTACCTTTGGAACAACCATCCGTATTAAGCACCAGACCCCCCATCGGCTTCGCCTCCCAGCGAACAAGTTTAAAGTCAAATACCCTGGTAGTCAAATTCGACCAATCAAACAACTGACAGAATGTTTGCACCCCAAGCTTTTGTTTGAAGTGGATCTCCACAATGGACTTGACTTCCGAGAAGATGGATTGACAAATGACAGTAGACCGCATCTGTTCCCCCTCAAACACTGCTTTATTTCTAGCCTTCCAAATATGTCAACAGATAAAACTTGGAAGGATAAGACAAACAAAACGCCGAGTCGCAAAATCTTGTGACCGTAACCACCATGCGACTATGCGAGCTCGCAGTGAAGAGCCCGGGGAGTTCAAACCGTACAAACCTCCAAAATAAGACCAGACCTCTGACGCTACGTGACCACTGGCAAACACATGCTCAATAGATTCCTCAGACGCACCATGACAGCAAAAACATTTAGAAGGCAAATGGAACCCAAGTATGCATAAAGCATCCGGCAGTGGCAGCCTCTCCACCAATAGACGCAACATATAGAATGACACTTTCAAAGGGAGGCGAGGATGCCAAACCTTAGAGAAAACCACCGACGTGTTACGGGCCTGTCGGACGTCTCGAAAAGCAGATGCTAATGTGAATGTACCAAACGTCGATGGCACCCAAATGACTTCATCTGCACACCCTCCATCAGGGACCGGGTACTGTAAGATGGAGGGGACAATGTCCCCTGGCAAGGTTCGAAACAGAAAACTTGCATCCCAGTGCCCATTGGTAATAAAATTACAAAATGAGAGAGACAGATCAACTGGTGCTCTAAGAAATAAGGCGCCGCTGCCTAGCCAGTTATCGTACCAAAAGTGACACGACCCGTCATTGACTAACCATACCATGGAAAGTTCCACGTGTCGCCTCACGTTCAACATATGCCTCCAGACCGCCGAATCCGTCAACCTCATCTCTGCTTGACAAGGATGGACCATTCTGCAATATTTAGCATGCATGAAAGCAGTCCACAGTGACGTTCCCGTGCGGAAACTCCACCATAGTTTACACGAGAAAGCTGTGTAGACGTCCCTTAGCCTCCGAAACCCTACCCCACCCTCCTCAACCGGGTAACACAGTTGAGTCCACCGTATCCAGTGAAACTTCGACTCCTCGGCCGTTGACCCCCACAAAAAATTCGAGCAAACCTGCTCTATGGATTTAAAAACCGAGGTAGGAATCACAGCAGCGGATAGCAAAGGTACTGGCATTGACGACCACACATGCTTGATTAAAACCATCTTGCCCCCTGCAGACAAAAACTTCGATTTCCATGACAAGACCCGTCCAAGGATAGACTGACACACTGCTCCATAATATGAAGATTTACACCTCCCAAAGTAAAGCGGAAACCCTAGATAGCGGATAGGAAAAGGCTGCCAAGTAAACCCCGTGACACGTTCAATCACCCTTCTTCTAGCCAGGGACAAAGACGGATGAACCAAGTACCCACTTTTTTGAGCACTTATCAACTGGCCTGAGCACCGTTGATATATCTCCAACACCTGCATAATGTCCTTCAGAGAGGAGGAGGACCCATTCGCAAAAATAAGCACATCATCCGCAAATGCCAAATGAGTTATAGAGGGGCAGCCATATGGAACTTTAAACCCCAAGAAACCCAATTGCACCATGAGGGCATTTAAGCCTCTCGACAAGACCTCGGCCCCTATAATAAATAATGCCGGCGACAATGGGTCACCCTGACGTAACCCTCTCATAGACTTAAAGAATCCGTGCGAAGACCCATTGATAATTACCGAAAACCAAACATTAGACAATAGCCACCATACCCTATCTATGAAACGCTCCCCAAAGCCAAACCTCCGCAAGACCCCAATAATATGCAACCAAGATACCCTGCCATAAGCTTTGGACATGTCTAGCTTCAGAACGATGTTGCCACCCCTAACTTTTTTCCTAATACCCGACACCATCTCTTGAGCTAGTAGGTAATTCTCCGATATATTGCGGCCCTTAACAAACCCTGACTGCTTAGGGGAAATAATCCTTGGCAAGACACTAGTCACTCTATCAGCCAAGATTCTGGATAACAACTTGTTAAAGAAGTTACACAGACTAATCGGTCTAAATTGAGAGAGATCCTGAGGATTCGAGACTTTAGGAACCAGCACGATCGAGGTAGAGGTGATGAAGCGAGGTAGTTCTGTGAATCCATCAGGGCCCGCTGCACTATCCCCATCCATTGCCCTTACAACTTGATGCACCTCCTCTATAGTAGGAACTGCCTCAAACATGCGATTATCCTCCGCTGTAATCAAGGGTGGAATGAGGTGCAACATATCGGAAGTAGCCTCCAACGGTCCAGCAAAAAGATTAGAAAAGTACGTGATTGCCTCACTTGCTATCTCAGCATCCGTATCCACCCAATCACCGTTGGACTTCTTTATTTGATGTATCATCCCTTGGGCCCGTCTCTGCCTTACCACCGCATGAAAATACCTCGAATTATGATCTCCACTTCGAAGCCATTTAACTCGTGCCTTTTGACTCCAATACTGCTCTTCAATAGACAAAGCATAACGTAGCTTCGCTTGAGCCTTCCTGAGTTCAACTTGACCCGCTTCCGAATCATCATGATCCACAGCCTCCTCAGCCCTTTGTACCGCCTGCTCCGCCTCACGAACAGCATCGAACACATTTCCAAAACATTGCTTGTTCCAGACCTGAATAGCCCTCCTCGTCGCCAATAATTTAGAGCACAAAACACGCAGTGGAGAACCACTTGTTTCTTGACCCCAGGCATGTCTAATCACCTCCAAAAGGTCCGGTTTAGTCCTCCAGACATTCAAGAATCGGAAAGACCTTGGCTTATTGTCAATCCGAGAAGCAAACGAAATCTTCAACGGCGCATGGTCCGAGGGATGTCTCGCCAAGTGAACCACAGAGATGGCTGCAGAGAAATCCAAACATTTCCCATTGACTAACAGCCTGTCCAATCTCTTTGAAACTTTAGCTCTACCTCTCCGATTATTACATCACGTGAAGCTAGGCCCTGAAAAGCCCACATCAAAAACCCCAGCCTCCTCCAAGAAGGACATAAACTCCACCCCCTCAGTTACAGCAAACGGTCTGCCTCCCCGTTTTTCATGAGGAGCCATTATGACATTAAAATCCCCCCCAATGCACCATGGCAGAGAGCTAAGCTTATCCGCTACTAGGTTGCTCCAAAGTTCTCTCCGCTCCTCCACGGAGCACTGTGCATGAACGAAAGACATTATAATTGACCCCGGCATCAACGGAGATTGCACAGAAAGAGATAAATGTTGACCCGAATTACCAATCATGGAACACACGAAAGGACTATTGTAGAACACCCTAATATCTCCCGAGCAATTCACAAGCACAAAATCAAAATGTAAACGTAATCGAATGGACTCAATTCTAGACACATCTAGTTTGGACTCACATATTGCAACGACTTAGCCTGATGAGACTTCACTAATTTAATCAATCGTCTCAGATTAGGGGCTTTAGCCACCCCTCTAATATTCCAAAAGATGCCATTAATCATGAGATAATACCTGAAAGGAGTTATGGGAAGATGTCGCGGACCGAAGCTGTCTGTCAGAGGGAATACGAGCGCGCACACCCTTCCCTCTCGCTTGCTTGGATTCTCTCTCAACTGCCTGAGATTGGTCAATGTTCAAAGCCACCACCGCTGACTCCCCCACCCTCTGTTGTCGATCGACCAGCCGTGGGGATAGATTCCCTGCCACAGTCGATAACTCAATGTCGATGTCCCCTTGTTCATCGTGAGGCACCTCCTCCCTCCCACTCAAATGGACAACCAAACTCCCCAGCTCGCTGTTGTGCAGCAGAATCAGCTGCCCCGTGGCAGCCTGCTGTGTATCGCGGACCCCTTGCTCCCCTTCCAACATCCCCTCCTTTCCATCACATGCAACCTGGCCCTCCTGCCCAGCAGCTGTAGCATCCTGCCCACTCTCCCGTAGTTGCCCACAAAAGGCGTTGGATCACATGCCCTCCACCCCAGCCTCCTCCTGCTCCGTCAAGGCTCCATCTGTAGTAAAAGGAGCTATGGGTCGATCCCAATCTGGTGCGCTATCGACCTGCCCAGCGATCTGCAGCCGTGTCAATGTCGCATCAGCAACAAGCGAACGAGCAGGCTGCTGCGCAGGGTCCGTCGTCGCCGCTGCCACAGCCGTGTCCGCCTGACTTTTGCCTCCATCACCAGCAAGGCTTGAAGACTGCCCCACCATCAACGCTGCTCGTGTTGAATCCCCAATCTCCCCAGGCGTCGTTGCACCTCCCTTGGCCTCCTCGACAGCCTCAGTAGCTTCACGCTGCTTTACGACTTGAGCTTGTTTGCCCTTAAGCAAAGCCCCAACACCATTGTGCGTATCCTTCTTGCATTTCTCCACCGAATGGCCCAATCTCCAGCAGGCGCTGCAGTACTTAGGTGTGTTCTCCAACACTATATTTTGCCAAAAACCTCCCTCTCCTTCAACAGCCACCCATACCCGCGAACAGATTGGTTTCAACAAGTCTACCTCTACACACACCCTTGCTACGCTCGGCCTCGTGCCCGCTGCCGTTGCCGAATCCAGGAAGAGTGGTTTCCCAACTGGTGCTAAAATAGAGAATAGCGAATGTTTGTCAAAGTAGTGAACAGGAAGGGCCGGCAGAGATGCCCAAACTGGTACCAAGGCTGACTCCTTCTTCACATGGAATTCCCTAGTCCAACGGAAAATTCGCATAGGATATTTCCCCAGTTGCCATATCCCACGAGTCCAGATACGGTTAAAATCTTGTTCGGCAGAACACTTCAGAAGAACATGTCTATAATCCAGGAGCCTAATGGATACTTGATCCCTCAGGTTTAAGAAGGAGAAGAACTTACGAATCCCTTCCAAGCTAGGCCACCCGTACGAGAATTTTCCCACCAGAGCCCCGCGAAAAGGAGTTGCTAGCTTGTCTGCCTCTGCTTTGGAGAATACAACAGCTGCCTCACCCTTGTATTTTGTTGTTGGCTTCACCTGGATTGGAGATTCGACAGGCTGCGAGAATAGCTGTGCGAAAGATTTTGTCGCACTTGGGGAGCAAGGACCCCCATCCGCCAAGGGCTGCAGCGCCACCGTGGAGGAGCCGCCAGCCACCATCGCATGCCCAGGGTTGCCGCTCATGCACGTCCGAATTTCTTGGCATGCAAAATAGTAATAATAATAATAATGATAATAATAATAATAACAATAATAAGGGTGGATTATAATTAATAAACCATAATAGTAGGGACAATCACAATATGGACATGGAGGAAGTAAATGGAGGATATAGACAGAGATAAAAATGTAGATACGAGTGGAATAAACTAAGACAATTATAGTAAGTCAATATATATATGTGTGTATGGGTGCATGTATATACAAATAATAATAACACCTACACACGCCTAAAAGTGGAAATAAAGGGGAAGGTAATAGTAACTATCTAATATATATATAAGTGATAATAAAATAAATTAGCGACGACGAGGATGGTGATAATAATAATGGATAATCATAAATTATAAATAAATATAGTAAGATAGTAGTGAGGATAATAAACAGGATTGTGAATAATTATTTTCTTCTAAATTAGGAAACTTTACAAAATGAACACTTTCCAAATTAAGAAACTTTCTAAAAATAGAAACTTTCTAAATTAGGAAACTTTCCAAAAAAATAGAAATCATCCGATTGGAGGGAAATGCTATTAGGGGTCCATACAATGGTCTAGATATGAATCTTGTACTTATTTAGAGGTTGTATATTTATGCATCTATAGGAAGTAACAACTAATTAGGGAACTCATGCATTTGATAGGTACGGTACAGGGATTTAAGATAGTTCCGCTCGAGCAGCCAAACAGAGGTAGGTGGTACTTACCCTTCTGAGATTTCAAATGTGCAAAACGAAATTCTTGTTTTCAATCCGATTTTGTTGAGTTGACTCGAAAGGTGTTTGATTAAATGCTTTACTTGGATATTTATGAAAGTTATATTTTACTATACAACAATGGACCATGTGACTTATTTGAAATGTTTGGATATGTTCTTATATACAAAATGAGTTGAATCTTTTATGAAAGCAAAGAGTTATGTATACGGTATATGAAATGGATTTTGACAAGTAAAGCTCAGAGCAGTCATGGAATAGACGATAGGGGCTATAGTCCTATCTAACCGCCATGGTAGCCTAGTATAAAGCCCAGCCGATTGGCAAGGTCATGGTAGTCTGGTATAAAGCCCAGCCGATTGACAAAGTCATGATAGCCTGGTATAAAGCCCAGCCGATTGACCGATTGACAAAGTCATGGTAGCCTGGTATAAAGCTCAATCGATTGACAAGGTCAGGGTAGCCTGGTATAAAGTCCGGCCAATTGATCCATGTATGAAATGAGACCAATCGGTAGTCATGAAACCTATTGGTCGCCCACCTAGAGGGGGTAAAATCTCTAGGCTGAGTACTCAGTAGCCGGTCATTGCATGTACTTGTTATGAGCTGAACTGAAAGACGGTTTATGAACAGATATGAAATGATTTATAAACTGGGGAAAATGGCCAATTTAGTCCCTATACTTTTTTTTAATGTCAATTTAGTCCTTACATAATTTTTTTGGCCAATTTAATCCCTATACTTATTATCGGTTCCAATTGAGGAACTCCGCGGCGGCGCCACCTTATAATTTCGATCAAATGTCTAATTGAGCACTTAAGCAGGGGTATTTTGGGTACTTCACTGCTGGGGCTCCTTCTCAGAAGTAAAAAACAAAACCAAAAGTTACCGGCGCACCACCACTGAAAAAAACCCAAACCTAAAACCTCAATCTTTTCTTGCAAAAACCGACTGAAATCGACTGAAATCTTGCAAGAAATTTTCTGTTGGTTACTGACATGTATCTATTTCGCAATATTGCATTAATAATGCAGCGTTCAACTTTACAACTGGACATCAAAGTCAACCTATGATTCCGGCAACACCTCTGCCACCGGAACCATAATGAACACACGTCCAACCGGAATTACCCTGACCAACCCAGGTCAACATTTCTACATATGCACCTTCCCTCGACACTACTCACTCGGCCAAAAGCTAGCCATCAACATCACTGGAACTGCTGCCACTCCATCACCAACTCCGGCCCCCACCAGGCCTCCATCCGGTCTTGCCTCTGAGGCTATGGGCAATAAGAAATTTTCGGTGCTTTGCTACATAGCAAACAAAAACTGGATGACCAGTGGAAGGAAACAACAACTTTAAGATGATTGGTATCAAATGATTTCGGCATTGAGCCCACTAGAACATGCAATGTTCACATTCCATAAATATTAAGAAAGCAGAAGACTATTTAAGGGAAAAAAGAAAAAAGAGAATTATTTCTAAAGGAGACAACAGGTTATAAATGTCCACAACGGTAGCAGAACCCACATTTCGCATCACTTAATTCGAAGTACGAAATTTCTTGAGTATATTACTCAGTCAATGAGAATTGAGGGGATTCTTAAACTACTGCAGAAGTAGGGAGGGATGCTCATCGGAATTGAGACATTTTCACTGTCGACCGGTGCTCCTGCTCCTTCATCGACCGGCGCAACCCCACCTTCCAGCTCTTCCACCCCACCACCCTCTAGCTCTTCTAGCACGTCACCTTCGGGCTCTACCACTCCATCTCCGTCTGGTTCTCCAGCTGGTGTCTCAGCTCCTCCTCCACCAAACTCTGCTCCATCTTTTGCAGTAGCAGCGTTGCTATTCACTTTCTTGTCGATTGCCTTGGCTTTCTTGTATTAGATTTAGCTAGCGACCATTGACGACTTTTATTGTTTACGATTATTTTATTTTTGTTACCATTTTCGCATTACTGCTATTGTTATTTAGATTGAACCATTTTGGTAACTTTTGGTTTTGTTTTTTACTTCTGAGAAGGAGCCCGGCAGTGAAGTACCCAAAATACCCCTGCTTAAGTGCTCAATTAGACGTTTGATCGAAATTATATGGTGGCGCTGCCGCAGAGTTCCTCAATTGGAACCGATAATAAGTATAGGAATTAAATTGGCCAAAAAAATTATGTAAGGACTAAATTGACAGTAAAAAAAAAGTATAGGGACTAAATTGGCCATTTTTCCTATGAACTGCTTTGAAATGATCTATGAACGGATATGCGACATTTTATGGGATGATTCATGAATGGATATGAAGGGACTTATGAATTATTACAAAGTGATTTATGACACTGCGGTTTCTCGTGTATGGTTATCAATAAAGTGCTTTTAAATTCCTTGTCATTCTTTACTACTGATTGTTTTATAAATGTCGTTACTTTCAAAATTATAGAAGTGATTTATGTGCAAAGGATTTGATATATATTTATAAAGTCACGAGTACATGGTCCAACAGAGGGGTAGATATTACCTACTGGGCGATTTGTCGCTCAACCCACTTTTTACCATTTTGCAGATTCTGAAGAGTATGAGTTGGTTTACGTAGAAGACCCTGAGGATGACTTTTATTAATTTTAGATGAATAGATGTTGGCGAGCTAGCTACTTCTAGTTGTTAGTCTTATTTACTTTGGTTCCCACTGTTTCAATCAGAGAATAAATGTATGAACGTCTTGAATATTCGTAGACTTTATTTTATATGTAATTCGTACCACACTTTATTTAGTTGAATTATTTAGTGTTGTTAAGGTTAAATTAGTTAATGTAGCCTTGTATTCTTGAGTGAGACTTGGGAGTACGGCGGATGTCATGTGACGGGCACGTGCGGGCTCGGGGCGTGACAATTACATGCATTTCCTATCATTAGTTTCCATTTTACAATGATCACAGGCTGCAACTCATGCAACTTACACTCGGTTCCTACAACTTCAGGCTAGCTCCCATTTTTTCCTCCTTATCAGAATTCCCCCCTGTTAAATCTTATTATTCCTTGCTAAAACTAACATGCAGTCCATATTCTCAATTATATTCAAGAAATAAGAGGGTGGTTACAAGATTCTTACCTTCTCTGTTAGTTTTTAATAATGGCAGATTGCTCCTGCTCCTAGCTTCGGTTTCTCCTTCCTATGGTAGCTGATATGCGAAGTTGTAAGTTAGCTCTTCCCTCTGATCACTCACTCAACTCTCTTACTCACTCGGTTGTGGTTGGAAGGATCCAGAATTGCTCCTCCACTCTCACTCTTTCTCATAGTTCCAAGTATGAAGCAGAAAGAAAGCTTCACTCCCTGTTTTCTTTCTTTCTTTTCCTCTCGGTTGATACTACCTAAGTAACTGATCACTCCCACTCCTCTTCAGTCGGTGGTGACATTACCGAAGCTCTCCACTCAACTCTTGCTTCTAATAATCTGATAGCTAGCTGGTCGCAAGGTGAATTAGTTAAGATGAAAAGTTAGCTAGGTCATTTAACATTAGTTCATTTGTTTACTAAGGCTGCAATTTTTATTAATTAACTCGTTAACTCCCAATCTTATTTGTATTTCCTTAATTTAGTAGATTCTCACACATTTGATTCTATAGGAAATTAACTAAACATGTAACTTATTCAACTATAATATATTCAAATCACACAAATTATGGTATACATACAATCTGTTATTTTGATTCATTTAATTTTAATTTTTTTTACACCATTCTAGAATATTTCTAAATTCTCAATTTTTATATAAATTCAATTAGGCATTTAATTTAACCATTTATTCGTTATAATATTTTTAATATCAAAGTAATTAAAATAAAAGAAATTCACAGCATACATATAATTTTTCTCGAGTTTTCACAATTTTTCCTTGATTTTGGTCAAATATTGCATTATTGGATGGATTCTAATCATATTTGACAATTGGTGTTTATTGTTGGAATATGACAAGAAAAAGAGTAAAAAGTGATTTAATGAAGATTCTTAACCTGTGGCTGCACTTAAATCCAGCCCTCAAGTCTAAAGAGATTGAATTCACGTGCATGGCAGTTTCCCAGTTCGAGTCAAAATCCTTGGAAGCTTGTTTCCTTATCCAAGATGATTGGTCTTCCATCTTTCCAATGTGTATTAGGAAACGACTTAGTCTATCTTTTGTCATATTTGGGAACTTCTTTATTTCCTTTAGGAGAATTAGGAAAGTAAAAAAAAAGTGAGAACGAGGACGTCTTTTATTGGTTGGCTTTTAAGAATCCATCTTTTGTTTTTTGTTGGGACAGGAACGATTAGTCTCGAGGGATAGAAGAAACAATGAGCTTCTTCATTTCTTTTGTTTTCTCATCGTCGAATGTTCATGCACCTTTTATCAATGAAATTGTTTGGATTATTCTCAATGATGAGTAGCTAATTTCTTATTCTAGTTAAGGCATAACGAAGGATTTGGTTCAACTACAATTGTGAGATCTAATTATTTTTATCTGTTTCTTTTATTCATTAATATTCGTATGTTTTTTGATTTAATTTTTCATGGTTGTTTTATTGTTTGAATATTAAGGGTCCGATATTTAATTCACCATAATAACCAATTGTTAGTTAAGACTGTAAAATCCGTAATTGTTTAATTGTTTTAAATTAGTGGTAACTAGGGTGATTGGTTTCATATTAGGAAAATATATAATTTAATTTAAATAAACCCTAGTAGTGTATTTATTGATTAGAACATGATTTTTCTAGTTTTTAATGTAATCAAGAAATTATATTTTTCGGGCATACTTAGAGTTATGTCTTAATTAGGAAAATAATTAACGGATGTACCTTAACTATCAACACGGCACGGAAAAGTTAATTGTCTTCGTTTGTTTGTCAATTATAACTTGTTTGTTAACGAATAATAGATGGAATAATTATTGCATTAATGAATAGTTATATGAACCACTTCCGCAGTTTTCACCATAGCTAGAGCTTATGTGTTATTGAGTTAATTTTAATTCTCTTCTGTTTATTTGTTTTTATTTACGTTGATTATTTTTTTTTATTTTAATTTTTCAAAACCCTCAATTAATTCTCACTTGAAAAGAAATACATATCTCCTAATCCCTGCGGAGACGACTTTACTTACCACTATACTCTATCATATATTTTGTGAGTAGAAATTTATTATTGCACAGCCTTAACGCCTATCAATTTTTAGCACCGTTGCCGAGGATTAGCATTGGATTATTTTTTTCTTTTTGAGTTAATTTTAATTTATTTCATTTTACTTTTTGGTATTTTTGCTCATTTATGCGTTGTTTATCTTGCACAGGTGAATTAGTTTACAATCTTGAGATTGAGAAGACAGCGTGCAGATTAAAAAAAATGAGGAAACATAAGAAGGCGTAGACATCTACTGCATCCCCAGGGCTTGATTTAGCAATTCAGTTGGGGGATTTTTCAAGCGACTACTCATGTGCTTTTGAACAAGAAGCAGATACGATGGCTAATAATAGAACCTTAAGGGAGTTGACCGCTCTTGACTTGAATCACAAGCCACTTTGCATTACTTTTCTTGATATTGCTGAAAATGTAACATTTGAATTAAAATCAGATTTAATCCATCTCTTACCAAATTTTTATGGTCTACTAGGTGAGGACCCTCACAAATACCTCCAAGAGTTCCACGTTGTCTGTTCGAATATAAAGCCACTTAGTATTATAAAGAACTAGATCAAGATGCTAGTGTTCCTTTTTTCGTTAAAGGGGGCTACCAAAGACTAACTATATTATTTGCCCGTCGGGAGCATTGTAACCTGGAATGACACGAAGAAAAAAATTTCTAGAGAAATATTTTTCTGCATCCCGGGGAGAGATTATATAGCATCTCGGGGAATCTCTCTATGAATATTGGGAGAGATTCAAAAGTTGTGTACAAGTTGCCTTCAACATCATATAAGTGAGCAGCTCTTAATCTAGTACATCTATGAGGCCTTACTCTATAGAGATAGAAGCATCATCGGTGCTACAAGTGGAGGTGCCTTAGTGAACAAGACCCCTCGAGAAGTATGAGAATTAATTGAAGGAATGACAGAAAAAAATCAAAAAGTTTGGCACACGAGAGGATATCCCAACCCATCGAGTGAACGAGGTAAACCTCTCGTCACTTCAAGAACAACTATCTGAATTAACTTCTATGGTTTGGCAAATGGTGGTGGGGAACGTGTAGTAAGTCAAGACATGTGGAATTTGTAAGGATACTAGTCATCCTATTGATGGATGTCCAATGTTGCAAGATGATAGTGCTGAACAAGTGAATATGGTTGGAAACGTGCCCACACCTCATAGGCAGTACGACTCTTACTCCAACACATATAATCCAGGTTAGAGGGATCATCCATATATGAACTACGAGAGAAATAGATAGTAAAATGTCTGTCCCACTAGACAATAAGGATTCTAGCCACAGTATCCATTGAGACCCCAACCCTCTGCTTCTAATTCAAGAACACCTCTTGAAGACATGGTCAAGACATTAGCTTCTAACACGTTGCAGTTCTAACAGAAGACGGAGACGAGCATACAAAATCTAGAAAATCAGATGAGTCAGATGGCATCTATAATGAATCGTCTAGAGTCCCAAGGGAAAGGAAGACTTCGTTCTCAATCTGAGATGAATCCAAAGAACGTTAGTGCCATGACCCTCAGAAGTGGGAAGGAGATTGAAGGGTCAAAACCTATCATTTCGAAGGATAAGAGTGAGGATCAAATTGAGAAGGAGTTGGAAGAAAAAAGATTAAGCAAGGTAACTTCTAAGGTAATTTCTGACGCTTTAATTAAAGTTAATACTAACTCACCACCTTTCCCTAGTAGGTTGGAGAAGCTAAAAAGGCAAGACAAAGAGAAGGAGATCCTATAGGTGTTTCGAAAGGTGGCGATAAATATTCCTCTATTGGACGCGATTAAGTAGGTGCCTAAGTATGTAAAATTTTTGAAGGATTTATACATCAATAAAAGGAAGTTAAGAGGTGATGAGAGAATTGTGATGGGAAAGAATATTCGATAGTGCTACAAAAGAAACTCCCGCCCAAGTATGGAGATTTAGGTATATTCTTTATCCCCTGTCAAAAATGCCATGCTAGATTTAGGAGGTTCTATTAATGGGATACCAAAGAGCATTTATACCTCCTTAAATCCAAGACCATTAAAAGAAATAAACATTATGATTCAGTTAGCTGATCAGACTAATGCATATCTTAATGGGCTAGTTGAAAATGTTTTAGTCCAATTAATAAATTAGTGTTTCCTACTGACTTTTATGCTTTTAACATGAACGATGAACATTCACCAAATCCATCACCTGTTATACTAGAGAAACCTTTTTTAGTAAAGTTGAAAAAAAAAATTGATGTAAAAAAGGGTACTTTGACAATAGAGTTCGATGGGAGGTGATTTATTTTAACATATTTGATGCTATGAAATACCCATATGATTCTAATTCTATTTTTGCTATGAGTGTGATTGACCTTGTGGTATAGAAAGTCTTTGAGATTAATGACAGGGATGAGTTAGAAGTCACTCAAACCAAATATCTTGAGTTAGTGACAACTTACGATATGGAATTAAGTGATGAATTAAAGGACAAGTTGATTCGGTCCTTAGGGACCACAAGAAAGCAATAGGATGGACAATAGTAGACATCAAAGGCGTAAGTCCCTCTTTATGCATGCATAGAATAAGGTTTGAAAAAGGTGTGAAACCTGTAAGACAGGCATAAAGAAGATTAAATCCCTTAATAATGGAAGTTGTCACAAAATAGAGATACTCAAATTGTTGAATATGGGAATAATTTTTACCATCCCTGATAGTCAATAGGTAAGGCCAATGTAAATAGTCTTGAAGAAGGATAAAGTGATAGTAGAAGCTAATTATGATGGGGAGCTCATTTCAGTTCGAAAACCTACGGGATGGCGTCAGTAATTGATTATTGGAAACTAAATGTCATAACTAACAAAGACTATTATCCTCTTCCTTTCATCGATCGGATGATTGGCAGATTAGGTTGTTGTGCTTACTATTGTTTTCTAGATGACTTTTCAAGGTACTTCTAAATTGCGATAGCGCCAGAGGATTAGGAGAAAACAACTTTCAAGTGCCCATTTGGTACCTTTGCATATAGAAATGCCCTTTGAATTATGTAATACTCTTACAACTTTTCAAAGATGCATCTTAAATATTTTTTCTGAACATGTGGAAAAACTAGTAGAAGTTTTTATAGATGACTTCAGTGTCTATGATGATAGTTTTGATGAGTGCCTTGATAATTTAACTTTAATTCTTAAAAGATATATCTAAACTAGCCTAGTGTCCAACTGGAAGAAATGCCATTTTATGGTTGACCCCGAAATGTTTTTGGGCTATGTAGTATCATCTAGAGGTATTGAAGTAGATAAGGTTAAAATAAACCTTGTATCTTACTTACCATATCCCACAAGTGTGCTGGAAGTGTCCTCCTTTTGGGACATATGAGTTTCTATTGAGCATTCATTAAAAACTTCTCAAAGATTGAAGCATTGTTGTTTAGATTCTTACAAAAAGATGTGGCATTCGATTTCAATGAAGAGTGCAAGGAAGCATTTGATCAAATTGAAGGAGCTGTTGACTTCCTATCCATCATACAACCTTCAGAATGGGATCTCCTGTTCAAAATCATGTGCGAAACAAGTGATAGTGCAGTAGGAGCGGTATTGGGTTAGAGAATTAAAAAGGCAACACATGCAATCTACTATGCATCTAAGGTTTTGAACTAAATTCAATTCAATTATACTACCATAGAAATGGAGCTTTTAGCAGTTATTTTTGCTTTAGAAAAATTTTGATTTTATTTACTAGAAACTAAAATAATTGTTTATTCTAATCATGTAGTGTTACAGTATTTATTGACTAAGAAAGATGCTAAACCAAAGCTAATCAGATAGATTTTGCCTCTACAGGAAATTGATTTGAAAATTCGAGATAGGAAAGAAGCAAAAACTTAGTTGCAAATAATTTGAGCAGATTGCGTAATGCGAAAGATGATTTTCCACTAAGGGAAACTTTTTCTGATGAATAACTATTTTCTGCCAATCCATCTCTTTCTTGGTATGCTGTCATTGTTAACTATTTGGTCACTAATCAATTGCCTCTAAACTAGTAGGAGGCCAAAAAAGATAAAGTTAGGAGTGATGCCAAGTACTACCTATGGGATGACCTCTACCTATGGAGACAATGTCCAGATCAAATATTGCGAAGATGCATACGTGAGAGTGAGTTTAATTCCATTCTAACATTCTGTCTCTCTTATGCATGTGGAGGTCATTTTGGACCACAAAGGATGACTCGTAAAGTGTTATAGAGCAGTTTTACTAACCTACCATATTCAAAGATGCATACTTATTCTGTAAGTCATGTGATAGGTGTCAAATAGTAGGCAATATTTTTTGTAAAGATCAAATGCCACAGACCACTTTGATCTTTTGTGAAACTTTTGATATTTAGGGTACTAACTTTATGGGTCCTTTCCCTTCATCTTTTGGCTTCCTCTATATTTGATTAGATCTAGATTATATGTTGAAGTGGGTGGAAGAGATAACCACCCAAACTAATGTTTTGAAAGTGGTTGCAGATTATTTAGATCCCATATTTTTGCCTATTTCAGGGTGCCAAAAGTTACGTTGAGTGATAGAGGAGCACATTTCTGGAATAAGATGATTGTGGCACTATTTAAAAAATATTGTGTGACTCACAAGATGTCTATGTCCTATCACCTTCAAATAAATGGCCAAACTAATGTTTCAAACAGAGAGATTAAATCTATTTCAGAGAAGATAGTTTGTTTTGATAAGAAAGAATGAATTTGAGATTCTAAGATGCATTATGGTCTTATAGGACCACTTACAAGACACCTATTGAGATATCTCCCTATAGGTTGGTATTTGAAAAGTCGTATCATCTACCAGTTGAATTCAAATACAAAGCATTTTGGACAATCAAGAAGTGCAACATGGAGCTCGATGAACTCGGAGTACACAGAAAACTCCAATTATAAGAATTGGAGGAATTAAGGAACGAAACTTACGAAAATGTGATAATCTATAAAGAGAAGACTAAGGTTTTTCATGACCAACAAGTTGCCAGGAAATCATTTTTAGTTATGCAAAAAGTCCTTCTCTATCAATCTCGACTAAACTTCTTTCCAGGTAAGTTGTGCTCTCGTTCAATTGGCCCATTTGTTGTTATTAATGTTTTTCACCATGGTGCAGTAGAAATTTAGAATATGCAGACCAATAGGAAATTTATAGTGAATGGTCATCATCTAAATCCCTATTATGAAGGTTTTCCAATGAAAAATGTGGAGTTAGTGAATCTTGAATACCCAATTTATGTCACTTGAGAGAAATTTGGTCATGTTTAGCCAAATACATTAAACAAAAGCACTTATTGGGGGACAAAATAATTCACTTTATAGTTCATTTTTATTATTTTTATTAGGTTTAATTTTTGTTTAATTCACTTTAAATCCTGTGTGTTTAATTTTTGTTTTGATGTTTCAGTGGACAAAAGAATACTCCGATAAAGTGTGTCCATGCCTAATTGACTGGCGAGCTCATATTCAAATTTTAAAAATAAGAATGACGATTGGGCAACAAGACAGTGCTCACATCTTGAGGGCACGCTAAACCTCATGAAGATTTCAAATCCTCGATCAGAAAACTATAGGACAACAAGACATGCCCGTGTCTTGTTCCAGAAAAAGGGAGGAGAAAAAAAAACTCAAAACCACAAAAGCAATCTTTTTCTTTTTCCCTTTACTTTTTCTTTTCTTTTTCCCTTTCTTTTTCCTTTCCTTTTTCTCTTTCCTTTTTTTATTTTTCTTTTTTTCTTTCTTCTCTTTCCTTCTTTCTTTCTTCCTTTTTCTTTCTCTAGCCAAACGACAGACGCCACTCTCCACTGTGATTAGTGTTTCTATCTATTGTTTCTCCTACCGCTTCAGTTCCTCACCACCATCTGCTATTCGCTGCTTGCTGATCGCAGTCATCATCTTCGTCTTCATGGATTGTGTCGTCCTCTATTTGCCACTGCTAGCCAGCGAACTTTGTCTGCCGTCCACTACTGTTTTCCAAATCTGTCGCTATCATTTTGCAAATTCGGATTCCACTGTCACTAATGCTGGTTGACTGCCATCATTGCCATTTTGGGTTTCCACTTAGAGTTGCACATGGGTGTCACCCCTGCATTGCCATTTTCGTTTGAATGTTGCTCGCTGCAGGGCCCCGAAATATCAACCAACTTTCACTTCTATATGCACCAGCCTTCAACTAATTGGTGCGGTTCATCATCGTTTATCAGCTCCCAGTTTCGTCACTGACGTTTCAAGCTCACTGCTAGCAATTATCTTCAATTTTGTTCACCAAGCAGTGGCCATCGATCTCCTTTCCATTTGGAGTCCACCATCGGCTGGTGTTGTTGTGACGGCTAAGGGCCTGATTTGAAGCAACTTGAAGGTGCTGGTAACCTAAACTATGATTTAATTTTCTGATGCTATTAGGTTATTAACACACCAAAGTTTGTGGTAATTATTTTTGGTTGGATAGAATTTCTTTTGTTGATTAGTTGGGTTTCTGATACTTCATTCGGATTTTTCAATTGGGTTCGATATTGGTAGCATTGCTGTCGATAGTTGATTGTTGGGTGTATTATTTCTGGCAATTGACTATGTGATTTCTAGGAGTAAATTGTTAAGAGTCGCTACCTCTGGAATTCAGTTGGTGGTAACCATGGTTAATTAGTAGTAATTCAGCACTTCATTGTTTGTTGATTACAATGGAGGATTTCTTCTTATGGTTCATTGGCTGTGTGACGCCCCGAAAAGAATGAGAGTGAGAACCCGAAAATTTTCTAATTTTCTAGGGTTTATTTTATTTAATCGCCCGCCTTTTCTATATTTTCTTTATTAGAAAAATTCTCCAGATAAAGTTTATGAGTAAATATAGTTTTAAGATGATTTTTCTAGTATCTGGTAGATTTTGAGAAATAAAGAGCGTATATCGGACGTGGGACCCGCTAGTGCGAAAAGTTCGAAAAAATTCGACCAATTAGGTTAAGTTTTGGATACTGGGTTTAATTTACCGGGTGTTATGAGATATTTAGAGGTTGCTAAGTGGATTGGTATGAGAGAGATAAAAGTTAGGCAAGCATTAAATTAAGTGACAAGTGTCACTTGGCTATTGGGTGGACCATTTGACTACTATTCCATGTCTTACCAATTGACTTAAATAACTAAAAATTCACCAAAAATTCCTCATTTTTGTCTTCCTCTTGGCCGACTTCTTCAAGGCAAGAAAAGAAAGAAAAGTCTTCAATTTTTGGCTTCAATCTTGCTCAAGTTCAACAATCTAACCATTTAATCTTGCAATCTCTCCATAAAACCTCTTCACTTAGTGTTCGTGAGTTGATTTGTGGAGTTATTTGGAAAGCTAAGAGGACCTATTGCTCTCTCTCTCTTGTTTCTAAGGTGAGTTGTGAAGAACCACCCTCCTCCCTTAATTGATGCTTAAATCATGATTAGTGGTGGTATGAGATGCAATATTATGGATTATTTCTTGATTTGTGGTTGAGGTGATGAAGTTTTATTATTTTTGGGGATTTTTCTGTTTTAATATGAACATGATTGTGTGACTATCTATGATAATTGGAAATGGTATACAATGCCTCTAGAAGATGGAAAAAGTGGATTATTGCAAACAATTACTGTTTTGGAAGAAATTTTGGAAAGTTAGGGTTTATGATTGTGCATTCTGCCCGAATTTATAGCTCATATATAGAGGCCGAATTGGCCTTGGGTTAAAACATGAAAGTTGTAGGGAATGATATTTTAGAGGTGCCTACAAAATTTCAGGTCAATCGGAGCAGTGTAGCTTGTGAAAAGACGGAATTACTCTTGCTGCCCTGGTTTTACCCGAATTTGAGAATTGCTTCTGTAATGGGTTGTTTTGGTTGGGATTGCTTCCGAATTGGTTGTTGAGGTCTTCTGATGAAATGTAGCCCTATTTCTTAGCTTTTATCTGGTTTTGGAATTTCTGGATTTGGACTTGGATAGCCTGATTTATGATGTTTCCACTAGAATACGTTCTGTGAATCTGTTTTACGGTTTTGGTGTAGTATCTTGCATTTTTGACCTGGTTACACTCGAAACTGGGTTGAGTGGCCTTTTTCAATATTGTATCTGTAGACACCAAATTTTTTGTTTCGAATTTGATTTTATTTTTTAATTAATTTTTGGATTTATTTGTTTCAACTTTAGATTTATTTTGGTTGATCCCTGTTTCGTGTCTCTTATTGTATTTTAATTGGTTTACAAGCATTTATTTTATCTTCTAGTTTGATCGAAAAAAGAAAAAAAAAAGAAGAAGAATTATTACTTAGATTAGCATTTTTGTTTTATTTTTCTATTTTAGTCAATTTTACTTAATTTGTTTTTTTTTATTATTATTATTATTTTTGTTTATTAATCATTTGGTTCATTTGGAAATGAAAAGAAAAGAAGAAAAACGATGAAAAATGGAAAATGAAAAAAAGGAAAATGGAAATTGCACTTTGTTGCTTCTAGTTTATTTATTTTTATCAAATGTTAATTAAATTGTTTTTGTTATTTATTTTTATTATCAATTTTGTTTTAATTAATTTCAAAAAAAAAAAAAAAAAAAGGATACGCGGCATGCAAGCTGCATATTTTTGCAGCTTGCAAAGGACGAAGGCATGCTCATCGGATGGCCAAGAAAAAGGGGTTTGAGAGGGATGATTTCTAGCCATTGAATACAGGGTTTAGGGGTTGAGAGCTGGATATAAAAACAAAAAAATGAACCGCAGCCGCGGAGGGGAGTCGAGGGGGAAGATAGAAACACAGCAAAAGAAAAAGAAAGGGGTTCTTTAGGGCAAGACGGCTAGAAAAAATACAGAGAGAGCGGCTAGAAAAACAGAGGGGCAGGGAAGAGAGAAAACTGAGAGGGTTGAACCGAGAGCTCTGGGAAGAATGAGTGAAAACAACCGGGGAAGAGAGGGAGAAAACTGAGAGGAAAAAGGGCGAGATAGAGATTCGGCTGGCGGCTGTGAGGAGAGAGGAAAAAACAAGGAGGTGGCGGCTGGGGTTTACGTGAGAGAAAGAGGAGAAACCAAGGAGGGAGGTGAAGAGGGCTTCAGGCCAAATCAAAAGAGAAAGTGATACGTTCCTCGATCAACACGTTTCGAGACACGTAGCACGTTTGCCCAAGGATCTAGCGAGGATGTCCAACGCTTGGAATTGCGGGATCTAGAACCAAACGGACGACACGATTTGATTCAAGACGGTAGACGACACTCCGATGAAGGTGAATACTCCAGGGGAATAGGTCGGTAGAACAATCTAGGACAGGACGCAAGACTGCTCAAAACCCTTGCCAAAGCAAGTAAAGGGGTCGAATCTCTCTCTCAAGAAGAATCGAAAATATGCAAAACTTTATTGATAAAACGTCTCCCCTTTATTCATACAAAGCAAGCCTTTATATAGGCAAAGCTAATGAAACCCTAATATCCGAAACCCTAATATCGCAAAGCTAGATGGTCGGCCACTCCTTGGACAAGGTGGGCCGACCCATGGACTCAATTAAAAAAAGGCCTAGTGGTTCGGCCATCCTTAGACAAAGATGGGCCGAATCCATGGCTAACAAAAGGACTAATCTAAACTTAAGACTCCTAACACTAAGGCCTAATCAGTCATGGCCCACTTGGCTCTTCGCGGGCTCTCTTCACGGGCTTGGATCATCGTGTAGACAACTGGGTTATCACCTTCTAAGCCTTCAATGTCTCGATGAACTCCTTGTTGGTCTTGAACATTCCGTACAAGGGCTTGGAGTGATTCCCTGAATTGCTTGGCCCGTGCACATGTGATTGGGCCCAATGGAACTCGGATTGGGCCATTACGTGGGCCAAGGTCCGTGCACACATCAGTCCCCTCCTCTTGAGAAGGATTTGTCCTCAAATCTGGATGGAGAAGAATGATACTAATGAGAGTGGGTAGTGTGACACCCAAGTCTCCACATATTGGCCCTCTTAGATTGAAGGATACTTGCATATGTTATGATTAAGATAATTTGGTGCACATGTCTCTTAGTCAGCTTCAAAGGGTTCTCAAACAAGGACATTCTCCAAGGTAGGAAAGAACGTGTATAAGGCTTGTGAACGTTCCAGGTTGCAACCCAAAGCTCGCTAATTAGCCTTCGCACCCGGACATTCACATGCACTTCATAACGATGTTCATTGAAACTAGAAAAGCCTCGAACCTGGTTGTCCAAGGTGGTGTAATTCAGCCCTAGGCACTGAATCGGCGCAACTTGCCACTCTAGAGGTGGGACACTGAGCCACCCGTGTTGCACATCCATAGAAACACGAACCAGTGAGGTAAAAACAGCACTCGGATCTTGATTGACACCCTTGCGGGCATCACCCAACATAAACGGCAGGAATGAAGTGAAACGCACTCCATACAAATCGTATGAATTTACGCAAGTTGGGGTTGGTGAAATAAGCTCGTGGTGACTAGTTTTTGGACATGTGAAGAAGCACGAACGTGCACCACTTGCAGCAGGAATAAGCACGAAATCGGGTTGCAAGTCTTTAGCCATAGTTGGGAAATTGTGGACAGCGTTACAACCTATGAAAACAAAATAACCTTCAGCTTGGAGCAATTCAGAAATTGGGTAAAGGACTAATGGGACATTATTAGCTAGATGGTAAGAAGGTGTAGAACAAGATTTAAATGAGAAAACTCCCTTTGACACTTCGATATTCCTTCCACCAATTGATTCAACTTGAGATTCCAGTGCTAGTCCTTGACACTTCTCATCAACACCTACATGCTCAAAATAAGGCAAAGGTGATGAACGAACCATAGGTAAAGAACAAGAAGTAGAATCTGGAATTTCCCTTTTAAGATGAGCTCGAATGAATCCTCCAATGGTGCGGACAGATTGGAATGGACATTGTTCCATGAATTGATACCAAAGAGATTTAGTTCCTAGAAGACAAACTCCATGGAAACTCGCAAGGTGTCCAAGTGACTTCGGGATGGAACATGCCATGACCAACTCTACTTGACTTTGTGTAACCTGCACAAAAGAAGAGGTACTAAACAAAACACATGTTAGCCGGTTAGCCAACAAAATGGTCACAGTTTCAGCCTTTGTAAACACGGCCAACTCCTCCTTTTTACTCTTCACTAAGGCCAAATTATTCTTGTCTTTTTCCACTCCATTCTTCTCGGACCATTGCTCACGCATGGTACATGAGGTTTGATTTTCATTGTCTAGCTCATGTTCATGGCTCAGTTGTAACTCACTCCTATTTGGCTCTTCAATCAACGAGGGACTAGACTGAATTTTTCCTTTATTACCACCGGTTGGCACATGGTTAAGTTGCTCCAAGTGTGAATCCAGCACTTGGCTAAGTCTTTCCATCATGTCATCAATCAATGCTTCAGTCCGACTTCGGAATTTTTCCTTTGATTCACGAGGCTTTGACTCAATTCGAGAATTCTCAAACTCCTCGTCTTGATTGTCAAGACACTTCTTAGATGCACCTCGTTTGCTTGAAGTTGACCTCGATTTAGATGCTCTACGCAGACTTCTTTGCTCCTTCTCATACTCATCACAATCTTGTTTATACCTTTCATATACACATAAAGCACGGTGGCGTTGCATCTCCTCCCGGAGTGAATGATACCCATGTTGTGAACTGGATTGCATGGAACTAGAGTACTTGTGAGTAGGCATCTTGAGACCCCTCCTCTTGAGAGGCTCATTCTCCAAGAATTCTTGGTTGTATCGGTAAGACGCAACTTCTCTAGGCATGAGTGCGTGACCTGCCAAAATGGTAAGCAAAGAAAAGGAGATTCCTCACGTCACACAAGCTCACGTGTTTGTGCTCATCCCTCGTGTATCTCTCGAAGCGTTCTAATGGACTTACCAAATACCTTTACCTGTTGGATTAGATAGTTGAGAAATGCTGCTCAAGTCCAACAACCGTAACCAACCTTTCCACAAGTGTAACCACAAGAATGTAGGAGAAAATGTAGGAAAGTGTTCCTAAAATCTAGGAGAAAATATAGGAGCAAATGTAGGAGAAAATGTAGGAAAGTTTCCTAAAATCTAGGAAGAGAATATAGGAGATTTTCCTAAAGTGGATGAGAGAATATAGGAGAGTTTCCTAAAGTGGATGAGAGAATGTAGGAAAGGTCCTAAAAATGGATGAGAGAATTTGAGGAGAGTTTCCTAAAAAATGGATGAGAGAATTTAGGAAAGTTTCCAAAAAACAGATGAGAGAGTTTTAGGAAAATTTCCTAGAAATGGATGAGAGAATTTAGGAAAGTTTCCAAAAAAATGGATGAGAGAGTTTTTAGGAAAATTTCCAAAAAAAAAATGGATGAGAGAATTTAGGAAAGTTTCCAAAAAATGGATGAGAGAATTTAGGAAAATTTCCTAAAAATAGATGAGAGACCTTAGGAAAGTTTCCCAAAAAAAAAATGGATGAGAGAGTTTGGGAAAGTTTCCTAAAAAGGTAGGAGAGAGAGTGTCCAAGTGAGTACAAAGAGTTATCCAAGTGCTTTACTTAGTTTCCTAATTGATTTTGGAAACAAGTTAGTTTTGGAAACCCTTTGAAAATCCTTTTCCTCTTGAACAACTTTTGGTAACCTTCTTGAAACAACTTTTGGTAATCTTCTTGAAACAACTTTTGGTAACTTTCAAATTCTACTCCAAGAAAGATTGCACAAATCAGATTTGGTTCCCTATTCAAAACAATTCGGTTGCCACTTTCTTTCCTTTCTTTTTTTTTTTCTTGCCAACCGATTCCTCTTTTCTTTCTTTTTCTTTTCGTTTTTGTTTTCTTTTTTTTTTTTCTCTGATTACAACTATCAACCACGACACAAAACAAGGAAGTCCACAAATAATAACTACCAAGAACTCCAAGATCTTTCAAGAACTTCCAAGGAAGTTGTCAGGAACTTCAGAAATTTCAAGATTGTGGTCAAGAATTCAAGAAGTTCAAGACTATTGTAAGTTCTCTTCAAGATTCACAAAATTCCAACAAGTTTTGCCAAAATCCAGATTTGAAAACCAAGTAAACAAGTTGGATAACACAAACAACAAGGCTGGACAGATTTGTATTCGGTGAACAGTAACTATAAACAGTATCGGTGAACAGTAACGATGAACAGTACTATGAACAGTGTCGGGTGAACAGTATGATGAACAGTACCGGTGAACAGCGACTCTTTTTTTTTTTTTTTTTTGAACAAGGTAGCGGAAAGTACTAAGAATTCTACGACACAACTACGAAAAATATGGATATAACGAAAGATACCTCTACCAAAGCTCTGAAGCCAACTGATACGTTCCTCGATCAACACGTTTCGAGACACGTAGCACGTTTGCCCAAGGATCTAGCGAGGATGTCCAACGCTTGGAATTGCGGGATCTAGAACCAAACGGACGACACGATTTGATTCAAGACGGTAGACGACACTCCGATGAAGGTGAATACTCCAGGGGAATAGGTCGGTAGAACAATCTAGGACAGGACGCAAGACTGCTCAAAACCCTTGCCAAAGCAAGTAAAGGGGTCGAATCTCTCTCTCAAGAAGAATCGAAAATATGCAAAACTTTATTGATAAAACGTCTCCCCTTTATTCATACAAAGCAAGCCTTTATATAGGCAAAGCTAATGAAACCCTAATATCCGAAACCCTAATATCGCAAAGCTAGATGGTCGGCCACTCCTTGGACAAGGTGGGCCGACCCATGGACTCAATTAAAAAAAGGCCTAGTGGTTCGGCCATCCTTAGACAAAGATGGGCCGAATCCATGGCTAACAAAAGGACTAATCTAAACTTAAGACTCCTAACACTAAGGCCTAATCAGTCATGGCCCACTTGGCTCTTCGCGGGCTCTCTTCACGGGCTTGGATCATCGTGTAGACAACTGGGTTATCACCTTCTAAGCCTTCAATGTCTCGATGAACTCCTTGTTGGTCTTGAACATTCCGTACAAGGGCTTGGAGTGATTCCCTGAATTGCTTGGCCCGTGCACATGTGATTGGGCCCAATGGAACTCGGATTGGGCCATTACGTGGGCCAAGGTCCGTGCACACATCAGAAAGAGAGGCTGTCGTGGAGAAGAGAGAAAGAGATCTGAAAAAGAGAAAAGAAAAGCTGCAATTTTTTCCTCACAACAAGGGTACGAGTTCGAAGCTGCAACGGGACGATTGCAGTAGCTCGTTCACGACGTTTCCTGTCCGGATTTTGATCCAAAAAGCTTGGGCAGGTACTCTCCTAGATTGGTGTCTTGGTCCCTTCCAGTTTCGTTCTTTGTTGAGTCGTCGTTTTGAATTTCTTGTGTGTTATTGCTGTTTACTTTCTCTGTTTCCATTCATTTCCGGTTCCTCCATGCTAGTTTGACTGGCCGATCCTCTTGTTTCGAAGCCTGGGGTTGCATGGTCTTGCTTTGATTAGGATAATTTGTAGATCTGGATTCAGGGTTATGTGATGTTTGATTGAGTCTGTGATATGACTAGCTTCTTGATTTAGACGATTCATGCGGAGCTTGTTAAAAATAAATCCAGAAATCTGGTTGTTGTTTCTGTGTTGCTCGTTGGGTACCTCGTTTGATTTTTAATGGTTTGGTGTTTGCAACTGGGCTGTGTTAATCAAAATGTTCAGTTTGTTAAAGGTTTTGAGTGATGGGTCTGCTGACTTTGGTTCGAAGCTTGACATGAATTTTCTGCTTCAAAATTGCAGAATGTTGTTCTTCGATGCTTGCATGGTCTTTTTCGTCCAATTTTTGTGCTTAAATATAAGGATTTTGTGGTCAAAAAAGTGGAAATGCTTGGTAATCTCGTTACTTCAGTCCAGATTTTTGTTTGTTTGGGCCGTTGGTTATGTTCGGATTGCATTCAAAATTCACCAGAAAATTGAACCCAACATTCAGGAACCTAGTAGAAGCAATAAAAGATGTTTTTCTGTCTTTGTGGATCTGTTGAGGGGGATGGAACTTGAACTATGGTTTTTATGTCATGATTTTGTTTCCATCCGTGAGTAAACTAGTGAATAAAACCTGTGAGCGAAACCCAACCAGAGTTTGTTTCCTGCTAGCCGTGCATTTCCTTTCATTCGCCTCCCATGTCAGGAGTTTTTGCACAAGGAGAATTGCAGATTCTTATCATGATTTTTTCGCATGTTGGAATGTTTGAATTGCTGCATTTTGATTGTTAGAATAGAGTTTGATGTCGGGAGCTGTAGCATTTGTCTATTTTCATCTGAAAGCTTGATATTCGGTTGGCTTGTCCGTGTTTAATGAAACAAGAAGGAAGTTGCAATGTTGCAGATGAATGATGAGGAAAGCTTCGTATGCATGCATGAAGTAGTTTTCAAAAATTACGCTTTGACCCCTCAAGTCTCCCCTTGTTCTACTAGGACCCAATCAATTGAATAACTTCATCAATTTGGTCCTTGGCAGTTTTAATTTTTGCAACTTCATTGCTTATCTGCTTCAATTAATTACCATGCTTTGTTTAATTGCACTTAATTCATGATTTTAAGAGCTTTATGACTAAGTGAGCTTGTGTTTTTGCATATTTTCCTTAATGTTCTTCATTAAATTGGTACCCTGACCATTTTATTGTTTTGGAGGGTAAATTAGTAATTTCACTACGTTAGGGCGTCGATTCAAGGGAGGTACACTCTATCCCTTACATTTGCACTTCATTTGACCCTACGTGCTCCTACGTGTTATGTGAATATGCATGTCTATTTTACTTTCCTTGCCTTTCCTTAATTCCTTGCATTTATTTCATTTACTTTTACTTTTATTTAAGTTATTCATTATGGGGTATGTGTACACCTCTTGGCTTGTAATAGATAGGGCTTGGCGAGCAAATTGGTCCATGTTCCCCTTCCCCTTTTGTTTTAGTTAGCAAATGTAATAGATTCATTAGCTTGGTTGCATGCCTATGTGTTATGTGTTAAGTGCTTTATTAGGCTCTTGCATCTAGTCGAGCATGCTAAGTGTTATGTGCTACGTGTTTACAAGTGATTCGCATGTCTACTCGCTTTTTATAGTCATGAATGAATGTGATGGATGAATGGACGTCACCACACTAGTCCAATGCTAGTTGTGGCCCCCTTTCCCGTCACCACACTAGTCCAACGCTAGTTGTGGTTCATTGTCCCGTTTTCCACTAGTCCAACGCTAGTAGGAAATTCTTAGAAAGGGCTAGTCCCAACGCTAGACCCAATAGGCCGTCCCCCTTTCGTTAGTGCATATTTGCATGTTCACTACATTTCATGCATTTTTCTTATCATTTGGCATGCTCCTCGAACCCCTCTTCCCCTCATTTTAAGGTTTTTGCATCTCATGCTAGTTATAGGGTACATTTGCTTGAAGAGTCCCCTTTCGACAAGGGAAACGAGCGAGTGTGGCTCCACAAAAAGCCTTAGCACGCTAGTTCCCCCCTTCTAATCAAAGGGAAGATTAAGGTCACAAAGTTAGGACTCCCCGTCCCCGTCTTGATGCATTCCTATAGGATTCATGCATTTCATTTATTCGCTATCCTATACACTTCTACTTTATGTTCTATCCCTTTTTCCACATTCTCACTTCACACTACTTTTGGACGTTTTCACTTAACTACTCACACTTTATACCATATCACTCGCACACATGCACTTTATGTTATTTTCACATTATCATTCTTTACTCACCTTACCTTGTAAATACATTTGCACACCTCCACTTACATCCTATTATTTTTATCACTTTTCTCACTTCACACAAACTCACATTTTCACATGGCATGCATTCCACTCATTTTTACGTCATTTAGGATTATGTGTGACCTCTCCAAAGGATCATTATTGGGCTTCACAATTAATGTGATTGGCACCACTCAACCTTTGAAGAGAAATTTCCCCATGTCCCCCAAGGTCTAGGTTTTTGCATTCATATAGTCATATCCAACATGCGATACATACCTTGGGTAGAAATTAGGAAAAGTGGGGCTAAGTCACGCAACTAGCTTTGGCTAGGGTGAGGGAGTGCCTTAGGCTTTGCCTTTGCCTTCTCCCTTATCAAATGTGACCCCCGATCCCTTTTTCTGGTTACGTAGACCTAAGAGTTCTTAAAAAAGGGTTTGTTTACTTTGCTTTTTTTCAAAAAACTCATTTTTGGGTGACTTGGTACACCCTAACTCCATACCAAGTGGCGACTCCATTTTTCATGCAAAAAACCCTTTTTGAACTCTATTTGGCCAAATCGTTGCATTTTAAAGTCTCACGGCCTTTTATTTTCATTTTTCACACACGTTCACATACACACTACTTTCACACACCATACATCAAAAAGTGGGGCGCGACAGTTGGCGACTCCACTGGGGACTTCCTAAGTGGGTCCAAGCATTTGATTTGGCTATTCTTTTCCCTTTTCTACCCTTTTTTATGCATCGCATTTGGATATTAGGGTTGCATTTCCATTTTTTGATTTTTGCCTCGCGCGCATATCGAACTACTCCCTCACTCACGTATGTATGATTGGTTGCTTGGATGTATGTTTTACTTGTTTTATCTCGCGCTTTGCATTGCATTAGGGGGGGTGTGTCACCTTTAGAGCCTTGCGTTGGTTCTCAACCCCTCCCCTCCAAACGAACCACTTCATACGTGCACGTTTATTTACTGTTATCCCATTTTATTTTATTTTCGTGGGCGCCATCCCACACCGCCTTGTAGGACTAGGATCGATTGCCTTGGGTAGGCGGATGGTGTGCTCTGCGCCCATAGCGCTACCTAAGGGATCACTCGAGCCACTGATCGAAGGCCCTGGGAGTGATGACCCTTCGCCTTTAGGTCTGAAGGCTTGGGAGCCGAAGCCTTATCGAGTCTAGATGCATTAGTGAACCAAACCTCATGCATCCATATTAGAATAACCTAGGGTAGAGTCGACCTTACCCTATTAAGGACACTATTCACGAGGGGAGGGGTCCTACCCTTTTTCTTTAATTATCTTTTTTGCTTTTTATATCATCTAAGTGTTCAACGTGTTATGTGATTATGTGTTGAACTAACGTTTCCTTGTCTCTTGTCTTTTGCATTCACGAACCCTAGCAAATAAGAGGTCTGGCATGACCTTCTTTTAGAACCTACCCTCGTAGATAGGTTATTGCACGTTTAAAGATTTTGGGATATTGCATTCATAGATTAATAATTGCATAGCAATATAAGCCTACCTTGGCGTATAATAGGTCCTTTTAGGTCATGATTTCATTTCAAATTGCATGTTTTACTGCTTTAATAAAATGGCATCATGCATAAACCCTAGAAAGGGAATGCCATTTAGGCGATCCCGTGCTAGGAATAAACCGCCCTATGTCTCGGATAATTAATCCAAGGAGACTTGCACGTTTACATTTTGTACCATCCAAAGGGGTAGTGCACAAGGTGAGGTAGGATCCGATCATTTTCATAGAGCGAACTTTGGAATATGAGCGTCTAATAATCACTTTTTGGCCATTTTTCCCTTGCGAAAAAGGACATTAATTTGAAGAAATTCACAAATGGTTCCTCATTATTGAGACGATAAATATAGAGGCCAAATCTTGATTTTAGAAGGCTCATAGACTAATGCATCGCAATGATTTTTTTTGAAACTACCAATAAGCCGTCAATTCCATTCAATCAACTGGACTATTTTTCCAATTTCATCCAGTCCATTTTATCAATTTGTTCATTTTTAGGGTTATCCATTCGATTTCCAATCAATAATCAAATTTCATTCAATAAATTTGACCATTTTACCCCTTTTGACACATCATGCGTCGATCAAAATAAGCAATTCATTCGGACTTTGTCCTCATTTTTTTAGGACGAATGTTTCTTCTCACTCCAATTTGGCCAGATTTTTCAAATCATTTTTCACTCAATCAATTGATCGGATTCGTCAGGTATGGTATAGTGCCTACCCTAGAGGATTGCATTTTCATGCTAGGCCTACCCTTGGCATAAAAGGGTTCCCCCATAGGACATGCATATCGATTTTACAATTTTGCTTACTAACTCTGGGTATTTTTCTTTTGTTTTTTCCCCTCCCCCCTGCATTCATAAAAAACATTTTCAATAAGGTGAAAATATCTTTCCATATCTGATAATAATTTTAATCTGATAAGATTTGAAAATTACAAGTATTACTTGATTCTCAGGCAGGCCTTACAACGTGAATTCGAAAATTCATTTGAAAGCGCTCGTGCAAAACATCTAAGGGATTTCATTGCTCAAAGAAAAGGGGATATCAAGAGAAAAAATGTGTATACATGTGCAAAGGAAGTTTGTAGAATTGCATTTAAATTCTTTCAAACATTGGCAATAATAAAGCTTTTGTTCAGACAATTATTTGTTTTGTATAATACTCGTGTACATTTCATTCTTTAGTGAGCTCATTAAGAAATTTCATGATGAATTTTAAGAAATATGACCGAATTGAGGTTTTTTTAACTTCCAGCCTAAAAATTCGCAAGTATATGATTTCTAAAGTCCTTGTGTACACTAGATTGGTGATCCGAGCTACACAATAAGAGTGTTCAAAATTAAAAGAGGTCACTCAGAAGGCCCATGAGATACCTTTCTCCTTCACTTAACCCCAAAATAAATCAGTCACATTGATTGATAAACTGCAAATTTGGGCAACTTTTGCTTGAAAATGTTCAAAGTGTTTAATCCGGTTCAATCACATCTAAGTGAAAGCAAAAATGTGCATTATTCTTGTTTGTTTTGAAAATTTGGAATGACACTTCGAGCATTTGTTTCACTACCTATACAGATTTTTATCATTTGCTCTCCCATTTGAGCCTATAAAAGAATAATTTTGTTCCGAAGAAACGCCTTGATGATCACTACCCTTCATTGGAAAATTTTCAAAATATCAAAAGGGGGAATGGGCTTTCAATAACCATTTCGTTACTTTGGTTGTCATGAGATGTAAGAATGATACTTTGGCCGTCGTTTCTACAACCTAAACACTGATCACCCCTTGCATCCCTATTTGAGCCAAAATTGGTGGTTCTTTTCGAGTGCACATATGATCGCACCCCACATTGGGGAAGGAGATTGGGAAATTTTGAAAAAGGAAAAGGAAAAGGGGAAAGGGAACCGCAAATTGGGGAAATTTGATTCTACCGAGGTTTCAATTTTTGAAAAGAAAAGAAAAGAGGAAAAAGGACAAGTTCTGTCCGGTGGATCACTTGTGTTTCATAGATATGAATGAGCAAGAGTCTTCCTCAATCAATTAATTCAGATACATGCCAGAAATTTTCCATTAATGAAAGTTTCCTTTCAGAGTCAATGTAAGGAACGGAATACAAGTCAGGTCATCTTCTTTTCCAATCAAACATTCTATCCTTAGTTATCTCTTTTGAGCATTCAAAATAAAATACTTCGTTTGGCAACCCCTGAGGATCGCAAACCCCACACTGGGGCAAGTTGAGTTGAAAAAGGAAAATTTCAAGAAGTGGAAAAAGTGAAAAGCCACAAAATCAAAAGACAAAGGAAGAAAAGAGAACCTCAGTTCAAAAATAAACTGGGGCAAATTTTGTGAAAAGTTCAAAAATGGCAAAAGGTCGAAAAATCAAAAGAAGAAAGAAAATGAAAGGAAAAGCCTCAGTTGAGCATAAACTGGGGCAAATTCTGATTTAACCCTAAAATAGGGTTGACGCAACAATGCGATCTCAGATTTTTCAAACCGCTTTTGAAATCCACTTTCAAACCTTAACTTTTCTAAGCACTCCACCTGACCCCATTACGAAAGCCGAAAGTCCTGACTTCTGTTCTTTGCAATGGCTTTGCCAAGGAAATTTCTGATGCCGGAAGTTTTAGCTGTATTTCTGAATTGCTTGGGTATGGGGTTGACGCTACTCACCATGTGAAAACCCACCAAGTTGAGGGAAAGGAAAAAGAGGCAAAAAGAAACAAAGCAAGCAAAATGAATGCAAATGAAATGCAAAAAGATTCGACGCTGAAGTCCCTGGTGAATGATGAGAAAAATGCAAACAAAGTCTGAGATCTTTTGAGTTCAAAACAGGGGCAATTTTGAAAAAATGCGATCTTCAGTGCAATGTCCTTGAAAGTTTTATTCTTTAGCTATCGTTTTCAAGCCAAATTACAAGCTAATAAAGTCCATCGTTGACTTATTCCTTCATGACAACCCAAAGTGAGGATTATGCTTGTGAGAAATCCATCAATCATTTGTGATCATGGGAGTATAACCAGTTTTCACATGTTTAGCTATCGCTTCCATCCATATTGTTGCAAGCCTATAAAGCTCATATGTAGACTACGTTTTTTTAAGAAATAAGGATGATAAACTCTTTGCTTTCACTAAGATGTGGTATTGAAGGGATTACATACCATCTGAGCACATGAATAAGACAAATCTTGACCTCCCATTTCCAAATCAGACATAACACCCATTACCCAAAGCATCGATGTTAAAGTGAGGAAGAAATCTTTTGTAATTTGGCATTATTTTGAGAAATTCATCATGAAATTTTCTGTGTGATTTTAAGCAAGACGTTCAGATTTCTTCACATTATATAGGAAACACGGTTCCTTACTTTGTTCAAATAAATGGAGAGGCATCCAAACCAATTTTTGCATTCAAATGGGCCCATACTGGGGCAAAATTTTTATTTGCAAGATTTCGCAAAATAAGCCCTCACTGGGGCAAATTTTTTATAGCTTGTTTGAGGATTTCGTCAAAGAGTCAGGCAAGACTTTCAAATCAATCACGCTGCCCTTTTCATGAAAATTTGAGTGCATGTAAGCCCCCTGTGCAGGTATTCATAATTGAAATCGACGAAAGAGCATCCGGTGATGTGGAAGGCCTATACCAAAGAAAGAGGGAAAAAGAAGGAAAAAGGGCCCTACACTGGGGGCAAATTATTTTTGGAAAAAGATTCTCTCGAAAAATCAGAAAAATTCAAAAGCCAAAATCAAAAATCAAGTTCAAATTCTTGTTTCTTGAAAAATCAAATTTAATTTCTTGTTTCTTGACAAATCAAATTCAATTTCTTGACCAATTGGATGGCAGGACTGGGTCTTATCCCACTGACCACTCACTTTATCACGTTGGGCCTGGATTTCGTGCCGCCAACTTCACGAGGATCACGTTGGGCCTGGATTTCGTACCACCAACTTCCCAAAGTTCATGTTGGGCCTGGATTTCGTGCCGCCAACATCATTTTATCACGTTGGGCCTGGATTTCGTGCCGCCAACTTCACAAGGATCACGTTGGGCCTGGATTTCGTGCTGCCAACTTCACAAAGACCACGTTGGGCCTGGACTTGGTGCCGCCAACATCACTTTATCACGTTGGGCCTGGATTTCGTGCCGCCAACTTCACAAGGATCACGTTGGGCTTGGATTTTGTGCCGCCAACTTCACAAAAGTCATGTTGGGATTGTTTTTCATTTCCACCACCGTTAGCATCGAGTCTATCTCACTAACGTGTGCATTCTCATTCCTACCACCGTTCGCATCGAGTCTATCTCACTAACGTGTGCGTTTTCATTCCTACCGCCGTTAGCATCGAATCTATCTCACTAACGTGTGCGTTTTCATTCACAACGCCGCTAGCCGTTGGGTCAGTCCCACTAGCGTGCCTCTCATTTGCACTGCCACTAGCCGTGGGTCAGTCCCACTAGTGTGCATCATAATTTAATTTTGTTCGGGTCTATCTCGTGGGTCTATCCCATTTACATTTCCGTCCGGGTTTATCCCGTGGGTCTATCCCATTTAAAGGCTTATTCGGGTCAGTCCCATGATTAAAAGCTTATTCGGGCCAGTCCCATGATTTAAAGCTTATTCGGGTCAGTCCCATGATTAAAAGCTTATTCGGGTCAGTCCCATGATTTAAAGCTTATTCGGACCAGTCCCATGATTTAAAGCTTATTCGGGTCAGTCCCATGATTAAAAGCTTATTCGGGCCAGTCCCATGATTAAAAGCTTATTCGGGTCAGTCCCATGATTTAAAGCTTATTCGGGCCAGTCCCATGATTTAAAGCTTATTCGGGTCAGTCCCGTTTTAAATTTCTTGTTCGGGTCAGTCTAGTTTTAAATTTCTGTTCGGGTCAGTCCCGTTTAAATTCCTGTTCGGGTCAGTCCCGTTTAAATTTCTGTTCGGGTCAGTCCCGTTTAAATTCCTGTTCGGGTCAGTCCCGTTTTAAATTTCTGTCCGGGTCAGTCCCGTTTAAATTCCTGTTCGTTGGAATCCTTTTGCAGCCAAATAACACAGGTGAGTATTTGGTGTCTACTTCTTTGTCTCAAGTTTTTTCAAAACTCAGACAAAGAGGGGCAAACTGTAGACACCAAATTTTTGGTTTCGAATTTGATTTTATTTTTTAATTAATTTTTGGATTTATTTGTTTCAATTTTAGATTTATTTTGGTTGATCCCTGTTTCGTGTCTCTTATTGTATTTTAATTGGTTTACAAGCATTTATTTTATCTTCTAGTTTGATCGAAAAAAGAAAAGAAAAAAAAAAGAAGAAGAATTATTACTTAGATTAGCATTTTTGTTTTATTTTTCTATTTTAGTCAATTTTACTTAATTTGTTTTTATTATTATTATTATTATTTTTTTATTAATCGTTTGGTTCATTTGGAAATGAAAAGAAAAGAAGAAAAACGATGAAAAATGGAAAATGAAAAAAAGGAAAATGGAAATTGCACTTTGTTGCTTCTAGTTTATTTATTTTTATCAAATGTTAATTAAATTGTTTTTGTTATTTATTTTTATTATCAATTTTGTTTTAATTAATTTCAAAAAAAAAAAAAAAAGGTTACGCGGCATGCAAGCTGCATATTTTTGCAGCTTGCAAAGGACGAAGGCATGCTCATCGGATGGCCAAGAAAAAGGGGTTTGAGAGGGATGATTTCTAGCCATTGAATACAGGGTTTAGGGGTTGAGAGCTGGATATAAAAACAAAAAAATGAACCGCAGCCGCGGAGGGGAGTCGAGGGGGAAGATAGAAACACAGCAAAAGAAAAAGAAAGGGGTTCTTTAGGGCAAGACGGCTAGAAAAAATACAGAGAGAGCGGCTGGAAAAACAGAGGGGCAGGGAAGAGAGAAAACTGAGAGGGTTGAACCGAGAGCTCTGGGAAGAATGAGTGAAAACAACCGGGGAAGAGAGGGAGAAAATCGAGAGGAAAAAGGGAGAGATAGAGATTCGGCTGGCGGCTGTGAGGAGAGAGGAAAAAACAAGGAGGTGGCGGCTGGGGTTTACGTGAGAGAAAGAGGAGAAACCAAGGAGGGAGGTGAAGAGGGCTTCAGGCCAAATCAAAAGAGAAAGAGAAGCTGTCGTGGAGAAGAGAGAAAGAGATCTGAAAAAGAGAAAAGAAAAGCTGCAATTTTTTCCTCACAACAAGGGTACGAGTTCGAAGCTGCAACGGGACGATTGCAGTAGCTCGTTCACGACGTTTCCTGTCCGGATTTTGATCCAAAAAGCTTGGGCAGGTACTCTCCTAGATTGGTGTCTTGGTCCCTTCCAGTTTCGTTCTTTGTTGAGTCGTCGTTTTGAATTTCTTGTGTGTTATTGCTGTTTACTTTCTCTGTTTCCATTCATTTCCGGTTCCTCCATGCTAGTTTGACTGGCCGATCCTCTTGTTTCGAAGCCTGGGGTTGCATGGTCTTGCTTTGATTAGGATAATTTGTAGATCTGGATTCAGGGTTATGTGATGTTTGATTGAGTCTGTGATATGACTAGCTTCTTGATTTAGACGATTCATGCGGAGCTTGTTAAAAATAAATCCAGAAATCTGGTTGTTGTTTCTGTGTTGCTCGTTGGGTACCTCGTTTGATTTTTAATGGTTTGGTGTTTGCAACTGGGCTGTGTTAATCAAAATGTTCAGTTTGTTAAAGGTTTTGAGTGATGGGTCTGCTGACTTTGGTTCGAAGCTTGACATGAATTTTCTGCTTCAAAATTGCAGAATGTTGTTCTTCGATGCTTGCATGGTCTTTTTCGTCCAATTTTTGTGCTTAAATATAAGGATTTTGTGGTCAAAAAAGTGGAAATGCTTGGTAATCTCGTTACTTCAGTCCAGATTTTTGTTTGTTTGGGCCGTTGGTTATGTTCGGATTGCATTCAAAATTCACCAGAAAATTGAACCCAACATTCAGGAACCTAGTAGAAGCAATAAAAGATGTTTTTCTGTCTTTGTGGATCTGTTGAGGGGGATGGAACTTGAACTATGGTTTTAATGTCATGATTTTGTTTCCATCCGTGAGTAAACTAGTGAATAAAACCTGTGAGCGAAACCCAACCAGAGTTTGTTTCCTGCTAGCCGTGCATTTCCTTTCATTCGCCTCCCATGTCAGGAGTTTTTGCACAAGGAGAATTGCAGATTCTTATCATGATTTTTTCGCATGTTGGAATGTTTGAATTGCTGCATTTTGATTGTTAGAATAGAGTTTGATGTCGGGAGCTGTAGCATTTGTCTATTTTCATCTGAAAGCTTGATATTCGGTTGGCTTGTCCGTGTTTAATGAAACAAGAAGGAAGTTGCAATGTTGCAGATGAATGATGAGGAAAGCTTCGTATGCATGCATGAAGTAGTTTTCAAAAATTACGCTTTGACCCCTCAAGTCTCCCCTTGTTCTACTAGGACCCAATCAATTGAATAACTTCATCAATTTGGTCCTTGGCAGTTTTAATTTTTGCAACTTCATTGCTTATCTGCTTCAATTAATTACCATGCTTTGTTTAATTGCACTTAATTCATGATTTTAAGAGCTTTATGACTAAGTGAGCTTGTGTTTTTGCATATTTTCCTTAATGTTCTTCATTAAATTGGTACCCTGACCATTTTATTGTTTTGGAGGGTAAATTAGTAATTTCACTACGTTAGGGCGTCGATTCAAGGGAGGTACACTCTATCCCTTACATTTGCACTTCATTTGACCCTACGTGCTCCTACGTGTTATGTGAATATGCATGTCTATTTTACTTTCCTTGCCTTTCCTTAATTCCTTGCATTTATTTCATTTACTTTTACTTTTATTTAAGTTATTCATTATGGGGTATGTGTACACCTCTTGGCTTGTAATAGATAGGGCTTGGCGAGCAATTTGGTCCATTTTCCCCTTCCCCTTTTGTTTTAGTTAGCAAATGTAATAGATTCATTAGCTTGGTTGCATGCCTATGTGTTATGTGTTAAGTGCTTTATTAGGCTCTTGCATCTAGTCGAGCATGCTAAGTGTTATGTGCTACGTGTTTACAAGTGATTCGCATGTCTACTCGCTTTTTATAGTCATGAATGAATGTGATGGATGAATGGACGTCACCACACTAGTCCAATGCTAGTTGTGGCCCCCTTTCCCGTCACCACACTAGTCCAACGCTAGTTGTGGTTCATTGTCCCGTTTTCCACTAGTCCAACGCTAGTAGGAAATTCTTAGAAAGGGCTAGTCCCAACGCTAGACCCAATAGGCCGTCCCCCTTTCGTTAGTGCATATTTGCATGTTCACTACATTTCATGCATTTTTCTTATCATTTGGCATGCTCCTCGAACCCCTCTTCCCCTCATTTTAAGGTTTTTGCATCTCATGCTAGTTATAGGGTACATTTGCTTGAAGAGTCCCCTTTCGACAAGGGAAACGAGCGAGTGTGGCTCCACAAAAAGCCTTAGCACGCTAGTTCCCCCCTTCTAATCAAAGGGAAGATTAAGGTCACAAAGTTAGGACTCCCCGTCCCCGTCTTGATGCATTCCTATAGGATTCATGCATTTCATTTATTCGCTATCCTATACACTTCTACTTTATGTTCTATCCCTTTTTCCACATTCTCACTTCACACTACTTTTGGACGTTTTCACTTAACTACTCACACTTTATACCATATCACTCGCACACATGCACTTTATGTTATTTTCACATTATCATTCTTTACTCACCTTACCTTGTAAATACATTTGCACACCTCCACTTACATCCTATTATTTTTATCACTTTTCTCACTTCACACAAACTCACATTTTCACATGGCATGCATTCCACTCATTTTTACGTCATTTAGGATTATGTGTGACCTCTCCAAAGGATCATTATTGGGCTTCACAATTAATGTGATTGGCACCACTCAACCTTTGAAGAGAAATTTCCCCATGTCCCCCAAGGTCTAGGTTTTTGCATTCATATAGTCATATCCAACATGCGATACATACCTTGGGTAGAAATTAGGAAAAGTGGGGCTAAGTCACGCAACTAGCTTTGGCTAGGGTGAGGGAGTGCCTTAGGCTTTGCCTTTGCCTTCTCCCTTATCAAATGTGACCCCCGATCCCTTTTTTTGGTTACGTAGACCTAAGAGTTCTTTAAAAAGGGTTTGTTTACTTTGCTTTTTTTCAAAAAACTCATTTTTGGGTGACTTGGTACACCCTAACTCCATACCAAGTGGCGACTCCATTTTTCATGCAAAAAACCCTTTTTGAACTCTATTTGGCCAAATCGTCGCATTTTTAAGTCCCACGGCCTTTTATCTTCATTTTTCACATACGTTCACATACACACTACTTTCACACACCATACATCAAAAAGTGGGGCGTGACAGTTGGCGACTCCACTGGGGACTTCCTAAGTGGGTCCAAGCATTTGATTTGGCTATTCTTTTCCCTTTTCTACCCTTTTTTATTCATCGCATTTGGATATTAGGGTTGCATTTCCATTTTTGGATTTTTGCCTCGCGCGCATATCGAACTACTCCCTCACTCACGTATGTATGATTGGTTGCTTGGATGTATGTTTTACTTGTTTTATCTCGCGCCTTGCATTGCATTAGGGGGGGTGTGTCACCTTTAGAGCTTGAATTGTACTTGTACTATTGGGAGCCTATTGAACGGCCGTTGTGAAGAATTTATATTTCGTGTGACTTTGGGACTGGCTGAGGAAATAATGAAGCCATGATGGCTGGAAAAGTTAGCAAATTCAGGGGAAGTGCTGTCCGAACTTTGAAGGGATTTGTTTGCATTGAGTTTGTGATCTAAGACTTGGATTTGCGCATGGCAATGTTATATGATGGATGATTTCTGAGCCATGGAGGTAAGTGACCTCAAACTATTTCTAAAGTTATTTATGAACCGTTTCCTGCATTATTTACTTTTGAACTGTTTCCAAAGTTACTTTTGAACTGTTTTCTTGCATATCATGCATGCTTACATGTGAGTGTTCCTTGTTTGTTAAATGCTTCTTGACTTCATAACTTGTATTATTGATTGATAACGTGTTAAGTGCTTTTAATGATTTCCAAAACGAGCTTTCTAGGCGAGGGTGTACTTTATCGCACTCGACCTAAATAACTGTGCAATTTTCAAGGATTTAATAATTGAAATGCTAGTTGCGCATGAATGTAAGCCTTTTGGCTGAACTGGCCACTGCCCCTTGTTACCGATCGACTCGAGCCAGAAGCGGACTCGGTCGGGCTGTGACGGCCCCACCTCCCCCTAAGGCGAACCAGAGGGTTCGGCGGGCCGCCTGCCCAGCTCTCGCCGGGACTCAGTCGCTCACTACAATCCTCAAATGAATTACAAGAATAAACCTCAAATATACATCACATGGTCCACAAATATACATCCAAGTCTCCAATAATTACATGTCACAAATGCAGCGGAAACAATTCCCAACTATACATAAAATGATTCCAAATCCAAATTGTACAACATAAAGGCCATCCATTCACGTGAAAGCACAACAAGTCCTGCCTTCGCCTTGAGCCCTGTGGAGGGGAATAAAATATTTTTGGGGTGAGCTAGAAGCTCAGCGAGTAACCAGCAAAATCATTAAGCAAATATATTTCACAATGTTGCATTTCGATGATTTCGCTGATGTCATGATTCAGAGATCAAATGTCCGTTAAGTGCTCTCGTGAGCCGGTGAAATCATAGCACTTGAACACCCAACGCTCAAATATTTCATTTAACATTAACTCACAAACTCACGAAAGTGGGAGCAACATCGGTGCTCCAGATAACCATGAACATGAACCATAAACAAGGTGGAGACGTTGGTGTCCAGCACAAGACTTTCCCAGAACTCATTAAAGCCAAATCATGTCATGAATTCACATGCAAGCACGCATGATATGCAATCGAATAGTTAATGCAAGAAACATTTCACAAGTACTTTGGAAATAGTTTAGGGTCACTCACCTCCACGGCTCTGAAACCATCCATCATATAGCATTGCCTTGCTCAAATCAAAGCCTTAGATCACAAACCCTATGCAAACAAATCCTTTCAAAGTTCGGACAGCACTTCCCCTGAATGTGTTAACTTTTCCAGCCATCATGGCTTCATTATTTCCTCATTCCAACCCAAAGGTACACACACAACAACAAGTTCATCCAATAGCCATTCAACAAGCTCCAAGTAGTACAAATACAAGTCAAGCTAGGGAAAAGTCCGGAAATGAAAGTTTAGCTCAAACCAGAAAAATAGTTTTGACGTCCTTTTGCGGTAATGGTACCAAAGGCGATACGATTGTCGGATTAGGGTGTAAGACCCACCATTTCGAAGCTAAGAACCAGGGCTACAACAATGTAGAAGGTCACTCAGTCCAAATCCTAGCACAACTAGGTCAAAAATGCTGAAAACCAAACCAGAACCGTAATTGCAGGTTCCCAAATCACACAAAACTGTAATCAGTCCAACTCCGTCTACACAGGTCCAAATGCATTGATTCCAAAGGCGTATGATAGCTAAGATATCAAGATACATTTCATCAGAAGACCCCAACATCCAAATCCAAAGAAATTCCAGTCAAAACAGACGATTACATTCACAGTTCGCGCATTCTGATCACCCAGAACAGCAACAGTAAAAACGACATATCTCACTCTACACTACTCCAAATGACCTGAAATTTTGTAGGCACCTCAAAAACATCAATACCTACAACTTTAATGTTTTAAGAAAAGGCCAATTCGGCCTCTATCTGGGACCAAAAATTTCGGACAGAATGAAGAACCAAGAACCCTAATTTTCCAGATTTCCTTCCAAATCCAAAATTGATTGCAATTACCAATCATATACATCCACTAGAGTCATAACCCCTCATTACCAACCATCATAAACAACCACAACATCAAGATCACATAAAACCAGAAAATTCCTCAAAAATATAAAAACTTAACCAAATCACTTCAAACCAAGAAATAAACCACAATTTCTAACACAATAGCCACCATTAGGCATAAATTCAACATCATTAGGTGTAAGAGGATAGTCAATCACTACTTACCAAGTAAACAAGAGAGAGGAAGTGGTAGACCACCTTAGCTCCTCCAAAAAACTTCACTAAAACACTCACTAGCACCAAATGGAAGAAGTTTATGGAGTAGAAACTAATTTAGGCAATTGTTTTTGGAAGATTGAGCCAAATGAAAGCTAAAATGGTGAAGAATTTCTTTCTTCTTTGCTCAAGGGAGAGCCGGCCATGGAGGAGTAAGAAATGAGTGAATTTTGGTTAATTTTTAAGATATTTAACCAAATGGGTCAAAAGTCAAAAACATGAATAGTAAGTCATAAGTCATAACCAATATAATGGTGACACTTGTCACCTCTAGGTTTAAAACTTATCTTTTTGTCTCTCCAAGTACAAATATCTTAACACCTTATAAAATAATATCACTTAATACAAAACTCCAACAAGTTGTAAAAAATATAATGCATTTACCGCACTAGCGGGTCCCACGTCCAAAATACGCTTTTAATTTCTCAAAAACTAACCGATACTAGAAAAATCATTTTAAAACTATTTTTACTCATAAACTTTATCTGGGGAATTTTTCTAATCAAGAAAATGTAGAAAAGGCGGGCGTTAAAAAAATAAACCCTAGAAAATTAGAAAATTTTCCGGGTTCTCAAACTCTTTTTTTTTTTTTTTTTTGGGGCGTCACACGGGCGATATGGTGACCTGGGTGAACGTTTTGGTATACTCGAGTATTACCTTTGTAGGTTGGTAGAGGTTGGTGGAGCCTGGACAATGTCCAGGAGAGGGTGAATGAAATGAACAAATGAACGAACAAACGAGGGTTTATTCACAAAATGAAATTTTCAAATAATTGGAGGAATAAGGGGAAATGGCAGGAGAACGAGCGAGCACGCGAATATTTGGCTCCATGTGGGCCCGTATCCTTTTAATGAATGTTGCTATCGCTTTCCATTGTAAATGTTTCTTGAATTATTGATACTTCATCATTGATTTATGACATCATTGAAATGAACTATTGTGAAACCGATTTGATTACTGATTTTACTGGTTACTCGCTGAGCTTTTAGCTCACCCCAAAACTATTTTATTCCCCTCCATAGGGCTCAAGGCGAAGGAAGGCTTGTAGTACTTATTCACGTGGCTGGATGGCATATATCTTGTACAGTTTGGATTTGGAATCATTTTATGTATAGTTGGGAATTGTTTTCGCTTCGCTTATGACATGTAATTATTGGAGAATTTGATGTAATTTTTGAGATTTATATTGCAATTTATTTGAGGACTTTAGTGAACGACTGAGTCTCGGCGAGAGCCGGGCAGGCGGCCCGCCGAACCCTCTGGTTCGCCTTAGGGTGAGGTGGGGCTGTCACAGGCTGGCCAATCTAGAACTCTACTGGGGCAAATGTGTTTCTTGTTGAAGTTTGGTTGACAATTGGTCTTGGTGAGAGTTTGGTTTATTGATTGAATTTTTGTTTCGGACAATTATTTCTGATAGTTTGCAAACCACTTGTAGGTGGTTCATTGATAATCTTCTTTGATTGGTCTATTTTTTTTAGTTGGTTGACATAGTAAATGGCTAAGAAAAAGGTACCCAGTAAGTTCAAGACCACCCACATTGCACCAGAACCCACCTTTCTCATGACCGACCCGTCTCACCTTCCTTCATCATGGTCACGCTTAGGATAAGGGCATCCATATCTCCTCCTCCTTTCATTTTGGGAGGAATTTGAATTTTACCAAAGCCGCAGATAAGCAAGGTACTCCATATGTAGTGGGTGGAAAATAGTCCCTTGTAAGCATCTAGATCTCCAAACAATGCTATCTTTGAATATATTTAATGACGTTGAGCGGATGTTTACTTCCATAGGATGGCGTTCATATGCTGAGATTAAATGCCTTGTCTTTGTTGAGTTAACCAGGGAATTCTATGCCACCTTTGAGTTTGACCTACCCAAGGAGTTTTCTGTCACCACTCCAAATGTGATCTGATTTAGATTGATGGGTTGGAAGTTTAACCTTTTAATCATCAAATTTAATTTGGCTCTGGGCTTCATTGATAGGGAGTATGTAAAGTCTAGAAAGTATGATGAGAGTGTGTGCAATTATGTTGCATCATTTTATCATTTCATATTGAGATCTAGTAGGATGTCTCTGTTGACCATATGCAGTATGATCCGAGCCAATCTTGTGAGGACTTGAAAGTTATTTTATATTTTATTGTATTTTTATTAAGTTAATTTATATTTTCTTTATTTTAATTTACTTGCCTTAATTTCTTGATTGTTTTAATGATTGAGTCATGATTTTTATCTTTTTTCTTACTTAATTTGGTGCATGTTGAGTTTCGTAGTGTATTATGTTAGTGTGACCAACTAGTAAGGTGTGTATAATAAATTTGGTACATAAGAAGGAGTTTTGTGCAAAGGAAATTGTGTGACAAAAGGTGTCAAGTGTTAATTGGAGGAGCATGAGATATGTTAGTGATTAGAGATAGAAGAGAGACAAAAAAATAGGCATGAAACCATGCTGTGCCAAGTGTCAACCATCCAAGAAACCATTTGACCAAGAGAAGTCTTGTATTTATCTTTCAATTTAGTACCAAAACCCTTCATTTTTCTTTTTGTTGGCCGAAAATAGAGAGAGAAAAGGGAGAGAAAAAATGCCTCAAGTTCTAACTTAATTCTTGCTTGATTGGTGAGAGATCCAACGAGAACCCTAATCTATTCCGTAGATCTTTGAAACAAGTGCGGAAGAAAGCCTTTGGTGAAATTTTTGAAGGAAGGAAGCTCTTGATTTGCTTTCCATCTTAGGGTTTGAGGTAAAAGTGTTAGGAACCATCTCTTTCTTCTTATCTTGAAATTTATTCGATATATGTAGTGATAGAAGCTAAAGGAAGGGTGTTTATGGAAGGGTTCATGTTTTTGTCAAGTTAGATTGCAATTTTTAGTTATGATGCAAGATATTTGTAGCTTAGTTTAGAGCTTTATATATATGAAATTTTGATAGATTTCTTTACCTAGAACATGTACCATACACCCTATGGCATGTTATCTTGATTGCTAGTGGTTTTGCCATGCAAATCGGGTTGAAACATGGAAGGTTAACTTGAGGAATTTGGGGTTATATTGCTGCAAATTCTTTCTTGGTTGGTCAAGTGAAAGAGTGAGAGTTGATGTGTAGGTTTAGGGTGATTTTGACCTCCTATGCTTGAGTTATTTGCGAACACCTTGATTTCACACATAGGTTGGTTTTGAGCTAAAGCAAAGCGATTTAAGAGGAGGAAAATATTGTTTGCCCTAAACATGTTTTATAGTTGGAAGTGTCCAACTTTAAACTTGAGATTTTTGTCACTTTTCTTTAAAAAGTCGTGCCTACATTTAACATATTTTTGCTCCATGCTATGCCTATGGTAGTGAGCTACATTTACGTGATTTTTTCATTGATTTTCACAAGTACAAGGTGTGATTTTTGAACCGCTATGTTGAAAGTTTGATGGTTTCTTGTTATATGATATCTCATTATAGATTTCGAGAGTGGTCAGGAAGCAGTGCCTGAGTTTGACATTGATAGATTTACATTAGTTGGTGAGTGTACCAATTGCATGGTAGAACTTGCTACTTGCTTGAAATGCTCTTTTGATGTGAATGAGCAATATTTGACATGAGATCATGATTGAGTGAATATTATTGCTATGCTCTTGACTTTTTTGGTTGGGCGAGTGCATACTTTATCTCACTTGCTCTAACTCAATTAAAGTATTGTGCACTATTTGCAAGTGAATTGATGTTCGTGTACATGACTTGAAAGTAACTATCTGAGATCCCAAATCTTATCGGCTAGTTAGTCGAGTCGAGCCAAGAAGGGCTTAGTCGAGGAGATTGATGAACCATGGATACCGTTTATTGTTTATTCCACTAGATTAGGTTCATTGGATTCGGTATACTCGAGTATTACCTCTACTGTTATCTTTGGAGTTTAGGCCTAGTAGGGGGTTCATTGGTGCACAGAAATTGGGGATAAGCGGCGCTCTACTGGACTTGTTACTATATTCCCATGGTTGATGAATGTTAACAGATCCTGGTCAAACTACTGCCAAACTAGCTCGCAAGAGCAAACTGTATCCTTATGCTTGAAAGTGTTAATTGCTTATCTGACTTGTTTACTTGAAATGTTAATGGCTTATCTTGCGAACATTTACTTTCTTCAATTTGAGATTGGGATATATGTAACTGCCAACTTGTTACTTCGTTTGCATGTTGTTTTGGAACCTCACTAGGCGATAGCTTGCTTCGTTAGTCGGAGGCTCTGAACTTCGCGCAAGTCGGCGGAGAAACGATGAACGTCGTAAGGACATGGGATGAGCTCAAAAGATTGATGCAAAAACGCTTCATTCCAGCTTGCTACCATAGAGATTTGCACAACAAATTGCAAACTTTTACTCAAGGTAGTATGACGGTTGAAGACTATTTTAAGGAAATAGAAATGGCCATGATGAGAGCTGATGTTCATGAGAATTTGAAGGCCACTATGGCTCGATTTTGTGTGGATTGAGGGATGAAATTGCTGAAATTGTGGAACTACATCATTACCTTGACTTAAATGAGTTGTTGGATAAGGCGGTGAAGATGGAAAGGCGCCTCAAGAGGAGGGGTAATACTCCCTCAAATTCCAACTATCAAGTTGGAAATTGGCGAAACTCACCTTCAAGAAGTGAGGACAAAACCATAGGAGCTTCTCAGCCATCAAAACCGAGGCCAAATGATGCTAAACCAGAACCAAAGGCCGAGATGGAAGTTAGCCAAAGAACTCCAAAACCAAGAAGTTGGGATGCTAAATGCTTCAAGTGTCAAGGCTTTGGACACATAGCATCTCAATGTCCCAACCAAAGGACCATGCTCATCTTGCCTAATGGAGAAGTGGTGTCAGATAATGAGGACGATTGTGAAGGTATGCCACCTTTAGTGGAGGAAAGCAACGACTCGGAGGAAGAATTGCCATTTAAAGGGAATATTGGAGTCTTGGTAGTAAGAAAATTGCTTGCTGCCCGGGCAATGAAGGAGGAAGGTGTGCAAAGAGATAACTTGTTCTACACTCGTTGTCATATCAAAGACAAGTTGTGTAGCCTAATAATAGATGGGAGGAGTTGCACAAACGTGGCAAGCTTATTCATGGTCGAGAAATTGTCTCTTCCAATCATCAAGCACCTTAAGCCATATCGATTTCAATGGCTAAATAACGATGGTGGTGAACGTGTTTATAGGCAAGTGAAGGTACCGTTTCGCATTGGTAGGTATGAAGATAAAGTGGTATGTGATGTGGTACCAATGCAAGCATGTCACTTGATCTTAGGTCGTCCCTGGCAATACGACAAAGCTGTCCACTTCGACGGTTACTCAAATAAATATTCCTTTATGCATTGTAATAAAAGAGTTACCCTTGTTCCCCTTACCCCTAGACAAGTTCAAGAGGATCAAGTGAGGTTACATGAGGAATATGAGTTAAAGTGTGAGTTGAGAAAACAAGAAAGAGTGAGATTGAGAGTAATGAAGAGAGAAAAGCATTAGTGAGTTCATCCAACGGGGTGTATGAAGGTAGGAAACATAGTTTGTTAGTAAGGGCTGAGTGTGATAAGGTTCTTTCTTGTAACTTTACTAACACAATTTCTCATAGTTTTTCTTCCTTTTTGCAGGTTAATCAAATGGATATGAAATTGCATGACTGCTGTCCAATTTCAACCAACCTTGCTGCCATTCCTTGTCGTGAAGATGTCAACAACATTGGGGCTGAGTGTATATCACAAGTTCATTTAAAGCAAGAGTTCCTCACTAAGCATTACGACTAGTATCTTCAACTTCTAGATCATCCGAGTGAAGCTTCCTTATCTCCACATCCGATCTTCTGCTATGCAAGCTTGATTGAGATTGAAGACATTGGATTGTGGGAAGATGTTCCGCACCAATGTGAGGATCCATACCTGATTGATACACAAGAATTGAAGTTGGGCGTGAGCTTCAAGGTACTACAATTGACCCCTTTCCAGCATTGCACATGGTGGTCCTTGTATTGGATGCAACCCTTGAAAGTGATCATCATCAGGTTGTCCCAACGGCATGTAACTTGTCTCATGACCTTTCGTGCTTTGATTTGTGGGCAAATCGCATTTAAGAGGAGGGGAATGATACAGAATCTAGAGGCTCTGAAACTTGCCAAAATTGTTCCATCAATAATGGTCATCCAGTCCTGTTTTACCTAATCAAGTAATATTAAACAGATGGATTAATATTAGTTGAGTAAATAGTTAGTTAAAATAAAAGGCTAAGGTCATATTGATCATAGTTAGTAGCCAAGTTAGAGTTAATTCATAGAGTTAGGGTTAAGTTTTATGTTTTCTAGTTGGACTAGGAGTTTGGTCATGTAAAAGGCTATAAATAAGCCTTGGTTAAACGTTTTAGGGCATTGAATAAAATTGAGAAAATTTTCCAGATTTCTTTCATGAATGAAAGAGCTCTTCTTGGCTTGCAAAACCACCATTGAACATCTTAGAGTTGCCCTAAGGTGATTTGTCAACTTATCAATCAAGTATTCACCTTGATTGTGGCGTTGTCCTACCCGTTCTAGTCTTTCTTGTGCAGCCCAAGATAGATTATGAACTCCATTCCCCAGCATTGATTCCTAACCTAGATCCAAGCTTGTGGTCCATGTTCTTGATTCATTTTGGCGTTTCAAGAATCGTATCAGGTCGTCACAAATCTAAGAGTTATTTCCACAAAGGCTCAGATTCGCGCTGTGTTCAAGGTTTTCTAACCTATAATTATTTGGGTAGCAAAGATAGCTTGAGAACCTTTCTCAAGCCTAAGTTTTTCTTTATTTGGTGCATGCATAATAATATTAAAGTAAATTTGGGCTATTGGTTGGCTTCCCAATTCAAATCGGTATTGTCCAAGAAAAACAAACCATTGATTCTTGGCTCTTATATCATCCATCTAGCGATTCATCTGAAGGTTCTTGATTTCTCTGACCATAATTTGCATGTGAATTGTCAAATGGAACCTTTTATATTTGGTTTGTCTAGAAAAAATAGGTGTCGTGGAGCAGGTTAATGGCATGTGACAGTTCACTCTTCCGGGATAGATACGTGTTCTCGCTTGCCGTAGTTCCACTCGTGCTAGCTCTTTTTCCACCTCGGGCATAGTAGGCTATGATCCTGGCCTATCCATCTCCGCGCCTTCCCTACAATCATCTTGGGATGCCGAGTTGCAGCACTTGCGTGCACAAGTTCATCAAATGGATGGTCGGTTGGCCAATATCAAGCACTACATATCCAAGATGATGTAGAATTTGGTGGCATATTTCACCATGTTGATTTTACATCGCCCTTTGCCCTTCATCCGTAGTTGTTCGTGCTCCCTATCTTCAGGGAAGTTTCACTGTCCCTTTCTCTTCTTTTATTTTTTATTTCTTACATTGGGACAATGTAAAGATTAGGTGTGGGGGGCATGTAGTATATTGATACTATTCATTATAGACATTTTATTGGACTTTCTATTAGAAGTTTTTAAATTTCATTTTATTTTTGTCATTTTTTCTTTCTTATGTGCATTTTTGTAGCTAGTCGTGATCAGTAACGGCTAAATATCTCAAAATTTTCTATTGCTAAGGTTTTACATGTTAATGTGTCAAGTATGATGTCGTAAAGTCTAAGGATGTCTTTCTAGTGAATATTTGAGATTTCGTGACTTTTACAATTTTTGGTTAACTTTTCTAGGCACTGTAAATATTCTTCTAGTATTGTTTGTACAAATTGGTTCAACTATTAATTTTAGTTTTCCATGTTTGAGAAATAAAGCAAGCTGATGTGGTCTTCAATTTATTTTAGTTCTTATTTGTGAACAATATTTGGTTGTACTCTGCTAGTTATCGCTGCCTAGTAATCGGAAGTTTTCATCAAAAGTGTTGACTTTTGTGACACCCCGAGGCAGAAGAAAAGGGAAAAATTTCTGGTGAATAGTGTTTTGTAGAGAATCCGGCCAGAAGCCGTGCAAATTCCTTATATTTTTCTTTGACAAATACCACTTTATAATGGCCCTACTACTCAATCACCCCACAATAAGTGCCAATGATCCTAGAAAGTAGGGTTTCACTTTTTGTTTTCAAGTTGGAGCAAGTTAGGGTTTTCATTTTTTTCCGTAGGGTGATTTTCCGGTACAGAGTAAGGATCATATTTGGTGCTTAAGAGTGACTTTTAGGTGAGAAATAATATGTGATTAGGAGCAATGATAAAAAGTTAGTGAATAGGAAGTAAAAACCCTAGTACGTGTGATTTAAGGAAAAACGGCGCGAACCGACGAGTACTGCGCACTACCGATTGAACGCACCACTTGACCACCATTTTCTTACCACATGAGCTCATTAATACTTGAGCAAAATATCTCCTTATTTCCAGCTAGCTTTGACCGAAATTTAGGGCTAAAAATGCAAGGAAAAGAAACAAAAAAATGAGTGGTGGTGGTGAAGCCACTTGTCGCCACCTAAGGGTTTCTTGACCAACCAAGAGTCCAACCTTCTTATCCCCAATTTTGCTCTTTCTTCTTCATTATTTCTGCTGGTGGCTGAGACAAGAGAGGGGAAAAGAGAGAGCAAAACCCACCTTCCTTCATCTTGAATTTGAGCTACAAAGTGAGGAAACAAAGAAAGTAAACCGATTAAAGTTATCTTTGAGTGTTGGTTTAGTGAGGTGTTGGTGAATTTTTGACGGGGAAAGCTAGGGTTGCTCTTGGTAGACACTAAGCAAGGTAAGGATGGTGATATCCCCAATTTTTATTCTTAATCTTGTTTAAATTAGCTTAGCATCTCAAATTTGTGGTGAATAATGGTTGTTATCATGTCTTGGGTGTTGTTTTTCCTTGTGGATACATGAATTAGGGTTTGATGATGTGAGAACCCGTATTTCCCTAATAATTTTCTTAGGGTTTTCCCCTTAATTGCATGTTTTCTGCATTTTTTGGCTTAGAAAAATTTTCTTGGTGGATTTTATGAGTAATTATAGTTTTTAGATGATTTTCCTAGTATTGGATAGTTTTTGAAAAATTAAGGATATATAACGGACGTGGGACCCACTAGTGCGAAAAGTTCGGAAAAATTCGGCCAATAAGGTTAAGTTTCGGATACTGGGTGAAATTTATCGGGTGTTAAGAGATAAGTGGAGGATGAGATGTGATTGATGTGAGAGGAAACAAAAGGATAGAAATGCATTTAATGGAGTGACAAGTGTCACCCTTCCATTGGTTGAAGCCTAAGACAACTATTCACCTTTTTGACCTTTCTTTACCATTTGATTAAATATCTCAAAATTGACTAAAAATTCACTCTTTCTTTCTCCATGTTGGCCGGCCATCTTGAGCTTAAGAGGGAAGAAAACTCTTCAAACTTTTAGCTACCATCTAGTGCAAATCATCCAAACCAATTGCTGAAATTTGTTTCTACTCCATAAAATCCTTCCATTTGGTGCTAGTAAGTGATTTTGTGGAAGTGTTCAAGGAAGCTAAGGTGTCCTACAACTCTCCCTCTCTTGTGTTCTAGGTAAGTGGTGTTTGAACTTTCTCCTACACTTAATGATGCTTAATTTGTGCCTAGTGGTGGCTAAAGTGCTGAAATTTGTGGTTTATTTCTTGGTTTGAGATGAATTGGTGAAGTTTTCAATTTATTCAGGAATTTTCTGGTTTAATGTGATCATGATGTTGTGGTTATATATGATGGTTGGTAATGAAGGGTAATGACTCTAGTAGGTGTAAATGATTGGTAATTGCAACCAATTTTGGATTTGGAAGGAAATGTGAAAAGTTAGGGTTTCATAACCCCCTTTCTGTCCGGTTTTGTATCATATGGTTAGAGGTGGAATTGGCTTTTGATTAAAATATGAAAGTTGTAGGTATTAATGTGTTCGAGGTGTCTGTAAAATTTCAGGTCATTTGGAGTAGTGTAGAGTGAGAAATGTCGAATTTACTATTGCTGTTCTGGGTTCATCAGGATGGCCGAACTGCGCCTGTAATCGGCTGTTTTGACTGGTATTGCTTTGGATTTGGATGTTGGTGTCTTCTGCTGAAATGTAGCTTGATGTCCTAGCTATCATATGCCTTTGGAATTTCTGCATTCGGACCTGTATAGACTGAGTTGGACTAATTACAGCATAGTGTAATTTGTAAACCTGCAATTAAGGTTCTGGTTTGGTATTTTGCATATTTGACTTAGTTGTGCTGGGAATTGGACTGAGTGGCCTTCTACATTGTTGTAGCCCTGTCTTTTAGCTTCGAGATGGTGGGTCTTGCACCCTCATCCGATAAGCGTAGCACAATTTGTGCCATTACCGTATATTGAGGACAAAACTGTTTTTGTTGTTGGGCCAAACGAGTTACATTTTCTGATTTTCTGGTTTGCTATAATGCTTATATATGCATATGAAACCTTATTGGGGTTGTAATTGGCATGGATTTATGACTCGTTATCGAGTCTCATTGCATTTGTTTACGTGTTTTAGGACGTGACGAGGGTTCACGACGTCCTTTTTAACGACGGTGCATGAAACATCACCTACGTGATTGGTGAGTATACTACTCACTTGGATGCTTATAATGTGGCTTTGCTATATGTGATTGTGATGCCTTGAAGGCTTGTTTGGCTATTGGAAATGATTAGGGTGAGGGTGTACTTGACCGCCCTCATTCCTTTTATTCCTGTGAATGACTGTTTACCGTTTCACTGTATTACTGTACTTGCTATATGAGTTATTGGATTCCAATCATGGGAAATTGTTTGGGTGTCGGTTGGACGAGTATCCAACGGCCCTACTGTACTACTGAGCTCGACCCCGTTGGTAGTCAATTGAATCGAGCCAGCGAGGGCTTGGTCGTGAAAATTGACTAGCCACGGGGACTGAAATGGGAATCTTGTGGTAATGAGACCCTTGGTTCCGGTGTACTCGAGTATCACCTAAAGCTACTGCTTGGAGTGCGGGCCCGGTTGGGGTATGTTGGGTGGAAGGAATGGAAGTGAAGTGAGGTCTACGGTTTGGTACTTTTAACATTGACGGAGGGTCAATGAGGTTGGATCAAGAATGTAAGCGTGGAAATGGGCTCTTGAGAGCCATTCGTATCCTTTTACCAACTTATTATATTCCTTATTTGTGTACTTGAAATGAAAGGTTATATTCTATGCTCTTTGTTGCTTATGTGGTAGTAACTCACTGGGCTTAAGCTCATTCCGTTCCATTTGTTTTCCTTACAGGGATATAATTACTTTTGGGATTGGATTGGATAGTCGATTGCCAAGTTGAGCTAGTGTAAATGTCTTTTGTTTTGCTCTTTGAATGAAACCCGAATGTGTATTGGGTTCAATGACTTTTGTTTGGCAATCCGAACATGTATATCCATGATGAATAGTTTTTGACATGCCAATTTGGTTGTAAATGTTGCATTGCAATGTATTAATGTTTGGTGGGATTTCGGATTCTACTATTCCAGGCACTATTCATCGTTTTCATTTTTTTTTATTTTGTTATTTTGGTCCTTGTGGCTTGTTCGAGCGCGCTTTTACTTTCCCGAAACGTGTTAGATCGCGTGTTACTGCTCGTTAGTCCTGGCGAGAGCTGGGCAGGCAGTCCGCTAACCCCTTTGGTTCGCCCTAGGGAAAGGTGGGGCTGTCACAGGTGGTATCAGAGCCTAGGTTTGAATTAGCCTGGGTGTTATAGGAATGCTTGATTTGAGGATTTGTTGTTTCTGGCCTTTAAGCTTATATTTATGGTTAATTGTTCTTGTGGTGTAGGATGGCCGGACAGGGTGAACCTAGTGCTAGTCCTTCGGGCGTGAGACCTCGCAGAGCACTCCCTGTGATCCCATATCAGATACGGCCGGGAGGGGCCGTTATTCGTTGGAGCCCGTCTAACCGTCTCCGACGGTGTGCGTGTAAACCGAAGTATGCCTATCCGAACGCTCTCGTGTTTGCTCTGGACAAGGAGCGTAAGGTGTTGGCCAGAGAGAATGCTCGACTTGAGGTCGAGGCGATCCAGGATAGGGTGACCAACGAGAAGCAAGCTGCACGTATTAAAGAGCTAGAATACGACGTGCTTGAGGTCGAGGATAGAGTTGACGATCTCTGCGCTCAACTGAGAGAGGCACGAGAGCGCGAGATTAAGTGAGCTCGTAAAGTCAGGGGTAGCGCTGAGTCGATCCTTAATCTTTGTGACGACGGCCTTGAGGAGGATAGTGATGAGGCTTCGTGTGCGGGGGCCGAGGCTGGGGAGGAGTCTACCCCGTCGCCTGGGTCCCAGACCCCGGCAACTGACTAGGCCTTGACTGCTAGGCTTCTTCTGGGATAGTTTGGTGGTTTTGTATGTACATAGGGATAGGGATAGAGCCTTAGCTAATCGTTTTGGTTGTTGGATTAGCTACGTGTAAATTTCTTTTGATAAGGCCATTCCTCGGGGAATCGTCTATGTTTGTTTCTGACTTGCCTGTACTTGACTCGACTGATCGTATATATGTGTGTGGCTTGATCTTGCTTGGCTTGTATATATATGTTTGTGATCATGTTTGCAATGTATAAATATGTGTTATTGTGAAAGTTTTGAGTGTTACTTACATGCCTTGTTACTACTTTGGTTTGGTACTCTTGCCTAGACCAAGTAAAACTTATGGAAGGTACACGGAGTGGTCGGGGACGTGGGCGCGGAACTAGACAACCCACACCGGTTAGGGGTACGGGGGAAACCTCGACTGGACCCAATCCTGAACCCCAAGCAGACCCTAATGTGCAAATAGCTGCTGCTATGCAGCAAATGACAAACCTGCTAGCACAAGTAGTGCAGCAACAAGGCCAGAACCCAAACCCTAACCCTGGAAACCCTGGCCATCATGTCGAGAGCGAAGATAGAGCTCTCGAACGCTTTCAAAAGTTCGCTCCGCCGAAGTTTTTTGGGGGACCCGACCCGGACCTTGCCGAAAGATGGCTTGAAAAGATGGTTGATATATTTGCAGCCCTACACTACCCTGACGAACGGCAGGTGACTTTTGCCGTGTTCCAGCTTGAGGGGGCAGCCCGTTCCTGGTGGAACGTAATCCGACAGAAATGGGAAAGGGAGCAGACGCCCAGGACTTGGGTGAACTTCATTCGAGAGTTTAATGCGAAGTTCTTTCCTCCTCTAGTCCAGGAGAGGAAGAAGGACGAGTTCATTAGACTCCGTCAAGGGGCTCAGACGGTGGATGAATATGAAAGTCAATTCACCCGCTTGTCCAAGTTTGCGCCTGAGTTAATCATGACGGAACAACGACGGATTAGGCGCTTTATTCAGGGTTTGAATGTTGAGATTCAGAAAGACCTCGCGGTGGCTCAAATCACTGCGTTTAGCGAGGTTGTAGAAAAGGCCCAACGAGTTGAAAGTGCACGGTTGCAGGTCCGGAACTTCCAGGCGAAGAAGCGTGGCTTTCCTGGGAGTAGTTCTGGACAGGGTGAGAAGAGCACTCCCTCTAAATTTGGACGAGGAACGGGAGGTGGTCGACAATCTGGTTCAGGTAGAGGGACTCCATTCAGGGGTGGTCAAGCTGGGCGAGGACCAAGGGGAAATGCTCAGAGTGGCTCAGCTTCAGCACCTCGCGGTCCCTGCGGGCATTGCGGGAAGCCAAACCACACCGAAGATAACTGCTGGAGGAAACAAGGCAAATGTCTGCGTTGTGGAAGCGCAGACCACCAATTGGCTACTTGCCCGGTCCTGAAACAAGATGGAAAGGGAAGGCAACCACCGCGAAAACACAACACTGGACCAGCAAAGGGAGATGGGTCCAAACCTAAAGTGCCAGCTAGGGTGTATTCCTTAGAGCCGCATCAGGTCCCAGAGTCTTCAGAGGTCGTAGAAGGTACGATCCCTATTTTCCACCGCTTTGCCAAAGTTTTAATTGATCCTGGTGCCACTCATTCGTTTGTTAACCCTGATTTCATGTGTGGCATCGATATAAAACCTGCTAGTTTACCATATGACCTAGAAGTTAGTACACCTACGGGAAATCAACGTTTGGTGACTAGTATGGTTTATAGGGATTGTGATGTATGGGTAGGTGAAAAGTGATTTGTAGGGGACCTGATAAGCTTGTCCATTAAGGGGTATGATGTGATTCTGGGTATGGACTGGCTAGCCAAATATAACGTCCAACTGGATTGTAAAACGAAGGTGGTAGAATTTCGCATTCCTGGCGAGGCAACCTTAAGGTTGGATATAAGGGGTAGGTTAGTCTCATCTGTTTTGATTTCGGGCATTCGAGCTAGGAAACTGATAAGTAGAGGGGCACAAGGATTTTTGGCCTTTTTGATTAATACCCCTACGGATAAGTTAAAAGTGGAAGACGTAGCCGTAGTGAGGGAATTTCCGGATGTATTCCCTGATGAGCTAGTAGCTTTACCCCCAGAACGGGAGATAGAATTCCAAATAGATCTATTACCTGGAACCTCACCTATCTCAAAAACCCCTTACCGAATGGCGCCTACAAAACTTAAGGAGCTTAAGTTGCAATTTGAAGGACCAGCCCGCGCGTGGTGGAATGTAATTAAAGCCAAGTGGGAAAGAGAACAGACGGTATGGACATGGGCGAACTTTGTAAGGGAATTTAACGAAAAGTATCTCCCACCTTTAGTCCAAGAAAGGAGAGAGGACGAATTTATTGGTTTGCGTCAGGGAACCCTAAGTGTGGCCGAATATGAGACCAAATTTACTAGACTGTCTAAATTCGCTTCCGAATTGGTGGTTACGGAGCGACGGAGAATAAGACGATTTATACAAGGACTAAATTTGGAAATCCAGGAGGCATTAGCGGCAGTTCAAGTTAATACGTTTACAGAGGCTCTTGAGAAGGCCCAAAGAATTGAGGATGTGAAAGCCCAAGTAAAAGCCTGTCAAACGCGGAAAAGAGATACATCCAACAGCACACCTGAGGAATCCAGGGAAAAGACAATGCTCTCCAAAGTGCAAAAAGTGAACCACTCACCTCGCCCACCTTGGACATTAAGAGCATTAGATGAAAGGTCTATGAAAGGAAGTCAGATCGGATCAAAGGACATTTCTCGAGAAGATCCAACAGTAGCTCCTCGATTGGCCTGTGGATACTGTGGAAAGGCAAATCACACTGAGAATGATTGCTGGCGGAAAAGGGGAAAATGTTTGATTTGTGGGAGTAGCAATCATCAACTTAGCAATTGTCCGAAGAAACAGCCACGAGAGGGTAGTACTCAACAAGTGGAAGGAACCAAACTGAAACAAACTCATGAAAGAGGAAATCGAACAAAAGTATCGACACAAGTTTATGCCGTAGATCAGCACCAACTTTTGGGGTCCTCCGAGGCGACGGAAGGTATGAATTTCGAGGTCGAAATTCTCTTAAGGGGGAGAGAGTGTGAGGACTCGCAAATTTCTTATATTTTTCTCAAAAATGCCTTTTATTTAGAAATTATTCATTTATTATAGCCCTACTACCCAATCATTTCACAATAAGTGCAAATAAACCTAGAAAGTAGGGTTTCACTTTTGGTTTCAAGATTAGAGCAAAATTAGGGTTTTCGCGATTTTTCGCCGGATGAATTTTCGGTACAGAGTAAGGATTAAATTTGGTGATTAAAAGTGACTTTTAAGTGAGAAATAATATGTGATTAGGAGCAATGATAAAAGTTAGTGAATGGAAAGAAAAAAAACCCTAGTACGTGCGATTTAAGGAAAAACGGCGCAAACCGACGTATACCGTGCACTACCGATGGAACACACCACTTGATCACCATTTTCTTACCATACAAGCTCATTAATATTTGAGCAAAATATCTCCTAAATTCCAGCTAAGCTTGACCGAAATTAGAGGCTGAAAATACAAGAAAAGAAAAGGAAATTTTACTTGGTAAGGGTTGTGACAAGTGTCACACCATTAGAGGCCATTGACCAAGACATTGTCCAACCTTCTTATCCCCAAAATTGCACCATTCTTCCTCATTATTTCTGCTGAAGAACCGAGAGAGAGAGAGAGAGCAAAAACAAGAGAAAAGCATCTCCATTTCTTCTTGAATCAAGTCACAAAGTGAGGAAACAAAGAAACTAAACCGATTAAAGGCACCCTTGAGTGTTTATTGAGTGAGCTATTGGTGAAATTTTGAAGGGGAAGGCTAGGGTTGCTCTTGGTAGACACTAAGCAAGGTAAGGATGATGATTTCCCCAATTTTTTACTCTTAATCTTGTTTAAATTAGCTTAGCATCTCAAGATTGTGATGAATTACGGTTGTTATCATGTTTTGGGTAATTTTTCCTTTTGTTACATGAGTTAGGGTTTAATAAATTTCTGCCTAAACTTGATGTATGATGAATATATGTTGTATCCAAGGTTATATAGGGGGTTTTGGTAGCAAGTGGAGTAAGAAATTAAGAAAGTTATCATTGAAACCAAAAGATTTCAGATTTCTGGAAAATTGTCACTAGGTTCTGCCCGTTTTTATTTCCCTATGTTAGAGGCCGAATTGGGCTTGGAATAAAACATGAAAGTTGTATAGAATGGTATTTTATAGGTTCCTACAAAAGTTCAGCTCAATCGGAGCAACGTAGCCCGTGAAAACACCAAAATACTCTCACTGTTTTAGGAAATTTCCAGTGTTCCGTTTTCGTCAGTTCATCCAGTTTATCATGTTTGTTCACTAGGATCCATGCTGATTTAGCTTTTTCCCAAAACATGAAAGTTTTAGTACTCTGTTTAAGATTTCCAACGCCTACAAGAACACCGTAAATGGACCGTGGTAGCCGGAGATATGATTATTCTAGTACAGTGCGGTTAATTAGCCGTCAAGTTGGAAGTTGGTTCTGTAAATTGGGGAATTTGACTAGGTTACATTGGAAACTGGACTAAGTGATCTTCATGAACATTGTATCCCTGTGTCTTAGCTTCGAAACGGTATAAGTTACACCTCAATCGGATAAGTGTAGCCTCGGATGTGTTATTTCCGCAACCACACGTCAAATCTGTCTTTTGCTAGGTTACATTTCCGCACTTGTTATCACTTTGATTTCTGTTCTTATGTTGTTATGAGCCTATGGAACGGCTATTTACTTGAATCTATGATATGTATGACTTTGGGATTGGCTGAGGAAAAATAATGAAGCCAAAATGACTGGAAAATTAGGTAAACACAAAGGGCGTGCTGCCCAAATTTTCGCTCGAGGGCTAGGTTTCTATTTGAACTTGTAGACTTTTGTTTGACCAATACCATGACCGGCTTTCCATTTTAAAACATGATTTTTCATCCTTGGGTTCAAACAACCCTCTTCTTACTTGAAAGTCATCTTTACACGTTTTACTCCTAATTAGTCGGGTTTCTTTGTTTCCCTTAAATGTTTTGCTCGATAAACTGTAATATGTTCTCTTGTTCAACCTTAGGTTTCATTGGTGACTAAGGGTAATATCCGGAAGGATATTTTGCACGTTATTTTGCATAACTAGGTGAGTGTTCCTTGTTTGCTATATTTCCTTGACTTATTGGCTTGTTATTATTTATTGATAATGTGTTAAGTGCTTTCAATGATTGTTAAAACGAGTATTCTAGGCGAGTGTGTACTTTATCGCACTCGACCTAAATAAATGTGAAATTTTCAATGATTAATGATTAAATGCTAGTTGCGCAAGAATGTAAGCCGTTTGGCTGAATTGGGCCCTGCCCTTCGTTACCGATCGATTCGAGTCAGAAGCGGATTCGGTCGGGCGATATGGTGACCCTGGGTGAATTTGGTATACTCGAGTATTACCTTGTAGTCCGGCTACGTCCGGATGGGTGGAGTCCGGTCAACGTCCGGATGGGTGGACTCCGGTCAATGTCCGGAAAGGGATGAATGAACGAACGAAGGCACGAGGGTTTTATTTCTCAAAAAGGCAATTTCAAGTAATTGGAGGAATAAGGGGAAATGTCTGGGGAACGAACGAAAGAACGAATAGCTCCATGTGAGCCCGTATCCTTTTAATGAATGTTACTATTGCTTTGCATGGTAAATGTTTCTTGAATTATTGATACTCCATGTTTAATGTATTGAATTGATTGTTTGATTATCTGTTCGGAACCTCACTGAGCTTTTAGCTCACCCCTTTAGTTTTGTTTTCCTTAACAGGGGACGGCGAGCAGAATGAGAACATAGACTAGCCAGTCTAGTTCTTTTGTTTCTTTTGTTTTTCTTTGTAATGGTTCTCGCCTTAGTGCTTGGCACGGGCTGGACGTATGAAGGATTGAGAACCTTTGTATATTCGATCCTTATACTCTCTTTTGGGATGGTAATGTATATAAGTTCCGCTTTAAGTTTGGATCGCTGCCCTATTTATTCTTGTGATTTATTCCGATTTTAAATTGAGGGCTGTAGTGAACGACTGAGTCCCGGCGAGAGCTGGGCAGGCGACCCGCCGAACCCTGGGGTACGCCCTAGGGGGAGGTGGGGTCGTCACAGGTGGTATCAGAGCTTAGACTTTAGATCTCTGTAGTGTATCCTAGGCTTGAAGTTTAGGATGCCGGACTGTGGGATTCGATTTGACTTGAAAGTTAAGCGATTGAGGGTTAAAACCTATAGCTGCTTTGCGTGGTCTCTGCACGGAGTGACCCTGGAATAAGTGGTGAATAAGTATGAGGGACGAAGTGAAGCTATGAATTACGAATGTTATAGGCCTTAAATCTTTCTCATGGTAACTGAGGACCATAGATAGGTATGTCAGTTAGGAATTTCGATTGTAGATAGTTTACTCTTGAGACTGCAGCTCGAGATGTGAATTATCTTATTTCGGATTCTCGTGCCTGAGTACTCTAGAGTTACGGCGCTGCTAAGTACTTGAGACTTGCATTTTGGGAACATGAACAGGCTTTGTCTGACTAGAATGAGCACAAGAGGTCAGGGACATCTAGTTTGGATAGTAAGTGACGTGAGAGACCGAACGGGCTGATACTGGGACGACTTCACTTTTTCCTTTTGATTTACCTGTATATTGTTAGTACATGACGTCAGTATACCTGTGTGTACATGATTATCTGTCCAACTTGATATGTATTTGTGTATTTGCTTATCCGTCTTCTTGATATGGCGTGTTATGTGCGTATATATTTATTTGTGTTTTTGGAATGCTAGAATTTGTTACTGTAGTTAATTTACTGTGTTTATTTACTAAATTACCTTTTTGGGGAAAAAGAAAATAAAAAGAGAGAGGGAAAACATATACATGGACGGAAGACGTAGTCATGGACGTGAAGCTAGTCGTGGCCGTGGAGCTAGGCAAGCTCAGGAACCGAGAGAAGAAAGAGAAACAGTGGCCGAGCAAGAACAGGGACCGAGGGTTGAGGCTGGAGATCAAATGGCGACGGCAATGCAACAAATGACAAATATCCTAGCACGACTGGTAGATCAACAAGGTCAAATGCCAGTGAATCAACCCCGGAATCCTGAGATCGGAGAGGATAAGGCTCTTGAGAGGTTCCAAAAGTTTCTACCTCCGAAATTTCAAGGAGGGCCTGATCCAGATATAGCTGAGCAGTGGTTGGAGGCAATGATTAATATCTTCGCGGCTTTGAATTACACGGAGCAAAGACAAGTAAATTTTGCTGTATTTCAATTTGAAGGACCAGCCCGCGCGTGGTAGAATGTAATTAAAGCCAAGTGGGAAAGAGAACAGACGGTATGGACATGGGCGAACTTTGTAAGGGAATTTAACGAAAAGTATCTCCCACCTTTAGTCCAAGAAAGGAGAGAGGACGAATTTATTGGGTTGCGTCAGGGAACCCTAAGTGTGGCCGAATATGAGACCAAATTTACTAGACTGTCTAAATTCGCTTCCGAATTGGTGGTTACGGAGCGACGGAGAATAAGACGATTTATACAAGGACTAAATTTGGAAATCCAGGAGGCATTAGCGGCAGTTCAAGTTAATACGTTTACAGAGGCTCTTGAGAAGGCCCAAAGAATTGAGGATGTGAAAGCCCAAGTAAAAGCCTGTCAAACGCGGAAAAGAGATACATCCAACAGCACACCTGAGGAATCCAAGGAAAAGACAATGCTCTCCAAAGTGCAAAAAGTGAACCACTCACCTCGCCCACCTTGGACATTAAGAGCATTAGATGAAAGGTCTATGAAAGGAAGTCAGATCGGATCAAAGGACATTTCTCGAGAAGATCCAACAGTAGCTCCTCGATTGGCCTGTGAATACTGTGGAAAGGCAAATCACACTGAGAATGATTGCTGGCGGAAAAGGGGAAAATGTTTGATTTGTGGGAGTAGCAATCATCAACTTAGCAATTGCCCGAAGAAACAACCACGAGAGGGTAGTACTCAACAAGTGGAAGGAACCAAACTGAAACAAACTCATGAAAGAGGAAATCGAACAAAAGTATCGACACAAGTTTATGCCGTAGATCAGCACCAAGTTTTGGGGTCCTCCGAGGCGACGGAAGGTATGAATTTCGAGGTCGAAATTCTCTTAAGGGGGAGAGAGTGTGAGGACTCGCAAATTTCTTTTTTTTTTCTCAAAAATGCCTTTTTATTTAGAAATTATTCATTTATTATAGCCCTACTACCCAATCATTCCACAATAAGTGCAAATAAATCTAGAAAGTAGGGTTTCACTTTTGGTTTCAAGATTAGAGCAAAATTAGGGTTTTCGCGATTTTTCGCTGGATGAATTTTCGGTACAGAGTAAGGATTAAATTTGGTGATTAAAAGTGACTTTTAAGTGAGAAATAATATGTGATTAGGAGCAATGATAAAAGTTAGTGAATGGAAAGAAAAAAAACCCTAGTACGTGCGATTTAAGGAAAAACGGCGCAAACCGACGTATACCGTGCACTACCGATGGAACACACCACTTGATCACCATTTTCTTACCATACAAGCTCATTAATATTTGAGCAAAATATCTCCTAAATTCCAGCTAAGCTTGACCGAAATTAGAGGCTGAAAATACAAGAAAAGAAAAGGAAATTTTACTTGGTAAGGGTTGTGACAAGTGTCACACCATTAGAGGCCATTGACCAAGACATTGTCCAACCTTCTTATCCCCAAAGTTGCACCATTCTTCCTCATTATTTCTGCTGAAGAGCCGAGAGAGAGAGAGAGCAAAAACAAGAGAAAAGCTTCTCCATTTCTTCTTGAATCAAGTCACAAAGTGAGGAAACAAAGAAACTAAACCGATTAAAGGCACCCTTGAGTGTTTATTGAGTGAGCTATTGATGAAATTTTGAAGGGGAAGGCTAGGGTTGCTCTTGGTAGACACTAAGCAAGGTAAGGATGATGATTTCCCCAATTTTTTACTCTTAATCTTGTTTAAATTAGCTTAGCATCTCAAGTTTGTGATGAATTACGGTTGTTATCATGTTTTGGGTAATTTTTCCTTTTGTTACATGAGTTAGGGTTTAATAAATTTCTGCCTAAACTTGATGTATGATGAATATATGTTGTATCCAAGGTTATATAGGGGGTTTTGGTAGCTAGTGGAGTAAGAAATTAAGAAAGTTATCATTGAAACCAAAAGATTTCAGATTTCTGGAAAATTGTCACTAGGTTCTGCCCGTTTTTATTTCCCTATGTTAGAGGCTGAATTGGGCTTGGAATAAAACATGAAAGTTGTAGATAATGGTATTTTATAGGTGCCTACAAAATTTCAGCTCAATCGGAGCAACGTAGCCCGTGAAAACACCAAAATACTCTCACTATTTTAGGAAATTTCCAGTGTTCCGTTTTCGTCAGTTCATCCAGTTTATAATGTTTGTTCACTAGGATCCATGCTGATTTAGCTTTTTCCCAAAACATGAAAGTTTTTGTACTCTGTTTAAGATTTCCAACGCCTACAAGAACACCCTAAATGGACAGTGGTAGCCGGAGATATGATTATTCTAGTACAGTGCGGTTAATTAGCCGTCAAGTTGGAAGTTGGTTCTGTAAATTGGGGAATTTGACTAGGTTGCATTGGAAACTGGACTAAGTGATCTTCATGAACATTGTAGCCCTGTGTCTTAGCTTCGAAACGGTATAAGTTGTACCTCAATCGGATAAGCGTAGCCTCGGATGTGTTATTTCCGCAACCACACGTCAAATCTGTCTTTTGCTAGGTTACATTTCTGCACTTGTTATCACTTTGATTTCTGTTCTTATGTTGTTATGAGCCTATGGAACGGCTATTTACTTGAATCTATGATATGTATGACTTTGGGATTGGCTGAGGAAAAATAATGAAGCCAAAATGGCTGGAAAATTAGGTAAACACAAAGGGCGTGCTGCCCAAATTTTCGCTTGAGGGCTAGGTTTCTATTTGAACTTGTATACTTTTGTTTGACCAATACCATGACCGGCTTTCCATTTTAAAACATGATTTTTCATCCTTGGGTTCAAACAACCCTCTTCTTACTTGAAAGTCATCTTTACACGTTTTACTCCTAATTAGTCAGGTTTCTTTGTTTCCCTTAAATGTTTTGCTCGATAAACTGTAATATGTTCTCTTGTTCAACCTTAGGTTTCATTGGTGACTAAGGGTAATATTCGGAAGGATATTTTGCACGTTATTTTGCATAACTAGGTGAGTGGTCCTTGTTTGGTATATTTCCTTGACTTATTGGCTTGTTATTATTGATTGATAATGTGTTAAGTGCTTTCAATGATTGTTAAAATGAGTATTCTAGGCGAGTGTGTACTTTATCGCACTCGACCTAAATAAATGTGAAATTTTCAATGATTAATGATTAAATGCTAGTTGCGCAAGAATGTAAGCCGTTTGGCTGAATTGGGCCCTGCCCTTCGTTACCGATCGACTCGAGCCAGAAGCGGATTCGGTCGGGCGATATGGTGACCCTGGGTGAATTTGGTATACTCGAGTATTACTTTATAGTCCGGCAACGTCCGGATGGGTGGAGTCCGGTCAACGTCCGGATGGGTGGAGTCCGGTCAATGTCCGGAAAGGGATGAAAGAACGAACGAAGGCACGAGGGTTTTATTTCTCAAAAAGGCAATTTCAAGTAATTGGAGGAATAAGGGGAAATGTCAGGGGAACGAACGAAAGAACGAATAGCTCCATGTGAGCCCGTATCCTTTTAATGAATGTTACTATTGCTTTCCATAGTAAATGTTTCTTGAATTATTGATACTCCATGTTTAATGTATTGAATTGATTGTTTGATTATCTGTTCGGAACCTCACTGAGCTTTTAGCTCACCCCTTTAGTTTTGTTTTCCTTAACAGGGGACGGCGAGCAGAATGAGAGCATAGACTAGCCAGTCGAGTTCTTTTGTTTCTTTTGTTTTTCTTTGTAATGGTTCTCGCCTTAGTGCTTGGCACGGGCTGGACGTATGAAGGATTGAGAACCTTTGTATATTCGATCCTTATACTCTCTTTTGGGATGGCAATGCATATAAGTTCCGCTTTAAGTTTGGATCGTTGCCCTATTTATTCTTGTGATTTATTCCGATTTTAAATTGAGGGCTGTAGTGAACGACAGAGTCCCGGCGAGAGCTGGGCAGGCGACCCGCCGAACCCTGGGGTACGCCCTAGGGGGAGGTGGGGTCGTCACAAAACTGGGTTGAGTGACCTTCTGTGATGTTGTAGCCCTGTCTTTTAGCTTCAAAATGGTGGGTCTTGCACCCTCATCCGATAATCGTAGTGAAATTGGTGCCATTACCGCAAAACGAGGACAAAAACTGTTTTTTTAGGGCCAAAGCTAATTGCATTTCCGAATTTTCTGGTTTCCTTTAATGTTTGTGTATGCTTAGGGAACCCTGTTTTGGTAGTATATAGAATTGGTTTATGACTTGTAATCGAGTCTTATTGTGTTCATTTGAATAGTTTAGGGCTTGACTTTCATATCCGGTTATTTCCTAGCTAAATTTTGTACTTGAATGCCATTAAGCCTAGTGAACGGCTTTTGGGAATGAGATTATTTTTGTACAAGATGTTGGGACTGATTTGAGGAAATAATGAAGCCATGATGGCTGGAAAATAGGTAAACACAAGGGATATGCTGCCGAAATTTTACTTGAAGGCTAGTTGGATTTACTTGTGTTTTGAACGAAGGGCTTTTGGGTTGTTTGAGTCTAGGTCTTCATGTTACCTTTTCGTTACCAAAAATCATGTTTTGCACCTTGCTTTAGTAATTATTTGGCGAGGCATACGACTGGTAGTCGAGCCTCACATGTGCATTCTGTATACTCAATTTTGAAAGTGGAACCTTCAATTGTTTTCCTTGGATTATTTTAGGGTTTATTGGTGATTAAATCTCTCTTTTGGGAGGTATCTGCACTGACCCTGGTGAGTGTACTACTCACTTGTGTGTTACTATATGGCTATGAATGTAAATTGCATGAAGTGAATTGATGGTGACTTGATTGAAGTGAAAGTGTACTTTATCACTCTCACTTATATGCCTTATATCATTGTTGTCATGTTATTGGAATGTTACATGAAATGTTACATGAAATGAAAGTATTTGACTTGGTGTCGATCGGATGAGTATCCAACGACTACAAATGTTATCATTGAGCTCAACCCCATTGGTAGTTGATTGAATCGAGCCGGCAAGGGCTTGGTCGTGACAATTAATGAGTCTTGGGTAAAGTTATAAGGAATCTTGTAGTATGAGAGACTCTCGATTCCGGTATACTCGAGTAATACCACAATGCAAGTGTTTGGAGTGCGGGCCCGGTAGGGGGATGTTAGGTGGAAGGAATGGGAGAGAAGTGGAGTCTACGGTTGGTTACTTTTGAACATTGACGGAGAGTCAATGATGTCCGATCAAGAAATGCAAACGAGGAAAGGGCTCTTGAGAGCCATCTGTATCCTTTTATCACCATATTTGAAGTGTGCCTTTGCTTATTTTTACTAAATTGAATGAAAGCTTGATGCTTATATGCACTTGGGTGCGTAAGTGATAGTATCTCACTAGGCAATTAGCTCACACCGTTCTTTTGTTTTCCTTACAGGAATATGACTCTTTTTGGAATGAATCTTGATAGATGGTTGCCGAATGAACTAGATGTATATTTCTTTTGTATTGTATATGAAGTGAAACCCTAAATGTATATTTAGGGCCGTTTCCACTTTCAATTTGGCAAACCGTGTATATGTTCACTTTTGACAACTTTTGTATGTAACTCTGGATTGTATTTGCTAAAGTTCAAGATGTGAATGTTTGCGTGCTATTTGGTTGGATTCTGACGGGTCGGTTACTATTCATGACCGACTCCGGATTTATTTTTTTTTTATTTTGGGTTATTTTGCCATTTTGACTCGTTTACGCGCGTTATAAGTTCCGGAACGCAATAGATCGCTCTAAACTGCTCCGTTAGTCCTGGCGAGAGCTGGGCAGGCAGTCCGCTAACCCCTCTGGTTCGCCTTAGGGGAAGGTGGGGCTGTTACAGGTGGTATCAGAGCCTGCTTCGCGTGGTCTCTGCGCGGAGTGAGCTTGGGCTGAGTGGTGAATGGGTATGAAGGATTAAGTGCTCGTTCGAGCATAAGTTTTGAACCCTGAAGTGTTATAGGTCTTCAATCTTTCTCATGGTATCTAAGGACCATAGATAGGTATGTTGGGTAGGAATTTTGATTTGTAGATGGTTTACTCTTGGGACTGGCCAGCTCGAGATGTGAACTATCTTATTTCGGATTCTCGTGCCCGAGTACTCCAGAATTGAGGCGATGCAAGCTACTAGGTACTTGAGACGTATATTTTGGAAACATGAACAGGCTTTGTCTGACTAGAATGAGTACAAGAGGTCAATGGACATCTAGTTTGGATAGTAAGTGACGTGAGAGACCAGACGGGCTGATACTAGGACGACTTCACCTTTTCCTTTTGGTTCGTCCGTATATTACTACCACCTGACGTTAGTATATGTGCTTGTATATGTGCTTGTATACATGGTTATCTGTCCAACTTGATATGTATTTGTGTACTTGCTTATCCGTCTTTTAATATGACGTGTTATGTGCGATATGTTATTTGTGTAATTGGTATGATAGATTTTGTTATTTTAGTCAATTTATTGCATTCATTCATTAAAGTACCCTTTTTGGAAAGAAAAGAGAGAGGGAAAAAAAAAAAGACTTAGTCGCGGACATGGTCATAGCAGTGAAACAAAACGAGACCGAGAGTCAAGAGAAGAAAGGGAGGAAACAACAGCTGAACCAAACATGGACCAAGAGTGCCACTGGTATTCAAGACTTTATTATGACCCATTGTTTTGCCGACAGGCTACCATCTGAGGTCCAGCAATTCTGTGAAATGGCACGTTGGGTTGAGATGTATAAGGAAATCACGGTTCTTCGAGACGAAATAGAAGTCCAAAAGAAACTAGTCGCATACTGGGAAGGGCGATGGAAGCACGAGTATTCAGAGAAAATTGAGCTTTTGCACAAGAACCTAGATCTAAAAAGGAAATACGAAGGGATTTCCGAGGAGGCCCTTGAAAAGGCTCAACGAATCGAGAATGCAAACGCGCAAGTGAAAGTTTCCCAAATACGGAAAAGGGGTGCAGTGAGTAGCGTGAGTGAGGAACCTAGCGAAGCAATGGCACCTTCTAAAGTACAGAAAGTGAACCAGTTATTCTGGCCGCCATGGACATTGGGGGCGGTAGATAAAAGATTTATCAAAGGAAGCCAAACCCGACATGGGGAGACTTCTCCGGAAAGCAAAAAGATGGCTTCCCACTTGACTTGTGACTATTGCGGAAAGGCCAATCACACTGAGAACGATTGTTAGAGAAAGGGGAGAAGATGTCTATGCTGTGGGAGCACCGAGCATCGAATTTCTCATTGCCCGATTAAAGCGCGTAAAAAGAAAGGAACCCAACAACCAACCAAGACCGACCCTGGACCGTCAAGTGGAGAAGGGACTGGAATGAAGAATCTCGTTTCTTCTGACTCTGAAGACGGAGAAGGTACAGGCCATTGGTTACTTTAAATTTTGAAGGAAAAATTTCGAGGGCGAAATTTCTTTAAGGGGGAGAGAGTGTGAGAACCCGTAATTTTTCCATTTTATAGGTTTTATTATATTTCTAGGTTTTCTTATCTTCAATGGTTTGTTTTCTGCACTTTCTGTATCCGGAAAATTTTCTAGATAATTTTTATGAGTAAATATAGTTTTTAGATGATTTTTTCTAATATCGAATAGATTTTGAGAAATTAAGAGCGTATACCGGACGTGGGACCCACTAGTGCGAAAAGTTCAGAAAAATTCGGTCAACTAGATTAAGTTTTGAATACTGGAATTAATTTATCGGGTGTTAAGAGATAAGTAGAGGGTGTTAAGTGGATTGATATATGAGAGACAAGGTTGGTGAGTATTTATTAAAAGGTGACAAGTGTCACCCTCCCATTTATTCTTGGATTTTGACTAACTTTCCTACTTTACCATTTAATCAAAATTTGACCAAAAATTCATCACATTTAGCTCCCCTTTGGCCGAACCTCTTGCTCAAGAGAAGAACAAAATCCTCCAACTTCCTACCTCATAATCTTGCTCCAATCTTCAAATTAAACCGATAAAACTTCGAATCACTCCATAAAACCTCTTCTCTTGGTAGGATTAAGGTTCTTGGTGAAGTGATTTGGAAGATTTAAGTGCAAGGTTGCTCCATCTCTTTGGTTACTAAGGTGAGTTGTGAAGAACCACCCTCCTCCCTTAATTGATGCTTAAATCATGCTTAGTGGTTGTATGAGATGCAATTTTATGGATTAAATCTTGAGTTTTGGTTGAATGATGAAGTTTTATTATTTTTGGGGATTTTTCTGTTTTAATATAAGCATGATTGTGTGGCTATCTATGATGATTGGAAATGGTCTATATTGACTCTAGGAGGTGGAAAAAGTGATTAATTGCAACCAATTTCTGTTTTGGAAGAAAATTGAAAAACCTAGGGTTCTTAAGGGAGCATTCTGTCCAAATTTTTAGGTCCTAGATAGAGGCCGAATTGGCCTTAGCTCAAAACATGAAAGTTTTAGGGAATGACATTTTAGAGGTGCCTATAAAATTTCAGGTCAATCCGAGTAGTTTAGAATGAGATAAGTCGAAATTACTATTGCTGTTCTGGTTTTACCCAAATGCAAGAATTGCGCCTGTAATTGGTTGTTTTGGCTGGAATTGCTTCCGAATTGGTTGTTGAGGTCTTCTGATGAAATGTATCCCTGTTTCTTAGCTTTCAACTGGTTTTGGAATTTATGGATTTGGACTTGGAGAGCCTGAGTTATGATGTTTCCGCTAGAATACGTTTTGGTGAATCCGTTTTACGTTTTTGATGTAGTATCTTACATTTTTGACCTATTTGCACTCAAAACTGGGCTGAGTGACCTTCTGTGATGTTGTAGCCCTGTTTTTTAGGTTCGAAATGGTGGGTCTTGCACCCTCATCCGATAATCGTAGTGAAATTGGTGCCATTACCGCAAAATGAGGACAAAAACTGTTTTTTTTAGGGCCAAAGCTAATTGCATTTCCGAATTTTCTGGTTTCCTTTAATGTTTGTGTATGCTTAGGGAACCCTGTTTTGGTAGTATACAGAATTGGTTTATGACTTGTAATCGAGTCTTATTGTGTTCATTTGAATAGTTTAGGGCTTGACTTTCATATCCGGTTATTTCCTAGCTAAATTTTGTACTTGAATGCCATTAAGCCTAGTGAACGGCTTTTGGGAATGGGATTATTTTTGTACAAGATGTTGGGACTGATTTGAGGAAATAATGAAGCCATGATGGCTGGAAAATAGGTAAACACAAGGGATATGCTGCCGAAATTTTACTTGAAGGCTAGTTGGATTTACTTGTGTTTTGAACGAAGGGCTTTTGGGTTGTTTGAGTCTAGGTCTTCATGTTACCTTTTCGTTACCAAAAATCATGTTTTGCACCTTGCTTTAGTAATTATTTGGCGAGGCATACGACTGGTAGTCGAGCCTCACATGTGCATTCTGTATACTCAATTTTGAAAGTGGAACCTTCAATTGTTTTCCTTGGATTATTTTAGGGTTTATTGGTGATTAAATCTCTCTTTTGGGAGGTATCTGCACTGACCCTGGTGAGTGTACTACTCACTTGTGTGTTACTATATGGCTATGAATGTAAATTGCATGAAGTGAATTGAATGTGACTTGATTGAAGTGAAACTGTACTTTATCACTCTCACTTATATGCCTTATATCATTGTTGTCATGTTATTGGAATGTTACATGAAATGTTACATGAAATGAAAGTACTTGACTTGGTGTCGATCGGATGAGTATCCAATGACTACAAATGTTATCATTGAGCTCAACCCCATTGGTAGTTGATTGAATCGAGCCGGCAAGGGCTTGGTCGTGACAATTAATGAGTCTTGGGTAAAGTTATAAGGAATCTTGTAGTATGAGAGACTCTCGATTCCGGTATACTCGAGTAATACCACAATGCAAGTGTTTGGAGTGCGGGCCCGGTAGGGGGATGTTAGGTGGAAGGAATGGGAGAGAAGTGGAGTCTACGGTTGGTTACTTTTGAACATTGACGGAGAGTCAATGACGTCCGATCAAGAAATGCAAACGAGGAAAGGGCTCTTGAGAGCCATCTGTATCCTTTTATCACCATATTTGAAGTGTGCCTTTGCTTATTTTTACTAAATTGAATGAAAGCTTGATGCTTATATGCACTTGGGTGCGTAAGTGATAGTATCTCACTAGGCAATTAGCTCACACCGTTCTTTTGTTTTCCTTACAGGAATATGACTCTTTTTGGAATGAATCTTGATAGATGGTTGCCGAATGAACTAGATGTATATTTCTTTTGTATTGTATATGAAGTGAAACCCTAAATGTATATTTAGGGCCGTTTCCACTTTCAATTTGGCAAACCGTGTATATGTTCACTTTTGACAACTTTTGTATGTAACTCTGGATTGTATTTGCTAAAGTTCAAGATGTGAATGTTTGCGTGCTATTTGGTTGGATTCTGACGGGTCGGTTACTATTCATGACCGACTCCGGATTTATTTTTTTTTATTTTGGGTTATTTTGCCATTTTGACTCGTTTACGCGCGTTATAAGTTCCGGAACGCAATAGATCGCTCTAAACTGCACCGTTAGTCCTGGCGAGAGCTGGGCAGGCAGTCCGCTAACCCCTCTGGTTCGCCTTAGGGAAAGGTGGGGCTGTTACATGAGGTGTCTTCATGAAAGTTGTAACTCTTTGTCTAAGCTTTGAGACACTACCTAGTACATTTTGATCTTATAACCACAGCTGCAGTTATGGGCAAAATCGTGTAACCCGTTTTGTACCATTTTCATTTCCGCGCACGCCCGATGCATTCCTTTACTGTTTTTCCGCTTTGATCGTTTTAGTCCTTATTTTCATTTGTGATCTAGGGCTTGGACTTGAGCAAGACAATAATAAATGATGGATGAGGTTCGTGAGTTGTTGTTGGTGAGTGATCTCTCAACTATTTTCAAAGTTACTTTTGAACTAATTCTTGCATTTATTACTCCATTGCATATCATTTGGGTTTGGGTGTGTGCCATGACATAATTTGGCTCCAATGAGTTCCTGAAAAGTCTTGTGCTTAGAACCAATGTCTCCACTACTGTTTACACATTCTTTGGAGCACGATGGCTCCTTACTTCTGTTTCACGGTTACCTGATCTAAACGAGCGTTGGATATTTAAGTACAAGAACTTCACTGGCTCACATGAGCAATAAATGAATATTTGATTACTGCATCATGACATCATATCAATGCTTTATTGTGAAATATACTTGGCTGTTGATTTTACTAGTCACTCATTGAGCTTCTAGCTCACCCCCTATTATCTTCTTCTCCCCACAGGGATCGAAGTAAAGGAAGAACTTGTATTTGGATCTTTGTGTGGCTGGATGGCATACATCTTGTATAGTTTAGATTTGGTTTTGGTTTATGTACTTTTGGGCCTGTATAAATATTTGGAATTGAATCGGATGTATATCTACATTCTACGCTTAGAACTAGTTTCCGCTTCGCTTATGATATGTAATTTTTGGAGAATTGGATGTATTATTTGAGTTGTACCTTGTAATTTACTTGAGGAATATAGTAAGTGAGTGAGTCCCGGCGAGAGTTGGGCAGGCGGTCCGCTAAACCCTTTGGTTCGCCTTAGGGGGTGGTGGGGCCGTCACAACTTTCATGTCAAAAAGTAGCGATAGCTATGAGTATATGATCTTTGAGCAGTGAAAGTTGAGTAACCGGATTCGTTCATTTGGTAGATGTTAGGATTTGGATCAAAAGGCTTGAATGGCTAAGGATTAAGCATTCCCCCTAAAAAATTGAAAGAAAACTCATGTGTGGGGAACATTTTAGGACAGAAAAAAAGGTTGTGCTAATAGCGAAAAATGAAAAAGTGTATGTGAATGTGAAAGGGTGTGAATAGTCCTGTTAGCCTGTTGATCCCTGAGTTTTGATGTTGAGATTTTGCTTAATAGTCAAATTATTTGCCGACAAATGCTGGTTGAATATTTTATATTCTTAAATTGGTTAGTCAAGAATTGGAAGGGTCGTTGGTTTTAAAAGTTAACTAGAGAGATATCTCTTGGAGATTAGCCATTAATACTCGACAAGCAATTTAATTGTATCTTGGTGAAGGGTAATTTAGGCAATAGCCATTGTTTGAATACGATTGCTTAATTTTTTGTTCTCATGCTTGAGGACAGGGTGCGTAACTGCTATTAAATTTATGAATATTTTCCCTTGATTTTGGCCAAATATTATATTATTGATAGGATTCTACTCATATTTGGTAATTGGTATTTATTGTAGGAATATGGCAAGAAAAGAGTAAAAGTAATTTAATGAAGATTCTCAGCCTATGCCCACATCTAAGTCCAGCCCGAGATCAGGATTCGTAAGTCCAGCCCCCAAGTCCGAAGAGATCAGGATTCGTGAGCGTGATAGTTTCCCAATTCGAGTCGAAGTCCTTAGAAGCTTGTTTCCTTATCCAAGATGATTGGTCTTCCACCTTTCCAATTTGCATTAGGAAACAACTTACTCTATCCTTTGTCATCTTTGGGAACTTCTTTATTTTTTTAGGAGAATTAGGAAAGTAAAAAAAAAAAAAAATGAGAACAAGGAAGTCTTTTGTTGGTTGGCTTTTAAGAATCCGTCTTTTGTTTTTTGTGGGGACAAGAATGATTAGTCACGAGGGACACAAGAAACAACGAGCTTGTCTTCGTTTCTTTTGTTTTCTTATCATCGAATATTTAAGCAACTTTTATCAATGAAATTGCTTGAATGATTCTCAATGATGAGTAGCTAATTTCTTTTTCTAGTCAAGGGATAATGAAGGATCTAATTCAACTACAACTATGACATCTAATAGTTTTTATTTGTTTCTTTTATTCATTAATATTCGTACGTTCTCTAATTTAATTTCTCATAGTTGTTTTGTTGTTTGAATATCAAGGGTTTAATATTTAATTCAACCTAGTAACCTGTTGCCAGTTAAGACAGTTAAATCCGTAATTGTTTAATTATTTTAAATTAGTGGTAACTAGTGTGATTAGTTTTATATTAGGGAAACATATGATTTAATTTAAATAAACCCTGGTAGTGTGTTTATCGATTAGAACAGGGGCTTTCTAGTTGCAATCAAGAAATTATATTCTCCGGGTGTACCTAGGGTTATGTATTGTGTAGGGAAATAGTTAACGGACATACCTTAACTATCGACAATGTAGGGAAAAGTTGATTATCATTGCTTGTTTGCCAATTATTACCTGTTTGTTAATGACTAGATGAAATAATTATTGTATCAATGAGCAGTTGTATGAACCACTTTCACAGTTTTCTCCTTGGCTAGAGCTTACGTGTTATTGACTTAATTTTAATTCTCTTCCATTTGATTGTTTTATTTACGTTGATTATTTATTTTAATTTTAATTTTTCAAAATCCTCAGTTAATTTCATACTTTAGATTGTAATATATGTATCTAGAATTAAGAAACTGAAAATTTGTGGGAATCGTGCAATTTTCATTCTATAATTATATGGTTGATAAGGTGTCAAATACTTAGCTTTCGAATTTATAAATTAATAAAATAGCATCTCTAGATTGGACAGTTGATGAACTATAAAATGTTTTAAATTAATATTTATCTTAAAACTTAGTGGATAATACTCAATAACTAGAGTATTGAATGTTGACCAAATTGGACATAGAAACTTGGATATTTTTGATAAATAAACCTACCTTCAAGAAAGTATAATATGAACAAAAGCTAATTAAATAAGATATTTAGATAATCAAGTCATTAAAAATTAAATAATTACACGAGTTATAGTTATTATTATTTTTAGATTAACAAAGTCCTCTAAAAATAAAGTTCAATGATGGTTGTCATGCTGGCCAAGAAAGACAAATTAAAGAAAGATTACAACAAAAAGGAAAATGGACAACAATAAAAAATCCTATAAAAATCCTGCCGATATTTATGTGGTATGGATCATTAATTTGCTGTTTTATTAATATCATTATGTTTGTATTCAATTAGCTTTAATTATATTATTTTTGTGATAATTGATATTTGGAGCATCTTCTTGCTCATTCAAAAAAAATTTTATTTTCACTTTTTTATATATCTCAAAATATTATTTAGCAAATGATACTTGTTAATTTTGTCCATCCAAAGGACCTCTTCGATATACACTTTGTTCTTTATCTTTATTGAATTTTTATGTTTGTTCTTGTTCTCATTGTAAACTTCGATAATTATCCTATAGAGCTTTGTGATCGTAGTTTAGGAACATTTTTTTTTCTAATATTTCCTTTAGAAAAAAGTCTCTTTTATCATATATGCTTTCATTTTTTTTCTTAGCAGGCTTCCTTTTTTTACATAATTATGTACATTTTAGTGTGTGAAGGAGGAAGAGGTTCAATTTGTTGCTCAATCAACTTATTTTGTTGAGTTGTAGAGACAACAAATAAGGAAAATAATTGTTAAATTAATTTCTAAGCTGAATTAAGTTATCCTAAGTTAATCATGATCTTTTAAATATTAATAATAAAAATCATATAGTAGAGTTTGACATGAAATGTTCAGTATCAAAGCATGAATTAAATGCTATCAAAATGTAAAATTACAGTTATATTTTTTTAAGATATTAGAGAACAATATTACTATAACTAGTCTATTGTAACTATGCTGCAATAAACTGAATATATATCATTATGAATACTGATATTCCAACTTGTCCAACATTATTAATTAAAAATTTTATATATTCCATGTGGTGAAAGCCAATATAGATGAACATAGTATAGCTAAAATCAATCTAATTTGTTAGTTGTCATGCTGGAAAAAAGTTAGTATCAAAGTGTAGAATGTACGGGAAAGTCAATGAATTAGTTGGTATCTTTCTAAATTTCGATCATTTGATGATATGGTATAGGCTTTCCCATGCAAGTTATGGTGGAAATTGCATAGAAGGGAAGCTGTTTGCTCTTCTTTTTTGTTTTGTAAGTGTATTCAGGATGCTTACCCTGCAAAGGTTTCTTTTTTGCGACCAACAGCTATGTGGCGACGGGTGGAGGGTATTTGGACTTGGTAGAAAATCACATTAGGTGGTGCTTGGGGAAAGGAGAAATAAACTTTTGGAGAGAACGATAGTGCTCGGATAGGCTTTTATTCATAGAATTAGGGGTTATTAACCAGCCTACGTTGCAGGTGTTACAATTTAGTTATAACGGAGTTTGGAATCAGCATTTGTTGCATCAAATTCTTCCAGAAAGGTGGGTGAACAGTATTTTGCTGATTAAGCTTTTCTCGGACCAGCATGATGTGATGGTTTGGTCATTGTCTTCTTCGAGTGAATTTCCTATTTCTTTGCTTGGGAAGGTTTAAGACAGCGGAGAAATAAATCTTTGGTTGATAGCTGTATATGGAGTTCAATTGTTTCGGTGCAGATATCATTCTTTATGCAGTGACTAGTACGTGGTTTCTTGCCTTTGGATACAACTTTGTATTGGCGGGGTATTCAATTACCTTCAAAATGCTTGTGTTGTGGTCATTCACGGGAAAGTTTTAATCATTTTTTTTGCACGGCCTGGTTGCACAGGAGGTTTGGGGGAGATATGAACGTATATTTGGGATTTTGGAGATTAATCATTTAAGCATTGGATCAGGTGGAAGGACTTGTGTTTGCTAGTGGAGAGAGGAGGAGTAGGTTTTAAGGATCTTGAAGATGTTTATTTTGATTTTTTGTTGAAGCTTTAGTGGAGGTTTTGTCAGGGAGATTCTTTGTGGGTGACATTTATGGCAGCAAAGTATTGTTCTCGATCTCATCCTTGCATGGTGGGAGTTGCTAGTACTGATTCACACATTTGGAGGAGGATGATGGCAGTCCGAGAGGCGGCTGAGCAGAATATTGTTTGGTTGGTGCAATCTGGTGATAGTAACTTCTGGTTTGATAATTGGTTGGGCTCTGGGCCGTTATGTCAAAGACTAGAGAATGTATCTGATCATCAAGTGAAGGATTTTATGTCTCAAGGCAGATGGAATAAAAAATTGTTGTTGCAATGGGTTCCGTCTCGAATAATTGATGAAATTTTGAAGAAGGAGCCGCCTTTGTTGCCTCAGTGTGACCACATGATCTGGAAGTTGAATCAATTAGGTGCTTTCTCTCTTGCTTCAGCTTTTCAAGTGATCAAGTACGCTTCTGAGTCCTCATTTATGTTCTCCAAAGTATGGATCTCTGTATTGCCTCTCAAGATTTCTTTTTTCATGGTGCGTCTTTTGAGGAATCGGCTTCTGGTTGTGTCATCTCTAGTTAAGTTTCATGTCCAGGGTCCATCAAAATGTTTTTGTTATTTGGACTCTCAATCTAAAACCCTGGACCATGTTTTTTCGGAAGGCGAATTTGCACAACAACTTTGGAGCTTCTTTGGTTCTGCGGTTGGAGTTTCATATTTGGGAGTGGGAGTTAGATCTAGACTAGCTGCGTGGTGGTTTCATTGTCGGGAAAATGGGTTTGTTCATGCAGTTTTGCCAATTTTATTCTGTTGGCAGATTTGGAAGGCAAGGAATAGGAAGGTCTTTGAGGAGAGGGAGCCTCAACTTCGAAGCGTTTGTGATTGGATTTTCCGGGAACTAAGAGATATGTTTAATCTAAAGTTTCCTAATAGGCTGGCTGAGATTAGTTCCTGGCCAAATTACTATATTGCTGTGAAATTGTAAAACTGTAGGTATTCGGTTCGACTCATTAATTGGGTAAAGCCTTTGAAGGGGGAGTTTAAATTAAATACAGATGGTTGTTCTTTGGGAAATCCGGGACGTAGTGGTGGCGGTGGGATTCTTCATGATGGTAATGGGGTCATGGTGTTTGCTTTTACGGTCCCTTTTAGGGAGATGTCAAGTGTACAAGCTAAAGCAAAGTTATTGCTTTTTGGTGTCCAGCAGTGCATACAGTGTGGGTTTGTTAGGCTTCACGTGGAGGTTGATTCACTCTTGGTGGTTCAGATATTACAAAACAAAGCTGCATGTCCTTGGAAGATATGGGCGGAGATGGAGAAGATTAAGGGATGCATGAGGTTTGTGGCAAGGGTTACTCATTGGTATGGCGGGGGGGAATCAAGTGGCTGATGCTTTATCCAAAGTGGGTGCAATTCTCATTGTTTTTATGTCTCGCATCCTGATTTGTCTGGTTTAGCAAGATCTGTTGTGCGGTTTGATTCTCTAGCTCTCCCTTCTATTCGAAGACGTCGTGTCCTTAGTTAGGACTCTGTCTCCTGTTTTCATTTCTTTCGTTTATTTTTGGAGGTTTTGGTTTATGTCTCCCTCTAGAGTACTTCCCTCGTATTTTAATAAAACTTGAGGGTCGCGTCCCTTCCCCGTAGACGGAGATTGCTAAAAAAAAAAAAAAATCATTCAAGCATTTCAACTATGCTTTGTTCTTGGTTTTTGTCTATTCCAGGGGGTACTTGTGCTCATATATGGTCCATTCTACCTTTACTTATAAACTGGTTTCTCTGGAAGGGCCGAACTGAAGTTAGATTTCAAGGTAGCACTTTTGATGTTCAATCAGCCAATTTTTGTGTGGAAGAATTTTTGGAACAAATAGGAGAGGCCAGAATTTTTCAAAAATTCATTTTTATGGTGATTTGGGATGCAAATAGGCAAGGTGGGCTGTTAAAATTGCGACGACCCCACTTCTCCTTAGCGCGCACTCTAGGGTTTTGGCGGACCGCCTGCCTAACTCTTGCTAGAACTCACTACAAGTCAAGTTTATAACTTAGAACTACTCGACCTGCAAAATACTAATATAAAGAACTGGTCACTTCTTTCGAAAAACTCATTCAATACCTACACCATAAAATTCCAAATTTACATCAAGCGTCGTAAAATACAACTACCAAAAGGTCAGTTAAATTATTTACATCCATAACTAATCCAAAATATAGTCAAAGCCAGCGTCTTCAAACAAATCTCTCCATTTCAAAATCCTGTTAAGGAAATCAAACTTAAAGGGATGAGCTAACGCTCAATGAGACAAAAAAAAAAAAAACAGGCAAGCAAACAAGTACAACTAGAATTAATAATATGCAAATCAAGAAGGGCAGCCATAATGTTTTACGTAAATTTACAAGAGAAAATAAAAGCACAATCACTAAAGGATACAGGAGCTCTCAGGAGCTAAATCCACAATTCATGCTACACCGATACTTTTGAACACGTTTTCCAAATGTTAACACTCCGTCAACCAAGCAAATAACAAGTCCGTAGAACCCTACTTTTCACCAATTTCTGTCCACTGTTACACCCCCTGCTGAGCCCGCATGTCAAATAAGATGTGGTATTATTCGAATATATCCAAGCAAGTCAAGTACACGAGCCCAAGATTCACCAAACTCCTCAACCGAGCCCTTGCTGGCTTGAGTTGAATGGCTAGCCATTGGGTTTTGGGGCCTCCAAGATCAAGTATAAGTTGATGAGATTGCTCTCAAATTGACACCAAATCAAGCATAAGCACACGTATAATTGTCAAGTACGAGCAAGTGAATTATCAAATCAAGCAGGAGAGGACGAGTGAGATAAAGTACACACTCGCTTCGACAAGTTTAATTCACACAATCAACAAGTATCATCAAGAAGCATTCCAAGTAGAGTATAATAAGACATGCACTTGACACTCACGAAAGCCAAAAGCAAATGAGCAAGCGGGTCCTTTATTGTTCCATGCCGGGATTCTTTTCGAAACTCCCTTGGACACCTAAAGCAATATCGACCAACCATCACTAAATGCAAACCATCTTTAGCCAAATCCTTCCCCCCGCCCCCCTTAAACCATCTTTAGCCATCTTTAGCCAAATCCCTCTCTGACAGCCCCACCTTCCCCTAAGGCGAAACAAAGGGGTTAGCGGACTGCCTGGCCAGCTCTCGCCAGGACTAACGATTCAGTTTAGAGCGATCTAATACGTTCCGGAACATACAAACGTGCTTAGACAAGCCAAAATTGCAAAATAAAAAAAAAATGAAATCGGAGCCGGTCATGAATAGTAACCGACACGTCAAAATCCAACCAAACATCAAGCAAACATTCACATCTTGAAATTTAGCATTTACAATCCAAAGTGGCATACAAAAGTATTCAAAAGTTGATACATGTATGGTTTGCCAAATCAAAAGAGAAACGGACCCAAAAGTACATTTAGGGTTTCAATCAATGAGCTATACAAAAGATATGTCCATCTAGTTCAATTCGGCAACCAACTATCAAATCCAGTCCAAAAGTATTTATTTTCCTGTAACGAAAACAAAAGGAATAGAGTGAGCTTACGCCCAGTGAGATAATACCACTCAAGCAACCAAGTTCATATAAGTATCGAGCTTTTCATTCCAATACATCAAAAGTAAGCAAAGGCACACATCAATAATGGTGATAAAAGGATACGGGCGGCTCTCAAGAGCCCTTTTCCTCGTTTGCATTCTTGATCGGACCTCATTGACCCTCCGTCAATGTTTAAGAGTAATCAATCGTAGGCTCCACTTTACTTCCATTCCTTCCACCCAACATACCCCTACCGGGCCCGAACTCCAAACAGTAGAAATTTGGTAATACTCAAGTATACCGGAATCAAGAGTCTCACTACTACAAGATTCCATATAACAGTCCCCATGGCTCATCAATTTTCACGACCAAGCCCTCGCCGGCTCGATCCAATCGACTACCAATGGGGTTGAGCTCAGTCGTATCAGTAATGGTCGTTGGATACTCATCCAAGCGACACCAAGTTCATGAACCAATTCAGTATTTCATGTATCATTCAATCAATACAGTGAAACAGTAGACAGTCATATGAGATACCACATGGGTGAGGGCGATCAAGTACACCCTCACTCAATCAATTTCAACGGAGCAAATAAGCCTTCAAGGCATCAAGTTCACATATACCAAAGCCACATTGTAAACAACAAGTGAGTAGTACACTCACCAAGCAAGCAAATGAGATTTCATCAACTTCCGCTCAATGAGTGTCTTGGACCACCGTCACGTCCTAAAACATTCAAATAAGCATAATAAGACTCGATTACCAGTCATAAACCAATTCCAAATACCACCAAATAGGGTTCCATAAGAATGTATAAGCACTAGAGTAAACCAGAAAAATCCGGAAATGGAATTAACTCTAACCCAAAAAAAACAGTTTTTGACATCATTTTACGGTTTTGGCACCATTGGCACTACGATTATCGGATGGAGGTGAAAGATACACCGTTTCAAAGCTAAGAGATAGGGCTACAATGTTGAAGAAGACTACTCTGCCCAGTTTCGAGTGTAACCAGGTCAAAAATGCAAGATACTAAACCAGAACCGTAAAAATAGGTTCACAAACCGCATTCTGGTTCAAAAATCATAAGTCAGGCTACCTAAGTCCAAATCAAGTAATTCCAAAGCCATCCAAAAGCTAAGATACACAGATACAATTCATCAGAAGACCTCAACAATCAATTCCGAATTATTCCCAACCAAAATAACCAATTACAGACGCAATTATCAAATTCGGGTAGAAACAGGGCAGCAGGGGTAATTCAGTCTTTTCTCAAGGTACGTTGCTCCGATGGACCTGAAATTTTTCAGGCATCTCTAAAATATCATTCCCTACAACTTTCATGTTTTAACCCAAGGCTAATTCGGCCTCTAACGATGATGAACAGTGCCAGGCAGAATGTAGGACATGAAACCCTAGCTTTCCAATTTTCCTTCCAAAACAGAAATTTCCTGCAATTAACCACTTTTTCCACCTTCTAGCTTCCTTAAATATCATTTCCAATCATCATACATGACCACATAATAATAATCATAGGAAAACAGAAAAATCACCAATAATTATAAAACTTCACCAATTCAACCAAAATCAAGATATAATCCATAAAATTACATCTTAAACTACCACCAACCATGAATTAAACATCATTAGATGGAGGAGAGGGGTTCCTTCACTACTCACCTTAGCAACACAAGAGAGGGAGCAACTAATCACCTTAGCCTTCCAAACAACTCCACTAAACACCTCACAATCACTCACTTAAGGTTTTCTATGGAACAAAAGCAAGATTAAGTGGTTGATTTGGTAGATTTGAGCAAGATTGAAGCAAAAACTTGAAGAGTTCTCTTTCTTTCTTTCTTGGAGAGGGCCGGCTATGAGCTTGCAAATTTGGAGTGAATTTTGGTCAATTTTTGAGTTATTTTAGTAAAAGGGTAAAAGTATGAATAGTAGTCAAAAGTAACCACTAACCATATGGTGACACTTGTCACTATAATTAATGCATCTCTATCACTTTGTTTCCTCTCACACCAATCCACTTGGGTAACCTCTAAGTATCTCTTAACACCCGATAATTTAAACCCAATATCCGAAACTTAACCTAGTTGGCCGAATTTTTCCGAACTTTCCGCACTAGCGGGTCCCACGTCCGGTATACGCTCTTAATTTCTGAAAACCTAACTGATACTAGAAAAATCATCTAAAAACTATACTTACTCATAAAAATTATCGAAAAAATTTTTCTAATAAAGAAAATGCAGAAAACATGCCATTAAAGAGAATAAAACCTCGAAAATGAGAAAATTACGGGTTCTCACACTCTCCCCCCCCCCTTACAATTTTCAAGAATTTAATCATTCAAAAATTAAAATAAGCAAGTAAGAGAAATTCTTTTATCAATTAACAAGTAAATCACTAAATGAATGCAAACTTTATAAAAATATAATTTAAATAAAAATGCAAATAGTTGGGAGGTAAGAAAAATAATTTTCTGGGTCATCACATTCTCTCCCCCTTAAAAGAATTTCGTTCTCGAAATTCATACCTTAGCTCGAAAACTCCAGATATCTCTTCTACATCCCGCTCTTAAGAATTGTAAAACCTATTCCACACTAGATATCACGTAAGTCGTGTATCCTTAATCTTTTTACGCTTTTCGTAAATTCAATTACCTCATTAATAAGCCAATCATAAGTAATAAAAATCACTTCAAGAAATTTGCCAATCTACGTATTCCAATTCAAGAACAAATCATGTAATCCTTACCTCAATATCCCAATGGTCCCTAAGTACTCTCAATGAACTTTAATGTCTCGTATCAAATTCTATAAGATCTTAACAATGCAGTAATTTTGTCCTGCTAGACCTTAACCCTATTAATCTTTCAAAACGGTTGGAAAGAAATCTCAAGTAATCAATAACTTTAAAAAAAAAATCACATCCAGTTCCATACAAATGTATACAAATATCAAAACATTAAAGGATAAATCTTAAATTCAATAATATCTTGTCATAGTACCCTAGCCACTTACTCCGATAAATTTAAATCTTACATCGGATATAATAAGGCTCTTGGGTTCATTCCTCTCCACAAAGAGAAAATATAGATTTATAACAAAAATCAAAATGTTTGAAGTTTTTTTTAAGAGAAGGATATGAAATTTTCAGTATAACGCTCGTAAGAATAAATTCTTAAATTCTTGGTTGTTTGCAAAGAGACTCTCTTAGTTAACTCTAAAGTGGAAAGGTAAGATGGGGAGGACATAAAATACTTGGTTAAAACCTTTCATTTATAAAAGATACGATCTTAATAACTCAAATTTCATGAAAATATCGTACAAGAGAATTATCCAAATAACTGAAACAAGAAAAACAAGATAATAAATTCTAAATTACTTTTACAAGTACATTTATAGCAAATTTAAATATCAGTATCTAAAAGGCGTAGAAAGACAGAAATATATGATCGAATTGAAAATTTTTGAATTCATCATCATTTTTTTTATCAAACTTCACATGTAGCAGATAAAACTAGAATAGGAGGTTTTAAACATGAAGTACTAAGTTTTTTTTTTTTAAAGTCAGGTATAACAGGTTCCATTGTCAAAAGATAGATTAAATTTCTTCCCATAAACTATCTAGCTTATATCTAAGACTCGAAGAACCAATTTACATTCTCTTTACTCATAGATCATTGAACCTTAACTATGAATCATAGGACAAAAGTCTTTCACCAACACATAAGTGAAAGTTTACAACTTTTCAACCCGAATCATCTTCATACACATACCATTATGTTCAAGCGTAAATAGAGTACTAAGTCATCATTGCTAACATTCATTCGTCCCATGGACTAAAGTGAATCATCAAGTTATTTCGGACCCCAAACAATGACTAACTCACATCATGATCAGACACCAATGTATTCAACATATATCTTTAAACTGTACTCCTATACTATCTATATCCTTAACGCCATTCTCCGGTTTCCATTTTTCACACAAGTCTAAGGCAAATAGGTATAAAAGGGCAAGGATCACGTAATCATAGATGCAATACTAGTCAATCATAATCCAAAGTACAATTCTCAGATTTCACAAGATTGATGCATATGATCACAACACGTACAAGTAAACATATAACAAGCCCAAATATATCAGAAATTAAGCAAGTCTGCAGTGCTAGCACAATACATATTCAAGACAAGCATCAAATTTCAAATCGAACCCCCATCGATAGAAACCCTAATAAGGGATTTACTCACCTAGGCCACGACAATCTTCATAATTCCAATCTCTTCAATTTGTTCAGCCTTAGATCTAGCACTCGGATCTTTCATGCCCTAACTTTCGCCATTACACTTTATCAAACTTTAGCCTCTCCATTTTATCTCTTAGCTGTCTTTCCCTTTAGTCAATGCAGTTATGGAACTCCCAGAACTATCCACGAAATCATTAGTATACTCTTGCTCCTCGATCACACTCACTTCAAACTATCGGATGCGATCACTCTACATCTTTAAAACTCCCTCAGTTCTTACACCTGAAGATAAGCTCTCTCCTTGAAAACCAAGAATTTCATATTCAAATCTCGGATAAGTTTTTTTGAAAACGTAAAAAGAGCAATCAAAGTAACAAAATCTCATCAAGTCCAGGATTTACATTACTAGATCCCAAGTTCGCAATTCTTCCAAAAACTCAAGGATTTCTTGTTCAAAACATAGGCAAATTCAGGTACGAGAATATATCAGTGTACAATCAAGAATTGGAAGACTTGGTTAGAAAACTTCAACCTCTTTCTCGGGTCCAACATATATAAAAATTCAACAAAACTCATCAATTGCTCACCAATTTCTAGTTTTAAAAAAGTGGAATTCACATATTTGTCAAGATTGGTATGTTATAAAGTACTTGGAGCACATAGGTATTATTTCCAACCATCGTTTGAAAATAAAACTAGTACATCTTAGTTTTTTTTTTAGATTCCAAAGCGGAAATTTTTTGGTAGGTAAATAGGTGAAAAATGCATTTTATTCTTTTGAAAACTTTTTTGTTTTGGTTCAAAACCATCATATGTGGAATTAACTAGCAAATCTCAATTTCTTATCTCCTATAGCTAATACCAATATTTGCACCAATTCCTTCCATTCCTACAAGTACAAAGATAATTCGAATCTCATTCAATTTTTCACTACTAATCTCTCACATAATGTTTCCTTTCGATATAATATCACATAATTCCTCAGTTTTGTTTCCACCAATCCCATATAAGAAACTCTCAAGTAACAATTCTCTTTAACCACTAGGATACAGTAGGTTCTCCAGTTCATGTAATATTCAAGTTAATTCCACAGTCCGATATCCTAAACTTCAAGCCTAGGATACACTACAAAGATCTGAATCCTATAACTCTGATACCACCTGTGATGACCCCACTTCTCCTTAGGGAGCACCTTAGGGTTTCGCCGGGCCGCCTGCCTACATCTCGATAGGACTCATTACAAGCCAAGTTTATAATTTAGAACTACTCAACCCACAAAATACTAATATAAAGAAGAAGTCATTTCCTTCGAAAAAGTCATTCAATACCTACACCATAAAATTCCAATTTACATCAAGCGTCCCAAAATACAACTACCAAAAGGTCAGTTAAATCATTTAAATCTATAACTAGTCCAAAATATAGTCACAAAATACTAATATAAAGAAGAAGTCATTTCCTTCGAAAAAATCATTCAATATCTACACCATAAAATTCCAAATTTACATCAAGCGTCCCAAAATACAACTACAAAAAGGTCAATTAAATCATTTATATCTATAACTAGTCCAAAATATAGTCAAAGCCAACGTCTTCAAACAAATCTCTCCACTTCAAAATGCTGTTAAGGAAATCAAACTTAAAGGGGTGAGCTAACGCTCAGTGAGGCGAAGAAAAAAAAAAGGTAAGCAAACAAGTACAACTAGCATTAATAATATGGAAATCAAGAAGGACAGCCATAATGTTTTATGTAAATTCACAAGAGAAAATAAAAGCACAATCACTAAAGGACACAGGAGCTCTTAGGAGCTGAATCCACAATTCATGCTACACCGATACTTTTGAACACGTTTTCCAAATGTTGACACTCCATCAACCAAGCAAGTAACAAGTCCGTAGAACCCCACTTTTCACTAATTTCTGTCCACCGTTACACTCCTGCCGAGCCCGCACATCAAACAAGATGTGATATTACTCGAATATATCCAAGCAAGTCAAGTACATGAACCCAAGGTTCACCAAACTCCTCAACCGAGCCCTTGCTGGCTTGAGTTGAATGGCTAGCCATTGGGTTTTGGGGCCCCCAAGATCAAGTATAAGTCGATGAGATTTTCTCTCAAATCGACGCCAAATCAAGCACAAGCACACGTATAATTGTCAAGTACGAGCAAGTGAATTATCAAATCAAGCAGAAGAGGACGAGTGAGATAAAGTACACACTCGCCTCGACAAGTTTAATTCACACAATCAACAAGTATCTTCAAGAAGCAATCCAAGTAGAGTATAATATGACATGCACTTGACACTCACCAAAGCCAAAAGCAAATGAGCAAGCGGGTCCTTTACTGTTTCACGCCAGGATTCCTTTCGAAATTCCCTTGGACACCTAAAGCATTATCGACCAACCATCACTAAATGCAAACCATCTTTAGCCAAATCCCTCCCCCCTCTTAAACTATCACTCACGTATACCCTATGTTACTTAGCACACAAGGATGAAAATTTATTTGACTAATCAACTAAGACAATACATCAAGAGAGGTCTAACTCCTTCGAAAACCATCATTCAAATCGAGAGGTTAAAGTCACATGAGACCTTGTATCCATCCATGAAATCAAACTTAAAACGGTCTAACAACTTCAAAGGAAAGTTGGAAGTTCTTAAAAGAACATTTTTGTTTTAAACCAGAAATTCAGCTTTGCGCGACATTACTTGAAAAATCATATCTTGAGTTTTGTAACTCCAAAAATCACAAAATTTATACCGTTGGAAACTAGATTCAAAGGAATACATTTTTTGGATGTTGGCCAGGCTCCACTAGACTACAAGGTCGAGTATACCAAACGTTCACCCAGGGTCACTAAATCGCCCGACCGAGTCCGTTTCTGGCTCGAGTCGATCAGTAACGAAAGGCAGGGTCCAGTTCAGCCAAAAGGCTTACATTCATGCACATATAATCATTCAATCATTGAAAATTTCACATTCATTTAGGTCAAGTGTGATAAAGTACACACTCGCCTAGAAAACTCATTTTAAGCAATCATTGAAAACATTTAACATGTTATCATTCATTCATAATAAGTCATATAATCAAGAACAAGCCACATAGTCAATGAAAATATAACAAACAAGGAACACTCACCTATTTACGCAAAATAACGTCCAAAATATCCCTCCGGATAATAACCTCAGTCACCAATGAAACCTAAGATTAAGCAAGAGAGAATATTACAGGTCATCTAGCAAAACAACTAGGTGAAATTTAAGAAAAACTGACTAACTACGAGTAGAACGTATAAAGATGACTTTAAAAGTGAAAAGAGGGCATTTGGATCTGAGAACGGAACTAACTAAGGGTTTCAAAAATCAAAAACAAAACGAAACTCAAAGGGTTGTAGAAAATTCCAACGGAAAACACTTGGACCAAAGACAAATCAGAATCCTACTAGATTAGCGAAAGAAATATGTTTCCGAATCGTTTATGTGGCTCAAAATCAACATATATTCGAGTAGATATTATATACCAAATGTCTTGATGAAAATCATGTGAAAAGGAGGACAAAGTACCTTAATTTCACACTTAAACCTCACTTGTAAACACAATGGATTCCCATGGCCGAGAAAACCCTAAACCACTCCTCTTTATTTTGGCAAGAAATAAGTAAACATTTGAAGTGTCAAACTGAAGAGGTATTATGTTTTAAAATGGTAAAATGGTTGTCCTAATCACCAAGCGGAAATATATAAGTTCAAATAGAAATGTACTCCTCGAACACCCTTCGAGAGAACCGAAGTAGTTCTCAATGAAGTACATCCAACTTGACAAGAAAATCACATTTCCAATCCACTTTAACTCACCCAAATTACAAGCAAATAACCGGGCAGCATTTCCCCCTAAATTCTTCATTTTCACCCTACAATCAACAACCAATTCTCATAGCAATTAACCACAATCACACATACGGTTCATAAGCAATAAAATACATCCAATTAGAACTACAATACCCTTCAATCAAGGCCAATTAGGAGTTTAAGAACCAACCACAAGAAAACCCCAAGTTAAACCCTAAAACTGGAATTTCCGCACAACTACTGAAATTTTCCGCAATTAACCACAATTAATATACACAAGCTTCATTTTATACCAAGTCAAGCTATCATTCCAAGGCCAACCCATGATTATCATATAAAATCAGAAAAATCCCCAATAAATCTAAAGTTTAGGAAAACCCTACTTTCAACCACAAATCTTCCACAAAACCACATATAAAGCTACTATAAATCACTAATTTACCATTATTAGAACAAAAAAAGAAATTTCTTAACACTCACCTTAAGAGCTCAAGAAAGGTAGTAATTTAAAACTTCCCTTCCAAAAATCACTCGGTCAAAAGCTTTAAACCCCCTTAGTACACACTTGTATGGAGTAGATTGAAAATCTAATGGTGAAATCTCAAGATGTGAGCAAAGATTGAAGTTAAGAAAATGAGGAACTTTCTCCTTTTTCTCTCTATGATGCACGGCTGAGCAAGGTGAAGAAATGAAGATATTTTGGGCCAAAAACTAGATAAGTATGAGAGAAACAACCGGTCAAAGTTGGTGACCGACTGTGACACGTCACAATCCGGCTGGATTCAAGGCAGTGGCGGTTCCAAATTTTTTTCAAATCCCTCAGGCAATTCAGCCAACAATCTGGCCAAGAACTAGCCGGGTTTGCGGCCAGATTTGGTACCAAGCTTTTTCAGCAAAAAATTTCTTTTCCAAACTCACACGCCGCGTTCGTCCGTACGTCCAACAAAGATATATATACATAATTTCACACAAAGACACGTAATACACACAACCACGTACTCACATTTATAATGAAAACTCCCTTAGAACCATGGCGAGCAAAGTTTCATTTAAATAAAACAATGGAAGTGAGAATAAACAAAAAGTTGAGAAAATGTGTAATTTTAGGGTTCTCACACTCTCTGCTCCTTAAGAAATTTCGTCCTCGAAATTTTTACCTTCATTTGCCTCAGACGAGTCCTAAACTTGTTGGTTATCTAAAGCATATACTTTTGCCGGTACACTTGTTCGATTTCCTCTTTCATTCACTTGTTTTGATTTAGTGCCCTCCAGTTGCTGAGTACTACTTTCACGTGACTATTTTCTCGGACAGTTGCTAACCTGGTGGTCATCTCTTCCGCAAATCAAACACTTCCGCCCTTTCCTCCAACAATCACTCTCAGTGTGATTGGCCTTTCCACAGTAGCCACAAGTCAAGGAAGAAGCCACTTGTTGGCCTTTTTGAGAAATCTCCCCATGGCCTACTTGACTTCCTTTTATAGATCGTTCATCTAACGCCCCTATTGTCCATGGTGGGCGGGGTAAAGGGTTCACTTTTTACACTTTGGAAGGTGCTATCGATTCACTTGGTTCCTCAGGCACACTACCAGGTGCACCCCTTTTTCGAATTTGGGAGGCTTTTACCTGTGCTTTCACAGCCTCAATTCTTTAGGCTTACTCAAGGGCTTCCGTGAAAGTATTAACTTGAACTGCCGCTAGAGCTTCTTGAATTTCTAAATTCAATCCCTGTATAAACCGTCTCACCCTTCTCTGTTCCGTGGCCACTAATTCGGAAGCAAACTTAGATAATTTGGTAAATTTCGTTTCATATTCGTCCACACTTTGGGTTCCCTGGCGTAATCCAATAAACTCATCCTCCCTCCTTTCTTGGACTAAAGGTGGGAGATACTTTTCGTTAAATTCCGTTAGGAAGTTAGCCCATGTCCATACGGTTTGTTCTCTTTCCCACTTTGCCTTAATCACGTTCCACCACGCTCGGGTCGGTCCTTCAAATTGAAATACTGCAAAGTTGACTTGTCTTTGTTCGGTATAGTTCAAAGCTACAAAGATATTGATCATGGCCTCCAGCCACTGCTCAGCTATGTCTAGATCAGGCCCTCCAAGGAATTTCGGAGGTACAAATTTTTGAAACCTTTCAAGAGCCCGATCTTCTCCTATCTCAGGGTTCTGGGGTAGATTCACAGGCATTTGGCCTTGTTGGTCCACCAATCTTGCTAGAATATTTGTCATTTGTTGTATAGCCGTCGCCATTTGGTCCCCGGCTTCAACCCTCGTTCCTTGTTCTGGCTCAGCTGTTGTTTCCCTTTCATCTCTTGGCTTTTGGGCTTGCTTAGTCCCAATGCCACAACCACGACCATAACCACGTCCACGTCTCCCTTCCATACCCTTTTCTCTCTCTCTCTCTCCCTTTTCTTTTCCAAAAGTAATTTAATGGATAAACGGAGTAAATTGACTAAAATAACAAATTCTAACACACCAATTATACAAACAAACATATACACGACATGATACAGCATATACACAAAGAGACATATCAAGTTTAACAGATAATCAAAAGTATTCAATATTACACAGGTAACATACCACAAACAAAAGTCATGTAGCAACATTACAAGGCAAATCAAAAGAAAAACCGATATGCCGTCCCATACGCAGTTAAGATAACCTCGTGCGGTCTCTCACATCACTTTCTATCCAAACCAGACATCCGTTGACTTCTTGTACTCATTCTAGCCAAACAAAGCCTGCTAATGTTCCCAAACTGCAAGTCTTAAGCACTTAGTACCGTTTTAACTCTGGAGTACTCGGGCACGAGAATCCGAAATAAGATAATTCACATCTCGAGCTGGCCAGTCCCAAGAGTAAACTATCCACAATCGAAATTCCTGCCTGACGTACCTATCTATGATCCTCAGATACCATGAGAAAGATTTAGGCCTATAACATTTGTGATTCATAGCTTATGCTCGAACGAGCACTGAGTCCTTTATACTTATTCACTACTTAGCCAAAGCTCACTCTGCGCAGAGACCGCGCGAAACAGGCTCTGATACCAACTGTGACAGCCCCACCTTACCCTAAGGCGAACCAAAGGGTTCGGCGAACAGCCTGCCCAGCTCTTGCCGGGACTCAGTCATTCACCTCAAGGAATTGAAGATAAAAGTTACAAAACAAGCGAATAACGATCCCAAACTTAAAGCATAAACTTATATACATTCCTATCTCCAAAGGAATTACAAAATTCAAATATACAAAGGTTCCCAATTCCTCATACATCCAACCCTTGCCAAGTGCTAGGGCGAGAACCATTACAAAAGAATCCAAAGAACTAGACTAAGCTGGTCTATACAGAGTTCTCGTCCTTGCTCGCATCCCCTGTTAAGGAAAACAAAACTAACAGAATGAGCTAAAAGCTCGGTGAGGTTCCAAACACATAAACAAACAATGAGTTCAATACATTAACCATAGATAGCAAGTAATTCAAGAAACATGACAATATAAAGCAATAATAACATTCATTAAAAGGATACGTGCTCACATGGAGCCATTCATTCATTCATTCATTCTCCTTTCATTTCCTTATTCCTCCAAACGTTTGAAAATGCATTTTGATAAGTAAAACCCTTTATTTACATTGACATTTGTTCATTCATTTCAATTCACCCCCTCCTAGACATTGGCCAGGCTCCACCAGAGTACAATGTAATACTCGAGTATACCAAACATTCACCCAGGGTCACTTAAATCGCCCGACTGAGTCCGCTTCTGGCTCGAGTCGATCAGTAACAAAGGGCAGGGCCCAATTCAGCCAAGAAGCTTACATTCATGCACATATAATCATTCAATCATTGAAAATCTCACATTCATTTAGGTCGAGTGCGATAAAGTACACACTCGCCTAGAAAACTCATTTTAAGCAATCCTTGAACACATTTAACATGTTATCATTCATTCATAACAAGTCGTATAGTTAGGAGAAACATAACAAACAAGGAACACTTACCTATTTATGCAAAATAACGTCCAAAATATCCCTCTGGATAATAACCTCAGTCACCAATGAAACCTAAGATTAAGCAAGAGAGAATATTACAGGTCATCTAGCAAAACAACTAGGTGAAATTTAAGAAAAACTGACTAACTACGAGTAGAACGTATAAAGATGACTTTAAAAGTGAAAAGAGGGCATTTGGATCTGAGGACGGAAATAACTAAGCGTTTCACAAATCAAAAACAAAACTAAACTCAAAAGGGTTATGGAAAATTCCAATGGAAAACACTTTGACCAAAGACAAATCAGAATCCGACTAGCTTAGCGGAAGAAATATGTTTCCGAATCGTTTATGTGGCTCAAAATCATCATATATTCAAGTAGATATTATATAACAAATATATGGATGAAAATCATGTGAAAAGGAGGACAAAATACCTTAATTTCAAACTTAAAACCTCACTTGAAAGTAGTTTTCTCGTGGCCGAGAAAACCCTAATTCATACCTCTTTATTTTGGCAAGAAATAAATAAACATTTGAAGTGTCAAACTGAAGAGGTATTATGTTTTAAAATGGTAAAACGGTCGTGAAATTCACCAAGCAGAAATATACAAGTTCAAATAGAAATGTACTCCTCGAACACCCTTCGAGAAAACAGAAGTAGTTCTCAATGAAGTACACCCGCTTAACACGAAAAACACATTTCCAAATCAACTCTAACTCACTCAAATTACAAGAAGATAAACGGGCAGCACTTCCCCCTAAATTCTTCACTTTCACCCTACAATCAACAGCCAATTCTCATAGCAATTAACCACAATCACACATACGGTTCATAAGCAATAAAATACATCCAATTAGAACCACAATACCCTTCAATCAAGGCCAATTAGGAGTTCAAGAACCGACCACAGGAAAACCCCAAATTAAACCCTGAAACCGGAATTTCCTCACAACTACTGAAATTTTCCGCAATTAACCACAATTAATATACACAAGCTTCATTTTATACCACATCAAGCTATCATTCCAAGGCCAACCCATGATTATCATATAAAATCAGAAAAATCACCAATAAATCTAAAGTTTAGCGAAACCCTACTTTCAACCACAAATCTTCCACAAAACCACATATAAAGCTACTATAAATCACTAATTTACCATTATTAGAACAAAAAAAGAAATTTCTTAACACTCACCTTAAGAGCTCAAGAAAGGTAGTAATTTAAAACTTCCCTTCCAAAAATCACTCGGTCAAAAGCTTTAAACCCCCTTAGTACACACTTGTATGGAGTAGATTGAAAATCTAACGGTGAAATCTCAAGATGTGAGCAAAGATTGAAGTTAAGAAAATGAGGAACTTTCTCCCTTTTCTTTCTATGATGCACGGCTGAGCAAGGTGAAGAAATGAAGATATTTTGGGCCAAAAGCTAGATAAGTATGTGAGAAACAGCCGGTCAAAGTTGGTGACCGACTGTGACACGTCACAATCCGGCTGGATTCAAGGCAGTGGTGGTTCCAAATTTTTTTCAAATCCCTCAGGCAATCCGGCCAACAATCTGGCCAAGAACTGGCCGGATTTGTGGCCGGATTTGGTACCAAGCATTTTCAGCAAAAATTTTCTTTTCCAAACTCACACGCCGCGTTCGTTTGTACGTCTAACAAAGATATATATACATAATTTCACACAAAGACATGTAATACACACAACCACATACTCACATTTACAATGAAATCTCCCTTAGAACTATGGCGAGCAAAGTTTCATTTAAATAAAACAATGGAAGTGGGAATAAACAAAAAGCTGAGAAAATGTGTAATTTTAGGGTTCTCACAAAAGGAAGATCATTTTAATGATTAAAGTATGATTTGAAGAAGCAATAAATGCAAAGGAGAACAAATGTCATACAAATTTGATAAAAATAAAAAAGAGAGCAATAGCAGCTCTGATACATTGTGGAATTTTGGTTATATTGTGAACTACAAGTATTGGATTGAAATGATTCATAAACCACTTATGAAGATGTTGACATCCTGTTCATAAGTTTTCATGGTCAAAATGTTCAAATATAGTCGTGTATTTTTGCTATCAAAAGTTGAAACAAGGTTCTTACCAGTTGAGGGTATTTTTATCATTTCTTATCCCACAAACATTCAAATCATATGATTCTTAATGCATTGGAAAGCTAACTCAATTATATACAATTTTCACATTTCTGCAAAAGCTAGTTTAGCTTTCATTAAGAAATGTGTAGCTCAAGTTAATACAAAAATAGAGCAATTTTCAAATATTGTCAAAATGTGCCAAATCTACAGGGGAGTAGAAACACAAGGGCATTATGCAACCCTACCCCATGTTTCCTCATGTTGTACAGCCATAATCTAAGCTTTTCTAGCGCTATTCCATCTCATTTTCAGCAAAGAATTTCAGTTGCAACTGTATAGAATAGCATGGAAACTTATAGAAACATATTTTGGGAATCTCAAGAAGTCTCTCATATCAATTTTTACAACGCATTTGGAATTTGAAGTCATCTATAAATAAAGGAGTTCTTCACAAGATCAACAAAAGAAGAAAAAAAAAGAAAACAAGAGCTTTAGTTTAGTATCAATTAGATAGTATTAGTAGTGAAAGTTTCTTAGTCTAATGAAGTGAGAGAGCTTAAAGAAGAAAGTGAAGGGACACACTTGCAGTTTGCTTATTTGAGAGGACAATTTGTAAACGAGATCAAGGATTCCACTTCAAGAAATTGAATAAAAATTCTTCTTCTAATGTTTTTTCTCTTGTGTTTCTTTTCAATGCTTAGTTGCAAATTTCTTTCATGCTTGGATACACTTAATTTGACAGTCCCACCTCTCCTCGGGGCGAACCCTAAGGATTAGCGAACTGCCTGCTTAGCTCTCGCCGGGACTCAGTCGACTAATGAACCAGCAACCCAAGAAAACTAACGAAATATCTTCGAAGTAAAGGGTGCAAACCATAATGGAAATATAATCGCCATGCCAACTACCCAAACTTAGAATATAGAGCTTAAAGTGAAACTTATAACTCCAAACTTAATTTACATAATATGCGGCAACTTACAAATTCAAGCTTACAAGAGTCAAAGGTAATGTCTTCTAAACAAAAGGATTACAACCCAAAGTACAAGTTCAAAATAAGAGTTAGGGCTAAGCCAGCTCTTGACCACAGTCCCATCCCAGATCTGTTAAGGAAAAACAAAGAAGTGGGGTGAGCTAAAACTCAGTGATGTTCCAAATAAACATGTAGGTGCATACCCAATCAGAGGCGTAATATAAACAAGTAAACACAGTATAGTACTGGAACAATTTAATCACAATTCAATTCAAGGATACGGGTGGCTTCCAAAAGCCAAATCCACTTAAGCTTGATCGTATCGAAAATCCGTTGACTCTCCGTCAACGTTTGCAATTAAATAATATAATATCCGTAGAACACCACTTTCTCCAAACCCTGTTCACCAGTCAACCCCCTTATCGGGGCCGAACACCTCAAACAGTATGATTAGATAATACTCGAGTATACCAGTTCCCAGATTTCAGTAAACAGTCCTCAAGGTTCATCGGCCTTCTCGACCAAGCCCTTGCTGGCTCGATACAACCGACTCACCTATGAGGTTGGGTACCCAAACAGTCACAGAGTTGATGGGATATCACCCAAACAACACACATATAGTCAAATATAGAGAAATCACATCTTATAATATCAGTATACAGAGCCTTAGTGGAATCAAAAGAGGTCAAGTGTGATAAAGTACACGCTCACCTCGAGTTTGTCAAATCAAAAGTTTAGATCAAACAATTATAGATCAAGTATTCAGATATCTCACATAGACAGGTAACAGACAGTGGAACACTTACCTGTTAAGAAATGCAGAGCTTATCCATCAAGTTCCGTGGTTACCCTCACCTCCGTTTCCCAGTCCTAGGGCAATGAGTGAAAGTCGTTAACATTCTAGATTCATTTTCCGACCCAAACGTAAGTTCATTAGGTGACCAAGTGGGGTGTTAATTGACTCAATTTACCATGCAAGTTAGACAACAAATGTAGGAAAATGTCATAAGAAAATGAGTTTGACAAGTGCAAGAAAGTTGAGCAAAAGAAAAATCTCATTCAAGTTCAAAAGAGTCTTCGCAGGTAAAACAATAGTGCACGCGCAGCCCCGGGAAAATGGCCATATCTCACTGTAGAAAATTCAAAATCACATGCCGTTGGTGGCGTTGGAAATTAGACTCGAAGAGCATTCCAACGGTATAAAATAAAAACACTAGTTCCTCTCCTATCAAAACCAGAAGTTCGGGGAAATTGACTGATTTTCCTGTTCTGCTCAGCTCAATACATTGACAAACTGACCCCATTCTTGTGACGCCCCCACTTCTCCCTAAGGCGAACCAAAGGGTATCCGCGGGACGCCTGCCCAACTCTCGCCAGGACTCGGTACAATCCACAATTCAAGACTAGGAATACTTCAAATAACTTCAATACATAAGTAAAGTACTCCAAAATATCTCACACTTACAATTATGTAGCTTTCAAGCTTAAACACAACCCAACGGAAAAGGGTACAATAGGCATCCGTTATAATATAACTTAACATCTTCAAAAGAAAGCAATCTAGTACTATTCACGAGCACTCTTGGTCTCGAACCCTGTAAAAGAAAATCCACAACGTGGAATGAGCTACACAGCCCAATGAGGTTCCAAGACACTCTAGCAGTTCTAATAAATCAAGTAATTGGACATACCACATGTATGGTTCGGGGCTGTACATTGATACATGAACGTGAGACAATTATCATTATACGAGTACTTTAAGCATATCACAGGTATGATATATCAACATAAGACGGTTATCATGTTACGAGTAATTTAAGCATGTCACAAGTATGGCTCAAGATATGCACATTGGCACATTTGCATGAAATAGTTATCTCTATGCAAAATAAACACACATTGAAGGATACGGTGTTCCAGTGGAACCATGTCGGTCATCTGCACCTTATAACTTTCGGATCCCCTCGGTATTGTCTGGCCATCACCTTATCCCTCCAGTGGTAGTACTCGAGTATACCGAAACGGTGTCCCAAGGTTCCAACCTACCCGACCGAGCCCAGTCCTGACTCGAGTAGGTTAGTAACCATGAGCGGGGCCCAGTTCAGTTTAGAGCTTACAACATGCACAAGTAATCAAGTAACTTGACGAACGGTAAAAATTTATCATATTAGTAGGTCGAGTGAGATAAAGTACACACTCGCCTTAAAATGATGGACAATTTCATACAACATGTGATTCATGATCATCAAGTAATCAAGTAGATACTTAGCATGTAGCACGTAAGCAATACAAGTTGATTTCATGGGAGCATGTAATTCACGGATATCACATAATCATGTAAATTGGAAATCGAGTAAACAGATAATCAAGTAATCAGGTAGTCATGTGATTTGATAAACGGTTCACGGTTAACGGTTGAGTAGTCTCGGTTAATTGACAAGTATTTGTTATATTAATAGGCCACTATTGGCCATTAACCCATTTTACCATGTGAGAGTCGAGGAGATTCACTCCAACGACGTATGCAACCATAGCATACTAAGTCATGTTATTCGAGCATTTCCAAGCATGAGTTATTCATCTCAAAAGAGAACGAGTGCGATAAAGTACACACTCGACTCCATTTTTCAAAACCGAGTAGGCTAAGCAAGCAATCTAGCAAGTTAAGCATGTATCGAGTTCATATGGTCATTTGATATGGTTAATCATTTAACCAATTCAAGTCGATATGCAATGCAAGTATACATTATTTATATAGGCATGAGTATGGTAAATACTTGACACATAGTACTTAACACTTAATAATCATGAAATGAGCATGTCCTAGACTTATTCAATTACGTATTCCTATATGGAACACTCACCTAGTCAAAACAAGCGAGTAGTTCTCAAACAAGCGTTTTAGGTGTCCGCTCCGAGATCCTCTTGAAGGTCCCCTCGAGTGCCTGAGCAAACAAAAATCAACTACCACTCAAAATCACTACAAATCTCTAATTATCGAGGAAGATTGTACGCTAGAGCAATCTAAGGAAATCTTATGAAAATGAATCTCAATTACTCGTAAATCGAGATTCAAAAGGAGTTTCTTAAAGTACATGAACAATCGAGTTTTCATTTTGAAAATCAAGCATAAAATGTTCGAGTAATAGCTATAGACACCAAATTTTTAACTTATTTATTTTATTTATTGATAATTATTTTTATTTATTTATTAATCCCATGATTTTTGTTTTAGGCATTTTTTAGCATTTTTGTAGCATTTTAGATTATTATTATTATTTTTTATTATTTTTTTATTTATTTTTTATTTTTTGCTCATTTAGTCGTTTAATTTTATTTTAAGACTTTCTAGTATTAGGATTTATCGAAAAAAGAAGGGAGAAAATTGTTCACAAAAATATGTTTAATTTCTTTTAAATTCAATTTTGTAGCGTTTCATTTATCTTGTTAAAATTATTTCATTACGTGTTAAAAAGGAAAAAGGAAAAAAAGGACAAGCTCACGGACCATGAGAAGCTTAGGATCCTAGCCCTTTCTTCATGTTACAATTTAAGAAGAAAAACACACGGGAAAATTGCAGAAAAATACAGCTTAGCCCATTTCATTTTCCGCCATTTTTCCATTGTGTTTCCTTTACCCTTGGATTACATTGACTTCATCCTACCTGGCTCTCATCTGGAATGAAGAGCGATCGGATGGCCATAAAAAGGAGGTGAAATGAGATTTATCAAGAGCCGTGAAGATCAGGGTTTAGGGGATATAAAGAGAGAGAGTTCTGGGAGATTTGGAGGAGAGGTCGGCTGTGAGAAAAGGCTAGGTTTTTGAGAGAGGTAAAAAGTTGAAAAAAGAAGGGGTCGGCGGCTAGGGTTGATGAAAAAGAAAGAACGCAGCTTTGAGGAGAAAAGAAAAAGGAAACCAGAAACAAAGGGAAAAAGGTACAGCGGCTGGGGTTTGGAAAAAGAAGGGGTCAGCGGCTAGGGTTGATGAAAAAGAAAGAACGCAGCTTTGAGGAGAAAAGAAAAAGGAAACCAGAAACAAAGGGAAAAGGGTACAGCGGCTGGGGTTTGGAAATAGGAGGAGTGGCGGCTCGGATTAGAAAAAGGAGCAAGGGAGATTGAGAGAGGCTATGGGGTTGCGGGGAAGAGGAACCAGAAACCAGAAAAGTGAAGAGAGAGCCGAGAGGGGGCTGGGCGAGAGAAACGGGAAACAAAGGGAAGAAAAGCGAGCAAGAAAAAGCTGCTGAGAGGCTTCGGGTAGAAAAGAAAAGCTTGGGCTAGAGGAAAAGAGGAAGCTTGGGGGCAGTGACGGGCTGAGGGAGGAGGAGAAACAGCAAGCAAGGGAAAAAGAGAGGCGGAGAGAGAGCAAGACAACAAGAAAGAAAAACCGGAAGGGGCTTTGACGGCTGAAGAGAAGAGACCTTGGAGTCTTCAGCTGAAGGAGAAAGAAAGCAAGGTAGAAAAAAGATTAGAAGGGAGGTTTTCGGTTGAACAAAAAGGAAGAAACCGAGAGAGCATGGAAAGGTGACGGCTGGAGAGAATAGGGGAATCTGGGCAGTAGGGAGAAAGCCAGGAAAAAGGGTTTACGGCTGAGAAGAAAAGAAACCAAGAGAGTTGTGGTCAATTCAGCCTTGCCCACGAAACCATAAATTTCTGCACAAACTCTAACATTGGGAGAGAAATTTCGTTCGGAAATTTGGCAGAAATGACGCCTGGAACATCTTCGAATCTGGCTCTACATTTGCCGACCCCATTTCTGGTTCATGCTCAAAGGGTCAACGAGTCGACTGCAGCTGCTTTCTTTGCTCGTTTCCTTGTTCAAGTTCGGTCAGAAGGCTTCATCAGGTCCTCTTCTGAACTAATCTTATAGTTCCTCCCCTTGTCACTTGTTGGTTTAAACATTTGCAGTTCTCTTTCGTTCCCTTTTGCTGCCATCGGTTTGTATTTTATGTTCTGTCTTGATTTCCTTTTTTTTTTTTATTTCCTTCAAAGCTGATTTTATAAGAATAGGATATGAGGCAGCTAGATGGTTTTGTATGTTTAAGAATTATCGGACATTTTGTTGAAGTTGATAAAGGTCCAAACTTTGAGTCTCTGTTTGCTTGTTATGGTGATGCTAAGCTAGTTGCAGTCGTGTTGATAGAGTCATTTTGTTCTTGGGGTTGTTGAAGCTTTTGGTTTGCTTGAAGTTTGCCATGTACACGTTTGGAGTTGCTTACTTTCTTCTTGCTGCCTTTTCCATTTGTTCCGTTTCTAGCACCTGGTTTCTTCAGAACTTGTTTCTTCTTTTTCAAAGAGTGGGGAGCATTGTTGTTTGATGTTTTTATATGAGGATAAGAATGATTTAACATGGGTTTTGCTCCTTCAAAATAATGTTTTGATCTTATGGTACGGCGAACCCATTTTATGATACTTGCTATGCTTGATGCAAACTCATTTTCGCAGATTGTATGATGCTTGTTGTTGGGATCTTTGGATAGATAAATCTTGTTGGAAATTGTTGAGAAAATGGGATGAAGTTTAGTGGTAATTGGGTTGACGAATTTATGGTTTGTTCGTGAGTTTGCAAATGATTTGATGCTAGATAGAGTTGCAGAAAGCTGTGGAATATGAATTGCAGAAACATTCTTTCGGCTGCTGAATTATGTTATGCTTCGAACCATGCATGCAATAGTTCCAAAAAATTACATTTTTACCTCTCAAACTTTCCCTTATTCTACTATGGCCCAAATATTTAGAAAATGTAATCAATTTTGCCCCCTTTAACATGTTATTTTCCTTTGGTATGCTCTGATGTGATTTTGACAGATTGTTTAGAAATTTTAGGATGGAATTTGAGGATTTAATGGTTTTTGGATAAATTTTAGTTTTGATTTGGATTTTAGTGAAAATTTTAGAAATTTGTTATTTAATTATAGCAAATAGGTTTCATTTATTCATTTATTTTTTGTGAACTTTATCATTTGGTTTGGGATAGGTTTCACCTTAAGTCCTTAATTTTAATTTATTTCCTTTTAGGTCCTTAATGTTTGTAATAATAATAAATTGATCCCTCGAACCTTTTTAATGGGTCCTTGTTGGTTTCAATTTGATAAATATGAGTTGTTTAGTTTATTTGAATGTTTTGAGTGATTCAATTTCGTGTTTATTTCCATTTTATGTGGTTATTTTTGTTAATTAAAATGATGCTTTGACCCTTTCTTTATTTTTTTTGGAGGGTAAATAAGCAATTTCACTTCATTAGGGCTCCAACTCAAGGGAGGTACACCCTATCCCTTACTTTCTTACTTTATTTGACCCAATGTGTTTATGTGATTTATGTACTCAATTGCATGCCTTTTGAATGTTTTCATTTTATTTATTTATTTATCCACTTTATTTGTTTTAGTTTTTTCAATTTCGATCATTTGAAAGGCACTTGAATGCCAAAGTTGTAATAGCTAGGTTATTTTATTTATTTTATTCAGTTTCCCCTCTTAGATTGTAGTAGGCTTCCCACCGAATGTAATAGTTAGGGCTTTATTTGTTTTACTTGCCTTATGTGTGTTTTGCATGTCTATGTGCTATGTGTTACCGCTTTCTTAGAGTCTTGCATCTAGATACCATGCTTATGTGTTAGGTGCTATATGTGATTTATGTGTTTATTTGTTTTATTATGCTTTACATGATTTATTTGATTGTAACAAATGCATGTCGTCACCACACTAGTCCAACGCTAGTTGTGGCCGCATTTTCCCGAATCCACATGTGAGGACCCGTAATGTTCTTCATTTCTAGGTTTTAATTTCTTTTAATTACACGTTTTTCCACCTTTTCTTTATTCGAAAAATTGTGAAAATAAAATTTATGAGTAAATATAGTTTTTAAATGATTTTTCTAGCATCGGTTAGTTTTTGAGAAATTAAGAGCGTATACCGGACGTGGGACCCGTTAGTGCGGAAAATTCGGTAAAATTCGGCCAATTAGGTTAAGTTGTGTATACCGGGTTTAAGTTATCAGGTGTTAAGAGATAATTAGAAGTTACCTAGATGGATAAGAGTTGGAGAGACAAAAGGATAGATTAGCATTAAATGAAGTGACACATGTCACTTGAAGATTCATTCTTACCTTTTGACCTTTGGACCACTATTCATGACTTTACCATTTAAACTAAAAATTGACCAAAATTACTTCAATTTTGCAAGCTTCTTGGCCAGCCCTTATCAAGCAAAAAGGAAAGAAAAGCTCTCAATTTTCTAGTCTCCAATCTTGCCCAATCTTCCAATTCAACCGTTTAATCTTTAAATTTCCCCATAAAACCTCTTAGTTTGGTGATATTAAGGTGTTTAGTGGAGTTGTTTGGAAGGCTAAGAGGATTAGTTGCTCCCTCCCTTGTTTGGAAGGCTAAGAGGATTAGTTGCTCCCTCTCTTGTATTACTAAGGTGAGTAGTGAAGGACACCTCTCCTCCATTTAATGATGTTTAATTCATGATTGGTGGTGGTATAAGATGCAATTTTATGGATTATATCTTGATTTTTGGTTGAATTGGTGAAGTTTTATAATTATTGGTGATATTTCTGTTTTCATATGAATATGATTATGTGGTCATGTATGATGATTGGAAATGATAGTTAAGGAAGCTAGAAGGTGGAAAAAGTGGTTAATTGCAAGCAATTTCTGTTTTGTAAAGAAAATTGGAAAGTTAGGGTTTCTTTGATTTACATTCTGCCTGGCACTGTAGCTCATAGTTAGAGGCCGAATTGGCCTTGGGTTAAAACACGAAAGTTGTAGGGAATGATATTTTAGAGATGCCCACAAAATTTCAGGTCAATCGGAGTAGTGTAACTTGGGAAAAGATGGAATTACCCTTGCTGCCCTGGTTTTACTTGAATTTGATAGTTGCGTCTGTAATTGGTTATTTTGGTTGGGAATGCTTCGGAATTAGTTGTTGAGGCCTTCTGATGAATTGTATCCCTGTTTCTTAGCTTTCGGATGGCTTTGGAATTACTGGATTTGGACTTAGGTAGCCTGATTTATGATGTTTGTACCAGAATGCGATTTGTGACCCTATTTTTGCGGTTCTGGTGTAGTATATTGCATTTTTGACCTGGTTACACTCGAAACTGGGCTGAGTGACCTTCTGTAACATTGTATCACTATCTCTTAGCTTCGAAACGGTGTATCTTACACCTCCATCCGATAATCGTAGTGCCATTGGTACCAAAACCGCAAAATGATGTCAAAAACTGTTTTTTTTGTTAACACTTAACTCCATTTCCGGATTTTTCTGGTTTCCTCTAATCCTTATGTATGCTTATGGAACCCTATTTCGGTAGTATTTGGCATTGGTTTATGACTTGTAATCGAGTCTTATTGTGCTTATTGGAATATTTTAGGGCTTGACTTTCCTTTCCGGTCATTTTCCTAGCTAAATTTTGTACTTGAATGACTTTAAACCTAGTGAACGGCTTTTGGAAATGAGATTATTTTTGGATGAGATGTTGGGACTGATTTGAGGAAATAATGAAGCCATGACGGCTGGAAAAGTAATCAAATTTAGGGGAAATGCTGTCCAATTTTCTAGGCCGTTTAGTCTCTTTAACTTTGAATTGCCTTTTGGTAGAAATGAAGGGTTTGTGGGTTGTTTGAGCCTAGGTCTTCATGTTACCTTTTCGTTCTCAAAAATCATGTTTTTGCCCCCTTGTATTAGTACTTATTTGGCGAGGCATATGACTAGTAGTCGAGCCTCACATGTGCATTCTATATACTTGATTTTGGAAGTGGAACCTTCAATTGTTTTACTTTGGTTCTTTTAGGGTTTCTTGGCGATTAAAGCCAATCTGAAGTGAAAACTTTTGAAGTATCTGTACTTGAACCGGTGAGTGTACCACTCCCCTCACTTGTTGTTTAACTCGATTTTTGTACATGCAATCTGTGATATAAACGACTGCATTATCTATTTATTTTGTTGGAGACGAGGGTGTACTTTATCACACTCGTTCTCTTGTCTGTTCATATGCCAATTTTTGATGTAAATCTGAATCTGTTATCTGTATCTGTATCTGTTCTGATGTCGTTTGGAAGCTGGTATCCAACGACCTTTCTGTGACCTCTGAGCTCAACCCCTGTGGCCAGTTACTCGAGTCGGGCCGGCAAGGGCCTGGTCGATTAGATAACGAACCATGGTAGTCTGTTTTGGGATCTTTGGATATTGAGACCCTTGATTCCGGTATACTCGAGTATTACCATTTCTGATCTGATTGGATTTCGGGCCCGGTAGGGGTATGTGAGGTGGAAGGAATCGGAGAAAGTGGAGTCTACGGTATTGGTTACTCCTTTAGCGTTGACGGAGTGTCAACTATTATTTCGATCAAGCTTCGGTGATGCAAATGGAAATTTGGCTCCTGAGAGCCACCTGTATCCTTCCTATTTGAATCATTGGTTCCTTTACTTTACATCTGGCATGTGTACCTGATTTGTTAAATGTGAAATGCCATGATTTTACTGCTATATGTCTGGTACCTCATTGAGCGCAAGCTCACCCCTTTTCTGTTCCTTTTGTTTTTCCTTACAGGAAAATAAATCTTTTTGGACTGGATTTGATATCTTTTGTATAGCTCATTGATTGAAACCCTAAATGTACTTTTGGATCCGTTTCTCTTTTGATTTGGCAAATCGTATATGTATTAACTTTTGAATACTTTTGTAGGCCACTTTGGATTGTATATGCTTAATTTCAACATGTAAATATTTGCTTGATGTTCGGTTGGAGTTTGACGTGTCGGTTACTATTCATGGCCGACCCCATTTACGGTTTTTTTTTATTTGGTAATTTTGTCTTGTCTAAGCGCGCTTGTATGTCCGGAACGTTTTAGATCACTTCAAATTGTCCCGTTAGTCCTGGCGAGAGTTGGGCAGGCAGTCCGCTAACCCCTTTGGTTCGCCCTAGGGGGAAGGTGGGGCTGTCACAGGTGGTATCAGAGCCACTTCGCGTGGTCTCTGCGCGGAGTGAGCTTGGGGCCAAGTGGTGTTATGGTCTTGCTTTCGTGAATGCGTCGAAAGGTATAAGTGCTCTTTGGAGCGTAAGCTATGAACTGTGCATGCTATAAGTGTAAGGATCATTATCGTGGGACTTGAGAAAGCTAGGTATGTATGTCGGGTAGGAATCTTTAATATGGATGATTTACGCTTGGGACCGGCCGGCTCGAGTTGTGAATTATCTTATTTGGGATTCTCGTGCCCGGCTACTAAATCAATGAGAGCCTAGGTTAGAAAGGACTTAGGCGAACTAGAAAGGCGATTCTATGGAACTTCGTGTGGTCTGTTCGGGTGTGGTTAAGCGTGATCAACTTTGATTAAGATATAGATGGTGTTGTTGTCGTGGATTATGGACGGAGCTCTAGAGGGGAAAAGCTTTTCGTGAGTTATTTTTGTACTTGTGACCTAGTCTGTTTATAGTAATTTCGGATGATCCCGCTACTTTCATGGATCTCTCATATTTGTATCTAATTGACTGCTACTGTGTGATTGGTTCGGTCCAGTTGTGTGTATATATGCTTTTGATCTGTGTGTACCTCATGCTTATAATTATCTTTAATATTATCTTTGCACCCCTAGATTGACTTAGATTAATGGATGGCACACGTAGTGGCCGGGGACGTGGGCGCGGGCGTAGGCAACCCACGCCGGACAGGGGTACTGGGGAAACCTCATCTGGACCTAATCCTGAACCGAGCGTTGATCCCAACGTGCAAATAGCCGCTGCTATGCAGCAAATGACCAACCTGCTGGCACAAGTGGTGCAGCAACAAGGCCAAAACCCAAACCCTAATCCTGAAAACCCAGGCAATCATGCCGAAAGTGACGATAGGGCACTTGAGAGGTTTCAGAAGTTCGCACCACCGAAATTTATTGGGGAACCCGACCCAGATGTCGCCGAAAGGTGGCTCGAGAAGATGGTGGATATCTTTGCGGCCCTACATTACATCGAAGAAAGGCAGGTGATTTTTGCCGTCTTCCAACTAGAAGGGGCGGCCCGTTCCTGGTGGAACGTTATTCGGCAAAAATGGGAACGGGAACAAACGCCCAGGACTTGGGTGAATTTTATGCGGGAGTTCAACGCGAAATTCTTCCCTCCTCTAGTCCAGGAGCGGAAGGAAGATGAGTTTATCTGACTTCGGCAAGGGGCCCAGTCTGTAGCGGAATACGAGAGTCAGTTCACCCGCCTGTCCAAATTTGCTCCTGAGTTGATCATGACCGAGCAGAGGCGAATAAGGCGTTTTATCCAGGGTTTGAACGTAGAAATTCAGAAGACCTCGCGGTGGCCCAGATTAATGCTTTTAGCGAGGCCGTAGAGAAGGCGCAACGAGTAGAGAATGCTGGGCTGCAGGTGAAAAACTTTCAAGCCAAGAAAAGGGGCTTTCCTGGGAGTAGCTCTGAGCAAGAAGGTACAAATACGCCCCCTAAGATTGGAAAGGGAAACGGAGGAGTACGACAACCGGGGGTGTTGCGTGATGTCTCTCAGGGGGGACCGGTCTTTGCTACTCGTGGTCCCTGTGGATATTGCGGAGGGCCAAGTCATACGGAGGCAAATTGTTGGAAGAAAGAGGAAAAATGTCTGCGCTGCGGAAGTGCCGATCATCGGATTGCTGACTGCCCAATTCGATTGCGAAAAGGAAAAGGGATCTCGCAACCCATTAAGACTAACCCTGGACAGTCGGAAAAGGAAGGGACTGGATCCAAGGTACCGACTCAGGTGTACTCTTTAGAACACCATCAGGATCTTGACTCGTCTGAGGACGTAGAAGGTATGGTCCGTTGGGTACCATAGATTTAATAGATTCCGTTGATAAGAAAATTTCGAGAACGAAATTTCTTTAAGGGGGAGAGAGTGTGAGGACCCGTAATGTTCTTCATTTCTAGGTTTTAATTTCTTTTAATTACACGTTTTTCCATCTTTTCTTTATTTGAAAAATTGTGAAAATAAATTTTATGAATAAATATAGTTTTTAAATGATTTTTCTAGCATCGGTTAGTTTTTGAGAAATTAAGAGCGTATACCGGACGTGGGACCCGTTAGTGCGGAAAATTCGATCAATTAGGTTAAGTTGTGTATACCGGGTTTAAGTTATCAGGTGTTAAGAGATAATTAGAAGTTACCTAGAGTCTCATATTCTTGCATTACTCGTGACCTCTTTAAAGAGTCACAATTGGGTATCATAATTAATGTGATTAGCACCATTCGAGCTTTGAAGAGATATTTTGACCCCCCGATGCCCTCCTAGGTTTAGGGTTTGCATTCATATAGTACATCCAAATGTGATAAATTCTTTGGCTAAAACAAGAAAATCTTTGACTAAATCACGCAACTAGCCTTGGCTAGGTCGAAGGGGTGCCTTGGATTTTTATCCTTGCCTTCCCCTTCGTCAAATGTGACTCCCGAATCCTTTTCTCTGATTTTTCGTAGACTTGGAGTCGTTTAAAAAGGGTTTTCTATTTTTTCTTTAAAAATTCATTTTAGGTGACTTGGTACACCTTAACTCTATACCAAGTGGCGACTCCGATTTTTATTTCAAAAACCCTTTTTAAACTATATTTTGGGTCAAATCGTCACATTTTCGAGTCCCATTTAGACCCATATTTTTCTTCATTGTCTTTGTAAATCAAAATTCATTTTTCAAATAAAAAAATTCACTTTTTAATTCATTCATTTTTCTTATAAAAAATGGGGCGCGACAATAGCGAAGGAATAAGGAGTATTTGAAAACTCCCTTCCCTTGGAAATTCGGAAAATTTTCAGGTTTGATACGATATTTTGAAAAATCGTATCTCACATTCTACATGTCAAAAATTGGAAAACTTGATACCATTGGAAACCTCTTTGAAAGTACTAAAAGTTCTTAGAAGACACATTTCCACGAATATAAGTGAAAGGCACTCAAATTTTGGCTCAAAGTTGGTAACTTGAATTACCAAGACAGATTTAAGTTGGTTTTTGGCCAACTTTGGAAATTCGGAAAAATTCACTTGTTTTGAAGTAACCTTTGAAATTTGGAAATCGTTTAGTGTTGAAATCCAAGAGTATAACAAAACAAGCGGAACGAGAAACGGAGTTTCGAGCACCAAGATATGGTGATCCAAAGTTACCAAAATTTCCTTGTTAAACAAGGGTTTTCAAACTTAAATCATGAACTTTGGAAGTTTGATTGAACATCAAAATGACCTCAGAATAGCACCAAATTTGGTATGTACATACGACCATATAAGGGTTATTCCTCTACCAAATTTCATAGAAAAATATGTACGGGAAGTCGGTTAATGAAACCACAAGAAATTCTAAGGCTAAGTTGCCTTTGAACTTCCGTTTTGCCGTTTTTCAAACGTTTGGCCAGGGCACATTTCAAGCATGGTCCATTCCAGTATGAAATGTCTAAAATATGTCCAAGGTGCATTTGATAGGTGATTTATACCAAGAAACTTCGGAAAACAAGTCCCAAATCATTGTTAGTTACAAATCTGTCCAAGTGGAAAATTCTATTACTGTAGCAGTTTCAAACCTTGGCCACAACTCACTCAATTCAACTTGGAATTGGGCGTGGTTGATGGCGTTGGAAAGATCTCTCATAAAGATGAATTTTCTTAGAAGAAACCATTCTCAAATTCCATCCACAAACAGCTTGTTTTTTGAGCATCAAGAAGTAATTTCTGTCCTGTCTCCTGGAGAGCAACGAAATAGGGCAGTGATTTTCAAACGACTGGTGTGGCTCACTCGAGTGGAACTAGGATGTGTATTTTATACCAATGGAAATCTGGGAATGTCTAGTTTCCAGTGCCACAAACGGCACTTGATTTCGACATCAGAGCAAAGAGTTATGGCCGATACAAAATGACTACCAGGGCAATACGGGATTCATTTTCCAGTTTTGCTAACTTTGGAAATCAACTCATTTGACAACCAAATCATGTTATTTTTCAATGAAACTTTCTACACAACTCATATAACATGTATACATCATAAACAAGTCATTAAAACCTCAAAAATTTTGCACAAAAGTGCACGAAATTCATAAGGGCAGAATTGGAATATTTTTGCTCTTCACCTCCTTTGAGTTTCCTTTCATCAATACAACTTATTTCCACTAATTTAAGTACTAAACCAACATTAATAACATCAAAACTCATGAAATCAGTCCTCAAGTCATTGTGGGAGTTCATAGAGCCCACACACCAAAATCCAACATAAATAAAGCTACCCATGTAAATATACAAGTTTATAAGTGCAATACTACTTCCATAAACTAAGGGCCTGTTTGGAACCTGAGTTTTTTGGGAGTTTGTCTAAAACTTTACTGTAATGCACTATAGAAGTTTTTGAAAAAATTTTGTAGAAGTTTTTGCAAGGTGAAAAACTTTTTTTCTTTTTTCTTTTTTTTCTCTTTCCCTTTCTTTTTCTTTTTCTTTTTCTTTCTTTCCTTTTTCTTTTCTTTCCTCTCTTTTTCTTCTTCTCCTTCTTCTTCCCCGTTACCTCCGCCACCCCCAGCAGCAACTCCACCTCCCGTCGCCCCCCTCTGCCCCGCCTTCCCCCTCCCCCCGCCACCCCCCTCTGCCCCTTCTTCCCCCTCTCCCCCGCCGCCCCCATCTGCACCGCCCCTCTCTGCCCCTTCCCTCTTCCCCCGCCTTCCCTCTCTCCCCCGCCTGTCGCGCCCCATTTTTTACAAGAAAAATAAATAGTTTGAAAAGTGAATTTTTGATTTACAAAGAAAATGAAGAAAAATATGGGTCTAAATGGGACTTGAAAATGCGACGATTTGACCCAAAATAATAGTTTAAAAAGGGTTTTTTTGAACAAAAATCGGAGTCGCCACTTGGTATTGAGTTAAGGTGTACCAAGTCACCTAAAATGAGTTTTCAAAGGAAAAAAAGTAGAAAAACCCCTTTTAAACGACTCCTAGTCCACGAAAATCAAAGGAAAGGTTCGGGAGTCACATTTGACGAAGGGGTAGGCAAGGATAAAAATCCAAGGCACTCCTTCGACCTAGCCAAGGCTAGTTGCGTAATTTAGTCAAGGATTTTCTTATTTTTAACCAAAGAATTTATCATATTTGGATGCACTATATGAATGCAAAACCTAGACCTAGGGGGACATCGGGGGGCAAATTTCTCTTCAAAGCTTGAGTGGTGCCAATCACATTAATTGTGATGCCCACTAATGATCCTTTGGAGAGGTCACGAATAATGCTAATGACGTAAGAATGAGTGGAATGAATGTATGTAAAGTGAAAACATGAGCTTGTGTGAAGTAAAAAAAAGTAATAAAAGATAATGGTGCATAAGTGAGAGTGTGCAAATGAGTGTGCAATGTGAGGTATGTAAAGTGATAATGTGAAAATGTATGTGTGATAACATAAAGTGCAGGTGTGCAAGTGATAGTATATAAAGTGCGAGTGGTAGAGTGAAAATGTGCAAAATAAGAGTTGTGAAGTGAAAATGTGGAAAAGGGATAGAATATGAAGTAAGAGTGCAAAATGATAGTGGATAATGAAATGCATGAACCCTAGAGGAATGCAAGCAAGACGGGTACGGGGAGATCCTAAATCGTGACTTTTGCTTTTCCTTTTGGCTAGAAAAAAGAATGAGCGTGCTAAGGCTATGTATAGCCAAACTCGTCCATCCCCCTTACCAAAAGAGTGACTCCCTAACCTATACAAGCAAATGAGCTAATCTAAATGAAAATGTAATCCTAAATGTGTAAGGGAAAGGGAGTGCAGGGTTATGCAAAAATGTAAAAACTAAAAGGAAAGAATGAATGAAGATGTAGTGAAGGCATGCGAGTATGTACTAACAAGAGGGGACGGCCTATTGGGTCTAGCATTGGACTAGCCCTTTTCTAAAATTCTCTCACAAGCATTGGACTTGCGAGAGCTCGAGGGGACAACCATGACTAGCATTGGACTAGCCACGGTTACGTGCATTTGTCCATCACATTCATCTATGACTATAGAAAGCAGGTAAACATGCCAATCACCTATAACACGTAGCACATAACACTTAGCATGCTCGACTAAATGCAAGAGCCTAATAAAACAAATAGGCACATAGCAACAAAAGCAAGCAATCAAGCTAATGAACCTATTACATTTGCTAACTAAAACAAATGGGGAAGAGGAAAAGTGAATAAAAATGCTCTCCGAGCCCTATCTATTACAAGCCAAGAGGTGTACACATACCCCATAAATAAATAAAAGAATGACTTAATAAAAGCAAAAGTAAATGAAATAAATGAAATGAATTAAGGAAAAGCAAGGAAAGCAAAGTAGACATGCAATTCTCACTTAGCACGTTGGATCACATAGGGGAGAGACAAAAAAGATAAAAGAAGTTATACCTCCCTTGAGTTGATGCCCTAACGAAGTGAAATTACTAATTTACCCTCCAAAACAATAAAATGGTCAGGGTACCAATTTAATTAGGAACGTTAAAGAAAATATGCAAAACACAAGCTTACTTGGTCATAAAGCTCTTAAAATGACGAATTAAGTGCAATTAAACAAAATATGGTAATTAATTAAATCAAACAAGCAATGAAGTTGCAAAAATCAAAGCTGCGAAGGATCAAATTGATGAAAATATTCAATTGGTTGGGTCATGGTGAAACAAAAGGAGACTTGAGGGGTTAGAATGTAATTTTTCTTTTGATTTCATGCAAGCTACGTAAAAATTTTCTTTGCAACAATTCTATTCCCAACCGTGGCTTTCCTCCAATTTATCATGCAGACAGATCCAATGAACATCCAGATTTTTAAACAAAACAAGCAAACACAACAAGTCTTAATCATTCACTCAACTGAGCATTACATTTTTTTGTCGCGAGATCAAAGCTGGAAATCTGAGTTGCTCAACAACAAAAGAAATGAAAGAAAAGTGCAGCAAGGAACGCAAGCCTTTATATGCATCAGGAAAACATTACAACCACCAACAGCTCCATGATGCAATTGAATGGAAAAATGCAGCAGAGATGGAAAGCAAAGAAAAACTTAGGATAGACATGCATGACTGAACCCATTTAACCACCCACATAGCTCGGGAAGATTTGAGACAGAACTGCAATCAAGCAAACAAAACGGAACTGTAAAACTAACAAACTGAAAGCCCGTTCAAGATTTATTCCAGGTTAAGTTCGGTCAAGACTTCTTGTTGCAACTTTCTGCAAATTTGCAGTTCAAACGCAAACAGATATTTTGACACAAAAGCTCAAAGAAACCCATCAACCAAGCCGTCATAAACCCCAGGCTTCTGTTCCCCAAATCCAGGCCAAAACCACGAATTTCCCAGCCAAAACAGAAAAAACTAAACCTTCCTTAAATAACAAAATCCAGCCGTGAAACAGAGAGCGTTAGACAGAACACAACAAAGGGCAGATATAGTTGTCTCTTGGGTGAAAAACAGATTTTAGAAATCGAATGGTGAGAGCAGAAAAACCATCTAACATGCGAGGTAATAGCAAAAGTCGACAGCTTTAATGCTATAGACAAACGCAAGGAAAACATAAGCTAACAGATTTAGGTTCCTAAAGTTTGCAACAAGAAGATTCTAAACACAGCTTTGGTAACATACATGTTCATGGCATCCCAGTCAAGCGACAAACCAAAACAAGAACGTCAAACAGGTCACAAGCTTCAGCAACCAAAGAAAAAAGTAGGAAACTAATATGCCCAAGCTGCTGAAACAAGTCAAAAGATTCAATCTTGTTGCAGCAGTAAACTCGATCTAAGGATTCTAGCAGGCGGCCTATTTATTACCGTGGATCTACGAACCAGAACAAAAGGCCACACTCACATGGGAAACATCATATTAGCCATCAAGAACACCAAACAAACCCAATCTATTGGTAAGAAAAGCGAAAAGAAAGGCTTACAGTACCATTTCTGGCAAAGCTCTTCGGCAACAATGGTGGCGGCAGGCTCCTCCTCCGTGGTCGCCACCGGTTCCAACGCTCTTTTGGCCCTCAGCCCTTTTTAGTTTCCTCCCTATTTCCTTGCTGCGATTCTTTTCCGCGGCTTCTCCAAGCTCTCGAACGATACCCTCAGCTCTCGGGTTTCCGCTTTCTCCAGCCGTCTTCAAAAACCCTCTCAAGCTGCCTACCCCTCTCGTTGTTTTTCCTCTACTCTCTCTCGCTCTCTTGATTTTTCTATCCCTCAAAACCCCAGCCGTCCTCTTTCTCCCCGTCTGTCGAAACCAAGCTCTCTCTGGTCTCTCTCTGATTTTCCTCTTCCCTTTTCTTAACCAGCCGCCAATCCCAGATTCTCTCTCACGGGAGCTCTCTCCTAATACCCTCAACCCAGCCGTCATTCAGTCCTTCCTCTCTTTTCAGATTTTCAGCCGTCACCCCCTCTGCCTCACGCTCTCCTTCTTTTCCTTTTATACCCAATGACCAAAACCCAAAACCCTGATATCAATGGTCCTTTTCAATCCCAGCTCCTCGTTCCTCACCTCAGCCATCCGATGGTTATTGTGTCCGGAAGGCTCTTTGATAAGAATCCAAAGGAGTGAGGTGGCCGAATGTTTGGAAAGCTGAGAAACCGTGGAAATTGGTATCTTTCATATATTCACTGCATTGCATGGCTTTTTTTTTTTTAAATAATAATTTAACAAAATATAAATAACTAATTAAGAAAGATTGAATAAAATGAGCGGAACTAGGCATAAAAAGATAAAATTGAAATGCTAATTTTCTTTCTCTTTTCTTCTTTTTCTTCTTTTCTTTTTTTTCTTTCTCTTTTTTTTTTTAATTAAATAACAATGAATTTAAATCTAAAATAACTAAAGCATATTTTCGTGAATGCTTTTCCTTTTTCGAGAAATTCTACGCTAAAATGGCAAAAAATAAAAAACTAAAAAAACTAAAAGTAAATAAAACTAACACGACAAATAAAAATAAAAATAAATAGCAAATGAAATTACACTAAAAATTTGGTGTCTACACCGCCGTCCCCCTCTGCGCCGCCCCTCTCTGCCCCCCTCGCCACCCCCCTCTGCCCCGCCTTCCCCCTCTCCCCGGCTGCCCCCCTCTGCCCCGCCTTTCCCCTCTCCCCGGCTGCCCCCCTCTGCCCCTTCCCCCTCCCCCCGCCCCCCGCCGTCCCCCTCTGCCCCTTCCCCCTCTGCCCCGCCTTCTCTGTGAGAACCCTGAAAAATGCTTATATAAATAATATTTCGTATGTCTTTCACACCCTTTTTATTCTTTCTAATCTCTAGTACTACTTTTACTTGTTCGCAATTAAGTACGTAAATCATGGTTATGCGGAAAGTTATACAATTTCCAAAATAAAGAATTCTTTGGTTCCGCTAATCTAAGTTAAGACTTGTAGAGCTAGGTTAAATTCTCTTTTCATACTAGCATAAAATGTTAGATTTTTTATATATTGGTCAAACTTGATTTTAATAGATTAATTCATAAAACAAGAATGTTAAATGCTAGATTTTTATTACAAGGTCAAACTTGATTTTAATAAGTAATTAATAAAATAAGAATGTCAGGAACCTTTATACTAAATCGTAATCGGCATATATTCGATATAACAGTTTAAGTATTCTAACGTATAAGTAGGCTTTCAAATCACACTTGGGGATTATTGTTGGAATTAAGATTAGAATTGAGAGTTTAGTCGAGGTTAGGGAGCAAGGTGAAATGACCAAAGTGCCCTTCACAATTTCACAAAACCTCCATTCCACCACAACCTCACCATGCACGGCCAAACACTCCCTCTTACAGCCTTCCACTGCCGCCCCAATTAGCCAACCACAACTTCACCAATTCTACAAGCAAACCAAATCCTACACTCCACCAATTCTGCCCACAAACATCTCCATAACCACGGCACCACTTCATTCATTCCACTTCACATATCAAACCACAGCTGCACCTCACCTTCATTGTAGCATCCGAGAGCAAGTGAGTGAGAGCTGCTCCTCGTGAGTATCGACCTAAGGAAGAAGCCGCGAGCTGCAACTCCATTTCGTTCCTGCCCTGTCCGTAAGCTGAGGGAGGAGATCAGGGAACCATCAACTCCATTTGCACCCAACTTCACGGCTGCAACATCACCAGCTTCCACCTCCATCAGTTGAAGCCACTACACCAAGCCAGAATCATCAAACCTGCCGTGTGTGTGAGAGCCGAGAGGGAGCAGAGATTTTTTTCAGAATTTCGTGTGTGAACTAGCTTGCTGTGAGGTAAATTTTCTGGAATAAATATGGATGATCAGAGGTGGCTTAAGCTAGCTGTGGCCTTGCATGTGTTAATTTGTGTAATCAAATGATGAAACCAAAGCTGTGGAAAATTCTGTTTTGGGCAAACCATTTCTGCCGAGAAGCTGATTGAACAATGCAGCTTAATTTGTGTTTTTCGGTGATAATTTGAACTCTTAAATGTCTTTAGTTTGGGTAAAACTTGATGATGAATACTATGCATGTTGGTTTGAGCCTTCGGATGATGTGAGCATAGCATGAAGAATTCTGTTTTGGGGTTAAACATCTCAGCCGAGTAGCTGGATTAGACGCGTAACATTAATTCTGATTTCCTGCGACAATTTGAGGTAGATTAAGTGTTTAACTAATCAATTACAATAAGGAAAAGTTAGCTAGGGACATGCATGCTGAGGTTAAGCACTCGAATGGAATTTTTTTTTTTTTGAACAAGAATTTCTGCTATGTGTAAATGTTGAAATTGCCGTGAGCTTGCTTGGATTATTACAGCCTAAATTGGTTTTAATTTTGTGGTTTAAGCCTATAATTATAATTAGATAGCTAATAACAAATAATTAGGCCCTGCATGTAGCCAATTAGTTCGTTAAAATAGAGAAATAAAATTAAGAGGGCAACCTGCCTCAATGCAAGATCATCCGAGCCCAAGCAGGAAAAATTCTGGAAATTGTGATGTTAATAATGATAGTTTGAACTCGAATTTTGATATGGAAATGATTACTTACTAGCTAAGAGTTTAAACGCTGAACTTGAGTACCGAACACCATATTAAAACCAAGGGAAAGTTTGAACTAAAGCAGATTGGATGCTGGAAAATTTTGGAAGCCGTATGATGAACTCGAATTTTTCAGATTTCTTTTGGGAAGTTTAAATTGGTTTCTGGAAATTATTGTGCTTTTCCCTTGGATTATAATGTTTTAGAAATACCTAAGAGTGGATTAATTGCGTGGTATAAGTAGTTTAGCAATGAATATTTATATACTAGATTATGGAACAAAAAAAAAATGTTAGTGTATAATTGCTGGAATTTTTGGTTGTGATAGCCGAAAATTGAGTTGGAAAATTTCTTGGTTTTTGGAAATTTCCCCTGAAGCATGAAGGATGTAAATGCCTGGAATATGTTGTTTGGGAGTCTTTAAGAAATGTAAGGATGGTTCGAATAAAACATGTTGGCGGTTAAAAGAGAAAAAGGGAGTTTTTTCATAAGTGGAAAATGAAATTCCAGATTTTTGGATTCCACTGACCAGTCCCAGTAAAATGTATATATCTTGATGTAGGAAAATTCGTTTAAGGTGCCGTCAGTGGCATTTGAAACTAGAATCATAGACCTTTGTCTTGTAGAAATTTCGTATTTCTCCTCTATGTGTACTGCTGCCTGTGAATTTTTTTAAAGTGGACTGTTTTGGTTGAATATCCTATTTCCTGGGGAAACTGGATTTGGATTTGGATTGAGATTCTTGCTTACTTGTGGTTTAAATTCCTGATTAAATTGTGGTTGGAAGTGATTGATGAGGTCAAGGGCTAATGATTGATGAAGCCTTTGGCCATTAGCATGATTTTACAAGTATTACCGGATGTTGGAAGTTAAATTTCTGGAATGCCTTGAAGGCCTTACTTTTATTTTATTTGCTTATGTTGGGTTGCTGAAACCAAGTGCTAATGATTGATGAAGCCTTGGTTGACTATTTTATGTTATTCGGAAATGCAATTGTTGAAAGCTAAGGCTAATGATTGACGAAGCCTTAGTAACGTGCTATGTGATTTTTTCCATATTTGGATATATATATTGCGTTTTCAAAATGGAATCGGAGCGGGGAAAATTGTATAGATCTTACGAACTCGAGTAGCTGCGTTCGAAAATTTACAAAAAAAAAATATTCTTCAGCTAGCATTATATTATAAAGCTCTATATCTAGCATTTTGCCTAAAACTTTCCAATTCAAAAATTTCCTTTCATGCAAACTAGCCTTGTTAAGCTCTAGAAATTAAGCTATATAGCTTTCGGAAACCCTAAGTTATAGTTTAATTCTTTTCCTTCCCTAAGCTTTGCACTTGGATAGCCAACTATATGAAAGTTTCAAAATACAAGTTTTACCAACTTTAGCGAAAAGCTTGGGATACTTGCTCGGCAAGAAACCCTACCCTAGGGGAAAATAGTTTTTACATATAAGTTTTATAAAAGCCGTAGTTTAGAGAAATACTCAAAGTAACCTTCCAACTTTGTTTTGAGAAGTTTGTTGACTTGTTTCTAGTAAGTAATACTGGTTACCATCTCTAAGTATAAAAGTAAGAAACACTTTTACTACTTTTACTGAGCTTCAATCTAAATAGATTTTTGGAAATTCCTTGAGGAAGTAACTAGTAATAAATTAAATAAACTCGTTTGCAAATAAGTTAAAAACTGCATAGAAACTTATAGTTTCAAAATTTGATTTCTAGGATTTCTCGAGGACACGGATTTCGACTCCCAACCCGTTATCTGAACTCCACTCTTGGTGAGTGTCCCTGCCTGTTCTTTTCCTACTTGAATTAAGTGCTTTCTTGACTCGATATGTGATAAATTGCAAAGAAATGAGTTTTGATCCATCGAAGTGAGCAGTGTGTACTTTATCGCAGTAGCCGTTCGAGTGGTGACATGTGTGAACCATTTCCTAATAAATCCTTGAATCTAAATGTAGTTAGTCGTTGGGTGAATCCCTCGACATCTGAATCTAACTACAAAATCCTTGAATCTAAATGTAGTTAGTCGTTGGGTGAATCCCTCGACATCTGAATCTAACTACAAAACCTTGAATCTAAATGTAGTGAGTCGTTGGGTGAATCCCTCGACATCTGAATCGAACTACAATAAAGTCGTTGGGTGAATCTCTCGACAATTTTTTTTACGGGTATATCTCGAGTATACTGCGTCGGTAGACGAAGTACGGGCCCGGAGTAGAGGTATGAATGGTAACGGGTTAGGATTAAAATGAGTGGATCTACATGGACTATAAGTAGTGAGAGTTGACGGAGGGTCAACTACGAAGAACGGTGTTCAAGCGAGGAAAATGGCTCCTGAGAGCCCCTGTATCCTACCTTGTGTTGTTACACGCTTTCTTAATTGTTTAGCCTGTTTAAATGACTACTCGTTGTTTGAATTATGTGACTGCATGTTTTGGGGCACCACTGAGCTTTAGCTCACCCCGCGTTTATTTGTTTTCCTTACAGGATGGGAAGGTTGAAAGTATTTGCGTAGTTTGTATTTCTTATGGTTGAACTTGAATAATTTGATTGTAACTTGCGGATTGTATCGGATTGTAATCTAAGTATTGTACTTTTCATTTTGGATTGCCACTTGAAGCTGGAAAAGTGTAATCTCTAATTCGAATACTTGGTTTGTAAGTTTGTTTTGGGATCTATGTGTGTATCTATCCGGTTTGGTGCGATTTTGTACTTTGGTACGTAGCGTAGGTCGTTTAGGAGTACCGTTTGGTTATTTTTATCTGTGCTATCTCTGAAGTTAATGTGGCTTTAAGGATAATCCTTTTCTGGAAAAGTTGTTTTGTAATAGTTTAGGTTAATCATCGGAAGGTTTTAAGTTAGAATGCTTGCGTGAGTCCTGGCGAGAGCTGGGCAGGCGGCCCGCCAACCCTTTGGTTCGCCTTAGGGGGAAGTGGGGTCGCCACATTCTCCCTCTCTCCCGCTGCCCCTCTCTGTCCCGCCTTCCCCCTCTCCCCCGCTGGCCCCCTCTGCGCCACCCCTCTCTGCCCCTTCCCCCTCCCCCCGCCTTCCCTCTCTCCCCCGCCGTCCCCCTCTGCCCCCCTCGCCGCCCCCTCTGCGCCACCCCCCTTTGAGCCGGACGTAGAGAGAAATAAAAAAGACAAGAGAGGATGATGGCTGGGAAGGAAAAGGGGGAGAGGGAAAAGAAGGGGGGAAAAAAAATCGACACCGGCACCGGAAATTGGTGACAAAGCCGGCAATGGAGGTGGTGGTGGGAGAGGAAGAAGAAGAAAAGGGGAAGGGAATTTTTTTTTGTTGTGTTTTGGATATTTTAAGTGTGTAGGTTAAAAACTTTGATAAGTTTTTTGGAGTTCCTGTAGCAAAAGTTGTTAAAAAACTAGTTTTATACAAAGTTGGTAAAAAACCAAGCTTCCAAACAGGGCCTAAGATTCAAGGGGTTGATCGTCATTACCCCCTTAGATGATCAAGATCAGAAATTTTTGTTCACTTTGAGCCCCAAGAAAACCGTGGAAATGAAGCTTTCTTCCTAGCTTAAGTGAATCTCCAAGTTGTTTGCAAGTTGTAGTTAAATTTTGGTGGAGTTTAGTGGTGTTTTGTTGAAGAAATGAAGATGGAATTTGAAGAGCTTTGAGTTGTTTCTTTTGTTTCCTTGGCCGGCTGTTCTTGGAGCAGAAAAAAAGGAATTGCACGGCACTTTAGATGATGAATTGAAGGGTTTTGATCTAGTGTGATGCACCCATGTGAAACTAAAATGTGTGGCTCTCATTGATTCAAAGGTCAACTCTTTTTCCCGCGCGCACGCGCTCGTTTCTTGCTCGATTCCTCTCGCGTTTGTTTCACTAGTGCACTTATATTCATATAAATATTATTCACTCTCAATTGTCCCAAAATAAGGGTCTAACGTTCCTCAATTTAAATCGCATGTGTGAAAACGCGTATCTCCAATTTAAGCGCGATAACGCGAAACTTCCGAGAAATTCTTATAACGATAGTACTAATAACTATCACTTGAGTATTTAAACATTGAAATACCTAATTTAGATCCATTGTACATGTCTCCAATATTCCAAATTATTGTACTCTCAATCGGTCAAGATTTCCAAAGACGAGTTTACTATTTTCACTAAACGAGCTTCCGGAAATTAATTTTTGAAACAAGTCACTTTAAAAATATGATGAAATTATATTTCCATGTAATTAGGTCTCAAGAGCTTAGAAAATAATATTCGGGGTAAAAGGCCAAATAAATTGTGACAGCCCCACCTCACCCTATGGCGAACCAAAGGGTTCGGCGGGCCTCCTGCCCAACTCTCGCCGGGACTCAGTCGTTCACTCACGCAAATCCGAAATAGAACCACAAGAAAGAGTAAAATAAGGATCCAAAACTTAAAACAAAACTTATATACATTGCTATCTCAGAAAGAAGTACAACATTCGAGAAGACAAAAGTTCTCAAGTCACCCTACAACCAGCCCGTGCCAAGCACTAGGGGGAGAACCAAAATAAAAACCAAAACTAGACCCAGCCAGTCGATACAGAACTCTCACCCTTGCTCGCCTTCCCCTATTAAGGAAAACAAAACTAAAGGGATGAGCTAAAAGCTCAGTGAGGTTCCGAACATAGAATCAAGTCATAAATCAAACGATAAGTCAAGAAACAATTACAACATTTACAATAAACCATACATGAAAAGGATACGTTCGTTCGTTAGTTCTCCTGTCATTCCCCTTTCCTTCATTCATTTGAAAATGCATTTTTCATTTATCAATAAAACCCTCGTTCGTTCGTTCATTCGTTCATTTCATTCACCCTCTCCTGGACATTGGCCAGGCTCCACCAACATCCACCAACCTACAAGGTAATACTCGAGTATACCATACGTTCACCCAGGTCACCAAATCGCCCGACGGAGTCCACTTCTGGCTCGAGTCGATCAGTAACAAGGGCAGGGCCCAGTTCAGCCAAAAAGGCTTACATTCATGCACAAGTACGTTCCAATCATTCAATCTTTGAAAAATTTGCATTTATTTAGGTCGAGTGCGATAAAATACACACTCGCCTAGAAAACTCATTTTGGAAATCATTGAAAGCACTTAACATGTTATCAAACAATAATACAAGTCATGAAGTCAAGAAAATACAACGAACAAGGGACACTCACCGAATTATGCAAAATAACGTCCAAAATGTCCTATCGGATCTTACCCTCGGTCACCGAGAAAACCTATGATTCAACGAGAAAGAATATTACAATTCATCTAGCAAAACAAGTAAGTGGAATCAAGGAACTCGACTAATTACGAGTAAAACGGATAAAGGTGACTTTAAAGTGAAAACAACCATTTGGATCTGTGGACGAAAATAACTAGGGTGTCATAAATCAAACTCAAAGGGTTATAATAGCTCCAATGGAAAACACTTGAATCAAAGTCAACTCGGACTCCAACGAGATAGGCTAAAAATATTGTTTTCGGAATCGCTTAGATAGTTCAAAATCAATATACATTCAAGTAGGTATTATGGCCTACATGTCTTGATTGAGAAAACCTTAGGTCATACCTCTATATTTTGGTATGAAGTAGTAAATAACATTTGAAGGTTCAAATGGAAAAGGTATCAAGTGTTACGATGGAAAACGGTCATAGTATTTGCCAAATGAAAAATATATAAGTTCAAATTGACACTTAGCCCTCGAGCCAAAATTTGGGCAGCACGCCCTTTGTATTTTCCTATTTCCAGCCATTTATGGCTTCATTATTTTTCTTATTCAAACCCAAAGGTACACATACAACAATAAGTTCATTCAATAGCCATTCAGCAAGCTCCAAGTAGTACAAGTACAAGTCAAGCTAGGGAAAAGTCCGGAAATGAAAGTTAAGCTCTAAACCAGAAAAATAGTTTTTGACATCATTTTGCGGTTTTGGCACCATTGGCACTACGATTATTGGATGGAGGTGAAAGATATACCGTTTCGAAGCTAAGAGATAGGGTACAATGTTCCAGAAGGTCGCTCAGCCCAGTTTCGAGTGTAACTAAGTCAAAAATGCAATATACTACACTAGAACCGCAAAAATAGGTTCACAAATCGTATTCTGGTGCAAACATCATAAATCAGGCTACCTAAGTCCAAATCTAATAATTCCAAAGCCATACGAAAGCTATGAAACAGGGATACAATTCATCAGAAGACCTCAACAACCAATTCTGAAGCATTCCCAACCAAAATAACCCATTACAGACGCAACTATCAAATTCGGGTAAAAATAGGGCAGCAAGGGTAAATCCATCTTTTCACAAGCTACGTTGCTCCAATTTACCTGAAAATTTGTAGGCATCTCTAAAATATCATTCCATAAAACTTTCATGTTTTAACCGAAGGCCAATTCGGCCTCTAACTATGAGCTACAGTGCCAGGCAGAATGAAGAACAATGAAACCGTAACTTTCCAATTTTCTTTCCAAAACAGAAATTGCTTGCAATTAACCACTTTTTCCACTTTGTAGCTTCCTTAAATATCATTTCCAATCATCATACATGACCACATAATCATATTCACATGAAAACAGAAAAATCCCCAATAATTACAAAACTTCACCAATTCAACCAAAAATCAAGATGTAATCCATAAAAGTGCATCTTATACTACCACCAATCATGAATTAAGTATCATTAGAGGGAGGAGAGGGGTCCTTCACAATTTACCTTAGCAACACAAGAGAGAGAGCAATTAGTCACCTTAGCTTTCCAAACAAATTCACAACCAAGCTTAACTCCACCAAACTAAGAGGTTTTATGGAGTAATTGGAAGATTAATCGGTTTAATTGAAAGATTGGGCAAGATTGAAGACAAGATTGTGGAGAGTTTTCTTTTCTTTTGTTGTTTGAAGAGGTCGGCCAAGAGAGGGAGAAAAATGGTGAATTTTTGGTGAATTTTGCTATTAATTTGGTAAAGGCATGAATAGTGGTCAAAATGGTAAGATTTAATCACATGGTGACACTTGTCACCCCATTAAATGCATGAATATCCTTTTGTTCCCTCTCACTCTAATCCATAAGGTATCCTCTAATTATCTCCTAACACCCGATAATTTAAGCTCAATATCCAAAACTTAACCTAGTTGGCCGAATTTTTCCGAACTTTTCGCACTAGCGGGTCCCACATTCGATATACACTCTTAATTTCACATGAACTAACTTATACTAGAAAAATGATTTAAAAACTATATTTTGCTCATAAAAATTATCTGGGGAATTTTCTAATAAAGAAAAGGTATAAAAGTGTGCAATTAAATAAAATAAAGCCTAGAAATTCGGTAAATTTTCTGGTCCTCATACCCTCTCCCCCTTAAAAAAATTTCGCCCTCGAAATTTTACCTTCATTTGCCTCAGATGAGTCCGGAACTGTTTGGTTGCCTAACGCATACACTTTTGCTGGCCCATTAGTTCGGTTCCCTCTTTCATTTGCTTGTTTTGCTTTAGCTCCTTCCAGTTGCGGAATACTACCTCCGCGTGACTGTCTCCTCGGACAATTGCTAACTTGGTGATCACCACTTCCGCCCTTTACGCCAACAATCGTTCTCGGTATGATTGGCCTTTCCGCAATAGCCACAAGTCAAGTAGGAAGCCATCTTTTGGCTTTCTGGAGAAGTCTCCCCATATCCGGTTTGGCTTCTTTTGGTAGACCTTTCATCTCTCGCCCCTACTGTCCATGGCGGGTAGGACAAAAAGTTCACTTTCTGCACTTTAGAAGGTGCTATTGATTCACTAGGAGGTTCTTCAATCACACTACCAACTGCACCTCTTTTCCGAGTTTGTGAGGCTTTTACTTGTGCCTTTGCATTCTCGATTCGTTGAGCCTTCCCAAGGGCCTCCGTAAACGTATTCACTTGCGCCGCGGCTAACGCCTCTTGGATGTCCAAATTCAGTCCCTGTATAAACCGTCTTACTCTGCACCGTTCAGTGGCTACCAGTTCAGAAGCAAACTTGGATAATCTTGTAAATTTTGTTTCATATTCGGCCACACTTAACGTTCCCTGGCGTAACCTAATAAACTCCTCCTCCCTCCTTTCTTGGACTAAAGGTGGAAGGTACTTCTCGTTAAATTCTCTTATGAAGTTCGCCCATGTCCAGATGGTCTGTTCTCTTTCCCACTTTGCTCTAATTACGTTCCACCATGATCGGGCCGGTCTCTCAAATTAAAATACTGCAAAGTTCACTTGCCTTTGCTCAGTGTAGTTTAGGGCTGTGAAGATATTAACCATGGTTTCTATCCATTGTTCAGCCACGTCCGGATCGGGCCCTCTAAGGAATTTTGGCGGAGCAAACTTCTGGAACCTTTCAAGAGCCTTATCCTCGCCCATCTCAGGGTTTCGATTTTGGTTTACGGGTATTTCGCCTTGTTGATCCACCAGTCTTGCCAAGATATCCGTCATCTGTTGCATTGCCGTTGCCATTTGGTCTCCAGTCGCAGCTCTTGATCCCTGCCCTTGCTAGGCTGACGTTTCCCTTTCTCCTCTTGATTCCGGGGTCCGCTCAGTTCCCCGGCCTCGACCACGTCCACGACTACGTCTCCCGTCCATAGATATGTTTTTCCCTCTCTCTTTTCTTTTCTTTTCCCCAAAAGGTAATTTTAGTGAATAATCACAGTAAATTGTCTAAGCACCAATTCCAGCATACCAAATACACAAGTAAACATATATGCACATAACATGCCATATCAAGGAGGCAGATAATCAAATACACAAATACATGTTACAAATACATATCAAGTTTGACAGATAATCATATACACGAATTCACAGGCTAACGTCATGTAGTAGCCATATATGGGTGCATCAAAAGAAAAGGGATACGTTATCCCACACCCTGTTAACCCCGTCCGGTCTCTCACGTCACTTTCTATCCAACTAGATGTCCATTGGCCTCTTGAAATCATTCTAGCCAGACAAAGCCTGTTCATTTTCCCAAAATGTGAATCTCAAATACTGAGCAGCGCCGCAACTCTAGAGTACTCAGGCACGAGAATCCAAAATAAGATAATTCACATCTCGAGCTGCAGTCCCAAGAATAAACTATCTACAATCGGAATTCCTACCTGACATACCTATCTATGGTCCTCAGATACCATGAGAGAGATTTAAGGCCTATAACATTCACAATTCATAGCTTATGCTCAAATGAGCACTTAGTCATTTATACTAATTCACCACTTAGTCCAGGCTCACTCCGCGCAGAGACCACGCGAAGCAACTATAGATTTTATCCCTCAATCGCTTAACTTTCAAGTCAAATCGAATCCCACAGTCCGGCATCCTAAACGTCAAGCCTAGGACACATTATAGAGATCTGAAGCCTAAGCTCTGATACCAACTGTGACAGTGTGAGGACTCGCAAAATTTACTTATTTAATCTCCTATTTTTAGCTTATTTAATTATTTATTTGGTCTTTTACTCCGAATATTATTTTCTAAGCTCTTGAGACCTAATTACATGAAAATATAGTTTCATTATATTTTTAAAATGACTTGTTTCAAAAATTAATTTTCGGAAGCTCGTTTAGTGAAAATAGTGAACACGTCTTTGGAAATCTTGATCGATTGAGAGTACAATAGGTTTGAAATATTGGAGACATGTACAATGGACCTAAATTAGGCATTTTAATGTTTAAATACTCAAGTGATAGTTATTAGTACTATCGTTATAAGAATTTCTCGGAAGTTTCGCGTTATCGCGCTTAAATTGGAGATACGCGTTTTCACACGCGCGATTTAAATTCAGGAACTTTAGACCCTTGTTTCGAGACAATTAAGAGTGAATAATGTTTATATTAACATGAGTGCATTAGAGGTTTAGTGCACTAGTGAACCAAACGCGCGAGAAAATCGAGCCTAAAAACGTGCCAAACGAGCCTTACAAGAGTTGACTTTGGAACAATTTTTCACCACACATTTAATCTTCTTTGAGAAGCCAACTTAGATCAAAATCACACTCTCTCTTCTCTCTCCTCACAGCCGGCCAAGCTCCTCTCTCTCTCTAACTCATTTGCAACAAAAATTCTGAACACTAATCTCAACCAAAACTACCCCAAATCACCTCCAAATCACACCAAACTTGGAGACCACTTAGCAAACCTCTTGGAGGTTGGATTTAGCTAACAAAAGGCTGCATCTTCACGGGTTCTTGGAGCTTCAAGAGGGCCGAAATTTCTGATCTTGCACACCCAAGGAATAGGTAATGATCAACCCTTGGATTCTTGTCTTTTGGAATTTATATAGCAAGATTAAGCTCATGCATGCACTTAGTTAGCTTGTTTATGGTGAAAATGAAGTGAGTGGGCTCTTGGAATTCCCACACTTGGGTTATTGTTGCTGATGTGATGATTGATGGTGATTATACTGTTGGATTTAATGGTAGTTTAGTGGTTATAATGATGAGTTTATGGAGTGTTATTGTTGGAAACTCAAAGTAGAGGTCTTGGCAAGAATTTCCGAAAATGCCCCTGTTTTGTTCGGCCATAAGAAGGCCCATTTTTGGTGATCTATTGGCATGAACCTGATGTATATATGTTATATTATGTGTGTAAAAATTTTCGTTGGAAAACATTAACGTTTGGTGGGTCAAATGAATTTTTCTCCTAGAAGTGGCAATCTGGAAATCTGTTCCGTATTGCACTGTCCAGCGTTGGCATTTTGGCTATAACTCTGTCCTCGGATGTCGAAATCATGTGCCGTCGGTGGCGTTTGAAACTAGACATTCCTAGCTTTAATTTGGTATAAAATTTACGTTCTGATTCCTTGTGAGCAAGCCGAACCAAATGTTTTAAGTTCGCTGTCCTGTTGCTCTGTTCGTCTGGAATGAAGTGTTCAGGCAGCAACTTGATGCCCGAATTTGAACCAGATGGGTGCCGAATTTGGGAATGACTTCTTCTGTGATGTTTTAGTACTATGAATGTATTTTCCAACGGCATAAGCCATGCTCGATTTCGAGTTAAATTGACTGAGTTGTGACTGAAACAAGTGGACTGCTCTGTTTTGGAAAAACCCTAATGTTGGACTGGTTTGGAACAAGATATTGGAGTGAACTTGTTAATTGATGTTCTTGATACTAAACACTTACCAAAGGCATTATGGATGTTTCTTAGGCCTTTATTTCACAAATGAACCATGATTGTATAGTTTGCTTGATTAGACGTTTTGAATTGGGTAATGAAAGTCTCAAGGCAGATTGCCTTATAATTTTCCTGAACTTTGGTTGACTAATTAACTATCTTACCGAAAGTATTTTTCCCTGAAATTTGATAGAGTGGTACCTTTCATATGGGAGTAAAATACTGCCAATTTTGGTACCAATCCAAGTTCGTTTCGATACCCAATTAAATTTCTAGTGTTGGAGGTTCAAAACTGGAAATTCTTCTTCAGTCTTGAATCTTCCTCAACTTGGGGCTACTATATCTTGGTGCTCGAAACTCCGTTTCTCAATCCGCTTGTTTTGTTATACTCTTGGATTGCAACACTATTTGATTTCCAAATTTCAAAGGTTAGTTCAAAACAAGTGAATTTTACTGAATTTCCAAAATTGGCCAAAAACCAACCTTGAAACTGTCTTAGTATTCTACAGCAGTAACTTTGATCCAACTTTTGAATACCTTCCATTTCGAATCATGGAAAAGTGTCTTCTAGAAACTTGTAGTACTCGGAATGTAGTTTCCAATGGTATCAAGCTTTCCAATTTTGGACCTACGTAGTGCAAGATACGATTTTTCTAGAATTGACACCCAAAGCTAAAATTTGAGAATTTCTTAGAAATGAGATTTTGGAAACTTGCCTTCTTTTCTCGATACCGATTGAACATTTTGAACTCGATTTCATGAAAAATGTTAGTCTCTTTCTTTAGACTTTAAAACTTTACTCTTGAGCCTCGATTATTAATAATTAAGGCCCAATTCATGAATTCCCTTTAGATTGTACAACCTTCTTTGATAAGTAGGAGTTCTAAGTGATAGTGTATAATAGTTAATGGTTATTTGCTCAGGTGCTCAAGGGGACCTTCAAGAAGAACTCGAAGTGGACGCCTAGACACTTGTTTGAGTATTACTCTCTTGTTGCTATAGGTGAGTGTTCCATATAGGAATACGTAATTGGAATAAGTCTATGACATGCATAACCCATGATTATTAAGTGTTAAGTGCTATATGTTAAGTATTTACCACACTCATGCATATCTGAATAAGGTATACTTGAATTACTCGACATGAAATACCTGAAATATGTATATTTGAACTATTCGATATGAAATGCTTAAAGAGCATATTTATGTGATTACTTGAAATACTAGATATGAAATGTTTGGAGAGCATATCTACATGATGTGTTTAAATGATTAATTATGCTATGACAGCATAAGTCGGTTGGAGTGAATCTCCTCGACCCTTATGTGGAAAAAGTGAAAATCGGCCAATGGTGGCCTATTAAAATGACATATGTCTGCCAATTAACCGTAATTGCCACCGTTTACCGTTTACCGTGTTTACTTACCGTTTTCTAATCCATTCGGCTACTTGCTTACTTGATTATCTGCTTACGTGATCACCAACTTACTTGATCACTTGATTATCATGAATCGCATGTTATATGAAGTTGTCCATCATTGTTAGGCGAGTGTGTACTTTACCTCACTCGACCTACTCAAATGATGAATTTTACCTTTTGCCGAATTACTTGATTACTTGTGCATGTTGTAAGCTCTAAGCTGAACTTGGGCCCTGCCTCGGTTACTGACCTACTCGAGCCAGGACTGGGCTCGGTCGGGTAGGTTGGAACCCTGGACAACCGTTTCGGTATACTCGAGTATTACCACTGGAGGGATAAGGTGATGGCCAGTCAAACCGAGGGGATCCGGAAGTCATAAGGTGCAGATGACCGACAGAGTTCCACTGGAACACCGTATCCTTCAATGTGTGTTTATTTTACATAATGATAACCGTTTTATGAAAACGTGCCATACCTATGATATGCTCAAATTACCTGTACAATGATTATTGCCTCATGATAACATGCCATTGTGTAACCTTGAACCATGCGTATGATATGCCCAACTTATTTGATTTATTTGAACTGTTAGAGTGTCTTGGAACCTCACTGGGCTGTGTAGCTCATACCACGTTGTGGATTTCTTTTACAAGGTTCGAGACCAAGGGTGCTCGTGAGTAGTACTAGATTGTTTTCTTTTGAAGACTTTAAGTTATATTATAACGGATGGCTATAGTACCCCTTTTCCATTGGGTTGTATTTAAGCTTGACAGCTGCATAATTGTAAGTGTGAGATATTCGAAGTACTTTAATTATGTATTGAGGTTACTTAAAGTATTTCGAGCTTTTGAATGATCGATTGTAGTGAGTCCCGGCGAGAGCTGGGCAGGCGTCCCGCGGATACCCTTTGGTTCGCCTTAGGGAGAAGTGGGGGCGTCACAGTTGGTATCAGAGCTTAGGCTTCAGATCTTTGTAGTGTATCCTAGGCTTAAATGTTTAGGATGCCGGACTGTGGGACTGGTTTGAAAGTTAAAAGATTGCTTGTAGCAATGAAATTTAGAGCCAATTCACGTGGTCTCTACAAAGGAGCAAGATAGGACCAAGTGGTGTTATGGTCCTTACTATGTGATTGAGTAAAGGTTTAAGTGCCCTTCAAAAAAAAAATGTAAGCTGTGAATCATGAATGTTATAGGTTGTAAAACCTTTATCTTGATAATTGGAGGGAATTTGATATGTATGTTGGGTAGGAATCTCGAATGTGGTGATTTAGTCTTGGGACCGGCCGGCTCGAGTTGTGAATTACCTTATTTCGGATTCTTGTACCCGAGTACTTGAGAGTTGAGGGCAACCATAAGGACTTTATATCTCCATTTTTGGGGAATAAGAATGAATCGATATTTCATGTGAATGGTTACAGGAAACCAATAATTGTTTGGTTAAGATGGTACAATAATTAAGGGTGGAAGATGGAAAATATTGTAACTCAAAAGATCCTTGTGTTGGGATTGAAATCGAGCATGTTAGGGAATGAGAATCGTCTAGTTCCAATAATCTAGTGAATCCCTACTTGTGATCTTTTATAGTGAGACGATGGGAGTAAAACTTAGAGTCTGCGCCTTGAAGATGAATGTACTTGTGATGATCACTTGTTTATTTTGCTATTGACTTTGACTTGGCATGAACTTTACTTGGCCATAACTTGTTTTATAATTTAATGAACTCTAGTTTGTGTTTACTTGCATAGTGATAATGTTATTTGTGTAAGTGACTTCATTCTCTTTAAATGTTGCTACTGGTATATGAGTATAGTTCAATTTTAACTAAGTGTGAGGGTTATGCATGTGCGTATAGATTAGTTGTGAATATGGAAACTAGAGGACAACGAAAGGGACGTCAACCTAGACAACCCCGAAATGAAAGAGTAGCTAATGGGTCCGGTATTGATCAAAACGTTGAGTCAAGTGTTGGGAGAGGAAATGACCAAATGGGACAAGTTTTAACTCGTATGACGGATATCCTGGAGCTCTTGGTAGCTCAACAAGGTCAAGGTGTTGGACAAGGAAACCAACGTGGAAACCAAGAGATAGGGGAGGATCGAGCTTTAGAGCGGTTTCAAAAATTTTCCCCGCCCAAGTTTGCTGGAGGACCTGATCCAGAGGTGGCTGAGAATTGGTTAGAGAATATAAGAAATATATTCGATGCCTTGGATTACACAGAGGAGAGACAAGTCACCTTTGCTGTATTTCAACTTGAAGGAGCAGCCCGAGCCTGGTGGAATGTTATAAGAAACAAGTGGGAAAGAGATCAAACCCTAAGGACTTGGATAAACTTTGTACGTGAATTTAATGAGAAATTTCTTCCTCCACTTGTCCAAGAAAAGAGAGAAGATGATTTTATAAAGCTTCGTCAAGGAACTTTGAGCGTAGCTGAGTATGAAACACGCTTTACAAAGTTATCTACATATGCCCCAGAATTGGTGGCTACTGAACGGAAGAGAATAAGAAGGTTTATCCAAGGATTAGATTTGGAAATCCAAGATGCCCTTGCTGCAGCACAGGTTGAAACTTTTAGTGACGCTCTCGAAAAAGCGCAAAGGGTAGAAAGCACAAAATCTCAACTGAGAGCTCTCCAAGCAAGGAAAAGAGATGCATCTGATAGTACACTAGGAGGAAATGGACCACCACCCAAAGTTAGAAAAGAAGTGGATGGAGTAGGACTGTTATTTCCTGCACCACTCATGATAAAGGAACCAAAAGGAACTATGTCGCGAGGGACTTCAGTAGAACAGACACGATCAAAGAAAACCTCGCAAGCCAGTCAGGTCACAACACCTCGTCCGACTTGTGGATATTGTGGAAGGACGAATCACATTGAAGAAAACTGTTGGCTAAAGGGACGAAAGTGTATGGGGTGTGGGAGTACCAACCATAAAGTTCATGACTGTCCAAGGAGGTATCCACGAGAAACTACTGCTCCACAAGGAAATGGAACTGTCCCTCGACAAGTCAATGGAAGGAGAAACCGACCAATAGCATCTGAAAGAACGCATAACATGAACACACCACATGGTTCAGAGTTGTCTGAAATTACAGAAGGTATGAATTTCGAGGACGAAATTCTTTTAAGGAGGGGAGGTTGTGAGGACTCGCAAAATTTACTTATTTAATCTCCTATTTTTAGCTTATTTAATTATTTATTTGGTCTTTTACTCCGAATATTATTTTCTAAGCTCTTGAGACCTAATTACATGAAAATATAGTTTCATTATATTTTTAAAATGACTTGTTTCAAAAATTAATTTTCGGAAGCTCGTTTAGTGAAAATAGTGAACACGTCTTTGGAAATCTTGATCGATTGAGAGTACAATAGGTTTGAAATATTGGAGACATGTACAATGGACCTAAATTAGGCATTTTAATGTTTAAATACTCAAGTGATAGTTATTAGTACTATCGTTATAAGAATTTCTCGGAAGTTTCGCGTTATCGCGCTTAAATTGGAGATACGCGTTTTCACACGCGCGATTTAAATTCAGGAACTTTAGACCCTTGTTTCGAGACAATTAAGAGTGAATAATGTTTATATTAACATGAGTGCATTAGAGGTTTAGTGCACTAGTGAACCAAACGCGCGAGAAAATCGAGCCTAAAAACGTGCCAAACGAGCCTTACAAGAGTTCACTTTGGAACAATTTTTCACCACACATTTAATCTTCTTTGAGAAGCCAACTTAGATCAAAATCACACTCTCTCTTCTCTCTCCTCACAGCCGGCCAAGCTCCTCTCTCTCTCTAACTCATTTGCAACAAAAATTCTGCACACTAATCTCAACCAAAACTACCCCAAATCACCTCCAAATCACACCAAACTTGGAGACCACTTAGCAAACCTCTTGGAGGTTGGATTTAGCTAACAAAAGGCTGCATCTTCACGGGTTCTTGGAGCTTCAAGAGGGCCGAAATTTCTGATCTTGCACACCCAAGGAATAGGTAATGATCAACCCTTGGATTCTTGTCTTTTGGAATTTATATAGCAAGATTAAGCTCATGCATGCACTTAGTTAGCTTGTTTATGGTGAAAATGAAGTGAGTGGGCTCTTGGAATTCCCACACTTGGGTTATTGTTGCTGATGTGATGATTGATGGTGATTATACTGTTGGATTTAATGGTAGTTTAGTGGTTATAATGATGAGTTTATGGAGTGTTATTGTTGGAAACTCAAAGTAGAGGTCTTGGCAAGAATTTCCGAAAATGCCCCTGTTTTGTTCGGCCATAAGAAGGCCCATTTTTGGTGATCTATTGGCATGAACCTGATGTATATATGTTATATTATGTGTGTAAAAATTTTCGTTGGAAAACATTAACGTTTGGTGGGTCAAATGAATTTTTCTCCTAGAAGTGGCAATCTGGAAATCTGTTCCGTATTGCACTGTCCAGCGTTGGCATTTTGGCTATAACTCTGTCCTCGGATGTCGAAATCATGTGCCGTCGGTGGCGTTTGAAACTAGACATTCCTAGCTTTAATTTGGTATAAAATTTACGTTCTGATTCCTTGTGAGCAAGCCGAACCAAATGTTTTAAGTTCGCTGTCCTGTTGCTCTGTTCGTCTGGAATGAAGTGTTCAGGCAGCAACTTGATGCCCGAATTTGAACCAGATGGGTGCCGAATTTGGGAATGACTTCTTCTGTGATGTTTTAGTACTATGAATGTATTTTCCAACGGCATAAGCCATGCTCGATTTCGAGTTAAATTGACTGAGTTGTGACTGAAACAAGTGGACTGCTCTGTTTTGGAAAAACCCTAATGTTGGACTGGTTTGGAACAAGATATTGGAGTGAACTTGTTAATTGATGTTCTTGATACTAAACACTTACCAAAGGCATTATGGATGTTTCTTAGGCCTTTATTTCACAAATGAACCATGATTGTATAGTTTGCTTGATTAGACGTTTTGAATTGGGTAATGAAAGTCTCAAGGCAGATTGCCTTATAATTTTCCTGAACTTTGGTTGACTAATTAACTATCTTACCGAAAGTATTTTTCCCTGAAATTTGATAGAGTGGTACCTTTCATATGGGAGTAAAATACTGCCAATTTTGGTACCAATCCAAGTTCGTTTCGATACCCAATTAAATTTCTAGTGTTGGAGGTTCAAAACTGGAAATTCTTCTTCAGTCTTGAATCTTCCTCAACTTGGGGCTACTATATCTTGGTGCTCGAAACTCCGTTTCTCAATCCGCTTGTTTTGTTATACTCTTGGATTGCAACACTATTTGATTTCCAAATTTCAAAGGTTAGTTCAAAACAAGTGAATTTTACTGAATTTCCAAAATTGGCCAAAAACCAACCTTGAAACTGTCTTAGTATTCTACAGCAGTAACTTTGATCCAACTTTTGAATACCTTCCATTTCGAATCATGGAAAAGTGTCTTCTAGAAACTTGTAGTACTCGGAATGTAGTTTCCAATGGTATCAAGCTTTCCAATTTTGGACCTACGTAGTGCAAGATACGATTTTTCTAGAATTGACACCCAAAGCTAAAATTTGAGAATTTCTTAGAAATGAGATTTTGGAAACTTGCCTTCTTTTCTCGATACCGATTGAACATTTTGAACTCGATTTCATGAAAAATGTTAGTCTCTTTCTTTAGACTTTAAAACTTTACTCTTGAGCCTCGATTATTAATAATTAAGGCCCAATTCATGAATTCCCTTTAGATTGTACAACCTTCTTTGATAAGTAGGAGTTCTAAGTGATAGTGTATAATAGTTAATGGTTATTTGCTCAGGTGCTCAAGGGGACCTTCAAGAAGAACTCGAAGTGGACGCCTAGACACTTGTTTGAGTATTACTCTCTTGTTGCTATAGGTGAGTGTTCCATATAGGAATACGTAATTGGAATAAGTCTATGACATGCATAACCCATGATTATTAAGTGTTAAGTGCTATATGTTAAGTATTTACCACACTCATGCATATCTGAATAAGGTATACTTGAATTACTCGACATGAAATACCTGAAATATGTATATTTGAACTATTCGATATGAAATGCTTAAAGGGCATATTTATGTGATTACTTGAAATACTAGATATGAAATGTTTGGAGAGCATATCTACATGATGTGTTTAAATGATTAATTATGCTATGACAGCATAAGTCGGTTGGAGTGAATCTCCTCGACCCTTATGTGGAAAAAGTGAAAATCGGCCAATGGTGGTCTATTAAAATGACATATGTCTGCCAATTAACCGTAATTGCCACCGTTTACCGTTTACCGTGTTTACTTACCGTTTTCTAATCCATTCGGCTACTTGCTTACTTGATTATCTGCTTACGTGATCACCAACTTACTTGATCACTTGATTATCATGAATCGCATGTTATATGAAGTTGTCCATCATTGTTAGGCGAGTGTGTACTTTACCTCACTCGACCTACTCAAATGATGAATTTTACCTTTTGCCGAATTACTTGATTACTTGTGCATGTTGTAAGCTCTAAGCTGAACTTGGGCCCTGCCTCGGTTACTGACCTACTCGAGCCAGGACTGGGCTCGGTCGGGTAGGTTGGAACCCTGGACAACCGTTTCGGTATACTCGAGTATTACCACTGGAGGGATAAGGTGATGGCCAGTCAAACCGAGGGGATCCGGAAGTCATAAGGTGCAGATGACCGACAGAGTTCCACTGGAACACCGTATCCTTCAATGTGTGTTTATTTTACATAATGATAACCGTTTTATGAAAACGTGCCATACCTATGATATGCTCAAATTACCTGTACAATGATTATTGCCTCATGATAACATGCCATTGTGTAACCTTGAACCATGCGTATGATATGCCCAACTTATTTGATTTATTTGAACTGTTAGAGTGTCTTGGAACCTCACTGGGCTGTGTAGCTCATACCACGTTGTGGATTTCTTTTACAAGGTTCGAGACCAAGGGTGCTCGTGAGTAGTACTAGATTGTTTTCTTTTGAAGACTTTAAGTTATATTATAACGGATGGCTATAGTACCCCTTTTCCATTGGGTTGTATTTAAGCTTGACAGCTGCATAATTGTAAGTGTGAGATATTCGAAGTACTTTAATTATGTATTGAGGTTACTTAAAGTATTTCGAGCTTTTGAATGATCGATTGTAGTGAGTCCCGGCGAGAGCTGGGCAGGCGTCCCGCGGATACCCTTTGGTTCGCCTTAGGGAGAAGTGGGGGCGTCACAGACAGCCCCACCTCACCCTAAGGCGAACCAAAGGGTTCGGCGGGCCGCCTGCCCAACTCTCGCCGGGACTCAGTCGTTCACTCACGCAAATCCGAAATAGAACCACAAGAAAGAGCAAAATAAGGATCCAAAACTTAAAACAAAACTTATATACATTGCTATCTCAGAAAGAAGTACAACCTTCGAGAAGACAAAAGTTCTCAAGTCACCCTACAACCAGCCCGTGCCAAGCACTAGGGCGAGAACCAAAATAAAAACCAAAACTAGACCCAGCCAGTCGATATAGAACTCTCGCCCTTGCTCGCCTTCCCCTGTTAAGGAAAACAAAACTAAAGGGATGAGCTAAGAGCTCAGTGAGGTTCCGAACATAGAATCAAGTCATAAATCAAACGATAAGTCAAGAAACAATTACAACATTTACAATAAACCATACATGAAAAGGATACGTTCGTTCATTCGTTCGTTCGTTCGTTCTCCTGTCATTCCCCTTTCCTTCATTCATTTGAAAATGCATTTTTCATTTATCAATAAAACCCTCGTTCGTTCGTTCATTCGTTCATTTCATTCACCCTCTCCTGGACATTGGCCAGGCTCCACCAACCTCCACCAACCTACAAGGTAATACTCGAGTATACCATACGTTCACCCAGGTCACCAAATCGCCCGACCGAGTCCGCTTCTGGCTCGAGTCGATCAGTAACAAGGGCAGGGCCCAGTTCAGCCAAAAAGGCTTACATTCATGCACAAGTACGTTCCAATCATTCAATCTTTGAAAATTTTGCATTTATTTAGGTCGAGTGCGATAAAGTACACACTCGCCTAAAAAAACTCGTTTTGGAAATCATTGAAAGCACTTAACATGTTATCAAACAATAATACAAGTCATGAAGTCAAGAAAATACAACAAACAAGGAACACTCACCGAATTATGCAAAATAACATCCAAAATGTCCTATCGGATCTTACCCTCAGTCACCGAGAAAACCTATGATTCAACGAGAAAGAATATTACAATTCATCTAGCAAAATAGGTAAGTGGAATCAAGGAACTCGACTAATTACGAGTAAAACGGATAAAGGTGACTTTAAAGTGAAAACAACCATTTGGATCTGTGGACGAAAATAACTAGGGTGTCATAAATCAAACTCAAAGGGTTATAATAGCTCCAATGGAAAACACTTGAATCAAAGTCAACTCGGACTCCAACGAGATAGGCTAAAAATATTGTTTTCGGAATCGCTTAGATAGTTCAAAATCAATATACATTCAAGTAGGTATTATGGCCTACATGTCTTGATTGAGAAAACCTTAGGTCATACCTCTATATTTTGGTATGAAGTAGTAAATAACATTTGAAGGTTCAAATGGAAAAGGTATCAAGTGTTACGATGGAAAACGGTCATAGTATTTGCCAAATGAAAAATATATAAGTTCAAATTGACACTTAGCCCTCGAGCCAAAATTTGGGCAGCACGCCCTTTGTATTTTCCTATTTCCAGCCATTTATGGCTTCATTATTTTTCTTATTCAAACCCAAAGGTACACATACAACAATAAGTTCATTCAATAGCCATTCAGCAAGCTCCAAGTAGTACAAGTACAAGTCAAGCTAGGGAAAAGTCCGGAAATGAAAGTTAAGCTCTAAACCAGAAAAATAGTTTTTGACATCATTTTACGGTTTTGGCACCATTGGCACTACGATTATTGGATGGAGGTGAAAGATATACCGTTTCGAAGCTAAGAGATAGGGTACAATGTTCCAGAAGGTCGCTCAGCCCAGTTTCGAGTGTAACTAAGTCAAAAATGCAATATACTACACTAGAACCGCAAAAATAGGTTCACAAATCGTATTCTGGTGCAAACATCATAAATCAGGCTACCTAAGTCCAAATCTAATAATTCCAAAGCCATACGAAAGCTATGAAACAGGGATACAATTCATCAGAAGACCTCAACAACCAATTCTGAAGCATTCCCAACCAAAATAACCCATTACAGACGCAACTATCAAATTCGGGTAAAAATAGGGCAGCAAGGGTAAATCCATCTTTTCACAAGCTACGTTGCTCCAATTTACCTGAAAATTTGCAGGCATCTCTAAAATATCATTCCATAAAACTTTCATGTTTTAACCGAAGGCCAATTCGGCCTCTAACTATGAGCTACAGTGCCAGGCAGAATGAAGAACAATGAAACCCTAACTTTCCAATTTTCTTTCCAAAACAGAAATTGCTTGCAATTAACCACTTTTTCCACTTTGTAGCTTCCTTAAATATCATTTCCAATCATCATACATGACCACATAATCATATTCACATGAAAACAGAAAAATCCCCAATAATTACAAAACTTCACCAATTCAACCAAAAATCAAGATGTAATCCATAAAAGTGCATCTTATACTACCACCAATCATGAATTAAGTATCATTAGAGGGAGGAGAGGGGTCCTTCACAATTTACCTTAGCAACACAAGAGAGAGAGCAATTAGTCACCTTAGCTTTCCAAACAAATTCACAACCAAGCTTAACTCCACCAAACTAAGAGGTTTTATGGAGTAATTGGAAGATTAATCGGTTTAATTGAAAGATTGGGCAAGATTGAAGACAAGATTGTGGAGAGTTTTCTTTTCTTTTGTTGTTTGAAGAGGTCGGCCAAGAGAGGGAGAAAAATGGTGAATTTTTGGTGAATTTTGCTATTAATTTGGTAAAGGCATGAATAGTGGTCAAAATGGTAAGATTTAATCACATGGTGACACTTGTCACCCCATTAAATGCATGAATATCCTTTTGTTCCCTCTCACTCTAATCCATAAGGTATCCTCTAATTATATCCTAACACCCGATAATTTAAGCCCAATATCCAAAACTTAACCTAATTGGCCGAATTTTTCCGAACTTTTCGCACTAGCGGGTCCCACATTCGATATACACTCTTAATTTCACATGAACTAAATTATACTAGAAAAATGATTTAAAAACTATATTTTGCTCATAAAAATTATCTGGGGAATTTTCTAATAAAGAAAAGGTATAAAAGTGTGCAATTAAATAAAATAAAGCCTAGAAATTCGGTAAATTTTCTGGTCCTCATACCCTCTCCCCCTTAAAAAAATTTCGCCCTCGAAATTTTACCTTCATTTGCCTCAGATGAGTCCGGAACTGTTTGGTTGCCTAACGCATACACTTTTGCTGGCCCATTAGTTCGGTTCCCTCTTTCATTTGCTTGTTTTGCTTTAGCTCCTTCCAGTTGCGGAATACTACCTCCGCGTGACTGTCTCCTCGGACAATTGCTAACTTGGTGATCACCACTTCCGCCCTTTACGCCAACAATCGTTCTCGGTATGATTGGCCTTTCCGCAATAGCCACAAGTCAAGTAGGAAGCCATCTTTTGGCTTTCTGTAGAAGTCTCCCCATATCCGGTTTGGCTTCTTTTGGTAGACCTTTCATCTCTCGCCCCTACTGTCCATGGCGGGTAGGACAAAAAGTTCACTTTCTGCACTTTAGAAGGTGCTATTGATTCACTAGGAGGTTCTTCAATCACACTACCAACTGCACCTCTTTTCCGAGTTTGTGAGGCTTTTACTTGTGCCTTTGCATTCTCGATTCGTTGAGCCTTCTCAAGGGCCTCCGTAAACGTATTCACTTGCGCCGCGGCTAACGCCTCTTGGATGTCCAAATTCAGTCCCTGTATAAACCGTCTTACTCTGCACCGTTCAGTGGCTACCAGTTCAGAAGCAAACTTGGATAATCTTGTAAATTTTGTTTCATATTCGGCCACACTTAACGTTCCCTGGCGTAACCTAATAAACTCCTCCTCCCTCCTTTCTTGGACTAAAGGTGGAAGGTACTTCTCGTTAAATTCTCTTATGAAGTTCGCCCATGTCCAGATGGTCTGTTCTCTTTCCCACTTTGCTCTAATTACGTTCCACCATGATCGGGCCGGTCTCTCAAATTAAAATACTGCAAAGTTCACTTGCCTTTGCTCAGTGTAGTTTAGGGCTGTGAAGATATTAACCATGGTTTCTATCCATTGTTCAGCCACGTCCGGATCGGGCCCTCTAAGGAATTTTGGCGGAGCAAACTTCTGGAACCTTTCAAGAGCCTTATCCTCGCCCATCTCAGGGTTTCGATTTTGGTTTACGGGTATTTGACCTTGTTGATCCACCAGTCTTGCCAAGATATCCGTCATCTGTTGCATTGCCGTTGCCATTTGGTCTCCAGTCGCAGCTCTTGATCCCTGCCCTTGCTCGGCTGACGTTTCCCTTTCTCCTCTTGATTCCGGGGTCCGCTCAGTTCCCCGGCCTCGACCACGTCCACGACTACGTCTCCCGTCCATAGATATGTTTTTCCCTCTCTCTTTTCTTTTTTTTTCCCCAAAAGGTAATTTTAGTGAATAATCACAGTAAATTGTCTAAGCACCAATTCCAGCATACCAAATACACAAGTAAACATATATGCACATAACATGCCATATCAAAGAGGCAGATAATCAAATACACAAATACATGTTACAAATACATATCAAGTTTGACAGATAATCATATACACGAATTCACAGGCTAACGTCATGTAGTAGCCATATATGGGTGCATCAAAAGAAAAGGGATACGTTATCCCACACCCTGTTAACCCCGTCCGGTCTCTCACGTCACTTTCTATCCAACTAGATGTCCATTGGCCTCTTGAAATCATTCTAGCCAGACAAAGCCTGTTCATTTTCCCAAAATGTGAATCTCAAATACTGAGCAGCGCCGCAACTCTAGAGTACTCAGGCACGAGAATCCAAAATAAGATAATTCACATCTCGAGCTGCAGTCCCAAGAATAAACTATCTACAATCGGAATTCCTACCTGACATACCTATCTATGGTCCTCAGATACCATGAGAGAGATTTAAGGCCTATAACATTCACAATTCATAGCTTATGCTCAAATGAGCACTTAGTCATTTATACTAATTCACCACTTAGTCCAGGCTCACTCCGCGCAGAGACCACGCGAAGCAACTATAGATTTTATCCCTCAATCGCTTAACTTTCAAGTCAAATCGAATCCCACAGTCCGGCATCCTAAACGTCAAGCCTAGGACACATTATAGAGATCTGAAGCCTAAGCTCTGATACCAACTGTGACAGCCCCACCTCACCCTAAGGCGAACCAAAGGGTTCGGCGGGCCGCCTGCCCAACTCTCGCCGGGACTCAGTCGTTCACTCACGCAAATCCGAAATAGAACCACAAGAAAGAGCAAAATAAGGATCCAAAACTTAAAACAAAACTTATATACATTGCTATCTCAGAAAGAAGTACAACCTTCGAGAAGACAAAAGTTCTCAAGTCACCCTACAACCAGCCCGTGCCAAGCACTAGGGCGAGAACCAAAATAAAAACCAAAACTAGACCCAGCCAGTCGATATAGAACTCTCGCCCTTGCTCGCCTTCCCCTGTTAAGGAAAACAAAACTAAAGGGATGAGCTAAAAGCTCAGTGAGGTTCCGAACATAGAATCAAGTCATAAATCAAACGATAAGTCAAGAAACAATTACAACATTTACAATAAACCATACATGAAAAGGATACGTTCGTTCATTCGTTCGTTCTCCTGTCATTCCCCTTTCCTTCATTCATTTGAAAATGCATTTTTCATTTATCAATAAAACCCTCGTTCGTTCGTTCATTCGTTCATTTCATTCACCCTCTCCTGGACATTGGCCAGGCTCCACCAACCTCCACCAACCTACAAGGTAATACTCGAGTATACCATACGTTCACCCAGGTCACCAAATCGCCCGACCGAGTCCGCTTCTGGCTCGAGTCGATCAGTAACAAGGGCAGGGCCCAGTTCAGCCAAAAAGGCTTACATTCATGAACAAGTACGTTCCAATCATTCAATCTTTGAAAATTTTGCATTTATTTAGGTCGAGTGCGATAAAGTACACACTCGCCTAAAAAACTCGTTTTGGAAATCATTGAAAGCACTTAACATGTTATCAAACAATAATACAAGTCATGAAGTCAAGAAAATACAACAAACAAGGAACACTCACCGAATTATGCAAAATAACGTCCAAAATGTCCTATCGGATCTTACCCTCAGTCACCGAGAAAACCTATGATTCAACGAGAAAGAATATTACAATTCATCTAGCAAAACAAGTAAGTGGAATCAAGGAACTCGACTAATTACGAGTAAAACGGATAAAGGTGACTTTAAAGTGAAAACAACCATTTGGATCTGTGGACGAAAATAACTAGGGTGTCATAAATCAAACTCAAAGGGTTATAATAGCTCCAATGGAAAACACTTGAATCAAAGTCAACTCGGACTCCAACGAGATAGGCTAAAAATATTGTTTTCGGAATCGCTTAGATAGTTCAAAATCAATATACATTCAAGTAGGTATTATGGCCTACATGTCTTGATTGAGAAAACCTTAGGTCATACCTCTATATTTTGGTATGAAGTAGTAAATAACATTTGAAGGTTCAAATGGAAAAGGTATCAAGTGTTACGATGGAAAACGGTCATAGTATTTGCCAAATGAAAAATATATAAGTTCAAATTGACACTTAGCCCTCGAACCAAAATTTGGGCAGCACGCCCTTTGTATTTTCCTATTTCCAGCCATTTATGGCTTCATTATTTTTCTCATTCAAACCCAAAGGTACACATACAACAATAAGTTCATTCAATAGCCATTCAGCAAGCTCCAAGTAGTACAGGTACAAGTCAAGCTAGGGAAAAGTCCGGAAATGAAAGTTAAGCTCTAAACCAGAAAAACAGTTTTTGACATCATTTTGCGATTTTGGCACCATTGGCACTACGATTATCGGATGGAGGTAAAAGATACACTGTTTCGAAGCTAAGAGATAGGGATACAATGTTACAGAAGGTCGCTCAGCCCAGTTCCGAGTGTAACCAGGTCAAAAATGCAATACACTACACTAGAACCGCAAAAACAGGTTCACAAATCGCATTCTGGTGCAAACATCATAAATCAGGCTACCTAAGTCCAAATCCAGTAATTCCAAAGCCATCCGAAATCTAAGAAACAGGGATACAATTCATCAGAAGACCTCAACAACCAATTCCGAAGCATTCCCAACCAAAATAACCCATTACAGACGCAACTATCAAATTCGGGTAAAAACAGGGAAGCAAGGGTAAATCCGTGTTTTCACAAGCTACATTGCTCCGATTGACCTGAAATTTTGTAGAAATCTCTAAAATATCATTCCCTACGACTTTCATATTTTAACCCAAGGCCAATTCGGCCTCTAACTATGAGCTACAGTGCCGGGCAGAATGAAGTACAATGAAACCCTAACTTTCCAATTTTCTTTCCAAAACAGAAATTGCTTGCAATTAACCACTTTTTCCACTTTCTAGCTTCCTTAAATATCATTTCCAATCATCATACATGACCACATAATCATATTCATATGAAAACAGAAAAATCCCCAATAATTACAAAACTTCACCAATTCAACCAAAAATCAAGATGTAATCCATAAAAGTGCATCTTCTACTACCACCAATCATGAATTAAGCATCATTAGAGGGAGGAGAGGGGTCCTTCACAATTTACCTTAGCAACACAAGAGAGAGAGCAACTAGTCACCTTAGCTTTGCAAACAAATTCACAACCAAGCTTAACTCCACCAAACTAAGAGGTTTTATGGAGTAATTGGAAGATTAATCGGTTTAATTGAAAGATTGGGCAAGATTGAAGACAAGATTGTGGAGAGTTTTCTTTTCTTTTGTTGTTTGAAGAGGTCGGCCAAGAGAGGGAGAAAAATGGTGAATTTTTGGTGAATTTTGCTATTAATTTGGTAAAGGCATGAATAGTGGTCAAAATGGCAAGATTTAATCACATGGTGACACTTGTCACCCCATTAAATGCATGAATATCCTTTTGTTCCCTCTCACTCTAATCCATAAGGTATCCTCTAATTATCTCCTAACACCCGATAATTTAAGCCCAATATCCAAAACTTAACCTAATTGGCCGAATTGTTCCGAACTTTTCGCACTAGCGGGTCCCACATTCGATATACACTCTTAATTTCACATGAACTAACTTATACTAGAAAAATGATTTAAAAACTATATGTTGCTCATAAAAATTATCTGGGGAATTTTCTAATAAAGAAAAGGTACAAAAGTGTGCAATTAAATAAAATAAAGCCTAGAAATTCGGTAAATTTTCTGGTCCTCACATAAATAATTAAATAAGTTAGAAATAGGAGATTAAATAAGTAAATTTTGCGAGTCCTCACAATTCCTCATTTCTAACCTTATTCATTTAGGCACAAATTCATCCAATTCAATCTTGTAAAGTTCATAATACATGGGTCAAGTTATATAGCACCATTTAAGCTTAAATTCAACACACAAAATGATGAAATGAACCAAAACAGTCCAACCAACAAGAAAGAAACAAAATAGTCCGCTACCTTGCCGAAACAACCACTTTACTTGATCCATTTCACCTCAACTCACACATAAGCATAAACCAATGTTTAGCCAAGTTTCTCAAACTTAACTAAGGTTCAATAATTCACAAAGATCAAGGGAAAACCTCCACTCCACGGCTGGACAGCAAGGATAAAATTAAACAGTCCCCAAGTTCACATTCAACACCATCCTCCATCCTTTCATTATTTTTAACTTAAACAACATGTCAAGAGTTATTTCTAACTTTAAGAGGGTTCATAACATGTTAATACATCAAGGAAAATCATAAACAAAGCTTAGGCAAAGAATCAAACACATGACATGCCATACATCCAACCCTACTTCCACTTACTTAGCTCAAGGAGTTTAACCACAAACAACATCAACTCAACTTCTAGTTTGTCATCAATACCTTAAATACTTGATATTACACAATAAAGCTAAATTTAAGGATCATTCACCTTGCTTAAGTGAAGCTTGAACCACCCAAAAATCCACCAAAACAAGAGCTCCAAACTTGAATCACACACAAGCCTTGATGATAGTTCACTCAACTAAGGTTCCTTCTCTTTTGGTTTTTGCTCAAAGTTCAAGCTAGGGTTTTCAAGCAAGAAAAATGGAGTTTTTCTTCTCGCTTTAAAACTTGAGAGAGTCGGCCACAAGGAGAAAAGAAATAGAGCCAAAAAGGTTTAAATTTTGCTAATTTCCTTGGTCAAATGAGTTGAATGGTTAGGGCATTGCCACTTGTCTCAATCTTAGCCATTTCTTCTTCTAAACTTTGCCAAATAATGTTTCTTCACTCCAAGTGTTTCAAATGTCTAATTAGCACCCTTAAACTCTCACATAAGGTCTCAAACACAATAAAAAAAATATTTGGTCCTAATGCATATAGTGAAATAAAATGATACCACTTCAAGGAGATGTTACAATTCATGTCGAAGGCAATGCAATGCAATGCAAGGAAATGTTATAATTTATTTAGTCTTAGGGCAATGCAAGTGATTTAGGAGAATTTATATTTTTAATTGAGGGTTCTCACACTTAACAATATGTTTAGCTAAGTTTTTCATGTCCTAAGGTGATGATGAAATTGTTGTTGCATTGATACAAAGTAGTTAGGAATGATGATCCTATTCCATGATTTTGCTAGTATAAGAACTTGTACTTACTATTTATGGTTACTTGATCACCAATTATGAATTATTTGATGATTGTACAAGCAATGAAAATTGGCTACATGTATATCTTGGTTCTTACACCTTAATGTTATTCTCACGAAAGTAGGGAGTAAGGTTAGGTGGATTTTTATGCAATAATTTTATTGAACTTAATAAACTTGTGTATTACCTTTTCTCTATGAAAGTAGGTTAAGGAAGAGTACAAGTAGTTGAGGAGTTGGTGAAATTAATTTCTAACAATATCATGTTCATTGGCAAAAGTGAAGGCATGTGTCAGGAAGTTATTTTCTTGGCAATTCATAGGAGCCGTTGCTTAGTCATCCTAGCTAGTTTGTATTCTTGATACAATAAGGGATTCTTAATTCTAGGAAGTCTCTTTGTTAGACCTTTGAGCAATCTTATTTTTATTAATCTTAGCTTAAATTGTAATTTATTTTTTTTAGCCTGTTTGGTTATTTGTCTAGCTAATAAAGTGTGTGAACAAACCTACAGTGCTTTCCTTTAGTCCCTGTAGGATTGACTGTGAGAGTTTGAAATTTTAAATCTAATTACAAACACTACCATTAGAAATTTTGATCGTGCAATCTTGTTGGATTATCGACTATTTGGAGTGTTTAATTGATTGCCTTATACTTAAGTGTATTAGTTTAAATTCAAGCATGATTCACATTCATGAAAATTTAATATGAATTAGACAAGAAAATAGTAGGGTAATAGTGAGATGGAATAAAAGTGCAAGGTTTAAATCTCAATTTGACCAAGCATTAGACACATGGCATGAGTTTGGACACTTGTCCAACCAATAAGTATAGCCAGAACCAGCTTATTTGTATATCATTGACCAAAACATAAGACACATTTGCTATTTTCATTTCTCTAACTTGTAACCGAGATAGTAAGGAAGAGAGTTAGTTTAATTTTCTCTATTCACTTTACCACACAAGAGAGAGTTGAGGGTGAGGAAGAGATTTCAGCTTCTTGGTGTTCAAACTAGCTGCATTGAGGGGAGAAAGAGGAGAAAATCGGGTGCGTTTCATCCTTAAGGAGCCGAGGGAGAAGGAAGTAAATTGTCCGCATTTTCCAGCTGAGATTTGTGCAGAAAAGGGAGGTAAAAATTGTAACAAAATCCATCATTCTTCTAATACTCTTGATTACTCATGTTGCATGTTGGTTTTTAGCTAAGAAAAATGATTTTTGTTGAAGAAAAATCTTGTTTAAAGACTGATCACTTGCTAGAAAATTTCTGTTTTGGCCGAGAGAGGGAGAGCTGGATATGCAGCTTGTCATTCAAAATTTTTGGAGAAATTTTACTAGGAATTCAAGTTGTATGTTTATTCTTTTGTTTTATATGAGATATAGTATGAGTTACCTTTGAATCTAGAGGAAAGATAGCAACTTGGATGAGAATTCAAGAGAACTTGCTGGAAAAATTCTGTTAGGTTGGCCGAGTTAGGAAGGTGGGATTTTCCCAGTTTTCCTCTATGAATTTTGGCTGCATACTTTCATATTGTGGTTCAAACATACATGTTGGATTTGAGTGTAAAATGAAGAGTTTATTGGAGGAAAATTTAATTTTCAAACTGTTTATTTGCTGGAATTTTCTAGCTTTGGCCGAGCGGAAAGGGAGTGTGGTTTCCCAAACTTATCTCCGAATTTTTAGGAATTTGGCTAGAAGAATTCCTGTTATGTGCTTACTCCTTGTTGTATAGATGTCGTATCATGTCGTTCACTTTTGGTTCTAGTGAAGGTTGGTTGTTTTAAGAGAAAAACTTAAGAAAATTGCTGGAAATTCTGTTGAGATGGCTGAGAGAGAGGGAAAGAATTTTTTTCCAGTTTTCCACCATAAATTTTAGCTGTAAAATTGCATATTGCTGTTTAATACACCTTATATTACATTAATATTAACATGCATGTAGTTTTTCAACTTGAATCTAAGTGAGATAAGTGGAGGTGTTGAGGGAACCTTATTGAAAATTTCGGTTATGATCGATACTTGAGGGCTGTTGGGATAGAGCCGAGAGTTTACAGCTTTAACACCGAAATTTTGTTGGTTTTTATCAAGAACTCACTTCATGTACCATTTACCTCTTTTTATCTGGACATGCATGCGGTATTTGTTAAGTTAAAAGCTAGAAAAGACTGATTTTTGGAGGAAACAATAAACCTGGAAATTTTCCATTTTCTGCCAGGAGTTTTGATGAACTTGGTTAAAACTTAATTTATGCATTATCTATTGTCCTAATCCACTCGTGTATGTTGTATATTTTGCATATTAAAACGCAAGCATATTGGCCATAGAGTTGCATGAGAAGTATCAATTGATTTAAATAAGAAAGTTAACACTTTGCGCAAGGGGAAATGGAAGAAATTAACGTTATATATATATATTTATACACATTGGGTGTCTTTTACTGATTAAACTTGGCATAATAAACTTAGAATCGGGTTGGGAATGAAAGTAACTGCACTTAGTAATTATTCCTAGAATTATACCATAACTATAGTACTTGTAATTTGTCTCAAGAACTACTAGTGGGTGGGAAAGCAACCCCGAGATTGAGGTGTAACCCACTTGATTGAGTGAGTGTTATTAAGTTATTAATACTTGTTTATTTGGTTGTTTGATTTTGGTGGTTTGTTTGGATATTGGTGAATGATATGAATGAAAGAGAGATGAGGTTATTGTTTTGTTATTGAAATTACTATTAAAAGGACTAGGCGTACTTTATCGCTGCTTGCCTTATGGAATTGAGATAGTTACCACTGTGATTGTTGATTGGAATGTGCATGACTGATTGCAGGCCATTGTGCACTTTATCATATCGGCTGAATTAGGTCCTAAGCCCTTGGCAAGTTGACCTAGCCGAGCCAATAGTGGACTTGGTCGATTAGGTCAGCTACCTTGGGCAATTGTATGGTAAACTCGAGTTTTACCCTGAAGTTTGGAGATTATTGAACTGTTTAATAAATGTTGGGGATTGTTTATTGTTTTAGAGGTTATAAGGGAAGGAATGGTGGAGTGAGCAGAATCTGTATCCTTTAAATTGATTGACTACTTTTATTGAAGTTAATATCCTAAATTGCTATGTTTAGTAAATGTTTTATATTGCTAATTAGTTACTTGTCCCTTTTGAACCTTATTGAACTCTAGCTCATCCCTTAGTTTTGTTTTCCTTATAGGAGTTCAGGTTGGAAGAAGCGTCGAATAGAGATAGATGGTTTTGGGGAGGTCCAATTTGTATCTCGATGTTAAAAAAACTTGTATTTTGTTTCTTGTAATGGACAAATTTATATTCTAATATAGTTGGTGATGTACTTAAGAATGAATGTTTAGATGTTTAATGGGACATATTATCTCTCAAGTTAATGTGAGCAAGTGAGTCCCGACGAGAATTGGGCAGGCGGTCCGTTAACTGTTAGGGTACGCCTTAGGGGAGGTAAGGTCATCACATTGATCCTATTACCCTCGTTGATCCGTATACTTGTGGATAGGATAGTTAGGTAAAATTTGGAAACCTAACTAGCAACCACTTAGCATTTTTAACATAATACTAATTCTAATTTGATCGCATGAATATTTGGCATGAACATAATATCTCAAGTACATGGAGGTCATAAGCGACATTCAACTAATACACAGGAAGTTCTAACTAAATGGTTACCTTGATTTTCTTTGTCAACTAGAATTTAACATTTTTGCATACATAGCATACAATACTTGGTATTAAAAGCAAAAAGAATACTACATTAATGCATAATTGTCCTAGTTTATGTTATATACCTTTTATTATGTAACTACATGTTTGACCTTATCGCTTCATTTGATCAAGATGAATTTTATAGAATATGCATAACATAATTTTTATTAGATTATGAACTTTGTCGTGCCCCATTTTTCGCTATGAAAAAGGTTTTTGCAAAAAATGTGTTTTTCATCTTTTTTTAAAAAAATATAAGTAAAAAATGACCTAAAATGGGACTTAAAAAATGCGATAGTTTGGCCTAAAATTTAGTTTACAAGGGTTTTTACAAAAAAAGGAGTCGGCATTTCATATCGAATTTAGGTGTATCAAGTCAGCCAAAAATATTTTTGATGAAAATTAAAATAAAATAAAATCCTTTTCGACAACTCCAGATCTTTGAAAATAAGAGAAAATGAATTTGGGAGTCACAATTGAATAAAGGGAAGGCAAAGATTTGATCGGTTCAAACCTAAGACACCCTTCCAATCTAGTATAAACAAGTTGCGAGATTTAGGAAAAAATTTTCTAATCTAACCCTTAAATTTATCACGTTTGGATGTTTCCTATATGGATGCAAAACTAACTTAAAGAAAATATTGAAAGGGGCAAAATGTCCATTCAAGATTTAATTGGTACCAATCGCATTAATTGTAAGGTTCAAAATGATTCCTTGAAGGGGTTGTGAGTATACAAAAATCAGATTCAAAGAAAGGAAAATTAAGTTTTATATATAAATAGGTATATGTGGTCAAAGAAAAAGGAATACAACATAACGGGTACAGGAGACAAAAATTCGTGACATAATTTTTTTAAAGTGGGTAATGGGATATTTAAACTAAAGAGTTATAATCACCCATTTTTCATATTTGAATGATAACTTTAATCTTTGTGTTTGCTCTATCATTATGCTTGTTTGTCCTTCACGATAGGGTTTCCAGTTTAGGAAAGCATAGGCATTCGTTAGGGTTTCCCACCTTGGTCATGGCTGCAACAGCAGCCCTTCAGCCGTTGGTTGAAGGGCAAGCTGATTCTCCGACTGGTAAGAGATCCTTTTCTTAAGTTTTTACACAGCCGGCAAATCCTCAGATTCAGGTTCGGCCAACATCTACATACAAAGGGGAGGCAGTTGTTGTTTTTACGAAGGAGGACGCGGATAGATTAGCCGCCCCCTTCCGTCTACCCCTCGTGGAAAAATTTTCTCATGATCGGCCACCATTGGAGGAGATTAGGAAGTTCTTCGCCTCTCTGAATCTACGTGACCAACTCTCTGTCGGGCTGCTGGACTACAGACATGTTTTACTGAGATTCATCAGAGGCTGATTTCAATCGTATCTGGACAAGGGGAGTGTGGCAGATCGGCAAATGTCCCATGCATGTGTTTCGATGGACCAAAGATTTCCATGTTCACAAACAGTCCTTCTTGGTCCCGGTGTGGGTATCTCTGCCAGCATTACCGATACACTTTCACGACAAGCATTCTTTGTTCTCAATGCTATTTCCCATAGGGAAGCCCCTATTCTTGGATGCGGCAACTGCGGCGGGAACGAGGCCAAGTGTAGCCAAGGCGTGTGTAGAAATAGACTTGTTGAAGGCAATATGTTCAAGGGTGTGGATGGCAGTGGAGGGAGAGGGTGGGTTCTGGCAGAAAGTGGTGATAGAGGAAGTGCCGAAATATTGTTCGAACTGCTGGAGACTGGGTCACTCAGAGGAGGAGTGTAGGAAGAACGACACCGACAATGGTACAACTAAAGCTTAGAACCAGGGGCATCCCTCTCAGTATATCGTGCGGTCGACAGCCCTTACTATAGGTCATGATCGACATGCACCAGCACTGGGCTGTCTGGAGGAGGAGCGCACAATGAAAAGCGTAGGTGTTGGAACGTCAAAACTGCCGCGACAAGGGTCTAGTGAACAGCTCGGCACCAATTCATGTGACGTGCTAGCCCAACTCGGCTCCATGAGCAAACAGCAGAGGCAGCCTAAGGCAGTTGGGACTGAAACTGTGATTTACATACAATCTATCGTGTTAGAGAAGGCTAGTGGACCACCAGTGGTGCTTGCGCGAGAAGAGGAACTACCGGATAACAGGGTGGTGATTTCAAACAGGGGTGAGGAGGAACAGGCTGGGGAGGTATCTCAAGGCCAGAGGTGTGAGAATGTGGTGGGAAGGCTGGGGAAGGAGTTGGGCACTTACCCAATAACAGAGTGCTTGAGGATGGATGAAGAGCTGTCGGCATTGAAAGGGATGCGACTGAGATATTTTCTAATGCTGGAAATCTATCACCGAGGGTGAGGAGTATTCCAACAAGTTAGCCTGAATCTACTTTGGAAGCTTTAAACCTTGATCAGTCCAGGGATAATGGGTTGGAACTCAAGAAAAGGAAAGCGAAAGGAATAAGGGCGAATTTTCCATCAAATAGACAACTCCGATCATCTTCAAAATTCCTATCAACTGTTATCCAATGATTAGTAGTTTTTTTTGGAACATTAGGGGGGGTTACATGATCCCCCAATCTCAGGAGGCTAAGGAAATTATTACGAATGTATGATATCAAATTTGTTGCAGTATGTGAACCCAAGGCAGGGATTTCCCAAATTGAGTCCATTAGGCTACGGCTGTCATTTGACACAGTCGAGGCCAACACATCGGGCAACATATGGGTTTTCCATAGTTCGCCTTTTCTGTGCTCCATGGTAAGACGGCCTTCCCAACATATCTCCCTTCAAGTCCAACACCCTTGGCTGCCCGGACCTTTAGTTGTTTCATTTGCTCATGCGAGCTGCTCGATGGAGGACAGGCCGACACTATGGCAGGCACTATTGACTGATAAACCCAATTCGCTACCTTGGTGCGTGTGCGGGGATTTCAATGTGATTCTGGAACCCTAGGAGAAGAGAGGAGAGCGGGCTTCTGGCAACAACGAGGGTCGAGAGCTATTGTTCTTTATGGAGGAGGCTGCGGTCTTTGATGCGGGATTCACGGGATCAAAATTCAAATGGTGTAACAATCGAAGGGGACAAGCAAGGATTTGGAAAAGATTGGATAGACTATTGATTAATGGAGAATGTTCAACGTTGACATCGTCCATTACAGTAACTCCTCTGGCAAGGCACCCCTCAGATCATGCTCCATTGAAGATTTCATTTGTGTCTCGTCTGGATGCCAAGCCACGCCCATTCCGATTTTTAAATGTATGGACCTCCAAACAGTCCCTATTGGAAGTGATTCGTAATGTGTGGAAATAGGATGTTGCTAGATCCCCATTGCAAATCTTATGCACCAAACTAGTGGCAACTAGAGGAGCTATACTAGAATGGAACAAGAACTCCTTTGGGAATGTGTTTGAGGCTGTATGTATGGCGGAGGAGGAAGTACTCTATGTAGAGATAGGAGTAGAGCATAATTAATCAGAGGAGGCCCAGATAGAGCTGAACAAAGCTCAAGCAGAGCTGCGGCATGCTCTCTTACCTTGAGGAACAGTTTTGGAGCCAAAAGGCTCGGGTGAAGTGGCTACGGTACGGGGATAGCAACTCAAAGCACTTTCATGCAACGGTACAACAGCGGAGGGTGCAAGGGGCGATTCATCGCGTGCGGAACATGAACGGGGATTGGGTAGAGAACGATGAGGGAATTGCAAATGCAGCCATCAGCTATTTCTCAAATTTGTTTTCAAAGTTGGATAGCGCAGATTCGGGGATGCTGCATCTTATTCCAAGTCTTATTACAAGGGAGGACAATATGGCCTTGGAGGAGTATCCTTCGATGGAGGAGGTAAAACGGGCAGTTTTCGGGATGGATGGGACAGCACAGCGGACCCAGATGGGTTTACTGGTAAGTTCTTTACTTTTGCATGGGATATTCTGGCTTAGGATGTGTATAATGGGGTGCTAAGTTTTTTCTGTGGGGCTGAGCTACCCCGTTTTATGACCTCTACATCTATTGTGCTGATCCCGAAGGTCTCGTATCCTCAGGATTTCTCTCAATTCTGCCGAATTAGTTTATGCAATTTTTTTAATAAACTGCTGTCTCACATCCTGGCGGATAGGGTAGCACATATTCTGCCCAAAATATTGTCCCTCCAACAGACAGGTTTTATTAAGGGTCGAAGTATCACGGAGAATTTTCTGCTTGTCCAAGAGATTATTATGGGTATTAGAAAAAAGGCTAGAGGGGGCAATGTTGCGTTAAAATTGGATATGTCAAAGGCTTATGATCGGGTTGGTAGGATTTTTCTGGTTAATGTCTTGCGTAAATTTGGTTTCGGGGAATGGTTTATTGACATGGTGTGGCGACTGGTGTCAAATGTTTGGTTTTCAGTGCTTATCAATGGCTTATCCCGTGGCTTCTTTAAATCTAGTAGAGGTTTGCGTCAAGGAGACCTCCCTTTCTCCTGCGCTGTTTGTAATTGGGGCTGAGGTTCTGTCATGAGGCCTTAATAGCCTTGTCACACAGCTTGGATTTTGGGGGTTCAAAATTCCAAGGGGATGTGCGCAGGTTACTTATCTAGCGTTTGCAGATGATGTGATAATTTTTGCCAATAGTTCCTCCAAGGCTTTAAAGCTAATTATGCATATGTTAGCCATATATCAAAGAGCTTCTGGGCAACTGATTAATACCCAGAAGTGTGGATACCTTATGCATTTCTCCATGCCAGCAGCTCGCCGAAGGGTGGTGGAGTGTTTGACTGGCTTTTCGAGACAACACTTCCCGGTTAGGTATCTAGGGTTTCCTTTGTACTTTGGCAGAAGCAAGTCCACGCATTACGAGGAAGTGTGTCAAGCTATACTAGGAAGAGTCCTCTCCTGGAAGTCGAAGTTCCTCCCCCCTGGGGGGAGCATAGTCCTCATTAAGCATGTGATGTCATCGATCCCAATACATCTCTTGTCTGCCGCTGTGATGCCAAAATCAATCTTCAGAGTCATCAAGAAGGCCGGCTCAGATTTTTTATGGGGGTGGAATAGCAGGGAACCCATGCACTAGATTCGTTGGTCTCAGTTGTGTTATTCGGTCGAAGAAGGGGGAGTTGGCTTCCGAAAGCTTGGGGACGTATACATGGCATTTTCATGCAAGGTATGGTGGGCTTTTTGCATGGGGTCGTCCCTCTGGGCTAAGTTCATGCACGCAAAATATTGCAATGGGCTCCATCCATGTCAAGTGGAAATTAGGGCATCTGCGTTGGCAGTTTGGAGATGGATGGTCAATGTTAGTAGACAAGTGGAATTGTCCATGCTATGGTTGATTCACAAGGGACCGTGCAACTTTTGGTATGATAACTGGTTGGGGAATGGGGCGTTGTATTTGAAAGCTACTGTACTGTCGAACTTGTTCTTTGAAGACTTCATAGTGCATGGAAGATGGGATACCCATCGGTTGGGGCAGGTGTTGACCCCGGAAATCACTTTCTCCATCTTCAAGCTGGTGGCCCTAAGCGGGGAACGGGGCGCAGAGGCAGTCTGGATGCCGATGACAACTAGGAAGTTCACCTTATCCTCAGCATATCAAGAGGTCAGAAAAGCTCAAAATAGGTCATTTGTTTTTTCTCAACTATGGAAACTGAATCTTCCTTTTAAAGTCTCTTTTCTAATGCTACGTTTGTTGAGGGGAAGGTTACCTCTGGACGAGGTATTATGTAGCATGAGGTTTCAGTTGCCATCCAAGTGTTTCTGTTGTGAAGCAGCTGAGGTGGAGATTATTGAACATGTTTTCTTCACTGGAAGACTAGCGTTGGAGGTCTGGAGTCTTTTCAATGGCACTTGCAGTATAGCTCCCCAGCCCCACAATTTAAGAGCGTGTTTGCTGAGTTGGTGGCAATTTGCAACTACATCCGAACAGCGGCAGTTTCTATTTGCCAGATTGCCCAACTGGATATGTTGGCATATTTGGAAGGAGAGAAATAAAGCAGTTTTTTAGGGTGTTCGGATGCAGGGCCAAGATGTCTGCCATGCGATCTTTAAGGATGTAAAAGCAACATTCGAGATTCAGTTTCAACAGCTAATGGATGTGCACACGTTTCCTGAGTTGTATGACACAATTGCCAAAACTGCCCCCCGAGGTATAGCATCCTCATTGTGGGATGGAAGCCCAGTGCAACTGGCCGGTTGATGCTGAACACGGATGGGTATTCCAAATAAAATCCGGGAATGAGTGTTGGAGGCAGAGTGCTTAGAAATTCTAACGGTGAATTAGTGGTCGCGTTCTCAGCTTTCCTAGGCATACAGTCTAGCTTATGGGCAGAGGTTTTAGCTTTGTTGATAGGCCTCCGATTGTGCAAAGCGAGGGGAGTGACCACACCCGTTGTTCATCAGATTCTGCGATCTTAGTGGGCATCATTCAACGACGTTTTCATTGTCCTTGGTATGTTCGGATGGAGGTCGAAGAGATATGGCAAATGGTGGCAGGGGAGAATTGGTTCTCACATTGCGTTCGGGAGACGAACAAAGTGGCGGACGCCTTGGCCAACGTGGGGGCGAGTACCAGCTATTAGGAGAGTGAAGAGGGCCATGAGAGGGCAACATTTGTCATTTGCTTAGTAGATTGTGTGACAGCCCCACTTTCCCCTATGGCGAACCAAAGGGGTTAGCGGACTGCCTGCCCAGCTCTCGCCAGGACTACGGATCAAATTAGAGCTATCTATTGCGATCCGGAACTTACAAACGAGCGTAAACAGGTCAAAATGGTAAAATAACCCAAAATAAAAAAATGAAATCCGGAGTCGGTCATGAATAGTAACCGATCCGTCAAAACCCAACCGAAAGAGCACGCAAACATTCACATCTGAACTTTAGCGATTACAATCCAAAAGGACATACAAAAAGCTTTCAAAAGATAACACATATACACGGTTTGCCAAATCAAAAGAGAAACGCCCCAAAAGTACACTTAGGGTTTTAATACATGAGCTATACAAAAGATATGTTCAACTAGCTCAAGTCGGCAACCGATTATCAAATCCAGTCCAAAAGTATTTATTTTTCCTGTAAGGAAAACAAAAGGAACAGAACGGGGTGAGCTTGCGCTCAATGAGGTACCAAACAGATAGCATTAAAATCATGGCATTTCACATTTAACAAATCAGATACACATGTCAGATGTAAAGCAAAGGAACCAATGATTCAAATCAGAAGGATACGGGTGGCTCTCAGGAGCCAAATTTCCAGCGCAATACTTGATCCTAACCGGTTGACTCTCCGTCAACGTATATAGAACCAATGCGTCCGTAGACCCCTCTTATCACCGAATTCCGTCCACCAAACACCCCTTTACCGGGCCCGCTCACCTCAAACGAACAAAAATGGTAATACTCGAGTATACCCGGAATCAAGGGTCTCAATACCCAAAATCCCCGAACAGACTACCGTGGTTCGTTATCTAATCGTCCAGGCCCTTGCCGGCCCGACTCGAATAACTTAGCCACAGGATTGAGCTCATAGGTCATAGAAATCCGAATAGATGCAGACACAGATAACAGATTCAAATTTTGCATAGTAAATTGGCATATGAACAGACTAGAGAACGAGTGTGATAAAGTACACCCTCGTCTCGAACAAATAAACAGATTGCAGAGCAGAAATCAAGTTAAACAGCAATGGAGGGGAGTGGTACACTCACCGGCTCAACTTCAAAAGTTTTCACTTCAGATTGGCCTTAATCGCCAAGAAACCCTAAAATAATCAAAATAAATCAATTGAAGGTTTTACTTCCAGAATCGAGTAAACACAATGCACATGAGGCTCGACTACTAGTCGTATGCCTCGCCAAAATAATTACTAATGCAAGGGTGGAAAACATGATTTTCTTGGAAACAAAAAGGTAACATGAAGACTTAGGCGCAAACAACCCAAAAGCCTTTCATTCTACCAAAAGGCAAATCCAACTTAAAGGAACCAACGGCCTAGAAAATCGGGCAGCACTTCCCCTAAAATTCTTACTTTTCCAGCCATTAAGGCTTCATTATTTTTCTTCAATCACAACCCAACAACACACAGATAAGCATTTCATGTCAAGAGCCGTTCCATAGGCTCACAATATCATAAAACAAGAAACCATACCGAGCCATAAACAACACCAATTCACAACCCCAATAGGGTTTTATAAACATATACCAGCATGAAAGCAAACCAGAAATTAAGAAAGGGCTTTAACCTAAGCCTTGATAAGAAAACCGGATTTGACCTCATAATGCGGTAATGGCACAACTCTCACTACAAATGTCGGATGGGGGTGTAAGATCCACCGATTCGAAGCTATGAAACAGGGCTACAACAATGCAGAAGGGCACTCAATCCAGTTCCTAGCTTAACTAGGTCGAAAGTGCCAAATACTATACCAGAATTACCAAAACAGGTTTGCAAAACACAGAAAACTGTAATTACTATAACTCAGTCTATACAAGTCCAAATGCCGAAATTCCAAAGGCATATGATAGCTAAGACATCCAGTAACATTTCATCAGAAGACACCAACTTCAAAATCCAAACCAAATCCAGTCAAAATAGGCAATTACTATCGCAGTTCCGCACATTCTGTTCACCAAAAACAGCAACAGTAAAAACGGCATAACTCTCTCTATACTACTCCAAATTCCCTGAAATTTTGCAGGCACTTCTTACTCACCAATACCTACAACTTTCATGTTTTGAGAAAAGTCCAATTCGGCCTCTAGCTATGACCTAAAATTTCGGACAGAATAGGGGATTTAAGAACCCTAACTTTTCAATTTTCACACCAAATCCAAAATTGATTGCATTTAACCACAATTCACACTCACTAGAGTCATTTCCAACCATTACAATCCATCATACAAGCACCCAACATCAAGATCATATTAAACCAGAAAAATCATCAATAAAATGAAAAACTTCACCAAATCACTTCAAACCAAGATAAAACCAGAAATTTCAGCACTTCAAGCACTACTAAGCATAATTTAAGCTTCATAGGGTGTAAGAGGGTGTTCAAGCTTCACTTACCAAGAAACAAGAGAGATGAGGTTGTTGAACACCTTAAACCTTCAACCAAGCTTCAATAAACAACTTACTAGCACTAGAAGGTAAGATTGTATGGAATGGAATTGGATGTAACCAATGTTTTTGGTTGATTTGCAACAAGTAGAAGCTTGAATGGTGAAGAAAGTTTCTTCCTTCCTTGCTCAAGGTGGCCGGCCAACAAGAGAAGAAAAATGGTGATTTTTTGTGCATTTTTTTGATATATAATCCTTGGGTCAAAAAAGTCAAAATTGGGAATAGTAATTCTTAAAAAAACTTCCAATGAGGAGGTGACACTTGTCACCTCCATAAATGCATTCTTATCTTTCTTTCCTCTCTCACATCAATCACTTCACACATTCTACTAATCTCTTAACACCCGATAAATTTTAAACAGTATCCGAAACTTAACCTTATTGGCCGAATTTTTCCGAACTTTTCGCACTAGTGGGTCCCACGTCCACTATTTACTCTTAATTTTCTAAAATTTCTCCAATGCTAGAAAAATCATCTTAAAACTATATTTACTCGTAAAAATAATCTAGAAAATTTTCCGGATACAGAAAGTGTAGAAACAAGCCATTGACTATAAGAAAGCCTAGAAAAATTATAAAACCTAATAAATGGAAAAGTTACGGGTTCTCACACTCTCTCCCCCTTAAAGAAATTTCGCCCTCGAAATTCCTTATCATATATATAGCCAGTTAAGTCAAGTACAAACATAAACGATCCACCGAGGAATGGCCTTTCTAGTTCACCAAATCCTTTCTAACCTAGGCCCTCATATCTTTCGTATCCGGGCGCAAGAATCCCATCTAAGATAATTCACAACTCGAGCCGGCCGGTCCCAAGCGTAAATCATCCTTATTAAAGATTCCTACCCGACATACATACCTAGCTTCCTCGAGTCCTATGATAATGATTCGCATACTTATCACATGCCCGGTTCATAACTTACGCTCAAACGAGCACTTAGACATATTCATGAAATTAGGACCACAACACCACTTGGCCCAGTCTCACTCCGCGCAGAGACCACGCGAAGTGGCTCTGATACCAATTGTGACAGCCCCACTTTCCCCTATGGCGAACCAAAGGGGTTAGCGGACTGCCTGCCCAGCTCTCGCCAGGACTACGGATCAAATTAGAGCTATCTATTGCGATCCGGAACTTACAAACGAGCGTAAACAGGTCAAAATGGTAAAATAACCCAAAATAAAAAAATGAAATCCGGAGTCGGTCATGAATAGTAACCGATCCGTCAAAACCCAACCGAAAGAGCACGCAAACATTCACATCTGAACTTTAGCGATTACAATCCAAAAGGACATACAAAAAGCTTTCAAAAGATAACACATATACACGGTTTGCCAAATCAAAAGAGAAACGCCCCAAAAGTACACTTAGGGTTTTAATACATGAGCTATACAAAAGATATGTTCAACTAGCTCAAGTCGGCAACCGATTATCAAATCCAGTCCAAAAGTATTTATTTTTCCTGTAAGGAAAACAAAAGGAACAGAACGGGGTGAGCTTGCGCTCAATGAGGTACCAAACAGATAGCATTAAAATCATGGCATTTCACATTTAACAAATCAGATACACATGTCAGATGTAAAGCAAAGGAACCAATGATTCAAATCAGAAGGATACGGGTGGCTCTCAGGAGCCAAATTTCCAGCGCAATACTTGATCCTAACCGGTTGACTCTCCGTCAACGTATATAGAACCAATGCGTCCGTAGACCCCTCTTATCACCGAATTCCGTCCACCAAACACCCCTTTACCGGGCCCGCTCACCTCAAACGAACAAAAATGGTAATACTCGAGTATACCCGGAATCAAGGGTCTCAATACCCAAAATCCCCGAACAGACTACCGTGGTTCGTTATCTAATCGTCCAGGCCCTTGCCGGCCCGACTCGAATAACTTAGCCACAGGATTGAGCTCATAGGTCATAGAAATCCGAACAGATGCAGACACAGATAACAGATTCAAATTTTGCATAGTAAATTGGCATATGAACAGACTAGAGAACGAGTGTGATAAAGTACACCCTCGTCTCGAACAAATAAACAGATTGCAGAGCAGAAATCAAGTTAAACAGCAATGGAGGGGAGTGGTACACTCACCGGCTCAACTTCAAAAGTTTTCACTTCAGATTGGCCTTAATCGCCAAGAAACCCTAAAATAATCAAAATAAATCAATTGAAGGTTTTACTTCCAGAATCGAGTAAACACAATGCACATGAGGCTCGACTACTAGTCGTATGCCTCGCCAAAATAATTACTAATGCAAGGGTGGAAAACATGATTTTCTTGGAAACAAAAAGGTAACATGAAGACTTAGGCGCAAACAACCCAAAAGCCTTTCATTCTACCAAAAGGCAAATCCAACTTAAAGGAACCAACGGCCTAGAAAATCGGGCAGCACTTCCCCTAAAATTCTTACTTTTCCAGCCATTAAGGCTTCATTATTTTTCTTCAATCACAACCCAACAACACACAGATAAGCATTTCATGTCAAGAGCCGTTCCATAGGCTCACAATATCATAAAACAAGAAACCATACCGAGCCATAAACAACACCAATTCACAACCCCAATAGGGTTTTATAAACATATACCAGCATGAAAGCAAACCAGAAATTAAGAAAGGGCTTTAACCTAAGCCTTGATAAGAAAACCGGATTTGACCTCATAATGCGGTAATGGCACAACTCTCACTACAAATGTCGGATGGGGGTGTAAGATCCACCGATTCGAAGCTATGAAACAGGGCTACAACAATGCAGAAGGGCACTCAATCCAGTTCCTAGCTTAACTAGGTCGAAAGTGCCAAATACTATACCAGAATTACCAAAACAGGTTTGCAAAACACAGAAAACTGTAATTACTATAACTCAGTCTATACAAGTCCAAATGCCGAAATTCCAAAGGCATATGATAGCTAAGACATCCAGTAACATTTCATCAGAAGACACCAACTTCAAAATCCAAACCAAATCCAGTCAAAATAGGCAATTACTATCGCAGTTCCGCACATTCTGTTCACCAAAAACAGCAACAGTAAAAACGGCATAACTCTCTCTATACTACTCCAAATTCCCTGAAATTTTGCAGGCACTTCTTACTCACCAATACCTACAACTTTCATGTTTTGAGAAAAGTCCAATTCGGCCTCTAGCTATGACCTAAAATTTCGGACAGAATAGGGGATTTAAGAACCCTAACTTTTCAATTTTCACACCAAATCCAAAATTGATTGCATTTAACCACAATTCACACTCACTAGAGTCATTTCCAACCATTACAATCCATCATACAAGCACCCAACATCAAGATCATATTAAACCAGAAAAATCATCAATAAAATGAAAAACTTCACCAAATCACTTCAAACCAAGATAAAACCAGAAATTTCAGCACTTCAAGCACTACTAAGCATAATTTAAGCTTCATAGGGTGTAAGAGGGTGTTCAAGCTTCACTTACCAAGAAACAAGAGAGATGAGGTTGTTGAACACCTTAAACCTTCAACCAAGCTTCAATAAACAACTTACTAGCACTAGAAGGTAAGATTGTATGGAATGGAATTGGATGTAACCAATGTTTTTGGTTGATTTGCAACAAGTAGAAGCTTGAATGGTGAAGAAAGTTTCTTCCTTCCTTGCTCAAGGTGGCCGGCCAACAAGAGAAGAAAAATGGTGATTTTTTGTGCATTTTTTTGATATATAATCCTTGGGTCAAAAAAGTCAAAATTGGGAATAGTAATTCTTAAAAAAACTTCCAATGAGGAGGTGACACTTGTCACCTCCATAAATGCATTCTTATCTTTCTTTCCTCTCTCACATCAATCACTTCACACATTCTACTAATCTCTTAACACCCGATAAATTTTAAACAGTATCCGAAACTTAACCTTATTGGCCGAATTTTTCCGAACTTTTCGCACTAGTGGGTCCCACGTCCACTATTTACTCTTAATTTTCTAAAATTTCTCCAATGCTAGAAAAATCATTTTAAAACTATATTTACTCGTAAAAATAATCTAGAAAATTTTCCGGATACAGAAAGTGTAGAAACAAGCCATTGACTATAAGAAAGCCTAGAAAAATTATAAAACCTAATAAATGGAAAAGTTACGGGCTCTCACAGATTGCGCTTCCTTTTCTTGTACTTGGCTTTCCTTATGAATAAAATTGAAACTTTATTAAAAAAAAAGAAGGATAACTCTTCTAACCTAAACAAGCAAATGAACTAACTTATTTCTAATTTTCTAAATGAGATGCAATTCTAAATGATATGGTTCACACATATAGAGGGTGAAGGGATAATATAAGAGAAAATATCATGCAAATGAGAAAAAATTCTAACATATAAAAATATGCATAAAATGGAATGAATAGCACATAATATATAAATCTAGCGCGTTGATGAATTAAGGGTCTAGCGTTGAACTAACCTATTTCTAAACATTCTTATTAGCGTTGAACTAGCAAGGAAGCGAGTGGAGAAACTGCAACTGGGGTTGGACTAGTGTGGTGACACCATGCATTCATTATTTATAATAAGCATGTAAAGCATGAATTAAAACAAGTAAACATATAAGAGCATAAAGAACACATAACACATAAGTATAATATATAGATCCAAAATCCTGAGAAAACCGGTTAAAACACATAAGCATGTAAAACATATGAATACACAAAATCTATCTATTACAATGGGGAACCTAACTGCAATCTAAAAATGGGAAATATAATAAAATAAATCTATCTATCCTATCTATTATATTTAGGGACCTAACTACAATCTAAAATGGGGAAATATAATAAAATAAACTTATCTATTCTATCTATTACATTTGCCTATCTAATTACAACTTTTGTAAAAATAAATAAAAATATTACCTATCTATTACATCTTGAGGTATTTAAGTATCTCCCAAATAATCACAAGACTTAAATTAAATAAGCATAAAAATGAATAAAAACTTAAAATAAATAAATGAAAGAAAAAAAATGCATAAACATATAAATATATAAGAGCACATAGGAGCACATAAAAGAATTTAAAGGGTAATAGGTATATCTCCCTTTTGAAGTGGTGGATAAATTTGGGGAATGGAGAGTTGTTTATTATTTTTTAAAAGTAACACACGAGTCAATGCACTAATTTAATTGACAATTTTAAAAGACAATGAAAGCATATACTAAACTCCCCTTTTTGTTTGTGAAAAATGTAAATAACAAAAAGAAACCAAAATTTACAAATTAAATGCATTCAAATGAAGCACAATTAGCAAATAAAGAAGAAAAATAATTGTAATTGAGAAATAATAAAAATTAGGGACTAAATTATAAAGATTAAAAATTTTTTTGAATCAAATTATAATTCTCTAAAAGATTATGGGTCAAAATTAAGTAAAAATAAGTTTAGGGACCAAAATATAATTAAATGACTGACCTAAGTGAAAGAAATCCAAAATTTCAGGGCTACAATAAAATTACTCAAAAGATTAGGGATCAAATTGCCAAATTCGTTTCTGATTTAATAAAGTTATATTCAAAAACAACTGTTGGGCCATTCTAAACATTTAGCCTGCACACTTTGCCCAAGAAAATTAAACAAGATTGTCTCATTAAGAAAAACATCTTGGCCCAACTTATTCTATCAAACTTAAACTTAACAAAAGTAGTGGATTTGAATTCCACAACCTAACTACAAACCTAAGCAAAAGTAAAATAGTAGTCCACTTCTTTTAACACAAAAAAAAATCCAGCAACAAATTCAAATAATTGGAAGATCAAACAAAGAAAGGTAAACAAAATGCAAAAGAAGTGATATGAACCCCGTCGAAGATGAAACTCGTATTTCACAAGCCCCAGACCTAGACGATTAATACCAACAGTTTGGCAGCTGAAAACTTGACCCTAATTAATCCTAAAATTCATGAACATGTTGATATAATCTCAACTCGTAACTAATCGAATTAATGAACCAAAGTTGCAAGGTAGAAGGCGCCAAAATTCAACGTAGTCTTGAATTGATAAGCCTAAAACGTGAACACTCAAGAAACTCTAAAGTATTCAAGAGGATGCTTCTAAGAAACCAAGAGAGAACTCTCTCTTCGCACCAATAGATCACTAGAAAATATCACTCATATTCATCTTAATTGATAGAACGTTGTGGCTGAAGGTATTTTTAACCTTCTACAAGACACAAGATTCCTAATCAAATTTGGAAACAAATGACTAATTACCTAAAACCCTAATCGGCTAGACTAAGGGTCACAAGACCTTGACCATTTATTCCATCTAAATAAAGACTCAATTAACACTTAGACCAACCCAAATTTAACCACTAATAATGCTGGAAAATTAATTAAACAAACGTCTAAGCATTAAACTTAAAAAACAGCTTGGAGAATGCATTCTTGTACTCTTCCTTCGACTTCAATCACTACCTGAATTCAAGTAGATCCTGGGATTGCATTATTCCTCTCCTCTTGGAAGAGATTAGTCCCCAAATCAATGGCTCATTTGGACAATCAATATTGGGCGCAACTTTATGATGACTAGCCATTCCATATGTCGTTTATGCAACCATAATATGCATGTGAACTTGATTGGAACATGGAACCAAACACACAAAGCGGCATGATTCATCATGTTAGGAACATCTCTCAGATTGTGCTTGACACAGGCATTGATGTCGCCCAACATATGAGGCAGCAAAGGATTGAAATCCACTTCATATGATTCATACGAACTAGTAAAATGTGAAGTAGACAAAAGGAACAATTAGGAACCAGATTCCAGAGGTTGGAACAAGCTTGAAAAACCTTAATCGTCTGTTGGTAAATAGCTCTCAAAACCAGCAACAACTAGCACTACAATGTGCACGAAATCTGGTTAGATCTTGTTAGGCAAATCTGGAAACTTTTGGACAGCTTCAATACCTGCATGCAAAGGACAAAATTCAGCTTTTAAAGGACCAGAAATGTGCTCAAGAATGGAAAGAATTTCCTGTAGAAGTGGATAAGAGAGAGTAGAATAAGATTCAAGTAGAACTACTCCCTTTGAAACATGATTAAGCTCTTCTACAAGTAAGACAGCTTTAGGAGAATAAGAGTGCATAAAGTGTTGGGGAGTAGATTTGATGCTCAAACCACAAATTCCTTGAAAGCACACGAGCCCTCCAAAGGATATAGGAATTGAACAAAGTAAGATGAATGTATTTGCACCTCGCTCCAGTTGCACAAAAGAAACAATGTTAAACAAAACAAAGGTTAGTGTGTTAGAAAGTGAATAATCTCTCTCACAAATGGCTTGTGCAAACATGCTTAATTTCCCCCTTTTTCTTCCCACTATGGTCGATTGATTTGTACCTTTTCCCTCTATATCTTGCTCGGCCCTTTGCTCACTTTGCATACTCTTTGTTTACATTCAGTTTTATCTAACTCCCACTTCCTTTGAAGCATATTGATCTTCTCGCACTTGCTTAGGGGTCAATGGAGAAAGAATAATCTTTCTATCCCTTTGAACAAAAGAATATTTGTTAGTATACCTTAATAAATAATCTTCTTATCGTATTGCCATGATTGTCCCAAGATGATATGAGTGGCTTGCATCGGCTACATCGCACAATAGCTTATTTTCGTATCTACCAATGTTAAATTTCACAGGTGCTTGTTTGGAGACACAGACTTCACCATAATCACTAAACCATTACAGCTTGTAGGGCCTAGGATGCTCACGAATAGGTAACTGCAACTTTTTCACCATCAAAGCACACTTGGACTAAAAGCTTAAGCTGTTAGGAGAGGCCCAGCAACCGTACTTATAGGTTTAGGGGAGCAGTCGCATGAGTCCTACTACTCACACGCTTATTGGGCGCTAGAGAGATTCGTACCCCAGACCTTTAACACTTCACCCCTGTGATAGCCCCACCTTCCCCTAAGGCGTACCAAAGGGGTTAGCGGACTGCCTACCCAACTCTCGCCAGGACTACTAGCTCGATTATGTACAATCTAAAACGTTCTGGAAGGTAATAGCGCGCTCAAGCGAAACAAAACCATGAAATGAAAACGGAATATCAAAGCCTCACATGAACAGTGCCAAACACATTTATACATGTAAGGTTCCCAAATTACAATTCAAAATATAGTGTTACAATAAAATACATTTAGGTTTTCCAACCATTAAGGAGCTATACAAAAGTATATGAAACTAGCTTAACTCGGCTTCCAATTCACAGTTTCCAAAAGGTATTCACATCCCTGTAAGGAAAACAAAGGCAATGGAGTGAGCTTTCGCCCAATGAGGTACACTCATGCAGATCAGTAAAGTTCACATAAGCACAAAGTTGCTCAGTCCAACGTTCAACAAGTAATCCGAACTAACATTACATTAAATTCAGTAAAAGGATACGGGCGGCTCTCAAGAGCCCTTTTCCTCACTTGCCGTACTTGATCTCTGTGAGAACCCTGAAAATAGACATATAAATATCAGTGCATGTTTTATTCACATTTTAATTCTTTAATAAATTTTAGCATTAAGTCCAATTGTTGTTAAATGAGTACGTAGAAATAAACGTTAGGTGCAAAATAAAAGAATTGTGCTAAACTACTAAACTTCTTAGTTTTGTTACATTAATTTCATATTTCAATGGTAAACTATTTCATTGATCTAATAATTAATTTCTTTGAATTCTAGTATTGTAATTAATTGTTTTGAAATAAAGTGTAAAGATAATTTCTATGTAATAAATAATATAATTGTGCCAATGTTGAATTATTCGGTTTGCCATACTAAATTAATATTTCTTGAGTTGGATTAATTCTATTACTTTAAAATAAATCCTTTGATTTCCGATAACTAGTTTTAATTGTTTAAAAAAAAAATGTTAAAGGTTGATAGGAATTTCCGCGATAAGATGAAAACCAATGAATTTTAGATAAATATGATACTAATATACTAAACATACTTAAGGCGTGAAAATTTCGATAATTAGAGTCTTATCCTTCTCTGTTTTCACAATAAGTGCGTAAAAATAATCTTTATGTGCAAACTGACACCCTTGGATTAAACTATGGTTTCACTTGACTTTATATTACTAAAACGATAAATTTCGAGTTAGATTAACTCTAATTCTTGAGATATAATAATTGGAAATTCTAATAACTAATTCAATCGCTAAATAATATAAGAATTACTAGGAACCTTAATATTCAAGGTTAATTGATTATTTTCGTTAAAGATGGTCTAAGTATACTAGTGTATAATTAAGCCTTCAAATCACAATTGGGGTAAATTGTTGGTATTAAGTTAGAATTGAGAGTTAAGTAGAGGTTAGGGGGCAAAGTGAATAGATCATAATGCCCTTCACAATCCCACAAAACCTCCACTACACCACAACCATCACCATGCACGGCCAAACACTCCCTCTTACAGCTTTTCCATTACCGCCCCAATTGACCAATCCCAATCTCACCAATTCTATACGTAAACCAACTTCCACACTCAACCATCTCCTAAACCACGGCACCCTCTTCATTCCCTTTCCACTTCACATCTCAAACCACAACTGCATTTCACTCTGCCTTGCCATTGTCGACAAAGGGAGAGAGTGAGGGAGAGTCGTACTTCACAATCGAGGGAAGAAGCCGCGAGCTGCAACCATTTCTGGCTCTGTCCGTGAGCTGGAGTAGAGGCAGAGAGAAACCGTGAGCAGGTTTTCCACCACTCAGCACCTTCATCTTCACCAGCTGCAACCAGTTCCCAGCTGTAGCCACTCGCAACCTCAACCAAACCGCACCTCACCACTTCCAGCCGCAGCTCATTAAACCTGGACCAAGCTTGTGCGTGAGAGCCGTGAGGAAGAGAAAAAAATTTCAGACTCTTGTGCGTAAGCTTAGCTTGCTACTGAGGTAATTGCTGAGCTAGATTAAGCTAATTAGTGGTAGATGATAGTGTCTAAGAAATTGCATGTTGGTTTTATGCGTGTGGATGATGAATTTAGAGAAGAAGAAATCTGATGTGCACAAATTTTGGGTCTGCCGAGTCTTGAATTGGAAATGCAGACCTTAACCTGCTATATCACGATAATCTAAAACTGATGATGGGGATTAACCAAGTAAAAACAAGAGGGTTACGGCTTTGCATGTTGGATTAAGCATTCGGATAATGAAATTTGGAGCTTGAGAAAAATCTGCCTTGGTAAAATGGAATAGCCGTGAGCTTTAATCAGAAATGCAGATGTAACCCTGTTTAGTCATAGTAATCTGAGCATGTATTGGTGCGTAACCAACTAATCACTAGCTGACTAAACTGGTTAAAGCTTTGCATGATGATTTTGAGTAATTAATACATTATGTTGGTCGAAGAAATATTGGATCTATGAACATTTAAGTTCTGGAAAATTTGGATGGGCGTGAGTTTGAGCTGGGAATTGTAGGGATGTTGTAGTATGAAATTTACTAGAAAAGTATTTGACTCTCTTGGTTGTGTGTTTAACTAGCTAAATATTGGATGATTAAGCCCTGCATGAGATCAATTAGTTGTGTATAAGCCAGAAATTTGAAGGAAAAACAAAAGTCTGCTGCATGCATGTCATCAGCGAATAGTGGAATTAATTCTGGAATTCTGGATATTTTCTTGCTGCTGCCGAACTGATTTCTGGTCTGTTGTGTTAGCTAATTAACTCAGCAATTGGGCATGTGAGAATTTAAGGGCAAAATGAAAGGCTTCAATTGAAGATAATATCGGATGATGAACTAAGGAGATTAGAAAATTCTGTTTTGTTGAGCATGATTCTGCCGTGCATGATTATGATGGGAGGTACTTAATTTGTCTACTTTTGACAAGCTGTGGCTAGAATCCTAATTATTCAAGTGAAGATAAAATGCTTAAGGGCCTGCATGTTGAGTTACACGATTGGGCAATGAAACTAGGAACTTGGAAAAATTCTGGTTTTGTGAATTGGAATGAACTGAAAATTTCCGAGACCTTGAATTTGATATTGATTGCGCAATCTGTCTTATAGTGATGTTATGAGTTGATATATATACGATTAACTAGTTAACAATATGTTAATTGAAGTTGCATGAGGTCCTGTAGCGTGGCTAACCAAGAGAATAAAATGAAAACAGAAAAACTGTTTCATGAATGTTTCCTCCGAGACTTGTTGGAAAATTCTGGAATTTTTGGATGACTTTTGTCGTTAACCGAATGTAATTTCTGAGCTTATAACTGCAATTAACTAGTTATTAACTAGATAACTAAGCTCTGTATGAAATTGATTGGGTTGGTTTTAAACAGAAAATAAAAATAAAAGGGGAGTTGTTACATGTATGTTCGACCAAGGCCATGCTAAACAGAATTTCTGGATTTGTTTTAAACAAGTATAATTGTTGTTTGAATCTGGTTTTGATATGGAAACCTTTACTAGCTAGCTAAGTGTTTGCATGTCCTAATGGAGTACTTAAAACCCTGTTTTAACCGAGGAAAAACTGGATTTAAAAACATACAATTGCTGGAAAATTCTTATGAACTACCGTGAGTTTGAACCTGGAAATTTTGAGGATTATAACAGTTGTTTAAACTTAATTTCAAGTTGGAAATGTTAACGGACTAGCCAAGTAATTGCATGATGAAGTTGAGAGTATAATGGCATGTCTTAGCCAAAGAAATAATGAATTCATGAACAACTTAGTGCTGGAATTTGAATGACTAAAAGATTGACCCAAATGTTGGAAAATAAATGCTGGAAATTTGTTTTGTGGTATCCGAAGGTTGAATCGGAGTTTTAGCTCGGTTGTGAAATTATTCCTTGAAACACAATGATAGGAAATGCCTGGAATATGTTGTTTTAAAGTTTTATAAGACATGCAGAGGTGAAACACTCGAATTGTGGGTGAATTGCCAATTGATGGTTGTCATATATAGCTGATGACAGATTAGTATATCTATGAATTCTTGGCTGAACCATTTGCTGGAATTAAGTGTTATTTGCCTTGGTATATACTGGTATGAAGGTCATATTTAAATGTACGGATGGTTTGAATAAAAGTCCTATGGTTTTAAAAGAGAAAAAGGAGTTTTCACAAGTGAACAAGAATTTCCAGATTTCCGGATTTCACTGACCAGTCTAGGCAAAATGCTTATATCTTGGTGTAGGAAAATCCGATTAAGGCGCCGTCAGTGGCATTTGAAACTATAATCATAGGCCTTTGTTCTGTAGAAATTTTATATTTTTCTGCCATGTGTACTGCTGTCTGTGAATCCTCAAAGTGGACTGTTTTGTATGAATGTCCTGTTTCTTCGTGAAACTGAACTTGGATTTGGATTGAGATTTTAGCTTACTTGTGGTTTAAATTCTTGATTGAATTGTGGTTGGAAGTAATTGGTGTTGTCAAGGGCTAATGATTGATGAAGCCCTTGGCCATTTGAATGACTTTATAAGTACTACAGGGTGATGAAAGTTAATTGCTGGAATGTCTTGGAGGCTTTACTTTTATTTTTATTTGCTTATGATGGGCTTGCTGGGACCAAGTGCTAATGATTGATGAAGCCTTGGTTGACTATTTTATTTTATTCAGAAATGCAATTGTTGAGAGCTAGGGCTAATGATTGACGAAGCCCTAGTAATTTGCTATGAGATTATTTGCCATATTTTAATCCATATTATGACTTCGAAACGGAATCGGAGCTGTGGAAGTTATATCGACCTTGCGAACTTGGGTAACTGTGATCAAATTAATCAAAAATATTCTCCAGCTAGTATTAAATTATAAAAACTCAATATCTAGTATTTTGCCTAAAACTTTCCAACCCGATAATTTCCTTTAGCTCAATCTAGCCTTATTACCTTTGGAAAATGATATTCCTAGCTTCTAAACTCTAGCCTTGTTTTACTCCCTTTCTTTTCTCTTAGAATTGTCCTTGGCTAGTTAACTATAGGAAAAGTGCCAAAATACGAGTTTTAATAACTTTAGTTAAAAGCATAGGAACTTGCTCGGCAAGAAACCTTATTTTTAGGTAAGATAGTTTTAGAAATAATTTTTGCAAAAGCCGTAACTTTAAAGAAATGTTCAAAGTAACTTCCTAACGTGGATATTAAGAGATTTGTCGACTTATTTCAAGAAAATAATATTAGTTACCCTTTTATAAGGATAAGTATCTTAAGGAAAACTATAATAAACATTTCTTCTATTTTTATCAAGTTTTAACCTAAGGGACTCTTGATTCTTCTAAGGAAAAGTAGACTAGTAGTATATTAAGTATACCTCGATGTCTATAAAGCTTAAAAGCTGAGTAGAAACTTATAGTTTCAAAATTTGAATTTTTAGGATATTGCGAGGACGCGGAATTCGATTCCCAACTTGATATCTGAACTCCACTCTTGGTGAGTGTTCCTGCCTGTTCTTTTCCTACTTGAATTAAGTGCTTTCTTGACTCGATATGTGATAAATTGCAAAAATGAGTTTTGATCCATCGAAGTGAGCAGTGTGTACTTTATCGCACTAGTCGTTCGAGTGGTGACTTGCGTGAATCATTTTCCTCATAAATCTTTGAATCTAAATGTAGTTACGTCGTTGGGTGAATCCCTCGGCACCTGAATCGAACTACAATAACCCCTGAACCTAAATGTAGTTACGTCGTTGGGTGAATCCCTCGGCACCTGAATCGAACTACAGTAACCACTGAACCTAAATGTAGTTACGTCGTTGGGTGAATCCCTCGGCACCTGAATCGAACTACAATAACCCCTGAACCTAAATGTAGTTACGTCGTTGGGTGAATCCCTCGGCACCTGAATCGAACTACAATAACCTTTGAACCTAAATGTAGTTACGTCGTTGGGTGAATCCCTCGGCACCTGAATCGAACTACAATAACCTTTGAACCTAAATGTAGTTACGTCGTTGGGTGAATCCCTCGGCACCTGAATCGAACTACAACAAAGTCGTTGGGTGAATCCTTCGACAAATTTTAATTACGGGTATATCTCGAGTATACTGCGTCGGTAGACGAAGTGCGGGCCCGAAGTGGAAGTATGAACGGTGACGGGTTAGGATTAAAATGAGTGGATCTACATGGACTATAAGTAGTGAGAGTTGACGGAGGGTCAACTACGATGAATGGTGATCAAGCGAGGAAAATGGCTCCTGAGAGCCCCTGTATCCTACCTTGTGCTGTTATACGCTTTCCTAATTGTTCAATTTGTTTAAATGACTACTCGCTGTTTGAATTACGTGATTGCATGTTTTGGGGCACCACTGAGCTTTAGCTCACCCCACGTTTATTGTTTTCCTTAACAGGTTCTGGAAACTGAAAGCTGGACACTTATTTATGTTTTCCTTTTGGATTGTACTTGAACTCTATGACTTATCCTGTGGGCTGTAATGTGTTATTTGGTATAATGTATTTTCCTTTTTGGATTGCCACTTGAAGCTGGAAAATGTGTAAACCCTAATTCGATTACTTGGCTTGTAAGTTTGTATTATGGATTTATGTATTTATCTACCTGATTTGGTGCGACTTTATACGTTGGTAAGTAGCACGTAGAACGTTTAGGAGCCTCGACTGGTTATTTTTATCACTGCTATCTCTGAAGTTAATGTAGATTTAAGGATGATCCTATTTGGGAAAAGTTGTTTTGTAATAGATTAGGTTATCCTTCGGAAGGATTCGGGTTAGTGTGCGTGCGTGAGTCCTGGCGAGAGCTGGGCAGACGGCCCGCCAACCCTCTGGTTTGCCTTAGGGGGAAGTGGGGTCGCCACAATCTCGCCCCGTTGACCCTCCGTCAACGCTTAAAGAAGTAACCAATACCGTAGACCCCACTTTTTCCAATTTCCATCCACCTCACATACCCCTACCGGGCCCGAACTCCATTCAGTTTACAATGGTGATACTTGAGTATACCAGAATCAAGGGTCTCATACCCAACGATTCCATAAAACAGTCCCTACGGCTTATCAATCTCCTCGACCATGCCCTTGCTGGCTCGAGTCAATTGACTGCCAATAGGGTTGAGCTCAGAGTAAACAGTAAGAGTCGTTGGATACATGTCCAAACGACACCAATTCAAGTATATTCAAAGACATTCACTTGATACAGTAACAATCACATAAGCCAGTCACATAAGCCATTGAGTGTAAGAGTGATAAAGTACACCCTTAACTCAACCAGGCTCATCAATACACACAAGCATCCAAGCCATAGATTTCAAGTATAGCGGAGCAATGAAGTAACAAGTATGTGAGTAATACACTCACCAATCAAGCAAGGAAAAGATTTCACAGAATGCGGTCCAACGAGCGCCTAGCGTCACCGACACGCCCTAAACCATACAAGTAAACACAATGAGACCCGAATACGAGTAATAAACCGATTCTACATACTATTATAATAAGACCAAATTGAACGTATAAGTGCAAAATCAACTTGGGCATGTGCGGAAATAAAGTTTCGGTTGGAAAACAAAAAGGCAGATTTGCTGTTGCTTAGCGGAATTAACACAATTGAAGCTACACTTGTTGGATTGAGGTGCAATATACACCATTTCGAAGCTAAGAGAAAGGGATACAATGTTAAAGAAGGCCACTCAGTCCAGTTTTTAGTGTAACTAGGTCAAAATTTCACTGTACCAAACCAGAATCGCACAAACAGGTTAGCTAACCGCATTCTGGTTAAATGACCGTAACTCAGGCTACCGATGTCCAAACGAGGTGATTCCAGGGGCGTTGGAAAGCTAAGATACTAGGATATATTTCTTAAGAAGATATTGACAACCAAATCAGTAGTATTTCCGGTCAACTAACCAATTACAGAAGCAGATTATCAGTTTCGGACAGAAACAGAGTAGCAGGGGTATTTCGGTCTTTTCACAGGATACGTTACTCCGATTGGGCTGAAATTTTGGAGGAAGCTATAAAACATCATTTGCTACAACCTTCATGTTTTAACCTAAGGCTAATTCGTCCTCTAACCTAGTGAAATAGTACCGGGCAGAACAGGGCTAATAGAAACCCTAATCTGGAATTTTTGCTTCAAACTAGAAATTTTCCACTAATCATACCAAAGCTTCATTCTAACCCATAATAGACCATCATACATGGCCAATTAACATTAAACATAGAAAAACAGAAAAATTATGCATAAAATAAAAAATTCATCAAACACCACCAAAAGTCATGAAAACCTCCACAAAATCACCTAACTAACCTTCACAAGTCATGAATTCATCATTATCAAAGCCAAAGATGGAATTTCTTGACTACTCACCTTGAAATCCCAAGAGAGGAAGCAACTTTACACCACTATCTTTCAACCCACTTCACCTAGTACTTCCCTACCACCCAGCTAAGGGTTTTTATGGAGTGATTTGAAGTTTTATCGGTTAAGTTGTGAGATTGAGCAAGATTGAGTAGAAGAAATTTGATAGCTTTTCTTTCTTTTGCTCTTCAAGAAGCTCGGCCAAGAGAGGGAAAAATAAGAGGATTTTTTGGCCAATTTTTGGTATTTCTTTGGTAAAGGTGGTAAGATGGTCTTATGGTCAAATTCCAAGTCCAATAGCAAAGTGACATTTATCCCTCTCTTTAATGCTAGGTTATCCTTTTGTCTCTCCACCCTCATCCATATAACAACCTCTAATTATCTCTTAGCACCTAGTAAATTAATCCCAGTATCCCAAACTGAACCTAATTGGCCGAATTTTACCGAACTTTCCGTACTAACGGGTCCCACGTCCGGTATACACTCTTAATTTCTCAAAACCTAACCGATACTAGAAAAATAATCTAAAACCTATACTTACTCATAAAAATTATCTAGAAAATTTTTCTACCAAAGAAAATGTAGAAAAGGCGTGCAATTAAATAAAATAAAACCTAGAAAATTCACGGCTCTCACACTCTCTCCCCCTTTGTCGCGCCCTATTTTTTGAAAAATAAATAAATGATTTTAAAAAAGTGAATTTTTGATTAAAAATGTGATTTTTGATTTGAAAGGAAAATGGGTAAAGAAAATGAAATGGGCCTAAATGGGACTTTAAAATGCGACGATTTTGACCCAAAATAAGTTTAAAAAGGGTTTTCAAATAAAAATCGGAGTCGCCACTTGGTATTGAGTTAAGGTGTACCAAGTCACCTAAAATGAATTTTTTGAAAAAATAGAAAACCCTTTTTAAACGACTCCTAGTCTACGAAAATCAAAGGAAAGGTTCGGGAGTCACATTTGAAGAAGGGGAAGGCAAGGAAAAAAAAATCCAAGGCACCCCTTCGACCTAGCCAAGGCTAGTTGCGTGATTTAATCGAGGATTTTCTTGTTTTAACCAAAGAATTTATCACATTTGGATGTACTATATGAATGCAAACCCTAAACCTAGGAGGGTATCGGGGGCAAAATTTCTCTTCAAAGCTTGAATGGTGCCAATCACATTAATTGTGATGCCCAATAATGACCCTTTGGAGAAGTCACAAGTAATGCAAAAATATGAGACTCTAAGAAAAGGAAAAGGATAAAATAACTATAGCAATATACATGTCTTTAAAGGAATGCATCATGTCGGGTACGGGGGACTAATGTTCGTGACTTAATCTTTCCTTTTAATAGAGGGAATACGAGCGTGCTAAGGCTAGAAAAGCCAAACTCGTCCATATCCCATATCCAAGGGTGTATTCCCTAATTTAATCAAGCAAATGTACTACCCTAATCCTATTCCGAAAATGAAATTCAATTCTAATGTTATGTATCATACATAGGGGTATATATATAGGAAAATTAGGGATAAGGGTTATACGCATAAAGGGAATATCATACAAAATGATAAAAGACCCTAGAAAGTGAAAAATATGCATGAGATGAAGTGATTTTATCATGCAATCATGATCTTACGCGCGAAGGGATCCTAAGGATCTAGCGTTGGACTAGCCCATGTCTACGATTTCCCACTAGCATTGGACTAGTGAGAAAAGTCGGAACAAAGAACCACAACTAGCGTTGGACTAGTGTGGTGACGGGAAAGGAATCACAACTAGCATTGGACTAGTGTGGCGACGACACGCATTTATTATAGTCTAATAAATCAGATAAATCATAATAAAGCAAATAAACACATAACACATAGGCATGATATCTAGATGCACGTCCTAAGAAAGCGGTAACACATAGCACATAGGCATGCAAATCGCACACAGTAAAAATAAAACAAATAAATCCCTATCTATTACACTAAGGGGTCCTAACTACAATCTAAGGGGGGATATTTAGAAAGTAAAAGCCCTAACTATTACAATCACTATCTAAATACAGATCTTCAGCCCCTAACTATTACAACTTTGGCATTCAAGTGCCTTTCAAATGATCAAAATTGAACTAAAATAAATATACAAAACTAAAACCAATGAAGCGAATAAATAAATAAATAAAATGAAAACATTCAAAAAGCATGCAATTAAACACATAAATCACATAAGTACACATAGGGTCAAATAAATCAGAAATAAGGGATAGAGTGTACCTCTCTTGAGTTGGAGCCCTAATGACACAAATTTACTTATTTATCCTCCAAAATACAAAGAAAAGGTCAAGGCATCACTTTAATTGACAAATAATCAAGGAATAAAATAAATATAAAATTGAATAACTAAACAAAAGCATTCAAAATAAGTTAAACAACCCCTATTCATCCAATTAAAACAAACAAAGATCCGTTTAAAGGATTAAAGAAGATTCAAGGGATCAATTTATTAGTTTTACAAATGTTAAGGGGTCTAAATCAAAATAAAATATAATTAAGGGCTCGAAATACAATTAAAACAGGGGCGTATTTAAGAGACTTATAAAAGTTGTGAAGTCAAATTATGAAGTTCTAAAAACTTCGGGGTTAAATCACAAAGCAAGGGAAAATTGAGGGCTTGAAATTATAAATTTAAACAAATTATCATCTTCTCCAAACAAGCTAAACATCCACCGCCACTTCGTATTTCTTCGCAGACGGCAGTCACCAGAAAAATTCATCTTCGGACTCCCAAAAAAAAAATGAAACTCACACACCTCCTCTTATGCAATCTCATGTCATTAATTCAAGTTCATACAAAAGGAAAATTAAACAAACGAGGAACAGAAATAATGCAAAAACAAGCCCGTCAGAATCTTTCAAAAAAACTCTACTTTCTTCCATGAAAATCAGCTATTTTGACAAGTATGGACTTGTTGACCATTCGTTTTCCTCATACGCCAATGCAGATAGATCATCTTTCAATTAAAACTTTCAATCAGGCATTTCATCGAACAGCAAATGGGCATTAAAATTTCACCGAATTTTTGCTCAACTGAAGTTATGACTAGCCCCAAAATTTGTCAGAAACACAAAAGAATATAGACCAATCAACGCATGGAGCATGTATGCTCGAAATTGCAGATAATCAACAGCAAAATTGCTATAACAGCTCTTTGCTTTGAAAGTCTTAAAAATCGGGCTTGAAGGGAAAACGTAATTTAAAGTAGAAGGATGGCTTACCCCGTCTTCTTGGTGAAGATTTGCAGGTCGTAATGGACAATTGAGGAGCCTGCAACAAGCTGCAATTCTTTGGCCAAGTCTTTCCTTCGTTCTCCTTTCCTTCTTGCCCGAAGTTCCTCCACAATTTCTCCAGATTTCAGCCGTAGCTTCCTTCTCGGCTTTCCTTGTTCTGCCGTCTACCGTCGTTTCAACTGCTCCCCTCAGTTCCTTTTAGCCGCTCCATACGCCGCCCCTTTTCCTCTTTTCTCCTTGTTCTTCCGTCGCTCCCCCCTCAAAACCCCTCTGTTTCTCTTCTTTTTCCCCCAAACCTAGGCTCCCCATGAAGTTTCTTTCTTGCCTCTTTTCCCGGCTCTCTGTTTTTCTTTTTTCTTTTTTGCTTAGCCGAAGCCCCCCTTGCCTCTTTTCTTTTTTTTTGTTTTCCTCAATCTTAGGCCTCCAAGTGTCTACCATTTAACCCTTTAGGTGCCTTGTTGTCTAATATCCAAAGGGACACTTGTCCCTATTGCATATTCTCCATTTGTCTAGCATGCAAACTTCTACCTATTTCACACATTATTTTGTATTTTTGTATTTTTCATTTTTCCCTTTTTTTGTTGAAATTTAGTATGAAGACAAAAATAAATAGATAATAAAATAAAATGAACTAGAACAAAATAAAATAAAAACCCTAGAATTGAAACAAATAAAGCAAAATTAAATTAATTAAACCAATAAAGTTAAAAAATCAAAAATTTGGTGTCTACACCCTTAAAAGAATTTCGCCCTCGAAATTTCTCACCTTGACTCACGAAAAGTTCAGGATATTTCTTTTGCATTTCTTTTTCCACCTCCCAGGTAGCCTCTTCAATCCCATGGTTTCTCCACAATATCTTCACCAACGGAATCTGCTTGTTTCTCAGCTCTTTAACTTTCCGATCATGCAATTGTACAGGTTTCTCTTCGTAAGTGAGCGATTCATCTATTTCGATTTCCTCTGGCTGCAAGATATGGGATGGATTGGGATAATACTTCTTAAGCATCGAGACGTGGAAGACGTCGTGAATTCTGGATAGACTGGAGGGTAGTTCCAGGTGATACGCTACCTTACCAACCCTTTGGAGAATCTTGTAAGGTCCTACGAACTTCAGTTGGAGCTTCTTTCTTTTACCTGCTGTGATGCTTCGTAATGGTGTGACTTTAAGAAACACATGGTCCCCAATTTCGAACTCCAAATCTTTTCTTCTGTTGTCCGCGTAGCTCTTTTGTCAGTTTTGAGCGGTTTGGAGTCGTTGTCGTATTAACTTGACTTTTTCTCGAGCTTCCTCCATCCATGGAATAGTTGCTGGATCCAGTGCCTTCCTCTCGCCAACTTCGTCCCAATAAATTGGTGACCGGCACTTCCGTCCATATAGTGCCTCGTATGGAGCCATTTGAATCGACGAATGGTAGCTGTTATTGTACGCAAACTCTACTAAGGTCATGTGTTGACCCCAGTTACCCCCAAAATCTAGAATGCAGGTCCGTAGCATGTCATCGAGAGTTTGGTTTGTTCGCTCTGATTGTCCATCCATCTGAGGGTGATAGGTCGTGCTCAAGTTGAGTTTAGTCCCCAGAGTTGCTTGGAATTTCTGCCAAAACCTAGATACGAAATGGGGATCCCTATCGGAGACGATGATCACAGGAACGCCGTGTAGCCTCATGATTTCGTCCATGTACATTTGAGCCAACTTGTCCATGGAATACTTCATGTTTACCGGTAAGAAATGAGCCAATTTGGTTAATCGATCGACGATCACCCATATGGCATCGTGTCCTCGTTGCGTTCGCGGCAAACCTGAAACGAAGTCCATTGTGATGTTTTCCCACTTCCACTCGAGTATCTCAAGGGGTTGTAACAAACCCGATGGTTTTTGATGCTCCGCCTTAACTTGTTGGCAAAACGAGACATTTTTGCACGTACAGAGCAATTTCTTTTTTCATATTGTCCCACCAATAGGCTCCTTTTAGGTCCTGATACATCTTACTACTACCCGGATGGATTGTATACTTGGACCGATGAGCTTCCTCTAAGATCTCCGTTTTTAACGCTTCATCTTTCGGCACCACCACTCGGTTTCAGTATTTTAGAATACCCTCGGGACTAAATTTGAAGTCAGTTGATTCCCCTTTTTCCACCTTCTCTTCCCACTTTCGCACCATCGAATCCTCCTTTTGCGCTTCCTTAATTCGTTCCAGTAGGGTGGATGTTACCTTAATATTACCAAAAACCACCTTATGACTCCCAAGACAGGGTTTCCACTCACAAACGGATTCTAACAAATCCCACTCTTTGATCATTAACCCTGCTACTTGAGCCTTACGACTTAAGGCATCAGCCACCACGTTTGCCTTTCCCGGATAGTAGTTGATAGTGCAGTCGTAATCCTCCAGAAATTCCATCCACCGTCGCTGCCTCATATTTAATTTCTTTTGCGAGAAGAGGTATCTAAGACTTTTATGGTCAGAGTACACCTCAAAGGTCACCCCGTATAGGTAGTGTCTCCACTTCTTCAGAGCGAAAACAACCGCGGCTAACTCAAGATCGTGGGTTGGGTAGTTTTGCTCGTGGGGTTTTAATTTCCTAGAGGCAAAAGATATCACATTCCGGTTCTGCATCAGCACACACCCCAGACCTTCCCGCGACGCGTCGGTATAGACGGTAAACCCATCTACTCCGTTGGACAAGACTAAAACTGGCGCCATAGTTAATCTTTTCTTTAGCTCCTGAAAACTCATTTCGCACTTGGTATCCCACACAAACCGACCATGCGTCTTTGTCAAGTCGGTTAAAGGACCAGTTAGTTTGGAAAAGTCCTTAATGAAACGCCGGTAATACCCCGCCAACCCTAGAAAACTACGAATCTCTGTGAGGTTTTCTGGCCTCTTCCATTTGGTCACGGCCTCTACTTTTGCCGGGTCAACCTAGATGCCCTCTTGGGAAATTACGTGCCCTAAGAAAGAAATTTTCTCCAGCCAAAACTCGAACTTACTGAACTTGGCGTATAACCGATGCTCTCTTAGGGTTTGCAGAACAATTCCTAGGTGTTGTTCATGCTCATCGCGAGTCTTAGAGTAGACCAAGATATCATCAATGAAAACGACGACAAATCGGTCCAAGTAGGGCTTAAAAATCCTATGCATTAGATCCATGAAGGCGGCAAGGGCATTGGTTAGTCCAAAGGGTATAACTGCGAATTCGTAATGCCCATATCTTGAGTTGAAAGCAGTTTTCGGAATATCCTCTTTCCTAATCAACAACTGGTAATACCCCTGTCGAAGATCTAATTTTGAGAAGACCACTGCTCCTTGCAACTGGCCGAACAACTCATCAATATGGGGCAGTGGATACTTATTTTTAATCGTAACATTGTTCAGCCCCCGGTAGTCTATACACATTCACAGACTCCCGTCCTTCTTCTTCACAAACAATACAGGGGCTGTGACACCCCGAATATTAGGAAGTTGTTTGTAAAGGAGATACTAAAGTGTATTTCTTTGGATTTGATTTAAAACCTTATTTTGTTTTAAAAGATTAGAAACCCTAATATTTTAATCAAAAACCCTAGTTTACTTGTGACTAACCGGATTTCTTAAATCCCACATATTTTAATTGAAACCCTAATTTTAATCACTGGAATTGTAAAATTCCTCACGTTTTTCTTAAAAATGCCCTTTATTTGGAAATTATTCATTTATTATAGCCTACTACCCAATCATTCCACAAGAAGTGCAAATAAACCTAGAAAGTAGGGTTTCACTTTTGGTTTCAAGATTGGAGCAAAATTAGGGTTTTCGCGATTCTCCGTCGGATGAATTTTCGGTACGGAGCAAGGATCAAATTTGGTGATTAAAACTGACTTTTAAGTGAAAAATAATATGTGATTAGGGCCAATGATATAAGGTTAATGAATAGGAAGTAAAAACCCTAGTACGTGTGTTTTTAAGAAAAACGGCGCGAACCGATGGGTACCACGCACTACCGATTGAAAGCACCACTTGACCACCATTTTTTTTACCATACAAGCTTTTGATATTTGAGCAAAATATCTTCTCAATTTCCAGCTAGCTTGACCGAAATTGGAGGCTAGAAATGCAAGAAAGAAAGAGAAAAAAATGAAAGGTGGTGGTGGCGACAAGTGTCGCCACCTAAGGGTTTCTTGACCAAGAGAGATGGTCTTCCTTTTTAGCCCAATTTTTGCTCATTTCCCTTCATTATCTCAGCAGCTTGGCCGAACAAAGAGAGGAGAGAAAGAGAGCAAGAAAACAATTTCCTTCTTCTTGAGTTGAATCATCCAAGTAAGAAATTGAAATTCCAAACCGATTAAAGAGTGGGTTGTGAGTTGGGAAGCTTGTGGAACCAAAAGATTTCTAAAGGGGGTGAAGTATCACTCTTTCAAGCTTTGTTTTTGAGGTATAAAGTCTGATTTATGGCTTTGATTCTTTTATTTTGGTTTAAGATGCTATTTAGTTCATGCTTTGGCTTGATTACAAGATATGCAAGTTGTTGTGATGAATTTTGGATGATTTAAGCAAGTTAGGGTTTGATTAATTTCTGCCTAAACTTGTTGTATGGTTGATAGATGTTGTATATAAGATTATATAAGGGGCTTTGGTAGTGATTGGAACAAGGAATTTAAGAAAGTTTCATTGAAGACCAAAAATTCCAGATTTCTGAAATTTCCTAATTCAGTTCTGCCCGATTTTGGTACTCATATTTAGAGGCCAAATTAGGCTTGGACTAAAACATAAAAGTTGTATATAATGGTATTTTATAGGTTTCTACAAAATTTCAACTCAATCGGAGCTAGGTAGCTTGTGAAAAGATGAAAATACCCTCACTGTTTTAAGGTTTTTTCCAGTAGTCCGTTTGGTCAGTTTATCCAGTTTATCACATTTATTCACTAGGATCCGTACTGATTTAGCCTTTTGACAAAACATGAAAGTTTTATTATTCTGACTGAGCTTTTAAACACATCCAAGAACACCTTAATCGGACCTTGGTAACCTGAGATATGACCATTCCAGTGTAGTGCGGTTAATTAGCCAACTAGTTGGATTTTGGTTCTCTAAATTGAGGATTTGACTAGGTTGCATTGGAAACTAGACTAAGTGATCTTCATGAAAGTTGTAGCCCTGTGTCTTAGCTTCGAAACGGTATAAGTTATGCCTCAATCCGATAAGCGTACCCTCGAATGTGTTATTTCCGCAACCATGTGTCAACTCTGTCTTTTGCTAGGTTACATTTCCGCACTTGTTATCACTTTGATTTCTGTTCTTATGTTGTTATGAGCCTATGGAACGGCTATTTACCTGAATCTATGATATGCATGACTTTGGGACTGGCTGAGGAAACATAATGAAGCCAAAATGGCTGGAAAATTAGGTAAACACAAAGGGCGTGCTGCCCAAATTTTCGCTCGAGGGCTAGGTTTCTATTTGAACTTGTATACTTTTGTTTGGCCAATACCATGACCAGTTTTCCATTTTAAAACATGATACCTCTTTAGGTTAACACTTCAAATGCTAATTACTCTTTCCCAAAATATAGAAGTATGAGTTAGGGTTATCGGCCACAAGTGAATTACTTTCAAGTACGGTTTTAAGAGTCCTCCTTTTCCATATGATTTTCATCAAAACCCTTGTTATATAACCTCTACTTGAATATATAGTGACTTTTAGTCATACAAACGATTCTTTACGATTCCGAAAGATTATTTTCTTAGCCTATCTATTTGTCTTTTGATTTGTCGTTAGTCAAATGTTTTCCGTTGGAATTCTATAAGCCTTTTGAACTTGGTTTTGTGATTGATTTTGAAACCCTAGTTATTTTCATCCTTGGGTCCAAACAACCCTCTTCTTACTTTAAAGTCATCTTTACACGTTTTACTCCTAATTAGTCGGGTTTCTTTGTTTCCCTTAAATGTTTTGCTCGATAAACTGTAATATGTTCTCTTGTTCAATCTTAGGTTTCATTGGTGACTAAGGGTAATATCCGGAAGGATATTTTGCACATTATTTTGCATAACTAGGTGAGTGTTCCTTGTTTGCTATATTTTCTTGACTTATTGGCTTGTTATTATTGATTGATAATGTGTTAAGTGCTTTCAATGATTGTTAAAACGAGTTTTCTAGGCGAGTGTGTACTTTATCGTACTCGACCTAAATAAATGTGAAATTTTCGATGATTAATGATTAAATGCTAGTTGCGCATGAATGTAAGGCGTTTGGCTGAATTGGGCCCTGCCCTTCGTTACCGATTGACTCGAGCCAGAAGCGGACTCGGTCGGGCGATATGGTGACCCTGGGTGAATTTGGTATACTCGAGTATTACCTTGTATTCCGGCTACGTCCGGATGGGTGGAGTCCGGACAACGTCCGGATAGGTGGAGTCCAGTCAACGTCCGGAAGGGGATGAATGAACGAACGAAGGCACGAGGGTTTACTTCTCAAAAAGGAAATTTTCAAATAATTGGAAGAATAAGGGGAAATGTCAGGGGAACGAACGAACGAACGAACGAACGAACGAACGAACGAATAGCTCCATGTGAGCCCGTATCCTTTTAATGAATGTTACCATCGTTTTCCATTGTAAATGTTTCTTGAATTATTGATACTCCATGTTTAATGTATTGAATTGATTGTTTGATTATTTGTTCGGAACCTCACTGAGCTTTTAACTCATCCCTTTAGTTTTGTTTTCCTTAACAGGGGACGGCGAGCAGAATGAGAGCTTAGACTAGCCAGTCTAGTTCTTTTGTTTCTTTTGTTTTTCTTTGTAATGGTTCTCGCCCTAGTGCTTGGCACGGGCTGGACGTATGAAGGATTGAGAACCTTTGTATATTCGATCTTTATACTCTCTTTTGGGATGGCAATGTATATAAGTTCCGCTTCAAGTTTGGATCGCTGCCCCATTTATTCTTGTGATTTATTCCGATTTTAATTGAGGACTGTAGTGAACGATGGCTGAAATGCACGTAGACAGCAAAAGATTCCACTTTCTCTTAACTCTGATGAGATATACGGGGAAAGATAAAGAAAAAAAAAAGTTACCTTTATCGATGGGAAACACCAGTGAAATGCAAAGACTCCGAGGATGGCAATATTCGAATCTCAATGAAGAAAACGCAAGCTTGCTCTTCTGGACCCAGATTTCTCCTGGTACTCTAACTTCGCCTGAAACCTTCTTTCCTCGACTCCTTCGCCGTTCCACACCAAAGATCTCTCTTCCAGTCCTTCCCTCTACCGCAGCTTTCTCTCGGTTTTTCTTTTCATCCGTCCCTTGCTCAGCTCGTTCTTTCCTTCCTCTTTCCTAGCCGTCCAGAAATTTTCTGGTTTTTCTCAAACTCTCGCTGTTTTCTTCTCACAGTCGTTCAACCCCAGCTCTCTATCCGTCCACCCCAAAAAACTCTCCTTTCTCTCGGTGGTTTCGTTCTATAGCCGTCCACTTCTCTCCCAAAACTCTCCCTTGCGGCTCTCGACTGTCCCCTTTCTTTTATATGAGGGAACCCACCTCCTAAACCCTCACCCCTATGGTGAGGATGAAAGGCTCGCCCCTGCCTTCACATCCAGCCCTTCAATGGGCATCCGTGGCTGTCCTTTGCAAGCTGCAAAAAAATGCAGCTTGCATGCCGCGACAATCCTTTTTTTTTTTGGAATATTAATTAAAATGTAGATAACTAATTAATAAAAAATAACTAATGAAGAAATGCTAATTAAGATAAAAATGAAATGCTAATTTTCTTTTCTTTTTCTTTTCTCTCTTTTTTTTTCCTTTCTTCAATAAAAAGAAAATAAAACATATTTTTCCTAATTTTCTCTTTTTTGGCAAATTTAACCCTAAAAGACCTTAAAATATAATTAAACGACTAGATGACCAAAATGAACATAAAAATAAAATAAAAATAAATAATAACCATCTAGAATGCTATAAAATGCTAAAAGGTGCCTTAAAACAACAATTATGAGATTAATAAATAAAATAGGTAATACTAAAATAAAAATAAAATTAGTTAAAAATTTGGTGTCTACAGTTTGCCCCTGTTTGTCCGAGTTTTGAAAAACTTGAGACAAAGAAGTAGACACCAAATACCTACCTGTGTTATTTGATCACAAAATGGTTCCGACGGACAGGAATTTAAAACGGGACTGACCCGAACAGGAATTTAAAAATAGGACTGACCCGAACAAGAAATTTAAAACGGGACTGACCCGAACAAGGATTTAAAAACGGGACTGACCCGAACAGAAATTAAAATCATAGGATGCGCACTGGTGGGACCGACTCACGGCTAGTGGCAGGGTAAAATGAAATGCTGGTATGTATAAAAAAAACTGTATAAGACTTGCCTGAAAAATTATCCAAAGATTTGCCCCAGTGTAACGAATTGGTCAGTGGGATTAGACCCGAACTTGCCGGGGTGTGAACGGTCAGCGGGATAAAACCCGGTCCCAAACGATATAAGCGGTCAGCGGGATAGAACCCGGTCCTGCCGAGGTTGGCGGGATGAAACCCGGTCCCAACGAAATATGAACGGTCAGCGGGATAGAACCCGGTCCTGCCGAGGTTGGCGGGATAAAACCCGGTCCCAACGAAATATGAACGGTCAGCGGGATAGAACCCGGTCCTGCCGAGGTTGGCGGGATGAAACCCGGTCCCAACGTGATATAAGAACGGTCAGCGGGATAGAACCCGGTCCTGCCGAGGTTGGCGGGATGGAACCCGGTCCCAACGTGATATAAGAACAGTCAGCGGGATAGAACCCGGTCCTGCCGAGGTTGGCGGGATGAAACCCGGTCCCAACGTGATATAAATGAAGTGCTTACTGGCGGGACAAACCCACGCTCCAGAAGCTGTGAAAAATGAAATGCTTACTGGCGGGACAAACCCACGCTCCAGTAGCTGAAAAATGAAATTCTTTGACAATCGGACAGTGGGATTAAACCCGAGCCGGCCGTGATAAAACTTGATTTGATTTTTGATTTTTGATTGATGATTTTTTCTTTTTGCTTTTCTTTTTGACTTTTGAGAATCTTTCCAAAAAATTAATTTTGCCCCAGTATGATGAATTTTGCAAATTGAGCCCATAGTTGATTCTGTATCACCATGTTGTTGCACCTTTTGATCAAATTTGCTTGCAACATTTTCAAATCTGCCTTTGTTCACCGGAGGACTCTTCCCGACACCAATTCCAGTGCGAGGTGTGATTACTCTCATCTGTGCATGCAATTTTTCCTGTGAAAGAGAAAAAACAAAGAAATTGCCACCACCATTTGATCCGTTTTCCTTCGAGAATCGTGTAAACATGAGTCTTTTGACGCCTTTATCAACTTTTGCTGCTGCAGCCGATTGAGTTGGATTTCTCACCCTGAGGCTTTTCCGATTTTCAAACTGACCAGGTATGTGCTTTGCTATATTGCGAAGTCTGTGTAACTGGCTTGGCTAAATTTCAACTGTTCCCAAAAGATGACTGAATCCAAGCATACTTTTTGCAATAAACCACGGGGATTGTCATTCACCACAATTCAATGATAAAGCATGAGGTATGCAAGAAAATTCACATGTCATGTAAAAATGAATATGCACAAGAATGCACACCTAACCATTTGTGCTTAAATTCTACAAAAATGCCATGAATGCAAGTAATTTGGAAAAAATGAGTTTCCTAAGAATGTATTTGCAAAAGAATGTTTTACAAAATGACACAACTTTGGCCAACGGATGTCATATTTGAATCTCTGGGTATCCTTGTTCTGGGATTCAGTATTGGCAGAAGTATGACAAAAATGAGGAGAAATCCACATGAACCAGGTCGCCAGCCGTTCCTCCTCGTGCTCGCTTACTGCAAAAACCTTACCTTGGCACCCTTTCGGGTTTTCACCAAGGTTGCCCGCCACCCTTTTTGTTTTTGTTTTGTTTTTCCTTTTTTTCTTTTTTTCCTTTTCTTTTGCTCTATTTTTTTTCTTTCTTTTGAGGTGCCCTCTCGGGTTTTCACCTAAGGAAGCAATGGAAGAGCTCAACCATAATCGCCTCAGGAGTGTAAGTTGAAAAATGCTGACATCAGTAAAATGCGCTTCCCTTATAGACTTAAGCGAAGGCACCATGGACATCACTTGGCAGTTGATTAGCAAACTTCCCAATAGAAATACAACAAGTGACGAAAGCCAGGACTTTGGGCTTTTGTAATGGGGTCAGGTGGGGTGTTTTCAAGAAAAGTTGAGGCTTGAAAGCAAATTTGATGAGAGGTGTGAAATAACCTGAAATTGCATCATTTTGAGATCATCGCCAAATTTTGAACAAAACTGAGGAGAATTTGCCCCAGTTTGATTGAATTCTTCTCTTTGTGTTTTTCATTGCATTTTTTTACTTTTACATTTTCTTTTGAAAACTAAATTTGCCCCAGTGTAAGGGTTCTCCTTTTCTTTTCATCTCTCTTTCAACATAAATTTGCCCCAGTGTGGAGTTTGCCTTTTCTTTCTGATCATCTCTTTTTCAAAATGAATTTGCCCCAGTGTAGGGTTTGCAATCCTCAGGGGTTGCCAAACGAAAATTATTGTTCTGATAGCTCAAAGGGGATGACTAGGGATGAAATATTTTGATTGGAAAGGAAAATGGCCTGACTTTTGCCTCGCCCCTTGCATGATTTCCTAAAAGAAATTTGCATAATCAAATAAAGAACTTCTTACGCATGTCCGAGTTGATAGGTTGAGGGGATGTTCGTCCATCCATCCCTGCCAAAATGTGTGCTCCGTCAGGCAATACCTTTTGAACAATGAATGGCCCTTGCCAATTTGAAACAAATTCACCTTTGACTTCATCTTTCATTAGCAAAATCACTTTAGCACTTTGTTCCTCTCTTCAAAGGATCGGTGGCGGACCTTTTTGTTATGAACACAGGCCATGCGTTTTGGTAACATTAGCCATGGAACATAGCATTCAACTATTTTTCATCAATCAGAATCAATCGTTGATGCTGCTGCTTTAACCAATCGGCTTCCAATCTGGCAGGAAAGGGATTTTCTCAATGAAGGAATTTCTCAATGAAGGCTTTTTCGATGAAGGCTTTCTCCATGAAGGGGTCTCTCAAAGAAGAGATTTCTCAATGAAGGGATTTTTAATGGAGGGGTTTTCAATGGATTTCTCAATGAAGGCTTTCCCAAGGAAGGGATTTTCAACGAAAGGATTTTTAATGAAGGGGTTTTCAATGAAGGGCTACATCAGATTCCAGAACAGTGATATTCAAAGGATCAAATAATTTCATCTTTGGCCATCTCAAAGAATTAAAAAAAATTCAGAACAATAATCAAATAAACAAATAAAACAAATTGTGCATTTCATGAAACTCCAAATCGAAGCGAAAACTAGACAAAACTTAATTGCAAAAAGACGCTTTCATTAAGCTATTCACATATGCAAGGAAAAGTTTTCGAGAACTTTAGTAAATAACAACCCCTAGATTTACCGAAATTCCCTTCGAGAGGGAAGATACTCGGCCATCCAATTTGCGCAAAGTTCCTTCAAGATTTTCAAATTTCGTCATTGGAAGTGGATGCCTCAAAGGTGTCCTCGTGTTTGGGAAAGGGGTTTGTATTTACATTTGGTCCTTGTTCACCCTTTCTCCTTAGCACTATTTCCCCAGCCTCGATCATGTCTTGGATTTTATGTTTAAGTACCCAACAATTGACAGTAGAATGTCCAGGAGCTCCAGAATGATAGGCACAAAAAGATTGAGGATCATAACCAGGGGGAACTCCTTTAGTATAGACTTTAGGAGGTATTGTACCAATTTTCCTTGCGGCCTTGAGCTGCTCATATAGTTGATCAAGGGGCCGACCTAGATTAGTAAAAGTTCTATATCGGGCCGGGTCTTGGGTGCCAGCGGTTTGTTGATAGTTGTAGTTCTGGGTGACGGGTAAGGTAGGTCTTAGATGATAAGGGGAGCGAGGTCTAATTTGAAAGTTATGTGGAGAAATATGAAATGGTGTCGTAGATGTGCTTGGGTAATTCGGTCGAGGTCGAGGGTGGTTAATAGTGGTATGGTAAACAGATTGAAGGCGTGGGCGGTATGGATAATGGGGTGAGTAGGTGGGATATTGTTGGGATCGAGGTCGGAAAGAAGGGCCTTGGTTCGAGACAAATGAAGCCTCCTCTTCTCTCTTTTTGAATGGGGATTTCTTGTTATTGCTGGCTTGATTTTGCATCGCTTCCAATTGTGATTTCAGAGCCGACACGTTAACAATCTTTCCTGCCCTCATAAACTCATCATATTCTTCCAATTTATTGACAATCTCGGCAAAGGAACACCCAGTCATTCGAAAAATTTCCTCAAAATACGGGGGATCGTGTGCTTTAATGAAAGTGCGTATGATTTCGTCCTCAGTCATCGGTGGCTCGACTTTTGCAGCTATTTTCCTCCACCTCTTGGCATAAGTCTTGTGATCCTCAGATGGTTTCCTCTTCGTCCCCTCTAGTGTGGTCCGTGTCGGTGCTAACTCACAATTGTACTCGTATTGTCTTATAAACACTTTGGACAGGTCCAGCCAAGTCTTTATCTCCTTAGACTTCAAAGTTGAATACCAATTGTAGACACCAAATTTTGGTGTAATTTCATTTACTAATTTTTTTTTTTAGTCTGTGCTCGTTTTTTTCACTTTTTGGTTTTTAGTTTTTTAGTTTTTTGTGTTATTATTATTTTTAAGTTTTTAGCATAGAATTTCTTGAAAATGAAAAAAAAGGAAAAAGAAGAAAAAAGTGAAAAATGATGAAAAATGAAAAATGAAAGGAAAAGAATGAAAATGGCAAAAATAGGTGGAAGTGTGCATGTTGAACAAGTGTACAAAACAATCATGGGACAAGTGTCCCTTTTGTTTAATTGACAACACAACATTTAGGAGGACACTTGTTTAGCTTAGAAGGGAGGTTTGAGAATTGGAAGGAAAAAAAGAAAAGAGGCCACGGATGAGAGAAAAATAGAAAAAGGGTGGAGGTTTTCAACGAGAGCAAGAAAAACAGGGGAGAGGATTCGGCTAAAGAGGAGAGCAAAAAGAAAAAACAGAGAAGGGGGCTTCGGTTGAAAGGGGAAGACAACAAACCAGAGAGAAAAGGAAAACCGCGAAGAGGGGGAACAATCAGAATAGGGAGCCGGCTAAAGAGGCAAGCAAGGAAAAATCAGAGAAGAAAAACCAGAAGGCAGCGGAAGAAATGGGGGGAGGAGTTTCGGCAAAGCAACGAAAAACAGAGCAAGGCAGGAGCAACTAGAGGAGAAAAACAGAGGGGAAGAAATCTGGAAAAATTGGGGAAGTTCTCGGATGAATCCGAAACAAAAAGGAGGGAACCGGTGGGTAAGCAAAACGAAAGGAAGAGCTGAGAACAGAGGACACGAGGACAGAAGGCTGCGGGCAAGGGACCAGAGAAACAGAGGAAGAGCTGGAACCACTGCCACCCGGAGCTGCCATCGCCGGAATCCGCCACTGCCAACCCCCCCCGTCCCTGGCCACTGCTATCAGCAAGGCCTCGCCGAGGAAACGTGAATGGTCCTGAATCCCAGAATTTGAGAGATATGTCGAAGAAGGAGATGGGTTTGGGTTGGATGCTATAATTAAAGCACACCGCTGGAATCTGCCGTCGTCCACAAATTTCACCAAGCAAGAGCACCGTAAGTTTTTTCTTCCCTCTTTAAATTTCAGTTTCGGTCAAGTTATTGAAATGGTTTGCTGGGAGCATTTTGTTTCAATTTTGGTGCTGATTGTTCATGTTTCTTTGAAATACATATGCTTCGTATGTTGACTGGGCAAGAATCCTTGTTGTTGTTGATAATTTTGAGGCCAATTGTAGCTCCAATGGAACAAAAAAGTAGTGAAATCTTTAATGCCCGTAACCTGTTCGGCGAAATGCCCAACTGAGAATTTTAATTGCAAGATAACTTGTCTGCATCTCCATGTGAAGAAAACGGCTAAGCCGGCCAATCCCTTTCCTCATATTTTGAGAACTTTTGATGCATTGCCGTTTTACATTTTTGCTGTTTCCTTTTATTTCCTGTCATATGAATCCGAGCTAGTGTTTTGGGGAAATTTTGTTGTCTGTTGGAATGATTGCAACTAAAACTAAATCTCTGGTTTAGCTGATTGAAAAGAACGGTAATGTTGATTGATGTAGCTCGGTGAGGAAGATGATGATTTCTCCAAAGTTGCAATTCCCGACTCTTTATTTCTCCTTCTTTGTAATTTAACCCCAAGGCTTCCAGAACTTCATAATTCGACCCCAAAACCCTCATAAGTCCTTCGATTAGGTCCCTACTTTAGTTTTGTTTGAACCTCTCATGTGTCCCTTATTCTGATGTGGCCCAAAAATTGGGAAAATGAGCTCGTTCTTTCTTTAGATTTAAATTAACTCTTAATGTGCATAAGAAGTCTTTTAGTTAGATTAATTCTTGTTTTTTATCATTATGATGACTTGATAATTTAGTTGTTTTGCTAATCATGTTGGTTTTAGTTTTATGGGTTTGAGTTTTTTTGGATAAATTTGTTTGATTGGGATTGAGAATTGGGTTTGATAAATTTGTTTGGGTCTCTGGCTTGGGCTTAGGAAGTAGAAGCCCACCAGATTTGTTGGAAGTTTTGGGGTCATAAACAATAGGCTGGCCCATTCTTTTGTTTCGGACTCCTGTTGGGCTAAAGGGTTAAATCCCATCAGTTTGGTTGGATCATTCTTGGGGTCAGAATAGTAGACTAGTCCATCTTTTTTTGCTTGGGTTTCGATTGGGCTAGGAAGGCTTTGGCCCAAGTAAATAAATAAAATGGCCCAGTGGCTTGATCCATTAGGAAACCAGAGGACGAATTTGCAAATCAGTCCCTGTACTTTTCTTTAATTTCGCTGTGACCCTAGACATTTTCAACTTCTTTCAATTGGGTCCTTAACTTAATTGCAAATAGGCCCTTGAATTTTATTTTTCTTTAATTTTGACCCCAAAGCTTTGTTAATTTTTGCAATCAAGTCCTCTTTTCTTTTGACTTCTTACATGTGGGTTGCTGACATGATTTAATTGATTCAAATTCATGCTTATTTTTATCCTTTGTGATTATTTGCCAAATAAATTGGTGCCTTGACCTTTTCTTTGTATTTTGGAGGATAAATAGTTGATTTCATTTCATTGGGCCCCAATTCAAGGGAGGTAACCTCTATCTCTTTGATTTTATTTTTCCTATGTGAACCAACGTGCTACGTGAGAATATGCATGTCTACTTTGCTTTCTTTGCCTTTCTTTAATTTCTTTTATTTATGTCATTTACTTTTGCTTTTTATTTAAGTTATTCTTTATGGGGTATGTGTACACCTCTTGGCTTGTAATAGTTAGGGATTTAATTATTTTATTCCTTTTCCCCCTTTTAGATTGTAGTAGGGTCTCCCTAATGTAATAGATAGGGCTTGGAGGAGCATTCAACGAAGACCTATCGAAGTCATGTGCCTAGCTAGCAAATGTAATAGTTGGGGCTTTAATTATCTTATGTGTCTTGCATGCTTAGTTGCTATGTGTTAATTTGCTTTGTTAGGGCCTTGCATCTAGTCGAGCATGCTAAATGTTATGTGCTATGTGTTTATGAGTGTTTGGCATGTCTACTCGCTTTCCATAGCCATGAATGAATGTGATGGATGAATGTGCGTTTCCACTAGTCCAACGCTAGTCGGAATTCATAGAATGGGCTAGTCCAACGCTAGACCCTTAGGGATTTCCCCTCGTTAGTACATGTTTGCATGTTCATTACATGTCATGCATTCTTTTTAGTTTTATCATTTTGCATGCCCTTCGAACCCCTTTTCCCTCCATTTTAGGATTTTTGCATTTCATGCTAGTTATAGGGTTCATTTGCTTGAGAGTCCCCTTAAATATGGGATATAGACGAGTGTGGCTTTTTCTAAGCCTTAGCACGCTTGTATTCCCTCTATAAAAGGGCAAATTGAGTCACGATTTAGGTCTCCCCGTACCCAATATGCATGAATTCCCTAGGTTCATGCATCCACTCTACCATTTATACCCTCATCACACTTTCTTCTTTTCCTCCCATTTGGCACACGCGCACTTTTATATTTTCACTTGCACACAAACACTTTTATCATCACTTGCACACATACACTTCATATTATCATTTCACATACCGTACCTTGCTCACTCACGTGCACGTTTTTACTTATACATTCTTGCCTTTTATTACTTCTTCAAACTCCTGTCCTCACATTGCATACATGCATTCCATTCATTTGCATCCCACTCGCATTATTCGTGACTTCTCCAAAAGGATCGTTATTGGGCTTCACAATTAATGTGATTGGCACCATTCAACCTTTGAAGGGAAATTTCCCCCAATACCCCTAGGTCTAGGGTTTGCATTCATGTAGTTCCAAATGTAATAAATTCTTTGATTAAAACAAGAAAATCTTTGATTAAATCATGCAACTAGCCTTGGCTAGGTCAAAGGGGTGCCTTGGATTTTATCCTTGCCTTCCCCTTTGTCAAATGTGACTCCCGAACCTTTTTTCTTTGGTTTACGTAGACTAGGAGTCGTTTAAAAAGGGTTTCTCACTACTTTTTTCTATTTTTCTTTAAAAATACATTTTTTAGGTGACTTGGTACACCTTAACTCATTACCAAGTGGCGACTCCGTATTTAGTTCTAAAAACCCTTTTTAAACTATAATTTTGGGTCAAATCGTCGCATTCTCAAATCCCCATTTAGACCCACTTTTCTTTTAAATCAAAATTCATTTTTCAATCACAAAAATACATTTTTTTAAACCATTTATTTATTTATTCAAAAAATGGGGCGCGACACCAATCAAGTGCGTCGCCTTCCAGACTTTCTGGGAATAGTCTTAAAGGTAAATTCTCATCATCTACCGGCCTACCCAACTTATTGGCGAACAATCGGAGGTGTGTCTTGGGATTGCCTGTGCCATCGTATTTGTTAAACTTAGGAGTTTTGAACCCCTCAGGCAATTGCACATTCGGAAAAAGGCAAAGCTCATCGTAATCCAGGACTCCTTGCTTGTTCAACCCCTGACTCTTTCTTATAAACTCATCAAAACGGTCAAGGCGTTTGAGCAGCTTTATATCAACGGGAGCGGAGGATTCCCCCATTTCTGGCTTGGTTTGAACAGTATGATCTGGTAGGAATGGCTCAACGGCAGTGTGATAAAAGGTATGTGGCTCAGGTGGTATGTTTGAAGTAGCTTGGGGTTGTGGGCCTTGTATGTGAGTAGGAAAAAATGAAGGATTAGGAGGGTAAGTGTATGGCAAATTTATGGTGGGATAGGTGAAAGTTCCTTCGGGTGGAATAATGAAGGGTGGAGTAAAAGTGGTTTGGGTCATGGGTATGCCAAACGATTCTGGCTCCGGTTGACTGACGGGTACAGGCTCGGGTTGAACTCCGCTGCTAATGAGCTCATCAATTAATTTCCTTTGGGCCGCTATCTCAGTGGCCATCTCACCAAACTTAGTAAGCATCTCGGTCAGTTGGACCCCCAAACTTGCAGTCTCAGGCTGGGCTGTAGTAGCAGCCCTATCTGATGGTTCCGGTTGTGAACTCATGTTTACACGACTCCTCGGGGCTTGACTACGGGATCGTGTTATGATGGGGCTTCGACGAGAAGCTATGTTTAAATATTACCTGAAAATACGAAATGGCGTGCTTTTAGATTTAGCCCTGGCTTGACTTTTTTTTTTTAACAAAAATAAAATAACGAAAAAGAAAAAGACAAGAGTTAGTAGATGTTCCAAAAATTCGGATGCATGTCCTACGGGGGGACCCTTTTTGTGCCAAGGGTAGGCCTAGCATGAAAATGCAATCCTCTGAGGTAGGCACTATACCATACCTGATGGATCTGATCAACTCATTGAGTGAAAAATAATTTTGAAAAATTTGGTCAATTGGATTGACGAGAGACACTTTGTCAAAATGAGGTCAACGTCCAAATAGATTGATCACTTTTGATTGATACAAGAATTTGCAAAAACGCACGGGTTTTGACTTTGACGAACTTCCTATTGAAGAGATTGGAACTCGTTAACAAATTTTCTTAGTGAAGCGCAGGTCAAAACTCCAACTGATCAAATGGCTGGATGCAATGGATGGTTTTCTCAGAAATCGACTAAGTTTCCCAATTTGAAATTGACATTGAAACCCTAATTGGTCAAATGGGTTGAATGAAATTGACCATTTATTTAAAACTCGACCGGATTACCCTAAAAAGGAAACGGGTCAAATGAATTGAGTGAATTTTAATAACTTACTCAAAATTGACCGGATCATCCTAAAAAGGAACTTGATCAAATGAACTGAATGAATTTGAGAATTTTTATTCAAAATTGACCGGATCGCCCTAAAAGGGTAAACTAATCAAATGAATTTAATGAAATTGATGACTTATTAAAAGAATGACTTGATCGCCCTAAAAAGGGCAAATTGATAAAATGGTCTGGATGAAATTGATGAATGAAATGGTCCAATGGATTGAATGAAATTGGGAGCTTATTTAAAAATCAAGCTATCCACTGATAGTTTCGAAAATTTATTGCGATGCATTAGTCTATGAGCCTTCTAAAATCAAATTTTGGCCTTAATTTATTTAACCGAAATTCCCTTCGAGAGGGAGAAGGCAAAGGCAAGGCCTAAGGCACTCCCTCACCCTAGCCAAGGCTAGTTGCGTGACTTAACCCAACTTTTCCTAATTTTCCTACCCAAGGTATGTATCGCGTGTTGGATATGACTATATGAATGCAAAAACCTAGACCTAAGGGGACATGGGGGAAATTTCTCTTCAAAGGTTGAGTGGTGCCAATCGCATTAATTGTGAAACCCAATAATAATCCTTTGGAGAGGTCACATATAATCCTAAATGACGTAAAAATGAGTGGAATGCATGCCATGTAAAAATGTGAGTTTGTGTGAAGTGAGAAAAGTGATAAAAATAATAGGATGTAAGTGGAGGTGTGCAAATGTATTTACAAGGTAAGGTGAGTGAAGAATGATAATGTGAAAATAACATAAAGTACATGTGTGCGAGTGATATGGTATAAAGTGTGAGTAGCTAAGTGAAAACGTCCAAAAGTAGTGTGAAGTGAGAATGTGGAAAAAAAGGATAGAATATAAAGTAGAAGTGTATAGGATAGCGAATAAATGAAATGCATGAACCCTAGAGAAATGCAAGCAAAACGGGTACGGGGACTCCTAACTTTGTGACTTTAATTTTCCCTTTGATTAGAAAGGAGAACTAGCGTGCTAAGGCTATTTTGGAGCCACACTCGCTCGTTTCCCTTATCGAAAGGGGACTCTTCAGGCAAATGTACCCTATAACTAGTATGAGGTGCAAGAATCCTAAAATGAGGGGAAAAGGGGTTCGAGGAGCATGCCAAATGATAAAAACTAAGAAAAATGCATGAAATGTAGTGAACATGCAAGTATGCACTAACGAAAAGGGACGGCCTATTGGGTCTAGCGTTGGACTAGCCCTTTCTATAAATTCCTACTAGCATTGGACTAGTGGAAACGGAACAAAGAACCACAACTAGCGTTGGACTAGTGTGGTGACGGAAAAGGGGCCACTACTAGCGTTGGACTAGTGTGGGGACGTACATTCATCCATCAAGTTCATTCATGACTATAGAAAGCAAGTAGACATGCAAATCATCTATAAACACGTAGCACATAACACTTAGCATGCTCGACTAAATGCAAGAGCCTAATAAAGCAAGTTAACACATAGCAACAAAGGCAAGCAATGAACCTATTACACTTGCTAACGAAAACAAAAGGGGAAGGGGAAAAATGGACAAAATTGCTCTCCAAGCCCTATCTATTACAAGCCAAGAGGTGTACACATACCCCATAATGAATAACTTAAATAAAAGCAACAGTAAATGAAATAAATGCAAGGAATTAAGGAAAGGCAAGGAAAGCGAAATAGACATGCGTATTCACATAACACGTAGGAGCACGTAGGGTCAAATGAAGTGCAAATGAGGGATAGAGTGTACCTCCCTTGAATTGACGCCCTAACGAAGTGAACTTACTAATTTACCCTCCAAAATAATAAATGGGTCAAGGTACCACTTTAATTGATAACTAAATAACACGAGACAAAATTAAATGTAAAGATAAAGATCAAACATGAAATAAAATTAATCACAACGGAAAATACCTAATAAATCATGTATGTTAAGGAAATTAAGGCAAACAAAACCTAATTGAAATTATCGAGGAATTCTAAAACGAGATACTAACATTGGCGACTCGAAGTGAAATTTGCCAAATCAGACGCTAAACTTATAAAGGAGGAGATGAAACTTATTTATTTGAATTAAACGATGAAAATAGCCAAAATTTGGATCAACGGAAATCAAAACCATAAATTCTAAGAAAGAAAGGAAAAAACTATTAAACTTTTCCTAATTCATCCTAAATTCATAAAATCCGTTCACAATCACAATGAAGACACATCAAAGCAAGAAAACATTTCTTTGAAGGACAAAATCGATCAAATTATTCAACTACTTGGGCCATAGTAGCATGAGTTAGAAGCCATGGGGTTGATTTGCATTTTTTAGTGAAATTTTCATAAGCTGTTCTGCATGCAAGACAAGACAATCACGTAGCAGGCTTTCTGCAACACTCCCTATTGAATTTCAACAACCGAAACCGAACTCAAACGCACAGCTTTGTTTCAAAACAAAAAATCAGATTCCAAACCCAAATGCACAGCTTTAAACTAGGCAGCAACCACATCATTATTACCATCCGAACAGGCAAAAAAACTTAGAAAGATCTCGTGCACAAAATTCTGGAAAAATATGCAAACATTTGAAGAACAAGACTGCAGTAACTTTCTCCTTTTATCCGAACAAACAAGGTTAAGGTTGACCATTTTTATAAACATCAGACCATTCCAATGGGTCAAGGAAATGAATCCGGATTACAAACCAAAACAGGCGGCCTTGCTTGGTTATAACGAAACACAAGAGATCGAGGAAAAGGACACTCAACTACACTTCGCCTGCTAATTTTCCTGGTTTGAGAAGAATTTTCTTTTGCGAAGGAACATGTATCCACTACGCACCCATCGCATCAAGTTATACACAAAGTAAAAGGCAGGACAAACGTAGCCCAGAGATAGCAAATAAAATCCTAGAAGGTTTATGCAAACACAAAACTTCAGCAACCCAAAAGGAGATAGACCTTGCGGCAATTTTCTTTTCACCATTTCAGCATGCACATGACACCTTCTGTAATTTCCAATAAAGCATGTAGAAACATGGAACTAACACCCCAGAACTCAACCCGACTCCCTTAGTGCCATGTAACAAAAAAAAACATAGTTCCAGTGACTGCCCGTCTAATATCAGTAACCAAACATTGACTAGTGTATCAAACCCGATGAGCTATGCTTCTGGAAACGGATTATGTGTAACAGAGGTGCCACAAAACAATTTTATCGACATCAGGAGATGACTCGTCAGAAAATCAAAAAGGGAAAAAAACAAGAGCCACTGCAACAAGCCGAAAGCTTCAAGCTTTTGGCCGAGGGTTCATACGGCAATGAAACATCACTCTATAGACAGCAAAAAGATCCATGTTAAGGTCATCATTTCCAGAGAAAACACCTTATTTGACACCAAATCTAAGGGATAGATTACCACCAAAACAGATTCCAAGTTGTAACATGGCTGAAATGCACGTAGACAGCAAAAGATTCCACTTTCTCTTAACTCTGATGAGATATACGGGGAAAGATAAAGAAAAAAAAAAGTTACCTTTATCGCTGGGAAACACCAGTGAAATGCAAAGACTCCGAGGATGGCAATATTCGAATCTCAATGAAGAAAACGCAAGCTTGCTCTTCTGGACCCAGATTTCTCCTGGTACTCTAACTTCGCCTGAAACCTTCTTTCCTCGACTCCTTCGCCGTTCCACACCAAAGATCTCTCTTCCAGTCCTTCCCTCTACCGCAGCTTTCTCTCGGTTTTTCTTTTCATCCGTCCCTTGCTCAGCTCGTTCTTTCCTTCCTCTTTCCTAGCTGTCCAGAAATTTTCTGGTTTTTCTCAAACTCTCGCTGTTTTCTTCTCACAGTCGTTCAACCCCAGCTCTCTATCCGTCCACCCCAAAAAACTCTTCTTTCTCTCGGTGGTTTCGTTCTTTAGCCGTCCACTTCTCTCCCAAAACTCTCCCTTGCGGCTCTCGGCTGTCTCCTTTCTTTTATATGAGGGAACCCACCTCCTAAACCCTCACCCCTATGGTGAGGATGAAAGGCTCGCCCCTGCCTTCACATCCAGCCCTTCAATGGGCATCCGTGGCTGCCCTTTGCAAGCTGCAAAAAAATGCAGCTTGCATGCCGCGACAATCCTTTTTTTTTTTTTTGGAATATTAATTAAAATGTAGATAACTAATTAATAAAAAATAACTAATGAAGAAATGCTAATTAAGATAAAAATGAAATGCTAATTTTCTTTTCTTTTTCTTTTCTCTCTTTTTTTTTCCTTTCTTCAATAAAAAGAAAATAAAACATATTTTTCCTAATTTTCTCTTTTTTGGCAAATTTAACCCTAAAAGACCTTAAAATATAATTAAACGACTAGATGACCAAAATGAACATAAAAATAAAATAAAAATAAATAATAACCATCTAGAATGCTATAAAATGCTAAAAGGTGCCTTAAAACAACAATTATGAGATTAATAAATAAAATAGGTAATACTAAAATAAAAATAAAATTAGTTAAAAATTTGGTGTCTACAGTGGGTTGCCTACTCCCGCGTCCACGGCCTCGGCCACTACGAGTGCCTTCCATTGAGTCGAGTCGATCTAGGGTAGACCATGAATATAATATAACATTAAAGATAATAGTAAATGGAAATAAGGAACCAAAACATATACACATATACACAACATTGGCAAACAAGTCACATAGTAACAGTCAGTCAAGTACAATACAAAGGAAGTCCATGAGGGAACTACATCATCCAAAAGTTAAATATACAATGCTAGTCCAAACGTACAAAAACGGCTAGCTAAGGGTTCTTCCCTGATCTACGGTTCCCATAGCAACAAAAGTGGTTCAAAACGTCCAGCCTAACTCCCTACCGAGGCCACCGACTCTCTCCCGTGACTAGAACTAGGGGTGCTCCCCTCGTCAGAGGTTCCATTACTAGGAGCCTCCGCCTGCGCATTGGCACCAATCACACCCTTGATCAGCGCCTCACACTCGTTAATAATGCCGCCGGAATGGTCTCTAACCTCCCGGACGACATTGGTAAGACAATGGTTAACCCCTTGCAACTGCTCCCTAAGCGCATTAGTGCGTTCCTGCTCCATAGCTATATCCTCATGAAGCTCCCCTATCCGGTCGGCTTGCATCCTCGTGATGCCCTCAGCCTAAGCATCTCTGTGTGGTCCCGGGCGGCAACCCGTCTAAGCCTCCTCCGCTCATCCAGTACCGCCACGACCACGTGGTCTGCATAGGAGTGACTCTGGCAATGCCTACAGCGACGGGTCCGACTAGTGGTATACCAGAGCCGGATCGGACCTCCTGGCCTCTCCTGATAATCGACAACGCGCGGGCGTCTCCTAGGTGGCTCACCTCCACCCGCACCACTGGTTCCGGCCATAGCCTACAAGGATAGCAAAAGGATTCATATCTTAAACAACGTAAACATAAACACACCTAAGGGTTCCTAACACTTCCCTCACAGGTCCTAAGGAACAAAAGTCAAACTTGCCTAGGTCATTTCTAACCTAGGCTCTGATACCACCTGTGATAGCCCCACCTTCCCCTAAGGCGTACTAAAAGGGGTTAGCGGACTGCCTGCCCAACTCTCGCCAGGACTACTAGCTCGATTATGTACAATCTAAAATGTTTCGGAAGGTAATAGTGCGCTCAAGCGAAACAAAACCATGAAATGAAAACGGAATATCAAAGCCTCACATGAACAGTGCCAAACACATTTATACATGTAAGGTTCCCAAATTACAATTCAAAATATAGTGTTACAATAAAATACATTTAGGTTTTCCAACCATCAAGGAGCTATACAAAAGTATATGAAACTAGCTCAACTTGGCTTCCAATTCACAGTTTCCAAAAGGTATTCACATCCCTATAAGGAAAACAAAGGCAATGGAGTGAGCTTTCGCCCAATGAGGAACACTCATGCAGATCAGTAAAGTTCACATAAGCACAAAGTTGCTCAGTCCAACGTTCAACAAGTAATCCGAACTAACATTACATTAAATTCAGTAAAAGGATACGGGCGGCTCTCAAGAGCCCTTTTCCTCGCTTGCCGCACTTGATCTCGCCCCGTTGACCCTCCGTCAATGCTTAAAGAAGTAACCAATACCGTAGACCCCACTTTCATCAATTTCCATCCACCTCACGTACCCCTACCGGGCCCGAACTCCATTCAGTTTACAATGGTGATACTCGAGTATACCAGAATCAAGGGTCTCATACCCAATGATTCCATAAAACTGTCCCTACGGCTTATCAATCTCCTCGACCGTGCCCTTACTGGCTCGAGTCAATCGACTGCCAATAGGGTTGAGCTCAGAGTAAACAGTAAGAGTCGTTGGATACATGTCCAAACGACACCAATTCAAGTATATTCAAAGACATTCACTTGATACAGTAACAATCACATAAGCTAGTCACATAAGCCATCGAGTGTAAGAGTGATAAAGTACACCCTTAATTCAACCAGGCTCATCAATACACACAAGCATCCAAGCCATAGATTTCAAGTATAGCGGAGCAATGAAGTAACAAGTATGTGAGTAATACACTCACCAATCAAGCAAGGAAAAGATTTCACAGAGTGCGGTCCAACGAGCGCCTAGCGTCACCGGCACGCCCTAAACCATACAAGTAAACACAATGAGACCCGAATACGAGCCATAAACCGATTCTACATACTACTATAATAAGACCAAATTGAACGTATAAGTGCAAAATCAACTAGGGTATGTGCGGAAATAAAGTTTAGGTTGGAAAACAAAAAGGCAGATTTGCTGTTGTTTAGCGGAATTAACACAACTGAAGCTACACTTGTCGGATTGAGGTACAATATACACCGTTTCGAAGCTAAGAGAAAGAGATACAATGTTAAAAAAGGCCACTCAGTGCAGTTTGTAGTGTAACTAGGTCAAAATTTCACTGTACCAAACCAGAATCGCACAAACAGGTTAGCTAACCGCATTCTGGTTAAATGACCATAACTCAGGCTATCGATGTCCAAATGAGGTGATTCCAGGGGCGTTAGAAAGCTAAGACACCAGGATATATTTCTTAAGAAGACATTGACAACCAAATCAGTAGTATTCCCGCTCAACTAACCAATTATAGAAGCAGATTATCAGCAGGGGAATTTTGGTCTTTTCATAGGATACGTTACTCCGATTGGGCTGAAATTTTGCAGAAAGCTATAAAACATCATTTTATACAACTTTTATGTTTTAATCTAAGGCTAATTCGGCCTCTAACCTAGTCGAATAGTACCGGGCAGAACAGGGCTAATAGAAACCCTAATATGGAATTTTTGCTTCAAACCAGAAATTTTCCACTAATCACTACAATTATCATACCAAAGCTTCATTCTAACCCATACTAGACCATCATACATGGCCAATTAACATTAAACATAGAAAAACAGAAAAATTATGCATAAAATCAAAAATTCATCAAACACCACCAAAAGTTATGAAAACCTCCACAAAATCACCTAACTAACCTTCACAAGTCAAGAATTCATCATTATCAAAGCCAAAGATGGAATTTCTTGACTACTCATCTTGAAATCCCAAGAGAGGAAGCAACTTTACACCACTATCTTTCAACCCACTTCACCTAGTACTTCCCTACCACCTAGCTAAGGATTTTTATGGAGTGATTTGAAGTTTTATTAGTTAAGTTGTGAGATTGAGCAAGATTGAGTAGAAGTGTCGCGCACCACATTTTGAGTTGTGAAAGTAGTGTGTGGGATATGTATGTGAACGTGTGTGAAAATGAAAATAAAAGGCCGTGGGATTGTGAAATGCGACGGTTTGGCCTAACAAAGTTCAAAAAGGGTTTTTGAATGGAAAATGGAGTCGCCACTTGGTATAGAGTTAGGGTGTACCAAGCACCCAAAAAGTGATTTTTTGGAAAGAAAAGCAAACAAACCCTTTTTAAGAACTTTTAGGTCTACGTAACCAAAGAAAGGGATCGGGGGTCACATTTGATAAGGGAGAAGGCAAAGGCAAAGCCTAAGGCACTCCCTTACCCTAGCCAAAGCTAGTTGCGTGACTTAGCCCTTCTTTTCCCAATTTTTTTCTACCCAAAGTATGTGTTGCATGTTGGATATGACTAATGGATATGAAAAAAAATGCAATCCTAAATCTAAAATGTCTCTTATGAGGCTTTTTGGTCCCAATCACATGAGTTGTGATGGCCAATAAGGAAAACTTTCATAGAGGTCACGGGTAATGCAAATGAAGACCCAAATATGAATGCAAGTGTGAAAATGTAAGAGGAATGCAAAAATAAAATAAAATACAAATACAAATGTAAGTGCAAGTGTGCAAATGTAAGAAAAATGCATGTGTGCAAATGTAAGAAAAGTGCATGTGTGCCAATTGAGAAAACAAAGGTGTTTGTGCAAGTGCATGAAAATATGGTATAATAGTAGTAAATGCATCTAAGTACAATTGGGTGCAATTTTGTGAGGTAGAAAATAAATAAGTGATAGGGAAAGAAGAGAAGTGTGTGAACATGGCATGTGGAGTTAGAAAAATATAAGTAGTGAGAAAATGTAGATAAAAAATGAAAAAGTGATATGGTAAAATGGAGGTGCATGAACCTAGAGGAGTGCATCAAGTCGGGTACGGGAATGACTTCTAACTTCATGATTTTTAATTTTCCCTTTGATTAGAAGGAAGAACTAGCGTGTTAAGGCTATTTTGTATCCACACTCGCTCGTTTCCCTTACCGAAAGGGGACTCTCAAGCAAATGTACCCTATAACTAGCATGAGGATGCAAAAACCTAAAATGAAGGGGAAAGGATTGGAGGATCATGCCAAATGCTAGAAAAAACTAAGAAAAATGTATGAAATGTAGTGAAACATGCAAGTATGTACTAACGAGAGGGGACAGCCTATTGGGTCTAGCATTGGACTAGCCCTTTTCTAAAATTCTCTCACAAGCATTGGACTTGCGAGAGCTCGAGGGGAAAGACCATGGCCAGCGTTGGACTAGCCACGGTGACGCCACACATTTATTATAAATCAAATAAATCATGTAAAGGCTAATAAAGCAAATAAACACATAAATCACATATTGCACATAACACATAAGTATGGTATCTAGATGCAAGACCCTAAGAAAGCAAGTAACACGTAGCACGTAAGCATGCAAATCACACAAGGCAATTAAGGCCCTAACTATTACATTTGCTAACTAAAACAAATGGGGAAGAGGAAAAATGAATAAAAATGCTCTCCAAGCCCTATCTATTACAAGCCAAGAGGTGTATACATACCCCATAACAGAATAACTTAATAAAAGCAAAAGTAAATGAAATAAATGAAGGGAATTAAGGAAGGCACGGAAAGCAAAGTAGTCATGCGATTCTCACTTAGCACGTTGGATCACATAGAGGAGAGACAAAAAAAAGATAAAAGAAGTTATACCTCCCTTGAATTGGAGCCCTAAAATGGAGTGAAATCACTTATTTATCCTCCAAAATAAAAGAAATGGTCAAGGTACCAATTTATTTGGAAAATTAAAGAAAATAGGCAAACACAAGCTCACTTGGACACAAAGTTCATAAATTCATGCATTAAGTTCAATCTAAACAAAGCATGGTAATGAATTGAAGCAAACAAGCAATTGAGTTGAAAAATTGAAACTGCCAAGGACCAAATTGAAGAAATTATTCAATTGGTTGGGTCATAGTGGAACAAAGGGAGATCTGGGAGGCCAAAGTGCAATTTTTGAAAGTTTTTCATGTAAGTTCATGCAAAACAACGAAGAGAATGCTTCTGCAATTTCCAGCCGTGACTTCCTATCCTTTTCATCATGCAAACAAGTTCATCAAATACCGGGATTCTAACTATCAATCATCACCTAAAACATGCAATTTTGTTACAGGATTGAAGCCAAGAATTTGAGCTAATCATCAAGGATAATAGGTAAACAGCAAAAGAAGGAAGAAGAAAAAGTGCAGCAGTTGTTTTCATAACAGCAAAACAAAGGTGCAGCCAAGTATTTTTATGCCCTTGAAAAACTAGAATCTGATCATGATGAAACAATCATCCACCAGCTGATAACTTTAATGCTATAAATGCGAGACACGAAAACATGAAGAACAGAAATGTGGAATGCATGAGCTGCGAACCGTGGTGCAGCATCTTGACAGCAAAGGTTCCAGCTAATCCTGGAACTCACGGTTTTGCAGTATTCAATTTTTGTTATGTTCTTAACTGGTATATGGACAACACAATCCAAACACCAAGAGACAACAGGTCACAGCAAGAGTGATTAAATCATGAAGCTTGGGAACTTCACAACTTCCAGTCACAAACGCAGCCAATGTGACTTGAACATCCACCAAGACTGGACCAGAAAATCAAGGAAAGAAAAGGTTCTGTATATATTGCTGTAATAACTCAGCTCAACAGAAATGAAATTCAACCCTCTTCATATGCAGAAACAGACATGAAGCTGAAGGTGCTAGATGGAGCATTACAAGAACCAGATGGATTCGGACTGTGAAAAAGCAAAATGAAGTGCAAGAAACAGCGAGAATCCTCTTTTCATTCCATGCACTTGAAGGGCCAGTGGCTCAAATGATGAAACAATCATCAACCTGATAATGGACTTCAATACAAACATGAATAAAAGTCATGCAAAATCAGGAAGACTTTCTACTTCTACTTGTGGCGACTGACGAAGCTTTAAGCTTCAGCAGCTTTACCCGAAAGATGCAGTCATGCGATTGGACAAGCAAGAAGACAGCTCTAGGTGAATGCATACATAGTATACCCATTAACCAAACATTTCAAATGAAGCCTGAACCAGAACAAGTAAAAGGAAGGAGACGGATCTATCCAGAATTTTTGTGCGCTAATCTGGACGCAAAGCAAACCAAAATCCAGGCGACATGATCGTCCAACATTCCTCCTATTTCTATCAAACGCAGCAATGCAACTTAACTACGAAAACACATCGAAGATGCCAAGGAAGAAAACGAGGTAAACATGTTCACGAAAGTCCCACTCAATAGCGCACAAAACTGGAAGCTTTTTCCTCGTTCAAACACAGTAAACTTTGGTAACTCATGAAAACTTTGAATTTTTTAGTGATCATCTATGACAAACACATGCCAGGCGTTAATCTGTCATGAAAGACAGCGAAATGAAAGTAACCAACCCCAAAGAAAGTCCTGAGTTTCGGTCTCTCAAAACCCAACTTTAGATCTGACATGTCAACAGCATAGAATGATCAAAGGTGCAAACTTCCTGCAATTTTCTTTCGGCTAAGACACAATCATGCAAGACACCGATTCATTACCCCAAACATGCAATTTTTCATTACCCAAATAAGAGCCATCAATCGTATTGCATCCGAAACAGAACCAGTAAACAGCAAAGAAATGCAAACAACCCACTAAAACAAGCAGCTTTCAACTATAAAAGGGTGAACACAATACCTTGATCAAGGAAGGGAACGTGGGATGACCGAGAAAGGGCTCAAGTGATTCTTTTAAACGCTCGAAGGAATGCGAGACGATGATGAATGAAGGCCCAGTCTATCCCCTCCCGCAATCCAGCCGAAGATCCTTCTTGCTTTTTCCCCGTTTTTTCTTCCTTTCCTTTGCTCTCCTCTCTGGTTTCTTTTTCATACCCTAGCCGCCTACTCTCTTGATTCATTAGCCGTCCGTCCTTTTTTCAGCCGTCCAAAACTCTCAGCTCTCTCGTTTCTTTCTTTCTTTTACTCTCCCTCTAAGCTCAGTCGCCCCTCTCCGAAACTCTCTCTAGCCTTCAAACTCTTCCCTTCACTCTTTTTCAGCCGTCAAAACTCTCAGCCATTGTTACCAACCAACCTCCCCCGCCGTCATAAGCCTCAGATTTTCTCCCCTTTGCTGCGTCTTTCCTTTGTTCTATTTATACCCAACCACCCACTCTCAAACCCTCACCTGAAGGGTGAGGATGAGAGTGGAGGTTTACTTGGGCATCCTAGGGCCCTCCGATGGGCGTGTGCTGCTCTCCTTTGCAAGCTGCGTTTCCGCAGCTTTCATGTTAAAAATTTTTTTTTTTTTGGAATAATAATTTAACAAAATTAATAATAAAGCTAAGTAATAAAAAACAACAATTTAAGTAACATCACATCAAAATATACAAACTAAAAATAACAAAGTTGCCATTTTTCAATCTTTTTTCCTTCATTTTTCACTTTCATCTTTTTTCTTTTCTTTTTTCTCTTCTTCTTTTTTTTTTAATCAAATTAGTAGATAAAATAAATGCTCGTAAACTAATTAAAATACAATAAGAGGCACGAAACAGGAAACAACCAAAATAAACCTAAAATTGAAACAAATAAATCTAAAATTAAACTAATTAAAAAAAATAAAATTCGAAACCAAAAATTTGGTGTCTACAGTTTGCCCCTCTTTGTCTGAGTTTTGAAAAAACTTGAGACAAAGAAGTAGACACCAAATACTTACCTGTGTTATTTGGCTGTGAACGACTCGAACGATGGGGACTGACCCCTTTTGATGAGATTAACTGGGACAAGAAATTTATAATGGACTGATCTGAACAAAAAATTTAAAACGAGACTGACCCGAACAAGAATTTAAAACGGGACTGGCCCGAACAGGAATTTAAAACGGGACTGACCCAAACAAGAATTTAAAACGGGACTGACCCGAACAAGAAATTTAAAAACGGGACTGACCCGAACAGGAATTTAAATGAGATAGACCCACGGGATAGACCCGGACAGAAATGTAAACGGGATGGACCGAACAGGAATGTAAATGGGATAGACCCACGGGATAGACCCGGACAGAAATGTAAACGGGATGGACTCGAACAGGAATTTAAAACGGGATTGACCCGAACAGGAATTTAAAACGGAATTGACCCGAATAGGAAATTTAAAACGGGATTGACCCGAACAGAAAATTTAAAACGGGATTGACCCGAATAAAATTTAAAATCATGGGACTGGCCCGAACAAGAAAATCATGGGACTGACCCGAATAAAACTTAAATCATGGGACTGACCCGAATAAAATTTAAAATCATGGGACTGGCCCGAATACAAATTTAAATTCATGGGACTGACCCGAATAAAACTTAAATCATGGGACTGACCCGAATAAAACTTAAATCATGATGCACACTAGTGGGACTAACCCATGTTTAGTGGCAATGAAACATGAAATGCACGTTAATGGGATTGACCCATGTTTAACGGCAATGAAAATGAAATGCTCACTAGTGGGACTGACCTACGGCTAGTGTGTTATTCTTGGTTTTGATGATCACAAAGTATTTTGAAATGTATCTAACCTTCTTCGATTATAAGTGTCTTTACATATCAAAGAATCAGGTATTAATAGGTCATGAAATGCATTTCAACCAAAAGAAGAAGCAAAAACAGAATACTCACGTCGGACGGCCGAAAGGAATCTGTAGGACGTCCGAAAGGATAAAGAGCATCGAGAAGGAAGCTCTGTCGGACGCTCGTGAGGAAGCATCGGACGTCCGGAAGGATCGGACGCTTGCCATCGGACGCTCATCAACCGCATCGGACGTCCGAAAAATTCCAAGCTAACTTGCCAACTCTCTGCCTACGATCGGACGCTGCGGTGTCGGACGATCAAGACGCATCGGACGTCCGAACGTCAACTAGGATGCCATCGGACGATTGGTTCGGACGATGATTTGATCGTCGGACGTCCGACAGCCCCAACGGCTAGTTGACTCTTCAGCTGCCTTCTATCCGTTGGAAGCATTGATGAAGCCCATTTCTGGTTCCCTTTAAAATCAAACTGGTCTGAACGAAGTAGGGACTTTTGCACACTTTGTTTACAAGATCTCAGGAGATATTTTAGCTAGAAAATAGTCTCCAAAGCTAGATTTGTTTTAAAGTGGTGTGAATTTCTGGTGAGCATTTCTTTTGTGATTGAAAGGATCTTTAGTGTAGCTTTGTTGAGGGTTTTCTGAGTGATTGTAAAACTTCTTAGCTTGACTAAGTGAGGCTTGGGGCAAGGAAGAAGTGCTCCCTCCATTGTACATCTAGTTGATCGTCTTCCATCAAAGAGAAGTTGCTCTTCCTAGTGTGTGGTCTTCAAGTTTGAGGATAGCTTGGTAGACACTTGGTTTGATTCCCCAAATTTACTTTTCTGTTTAATAAAATTCTCATTGCTTGTTTATACTTGTGTTTCTGATCAATATAGCTCTTGTCTTCTACTCTACTTGGTTGATCATTACTAGAAAAGAAGGAAATTTTCATTTAGCAAAAATTGTCTAAATCTGATTAAGATTTTGAATAACCCAATTCACCCCCCCCTCTTGGTTGTCTTTGGGACTTACAATTGGTATCAGAGCTTGGTCTCCTTGAGATTAAGCTCTAACGGCTTGGAGTAAAGATGACAACCAGTCATGCTATGTTTGTTGAGGGACAATCTGTTACTAGGCCTCCCATGTTCAGTGGCTCTAACTATGTTAGCTGGAAAGAACGGATGATTATCTTTTTACAATCTATTGATATTGAACTATGGTTTATTGTGAGTGAAGGACCGCATGAAGCTAACTTTCTTGATGCAGATACAGGGCTGCTTCGGCCAAAAATGAGAGCTGAAATGAATGCTCAAGACAGGACTAACCTCACATTGAATGCCAAGGCCATGAATGTTCTTTATAGTGCCTTAGATTCAAATGAATCAATTAGAGTGAAAGGCTGTAAATCAGCCAAAGAAATGTGGGATAAGTTAAGAGAAATCCATGAGGGTGGTGACAATGTGAGAGAACAGAGGAAGGCCATCTTGGTCACAAAGTATGAATCTTTTAAGATTGAACCTCTTGAGGATATTGACAAAATGTTTTGCAGGTTCACTGACTTGATCAAAGATCTCGAGGTGTTGGGCAAAGAGTACACCTTGGGAGAAAAGAACAGAAAAATTCTCAATGCATTGGGCAAAGAATGGGAAAATAAAGTGACTGCAATAGAGGAGGCTAAGGATTTAAGTTCTGTGCCTATTGAATCTATCATTAACTCACTAACCTCTTATGAGTTAAAACTGAAATCAAAAGTGCAGGAGGAAGAGGATGCTAGAGCAAAAAGAAATATTGCTCTAAAGATTACTCAAAGTGAAGATGATCCAGCTCACTTGGATGATGAAGATTCGGATGGTGATGATAATGATCTTGCTCTCATCACAAGAGGCTTCAAAAGAATCTTGAATAAAAGGAAGTTCAGAAAGGGAGGACCTAGCAATCAATTCCAAAATTATTCATCAAATGCAAGGAACAAAGGAAAACAAGAATTCAACAAGAAGCAAGTGGACAAATGCTATGAATGTGGACAGCCTGGACACTATGCAAACGAATGCCCCATGAAGAAAATGAAAGATGGAAAAGCTGATCGAAAGCCAAGATTCAACAACTTCCAGATTACTTGGAATGAATGCAACTCTGAAGGGGAAGTTGAAGAAGAGGAAGAATCAGCTCAAATGGCCTTCATGGCTATAGGAGATAATGAGGTAACTTCCATACACTCTCAATCTGAAAGTGATGATGAAGAAGATGATGATCTTGAATCATTTGTTGAAAAACTGCATAATGCTTTGAAGGAATCTTATGATAAGAACAAGCAGCTAAAACAGAAAATTGCTTTTCTCATTCATGAAAATGCATGTCTCCTTCAACAAAATAAACAACTAAAAACTGACAATGAATGTCTTGTAAGAGCCGGATTTGATGTTCAGAATGAGCTTGATAGAAAGACAAATATTTGTAAATTGCTGAAGGAAAGACATGGTGATTTAAAAAGGAGAATGGACAAATTGGATGAGACGTTGAAAGCAAGAAAGCAGGAGTTTATCAAAAGGAACATGTCACCTACACATCCTACTATTTTTCAAAGAACATTTGCACACAACAAAAATGCACATGGTTTCACAACATATAGAAAAGGTGGATTAAGATATGTCAAACCAGTACATGTTAAGGACTCTTCCATTATGTGTGGTTTTTGTTGTCAAAGAGGGCATTTGAAAAGTGATTGCTATGTGAAAAGAAATCTGAACAAAGGGATGAAATGCATGTGGTTAGTTAGATATAATGCTAACTATTATGGACCCAAAAATTAAAATGGGTACCAAACACTTTCTCTTTTCAGGAAAAATGCTCACACAAGTCCAAATGGTTCATTGATAGCGGTTGTTCAAGGCATATGACCGGTGATCCATCTTTGTTCATAAAGCTGAAATCAAGATCAAGTGGAAAAGTGACATTTGGTGATGATGTGAAAGCTAAAACAATTGGAATAGGTGATGTTGGTAAGGATGGTGAAACTTTTGTTCATAATGTGCTCTTAGTTGATAACTTGGGTTATAATTTGCTTAGTGTTAGTCAATTGTGTGATAAAGACTTGAATGTGTTGTTTAGAAAGCATGAATGCATTGTACTTGATTCCAAATACAATGTTGTGTTCAAAGGTAAGAGGTTCAACGACATTTATATTGTGGTTCTTGATAAAATTGATTCTTCTAGCTTAACATGTCTTAAAGCTTCAAATGAAGATCCTTGGTTGTGGCATAGAAGACTTTGTCATTTTAACATGGAGTTACTAAAGGAAATTTCGAAAAAGGAGCTAGTTAGAGGCTTGCCAAAAATCAGTTTTGAAAAGGATAAAATATGTGATGCATGTCAATTTGGAAAACAAACAAAAGTTTCTTTTAAACCAAAGAAGTGTGTATCTACTTCCAAACCTTTAGAACTCTTGCATCTTGACTTATTTGGCCCTACTCAAATCTCTAGCTTGGGTGGTAAGAAATACTGTTTTGTGATTGTAGATGATTATTCTAGATACACTTGGGTAATATTTCTTGCTCATAAGGATGATGCATTCAAGAATTTCACTTCATTGTTTGCTAAAGTGCAAAATCTGCTTGGATTAAAAATTGTTAGAATTAGAAGTGATAATGGAACAGAATTCAAGTATTGTGGTTTTCCAGAATTTTGTGATCATAATGGCATAACTCATGAGTTTTCTATTGCAAGAACTCCACAGCAAAATGGTGTTGTAGAAAGGAAAAACAGGACTCTCCAAGAGGCTGCTAGAACTATGTTAAATGAATGTAGGTTGCCTAAATATCTTTGGGCTGAAGCGGTAAACACTGCATGTTATGTGATGAATAGAATTCTCTTGAGACCTATCTTAAAGAAAACTCCTTATGAGCTGATTTTTGATAAGAAACCTACAGTTGGTTATTTCAAAGTATTTGGTTGTAAATGTTTTATTTTGAATCTAAAGGAACATCTTGGTAAGTTTGATAAAAAATCTGATGAAGGAATATTTTTGGGGTATTGTGAAAATAAAAGAGGATACAGAGTTTTTAATAGAAGGACTCTTGTGATTGAAGAAGCTATACATATAACATTTGATGAAACCAATGATGATAATTCCAAAAGTCCGTGTGAGGATGATGATGTAGGTGTTCGAGCAGGAATGGAAAAGCTGTCAATTGGAAATGAAGGAAGTTCTAAACCAGCAGCAACTGAAATGGAAAATGAAGTTCATAATGATCAAGAAGAGGAAGATGAAGACAAAAATGATGATTCACTCAAAGATCTTCCCAAGGCTTGGAAATTCAGCCAAAATCATCCAAAAGAGCTTATAATTGGTGATCCATCCGAGAAGGTAAACACTCGTTCCTCATCTAGAAAATTGATTGACAATTTTGCTTTAGTGTCTCTTTTTGAACCCAAAAATGTCAATGATGCTTTAAAGGATGAAAACTGGATTTTGGCAATGCAAGAGGAACTTAATCAATTTGAAAGAAATGAAGTTTGGACACTTGTTGATAGACCTCAAAATCAGCCTATCATTGGCACAAAGTGGATTTTTAGAAATAAGTTAGATGATAAAGGTATTGTTGTAAGAAATAAAGCCAGATTAGTTGCTAAAGGATATGCACAAGAAGAAGGAATTGATTTTGATGAAACATTTGCTCCCGTAGCAAGATTAGAATCTATTAGAATGCTTCTTGCTTTTGCATGCTTTAAAGGCTTCAAATTGTTTCAAATGGATGTTAAAAGTGCCTTTTTAAATGGTTTTATTGATCAAGAAGTATATGTGGATCAACCCCCCGGTTTTGAAAATACAAAATTTCCAAGTCATGTGTTTAAACTATCTAAAGCTTTATATGGTCTAAAACAAGCTCCAAGAGCTTGGTATGAAAGACTAAGTGGTTTTTTAATTGAAAATGGTTTCAAAAGGGGTGTTGTGGACACCACACTTTTTACTAAGCAAGTGTTGAATGACCTTCTTATTGTGCAAATATATGTTGATGATATTATTTTCGGTGCTACTAATGAGTATCTATGCAAGGATTTTTCCACCACTATGCAAAGTGAATTTGAAATGAGTATGATGGGAGAATTAAATTTCTTCCTTGGACTTCAAATACATCAAGCTCTTGAGGGAATTTTTATAAATCAAGCAAAATATACCAAGGAGTTGCTGAAAAGGTTTGGCATGGAGGACTCAAAGCAAGTTGGAACTCCAATGTGCACTTCTACAAAGCTTGACAAAGATGAAGAAGGTAATCATGTGGATGAAAAGCAATATAGAGGTATGATCGGAAGTCTACTCTATTTAACCGCAAGTAGACCTGATATTATGTTTGCTGTTTGCTTGTGTGCTAGATTTCAATCTTGTCCAAAAGACTCACATTTAAATGCTGTAAAAAGAATTTTTAGGTATTTGAAAGGTACATTAGACTATGGTCTTTGGTATGCTAGATCTAATGAGTTTGCACTATATGGTTATTCGGATGCTGATTTTGGAGGTTGTCGTGTGGATAGAAAGAGTACTAGTGGAACTTGTCATTTTCTTGGAAATTGTTTAGTCTCTTGGTTTAGCAAAAAGCAAAATGCAATATCTTTGTCTACAACCGAAGCGGAATATATTGCCGCTAGTGCATGTTGTGCTCAACTTTTATGGATGAAGCACACTTTGAATGATTTTGGATTGTTGTATGACTGCATGCCTGTATTTTGTGATAATACTAGTGCTATAAATTTGACCAAAAATCCTATTCATCATTCTAGGACAAAGCACATAGATATAAAGCATCACTTTATTCGTGATCTTGTTCAAAAAGGTGACATATGTGTAAATTATGTTTGTTCTAAAGATCAATTTGCTGATATTTTTACCAAAGCTCTGCCATTAGATCAGTTCATTCATCTAAGATCAAAATTAGGAATAATCGAAAAATCATCCTAAAATTTCTCAAAGTCTTCGGACGTCCGAAAGAAGATGAACGGACGTCCGATAATGTTCTTCAGCCATTTTCCAGAATTGCGCCTGTTCGGACGCAACTGTCGGACGCAAAACTTCGTTCGGCCGTCCGACAGTGCAACGGATCACTTTTTAAATCAACTTTCTCCCTCATTTGCTTCAATTTTTTTTTTATTTCCTCTCGGACGAAAACCCTCTCATTTCTCACTCTCAAATTCATACCATTCTGAAGCTCTCATTCCCAAATTGATTCAAACAAAACTTTTCCTGATTGATTGCGATTCATTTCTCCTAATTATTTCATCGAATCGCAAAACATTTCGTAAATTCCCAAATTTCCCTCAAAACCCTACTTTCTCATAACTGCTCTGTCAAATCTTGTTCAAGGACTTTGTGTCCCAAAATTTCTGTACGATTCACTTCCCTACTGCTGTGTGCATCATTTGCATTCCTCATTCCACACATTTCGCACAATGGTGAATCTAAGGGGAGGAAAAGTTACTGCCGGACGCAAGCATCCACTCAGGGATGAGGATGAGAGTCTTCCCACTGTCAAACGGACATCCAAACGCTTCAAAAGAGGAGCTATCAAGGGTCAAATGTCACGGCCTACACCACAACCCTCCTCTCAGCCTGAATCTGGACAGGGGACATCTTCTCAACCGCCTCCAAAATCAGCCCCTCCTCCTACATTCTTTGATGATGCTGCGAAAGACAAATACTCCTGGATATCCCAGAAGGGTGTCATCCCTCAAAGAACTGTAAACCCCTCTGAATTTCGCTCCATAGGTTTAGAATCCATTCTGAGTCTATTTGCTTTCCAGAAATGGTCACATCTTATTTCTATGCCAAATGTCTACTATCCTGATATGTTGCATCAATTTTTTGCCAATCTAAGGAAAGGTTCTGACCCAACTGAAATATTTTCCAGGGTTAATGGGGTAGACTTAATCATTGACTCTGAAATTGTGAACTCCATTTTAAATACTACCATTGAACGTTTATGCAAAGATAAGATTGCTAATTTCTTTTCTTATGAAGAGCTTCCTACTGCTGCAAATCATTTTGATGGGACAAAAATGTTAACCTATTTCAAAAGAAGTTTTTCCTCACCTGCTGATGCTAAATTGAATGATCTGGCTCCTGTGAATTTAATTGCTTTTTCTATCATTTCAAACCTGCTTGTGCCCACTGATGGGCACAGAACTGATGCAAACAAAATGGAGTTGTACCTCTTTTATTGTTTTCAAGAAAAAATTCGTATTGATTTTGGTTTTGTCATGTGCAAGTTCTTACTTCGCTATGCCACTGATTCTCGCAGAAAATTGTCTTATGGAAAGTTTCTTCAAAAGATTTTTGAGTTTAACAAAGTCCCTATTCTAGGTGTTTGTCCTAAAGAAGCATCTTCTTATGCCTTTACAAAAGGGTATTTTGAAAGAAAAAATCTTGTTTTCAAAGATAATCTGTGGGCTTATAAGGGTGCATCTTCTAGTGAACTTAGGTCTAAGACTGCACATGATCCTTCACCCATTTCACTCACTCCCATTCACCCTAGGAAGTCTGCCACTAAAGCATCTTCCTCTTCCAGTGATGAAGTAATTGAGCTCCTTCGTGAACTCAAACAGCATGTTCTTCTTCTAGAACATGGCCTAATGCTCACTATGTCCTCTGAGCAACAAACTGCCTTCCTAGACAAAAAGAACCTCCTGTTTCCCCCCCCTGTTGTTGAGGAAGTTTCCCATGACAAAGAGTCACACCCCACTGATCCAAGTTCATCAATTCCGGATCCTGGTTCTTCAACCCCTGTGACTCCTCATGGCACCTCTACATCAGATAAAGGCAAGGCACCAGTTGAAGAGGCTGCTGAAGATGATGAAGAAACTGAAGAGGAGGATCTTGATCAATATCAGCTCTCTCGGAGGACACCTGGATCCACTTAGTTCATCATTTAGGACATTTGCATGTTGTTTGTCTCTTTTATGTTTTTGTAGTATTCAACAATGAATGTGTAATGTAATGGATATTTTAAGTTTCATTTTGGATGTCTAAGTACTGTTTTGATGGATGTCTGAATATTTTGATGAATGATTGTCTATTCTGCTTATGTGAATGTAATGAATTTGTGGATTGTCTATTCTGATATTCTGATGGTCTAAGTTTTGATGTGTGAATTTGTCTAAATTTGTGAATTTGTGGATGTGGTGATGTGATTGGTTGCCCGTTTGTGATGACAAAAAGGGGGAGATGGTTATGATTGATGATTGGTAATGTTAGGATATGTTGGATTGATTGTTTAAATTTGGATTGGCTGATATGCTTAATTGATTAACTCGGATGGGCAGCCTTGTGAGGGGGAGTTTTCCAAAATTTTCAAATTTTGTGATTCACTAAGACAGGGGGAGTTCTTGTCTATTTTGAAAGAGGAAGTTTTCATTGCAATCATAAAATTTCATTTCAAACCTTTGTTTTGTCATCATCAAAAAGGGGGAGAATGTTATTCTTGGTTTTGATGATCACAAAGTATTTTGAAATGTATCTAACCTTCTTCGATTATAAGTGTCTTTACATATCAAAGAATCAGGTATGAATAGGTCATGAAATGCATTTCAACCAAAAGAAGAAGCAAAAACAGAATACTCACGTCGGACGGCCGAAAGGAATCTGTAGGACGTCCGAAAGGATAAAGAGCATCGAGAAGGAAGCTCTGTCGGACGCTCGTGAGGAAGCATCGGACGTCCGGAAGGATCGGACGCTTGCCATCGGACGCTCATCAACCGCATCGGACGTCCGAAAAATTCCAAGCTAACTTGCCAACTCTCTGCCTACGATCGGACGCTGCGGTGTCGGACGATCAAGACGCATCGGACGTCCGAACGTCAACTAGGATGCCATCGGACGATTGGTTCGGACGATGATTTGATCATCGGACGTCCGACAGCCCCAACGGCTAGTTGACTCTTCAGCTGCCTTCTATCCGTTGGAAGCATTGATGAAGCCCATTTCTGGTTCCCTTTAAAATCAAACTGGTCTGAACGAAGTAGGGACTTTTGCACACTTTGTTTACAAGATCTCAGGAGATATTTTAGCTAGAAAATAGTCTCCAAAGCTAGATTTGTTTTAAAGTGGTGTGAATTTCTGGTGAGCATTTCTTTTGTGATTGAAAGGATCTTTAGTGTAGCTTTGTTGAGGGTTTTCTGAGTGATTGTAAAACTTCTTAGCTTGACTAAGTGAGGCTTGGGGCAAGGAAGAAGTGCTCCCTCCATTGTACATCTAGTTGATCGTCTTCCATCAAAGAGAAGTTGCTCTTCCTAGTGTGTGGTCTTCAAGTTTGAGGATAGCTTGGTAGACACTTGGTTTGATTCCCCAAATTTACTTTTCTGTTTAATAAAATTCTCATTGCTTGTTTATACTTGTGTTTCTGATCAATATAGCTCTTGTCTTCTACTCTACTTGGTTGATCATTACTAGAAAAAAAGAAAATTTTCATTTAGCAAAAATTGTCTAAATCTGATTAAGATTTGCCCCAGTTTATGCTCAATTGAGGCTTTTTCACTTTTATTTTCTTTCTTCTTTTGACTTTTCGGCCTTTTGCCATTCTTTGAAACTTTCACAAAATTTGCCCCAGTTTATTTTTGAACTGAGGTTTTCTTTTCTTCTTTTTGTCTTTTGATTTTGTTGCATTATCACTTTTCACTCCTTGAAACTTTTCCTTTTCAACTCAAACTTGCCCCAGTGTGGGGTTTGCGATTCTCAGGGGTTGCCAAACGAAGTAATTTATTCTGAAGGCTCAAAAGGGATAACTAGGGATAGAATGTTTGATTGGAAAAGAAGAGGGCCTGACTTTTATTCCGTTCCTTACAATAACTCTGAAAGGAAACTTCATTAATGCGAAATTTCTTGCATGTATCTGAATTAACTGACTGAGGAAGACTCTTGCTCGTTCATATCTATGAAACATAAGTGATCCGCCAGACAGAACTTGTCTTTTTTCTCTTTTCTTTTCTTTTCAAAATTGAAACCCAGGTGGAATCAAATTTTTCCAATTTGCGGTTCCCTCCTTATTCTAGCATTTTTGCTTTTCCCCTTTTTGGAAAATTCTCCAATCTCCCTCCCCAATGCGGGGTGCGATCATAGATGCTTTGAAGAGAACCACCAATTTTAGCTCAAATGAGGATGCAAGGGATAAATGGTGTTTAGGTTGTAGAAACAACGGCCAAAGTATCATTCTTACACCTCATGACAACCAAAGTAACGAAATGGTCATTGATAATCCATTCCCCTTTTGATATTTGAAAATTTTCCAATGAAGGGTAGTGATCATCAAGGTGTTTATTTGGAACGAAATTATTCTTTTATAGGCTCAAATGGGAGAGCAAATGATAAAAATCTGTATAGGTAGTGAAACGAATGCTCGAAGTGTCATTCCAAATTTTCAAAACAAATAAGAATAATGCACATTTTTGCTTTCACTTAGATGTGGATTGAACTAGATTAGACACCGCGGACATTTTCAAGCAACAGTTGCCCTAATTTGCAATTTATCAATCAATGTGACTGATTTTATTTTGGGGTTAAGTGAAGGAGAAAGGTATCTCATGGGCCTTCTGAGTGACCTCTTTTAATTTTGAGCACTCTTATTGTGCAGCTCGGATTACCAATCTAGTGTACACAAGGATTTTAGAAAGCATACACTTGCGAATTTTCAGGCTGGAAGTTGAAAAAACTCCAATTTAGTCTTATTTCTTAAAATTCATCATGAAATCTCCAATGAGCAAAAATAAACAATGAAATGTACATGAATATACCTACAAAACAAGAATTGTCTGAATAACATCTTCATTAATGCCAATGTTTGAAAAATTTTAAAGCAATACATATGAGAAAAATTCTACAAAACTCCTTTGCACATGTATACACATTTTCTCTCTTAATATCCCCTTTTTCTTCGAGCAATGAAATCCCTTAGATGTTTTGCACGAGCGCTTTCAGATGAATTTTCGAATTCACATTGTATGGCCTGCCTAAGAATCAAGTAATACTTGTAATTTTCAAACTCTATTGGATCAAAATTGTTATCAGATATAGAAGAAATATTTTCACCTTATTGAAACATTTTTATGAATGCAGGGGAAGGGGGAAAACAAAAGAAAAATACCCTGAGTTAGTAATCAAGACTATAAAATCGGCATGCATGTCCTATGGGGGAACCCTTTTTATGCCAAGGGTAGGCCTAGCATGAAATTGCAATCCTCTAGGGTAGGCACTATACCATACCTGATGAATCCGATCAACTTATCGACATTTGATTAGAAAGTAATTTGGAAATTTTGGACCAATTGAACAGCGGGACAACTCCGAATGAATGATTGGTTTTGATTGGCACAATAATTAATTTAACTTTGACGAGCTTGAAGAAATTTGAAATTTCCTAACACAGATCAAAACCCTAATTTATCCAAATCAAATAAAAATGCAATGGGTGATCTTCTTAAAACAACTAGGCGTTTCAATTTGAAATTTGACATTAAAACCCTAATTAGTTGACTGGGTTGGATGAAATTGATAATTTATTCAAAAATTGACAGAATCACCTTAAAAAAGGGTAAAATGGTCAAATGCATGAAATTTGATTATTTATTCAAAATTGAATGGATAACTCTAAAAATGAATTAAACTAATCAAATGAATTGAATGAAGTCAATTGATCAAACAGATCGAGTGAAATGATGATTTATTCAAAACCGACCAAATTGCCCTACAACTAGACAAATCGGTCAAATGGATCGGATGATTTATTCAAAATTGATTGAATTGACCTAAGAATGGGTAAACTAATCAAATGAATTAAATGAAATTGGTGGTCTATTCAAAATCGACTAGATTGCCTTAAAATAGGTAAACTAGTCAAATGAATTCAAAAACGACCAAGTTGCCCTAAAATTGAACAAATTGATAAAATGGACTGGATGAAATTGATGAATAAAAATGGTCCAATGGATTGAATGGAATTGACGGCTCATTGGTAGTTTCAAAAATTCATTGCGATGCATTAGTCTATGAGCCTTCTAAAATCAAATTTTGGCCTCAATCTATTTATCGTCTCAATAGCGAGGAATTATTTGTGAATTTCTTCAAATTAATGTCCTCTTCGCAAGGAATTTTTACCAATTTTGATAAAGTGGCCAAAAAGTGATTGTTGGACGCTCATATTCCAAAAATCGCCCCATGAAAATGATCGGATCCCACCTTACCTTGTGCACTACCCCTTTGGATGGTACAGGAAATATAAACGTGCAAGTCTCATTGGATTATATATCCGAGACACAGGGTGGTTTATTCCTAGCACGGGATCGCCTAAATGGCATTCCCTTTCTAGGGTTTATGCATGATGCCAGTTTATTAAAGCGATAAAGCATGCAGTTTGAAATGAAATATGACCTAAAGGACCCTTTATTTGCCAGGGTAAGCCTAAAATGATATGACATTATTAATCTAGGAATGCAACATACCAAAATCCTTAAACGTGCAATAGCCTATCTACAAGGGTAGGTTCTAAAAGAAGGTCATGCCAGACCTCTTATTTGCTAGGGTTTGTGAATGCAATGGGGACAAAACCAAGAAAAGTTAGTTCAGCCTAAATACACATAACACATTGTAGCAACGAGATAAAGCAATAAAATCAATACAAAGAAATAAAGCAATAAAAAGGAAAAAGGGGTTGGACCCCTCCCCTCGTGAATAGTATCCCTACCAGGGTAAGGCAGACTCTACCCTAGGTAAACTATCATGGATGCATGCGGCTGGGGCTCACTAATGTATCTAGACTCGATAGGTTTTAGGTCCCCGAGCCTTCAGACTTGGAAGCCAAGGGTCATCAATCCCAAGGTTCTTTGTCGGTGGCTCGAGCGATTCCCCAGACATTGCTATGCACACATCGTGTCACGACTACATGTCATGAGTGAATCTATCAAAAATTCTCAACCTTCCACTAAAAGCTAAAGGCTATGAACCTAAGTTTAAAATGGAAGATTGAGTGACCCCTCGGATCATGCTACGCACACATCGTGTCGCGATCACAAGTCCAAGTGAGTCGCCTAAAATCCTAATAGGGTGGAGTGGCGTGACAAGCCACTAAAAGAAAAATAATGAGGGGTAAATAATTAAAGTGTATGCACGTATGCTAGTGCTCGTTTGGAGGGGAGGGATCGAGAACCAACGCGAGGCTCTAGGGTAATGTCCCCCCACCCCAAATGCAATGCAAAGCACGAGATAAAACAAGTACAACATACATCCAAACAACCCAATCATACATACGTGAGTGAGGGAATAGTTTGATACGCGCTCGAGGCAAAAAAGTCCTAAAATGGAAAATGCAACCCTAATATCCAAATGCTATACATAAAAAGGGTAGAAAAAGGAAAAGAATAGCTAAATCAAATGCTTGGACCCACTTAGGAAGTCCCCAGTGGAGTCGCCAACTGTCGCGCCCCACTTTTTGAGTTGTGAAAGTAGTGTGTGGATATGTATGTGAACGTGTGTGAAAATGATAACCTTTGTTACCTTGAAAGCTATTTTCTGATCTCTTCTTGGGAAGAAATAAACTCCAGCCATAACTATTCCATACACCAATGGCCTTCTGCGTTCCCATACATCCTTGGATGTGAATGAAAAATCCTCCCTATATCTCTCGAACCCGTTTCGTAGTGCAAAATGCTCAAACAAAATGTTCACGATGACGCCCTGATCTGACCCTCACAATACCGACTCTTTCAATCCTATGATCTTGCAAAATTCTATCTTGTCTGAAATGGACAGAAAAATGAAGGCGGTTCCATGCAAAGGTAAATTGAAGAGGCCAGCTATTTCCTCAAGTGTCACTGTCATGTGCTTATTACCTACCCTAAAGGCCGAATATTCTGGATCCCACAGATGTACTAATGCCTCTACTAGATAGCCATTGGGCTTGATCTCCCTAAGGTCTCCAATCGGTCCTAAACGTTGAGCTACTTGATGTAATTCACTGGGTAGCATAAGGGCAGGCCATCTTTGAATCTCGGCCGACGGTATCAACAACTGATAGATTCGACGGGGGCAATCCATCTAAAAATGGAAGAGGCGGGTTGTCAATTACCTTACCTACGAGTCCCATTCTCCGGTTGGCAAGAATTTAAACGTGCAATCCCTTGAAGGGTTATGTACCCACGGGAAAATCAAGGTGAGTTTAATCCTAACAACGGGATTCCCTAAATGGCATTCCCTCTATGCCTCATGCATGATGCCAATTTATCAAGGCGAATAAATATGCAGTACACAAAACGTGACCTAAAGGGACCCCTTTTGTACACCGGGGTGAGCCTAGAATGAAATGTATTTATGGTGCCAATGTGAAGTATTTAATTTAAACGTATCACATCAAATAGGGTAGGCTCCTAGAGAGTACCATGCCAGGACTCTTATTTCCTAGGGCTTATGAGTACAATGAAGACAAAAACCAATAAAAATTAGTTCAATCAAATCAATACACATAGCACAGTGTAGCAAATCAATACAAAGAGATAAAGCAGTAAAAGGAACAGAGGGGTTAGATCCCTTCCCTCGTGAATAGTGTCCCTAATAGGGTAAGGCAGACTCTATCCTAAGTAAATTATCATGGATGCATGAGGCTGGGGCTCACTAATGCATCTAGACTCGATAGGTTTTAGGTCCCCGAGCCCTCAGACTTGGAAACCAAGGGTCATCAATCTCAAGGTTCTTTGTCGGTGGCTCGAGCGATTCCCTAGACATTGTTACGCACACATCGTGTCACGGCTACATGTCATGAGTGAATCTATCGAAAATTCTCAACCTTCAACTAAAAGCTAAAGGCTATGAACCCAAAGCTTAAAATGAAAGATTGAGTGACCTCTCGGATCAAGCTACGCACACACTCTATGGCTCATGCATGATGCCAATTTATCAAAGCGAATAAATATGCAGTACACAAAACGTGACCTAAAGGGACCCCTTTTGTATGCCGGGGTGAGCCTAGAATGAAATGTATTTATGGTGCCAATGTGAAGTATTTAATTTAAACGTGTCACATCAAATAGGGTAGGCTCCTAGAAAGTACCATACCAGGACTCTTATTTCCTAGGGCTTATGAGTGCAATGAAGACAAAAACCAATAAAAATTAGTTCAATCAGATAAATACACATAGCACATTGTAACAAATCAATACAAAAAGATAAAACATTAAAAGGAACAGAGGGGTTAGATCCCTCCCCTCGTGAATAGTGTCCCTAATAGGGTAAGGCAGACTCTATCCTAAATAAACTATCATGGATGCATGAGGTTGGGGCTCACTAATGCATCTAGACTCGATAGGTTTTAGGTCCCCGAGCCCTTAGACTTGGAAACCAAGGGTCATCAATCCCAAGGTTCTTTGTCGGTGGCTCGAGCGATTCCCCAGACATTGCTACGCACACATCGTGTCACGGCTACATGTCATGAGTGAATCTATCGAAAATCCTCAACCTTCAACTAAAAGCTAAAGGCTATGAACCCAAAGCTTAAAATGGAAGATTGAGTGACCCCTCGGATCAAGCTACGCACACACTCTATGGCTCATGCATGATGCCAATTTATCTAAGCGAATAAATATGCAGTACACAAAACGTGACCTAAAGGGACCCCTTTTGTATGCCGGGGTGAGCCTAGAATGAAATGTATTTATGGTGCCAATGTGAAGTATTTAATTTAAACGTGTCACATCAAATAGGGTAGGCTCCTAGAGAGTACCATGCCAGGACTCTTATTTCCTAGGGCTTATGAGTGCAATGAAGACAAAAACCAATAAAAATTAGTTCAATCAGATAAATACACATAGCACATTGTAGCAAATCAATACAAAGAGATAAAACAATAAAAGGAACAGAGGGGTTAGATCCCTCCCCTCGTGAATAGTATCCCTAATAGGGTAAGGCAGACTCTATCCTAAGTAAACTATCATGGATGCATGAGGCTGGGGCTCACTAATGCATCTAGACTCGATAGGTTTTAGGTCCCCGAGCCCTCGGACTTGGAAACCAAGGGTCATCAATCCCAAGGTTCTTTGTCGGTGGTTCGAGCGATTCCCCAGACATTGCTACGCATACATCGTGTCACGGCTACATGTCATGAGTGAATCTATCGAAAATCCTCAACCTTCAACTAAAAGCTAAAGGCTATGAACCCAAAACTTAAAATGGAAGATTGAGTGACCCCTCGGATCAAGCTACGCACACATCGTGTCGCGATCACAAGTCCAAGTGAGTCGCCTAAAATCCTAATAGGGTGGAGTGGCGTGACAAGCCGCTAAAAGAAAAATAAATGAGGGGTAAAAAATTAAAGCGTATGCACGTATGCTAGTGCTCGTTTGGAGGGGAGGGATCGAGAACCAACGCGAGGCTCCCCCACCCAAATGCAATGCAAAGCGCGGAATCACATAAATAAACCATCTATCCATCAAAACAATCGTACGCCAAATGGGTGAGGGAGTGAGTTGATACACGCGAAATGTAAAAAATCCTAAAAAAGAAAACAAATGCAACCCTAAACATCCAAATACGATATATGGAAAGGTTAAAAGAAGAAAAAGATTGACTAAATCAAATTTGCTCGGACTCTCTAAGTCCCCAGCTGTCGCGCCCCATTTTTTTGAAAAATTAATAAATGGTTTAAAAGTGAATTTTCGATTTGAAAAAATGAATTTTTGATTTAAAAAGTAAATGGGCCTAAATGGGACTTGTAATGCGATGATTTGGGCCCAAATTTATGGTTTAAAAAGGATTTTTGAACAAAAATCGGAGTCACCATTTGGTATCGAGTTAAGGTGTACCAAGTCACCTAAAATGAATTTTCAAAGGAAAAAGTAGAAAAAACCCCTTTTAAACGACTCTTAGGCTACGTAAACCGAAGAAAAAGGTTCGGGAGTCACATTTGAAGAAAAGGGAAGGCAAAGGATAAAAATCCGAGGCACCCTCTCAACCTAGCCAAGGCTAGTTGCGTGATTTAGTCAAAGATTTTTTTATTTTAACCTAAAGATTTATCACATTTGAATGTACTATATGAATGCAAACCCTAGACCTAGGGGGCATCGGGAGGCAAAATTTCTCTTCAAAGCTTGAATGGTGCTAATCACATTAATTGTGATGCCCAATAGTGACTCTTTGGAGAAGTCACGAATAATGCAAAAGTATGAGACTCCAAGAAAAGAAAATGGATGAAATAATTATAGAAATATACATGTCTTAAAGGAGTGCATCATGTCGGGTACGGGGGACTAATGTTCGTGACTCAATTTTCCCTTTTAATAGAGGGAATACAAGCGTGCTAAGGCTAGAAAGTCAAACTCGTCCATATCCCATATTCAAGGGGGCTCTCCTATCTAATCAAGCAAATGGTTTAACCTAATTCTAATGCTTATATGAAATGCAAGTCTAATGTCATGTTTCATGCAAAAGGGGCAAGTAATATACATATAAGGGAAAATATGGGGGAAGGGGTATACATATATAAGGAAAGTGTCATGCAACATGGTGAAAGAGGCCCTAGAAAGTAAAGATATGCATGAGATGAAGTGGTCACACAATCATGATCTAACACGCGAAGGGCTCCTAAGGGTCTAGCGTTGGACTAGCCCATATTTCTACTTTCTCACTAGCGTTGGACTAGCGAGAAATCGAACAAGGAAACCACAACTAGCGTTGGACTAGCGTGGTATCAAGAAATGGATCACAACTAGCATTGGACTAGTGTGATAACGCCACACATTAATCATAACTAACTAATCATGTCAAATATAATAAAAGCATGTAAACACATAATATCACATAAACACATAACACATAATCATGATATCTAGATGCAAGGTCCTAAAAAAAGCGGTAACACATAGCACGTAGACATGCAAAACACACATAAGGCAAATAAAGCAAATAAAACCCTAACTATTACATTCGGTGGAAGCCTACTACAATCTAAGAGGGGAAACGGAATAAAATAAATAAAATAATACCCTAGCTATTACAACTTTGGCATTCAAGTGCCTTCCAAATGATCGAAATTGAAAATAACCATACAAAACTAAAACAAATAAAATAGATAAATAAATAAATAAATAAAATGAAAACATTCAAAAGGCATGCAATTAAGCACATAAATCACATAGACACATAGGGTCAAACAAAGTGAAGATAAGGGATAGAGTGTACCTCCCTTGCAATGGTAATCAAATGAAAGAAAAATAGCTTCAAAACAATAAAAGGGTCAAGGCACCAATTAAATAGTAAAGTATAAACAAAATCACCAAATCCCTCCCAATTGCAACTTAAATGAAACCAAATAATGCATAATTTCCAAGGAAAGTAAATTATTGATCAAATTTCTAAAATAGAAAAACTACCAAGGACCCAATTGCAAATATTAACCAATCACTCAAGTCCAATTAACACATTTTTGGGAAATTCACGGGCCCAAGAGCAAAGAAGGGGTCAAGTAATTGTAACAGCCCCACTTTCCCCTAAGGCGAACCAAAGAGGTTAGCGGACTGCCTGCCCAGCTCTCGCCAGGACTAACGGTGCAGTATAGAGCGATCTTTCACGTTCCGGAACTTATAACGCGCGCAAATAAGGCAAAAGGGCAAAATAACCCAAAATAAAAGAAAATGAAACCCGGAGTCGGCCATGAATAGTAACCGACTCGTCCGAACCCAACCAAACATCGAATTACATATACCCCATAACATTTAGCCTTTACAAACCAAAATGACATTTAAAAGTGATACAAAAGTCACTACATATATGGTTTGCCAAAACAAAAGTGAAAACGCCCCTAATGATACATTTAGGGTCCCATTTTATATACCATACAAAAGAGTCATTCATCTAGTTCATTTGGCAACCATTTATCAAAATTCATTCCAAAAGAGTCATATTCCTGTAAGGAAAACAAAAGGAACGGGGTGAGCTAATTGCCCAGTGAGAATACAACTCAAGCAACCAAGTTCATGGATACATCAAGCTTAACAGTCCAATTTACCAAAATAAATAAAGCCACACATTAATAATGAGGAGAAAAGGATACGGGTGGCTCTCAAGAGCCCTTTTCCTCGTTTGAATTCTTGATCAGGTCTCATTGACTCTCCGTCAATGTCTGAAAGGTAACCAACCGTAGACTCCTCTTAACTTCCATTCCCTTCCTCCTAACATTCCTCAACCGGGCCCGAAATCCAAACACTTGCATTGTGGTATTACTCGAGTAAACCGGAATCAAGAGTCTCTCATACTACAAGATTCCCTATGATGTTGCCCCAAGGCACATTAATTGGCACGACCAAGCCCTCGCCGGCTCGATTCAATCAATAACCAATGGGGTTGAGCTCATGGATAATATTTGAAGTCATGTATTTCATTTCATATAACATTTCATATAATTTTCCAATAACATGCGGAACAATATGTGAAAGTGATAAAGTACACTCTCACCTGGATCAATCAACATTCAACATCTCAAGTACAAAGATCAAAGCCATGTAATAGCACATAAGTGAGTAGTACACTCACCAAGCTAGCACAATGTGGTTTCAAACACTTTAGTCAAAAGAACGTTGTTCACCACCGTCACGCCCTAAAAACATGCAAACAAATACAATGAGACTCGATAACGAGTCATAAACCAAGGCCAAACATGACCCCAATAAGGTTCCATAAACATTTACAAACAATAGAGGAAACCAGAAATTAAGAAAGGGCTTTAACTAAAGCCTTGATATGAAAACCGGATTTGACCTCATAATGCGGTAATGGCACAACTCTCACTAAAATTATCGGATGGGGGTGTAAAACCCACCATTTCGAAGCCAAGAAACAGAGCTACAACAATGTAGAAGGCCTCTCAGTCCAAATCCTAGCACAACTAGGTCAAAAGTGCCAAATACCAAACCAGAATTACCAAAACAGGTTTGCAAAACACACAAAACTGTAATATGTCAATCTCAGCCTACACAGGTCCAAATGCCGAAATTCCAAAGGCATAAGTTAGCTAAGACATCCAGCTATATTTCCTCAGAAGACACTAACTTCAAAAGCCAAACCAATTCCAGTCAAAACAGGCAATTACTATCACAGTTCGGACATTCTGTGCACCAAAAATAGCAACGGTAAAAACGGCATAACTCACTCTATACTACTCCAAATGCCCTGAAATTTTGCAGGCACTTCAAACTCATCAATACCTACAACTTTAATGTTTTGAGTAAAGTCCAATTCGGCCTCTAGCTATGACCTAAAATTTCGGACAGAATAGGGGTTCATGAACCCTAACTTCTCACATTTCATTCCAAATCCAAAATTGATTGCATTTAACAACAATTCACACCCACTAGAGTCAAAGCCCCTTATTACAAACCATCATACTAGTCCACAACATCAAAATCATATGAAACCAGAAAATTCCTCATAAAATGGAAAACTTCACTAAATCAAGCCAAACCAAGAAATAAATCATATAATCCATCACTTTAGCCACTTCTAAGCCAAACATAAGCATCATTAGATGTAGTAGGGTGTTCAAGCATCACTTACCAAGCAATCAAGAGAGATAGGGAGTGTGGACACCTTAGCTCTTCAAATCAACTTCACTAATACACTCAAGAGCACCAAAGGAAGGAATTTCATGGAGTAGATTCTAGTTTAAGGACTTGAGTTGGGTGATTTGAGCTTGTTGGAAGCTTAAACTTGGAAGAGTTTTTCTTTCTTCTTTGATGAGAGGTTCGGCCAACACAAGGGAAGAAAATGGTGAATTTTGTGAATTTTTGGAGATATTTAACCAATTTTGGTCAAAGGTCAAAATAGTGAATAGTAACTCTTAAAGTCAAACCAATGGAAAATTGACACTTGGCACTCTAATAAATGCATTCCTATCCTTTCTTTTCTCTCTCACATCAATCAAATCTCACTCTCTACTTATCTCGTAACATCCGATAACTTTTCCACAGTATCCGAAACTTAACCGTATTGGCCGAATTTTCCCGAACTTTTCGCACTTGTGGGTCCCACGTCCAATATATATTCTTAATTTTCTAAAAACTATCCAATACGAGAAAACTCATCTTAAAACTAAAATTACTCATAAAATTCACCAGGAAAATATTCCTAAGTCAGAAAATGCAGAAAACATGCAATTAAGGGGAAATAAACCCTAGGAAAAATATTAGGGTTTTACGGGTTCTCACACTCTCCCCCCCTTAAAAGAATTTCGTCCTCGAAATTCCTTATCAGCGGAATCCCTCAAATCTAAGGTACCCAACGGATCAAGCAAATGACAAGCCCAAATTGCCTACCTAGGCTCTCATCTCTTCCGTATCCGGGCACAAGAATCCCATCTAAGATAATTCACAACTCGAGCCGGCCGGTCCCAAGAGTAAACCATCCTTATTAAAGATTCCTACCCGACATACATACCTAGTTTCCTCGAGTCCCATGATAATGATTCGCACACTTATCACATGCCCGGTTCATAACTTACGCTCAAACGAGCACTTAAACACATTCATGAAATTAGGACCACAACACCACTTGGCCCAGTCTCACTCCGCGCAGAGACCACGCGAAGTGGCTCTGATACCACTTGTAACAGCCCCACTTTCCCCTAAGGCGAACCAAAGAGGTTAGCGGACTGCCTGCCCAGCTCTCGCCAGGACTAACGGTGCAGTATAGAGCGATCTTTCACGTTCCGGAACTTATAACGCGCGCAAATAAGGCAAAAGGGCAAAATAACCCAAAATAAAAGAAAATGAAACCCGGAGTCGGCCATGAATAGTAACCGACTCGTCCGAACCCAACCAAACATCGAATTACATATACCCCATAACATTTAGCCTTTACAAACCAAAATGACATTTAAAAGTGATACAAAAGTCACTACATATATGGTTTGCCAAAACAAAAGTGAAAACGCCCCTAATGATACATTTAGGGTCCCATTTTATATACCATACAAAAGAGTCATTCATCTAGTTCATTTGGCAACCATTTATCAAAATTCATTCCAAAAGAGTCATATTCCTGTAAGGAAAACAAAAGGAACGGGGTGAGCTAATTGCCCAGTGAGAATACAACTCAAGCAACCAAGTTCATGGATACATCAAGCTTAACAGTCCAATTTACCAAAATAAATAAAGCCACACATTAATAATGAGGATAAAAGGATACGGGTGGCTCTCAAGAGCCCTTTTCCTCGTTTGAATTCTTGATCAGGTCTCATTGACTCTCCGTCAATGTCTGAAAGGTAACCAACCGTAGACTCCTCTTAACTTCCATTCCCTTCCTCCTAACATTCCTCAACCGGGCCCGAAATCCAAACACTTGCATTGTGGTATTACTCGAGTAAACCGGAATCAAGAGTCTCTCATACTACAAGATTCCCTATGATGTTGCCCCAAGGCACATTAATTGGCACGACCAAGCCCTCGCCGGCTCGATTCAATCAATAACCAATGGGGTTGAGCTCATGGATAATATTTGAAGTCATGTATTTCATTTCATATAACATTTCATATAATTTTCCAATAACATGCGGAACAATATGTGAAAGTGATAAAGTACACTCTCACCTGGATCAATCAACATTCAACATCTCAAGTACAAAGATCAAAGCCATGTAATAGCACATAAGTGAGTAGTACACTCACCAAGCTAGCACAATGTGGTTTCAAACACTTTAGTCAAAAGAACGTTGTGCACCACCGTCACGCCCTAAAAACATGCAAACAAATACAATGAGACTCGATAACGAGTCATAAACCAAGGCCAAACATGACCCCAATAAGGTTCCATAAACATTTACAAACAATAGAGGAAACCAGAAATTAAGAAAGGGCTTTAACTAAGGCCTTGATATGAAAACCGGATTTGACCTCATAATGCGGTAATGGCACAACTCTCACTAAAATTATCGGATGGGGGTGTAAAACCCACCATTTCGAAGCCAAGAAACAGAGCTACAACAATGTAGAAGGCCTCTCAGTCCAAATCCTAGCACAACTAGGTCAAAAGTGCCAAATACCAAACCAGAATTACCAAAACAGGTTTGCAAAACACACAAAACTGTAATACGTCAATCTCAGCCTACACAGGTCCAAATGCCGAAATTCCAAAGGCATAAGTTAGCTAAGACATCCAGCTATATTTCCTCAGAAGACACTAACTTCAAAAGCCAAACCAATTCCAGTCAAAACAGGCAATTACTATCACAGTTCGGACATTCTGTGCACCAAAAATAGCAACGGTAAAAACGGCATAACTCACTCTATACTACTCCAAATGCCCTGAAATTTTGCAGGCACTTCAAACTCATCAATACCTACAACTTTAATGTTTTGAGTAAAGTCCAATTCGGCCTCTAGCTATGACCTAAAATTTCGGACAGAATAGGGGTTCATGAACCCTAACTTCTCACATTTCATTCCAAATCCAAAATTGATTGCATTTAACAACAATTCACACCCACTAGAGTCAAAGCCCCTTATTACAAACCATCATACTAGTCCACAACATCAAAATCATATGAAACCAGAAAATTCCTCATAAAATGGAAAACTTCACTAAATCAAGCCAAACCAAGAAATAAATCATATAATCCATCACTTTAGCCACTTCTAAGCCAAACATAAGCATCATTAGATGTAGTAGGGTGTTCAAGCATCACTTACCAAGCAATCAAGAGAGATAGGGAGTGTGGACACCTTAGCTCTTCAAATCAACTTCACTAATACACTCAAGAGCACCAAAGGAAGGAATTTCATGGAGTAGATTCTAGTTTAAGGACTTGAGTTGGGTGATTTGAGCTTGTTGGAAGCTTAAACTTGGAAGAGTTTTTCTTTCTTCTTTGATGAGAGGTTCGGCCAACACAAGGGAAGAAAATGGTGAATTTTGTGAATTTTTGGAGATATTTAACCAATTTTGGTCAAAGGTCAAAATAGTGAATAGTAACTCTTAAAGTCAAACCAATGGAAAATTGACACTTGGCACTCTAATAAATGCATTCCTATCCTTTCTTTTCTCTCTCACATCAATCAAATCTCACTCTCTACTTATCTCGTAACATCCGATAACTTTTCCACAGTATCCGAAACTTAACCGTATTGGCCGAATTTTCCCGAACTTTTCGCACTTGTGGGTCCCACGTCCAATATATATTCTTAATTTTCTAAAAACTATCCAATACGAGAAAACTCATCTTAAAACTAAAATTACTCATAAAATTCACCAGGAAAATATTCCTAAGTCAGAAAATGCAGAAAACATGCAATTAAGGGGAAATAAACCCTAGGAAAAATATTAGGGTTTTACGGGTTCTCACACTCTCCCCCCCTTAAAAGAATTTCGTCCTCGAAATTCCTTATCAGCGGAATCCCTCAAATCTAAGGTACCCAACGGATCAAGCAAATGACAAGCCCAAATTGCCTACCTAGGCTCTCATCTCTTCCGTATCCGGGCACAAGAATCCCATCTAAGATAATTCACAACTCGAGCCGGCCGGTCCCAAGAGTAAACCATCCTTATTAAAGATTCCTACCCGACATACATACCTAGTTTCCTCGAGTCCCATGATAATGATTCGCACACTTATCACATGCCCGGTTCATAACTTACGCTCAAACGAGCACTTAAACACATTCATGAAATTAGGACCACAACACCACTTGGCCCAGTCTCACTCCGCGCAGAGACCACGCGAAGTGGCTCTGATACCACTTGTAACAGCCCCACTTTCCCCTAAGGCGAACCAAAGAGGTTAGCGGACTGCCTGCCCAGCTCTCGCCAGGACTAACGGTGCAGTATAGAGCGATCTTTCACGTTCCGGAACTTATAACGCGCGCAAATAAGGCAAAAGGGCAAAATAACCCAAAATAAAAGAAAATGAAACCCGGAGTCGGCCATGAATAGTAACCGACTCGTCCGAACCCAACCAAACATCGAATTACATATACCCCATAACATTTAGCCTTTACAAACCAAAATGACATTTAAAAGTGATACAAAAGTCACTACATATATGGTTTGCCAAAACAAAAGTGAAAACGCCCCTAATGATACATTTAGGGTCCCATTTTATATACCATACAAAAGAGTCATTCATCTAGTTCATTTGGCAACCATTTATCAAAATTCATTCCAAAAGAGTCATATTCCTGTAAGGAAAACAAAAGGAACGGGGTGAGCTAATTGCCCAGTGAGAATACAACTCAAGCAACCAAGTTCATGGATACATCAAGCTTAACAGTCCAATTTACCAAAATAAATAAAGCCACACATTAATAATGAGGATAAAAGGATACGGGTGGCTCTCAAGAGCCCTTTTCCTCGTTTGAATTCTTGATCAGGTCTCATTGACTCTCCGTCAATGTCTGAAAGGTAACCAACCGTAGACTCCTCTTAACTTCCATTCCCTTCCTCCTAACATTCCTCAACCGGGCCCGAAATCCAAACACTTGCATTGTGGTATTACTCGAGTAAACCGGAATCAAGAGTCTCTCATACTACAAGATTCCCTATGATGTTGCCCCAAGGCACATTAATTGGCACGACCAAGCCCTCGCCGGCTCGATTCAATCAATAACCAATGGGGTTGAGCTCATGGATAATATTTGAAGTCATGTATTTCATTTCATATAACATTTCATATAATTTTCCAATAACATGCGGAACAATATGTGAAAGTGATAAAGTACACTCTCACCTGGATCAATCAACATTCAACATCTCAAGTACAAAGATCAAAGCCATGTAATAGCACATAAGTGAGTAGTACACTCACCAAGCTAGCACAATGTGGTTTCAAACACTTTAGTCAAAAGAACGTTGTGCACCACCGTCACGCCCTAAAAACATGCAAACAAATACAATGAGACTCGATAACGAGTCATAAACCAAGGCCAAACATGACCCCAATAAGGTTCCATAAACATTTACAAACAATAGAGGAAACCAGAAATTAAGAAAGGGCTTTAACTAAGGCCTTGATATGAAAACCGGATTTGACCTCATAATGCGGTAATGGCACAACTCTCACTAAAATTATCGGATGGGGGTGTAAAACCCACCATTTCGAAGCCAAGAAACAGAGCTACAACAATGTAGAAGGCCTCTCAGTCCAAATCCTAGCACAACTAGGTCAAAAGTGCCAAATACCAAACCAGAATTACCAAAACAGGTTTGCAAAACACACAAAACTGTAATACGTCAATCTCAGCCTACACAGGTCCAAATGCCGAAATTCCAAAGGCATAAGTTAGCTAAGACATCCAGCTATATTTCCTCAGAAGACACTAACTTCAAAAGCCAAACCAATTCCAGTCAAAACAGGCAATTACTATCACAGTTCGGACATTCTGTGCACCAAAAATAGCAACGGTAAAAACGGCATAACTCACTCTATACTACTCCAAATGCCCTGAAATTTTGCAGGCACTTCAAACTCATCAATACCTACAACTTTAATGTTTTGAGTAAAGTCCAATTCGGCCTCTAGCTATGACCTAAAATTTCGGACAGAATAGGGGTTCATGAACCCTAACTTCTCACATTTCATTCCAAATCCAAAATTGATTGCATTTAACAACAATTCACACCCACTAGAGTCAAAGCCCCTTATTACAAACCATCATACTAGTCCACAACATCAAAATCATATGAAACCAGAAAATTCCTCATAAAATGGAAAACTTCACTAAATCAAGCCAAACCAAGAAATAAATCATATAATCCATCACTTTAGCCACTTCTAAGCCAAACATAAGCATCATTAGATGTAGTAGGGTGTTCAAGCATCACTTACCAAGCAATCAAGAGAGATAGGGAGTGTGGACACCTTAGCTCTTCAAATCAACTTCACTAATACACTCAAGAGCACCAAAGGAAGGAATTTCATGGAGTAGATTCTAGTTTAAGGACTTGAGTTGGGTGATTTGAGCTTGTTGGAAGCTTAAACTTGGAAGAGTTTTTCTTTCTTCTTTGATGAGAGGTTCGGCCAACACAAGGGAAGAAAATGGTGAATTTTGTGAATTTTTGGAGATATTTAACCAATTTTGGTCAAAGGTCAAAATAGTGAATAGTAACTCTTAAAGTCAAACCAATGGAAAATTGACACTTGGCACTCTAATAAATGCATTCCTATCCTTTCTTTTCTCTCTCACATCAATCAAATCTCACTCTCTACTTATCTCGTAACATCCGATAACTTTTCCACAGTATCCGAAACTTAACCGTATTGGCCGAATTTTCCCGAACTTTTCGCACTTGTGGGTCCCACGTCCAATATATATTCTTAATTTTCTAAAAACTATCCAATACGAGAAAACTCATCTTAAAACTAAAATTACTCATAAAATTCACCAGGAAAATATTCCTAAGTCAGAAAATGCAGAAAACATGCAATTAAGGGGAAATAAACCCTAGGAAAAATATTAGGGTTTTACGGGTTCTCACACTCTCCCCCCCTTAAAAGAATTTCGTCCTCGAAATTCCTTATCAGCGGAATCCCTCAAATCTAAGGTACCCAACGGATCAAGCAAATGACAAGCCCAAATTGCCTACCTAGGCTCTCATCTCTTCCGTATCCGGGCACAAGAATCCCATCTAAGATAATTCACAACTCGAGCCGGCCGGTCCCAAGAGTAAACCATCCTTATTAAAGATTCCTACCCGACATACATACCTAGTTTCCTCGAGTCCCATGATAATGATTCGCACACTTATCACATGCCCGGTTCATAACTTACGCTCAAACGAGCACTTAAACACATTCATGAAATTAGGACCACAACACCACTTGGCCCAGTCTCACTCCGCGCAGAGACCACGCGAAGTGGCTCTGATACCACTTGTAACAGCCCCACTTTCCCCTAAGGCGAACCAAAGAGGTTAGCGGACTGCCTGCCCAGCTCTCGCCAGGACTAACGGTGCAGTATAGAGCGATCTTTCACGTTCCGGAACTTATAACGCGCGCAAATAAGGCAAAAGGGCAAAATAACCCAAAATAAAAGAAAATGAAACCCGGAGTCGGCCATGAATAGTAACCGACTCGTCCGAACCCAACCAAACATCGAATTACATATACCCCATAACATTTAGCCTTTACAAACCAAAATGACATTTAAAAGTGATACAAAAGTCACTACATATATGGTTTGCCAAAACAAAAGTGAAAACGCCCCTAATGATACATTTAGGGTCCCATTTTATATACCATACAAAAGAGTCCTTCATCTAGTTCATTTGGCAACCATTTATCAAAATTCATTCCAAAAGAGTCATATTCCTGTAAGGAAAACAAAAGGAACGGGGTGAGCTAATTGCCCAGTGAGAATACAACTCAAGCAACCAAGTTCATGGATACATCAAGCTTAACAGTCCAATTTACCAAAATAAATAAAGCCACACATTAATAATGAGGAGAAAAGGATACGGGTGGCTCTCAAGAGCCCTTTTCCTCGTTTGAATTCTTGATCAGGTCTCATTGACTCTCCGTCAATGTCTGAAAGGTAACCAACCGTAGACTCCTCTTAACTTCCATTCCCTTCCTCCTAACATTCCTCAACCGGGCCCGAAATCCAAACACTTGCATTGTGGTATTACTCGAGTAAACCGGAATCAAGAGTCTCTCATACTACAAGATTCCCTATGATGTTGCCCCAAGGCACATTAATTGGCACGACCAAGCCCTCGCCGGCTCGATTCAATCAATAACCAATGGGGTTGAGCTCATGGATAATATTTGAAGTCATGTATTTCATTTCATATAACATTTCATATAATTTTCCAATAACATGCGGAACAATATGTGAAAGTGATAAAGTACACTCTCACCTGGATCAATCAACATTCAACATCTCAAGTACAAAGATCAAAGCCATGTAATAGCACATAAGTGAGTAGTACACTCACCAAGCTAGCACAATGTGGTTTCAAACACTTTAGTCAAAAGAACGTTGTGCACCACCGTCACGCCCTAAAAACATGCAAACAAATACAATGAGACTCGATAACGAGTCATAAACCAAGGCCAAACATGACCCCAATAAGGTTCCATAAACATTTACAAACAATAGAGGAAACCAGAAATTAAGAAAGGGCTTTAACTAAGGCCTTGATATGAAAACCGGATTTGACCTCATAATGCGGTAATGGCACAACTCTCACTAAAATTATCGGATGGGGGTGTAAAACCCACCATTTCGAAGCCAAGAAACAGAGCTACAACAATGTAGAAGGCCTCTCAGTCCAAATCCTAGCACAACTAGGTCAAAAGTGCCAAATACCAAACCAGAATTACCAAAACAGGTTTGCAAAACACACAAAACTGTAATACGTCAATCTCAGCCTACACAGGTCCAAATGCCGAAATTCCAAAGGCATAAGTTATCTAAGACATCCAGCTATATTTCCTCAGAAGACACTAACTTCAAAAGCCAAACCAATTCCAGTCAAAACAGGCAATTACTATCACAGTTCGGACATTCTGTGCACCAAAAACAGCAACAGTAAAAACGGCATAACTCACTCTATACTACTCCAAATGCTCTGAAATTTTGCAGGCACTTCAAACTCATCAATACCTACAACTTTCATGTTTTGAGTAAAGTCCAATTCGGCCTCTAGCTATGACCTAAAATTTCGGACAGAATAGGGGTTCATGAACCCTAACTTCTCACATTTCATTCCAAATCCAAAATTGATTGCATTTAACAACAATTCACACCCACTAGAGTCAAAGCCCCTTATTACAAACCATCATACTAGTCCACAACATCAAAATCATATGAAACCAGAAAATTCCTCATAAAATGGAAAACTTCACTAAATCAAGCCAAACCAAGAAATAAATCATATAATCCATCACTTTAGCCACTTCTAAGCCAAACATAAGCATCATTAGATGTAGTAGGGTGTTCAAGCATCACTTACCAAGCAATCAAGAGAGATAGGGAGTGTGGACACCTTAGCTCTTCAAATCAACTTCACTAATACACTCAAGAGCACCAAAGGAAGGAATTTCATGGAGTAGATTCTAGTTTAAGGACTTGAGTTGGGTGATTTGAGCTTGTTGGAAGCTTAAACTTGGAAGAGTTTTTCTTTCTTCTTTGATGAGAGGTTCGGCCAACACAAGGGAAGAAAATGGTGAATTTTGTGAATTTTTGGAGATATTTAACCAATTTTGGTCAAAGGTCAAAATAGTGAATAGTAACTCTTAAAGTCAAACCAATGGAAAATTGACACTTGGCACTCTAATAAATGCATTCCTATCCTTTCTTTTCTCTCTCACATCAATCAAATCTCACTCTCTACTTATCTCGTAACATCCGATAACTTTTCCACAGTATCCGAAACTTAACCGTATTGGCCGAATTTTCCCGAACTTTTCGCACTTGTGGGTCCCACGTCCAATATATATTCTTAATTTTCTAAAAACTATCCAATACGAGAAAACTCATCTTAAAACTAAAATTACTCATAAAATTCACCAGGAAAATATTCCTAAGTCAGAAAATGCAGAAAACATGCAATTAAGGGGAAATAAACCCTAGGAAAAATATTAGGGTTTTACGGGTTCTCACACTCTCCCCCCCTTAAAAGAATTTCGTCCTCGAAATTTCTTATCAGCGGAATCCCTCAAATCTAAGGTACCCAACGGATCAAGCAAATGACAAGCCCAAATTGCCTACCTAGGCTCTCATCTCTTCCGTATCCGGGCACAAGAATCCCATCTAAGATAATTCACAACTCGAGCCGGCCGGTCCCAAGAGTAAACCATCCTTATTAAAGATTCCTACCCGACATACATACCTAGTTTCCTCGAGTCCCATGATAATGATTCGCACACTTATCACATGCCCGGTTCATAACTTACGCTCAAACGAGCACTTAAACACATTCATGAAATTAGGACCACAACACCACTTGGCCCAGTCTCACTCCGCGCAGAGACCACGCGAAGTGGCTCTGATACCACTTGTAACAGCCCCACTTTCCCCTAAGGCGAACCAAAGAGGTTAGCGGACTGCCTGCCCAGCTCTCGCCAGGACTAACGGTGCAGTATAGAGCGATCTTTCACGTTCCGGAACTTATAACGCGCGCAAATAAGGCAAAAGGGCAAAATAACCCAAAATAAAAGAAAATGAAACCCGGAGTCGGCCATGAATAGTAACCGACTCGTCCGAACCCAACCAAACATCGAATTACATATACCCCATAACATTTAGCCTTTACAAACCAAAATGACATTTAAAAGTGATACAAAAGTCACTACATATATGGTTTGCCAAAACAAAAGTGAAAACGCCCCTAATGATACATTTAGGGTCCCATTTTATATACCATACAAAAGAGTCCTTCATCTAGTTCATTTGGCAACCATTTATCAAAATTCATTCCAAAAGAGTCATATTCCTGTAAGGAAAACAAAAGGAACGGGGTGAGCTAATTGCCCAGTGAGAATACAACTCAAGCAACCAAGTTCATGGATACATCAAGCTTAACAGTCCAATTTACCAAAATAAATAAAGCCACACATTAATAATGAGGAGAAAAGGATACGGGTGGCTCTCAAGAGCCCTTTTCCTCGTTTGAATTCTTGATCAGGTCTCATTGACTCTCCGTCAATGTCTGAAAGGTAACCAACCGTAGACTCCTCTTAACTTCCATTCCCTTCCTCCTAACATTCCTCAACCGGGCCCGAAATCCAAACACTTGCATTGTGGTATTACTCGAGTAAACCGGAATCAAGAGTCTCTCATACTACAAGATTCCCTATGATGTTGCCCCAAGGCACATTAATTGGCACGACCAAGCCCTCGCCGGCTCGATTCAATCAATAACCAATGGGGTTGAGCTCATGGATAATATTTGAAGTCATGTATTTCATTTCATATAACATTTCATATAATTTTCCAATAACATGCGGAACAATATGTGAAAGTGATAAAGTACACTCTCACCTGGATCAATCAACATTCAACATCTCAAGTACAAAGATCAAAGCCATGTAATAGCACATAAGTGAGTAGTACACTCACCAAGCTAGCACAATGTGGTTTCAAACACTTTAGTCAAAAGAACGTTGTGCACCACCGTCACGCCCTAAAAACATGCAAACAAATACAATGAGACTCGATAACGAGTCATAAACCAAGGCCAAACATGACCCCAATAAGGTTCCATAAACATTTACAAACAATAGAGGAAACCAGAAATTAAGAAAGGGCTTTAACTAAGGCCTTGATATGAAAACCGGATTTGACCTCATAATGCGGTAATGGCACAACTCTCACTAAAATTATCGGATGGGGGTGTAAAACCCACCATTTCGAAGCCAAGAAACAGAGCTACAACAATGTAGAAGGCCTCTCAGTCCAAATCCTAGCACAACTAGGTCAAAAGTGCCAAATACCAAACCAGAATTACCAAAACAGGTTTGCAAAACACACAAAACTGTAATACGTCAATCTCAGCCTACACAGGTCCAAATGCCGAAATTCCAAAGGCATAAGTTATCTAAGACATCCAGCTATATTTCCTCAGAAGACACTAACTTCAAAAGCCAAACCAATTCCAGTCAAAACAGGCAATTACTATCACAGTTCGGACATTCTGTGCACCAAAAACAGCAACAGTAAAAACGGCATAACTCACTCTATACTACTCCAAATGCTCTGAAATTTTGCAGGCACTTCAAACTCATCAATACCTACAACTTTCATGTTTTGAGTAAAGTCCAATTCGGCCTCTAGCTATGACCTAAAATTTCGGACAGAATAGGGGTTCATGAACCCTAACTTCTCACATTTCATTCCAAATCCAAAATTGATTGCATTTAACAACAATTCACACCCACTAGAGTCAAAGCCCCTTATTACAAACCATCATACTAGTCCACAACATCAAAATCATATGAAACCAGAAAATTCCTCATAAAATGGAAAACTTCACTAAATCAAGCCAAACCAAGAAATAAATCATATAATCCATCACTTTAGCCACTTCTAAGCCAAACATAAGCATCATTAGATGTAGTAGGGTGTTCAAGCATCACTTACCAAGCAATCAAGAGAGATAGGGAGTGTGGACACCTTAGCTCTTCAAATCAACTTCACTAATACACTCAAGAGCACCAAAGGAAGGAATTTCATGGAGTAGATTCTAGTTTAAGGACTTGAGTTGGGTGATTTGAGCTTGTTGGAAGCTTAAACTTGGAAGAGTTTTTCTTTCTTCTTTGATGAGAGGTTCGGCCAACACAAGGGAAGAAAATGGTGAATTTTGTGAATTTTTGGAGATATTTAACCAATTTTGGTCAAAGGTCAAAATAGTGAATAGTAACTCTTAAAGTCAAACCAATGGAAAATTGACACTTGGCACTCTAATAAATGCATTCCTATCCTTTCTTTTCTCTCTCACATCAATCAAATCTCACTCTCTACTTATCTCGTAACATCCGATAACTTTTCCACAGTATCCGAAACTTAACCGTATTGGCCGAATTTTCCCGAACTTTTCGCACTTGTGGGTCCCACGTCCAATATATATTCTTAATTTTCTAAAAACTATCCAATACGAGAAAACTCATCTTAAAACTAAAATTACTCATAAAATTCACCAGGAAAATATTCCTAAGTCAGAAAATGCAGAAAACATGCAATTAAGGGGAAATAAACCCTAGGAAAAATATTAGGGTTTTACGGGTTCTCACACTCTCCCCCCCTTAAAAGAATTTCGTCCTCGAAATTTCTTATCAGCGGAATCCCTCAAATCTAAGGTACCCAACGGATCAAGCAAATGACAAGCCCAAATTGCCTACCTAGGCTCTCATCTCTTCCGTATCCGGGCACAAGAATCCCATCTAAGATAATTCACAACTCGAGCCGGCCGGTCCCAAGAGTAAACCATCCTTATTAAAGATTCCTACCCGACATACATACCTAGTTTCCTCGAGTCCCATGATAATGATTCGCACACTTATCACATGCCCGGTTCATAACTTACGCTCAAACGAGCACTTAAACACATTCATGAAATTAGGACCACAACACCACTTGGCCCAGTCTCACTCCGCGCAGAGACCACGCGAAGTGGCTCTGATACCACTTGTAACAGCCCCACTTTCCCCTAAGGCGAACCAAAGAGGTTAGCGGACTGCCTGCCCAGCTCTCGCCAGGACTAACGGTGCAGTATAGAGCGATCTTTCACGTTCCGGAACTTATAACGCGCGCAAATAAGGCAAAAGGGCAAAATAACCCAAAATAAAAGAAAATGAAACCCGGAGTCGGCCATGAATAGTAACCGACTCGTCCGAACCCAACCAAACATCGAATTACATATACCCCATAACATTTAGCCTTTACAAACCAAAATGACATTTAAAAGTGATACAAAAGTCACTACATATATGGTTTGCCAAAACAAAAGTGAAAACGCCCCTAATGATACATTTAGGGTCCCATTTTATATACCATACAAAAGAGTCATTCATCTAGTTCATTTGGCAACCATTTATCAAAATTCATTCCAAAAGAGTCATATTCCTGTAAGGAAAACAAAAGGAACGGGGTGAGCTAATTGCCCAGTGAGAATACAACTCAAGCAACCAAGTTCATGGATACATCAAGCTTAACAGTCCAATTTACCAAAATAAATAAAGCCACACATTAATAATGAGGATAAAAGGATACGGGTGGCTCTCAAGAGCCCTTTTCCTCGTTTGAATTCTTGATCAGGTCTCATTGACTCTCCGTCAATGTCTAAAAGGTAACCAACCGTAGACTCCTCTTAACTTCCATTCCCTTCCTCCTAACATTCCTCAACCGGGCCCGAAATCCAAACACTTGCATTGTGGTATTACTCGAGTAAACCGGAATCAAGAGTCTCTCATACTACAAGATTCCCTATGATGTTGCCCCAAGGCACATTAATTGGCACGACCAAGCCCTCGCCGGCTCGATTCAATCAATAACCAATGGGGTTGAGCTCATGGATAATATTTGAAGTCATGTATTTCATTTCATATAACATTTCATATAATTTTCCAATAACATGCGGAACAATATGTGAAAGTGATAAAGTACACTCTCACCTGGATCAATCAACATTCAACATCTCAAGTACAAAGATCAAAGCCATGTAATAGCACATAAGTGAGTAGTACACTCACCAAGCTAGCACAATGTGGTTTCAAACACTTTAGTCAAAAGAACGTTGTGCACCACCGTCACGCCCTAAAAACATGCAAACAAATACAATGAGACTCGATAACGAGTCATAAACCAAGGCCAAACATGACCCCAATAAGGTTCCATAAACATTTACAAACAATAGAGGAAACCAGAAATTAAGAAAGGGCTTTAACTAAGGCCTTGATATGAAAACCGGATTTGACCTCATAATGCGGTAATGGCACAACTCTCACTAAAATTATCGGATGGGGGTGTAAAACCCACCATTTCGAAGCCAAGAAACAGAGCTACAACAATGTAGAAGGCCTCTCAGTCCAAATCCTAGCACAACTAGGTCAAAAGTGCCAAATACCAAACCAGAATTACCAAAACAGGTTTGCAAAACACACAAAACTGTAATACGTCAATCTCAGCCTACACAGGTCCAAATGCCGAAATTCCAAAGGCATAAGTTAGCTAAGACATCCAGCTATATTTCCTCAGAAGACACTAACTTCAAAAGCCAAACCAATTCCAGTCAAAACAGGCAATTACTATCACAGTTCGGACATTCTGTGCACCAAAAATAGCAACGGTAAAAACGGCATAACTCACTCTATACTACTCCAAATGCCCTGAAATTTTGCAGGCACTTCAAACTCATCAATACCTACAACTTTAATGTTTTGAGTAAAGTCCAATTCGGCCTCTAGCTATGACCTAAAATTTCGGACAGAATAGGGGTTCATGAACCCTAACTTCTCACATTTCATTCCAAATCCAAAATTGATTGCATTTAACAACAATTCACACCCACTAGAGTCAAAGCCCCTTATTACAAACCATCATACTAGTCCACAACATCAAAATCATATGAAACCAGAAAATTCCTCATAAAATGGAAACTTCACTAAATCAAGCCAAACCAAGAAATAAATCATATAATCCATCACTTTAGCCACTTCTAAGCCAAACATAAGCATCATTAGATGTAGTAGGGTGTTCAAGCATCACTTACCAAGCAATCAAGAGAGATAGGGAGTGTGGACACCTTAGCTCTTCAAATCAACTTCACTAATACACTCAAGAGCACCAAAGGAAGGAATTTCATGGAGTAGATTCTAGTTTAAGGACTTGAGTTGGGTGATTTGAGCTTGTTGGAAGCTTAAACTTGGAAGAGTTTTTCTTTCTTCTTTGATGAGAGGTTCGGCCAACACAAGGGAAGAAAATGGTGAATTTTGTGAATTTTTGGAGATATTTAACCAATTTTGGTCAAAGGTCAAAATAGTGAATAGTAACTCTTAAAGTCAAACCAATGGAAAATTGACACTTGGCACTCTAATAAATGCATTCCTATCCTTTCTTTTCTCTCTCACATCAATCAAATCTCACTCTCTACTTATCTCGTAACATCCGATAACTTTTCCACAGTATCCGAAACTTAACCGTATTGGCCGAATTTTCCCGAACTTTTCGCACTCGTGGGTCCCACGTCCAATATATATTCTTAATTTTCTAAAAACTATCCAATACGAGAAAACTCATCTTAAAACTATAATTACTCATAAAATTCACCAGGAAAATATTCCTAAGTCAGAAAATGCAGAAAACATGCAATTAAGGGGAAATAAACCCTAGGAAAAATATTAGGGTTTTACGGGTTCTCACAGAAGTGAAGTGCAATTTTCCTTTTTAACATGCTTGCAGATTACGTAGAAGAGCCTTTCTTTTCTGCACCAATTCAGCCGCAATCTTCTTTCCATTTCATCATGTAAGCAAGTTCAACAAGTACCAAGGTTTCAACTACTTGTTGCAGGATTGAAGCAAAGCATTTGAGTTGACCCAACAGCAAGAGAAAGGGAAGAAATGCAGCAAGAAACGCAAGTGGTTTCAGGTATCAAAAAAACACCACAAACATCAGCAGCTCTACGATGCAACGAAATGGAAAAACACAGCAGAGGTACGAAGAGATAAACTCGCGGTGAACATGCACACAACATACCAACCAAAAACCTAAGAAATCATAAGCTTCAAACAAGCCCAAACTTGAACAAGCCAAAGCAAGAAACAGAATCCATTTGTCCACGCTGCTGCAACAAGCCGAGAGCTTTAAGCTTGTTGCAGCAGATTTTTATGCGCAACTCTAAGTGCAAAACTATTCTAAGACCAGGTAAACAGGCTCCTCAAAACATTCTTCCTAGTTTTCAACATAAAATTCTTAGGCTGAAACACAAAATTCAGAAAGAAAGAGCATGCAAAACTGGAAATAAAATTTCTGCAACTTTCGGATGGCTTTGAAATGTTTATTGAACCTCATGCTGCAATAGCTAATAATACTCTTAAAAAAAAGTCCTCAAATTCTTGTTAAACTTCCTAAACCCATTATCAAATACAATACCAAGCACACAAAAGAAAGAAAATCTGAACTAGGGAAAAACTTGCAAACCCAGATTTGTTCATTAGTTTCAAGTTTCTGGTTTTCATGTTAAAATCACACGAACACCGAGTTTTTAAGCCAAAACAACAAACAAACTCCAAATCTTGTACTTTGCCCTCCTTAGAATTCTTCAGACCCAAATTACACACAAACAAGAACAAAAAATGCAACCTTTAGTACATTAGATTACATATGTGGGAAAACATTATCTGTTCATGGCTCCTAAACTGAATTCATGATTTCAGATGCACGTTAAATGAACAAAGAGGCTAACACCAAGCCCGTCAACGGCACAACAATATTACCAAGCATAACCACAGTCATAATCATCAGGCATGGGTAACGACCAAAACTTAGAAAAGGAAGAAAATCATGCATAAGAGACTCAAGTCCTTGTGAAGATTGTGTTAAACTAACATTGAGAAGAGTCCATTATACCTGAGAGTACTTAGGCTGCTAAACGGATAGGGGAGACCCAAAGAAATCGAACGGTTCTGGAAATTGAAATCTACGAAATGGGTTGCAAGAGATTCCAGCGCTGATGCAGGCAATGCCAACTGAAGATCCCTCCTTTTCTTTTCTGGTTTCCAGCTGAAGCCCTCCTTCCTTTTCTTCCCTCTCTTGGTTCCCTCCTCAAACTTACAGCCGAAACTCTCTTTTTTCCAGCTCCCTCTTTCCTGAACTTTCTCTCGATTCCCTTTTCTCTATCTCACGGTGGTTCTTACCCAAACCTAGCCATCCTCTTTTGCTCTCTCCTCTTTCTCCCCCTTTTCTTTTTCCTATCCTTTCCACTGCCTTTCCTTTTCCCCGTCCTTTTATCTCCCGGATTCTCTTTTCTTTTCAGCACTTAAACTCTCTAGCCCTTTCTCGTTCTTTCTCCCTCAGTTTCTTTCTTTCCGCCGCCAACTAGATCCTCTTTTCTCCAGATTTTTCAGTCACTCGGTGCTCTCTCTCTTTATATCCCTCAAACCCTGATCTTTACGGCCCTTGATAAATCTCATTTCCCCACTTTTCTATGACCATCCGATCACTCTTCATTCCAGATGAGAGCCAGGTAGGATAAAATCAAGGTAATCCAAGGGTAAGGGAAAAACAATGGGAAAACGGCGGAAAAACGAAATAGGCTAAGCTGCATTTTTACTTCTGCAATTTTCCGTGCATTTTTCTGCTTAACTTGTAACATGAAGAAAGGGCTAGGATCCTATGCTTCTCATGGTTCGTGAGCCTGTTTCCTTTTTTTTTTTTTAACACATAATGAAATAATTTTAGCAAAATAAATAAAACGCTACAAAATTGAATTCAAAAGAAAATAAACATAATTTTGTGAACATTTTTCTTTTTTTCCTCATTTCTTTTTTTCGATAAACCTTACTACTAGAAAGGCTTAAAAACTAAAAATTAAACGATTAAACGAGCAACAATAAATATAGAAAAATAAACAAAAACTAGAATAAAATGATAAATAATAATCTAAAATACTAAAAAATGCTAAAAAAATTGCCTGAAACAAAAATCATGAGATTAGTAAATAAAAAGTAAATAATAATTATCACTAAAATAAAATTTGGTGTCTACAGGTTTACCATTGTAACGCCCCGAGGCAGAAGAAAAGGGAAAAATTTCTGGTGAATAGTGTTTTGTGGGGGAAACCGGCCAGAAGCCGTGCAAATTCCTTATATTTTTCTTAAAATTCCCTTTTCTGTGACAAATACCACTTTAGTATGGCCCTACTACTCAATCACCCCACAATAAGTGCCAATGAACCTAGAAAATAGGGTTTCGCTTTTGGTTTCAAGATCGGAGCAAAATTAGGGTTTTCGTGATTTTTCGCCGGATGAATTTTCGGTACAGAGTAAGGATTAATTTTGGGGATTAAAAGTGACTTTTAAGTGAGAAATAATATGTGACTAGTAGCAATGATATAAGGTTAGTGAATGGGAAGTAAAAACCCTAGTACGTGAGTTTTTAAGAAAAACGGCGCGAACCGGCGGGTCCCGCGCACTACCGATTGAACGCACCACTTGACCACCATTTTTTCTTACCAAACAAGTTTATTGACTTGTGAGCAAAATATCTTCTTAAATTGCAGCAGCTTTGACTGAAATTTGTGGCTCAAATACAAGGAAGGAAAGAGAAAATTTTTGTGGTTAAGGTTAAGCCAAGTGTTGGCCAAACTTGTGGTTAGAATTAATTCTTACCTTTCTACCTTCTTATAAGACAAACTTAGCTTAATCTCCTTCATTATTTTCTGCATCTTGGCCAAGTAAGAAGAGAGAAAAAAAGGAGAGCAAGAGTTCACCATTTTCTTCTTGATTTGCTTCAACCCAAGTAACAAATCCAATTCTAAACCGATTAAAGTACTAAGTGTGAGTTGGGAAGCTTGAGGAACCAAGAAATATCAAAGGGGGTGAAGGATCACTCTATCAAGCCTTGCTTTTGAGGTACCAACATTTGATCATGATCTTTGTTGCTTTGAATCTTGCTTTAAGATGTGTTTTAGCTTAAGTTTTGGCTTGATTTCATGATTATGCAAGTGGGTGTGATGAATTTGGAAGTTTTCCCCTTTTATATGATGAACTAGGGCTTGAGGAATTTCTGCCCAATTTGTTGTATGATGCTTGTATGTTGCAATTAAGGTTGTATAAGGTGTTTTGGTAGTGATTAGAACAAGAAAATTGCGAAAGTTCCATTGATTGCAAAAAATTCCAGAATCTGGAAAATTTTCCCCAACATTCTGTCCGAATTTATATCTGTATGTTATAGGCCGAATTGGCCTTAGGTCAAAGAAGGAAAGTTGTATAGAATGGTATTTTATAGGTGCCTACAAAATTTCAGGTCAATCGGAGCAACGTAGGTCATGAAAAGTCCAAAATACCCTTACTGTTTTAAGTTTTTCCCCAGCAGTCCGTGTGATCAGTTTGTCCAGTTTCTCACGTTTTTTTACTAGGATCCGTACTGATTTAGTTTTTTACCAAAACATGAAAGTTGTAGTATTCTGACTTAGCTTTCAAATGCCTCTAAGAACACCAGAATTGGACTTTTGTAGCCTGAGATATGTCCATTACAGTGTAATGCGGTTAAACAGCCGACAAAGTGGATTTTGGTTCTCTAATTTGAGGATTTGACTAAGTTACATTAGAAAATGGACTAAATGACCTTCATGAACATGGTAGCCCTGAGTCTTAGCTTCGAAACGGCATAGGTTGCGCCTCAATCCGATAAGCGTAGCCTCGGATATGTTATTTCCGCATCCATACGTCAAATCTGTCTTTTGCTAAATTGAATTTCTGCACTTGCTATTATTGTGAATCTTGATCTTATGATATTGTGAGCCTATGGAACGGCTCTTGACATGAATTGCTGATATATGTGATGTTGGGTTTTGGTTGAGGAAAAATAATGAAGCCTAAATGGCTGGAAAATTAGGTAAACACAAAGGGCATGCTGCCCGAATTTTTACTCGAGAACTAGAAAACTATATTTGCAACTTGAGTGAAGGTTAAGTGATTACCACTTGAACTAGCGAGAACTTTTGCTACTTTGTTATCGATGGTTATACGTTAAAAACCTTACGATTTGAAAAGCGAGCAAGTGTTTCACGAATGTCTTTCAAATGAATATCAATTGGTTGATTCTTAATGAACGGAATGTTTAAGTTTCAAATCTTACTCGTGTTTCAAAGTTTTCAAACTGAATTTTATCGCAGATCTGGACTCCACGCCTGGAGTGTAATTGAACGTGAATATTTGAGGCACTATATTTTGGCAAGTGCTTCCAAATATCCGATTGTACTTGATACATGTGTTCCTCACTTGACTTGTATGATTACATGAAAATGAATGATAAGGCAAGGGTGTAGCTTTACTTGTGATTAAAATGCTAAAAAGGTGATAGGAACTTGCGGGTTTTAGACTTTCTTTTGCTTGACATGGTCATTGTAATCTAGGGCTTGGACTTGAGCATGGCAATAAGGTATGATGGATAGTTCCTGCGCTGTAGTTGGTGAGTGATCCCTCGACTGTTCCCAAAGTTACTTTTGAACTAATTCTTGCATTTATTACTCCTTTGCATATCATTTGGGGTTCGGGTGTGTGCCATGACATAATTTGGCTCCAATGAGTTCCTGGACAGTCTTGTGCTTAGAACCAATGTCTCCACTATTGTTTACACATTCTTTGGAGCCCGATGGCTCCTTACTTCTATTTCATGGTTACCTGATCTAAACGAGCATTGGATATTTAAGTACAAGAACTTCACTGGCTCACATGAGCAATAAATGAACATTTGATTACTGCATCATGACATCATATCAATGCTTTATTGTGAAATATACTTGGCTGTTGATTTTACTGGTCACTCGCTGAGCTTCTAGCTCACCCCCTATTATCTTCTTCTCCCCACAGGGATCGAGGTAAAGGAAGAACTTGTATTTGGATCTTTGTGTGGTTGGATGGCGTACATCTTGTATAGTTTAGTTTTGGTTTTGGTTTATGTACTTTTGGGCCTGTATAAATATTTGGAATTGAATCGGATGTAAATCTACACTTTACGCTTAGAATTGGTTTCCGCTTCGCTTAAGATATGTAATTTTGGAGAATTGGATGTATTATTTGAGTTGTACCTTGTAATTTACTTGAGGAATGTAGTAAGTGAGTGAGTCCCGACGAGAGCTGGGCAGGCGGTCCGCTAAACCTTTGGTTCGCCTTAGGGGGAGGTGGGGTCGTTACAACCATACTCCAACTTTTAATTACTTAAATATCCCATTTTTGGCCAGTATACATATCGTTAATCGAGCATAGGGGATATCAAGTAATAAAAACCATTTTCCATTTGGGCAAGGTTTTCTCATGGCTCTTAATGGCGGCTCCTTGGTTGCCAGACCCTTGCTCAAAGGAGATTCAACCCTTGGAAAAATCGTTCCCGGATGTTTTGATTGGTAAGACAGATGTTCTTTGTCAAGTACTAGATGTGGGCTTTCTTAGTTCTCATAGAGGTGAACCTGCTTTGGTAGTTTTGTGGGATGAACTCTCAAAATTGGCTGAGCTTTTTCAGAATGTTCTGGTGGGAAGGTTTGCATTTGGTAGGCCTTCCATGGAGGATATTAGAAAGTTTTTCATCTCGCTAGGGCTCAAGGGCGCTTGCTTAGTTGGACTGTTGGATTCCAACCATGTTTTAATCAGGCCAACTAGGAAGAAGATTATACGCGTTTGTTTGAGCGGCACACATGGTTTGTCAGCAATTGCCCCATGCTAATTTCGAAATGGACAATTGACTTTAATGTGTGTCAAGAGTCCTCAATCGCCCCTCTTTGGGTTAATTTTTTGAGACTGCCGCTGCCCTTCTTTGACATGAAGCTCTTGCATAAGTTGGGGTCCCTTCTTAGAAGGCCGCTTCAAGTGGGTTCTACTACGTCCAGTTTGAAGCGCCCGTTGGTTGCTCGAATTCTAGTTGAAGTAGATATTGCGAAGGACCAAGGACAATGGCAGAAGGTGACGAATGAGAATTGGCCATCTTACTAACCTTTTTACGAGTGCATTGGCCATTTGGAGGATGAGTGTTTCAAGAAAAATCCCTCCCTTAAGCTTGCTCAGATGTTGGCAGCTACCACTGCTATGAAACAGGAGAAGCAGATTTATGTGCCAGTTTCTAAGATGGATAAAGGAAAAGAGAAGGTGTTGGATGGTGAACACGTTAGTGAACATGAACCTTTAAGATCAAGGGAGCTGCAATTACGTGAACTCGTGCAAAGTCAGATTGCAAATAATGTTGTGAAAGCATGCTAGGATAGTAGAGCAGCAAACGCGTCATAATAACATGTGTGCTGCTACTATAGATGGGTCGAAGGATGCTGTAGATCAGGCGACACAGGAGTTACAGTCGACTAAGGAGGCAAATAGGTTGGGGAAAGAACCAATTATAGCAACTCTACTTGATGCGACTTGTCAGTGGCTTGTAGTGCTAAATCTTGGGCAGGTGGAGCTTCGACAAGATAAAGTAGTGGGGGTTGTAGACTCGGCCTCAGATGGTAGGGAGTTGCAGACTTTTAATCCACTATAACAAAAATGACCTTTAACGGCATTTAAAAGTGTCAGTAAATATAATCTAAACTGACACTTTACTTTTCCTCACTCCTCGGACAAGTGTTGTCCCTTCCAATGTAGGGATAGGTTCATACTATTCAAGGTGTTAGGAAAACTATGCTATTATAGCATCTCATCTGCCATCAAAAATCCATTTTCTTAACAATGGAAAGTATCAGAATATTGTCAAAGTTGTTGAGCTATGCTGACACTTTTAACTACCTGGATTTTTTTTTAAATAAAGAAGCAACCTGATTGTGCTTCCTGCTATACATTCCGTCAATCAGATACCCAAAGGACTTGTAAAATTATCCCAAAGAATAGAATATTGTCGTAATTTAAAAGCAAAAGCAAAAGCTAATGCTCAAATATCATTTATTGAACTAAAAGTCAGTAACAAGTACTAACATAGCTAATCGAAACTGGGTTACAGAGATTGGCACATAACAAGTACTATTATAGCACCCATAAATTGGGTTACAAAGATTGGCACATAACAAGTACTATTATAGCATCCATAAACTGGGTTACAGAGATTGGCACATAACTCTTTGGAATGACATGACCAGCTGCTGCAATTGGTGACCAATCACGTATTGCATTGCTTTGTGGCATGAGCCTAAAGACGAGAGATGTCCTACAGGGCAAAGTGTACTGATCAGTTGAGAAATTTCTTCAACCTATGACATTCTTGGGCAACTATCAAATTACACTTAAGCACCAATATCTACCTTCCGCCACTAGAACGATGTGAAACCGCAGGTCTTAGACCAGCTGTAGCATGGATGAGAGCCTTGCCTGTGAGAAATAAAAGGTCCCCAAGAACAAAGCCACTATCAGCTAGGTACCAGCGGCCATTGGGGTCACAAACCTGGAAATAATAGGAAAGAACTGGTGGATAATTAATCAAGAAAAACAAAGTGTTGAAGCATTACAATTCCAAAAATGATCTAGTTGAAATGTAGAAAAAATGTATAAGCAGTTAAAAAGGAATCCAGGAAATTAGTATATATTGTTGCAACCTACCTACTGATCATTAAAAAAAAAAGTCCAAATATAGGTTACAACACCTGAAGTCCAGGAGCATCTGAGGAAATTAGCGTCAACAACCCCTTCTCTACTTCACCATTTCGACTCAGCTTTCCACCTCCTGTAGATCCTTTCCATTTAGTGAGTGTGTACTGGAAAAGGTTGCAACAAGCACTAATGAACTAAATTGTTAGCAGGCAATGGGCTATCGTCAAGCAAGTGGTTGAAAACACTGCTGATACATGTCGCGGCCCATTTTTTTTAAAAAATAAATAAATGAATAACAAGTTTAGAAAAATGGAATTTGATTCAGTTTTTGGTTGAAAAATGAATTTTGATTTAAAAAGAAAATGAAGAAAAATATGGGTCTAAATAGGACTTGAAAATGCGACGATTTGACCCAAAATAATAGTTTAAAAAGGGTTTTTGAACGAAAATCGGAGTCGCCACTTGGTATAGAGTTAAGGTGTATCAAGTCACCTAAAATGAATTTTTCAAAAGAAAAAAGTAGAAAAACCCCTTTTAAACGACTCCTAATCTACGTAAATCAAAGAAAAAGGTTCGGGAGTCACATTTGAAGAAAGGGAAGGCAAGGATAAAATCCGAGGCACCCTTTTGACATAACCAAGGCTAGTTGCGCGATTTAGTCAAAGATTTTTTTATTTTACCCTTAAGATTTATCACATTTGGATGTACTATATGCATGCAAACCCTAGACCTAAGAGGGTATCGGGGGGTCAAAATTTCTCTTCAAAACTCAATTGATGCCAATCACATTAATTGTGATGCCCAATGCGGATTCTTTGGAGAGGTCACAAATAATGCAGAAAATATGAGACTCTAGGAAAAGAAAAGAAATAAAAATAATTATACAAATATACATGTCTTAAAGGAGTGCATCATGTCGGGCACGGGGGACTAATGTTTGTGACTCAATTTTCCCTTTAATAGAGGGAATACAAGCGTGCTAAGGCTAGAAAGCCAAACTCGTCCATATCCCATATTCAAGGGGTTGTTTCCTAATCTAATCAAGCAAAATGCACTAATCTATCCTTAATTTCCTAAATGAGATGCACATCTAAATGTTATACATGTACATAGGGGTAAGGGATATTTTATTGGGGAAATATTACATGAAAATGATAAGGATCCTAAAACATGGAAAAGTATGCATGACATGTAATGATTTGATCACACAAACATGAACTAAGGCGTAATGGGCTCCTAAGGGTCTAGCGTTGGACTAACCCACAACTATGAATTCTCACTAGCGTTGGGCTAGTGAGAAATCGTAAAAAGGGACCACAACTAGCGTTGGACTAGTGTGGTGACGGGAAAGGAACCGCAACTAGCGTTGGACTAGTGTGGTGACGTCACACATCAATTATAACTAGCTAATCATGTAAAACATAATAAAGCAAGTAAGCACATAAGATCACGTAACACATAATCATGATATCTAGATGCAAGACCCTAAGAAAGCGGTAACACATAGCACATAACCATGCAAAAAACATACAAGACAAATATAAAGTAAATAAAAACCCTAACTATTACATTTGAGGGGGGGCCTACTACAATCTAAAAGGGGAAGACTTAGAAAAGTAAATCCTAACTATTACATTGGCTAGCTAAGACATGTCTTCAAGAGAGGCACCAAAACCTAACTATTACAAATTGGGGTTCAAGTGCTCTCAAATGACTTGCCAATTAAAGAAGGCGAAATAAAAAGAAAGCGAAATAGGCAATTAAACATTAATAAAATGAAAAGCGATTTAAAGCATGCATATTCACACAAAACACGTAGGAGCACATAGGAGAAATAAAATCAAGGAGATAGAGGTTACCTCCCTTGCAATGGTAATGAGATGAGGGAAATATTAGCTTCAAAACAATAAAAGGGTTAAGGCACCAATTAAATAGTAAAGTATAAACAAAATCATCAAATCCCTCCCAATTGCAGCTTAAATGAAATCAAATAATGTATAGTTGCAAAGAAGGTAAATTATCCATCAAATTTAGAAACTACCAAGGACCCAATAGCAAATTTTAACTAATCACTCAAGTCCAATTGGACCTGATTGCAATAGATTAAAATAGAATTGGGGCATAATGGCATTAATAGAAATCAAGGGGTAAAAGGCAATTCCTAAAGCTTTATGCATGCATGCTACGTAGGAAAAACTCTTTGTTTCTACTGGTTCCTTCCCTTTGCAACATTCCGGGTTTTTCAAATGCACTCCTAACGCAATTAAAAAGCTTAGCCAATCGATCCAAGCTTCGACATTAAACCAAAGACAAGCACAACTCAACAGGCCAACAACTCCAAATGGAGTCATACAAATTCTGGCCATCTCTCATGCAAAGAAAATTTCGAAAAACCTTTCTTATAGTCTGCTGCATAATTTCCATGCACAAAGTTCCGCAATTTCAGCAAAGCAGATTCATACAACAGCTTTGGAATTACTCCAATTAAACATGGCTAAACATCCCTTAACAATGCAAATAATTGGAAGAATTTCATGCGAAGTTTCATGCAAATACTACGAAGAAACATTCTGCAAACTGGAGCTATTCTTCTGCAACTTTTACTCATTCGGCCGAGACAAACATCCATGCCAAAGATTCAAACGCATCTTCACCCATTCAAACACAAAGTGCAGAAATTTACAACAAAGGTAGAGAAAAATCTAACTGGCTTCAGGACACCAAATGCAATAAGATGATCTAGAAAACATGCTAACATTTGAAGAACAAAACCTGCTACAACTTTCTCAATTTCTGATTCAAGTAAACAGGATTAGTGCTATTCATTTTATCATGAGCAAGGTGATTTATACACGATCAAATCATTCCAATGAGGTAGGTAAACGAATCCAAACTACAAATCAAAGACATTACAGCTTTACTTGACTCAAACATAACAGGATACGAGGGACAAACCTAAGAGACTTAAAGCCGCAAGTAGAAGGCAGGCAATCAAAGGAACAATGGGGAAAACGCATCAGCCAATGGAAATGCAAAACAACAAAATTTGTATGGATTCTAAGCATGACCCATATTTATCGAACGAGTACCAACTTTCCAGCCATTTCATTATGCCAACGAATTCACCAAATACCAGGATTTTAGCTATCAATCATAAACATGAGATTTTGTTGCAGAATTCAAGCCAAGAATTGGAGTTGATCGACAGCAAAAGAAAAGGAGAAAGTGATGCAGCAAGAGTTTTCCTGCAATTTCGCACATTCTGCTACAAACTCGCAGCTCATCCCATACAGACAACTACCATACCAAAATTCAAATAAAACCCATCAAAACAAACTCACATAAACTGCAAGACTTCTATCCCACCAAACGGGTGCTCTAACCAAACTTCTATCCCAGGTCCAATCCACGCATAAACACCCATCATCAAGCAAGTTTCTCTCTTTTAGGGAAAGGAAACAGGTTCTGGGATCAAAACCCATCAACAAATAACCATCAGATAGCATGGAAACAAATAACCAGCAAAAGAGGCTATTTTAGACTGTAGAATGCAAAGGAAAGCGTAAGGGAACTACAGCAAGCTTCTTCACCAAGAGACGGAAAACACTTCCCAGCATGAAAACTCAATCATCAGAGAAAACTTAACAGAAAAAAGAAAATGGAAGCCCTTACAGTTCTTGCTCTCCTTTTCGATGAAGATTTGCGACTGAAGATGGCATGGTGGAATGAGAACAGCTTCTTATGAGAGTCAGCAGCCTCAATAGCTTCTTGGTTTGCTGAGGAAACAGCATCAGTGTGAGAACCTTGAATTTTGCAGATAAATATCAATGCATACTTCAATTTCACTTTTATTTAGCATTCGTATTCCTTAATCTTTTCTAGTATTACTTTCACTCGCGTTTAGATACCAGTGCATATTTTATTCGTAGTTCTTCTTCTAATCTATAACATTATTTCATTCGTTTTAAATAAGTAAATTAAAAATAACTTTTATGTGCAAAATAATATAACGGCGCTAACTATTAAAGCACTTAGCTTTGCTACACTAAGTTAATAATTCTTGAGTTATATTAAGTTTACTCCTTAAAAATAATTCTTTAATTTTCAATAGCTAATTTTAATTTCGAATAAGGTTAAGTGCAGATAGAAACCTTAATATTATTTTGCAACCGATAAATTCTAGATAAAAACAATACAAGTATTCTAATCATACTTAAGACGTAAAAATTTCGATAATCAAAGCCTTGCAAGATTAGCGGATCATTAGGCGTTCAAATCACACTTGGGGATAATTTTTGGAGCTAAGTTAGAGCTAAGGACTTAAGTGGATAATAGGAGGAGAAGTGAAAAGACTAAACTACCCCTCACAATTTCACAAAAACACCCCACGGCCATAACCATTCCACGCAACGCCAAACACTCCCTCGGACACAATGATCTTGCACCTCTCCATCCGGCCAATGCTCTTCTTCACCATCTGCGAACTCAATCCTCACCAACACTCCACCTCCATTCCATATCTTCTGCAACCTTTCACCCCAGGCCACACTCCACCTCCACATTGTTATCATCGACCGAGAGTGAAAGAAGGTGAGCTGCACCATATAGCCGAGAGTGAGGGAGGAAGCTGAGAGCTGCAATTCCATTTCTGGTTCTGTCCGCAAGTATCGAAGAGGGAGGAGAGGAGGAGAAACTGTGAGCAAATTTTCCTCTGCATTCTCCAAGCTCAGCCGGTTGCTATCCAGCTTCCACCATCACCAGCTGCAACCCCTACAACCCAACCAGAACCAACCTACCTGTGCGTGAGGACAAGAGCCGAGAGAGAGGGTCAGACTTCAGCATCTTGTCGAGTGAGTGAGCATCCAGTGAGGTAAATTTCTGGACTGTAAAATGGATAACCAGTGGTAGTATAAGCAAGCTCTGGACTTGCATGTGAGGACTTTAAGTTCGGATGATGTAATTAGCTATATGATGATTTGATATTAAGCTACCAGAAACTGGTTTGGAAGAGAAAATGGTACTGCCGTGTGCTGAGCTTGAATGTTGTAGCTGTAATTCGTAAATTGTGGGATGATCAGAGGTTGAATTGTGTTTAATCACCTGAAAACAAGATGATAAAGTCATGCATGAAATTAATTAGCCTGGACTATGCTGGCAAATAAAAAAAAAATGAAACAGAATTTTTCACATGCAAGCTCATCCGAGAAGTGGTGCACAAAGTTCTGGAATTATGAATGTATTTTGCTTCTGCCGAGCTGATTTTCTGGACTGGATTGCTAGTTAATTAACTCAGTAATTGTGCATGCGAGAATTAAGGGCAAAATACAAGGTTTTAACTGAAGAAAAAAAAATTGGATATTGAACTAAGGAGCTTAGGAAAATTCTGTTTTGATGAAGAAAAATTTCTGCCGAGAGTTGACTTGATTAATGTAGTTTCATGTGATTTAACCTTGCTGTTTTGAGACTCTAACCATGACTAACTAGTAAATTGCAAGATGATTAAGCTACGCATGAAGTTAATTGGTTAAGTTAGATCAGAAAACAAAAGAGAAATGTAATCAGATTCTGTGCAGTTTACAACCGAGGCTAGCTGGAATTTTTCTTGAAAAAAAAAATTTGATGACTCTTGTTGTTGTTCGAATTTGATTCTTGAACCAAAAATGTTAGTCAGGTAGTTAAGTAGTTGTATGTTGAATTTGAGCATTTGAAACTGTGACGCCCCCGCTTCTCCCAAGGGCGAACCCTAGGGTATCGGCGGGACGCCTGCCTAGCTCGCGCCAGGACTCGAAACACAAAACTAATAAAACGATATTAAACCAAAAGAACTGTGTATAATATATACAACCACCAAAAGTTCTATTTACATCTTCAAAAGCATCAAGTCAAACCTCTCTAATATACTATGACAACAACCAGTAGAAGGTAGACCCTAAGGAGGGTCCTTATACAAACCACCAAAACAAAAACAAACATCCTAACTGTCCAACTATTACAAACGAGACCTAACTATACTAACGGCAGAGTCCCAAAGTTCCCCGCGTCGTCCCCTGCTAAGGAAAACAAAAGGAAACGGGGTAAGCTAGAAGCTTAGTAAGTAAACAGGGGTAAAAACGTAAATTTCACGTAACCACATTTACACAGTAGGAGTAAAGCAAAAGCAGAAAAATAACATCACATGAAAAGGATACATATGGCTCCAAAGCCAAGTCATTTGCCATGCGTGGTCTCCTGTCGACACTCCGTCGACCATAAATAAGGTCCGTAGAACTTCACTTGTACACCCACCGGACACCTTATCACCCTCACTGGCCAGTCACCTCACAAACTTGCCCGGGCGAACGAAATCACAAACTTGAGCTTGAGTCACAAGCTCGGGTCACAAACTTGGTTCATAACTCAGTGAACCGGATTCACAAACTTGGTGACCTCAATCCAAGTTGGACTGACTTCGACCAAGCTCTAACCGGCTCGAATAGTCCCTCGAGGTATTGAGATCAGCCCCAAACTCACAAATTGCACAAAATTGTTCAAAAGTTACCCTGAGCCACAAGCTCAAGGGTTTTAGTTCCAAAAGTGCTTATATACACAAGCCATGTACAGATATGCGCAAATGAGGGTCTAGGTCGAGTGCGATAAAGTACACCCTCGCCTAGGTACCCTCTTCATACAAATCAAAACACATAAGCAACGAACACACAAGAGCGGCCTGAATACTTACTCAAAATACCAAAAGTAGTACTTAAAGCAAAATCGCTTCGCGCGTGTTCGCTAGTAGTGGGCCCCACCGGCTCCGCCTAGCTCACCACTATCTGAAATAGAAAATTTTATCACATAATATCACAAACGGCTACTAACAGATCCAAAACAAGCAAAACGGCAAAAATCGGCACACGCGCTCGCGCGGAACGGCAAACGGAAACGGCCAAATCGGCCATCTCAAACCGTTTTGATCAAAAGTTAAGCTAGGAATATCGGATCAAGGTGAGCGAGACACCGTTTCGAAGCTATGAGGTAGGTCTAAAATTCTCATGAAGACACCTTGAACTAGATCCGAATCAACACAAGTCGAAATCATGGAAAACTGTACCAGAAGTTTGCATTTTGAATGACAGTCAGGGTCTGTTTACTGGACCATAACTTCTAGCTCACAAGTCCAAATCAGAAAATTCCAAAGGCATTAGAAAGCTGAGACATAAGGGTAAAACTTTGATGTTTTGGCCAAGACCTGAATCCACTCAGGACAGAACGAAAATTGAGTGCCAAAGTACCCGTCAGAACTGTCCAGATACAAGGCAGTTCTGACGATCAATCTTGTTTTGGTCATAACGGAAGCTACGGAACTCGGATTTCGACGTAATTTATACCGTTTCGAAGCTGAGACCAAGATCTACATTTCTTATGAAGGAGTTGACACCCAGATCGTACGGGATCAAAACGGAAAACCCACGGTCAGAAGCTGAAATTCAAAACGTACACAAACTAATGTCTAAAACAGGCCTGAGTTTTCTGTCTATAACTCAGAATACGCTAATCCGTTTGACCTGAAATTTTACAGAAATATTCAGGACTTAAGGTTCTACAATGTTGAAGAAGGTAACTTTGTCCAGTTTTGAAGGTAACAAGGTCAAAAATGCAAGACACTATACCAGAATCGCAAAACAGGTTCACAAACCGTATTCTAGTACAAACATCATAACTCAGCCTACACAAGTCCAAATCCAGAAATTCCAAAGCCATCCGAAAGCTTAGGAACAGGGTTACATTTCATCAGAAGACCTCAACACCCAAGTCCAAAACAATTCCAGGCAAAACAACCCATTTCAGACGCCGTTCTAACATCCTGATGAACCCAGAACAGCAATAGTAATTTCGTCTTATCTCATTTTACACTACTCCGATTGACCTGAAATTTTACAGGAACCTTTAAAACATCAATACCTACAACTTTAATGTTTTAAACCAAGACCAATTCGGCCTCTAACCTTGAGATACAAAACCGGACAGAATTGGGGATATAAAACCCTAACTTTCTCAAATTCCTTCCAAACCCAAAATTGGTTACAATTACCAATCATGTACACCTACTATAGTCATTAGCCATCAATTCCAACCATCATAGATAACCACAACATCATGATCACAATTAAACCAGAAAATTCATCAATAAATTGAAAACTTCATCAATTCATCCAAAAGCAAGAAATAAACCACAAAATTCATCACTTTAACTATCACTAGGCATCAATTAAGCTTCATTAGATGAAGGAGAAGGTTCATTCACTACTCACCTAGTAAAACAAGAGAGAGAGAGTTGCTTGACACCTTAGCTTCTCCAAACACTTCACCAAACTACTAACTATCACCTAATGAAGAGATTTTATGGAGTAGAAACAAGTTTATGTGATTGTTTTGGAAGCTTTGAGCTAGATGGAAGCTAGAAATTGGAAGAGTTTTCTTTCTTCTTTGCTCAAGATGGCCGACCAAGAGGGAGGAGGAAAGAGTGAATTTTTGGTAGTTTTTTGAGATATTTTAACTAAATGGTAAAAAGTCAAAAAGGTGAATAGTTGTCCAACAAGTCCAACCAATGAGATAGTGACACTTGTCACTCCATTTAAAGCATCTCTATCCTTTTTCTCTCTCACATCAATCACATCACAACCTTTACTTATCTCTTAACATCCGATAAATTTCACCCAGTGTCTGGAACTTAACCTAATTGGCCGAATTTTTCCGAACTTTTCGCACTAGCGGGTCCCACGTCCGTTATATATCCTTAATTTCTCAAAAACTAACCGATACTAGAAAAATCATCTAAAACCGATATTTACTCATAAGAATTATCTGGGGAAAGTTCTAATAAAGAAAAAATATAGAAAAGGCGGACGATAAAAAAAACCCCACTTAAACTTGCTAATAAAAAGGTTAGGGTTTTTCTCCTTAGCCTTAAAACCCGAATTCCACCCCACCGATTTACGCATAACCCTCATATCAGCTTACGGACGGACTGGGGCCTCACAGAAACTCTGAATGAGCCGAGGAAAAACTTGATTTAAGAACTAACGAGCTGCTGGACATTTTCTTTGAATAGCCGTGAGGTTTAAACTTGAAATTTTGGGGCTTGTAATCATGGTTTAATTTCAACTCCCGATCTGGAAATGTGCATTGTTTTGCTAAGAGATTACATGAGGAAGTTGAGAGTTTTAAAGCATGTTTTAACCCAGAAAAATAAAATGATTACAGAACATCTCTTCATGCATGTTCATCCGTGGCTAATGGACAAAACTTCTGGATTTTTCTGGATGATTTTAGTTGCCGAATGAATCTAGTTTTGAAGTGGAAATTTTTAATAACTAGCTGAATGTTTACATGCTGGATTTGAGTACTCAACACCATGTTTAAACCAAAAAGAAAATTTGATCTAAAAGTATCTTAGTTGCTGGAAAATTCTGGAAACCGCAAGGTTGAGTTAGATATTTCATTCTGTCTTTTTAAAATTTTATCGGTTTCTGGAAATTTATTTTATTGGAATATAATGGGTTAGAGGTACTTAAGAGTTGTAAGTTTTAAGTTGTTTAACAATGAAATAATTGATAAATGGGATGATGGAACTAGAAAAGTTGGTAAGTACATCCTGGAATTTCTTTTGTGGTAGCCAAATGGTGAGTTGGATTCTTAGCATGGTTTTTTTTAAATTCTCCTTGAATCATGATGGATGAAAATGCCTGAATGTGTTGTTTTGGAGTTCTATATGAAATGTAGGGATGGTTGAATAAAACATTTTGGTGTTAAAAGAGAAAAAGGAGTTTTCCACAAGTGAAAAATGAAATTTCAGATTTTCGGATGTCCCTGTCCAGTTTCAGTAAAACGCTTATATCTTGGTGTAGAAAAATCCGTTTAAGGTGCCGTCAGTGGCATTTGAAACTAGGATCATAGGCCTTTGCTCTGTAGAAATTTTGTATTTTTCCTCCATGTGGACTGCTATCTGTGAACCCTCAAAGTGGACTGTTTTGTATGAATGTCCTGTTTCTTCGTGAAACTGAATTTGGATTTGGATTGAGATTTTAGTTTACTTGTGGTTTAAATTCTTGATTGAATTGTGGTTGGAAGTAATTAGTGTTGTCAAGGGCTAATGATTGATGAAGCCCTTGGCCATTTGAACAATTTTATAAGTACTACAGGGTGATGAAAGTTAATTTCTGGAATGTCTTGGAGGCTTTACTTTTATTTTTATTTGCTTATGATGGGCTTGCTGAGACCAAGTGCTAATGATTGATGAAGCCTTGGTTGATCCTTTTATTTTATTCAGAGATGCACTTGTTGAAAGCTAGGGCTAATGATTGACGAAGCCCTAGTAATTTGCTATGTGATTTTTGCCATATTTTGATCTATATTATGACTTCGAAATGGAATCGGAGCTGTGGAAGTTGTATCGACCTTGCGAACTCGAGTAGCTGTGATCAAAATTAATCAAACATATTTTCCAGCTAGTATTATATTATAAAAACTCCTTATCTAGTGTTTTGCCTAAAACCTTCCAACTCGATAATTTCCTTTAGCTCAAACTAGACTTGATAGCTATAGTAAATAAGTTATATAGCTTTTGGAAACTCTAAGTCTTATTTTAATTCTTTTCTTTCTTTAAGCTTTGCACTTGGATAGTTAACTATAGGAAAAGTTCCAAAATACGAGCTTTACCAATTTTAGTGAAAAGCTTGGGAGACTTGCTCGGCAAGAAACCCTATTTTAGGAAAAATAGTTTTTAAGGATAATTTTTGCAAAAGCCGTAACTTTAGGGAAATGTTCAAAGTAACTTTCTAACATTGTTGTTGAGAGATTTGTCGACTTATTTCAAGAAAAGGATACTAGTTACCCTTTATAAGGAAGAGTATCTTACGGAAAACTATAAGAAACATTTCTTCTAAGTTTGTCAAGTTTCAACCTAAGTAGATTCCTAATTTTTCTAAAGGTAGTAAACTAGTAGTATAATAAGTATACCTCAGCTTGTATAAGATTAAAAACTGAATAGAAACTTATAGTTTCAAATTTTGGTTTTTAGGATTTTGCGAGGACGCGGAATTCGATTCTCAACTTGATATCTGAACTCCACTCTTGGTGAGTGTCCCTGCCTGTTCTTTTCCTACCTGAATTAAGTGCTTTCTTGACTCGATATGTGATAAATTGCAAAACGAGTTTTTGATCCATCGAAGTGAGCAGTGTGTACTTTATCGCACTAGCCGTTCGAGTGGTGACTTGCGTGAATCATTTTTCTCGTGAATCCCTGAATCTAAAAGTAGTTACGTCGTTGGGTGAATCCCTCGACACTTGAATCTAACTACAATAACGTCGTTGGGTGAATCTCTCGACCAATTATCTACGGGTATATCTCGAGTATACTGCGTCCTTAGTCGACGTTCGGGCCCGGGACAGGGGTATGAATGGTGACGGGTTAGGATTAAAATGAGTGGATCTACATGGATTATAGGTAGTGAGAGTTGACGGAGGGTCAACTACGATAAATGGTGATCAAGCGAGGAAAATGGCTCCTGAGAGCCCCTGTATCCTACCTTGTGCTGTTATACGCTTTCCTAATTGTTAAATTTGTTTAAGTTATTACTCGTTTGATTTACGTGACTGCATGTTTTGGGGCACCACTGAGCTTTAGCTCACCCCATGTTTATTTGTTTTCCTTACAGGATGGGAAGATTGAAAGTATTTGAGCAGTTTATATTTCCTATGGTTGTACTTGAACAATTTGAATGTAATTTTCAGTTTGTAATGAATTCTAAGCATTATATTTTTCAGTCTGGATTGCCACTTGAAGCTGGAAAAGTGTAATCTCTAATCTTAATACTCAATTTGTATGTTTGTATTGGTGTAGTATGTCCTTAACCCTTGCGAGCGACGCGTGAAGTATTTAAGAGCCGTCGATTGGCTAATTTATATGCTGTTATCTTTGAAGCTAATGTGGTGTTAGAAATTGACTCATTTCGGATGAATCATTTTTGTAATAGCTTAGGTTATTTGTCGGAGGGTTTTTGGTTAGAATGCTTGCGTGAGTCCTGGCGAGAGCTGGGCAGACGGCCCGCCAACCCTTTGGTTCGCCTTAGGGGGAGGTGGGGTCGCCACAATCAGATCTCGTCTTCCACCCCTTGCTCTTCCGTTCACCCTCTCAGTCTTTCTTCTTCTCCGTCGCTTTTCTGGTTTTCTTGCTCCGCTCCTTCTCCGTTTGGCCGACTGTGACGCCCCCGCTTCTCCCAAGGGCGAACCCTAGGGTATCGGTGGGACGCCTAGCTAGCTCGCGCCAGGACTCGAAACACAAAACTAATAAAACGATATTGATGTTAGGGTTTGGAAGGAATTTGAGAAAGTTAGGGTTTTATATCCCCAATTCTGTCCGGTTTTGTATCTCATGGTTAGAGGCCGAATTGGCCTTGGCTTAAAACATGAAAGTTGTAGGTATTGATGTTTTAAAGGTTCCTGTAAAATTTCAGGTCAATCGGAGTAGTGTAGAATGAGATAAGCCGAAATTACTATTGCTGTTCTGGGTTCATCAGGATGTTAGAACTGCGTCTGAAATGGGTTGTTTTGCCTGGAATTGTTTTGGATTTGGGTGTTGAGGTCTTCTGATGAAATGTAACCCTGTTTCTAAGCTTTCGGATGGCTTTGGAATTTCTGGATTTGGACTTGTGTAGGCTGAGTTATGATGTTTGTACTAGAATACGGTTTGTGAACCTGTTTTGCGATTCTGGTATAGTGTCTTGCATTTTTGACCTTGTTACCTTCAAAACTGGACAAAGTTGCCTTCTTCAACATTGTAGCCCCTTAAGTCCTGAATATTTCTGTAAAATCTCAGGTCAAACGGATTAGCGTATTCTGAGTTATAGACAGAACACTCAGGCCTGTTTTAGACATTAGTTTGTGTACGTTTTGAATTTCAGCTTCTGACCGTGGGTTTTCCGTTTTGATCCCGTACGATCTGTGTGACGCCCCGAAAAAAATGAGTTTGAGAACCCGGAAATTTTCTAATTTTCTAGGGTTTATTTTTTTTAAATGCCTGCCTTTTCTACATTTTCTTGATTAGAAAAATTCCCCAGATAAAGTTTATGAGCAAAAATAGTTTTAAAATGATTTTTCTAGTATCGGTTAGTTTTTGAGAAATTAAAAGCGTATTTTGGACGTGGGACCCGCAAGTGCGGTAAATGCATTATATTTTTGACAACTTGTAGGAATTTTGTATTAAGTGATATTATTTTACAAGGTGTTAAGATATTTGTCTTGGAGAGACAAGAAGATAATCTCAAGCTTAAAGAGTGACAAGTGTCACCTTGTTATTGAAGGTTGGACTTTGACATTTGACCATCTTACTACCTTTACCAAATAAGTACCAAATTGATCCAAAATTACCTTCATTCTTCATCATCTTGGCTGAGCTTCACAAGGAGAAAAGAAAGGAAAGCTTTCATCTTACTTCTTCATTTCTTGCTCCAATCAAACAATTTAACCGATTAAACTTGGATTTGCTCCATAAAAACCTTTCTCTTGGTAGTATTAAGGTGTGTAGTGAAGTGGTTTGAGAAGCAAAGGTGCTAAGTTGGGTCTTTCTTGGGTTTGTAAGGTAAGTGACTAAGGAACCTTTCCTTTGATCTTGATAATGTTCAATTAGTGATTGGTGGTGGTTGAATAAGTGATTTTATGGTTGATTTCCTGATTTTGGTTGAAAATGATGAAGTTTTATTATTTTTGGGGATTTTTCTGTTTTCATATGGATATGATTGTGTGGCTATATATGATGATTGGAAATGATGTTTAAGGACTCTATGAGGTGGAAAAAGTGATTAATTGCAATCAATTTCTGTTTTGGAAGAAATTTCAGAAAATCAGGGTTTTGTGATGAACATTCTGTCCGAATTTTTAGGTCCTAGATATAGGCCGAATTGGCCTTTTCTTAAAACATGAACGTTGTAGGGAATGACATTTTAAAGGTGCCTACAAAATTTCAGGTCAATCGGAGCAGTGTGGAATGAGAAAAGTCGAAATTACTATTGCTGTTCTGGTTTTACCCGAACTTGAGAAGTGCGTCTGTAATTGGTTGTTTTGGCTGGAATTGCTTCCGAATTAGTTGTTGAGGCCTTCTGATGAAATTTATCCCTGTTTATTAGCTTTCAGTTGGTTTTGGAATTTCTGGATTTGGATTTGGAGAGCCTGAGTTATGATGTTTCCGCTAGAATGCGTTTTGTGAATCTGTTTTTGTGATTCTGGTGTGGTATCTTGCATTTTTGACCTGGTTACACTCAAAACTGGGTTGAGTGACCTTCTGCAATATTGTAACCCTATCTCTTAGCTTCGAAACGGTGGATCTTTCACCTTCATCCGACAATCGTAGTGCCTTTGGTACCATTACCGCAAAATGACGTCAAAACCTGTTTTTCTGATTTTGAGCTTAACTTTCATTTCCGGACTTTTTCCTAGCTTGACTTGTCTTTGTACTACTTGGAGCTTGCTGAATGACTATTGGATGAACTTGTTGTTGTGTGTGTACCTTTGGGACTGGCTGAGGAAATAATGAAGCCTTGATGGCTGGAAAAGTAAAGAAATTTAGGGGAAATGCTGTCCGAATTTTGAATGGGCTTGATTGCTTTGCGTTTGTGCGTTAGGGCTTGGACTTGAGTGAAGTAATGCAATATGATGGATGGTTTCTGAGCCATGGAGGTGAGTGACCCTAAACTATTTCCAAAGTACTTGTGAAATGTTTCTTGCATTAATTATTCGATTGCATATCATGCGTGCTTGCATGTGAATTCATGACATGATTTGGCTTCAATGAGTTCTGGGAAAGTCTTGTGCTGAACACCAACGTCTCCACCTTGTTTATGGTTCATGTTCATGGTTATCTGGAGCACCGATGTTGCTCCCACTTTCGTGAGTTCGTGAGTTAATGTTAAATGAAATATTTGAGCGTTGGGTGTTCAAGTGCTATGATTTCACCGGCTCACGAGAGCACTAAACGTACATTTGATCTCTGAATCATGACATCATCGAAATGATCGAAATGCAACATTGTGAAATATATTTGTTTAATGATTTTCCTGGTTACTCGCTGAGCTTCTAGCTCACCCCAAAAATATTTTATTCCCCTCCACAGGGCTCAAGGCGAAGGAAGGACTTATAGTACTTATGCACGTGATTGGATGGCCTATGTTTTGTACAATTTTGGATTTGGAATTATTTTATGTATTTGGGATTAGTTTCCGCTGCATTTGTGACATGTAATTATTGGAGACGGATGTGTATTTGTGGACCAGTTGATGTATATTTGATTTTTATATTGTAATTTAATTGAGGACTGTAGTGAACGACTGAGTCCCGGCGAGAGCTGGGCAGGCGGCCCGCCGAACCCTCTGGTTCGCCTTAGGGGGAGGTGGGGCTGTCACAATCTGGGTGTCAACTCCTTCATAAGAAATGTAGATCTTGATCTCAGGTTCGAAACGGTATAAAGTGCGTCGAAATCCGAGTTCCGTAGCTTCCGTTATGACCAAAACAAGATTGATCGTCAGAACTGCCTTGTATCTGGACAGTTCTGACGGGTACTTTGGCACTCAATTTTTGTTCTGTTCTGAGTGGATTCAGGTCTTGGCCAAAACATCAAAGTTTTAGCCTTATGTCTCATCTTTCTAATGCCTTTGGAATTTCCTGATTTGGACTTGTGAGCTAGAAGTTATGGTCCAGTAAACAGACCCTGACTGTCATTCAAAATGCAAACTTCTGGTACCGTTTTCCATGATTTCGACTTGTGTTGATTCGGATCTAGTTCAAGGTGTCTTCATGAGAATTGTAGACCTTCCTCATAGCTTCGAAATGGTGTCTCGTTCACCTTGATCTGATATTCCTAGCTTAACTTTTGATCAAAACGGTTTGAGATGGCCGATTTGACCGTTTCCGTTTGCCGTTCCGCGCGAGCGCGTGTGCCGATTTTTGCCGTTTTGCTTGTTTTGGATCTGTTAGTAGCCGTTTGTGATATTATGTGATAAAATTTTCTATTTCAGATAGTGGTGAGCTAGGCGGTACCGGTGGGGCCCACTACTAGCGAACACGCGCGAAGCGATTTTGCTTTAAGTACTACTTTTGGTATTTTGAGTAAGTATTCAGGCCGCTCTTGTGTGTTCGTTGCTTATGTGTTTCGATTTGTATGAAGAGGATACCTAGGCGAGGGTGTACTTTATCGCACTCGACCTAGACCCTCATTTGCGCATATCTGTACATGGCTTGTGTATATAAGCACTTTTGGAACTAAAACCCTTGAGCTTGTGGCTCAGGGTAACTTTTGAATAATTTTGTGCAATTTGTGAGTTTGGGGCTGATCTCAATACCTCGAGGGACTATTCGAGCCGGTTAGGGCTTGGTCGAAGTCAGTCCAACTTGGATTGAGGTCACCAAGTTTGTGAATCCGGTTCACTGAGTTATGAACCAAGTTTGTGACCCGAGCTTGTGACTCAAGCTCAAGTTTGTGATTTCGTTTGCCCGGGGAAGTTTGTGAGGTGACTGGCCAGTGAGGGTGATAAGGTGTCCGGTGGGTGTACAAGTGAAGTTCTACGGACCTTATTTATGGTCGACGGAGTGTCGACAAGAGACCACGCATGGCAAATGACTTGGCTTTGGAGCCATAGGTATCCTTTTCATGTGATGTTATTTTTCTGCTTTTGCTTTACTCCTACTGTGTAAATGTGGTTACGTGAAATTTACGTTTTTACCCCTGTTTACTTACTAAGCTTCTAGCTTACCCCGTTTCCTTTGTTTTCCTTAGCAGGGGACGACGCGGGGAACTTTGGGACTCTGCCGTTAGTATAGTTAGGTCTCGTTTGTAATAGTTGGACAGTTAGGATGTTTGTTTTTGTTTTGGTGGTTTGTATAAGGACCCTCCTTAGGGTCTACCTTCTACTGGTTGTTGTCATAGTATATTAGAGAGGTTTGACTTGATGCTTTTGAAGATGTAAATAGAACTTTTGGTGGTTGTATATATTATACACAGTTCTTTTGGTTTAATATCGTTTTATTAGTTTTGTGTTTCGAGTCCTGGCGCGAGCTAGGCAGGCGTCCCGCCGATACCCTAGGGTTCGCCCTTGGGAGAAGCGGGGGCGTCACACCGCCACCCTCTATTTCCAAACCCCAGCCGCTGTCTAGCCTCTCTCGATTTTTCTAGCTTTCTTATCCTGAACCCTAGCCGCCCTAAGCTTTTCCTTAGCTTTTCCTAGCTTTTTTTTTTGTTCCTCCCTTTGGCTTGCGGTTGTTTTGCATTTTAAAGGCACCTCAAAAGACTAAACCTAATATGAAAGGCCAAGATTTCAAATCCCAAAGTAGGCTTATGTGTCTTATTCTTGTCCCTTTGATTGACTTTTTCTTTTTTTCCTTTTTTTCAAAAATTTAGTGTAAAAAACTCTTAATTCAATTAAAGTAAGACAAGAGACACGAATCAAAACAAAAATAAAATCAAATAAAATAAAAACCTAAAATCGAAACAAATAAAATAAAAATTAAATTAATTAAATGAATAAAGTTTGAAATCAAAATTTGGTGTCTACAATACATTCTAAATACAGATAAGAAAACACTAAAGTAGACCACTAAAAGCAAGCATATATACTCCAAAAAACATGACTTCTATTTTAAGTTCAAAATAGAAGTCATCTCTAAGAAAGCCCCACAAGCATCTTGATATGATAAAAAGGAATCAATCCAAGAAAATGATTAAGAAATGTAGGCCACTAACTCTCACTCCTCCTCGGCTATTTGCCCCTTCTCACTGACATAGATACCATCAAGGAACTTCCGGATATCTTTGTTCTTCACATGGCATTTCTGTCCACACTAAGAAAAGGTTGTATATTAGCTATTCAGCCAGATGAACTACATTTTAAAGACAAGTGACAAGGAACAAAACTTGTAGATTCAAATATCATAAATATGGCACAGAGTGTCTCTTACTTGGTTTATCAGGGCAGCAGATCGGGAAACAAGCTCAATGTCATTGCCATCCAACACCAATTCATCCTTAACCTTCTCAGACTAGATAACAGTGACTTCTTCAAGCATATCCACCTTCCTCATCTGATGCAGAAAACATCACACATTACAAAATGTTTCCCTATCAGAAAACATCACATATTTTTTTGGTTCTGATCTAACATTTAAGGGACTAACTACAAGTAATTAATTATAATTCATGACTAACATATGAAAACAAATAGAGTATATCGCTCAAATATTGCAATTTGACTTCGAAATCAATTCTCATGCTTTCTTGACAAATCCAACACGGTTAGTTTATCTTCCATTTTAGAGATAATTTCAGAAATCTCTCTTTAAGGTTTCTAACAACTCTCTTTAAGTTTTATTAAACTTACATTATACGTAAGAAAGATATATGTATATGTATAATCCTCTCTGTCTCTGTCTCTGTCTCCGTCTGCTGTGATTTCAGCAACGGACTTTTGTGCATACCAAACACATAACTAAACTTACAACCAATTTATTAGCCAACTCCTGACTTTGACTGGCTAATAAATTAAATTAAAGAGTTCCAATGGTAGCAGCAATCAGTTGAATTGAAGCTGTCACAAAATGATCGAAGCAGGTTTTGATAACTACCCCTTCCATAACTAAAGGAAAAATATCCAAGAGCCTACCAATACCTTACTAACACTTGTACAAATAGCCACTTAACAAGACTACAAAAGAGTCCTTGCCTTGATATCAGAGGCCTATCTCTTTCTTTATTTTAATGCCTTCTCTCTGTCAAACATTGTCTTAATTGCAACATTCTTTCCCTACATTTCTTATCCACTTCCATTTGATAACAAATTTAATTCGTGATCATGTCATTGTCATGCATCATCATTGTAGGAAGACCTTTCATATATTGGCTTTAATTCTTCTTTTAAGCCTATAGATTATCGCTGAAACGAATAGAAAAATACCTTGTCCGCTGCTAGATGTTAGGAGTACATAATATAGATGCTGACTTCCCAATGGCTTCTCGTCACTCATCAGGATAACATTAACAAACTACCACTAAGGACCGACGTTGTCTTAGTCGTGTGCACTTTGGAATCTTTTACAGCATCAATACTATCTTCTACTTTGGAATCTTTTTTCAGATGCCAACACCACCGGCATCCACTCCTCAACCACCGGAACTTCTGCAGCAACCACCACCATCATCCTTTCCTCCTATGCCAACAACCACAGCTTCCACCGTCTCATCGTCCGTCGCTGTTCCACCACCCATCACTGCCACCACCTCCATCTCTTCACTCCCTTCCACAACCACATCACCTCCTCTACCTTCTTTACCTTCTCCTTCCCAAAACCCTCAACCCTCAACATCCACCCTCAACCCCCAAATCACCAATTGACACAAAAATAATTACCCAAAAAGAACTCAAAATCAGACAAAAGTAAACAAAATGAAATTAGAGAAAAATTGGTGGATGGTTTACCAAGGCGAGAGTGCTGGTGCCAGAGTAGGGTCCAGGAGGAGGCGACATTTGCCGCTGATCGCTGAAATCCAAGAAAGAATAAGTGCAGATGCTGCGAATATCGCCCTAAATCTAAGGTATCTCTCAGACTCAGAGCCCTAATTTTCGTCGGACACCAGTTTGGATATTAGAAATGTTGGGGAGATCGGCCAGGGCTTCCCCTAGCTTCTGCATTATTCAGTAAGACAGAGGACAGGAGAGTGGCCGAGAGAGGCGGAGGGCATAAATTGGTAAGAAAATTCTGCGAGGAAAGCAAAATTTTGGCCAAGAGTTTTGAGAGAGAGTTTGCCGAGAGAGAGAGAGAGAGAGAGTTTGTGAGAGAGATAAGAAGAAGCAAAATTTCACGAGGAGGCAAAATGAAGTTTTGAGATTTCACTTAAGTGTTTTGGCAAAGAATCTTCCGCCAAAATTAAACCATGTCGTTTTGTGTTTTAATTTTTCTTGATGTATCTCACATTTTCACAAGTGTTATGATAGAGAGCCTAAAGATACATTATTATTTTTATATCAGATAAAATAAAATAAATTAGAGCATATATTATTAAGTTGATAATAAGTGTCATAATAGAAATGCTATAATGACATAAACCAGTAAGTGTCTTTATAGACATGTCAGAAAAGGCCATTTTTGTTGAAGTGATCCTTTTTCTATTTTGGATAGTTTGACACAGAATCTAGACTTGCAGTTTTCGACTCTAGGAGGTGATGGCAGCAGATCTGTGGGATCTTCTGTGAGGATTCATGTTTTTATTTTTAAAATAATTATTTTTATAATTATTTATCCTAAAATTAGTTAATTATATTATCGTTACATGAATTGCTTTTAAATTTCGCTTTATCGCGGGCGAATCGGAAGTTCGCGCATTTTGCATCGAAACGACTAAGTGGAGATTTGAGAAATTTATATTAGACTACTAAGAGTGAATAATGATAGTGTTAAAGGAATTACATTTGAGGATTAGTGCACAAGTGAAACAAACAAGAGAAAAAAGTGGTAGTACGGGACACTATTCGCGTACTATTCAAAGTTGACCTTGGACACTTTTTTGCACCTTTTTCCCTACAATCTTCCAAGGGAAGATTCACAACACAAACCCTTCTCTCTCTCCCCTCTCTTGGTCGGCCGAACAGCAAAGGAAAAGAAGAGAAGAAAGCACTCTTCATTTCACACCATTTTTGCTTCCATTTCCCTCGCAAATCTTCACCCAACTCACATACTACTTGGAGGTTTGTACTAGGTTGGAGAAAGACATCATCTAGTGGAGTTTCTTGGAGGTTTTGTGGTGAGAAATTTTTGGTTTCTTCAAGGGTTCAAGAGGTATCTTCCATCTCCTTCATATCTTTCCATTTTCTTCAAGAATGAAGCTTAGATTGCATGGGTTTGCAACCCTAAGCAAGAAATAGGTAGACGACTTGAGAAAAATCATTTATGTTGCTTTAACCACTAAGCTAGCGGTGTTGAGGTGGATTATAGGTAGCTGTATTGAGGATTAAAGTGCTTGATTGTTGTGTTTATGTGTTAAATGAGTGGAACTACGGTTAGAAATGGAGAGAAAATTGAGAAATGGGTGAGACTAGAGCTGGCCGAAATTCTGTCCATTGTTGCTCTGTTTTAATTCAAATTTTCGGTGTTTGTATGGCTGTGAAATTGATGGATATATGTGGCATATCGTGTGTACAAAGTGTCTTCTAAAAATCGTTTTAATTGGTTGCTCAAAACTAAGGTTTCCGAAAGTGGAAGAAATCTGGAAATGGTGTTCAGGAGAGCCGAACAGTAGTTGTTTGCCTGAACATATCTCTCTGTAAAAAAATCAAAATTGAGTGCCGTTACCAGCATTAAAAACTAGACATTCATAGCTTTCTAACGGTATAAAATTCACTTGCTAGTTCGAACCGAGTGAACTATAGTGATTCAACAAAGTTGACTGTCCTGTTCTGATTGTCTGTCCGAGAGGAATGGAGAAGCCGCATCTTGTGGCTCTATTTTCTCTCACTTGTGAACCGATTTTGGGAATATTTTCTCCTGATGAAATGTATCATTTTGAACCTAGTTTCCAACGCCATAAACTATTCTTAATTTGAACTTGTATTGAGTGAGATGTGGCCTTATTTTGAAAGTACGACAAAACTGGAAACTATAAAGTTTTTTCCTTCTTTCTGGCCGAATGGTTAGATTTGTTCTGGGATGTTTTGCTTCGAAAATTTTGGTGTCAATTACCCACCAATTGCTTATTAAATGTTTCTAGAACTTTGGTTTCAAAAATGGATCGAATTGGGGCTGATTTCATTGTGCAAAACGTTTGAAAAGGAAAGAAAAGCAAGAGGGCAGATTAGCCTTGAAACATTTTATGAACTTTGGTCATTTTGTTAACTGCCTTCCCACATCAGATTAGCCAACTTTAAGCTGCTATATCTCAATGCCCAAAACTCTAAATTTAGTTCTGTTTATTGTGTTTGAAACCTTGTCTGAAACTCTTTTTGTGTTACAAATTTCAGAGCATGATTTGCTTTCTGTGAATTATGCCGAATTTCCAAAGATTGCTGAAAAACAAGACTGGTTCAAACCTGTCTTCTAGGAACTGAAACTTTGAGCTGAAAAATGAATGCTTTCCATTTAGAATATTGGGAACTGTCTTGTAGGAATTTTTAGTACTTCGAATCTAGTTTCCAACGGTATAAATTTTTCCATTTTTGGACCTACCAAGTGCAATATCTGATTTTTCTAAATTTGACGCGTTAAACTGAAATTTTCCGACTTGTTGGGAAATGAGTTTTTGGAAACTTTTACCTATCCTTTGATATTGATTGATCATTTTAAACTCAATTTCATGGAGGAAATCAGTTTCTCTTGTGCTATTAAATCCTCACTTTTGAATCTCGATTTTCGAGAGATTGAGGATTTTTGAGATATTGTCTTAGCTTAAAACGAACGTACATTCCTCCTTGTTTGGCAAGGAGTTTGTAGGTATTTATGGGTGATGGATAATTGTTATGTCTTCAGGCGCTCAAGAGGATTTTGAAGAGAATTTCGGAGCCGACCTCTAAATATCTTTTGCACTTGCTCCCTTATTTTGACTTGGTGAGTGTCAAATGCATGACTTATTGCAATTTTGTGAATTGCTTTTTATGGATTGAATGGTTCGTAATTGTTGAGTCGAGTATGTACGTTATCGCACTCGTTCTCTTTTAACCGATTGTATAACTGAACTGCTCATAACTACATTGTATTTGGTTGACTGGATGTCGTTTGGAGTGAATATCCTTGACCAACAACTGAATTGGGGGACGTCCAAATCTCAATTGGCCGACCTTGGGACTCGAGCTAGCAAGGGCTTGGTCAAGAAGCTCGGTGAACCATGAGATAATTGTAAAATTGATTTATTAAGAGATCTCGCTTGCCCTACTCAAGTAGTAGTGCCTTTTATAGAAGAGCGGGCCCGGGACTGGGGGTTGTAACGATGAACAGGAACTGTGAAATAAGTGGAGTTCTATGAACTTTATACTGACCCGGTGGAGTGTCATCGCGGGGAAGTATTTGATCAAGCATTGGCACAGCAAGTGGAACCTAGTTCCTGAGAGCTCATGTATCCTTACTGAGTGTGTTTATATTAAATTGTAAATTGTTTGAATGATATAGCTTTATTTCTCGCATAAGTGCTATTGCTACTTGAACTACGTGCTTGCATGTTTTTCTTGGCCTCACTGAGCAATAGCTCATCCCATTAGCTTTGTTTTCCTTAACAGGAGCCGAAATGGAATGAATCTTGGAGAAGCCAACTTGATGGTCTTTTGATTCGGATTTTAAATGTATTCGTTTAGACAACTTTTGGAGGTTCTATATTTTGGGAATGTTGATGTATTTTGGTAACTTGTGATGTAAGATTGAATATTCTAAGGAAGCGACTTTTCTTTATATCTTCGACTTTCATTATACGATCGTTTGTCCTTAAGTTTGAATTGGAACTGTATCGAGTCCTGGCGAGAGTTGGGCAGGCGTCCCGCCGATACCCTTGTGTTCGCCCTTGGGAGAAGTGGAGGCGTCACAGTTGGTATCAGAGCACTAGGTTAGAGATCTATTTGGGAGATATATTAGAGATTTTACCCTCGAGAATAGGAATGAAATAACTTAGTTATACCTTAAGTAACGTTTGAGCGAGTTAGTGACTTTAAGTTTCTAACCTGAAAATTGTGATTGTTTTATAGGGATGGAGAATGGAAATGGAGGACACGCTACTAATAGTAGTGGTCATGTTAATTGCCACGTGGAGCCTCTTAGATCGATTTACTATCAAGCACTTGGTAGAGGAGCTCGTGTGCGTTACTCGCCTTCTACTAGGTTTCTCCAATGTCCATGTAGGGCGACATACGCGTACCCTAATGACCTAGTACTGTCCCTTGACGACGAGCATCGTTAGTTGGTGAATACCAACCGAACTTTACTTCAGGAGGTCGAGGAGCTGAGCCTTATGGTGAACGCTCAGGGTGACAGGATTACAGAGTTAGAGGGGATGGTAGCGGACGAGATGGCTAAGGCTGATGCCGCTCGTGATGAGTTACAGAGGATTAGAGCTCGTCTGACTAGGATAGGTGAGGAGGTCCGAAATCGGGGTTCTGGGATCTTGGCAGACACCACTATATTAATCGATGAGGTAATGGATGTTGTGCAGAGTCCGATTCAGGAGGGCACTAAGGAGGAGCCTTTCGAGGAGGATCCGGAGGAGGACCCTGAGGAGGAGGTTCCGCCTGATAGTCTTGCTGAGATTAGACTAGGATTGATAAATCTTTTGACTTGTATAGTTAGGATTAGTTGGGGTGGTGCTAGTTCAAAAGCCATTGTATTTTGCTTGACTGTGTGGCCTACTTTTGAGGCACCTAAATCTACTTTTGACGTGCATGACTAATTGCACTTTTGTAGCACCTGTGTGCTATATTTTTGTAAACGCCCCATGACTTACTAATTGTATGAACTTTAAAGTGTTAATATATGTTGAATATTGCTATTTCCAATGTTTTCATGTTGGCTCTTATTTTAAGTAGTTTCTCACGTAATTATTTTATTTCTTGCATTAGGCATAACTAGGATTATGGACGGATGAAGGAGTGGTCGAGGTCGTGAGCGTGGGATTAGGCAAACCCAACCTCAAGGGGATGATCAGGGATCGGCAACTGAATCGACCCATGGACAAGAAAATGTCGAGGGTAACCAAGTGGCTACTGCCATTAATCGGATGACTGATATCCTAGAACGATTAGTAGAGCAACAGGGTCCAGGGCCACTTAACCAACCCAGGGCCAGGATAGAGGTGATGATAGGGCTTTAAAGAGCTTTCTGAAGTTTGCTCTGCTTAAATTTATTGGAGGATCTGATCCTGAATTAGCGGGGAGCTGGCTAGAGTGGATGACTAATATTTTCGCCGCTTTAGATTATATTGAAGAGAGAAGAGTGAACTTTGCTGCCTTTCAGTTTGAGAGCGTTGCACGTGCTTGGTGGGATGTGATAAGGAAAAAGTGAAAAAGAGCGCAAACCCCTTTGACTTGGAAAAACTTCACGAGGGAGTTAAATGAGAAGTTTCTTCCGCCTCTGATCCAAGAGAAACAGGAGGACGAATTTATAAAGTTGAGGTAAGGAACCTCTCGTGTAGCCAAGTATGAAGGGAAGTTCACTAAACTTTCTAAGTACGCTCCAGAATTGGTGACTAATGAGCGGAAAAGGATAAGGCGCTTTGTGCAAGGACTTAATGTGGAGATCTAGGAGGGGTCGGCAGCAGCCCAAATCTCTACGTTTATTGAAACCCTGGAGAAAGTACAGAGAGTTGAAAGCGCAAGGCTGCAAGTTAGGAACTTCCATACTAAGAAAGGAACATTTCTAGTTATTCCTCGGAGCAAGCCAGTAAAGTGCCCCACCTTCCAAGATGAGAAGGGGAACGGGAGGAGTAAGGACCGCTAGAGTTTCAAGAGGGGTTTTATTAAGAAGAGGTCGTACTGGGCAAGGTCAGTTGAGAGGAATACCTTCTAGTAGTCCGGCCGTAATTCCTCAAGTTAGTTGTGGCTACTGTGGCAAGCCAAATCACTTGGAGAATGATTGTTGGAGAAAGTCGGGAAAATGCTTGTACTGTGGCAGTGCCGAGTACCAACTCGCGAGTTGTCCAAGTAAGCCGAAGGTAGGAGGTAGTACTCAGAGGCCAGAAAAGTCAAACTCGAAGCAGACTAATGCTGGAGAGAGTCGACCTAAAGTACCTACTAGGGTTTACGCATCGGACTATCAGCAGATTCCCGATGCTACTGAGGTGGTCGAAGGTACGATACTTATTTTTCATCGTTTAGCTAAGGTTTTAATTGATCCGTTTGAGAACCCGTATTGCCCTAATATTTTCCTAGGGTTTTTCCCCTTTAATTGCATGTTTTCTGCATTTTCTGGCTTAGGAAAAATTTCTTGGTGGATTTTATGAGTAAATATAGTTTTGAGATGATTTTTCTAGCATTGGGTAGTTTTTGAAAAAGTACGGATAGAATATGGACGTGGGCCCCACTAGTGCGATAAGTTCGAAAAAATTCGGCCAATAAGGTTAAGTTTCGGATACTGTGTAAAATTTATTGGGTGTTAAGAGATAAGTAGAGTGTGTGAAATGATTGATGTGAGAGAGAAAAGAAAGGATAGGAATGCATTAATGGTGGTGACAAGTGTCACCATTTCATTGGAGAAGATTTATGAATTTCTATTTCATTTTTTGACTTTTGACCAAACTTGGTTAAATATCTTAAAAATTGCCCAAAAATCACCATTTCTTACCTTTGGATGGCCGGCCCTCTCTAGCAAGAAGGAAGACAAAACTCTTCATCATCTTGGCAAATTCCTAGCTCAAATCATCCAAACTACTTGCCTAAATTAGTTTTTACTCCATAAAATTCCTTCCTTGGGTGCTAGTAGGTAGTTTAGTGAAGTTTGTTTGAAGAGCTAAGGTGTCCAACATCTCTATCTCTCTTGGTTACTAGGTGAGTGGTGTGTGAATTCCCTCTTGCACTTAATGAAGCTTAAGTTATGCTTATTAGTGATCAAAGTGCTGAAATTTCTGGTTTTTATCTTGGTTTGAAGTGATTTGGTGAAGTTTTTATTTTATTGATGATTTTTCTGGTTTAATTGGATTATGATGGTGTGGTTGTTTATGATGATTGGCAATGGCCTATAATGACACTAGTAGGTGTGCATAGTTGATAATTGCAATCAATTTTGGATTTGGAAGAATTTCTGGAAAATTAGGGTTCTTGGTTCTTCATTCTGTCCGAAATTTTAGGTCATAGATAGAGGCCGAATTGGACTTTTCTCAAAACATAAAAGTTGTAGGTATTGATGATTTTGAAGTGGCTGCAAAATTTCAGGGCATTTGGAGTAGTGTAGAGTGAGTTATGCCGTTTTTACTGTTGCTGTTCTGGGTGAACAGAATGTGCGAACTGCGATAGTAATTGTCTATTTTGACTGGAATTTCTTTGGATTTTGATGATGGTGTCTTCTGATTAAATGTAGCTTGATGTCTTAGCTTTCATATTCCTTTGGAATCAATGCATTTGGACCTGTATAGACTGACTTGGACTGATTACAGTTTTGTGTGATTTGGGAACCTGCAATTACGGTTCAGGTTGTGGTATTCTGCATTTTTGACCTAGTTGTGCTAGGATTTGGACTGAGAGGCCTTCTACATTGTTGTAGCCCTGTCTTTTAGCTTCGAGATGGTGGGTCTTACACCCTCATCCGATAAGCGTAGCGTATTTTGTGCCATTACCGCATACGGAGGCCAAAACTGTTTTTGTTGATTGATCAAATGAGTTATATTTTCTGATTTTCTGGTTTGCTATTATGCTTATATATATGTATATGAAACCTTATTGGGGTTGTGATTGGCATGGCTTTATGATTCGTTATCGAGTCTCATTGTACTTGCTTACATGTTTTAAGACTTACTCTTATTCCGGTCATTTCCTAGCTAACTTTTGTACTTGTACTGCTTTGAGCCTAGTGAACGGCTTTTGGGAAATGAGATGACTGTTGTGTGAGGTTTTGGGACTGATTTGAGGAGATAATGAAGCCTTAATGGCTGGAAAAGTAAGAAATTTAGGGGAAATGCTGTCCGATTTTCTAGGCCGTTTGGTTCTTTAAGTTGGATTTGCCTTTTGATGGAAATGAAGGGCTTTTGGGTTGTTGACCCTAGGTCTTCATGTTATCTTTTTGTTTCCAAGAAAATCATGTTTTTGCACCCTTGCATTAGTATTTTTTTTTGGGCAAGGCGTACGACGTGTAGTCGAGCCTCACTTGTGCATTCCGTTTACTCGATTTTGGATATGAAACCCTCAATTGGTTTATTTTGATTATTTTAGGGTTTCTTGGCGATTAAGGCCAATCTGAAGTGAAACTTTTGAAGTTGAATCGGTGAGTGTACCACTGCCTGCTACCCATTATGTGAAATATCTGAATATCTGAATACTTGATTTATGACTATTGAAGCCAAATACTGTTTTGATAAAATGGAGGCGAGGGTGTACTTTATCACACTCGTTCTCTGGTCTGTTCATATGCCAATTTTGAACGCGTATCTGAATCTGCTATCTGTATCTGTTATCTGTATCCGGATCTGTATCTGTTCTGACGTCGTTTGGAAGCTTGAGTCCAACGACCTTTCTGTGACCTATGAGCTCAAATCCTGTGGCTAAGTTATTCGAGTCGGGCCGGCAAGGGCCTGGACGATTAGATAACGAACCACGGTAGTCTGTTTTGGGATCTTTGGGTATTGAGACCCTTGATTCCGGGTATACTCGAGTATTACCATTTCTGTTCGGTTACGGTGAGCGGGCCCGGTAAAGGGGTGTTTGGTGGACGGAATTCGGTGTAAAGAGGGGTCTACGGACGCGTTGGTTCTATATACGTTGACGGAGAGTCAACCGGTTTGGATCAAGTACTGCGCTGGGAAATTTGGCTCCTGAGAGCCACCTGTATCCTTCTGATTTGAATCATTGGTTCCTTTGCTTTACATCTGACATGTGTATCTGATTTGTTAAATGTGAAATGCCATGATTTTAATGCTATCTGTTGGGTACCTCATTGAGCGCAAGCTCACCCCATTCCGTTCCATTTGTTTTCCTTACACGAAAATGACCACTTTTGGAAAGGTTATACTTGTTGGTTGTCAAGTTGAGCTCAAGTAAATGCATCTTTTGGATAGCTCTTCGAATGAAACCTTAATGTGTATTGGGTTCACTTTCTTTTGATTGGCAAACCGAATATGTATATGCGTAGTGAATGATTTTTGATATGCCGTTTTGGCTTGAAAATGTTACATTTCAATGTGTGTATGTTTGGTTGATATTTGGTCGATTTTTGGATCAACTCGTATTTCAAACGGCGAAAGCAAATTTTGGCTACTCTCGGCCTAGTATCTGGATTCTGACGTGTCCAGCACTATTCATCTTCGGCTTCGAATTTCGTTTTTTATTTATTTTGTGATTTTGACATATTTGCGCACGTTGGTATGCTCCGGAACGTAATAGATTGACGTGAACTGATCCGTAGTCCTGGCGAGAGCTGGGCAGGCAGTCCGCTAACCCCTTTGGTTCGCCTTAGGGGAAAGTGGGGCTGTTACAATCCGGGTACGACACATTCTTTTGTAAACCCAAATTTCATGAGTGGAATAGATGTGAAGCCAATTATGTTACCTTATGATTTGGAGATTAGAACACCTACTAGGGATCAGAGTTTAATTGCTAATTTGGTGTATAGAGATTGTGAGATATGGGTTGGAGAACGAAAATTATTGGCCGATTTAATGGGTTTAGATATTAAGGGGTATGATATCATCTTAGGAATAAACTGGTTAGCTCGCTACCATGCACAGTTGAACTGTAAGACGAAAATGGTAGAGTTGTACATTTCAGGAGAGGCAACCCTAAAATTGGATGTAAGGGGCAGATTAGCCTCATCTGCTCTTATTTTAGGAATTTGAGTTAGCAAAATATTGAGTAAGGGAGTTCAAGGATATTTGGCTTTTCTTATAAATACTCCTAGTGATAAAGTGAGGTTGGAAGATATGCCTGTAGTGAAGGAGTATCCGGATGTTTTTCCTAAAAAATTAGAATCTTTGCCTCCGGAAAGGGAGATAGTTTTTAAAATTGATGTGACTCTGGGGATAGCACCTATCTCCAAAACGCCGTATAGAATGGCTCCGACTGAATTGAAAGAGTTGAAATTGCAGTTGCAGGATTTGCTAGAGCGAGATTTTATAAAAGAAAGTGATTCACAGTAGGGAGCCGTGTTGTTCGTTAAAAAGAAAGATGGGAGTTTAAGGCTGTGTATAGATTACCGAGACTTGAACGATATTACTATTAAGAATAAGAACCCTTGCCCCACATAGATGAGTTATTTGACCAATTGCAAGGAACGGTAGTATTCTCAAAGTTGAACCTCAGGCAGGGTTATTATCAATTGAGAATTCTGGAGAAAGATATACCTAAAACTGCCTTTAACTCGAGGTATAGACACTTTGAGTTTACAGTGATGCCGTTCGGATTGATTAATGCACCTGCGGCTTTTATGGATTTAATGCACAGAATTTTTAAGTCTTATCTAGACCAGTTTGTGGTGGTGTTCATCGATAATATACTGATGCATTCTAAAACTCTGGAGGACCATGAGAAACATTTGAGTATTGTTTTGCAAACTTTGAGGGAACATCAGTTGTATGCTAAGTTTAGTAAATGTGAGTTTTAATTGAAAAAAATAACTTTCTTAGGTCACATAATTTCCAAGGATGGAATTAAGGTGGATCCAGCCAAAATTGGAGCAGTTGCAAAGTGGAAGCAACCGGAAAAACCCTACTGATGTTTGGAGTTTTATAGAGTTAGCAGGATATTATCGGAGGTTTATCAAGGATTTTCCTAAAATTGCTGGACCCATGACTGAATTGACTAAGAAAAGTGAAAAATTTATATTGAGCCCGAAATGTGAAGAAAGTTTTCAGAAGTTAAAGAGACGATTGACGAGGGCACCTGTATTAGCTTTACCTAATGGAAAGGATAGCTTTGTAGTATATACAGATGCTTCCAAAGAAGGCTTGGGGTATGTATTGATGCAGGATGGTAAGGTGATTGCGTATGCCTCTAGGAAATAAAAGTCATACGAGAGAAACTATCCAACTCATGATCTGGAGTTAGCGGCTGTAGTGTTTGCATTGAAAAAGTGGAGACATTACCTATATGGAGTGACATTCGAGGTTTTTACAGACCACAAGAGTCTTAAGTATTTGTTTTCTCAAAAGGTGTTAAATTTGAGACAACGTAGATGGATGGAATTTCTAGAGGACTATGATTGCACGATAAATTATCATCCAGAAAAACCCAATGTGGTGGCTAATGCTTTAAATCGTCAAGTGCAAGTGGCAAGATTGATGATTAAAGAATTACACTTGTTGGAAGAAGTTAGTTATTGGAATCCTAGTCTTGAACCGAGAAAAGTGATCTTTGGGAACATTGTCGTGAAATTCACTTTATTGGAACATATCAAGAAAACTCAGGAAAGGGACCCTGAAGTGCAAAAGTGGTTGGAGAAAGTCAAAAAGGGAGAAAAGTCGGATTTTAATCTAGGAGTGAATGGTGTATTAAAGTTCCAAAATCGTATAGTAGTGCCAAAGGACGAAGGGTTTAAGAAAGAAATCTTGGAAGAAGTGCACCGTTCTAAGTACACGGTATATCTTGGAGGGAATAAAATGTACCAAAACTTGAAGAGTTTGTACTGGTGAGAGAACATAAAAAAGGAAATTGTCCAATTTGTCCGCACTTGCTTGATTTGCCAGCAAGTTAAAGCCGAGTATCAAAAATCATCTGGTCTTTTGCAACCTTTAGAAATACCCGAGTGAAAGTAAGAAAATATCACCATAGATTTTGTATCTGAATTACCTAGGACGTAAAGAGCTCATGATGCAGTTTGGGTAATAGTGGATTGGTTGACCAAATCGGCTCACTTTGAACCGATTAGCATGAAGTACCCGTTGGAGAAGTTAGCTAAATTATACTTGGATGAGATTATAAGGCTACACGGGATACCTGTAAGTATTGTGTCCGATCGAGACCCTAGGTTTGTTTCGCGGTTCTGGCAGAAAATGCAAGAAGTGTTGGGAACTAAATTGAATTTTAGCACTACTTACCACCCACAGACTGATGGATAGTCTGAGAGGACGATTCAAACTCTTGAGGACATGTTGAGAAGCTGTATTTTGGATTTTGGAGAGAGTTGGGGTAAATATTTGACATTGGTGGAATTTGCTTATAACAATAATTTCCATTTGTCCATTCAAATGATTCCTATGAAGCGCTTTATGGTCGGAAATGTAGATCTCCTATTTGTTGAGATGAAGTAGGTGAACGAAAGATCTTAGACCCAACTACAGTACCATGGATTGAAGAGGCGCGAGAAAAAGTGAAATTAATTCGCCAGAAGATTCAAACCGCACAGAGTCGTCAGAAGAGCTATGCAGACAATCGAAAGAAGGATCTAGAATTTGCAGTTGGAGATCAAGTTTTCCTTAAGATTACTCCTCTGAAAGGAAGTTTGATGGTAGGAAAAGGAAAGAAGTTGCAACCTAGATTCGTAGGGCCTTATAAGATTCTTCAACGCGTGGGAAATGTGGCCTATAAGCTGGAATTGCCACCAAGTTTATCTCGGATCCATAATGTTTTTCACGTATCGATGCTCAAGAAATATCATCCAGATCCGTCTCATGTTCTGCAACCGAAAAATATTGAGATTGATGAGGCACTGACCTATGAGGAGAAACCAATAAAACTTCTAGATCGTAAGGTGAAAGAACTGAGGAATAAGCGAATCCCGTTGGTGAAAGTTCTACGGAGAAACCACGGACTAGAGGAAGTAACTTAGGAAGTAGAAGAAGAAATTCGAGGAAAATATCTTGATCTATTTCAAAACCAAGGTATGAATTTCATGGACAAAATTCTCTTAAGAGGGAGAGGATGTGAGGACTCATGTTTTTATTCTTAAAATAATTATTTTCATAATTATTTACCATAGAATTAGTTAATTATATTATCATTACATGAATTGCTCTTAAATTTTGCTTTATCGCGCGCGAATCGAAAGTTCGCGTATTTCGCTTCGAAACGACTAAGTGGAGATTTGAGAAATTTATATTAGATTACTAAGAGTGAATAATTATAGTGTTAAGGGAATTACATTTAAGGATTAGTGCACAAGTGAAACAAACAAGAGAGAAAAGTGGTAGTACGGGATACTATTCACGCACTATTCAAAGTTGACCTTGAACACCTTTTTGTACCTTTTTCCCTCCAATCTTCCAAGGGAAGATTCACAACACAAACCCTTCTCTCTCTCCCCTCTCTTGGTCGGCCGAACAGTAAAGGAAAAGAAGAGAAGAAAGCTCTCTTCATCTCACACCATTTTTGCTTCCATTTCCCTCGCAAATCTTCACCCAACTCACATACTACTTGGAGGTTAGTTCTAGGTTGGAGAAAGACATCATCTAGTGGATTTTCTTGGAGGTTTTGTGGTGAGAAATTTCTGGTTTCTTCAAGGGTTCAAGAGGTATCCTCCATCTCCTTCAAATCTTTCCATTTTCTTCAAGAATGAAGCTTAGATTGCATGGGTTTGCAACCCTAAGCAAGAAATAGGTAGAGGACTTGAGAAAAATCATTTATCTTGCTTTAACCACTAAGCTAGCGATCTTGAGGTGGATTATAGGTAGGCCTTGAGGATTAAAGTGCTTGATTGTTGTATTTATGTGTTAAATTAGTGGAACTAGGATTAGAAATGGAGAGAAAATTGAGAAATGGGTGAGACTAGAGTTGGCCGAAATTCTGTCCATTGTTGCTCTATTTTAATTCAAATTTTTGGTTCTTGTATGGCTGTGAAATTGATGGATATATGTGCTATATTGTGTGTAAAAAGTGTCTTCCAAAAACTGTTTTAATTGGTTGCTCAAAATTAAGGTTTCCGAAAATGGAAGAAATCTGGAAATGGTGTTCAGGAGAGCCGAACAGTAGTTGTTTGCCTGAACATATTTCTCTGTACAGAAGTCAAAATTGAGCGCCATTAGTGGCATTAAAAACTATACATTCATAGCTTTCTAACGGTATAAAATTCACTTGCTAGTTCGAACTGAGTGAACCGTAGTGATTCAACAAATTTCACTGTCCTGTTCTGATTGTCTGTCCGAGAGGAATGGAGAAGCTGCAGATTTTGGCTCTATTTTCTCTCACTTGTGAACTGATTTTGGAAATATTTTCTCTTGATGAAATGTAGCATTTTGAACCTAGTTTCGAACGCCATAAACCATTCTTAATTTGAACTTGTATTGAGTGAGATGTGGCCTGATTTTGAAAGTGCGACAAAACTGGAAACTGGAAAGTTTTTCCTTTCTTGCTGGCCGAATGGTTAGATTTGTTCTGGGATGTTTTGCTTCGAAAATTTTGGTGTCAATTATGCACCAATTGCTTATTAAATGTTTCTAGAACCTTGGTTTCAAAAATGGATTGAATTGGGGCTGATTTCATTGTGCAAAACGTTTGAAAAGGAAAGAAAGCAAGAGGGCAGATTAGCCTTGAAACATTTTATGAACTTTGGCCATTTTTTTAACTACCTTCTCACGTGAATTTTTGCATGAAATTTGATAGAGAGGTAATCCATATATGGAGGGTTGAGTGTACCAAATTTGGTGAAATTTCAATGCCATTTCGATACCCAAATAACACCCCAAAAGTGGCTCTTCAAATCTAGAAAATTTCTGATCAGTGTTCAAATTTCAGCCAACTTTAAGCTGCTATATCTTGATGCCCAAAACTCCAAATTTAGTTTCGTTTGTCGTGTTTGAAACCGTGTTCGAAACTATTATTGTATTACAAATTTCAGAGCATGATTCACTTTTTGTGAATTATGCCGAATTTCCAAAGATTGCCGAAAAACAAGACTGGTTCAAACCTGTCTTCTGGGAATTGAAACTTTGAGTTGAAAAATGCATGCTTTCCGTTTACAATCTTGAAAAGTGTCTTGTAGGAATTTTTAGTACTTCGAATCTAGTTTCCAACAGTATAAATTTTTTCATTTTTGGACCTACCGAGTGCAAGATCTGATTTTTCTAAATTTGACGCGCCAAACTGAAATTTTTCAACTTGTTGGGAAATGAGTTTTTGGAAACTTTTCCCTATCCTTTGAAATTGATTGATCATTTTAAACTCAATTTCATGGAGGAAATAAGTTTCTTATGTGTTATTAAACCTTCACTTTTGAATCTCGATTTTCGAGAGATTGAGGCTTTTTGAGACATTGTCTTAGCTTAAAACGAACGTACATTCTTCCTTGTTTGGCAAGGAGTTTGTAAGTATTTATGGATGATGGATGATTGTTATGTCTTCAGGCGCTCAAGAGGATCTTGAAGAGAATCTCGGAGCCGACCGCTAAAGATCTTTTGCACTTACTCCCTTATTTTGACTTGGTGAGTGTCAAGTGCATGACTTGTTGCAATTTTGTGAATTGCTTCTTATGGATTGAATGGTTCCTAATTGTTGAGTCGAGTGTGTACGTTATCGTACTCGTTCTCTTTTAACCGATTGTATAACTGAACTGCTCATAACTGAATTGTATTTGGTTGACTGGATGTCGTTTGGAGTGAATCTCCTCAACCAACAATTGAACTGGGGGACGTCGAAATCTCAATTGGCCGACCTTGCGACTCGAGCCAGCAAGGGCTTGGTCAAGAAACTCGGTGAACCATGAGATAATTGCAAGTTTGATCTATTAAGAGATCTCGCTTGCCCTACTCAAGTAGTAGTGCCTTTTATAGAAGAGCGGGCCCGGGACTGGGGGTTGTAACGGTGAACGGCAACTATGAAGTAAGTGGAGTTTTACAGACTTAATACTGATCCGGTTGACGGAGTGTCATCGCGGGGAAGTATTTGATCAAGTATTGGCACAGCAAGTGGAACCTAGCTCCTAAGAGCTCCTGTATCCTTATTGAGTGTGTTCATATTAAATTGTGAATTGCTTGAATGTTATAGCTCTATTTCTCGTATAAATGCTATTGCTATTTGAACTACGTGCTTGCATGTTTTTCTTGGCCTCACTGAGCAATAGCTAATCCCATTAGCTTTGTTTTCCTTAACAGGAGTCGAAATGGAATGAATCTTGGAGAAGCCAATTTGATGGTCTTTTTATTAGGATTTTAAATGTATTCGTTTAGACAACTTTTGGATATTGTATATTTTGGAAATGTTGATGTATTTTGGTAACTTGTGATGTAAGATTGAATATTCTAAGGAAGCGACTTTTCTTTATATCTTTGACTTTCATTATATGATCGTTTGTCCTTAAGTTTGAATTGGAACTGTATCGAGTTCTGGCGAGAGTTGGGCAGGCGTCCCGCCGATATCCTTGGGTTCACTCTTAGGAGAAGTGGGGGCGTCATATCTTCTCCAGCTCATTCCTCTCGAGAGGCAAAAGTTTTAGGTTTAAAGAGGTGGAGTTCAATGGAGAATATTGGTGTAAGGTAGCTTCAAAACAGCAGCTTCGTGGCTTTAAGGTTTTCTTGGATATGAATCGGAAGGGTTCTATCCTCCTATGGGATAACTATCCTTGGGGCCCAATGATAGATGCAAAGGATGTAGAACTCTTTAACTATCTTTATTAAAAATCTGGGCAGCCAACAAATTACAATAAGAAGCTGCATCTCTTCTTTTCTCAAGCTAAATCCTCGTTGATTTTTGATGATTAATCCAGTCAATTTATTGGTGTGGAATATTAGAGGCATTTCTTGTTGAGACACTCAAAGATATCTTCATAAGAGTATTGTTGGCAACTCTATTTGATTGATGGTACTCATTGAGCTAATATCTGATGTTGCTCAGTTGGATGCTATATCTCAGTTATTCCATTTCTCATATGCTAGAGTGATATCTGCTCTTGCCGGTGTATTGACCATACATATGGCTAGTTCATCCTACTCCTCTGGTTATGAAATTAACTATAACTTCATTAAATTCTATAAAATTACATGAAACTACTATTAAGGCCACAAAAGTGCATCTCTACTCTCGTGAATATATTCCTAGGTTTAGCACTTCTTTGAACCAATGTTAAATTCAATTTTCATTGCAAACTCAACACCTTGAGATTATCACAATTAATGACTAATTAATCATGATTAGATAAACAAGTGCCAAATAACTCGGTCAAAATAATAGCATTAACTGACCAAACAACCAACATAAAGCAATCATACAAAGTTCAACCAAAACACCCAAGATATACACTTTAACCAAACATAATTAACACAAAATCCAAACTTGTATTATAATTAAACATGAAATCCAATACAAGGAACGACCGGGTAGGAAAGATATCACCCTTGTCACATGAGTTACAACTCTCCATCTTTGCTCCTCAATCTTCATCCAAGTTTAGTAATCACAAGAATGGATGAAAGGTAAGTAATTTAAACTATCATACACTGACTTAATGTGAGGACCCGAAATTTTCTTATTTTATTTTATTTTACTGGCTTAATTAATTATTTACTCGCACGTTTTCTCCGAATATTTTATTTCAACCTTTTATTGCTCAAATACATGGAATTATGGCTCACATGTATTTTAAAAATGACTTGATTCCAAAAGTTATTATTTTGAAAGCTCGTTGAGAATAGTGAATACGTGTTTGAAAACTATAGCTGATTTGAGAGTACAATGAGCTTGAAAAATTGGAGACTTGTACATTAGCCTTGAAATAGGTATTTTTATGTTTAAGTGCTCAAGTGATAGTTAGTTATACTGTAACAGCCCCACCTTCCCCTAAGGCGAACCAAAGGGGTTAGCGGACTGCCTGCCCAGCTCTCGCCAGGACTAACGGATCAGTTTACGTCGAACTACTACGTTCCGGACCACACCAACGCGCGCAAACAAGTCAAAATCACAAAATAAAAAAAACGAAAATCGAAGCCGATGATAAACAGTACTGGCCACGTCAGAATCCGGAGTTCAACCAAACATCACTCCAACATATATACATCGAAATTTAACATTTACAAGCCAAAGCGGCATACCAAAATATCCAACAAGTTCATACATGTGCAATTAGCCAATTACAAGCCAACCATTGGTTGAAACAAAACACTTAGGGTTTTCACCCTCAAGGAGCTATTCAAAATATACATTTACATGAGCTCAACTTGACAACCAACTAGCACAACCTTTCCCAAAATAGTCATTTTCCTGTAAGGAAAACAAATGGAACGGAGTGAGCTAAAGCTCAATGAGTTACTACCACATAAGCAACGAAGAGCATATAGCATAACCTTTCATTTCAAGTACACAATTAAGGAATAAAACAAATCGGTAAAAGGATACGGACGGCTCTCAAGAGCCCCTTTCCACGCTTACATTCTTGATCCAACCTCATTGACCCTCCGTCAATGTTTAAGAGTACCAACCGTAGACCTCACTTCACTTCCATTCCTTCCACCCAACATACCCCAACCGGGCCCGCACTCCAATCAGTAGCTTTTGGTAATACTCGAGTTTACCGGAATCAAGAGTCTCATTACTACAAGATTCCCCAATACAGTCCCCGTGGCATGTCAATTTTCACGACCAAGCCCTCGCCGGCTCGATTCATTTGACTACCAACGGGGTTGAGCTCAGTAACACAGTAAGGCCGTTGGACATTCGTCCAAACGACACCAAATCAGGTTTCCATGAAATGGAATTCAATAACTCATATATCAAGTTCAGTATCACAGTGAAACGGTAAACAGTCATTAACAGTATCAAAAGGGGTGAGGGCGGTCAAGTACACCCTCACCTTAACCAATTCTAATGGCCAAGTAAGCCTTCATGGCATCACAATCACATATATCAAAGCCACAATGTAAACATTCATGTGAGTAGTACACTCACCAATCATGTAGGTGATGTTTCATGCACCGTCGTCAAAAGTACGTCGTGAAACACCGTCACGCCCTAGAACACGCAAACAAGTACAATGAGACTCGATAACGAGTCATAAAGCAATGCCAATCACAACCCCAATAGGGTTTCATAAGCATATACAAGCATCATAGGTAACCAGAAATTTCAGAAATGTAACTAACTTGGCCCTGAAAAAAAAAACAGTTTTGTCCTCAGTTTGCGGTAATGACACAAATTGCACTACACTTATCGGATGAGGGTGTAAGACCCACCGTTTCGAAGCTAAGAAACAGGGATACAACAATGTAGAAGGTCACTCAGTCCAATTCCTAGCACAACTAGGTCAAATATGCAAAATACCAAACCAGAACCTTAATTGCAGGTTTACAAAATACACTATGCTGTAATTAGTCCAACTCAGTCTATACAAGTCCAAATTCATTGATTCCAAAGGCATGCGGTAGCAAAGACATCAAGCTACATTTCATCAGAAGGCCTCAACAACCAAATCCAAAGCAATTCCAGCCAAAACCACCAATTACAGACGCAGTTCTTACATCCTGATGAACCCAGAACAGCAATAGTAATTTCGGTTTATCTCATTCTACACTACTCCAATTGACCTGAAATTTTATAGGCACCTCTAACACATCAATACCTACAACTTTCATGTTTTAAGGCAAGGCCAATTCGGCCTCTAACCATGAGATACAAAACCGGCCAGAATTGGGGATAGAAAACCCTAACTTTCTCAAATTCCTTCCAAACCAGAAATTGGTTACAATTATCTATCATATACACCTACTAGAGTCATTAAACATCAATTCCCATCATCATAGATAGCCACAATATCATGATCACATTAAACCAGAAAATTCATCAATAAATTGAAAACTTCACCAATTCATCTCAAACCAAGAAATAAACCACAAATTTCAGCACTTTAGCTACCACTAAGCACAACTTAAGCTTAAGCTTGATTAAGTGTAGGAGGAAGTTCAATCACCACTCACCTAGTAAATAAGAGAGGGAGAGTTGTTGGACACCTTAGCTTCCTTAAACACTTCACCAAATCACTTACTAGTACCAAATGGAGGGATTTTATGGAGTAGAAACAAGATCAAGCAATTGTTTTGGAGGATTTGAGCTAGATGGTAGCCAAGATTTTGAAGAGTTTTCTTCCTTCTTAAGCTCAAGGTGGCCGGCCAATATAGAGAAGAAAATGGTGATTTTTGGTTAGTTTTTTGTTTATTTAATCAAAGGGTAAAACATTGAATAGTAGTCAAAAAGTTACCACCAATCCCAACATGACAAGTGTCACTTCCTTAATGCATTCCTATCCTTCTTGTTTCCTCTCACATCAATCACTTCACATCCTCTACTTATCTCTTGACACCCGATAAATTTCACTCAGTATCCGGAAGTTAACCTTATTGGCCGAATTTTTCCAAACTTTTCGCACTAGCGGGTCCCACGTCCGTTATATATCCTTAATTTTTCAAAAACTATCCAATACTAGAAAAATCATCTAAAAACTATATCTGCTCATTAAAATATCTAGAAAATTTTCCTACTAAAAAAAATGCAGAAAACAAACCATTAAATAAATAAAACCCTAGAAAATGGGAAAAGTACGGGTTCTCACATATACTATCGTTATAAGAATTTCTTGGAAAATTCATTTTATCGCGCACAAATCGGAAGTACGTGTTTTCACGCGTGCGATTAATTAAGGGACTTTAGACCTTTATTTTTCTTAACCATTAAGAGTGAATAATAATAGTATGAATATAAGTGCATTAGATGTTTAGTGAACAAGTGAAACAAACCCGAGCGGAAACGAGCACGAAACACGCGCATATGCGTATTAATGAAGAGTTGACTTTTGTGCACCAAGCCCCAACAACCAAGCTTACTCTAGAAGCTAACCATATCAGATTTTTACACTCTCTCTCACCCCTCAAGCTGGCCAAACTCCCTAAAGAGAAGAAGGAACCAAAAGCTTCATCATCTCACTCTATTTTCTTGCTCCAAATCACTTCAAAATTTACACCCAACTTGTTATCCACTTGGAGATTCACTTAGGCAAGGAGAAGAGCTTCATTTCCACAGTTTCTTGGAGCTTTGTTGTGGCCAAAAATCTGACCTTTAGCATCTAAGAAGGTATATGACGATCAAGCCCTTAAATCTTGTCTTATGGAAGTAGTAAAGCATATGTAAGCTCATGCATGCATGTGGGTAGTTTGTTTATGTTGGAAAAATTGTTGTGTGGGCTCTATGAACTCCCACTTGGATTGGGTGGACTGATTTGATGAATGATGATGCTATTCGTGCTTAAATTAGTGGATTAATGTTGAGTTGTTGGTAGAAATTCAAAGAAGGTGCAATGAACAAAAGTGACCATTTTAACCCTGCCATGTTCGTGCACTTTGGTGCGAAATTTTGAGGTTCTAATAACTTGTTTGTGATGTATACATGTTATATGAATGGTGTAGAATGTTTCATTGAAAAATAACATGATTTGGTTGGTCAATTGTAGTGATTTCAAAGGTTTAGCAAAACTGAAAAATTTTCCCGGATTGCCCAGGCAGTTCTTTTCTTTCGGCCATAACTTTTTACTCCGATGTCAAAATCGAGTGCCATTTGTGGCAATGGAAACTAGACATTCCCAGATTTCCAACAGTATAAAATGAATGTCTTGATTCCACATGAGTAATCCATACCAACCATTTGAACTTGGCTGCCCTGTTTCGTTAGTTCCCTGGAAGGCAGAACATGAACTACAACTTGAGGCTCCAATGTGGACTAGTTGTGGACAGATTTTGAAAATGGATTCTTCTGAGAAATTGTAGCTTTATGAATGTGTTTTCCAACGCCACCAACCACATCCAATTCCGAGTTGAATTGAGTGATTTGTGGCCGTATTTCGAAACTGACTTCTTGAAGGAAAACCCTCCTTTTGGGCAGAATTGTTACTAAACTTGATTGAGACTTGTTAATTCGAGATTCTTGGTGTTAATCACCTACCAAACCTATCTTGGAATGTTTATTAGACCTTGTCTACACCAATGAACCATGTTTGAGGAAATTTCTTTGGCCAAATGCTTGAAAATGGAAAAACAGAAGTCCGAGACAGATTTGCCTTGGAACTTCTTGGGACTTTAGTGGTTTCGTTAACCAACTTCCCGAATGAATTTTCCTATGAAATTTGGTAGAGGAATGGCCCTTATATGTTAGTGTGATACTGCTAAGAGCCACTATATCTTGGTGCTCAAAACTCCGATTCTTATTCCGTTTGTTTTGTCTTAAACTTGGATTGCAAATCTAATAGAGTTCCAAATTTCTGAGGTTAGTTCAAATCAAGTGAATTTTGCCGAATTTTCAAATTTGGCCAAAAATTGACCTAAACCTGTCTCAAGTGCCCCAAAACAGCAAATTTGAGCTAAATTTTGAGTATTTCCGTTTGGAATCATGGAAAAGTGTATTCGAGGAACTTTTAGTACGTTAGAAGTAGTTTCTAATGGTACCAAATTTTCCAATTTTGGACTCATAGAGAGTGAGATCTGATTTTCCAAAGTTTGCTTGCCGAATCTGAAATTTCCGAACTTAAAGGAAATTGAGGGTTTCAAACTCTCCATTTTCCTCCGATATTGCTAGACCGTTTTACACTTGATTTCAAAGGCGAAAATCAGATTTCTCTTGTGTTTTTAAAACCCACTTCCGAGCCTCGATTATAAATAATTAAGGCTCAATTCATGAATTCTCCTTAGATTGTACACTAGTACAACTTTCTTTGATAAGTAGGGGTTCTAAGTGATAGTGTATAATAATTGATGGTTATTTGCTCAGGCGCTCAAGGAGACCTTCAAGAGGAAATCGAAGTGGACGCCTAAACACTTGTTTGAGTACTTACTCACTTGTTTTGAATAGGTGAGTGTTCCATATAGGAGTACGTAATTTGAATAAGTCTATGACATGCTTATCCCATAGTCATTAAGTGTTAAGTGCTACATGATAAGTATTTACCACACTCATGCATATCTAAGTAAGGTATACTTGAATTACTAGATATGAAATGCTTGAAGAGCATATTTACGTGACTACTTGAACTACTCGATATGAAATGCTTGAAGAGAATATTTACGTGACTACTTGAATTACTCAACATGAAATACTAGAATTGCATATTCATGTGATGTGTTTAAATGATTAATTATGCTATGACTGCATAAGTCGGCTGGAGTGAACCTCCTCGACTCTCAAGTGGTAAAGTGAGAAACGGCCAATGGCGGCCTATTAAAATGACTAATGTCTACCAATTAATCGTGATTACTACAGTTAACCGTCAACCGTTAACCGTTTACCGTAATTACTTACCGTTTTCCTATCTACTTGATTACCTACTTGATTATTTGATTACCGTAAATTACATGTTCACATTTATCAAATATTGCTTACGTGTTTATGTGTTAATTGTTGCTAGTAATTGCTCATGTGAAATTGTCCACCATTTTAAGGCGAGTGTGTACTTTATCTCACTCGACCTACCAAAAGAATAAATTTTTACCGTTCGCCAAGTTATTTGATTACTTGTGCATGTTGTAAGTTCTAAACTGAACTTGGGCCCTGCCCTTGGTTACTGACCTACTCGAGCCAGGACTGGGCTCGGTCGGGTAGGTTGGAACCCTGGGCCACCATTTCGGTATACTCGAGTACTACCACTGGAGGGATAAGGTGATGGTCAGACAAACCGAGGGGATCCCGAAGTTATAAGGTGCAGATGACCGACATGGTTCCACTGGAACACCGTATCCTTCAATATGTGTTTATTTTGCATGGAGATAACTATTTCATGCAAATGTGCCAACGTACAAATCTTGACTCATACCTGTGACATGCTCAAATTACTCGTCTCATGATAATTGTCTCATGTTAATGTGTCATACCTGTGATATGGTCAAAGTACTCGTATAATGATAATTGTCTCATGTTTATGAACCAACGTGCAACCCCGAACCATACATGTGGTATGCTCAATTACTTGATCTATTATGAACCAACGTGCAACCCCGAACCATGCATGTGGTATGCTCAATTACTTGATTTATTAGAACTGCTAGAGTGTCTTGGAACCTCACTGGGCTGTGTAGCTCATCCCATGTTTTTGTTCTCTTTAACAGGGTTCGAGACCAAGAGTGTTTGTGAATAGTACTAGATAGCTTTCTTTTGAAAATTTTAAGTTGTATTATAGCGGATGGTTATAGTACATATTCTGTTGGGTTGTACTTAAGCTTGAAAGCTAAATAATTGTAAGTGTGAAATATTTTGAAGTACTTTAATTACGTATTGAAGTTATTTGAAGTATTTTGAGTTTTGAATTGTGGATTGTACCGAGTCCTGGCGAGAGCTGGGCAGGCGTCCCGCGGATACCCTTTGGTTCGCCTTAGGGAGAAGTGGGGGCGTCACAGTTGGCATCAGAGTTTAGGCTTCAGATCTTTGTAGTGTATCCTAAGCTTAAAAGTTTAGGATGTCGGACTGTGGGACTGGTTTGAAAGTTAAGTGACCGCTTGTAAGGATGAAAATCAGAGCCGCTTCGCGTACTCTGTGCGCGGGGTGAATTTGGGCCAAGTGATGTTATGGTCCTTATTATGTGAATGAGTAAAGGCTTAAGTACTCCTCTAAAGTATAAACTGTGAATCATGAATGTGATAGGTATAAACCCCTTTGTCTTGATATTTGGGAAAAACATTTGGTATGTATGTTGGGTAGGAATCTTAAATGTGATGATTTACTCTTGGGAACTGGCCAGTTCGAGATGTTAATTATCTTATTTCAGATTCTTGTACCCGAGTACTCAAGCGTTGAGGACAATGCTAAGGACTTGAGATCTCCATTTGCGGGGAATAAGAATGAATTGATATTTCACGTGAATAGTTACAAGAAACCGATAATCATTTGGCTAAGATGGCACAATAATTAAGAGCGAGAGGTGAAGAAGATCGTGGCCTAGAAGATCCTTGTGTTGGGGTTAAAGTTGAACATGTTAAGGAATGGGGATCATTTAGTTCCAATTAATCTAGTAAAGCACTACTTGTGATCTTTCGTAGTGGGACGATGGGAGTAGAACTTAAGAGTTTGTGCTTTAGAGATGGATGCACTTTTGATAATCACTTGTTCATTTTTGTTTATTGATTTTGACTTGGTATGTACTTTACTTGGCTTGTTTGTGACCTCTTGATTCATATTATGACTTTTGATATATGTAAAGAATCATACTTCTAATTCTAAATGTATTTGTAACTTGTATATGCTTTAAGTTCTTCTATGCCTAATTACTCCTTTTCTTACGCCTATAGACTTATATTAAGTATTGCTCAGCAAGGACAATGAATGGGTTGTGGTGTGGGTTTAGGCAACCCGCACTCTTGAGAAAGAATGATGGCTGGTCTTATGTAATCCAATGGGATCTTAGTGATAGATATGAATTGGAAATGAACGAGAAGATTAGACCTACTAGTGATATAAAAGATTGATCTAGTTGGGTACCTAGAGAGGTTCTCCCCTGTGCAATTTTAATAATTGTTCTACCGTATCTTGTGGTTGGTCCTGTGGACATGTTTCAACCTTTTATGAATGTTTGAACTTTTGAAGTATTTCGTTGGTTAATTGTGGAGTGACTTGAGCTCATTACTTATCAGCTGTACTAAAAAAAAAAACTCTCGTTTTTGTCTCGCATATTATGATTGACTTGATTTGAACAAAAATTTGAGTGGTCATTTGGGACCAAAGAAATCCGATTATTTCTAAAATTGTTAATTTTGGAGATCAAATGCCAGTAAATGATTTTTGGACAAATTGAGTCGAAGATTTTGGTAAAATTAGTTTTCTATCGAAAATATATCTTCCTATTCGAGTTTCGAACCACCAGATGGAATCATTTAACCAGACCTTTAATTGACCCTAGAGTTGACTATTCTTGTGAAAAGTCTATTTTCGTGAGTGGTACAAGTAAAGTGTGATTGTTGCCATATAGTTTGGAGGGTAGGATTCCCATGAAAAAATCAGTGCTTAATTGTTAGTGCAAATTATAGAAGCTGTAAATTTTGATAGATCTAGTGGACCTGGCAAATAAGGGGTACGGTATTATCGTAAGTGTGAATTTCGAGGACGAAATTCTTTTAAGGAGGGGAGGTTATGAGGATCCGAAATTTTCTTATTTTATTTCATTTTACTGGTTTACTTAATTATTTACTCACACGTTATTTACTTTGTTGAACAAATATAATAATGAACTAGAAAATAGAATGTTAACTGAATTCAGTTATTCACAATATCTTAAATACTACCCGAAAAATCACATGATGGAGTTTGATATGAATGTATCAGTGTGAAAGCATGCATTGAATAATATGAAAAAGTAACGATTGCTATGATACTTTGAAAGTTAAAAAGAAAATAAAATTCACAAGGATAACCTATCGTATTAATGTTGATTTATAATACCATTAGGAAAATGAATAATCTACAAAGCAAATTATTATTATACATCGTTGTAGAGTTTACATATAAAGAAAATTATATCTACATAGTTTAATATAACATTCAGCTCCATGGTTGTACGTCAAAATATTGGATAAGAAGGTTTGATCAAAACTTTACTATTCTTGTACCGTTAATATGGTGGTTGCAGATTAAGTATAAAAATATAATTTCAATTTTCCATTTATTAGAGCAAAATTGAGATAAGCATGCTATATTTTTCGATTATATGTTAATGTTTTAAGAGTATGAAGGTGCAGCAGTATTAACAAGTTGTGTATTAAAATGAATATAGTTTACTATAAATGAAAAGAACATATTCTAATTAGATGTAAGTTACTCTTAGGTAGTCAAAATAGAGAAATAGAGTTTACAAGTTATGTGTAGTTACAAAATTTAGATTATAGTTTTCACTCTTTTGAAGTATCTAAGTTATTTTAGGCAGTAATCAATTTATGATTCTCTAAATAGAGTTCATTCGATTAAATGCTAGACTCCCTAATAATTTTGAAGTTTGAACAATTTATGTGAAGACAAGTTTATAAAAAAATAACCAGTTATGTTCTAATATTATAAAGTATTGATGGGTTAAAAATATATTGGTGGATAATTTTAATATTATTAAAGTTATTGATTTTTATACATAGGATTTGCACTCACAAGATAATATTTGTTTAAAGCAAGCCAACATTTAAGATTAAAAGGAAAGGCCAACACTATTTTAGGACAATTTGAGAAAACTAGAATGTTTTATTGTATTATCAATAATAAATTATAAATTTTCTCTTTCTTTTTTTCTTTATTTGCATCAATTACATAGGCATGTCAAAAAAAAAATAAGTTTCATCATAGGTAACAACATATTTAAGGAAATTTGAAAAATGGGAAGTTCAATTTTTGAATTAATTAAAGTTTCATGCAAATAATTAGGTGGTTTTTCCTTTTTGTCTTCCATAGGCAGTCTAGACTTGTGACCTGCACTTCTAACAGGTCTATTGCAAAACTCAATGGTTTTCATTGACAATTTTGGTGAAAATAATTTAATAAGATTATATTAACCAGATATATTATAGAAAAGTCAAGCAAATGAACTTTATATTGAACAATCCAAAATTATACTTTTTTTCCTAAATTATATATATCCATGTAAGGATCGAAGACAACCAAGTGGAAGAGATAAATAATGTACAGATCACAAACGTAACAGTAAGTAAATAGAAAGGAAAGAATTGCAAACCAATTAACTACCCAACTCCTCTTGAGCTTGTACATTAATTCAAATAAGTTTTTCAAGTTGATGAATTACAATCACTCTTGCGTACAAAGGAAGGTTCACCTCCTCCTTGCCCCGAACACCACTCGGTCAAGTCAGGAAGTTTTACTATCCCTCAGGACAACCCTCACAGAGCTACACTCATGAAGTATTCACTCACAAATGAAAAGCTTACAATGAACCTCACACCACTAAGACTACAAATCTTTTTTGAAGAGTATTTTCTCACTAAAATCACTCTAGATCTTTTGTATCTTGTGACGCCCCCGCTTCTCCCAAGGGCGAACCCTAGGGTATCGGCAGGACGCCTGCCTATCTCGCGCCAGGACTCAAAATCTCAAAGCTAAAAAAAACTATATAAACCACAAGAGTACTATTCATAAGATATACAACCGCCAAAAGTATCGAGTCAAACCACTCTAATACATTATAATAACAACCAGCAGAAGGACCCTAAGGAAGGTCCTTATACAAACCAACAAACCACCAAAACAAAAACAAACATCCTAACTGTCCGACTATTACAAGTAGACCTAACTATACTAGTGAATGTGCCCAGGCGTTCCCCGTGTCGTCCCCTGCTAAGGAAAACAAAGGAAACGGGGTAAGCTATATGCTTAGTAAGTACACGGGGTAAAAGTGTAAATTTCACATTTAGATAAACAACAATATCACAAAAGTGTCAAGTCAAGTGCAAAAGTAACAATACAAAGGAAGGATACAGGTTGGCTCCAAAGCCAAGTCGTTTGCCATGCGTGACCTCCTGCCGACACTCCGTCGACCACAAATAAGGTCCGTAGAACTCCACTTGTACACCCACCGAACACCTTATCACCCTCGCTGGCCAGTCTCCTCACAAACTTGCCCGGGCGAACGAAATCACAAACTTGAGCTTGAGTCACAAGCTCGGGTCACAAATTTGGTTCACATTCTCGGTGAACCGGATTCACAAACTTGGTGACCTCAGACTAAGTTGGACTGGCTTCGACCAAGCCCTGACCGGCTCGAATAGTCCATCTAGGTCGGAAAATCAACCCCAACTTACAAACGTCACCTCGAACTACAAGTTCAAGGGGTTCAAACTCAAAACTCACAAACGTCACCTCGAGCTACAAGTTCAAGGGGCTCAAACCCAAAATAATTCATTTAAACATGTCATGTATAAATATGCATGTAAAATAGGGTTTAGGTCGAGTGCGATAAAGTACACCCTCGCCTAGGTACCCTTTCATTCACCTCAAAACACATAAGCAAGTTATATACAAAACGGCCTGAATACTTACCCAAAATACAAAAGTAGTACAAGAGTAAAATCACTTAGCGCGTGTTCGCTAGTAGTGGGCCCCACCGGCTCCGCCTAGCTCACCACTGTCTGAAATAGAAGATTGTATCACATATTATCACAAACGGCCACTAACATGCCCAAAACAAGCAAAACGGCAAAATCGGCACATGCAAGTGCGGAAACGGCAAAATGGGCGCACGCAAGTGCGGAAACGGCAAACGGAAACGGCCAAATCTGCCATCTCAAACCGTTTTGATCAAAAGTTAGGCTAGGAATATCGGATCAAGGTGGGTGAGACACCGTTTCGAAGCTATGAGGAAGGGCTACAACTTTTATTTAGACATCTCAACTCAGATTTCAATAGGTATTGGTCAAAATTGCACAAAAGAGTTCCAGCTATTTCATTTCGGGTTACCAAACAGGCCCTGTTTGAAAGACCGTAACTCACGGCTCAGAAATCGAAATCAAGAAATTCCAGAGGCGTTAGAAAGATAAGACATAAGGCTATAACTTTCATGTTTGGACCAAAAGCTGAATCAATACAGAGCATGGAGGAAAATGGGTCCAAACATTCTTGTCAGAACTGTCCAATGCGCAGGCAGTTCTGACAATCGATCGTGTTTTGGTCATAACTGAAGCTACGGGACTCGGATTTGGATGCACTTTATACCGTTTCGAATCTGAGACCAAGATCTACATTTCTTATGAAGGGATCAACACCCAGTTCGTACGTTATCAAAACGGATAAAACATGGGCAGAAGCAAAAGTCAAAACGTAACACAATTCAGGGTACAAAACAGGTGCTAGTGTTTTGTCTATAACTCGGGCTACACTGATCCGTTTGACCTGAAATTTTGCAGGAATATTCTAGACATAAGAGGTTACAACTTTCATTTTTTGAGAAACTTCTGAATCAATACGTAGTATCAAGAAAAATGGAACTGAAGTGCAGATGCTGAACTGCCCTGGTTACCCGTTTTGCCGGTTTCCAATGTCGCAAACGCATGGTTCATTTTCATGGTTCTCATGCAAGTTTTCTAACTACTTTCATACCAAATAAACACACATATACTAACTTCTAAAGGACCTACAAATGATCCGAAGTTTTCCCTCTAAGCCACTACAAAATTGCCAAAACTAACCATGATCCTTAAACTAACTTTATTTGCATTACCAAACTTAATCTAACAACTTACTAACCAAACCCTAACTAAACCAACCTAAGGAAGCCTAGGGTTTCTTAACCCAAATCAGTTTTTACCATCCACTCACCAAACAAATAAAACAAATCATCAAACACAACCATTACAATCTTCATAGCACAAAATTAGAGCTACTTAACTTGTTTAGCATGAAACCCTAATTAGGGCTCCTATGGCTGAATCATCAAGGCCCCAAAATTAACCAAATTACTTCATAAAAACAAGTGATAGACATAAGAGGTACCATAATCAAGCACAACTAAGATCCTTTACCAAAATTAGCCACTAGTTCATCAATCAATAATCAACTTAAGTCTTCAAATAGACTTTCTTACCTCAAGATTAAGTATGTATGATGGCTAATGACCTTAAGCCAACTCCAAAGTGGATTCTTTATGCTTCAAAATGAAGATTTATGGAAGGAAATTGATTGAACTTCACAAACTTCCCTTGGTTTCTCCCTTCAAGGTGGCCGGCCCTCTCTCTCACTTTTTCTCTTTAATTTTTGTTTTGTTTGTCTTACAAATGACTTAGTTATGGCCCTTGAGACTAATATGTGGTGCAAGACCACTTAGGAGAGATATTTATTAAGCTAATCAATCACACAAGAGTGCTTTAATTGCTTTTTAACCCTTACACTTCAACTTAGCTTTAGTTCCACTCTTGCCCTCAAACATTTTGGACTCTTTCAATTAACTCCATAGGTTATAACTTAATCTAGTCCAAAACATATAATCATACTTAATTGCTTCACTAATCACCTTCCTATCTTAATCACCGATACTTAATCATACTTAATCCCACATGAAAGCAATTAAACCACAACCTTTTTGTCATGGGTAGTATTAAGGGTTTTAAACCCAACTTAGATTCGAACAAATCATATCACTAGAAACTTTTCTAGTTTAGGGTTTTCCTAACTTTTAAACTCACTTAACCTATCTAAAATGGATCAAATCCTATACTTACCCGCACTAAAACACACACTAGCATAACTAACGTGAATCACCGCTCTAACTTATGTTTAATACAAAACTAGGGTTTCAATACTAACCCCAACTTAGGGTTTTCGAATTAGTCCCAAAACCTAATGTTACCGCACAATAATGAATATAACCTAATATCAAACTTAAGAACGGACTGGGGCCTCACATATCTTCAGTGTGCAAAAGTTGTTTCAAGTATCTGACCAATCACAATTTATATAGGACTAAGAAAGTGCCTCATTAATGCTTCCAACGGATAGAAAGTAGCTGAAGAGTCAACTAGCCATTGGAGTATCGGACGTCCGGTACTCCTGTTTTTTGCATCCGACAGCAGGCAGTGAGTTTGAGAAATTTTCTTCAATTCTATCGGACGTCCGGTGCAAGCTCTTTGTGCGTCCGACAGCAAACAAAGATATTTGAGAAATAATCTTGTTTCTATCGGACGTCCGGTGGAGACATATTCAGCGTCTGATGGTTTCGTCGACTTGAAGGATCTTATCGGACGTCCAATGCTTGCGTCCGAAAGAGGTCAGTGAGTTAGGTGGAATGTCTTCATTCTTTCGGACGTCCGGTGATGGAGTTCTTCATGCGTCCGAAGTTGCGCAATGAGTATTAGATGTCCGATCCTTACTTCTCAAGCGTCCGACAGTTTTCAGCAGCCTTTGTTCCTTTCAAATGTGCTTAATCTTTGAATCTGATTTGCTTCATAGCTGAAAGTATTTCTTGAAGAGATATTAGTATTATCCATTGTTTTGTAAACATCAAAAGCTAGGGATCAAGATCAACAATCCAAGAAAGCCTAGTTCACAAATTTTTAAACTAAAGAACAATTATTTTCAAATTGTAATCTTTTCTATTTTTTTATCTTTGATACTTGGAAATAGATGACTAATTAGGAAATATGTCATAGATCTAACACTACCTATTACATCCTAACTTTTTTAAAGAAATGATTCATTAGCAAATTAAGCTAATATTTCAAAAAATTAGATGTACAGGATTTTGTTTTTTCCAATCTTATTTTCCTTGCAATTGAATTAAAGATGCAACGATGTATTCAATGTCAAATTCATATTTTGGAAAGTGGATAACTGTGATGGATAATTCTTCATCACTTGTTTCCCATCTTCACATATAGTTAAAATGTGATAAATGTACCTAGATAATTCAAGCAAAAGGAAATCATTGTCAAAAGTAGCATAAAAAATTAATAGCTCTTTGTCTTTTTAAGCATATTTAGCATTTCTAAGCATATTTATGAGAGCAAATATGGGAATGTGATGATTTATATGATGTTTTAATTTGTACAAATTCCTATATTTGATCAACGTAGAAATTAGTCTTGGAATGTTGATAAGCATGATTGAATAATAGAAATAACCTTAATATGACTTGTTATTGATGATTAATGAGTAGCATTTCATACCTGTATCATTTTGGGGAAAATTTGCATTTTGGAGGTTAGAAAATGGCTAGTTTAACTAGTTTGAAAAATGACACATTTGCATTAATGATAAGATGTTGTAATGGACCACTCTATTGCTTAGTCTTCATATAGAACATGCTTGTATGATAAACGTTGAATATTTGAAGAATTGAGCAATTTTTATAAATTTTTGGAGTTAAATTAAATATGTGCAGTGTATATTTCTTGGCTTAAATTTTTGCTCCTAATTTGGTCTTGTTATGATATGGTGATATTTATAGAGTGCCTAACTATAACTTACACTTGTTTTTCTAGTCATTTTAAGTGAAAAAAGTTTTAATACTTAAGAAATTTAGGAAGTACGGTGTTGCCTTTGTACCTTAAGTAGTTTCTTGTTTATTTTGTATAGATACAATAACAAGTCATAGGCGAGTAGTAATTTGCAAGAACGCTTTATGCCTTTTTTATTTTTGCATTATTTGAACCCTATTAGTTTGTTTTTCCTTTTGAAGTTTGTCACTACTAATGATTATCAATTGGAGCTCATGAACTTTCCTTTGTGGTAGAATTACAACAAATGGTTCATAAACTTTATGATGATCGTGGAACTTCATGTTTGAGAACTTCAATCACGTCAATAGGGAAGTATTTCTTTCTTTATCTTGTTTTTTTCTTTTACACATTGAAGACAATGTACATTTTAAGTGTGAGGGGGAAAAACTTGGGCTTATTAGTACAATTTATGATTGATTGTTGTTTGCAAAAGTTGGACTTGAGCTTGGAAATATTATTGCTCTTTGAAATTGTTCAAATCAAGGTTTGTTGGTAGGAAATTTTGTCCAGTTATAAGCAGAGACTCAGCCAAAATTTTTCCAAAAACTTGTTCCAAATTTTAGAATTGCCCCAAAATTTTTAAAAGTTTTCAATATCATCCAAAGTGCAATGTGTTCCATACCATTATAATTCAAATTTTTTTACTTTTGAGATAAATATATATGTGCCTTGAGAGATTCGCTTCTCAGTTAACTTGGAATTGACTATTATGTGATTATACTTTTTGCTTTTTAGGAAAGCATATCTTATAATGTGAAGGAAATTATGCCTAAATTTTGAAATTTCTTCTTTTTACCTGATTTTGCAAAGTTGAGTGATAAATGTGGTCAATACTTGCAGTACTCTTCCAATGATTATTAATTTGCTAAAAAGGAATGTCTATTTATTATCATTACTTTTGATTCAGAAATGAACAAAGGAAGAAAAAGTGAATAAGTTGTTCTATTTCAATGGTTCTTGTACTTAGTAATTGGGAGTATTCTAAAAATATTGGTTTTCACGTAAAACGATACTTGAATTAGGAGTATGCAAAACAATTCAAGAATGTGAAGAGTTGAGTAATTGGGAATGTTCATTTAAAAATGTCGATTCTTGGGTCAAAAGTGACTTTTAAAACTTGAATAAGTATTTGATATATTTTATGAATAAATCCTTCTTTTAGATTGAAAAGAAGATAACCATGGGATTAGGAAGTTACTTATTAACTATGTAATTCACTTGTGAAGTTAAATTGAGGTAAGAAATTGAATTGAACTAGTCGAAATTATGATATAATTATCACTCTATTAATTGATATTACGAGTACTTGAGGTAAAATGAATTATTGCATAATGGTTATTTACTTAGTTTTTGAAGACTTGAATTTCGAGATCGCACATGATTTATTTCAAATTTTTGGATCATTGTTCATTTGTATTTCCTATTACTTAAGGACAAGCAATGATTCAAGTGTTGGGGAATTTAATAAGTAATTATTTTGCATCTTTTATTGTGTTTCATAGCATAGTTTTTGGTGTGTGTATGAGTTATTTTTATAGCTAATTAATTAAGTTGCTAGTGAAGTTTACATTTTGTGGCTAAAGTAAGAAACATTGCATTTCTTTGTGTTTAAATGGTTAAAACTTCATGCTTTTGTAGGTTTTAATAATTCAATCGTCAAATGGAGTGGATTGAGAAGATATTTGGATGCTTCTTGATGATTTGGAAGTGATTTAAAGTGGACATGAAGTGTAAAATGTATCATATTGTGAAATGCAATCAAGTGACAAGTAAAGGTTGGCAATTTTGACACCTTTTGGAATTTTGGCTATATCTTGAATTACAAATAGTATATTGAGATTTTCTTGAACCATTTGAAGCTAAGGCACAGGGTTACATTTTAAATGAGATGTCGAAATCTAGTTCATAACTTTTCATGGTCAAAAAGATAAAATACTTTAATGAATTTCTGCTGTCAAAAGCTGAAATAGGGTCCTGACCAAACGAGGATATTTTCATCATTTATCAGCCTAGAGACATCCAAATGATACTGTTTTTAATGAATTGGAAAGTTTGTTCAAAGGGATACAATTTCATGTTTTATACAAAAGTTAATTCAACTTCTATCATCAAGAAATTTGTAGCTAAAATTGATGCAAAAATTGAGTAGTTTTTAGAGATTATCAAAATGTGTCAAACCTACAGGGCAGTAGAAATGTGAGGGTGTTACATGACCTTATACACACTTTCACCTCGCGTAACCTTGATTTTAGCTATGCAACTTGCTTTGCAACTTGCAACTTGTTCATATAACATTTTTGGGCAATTTTTCTGATCAAATTTCGATAGGAACTATCCAAGAAATCATGAAGACTTATAGAATAAACTTTTGACAATTCCAAGAGCCAACTTGCATCAACCTTAACATGATTGATTGGAGGTTGATTCTTCTATAAATAGGGCCTTTAACACACATTTTTACTTAACTTTGGAAGGCTAGGAACTGCAACAAAAAATGTAACTTTCACTAGTTCTCCTTAGTTCATTTGCTTAATATAGGTTAGTGTAGTTCATCAAATCCTTGTATGTAACTAGACATAGATAAAGTTGAGGATGAAGATGGAGAGGTTGGAACTCAAGTGACATGGATGATATCTCTTCTATCATTTTATTTCTTGTATTGATTCTCATGTGTAGTGAGTATACAAGTTTGGCTCTTGTTTGTGTTTCATTTATGTTTTGATGGTTTGTATACCTAGGGAATGGATGAATTTCTATGATTGTTAAGTGAAGTTTTCATGATTATTTAAGCTTATTTCTTGAGCAAGTTATTTAGCACATTTTCTATATCAATCATGATTTTTTTGGCAAATTCCATACACGGGGATGGGATGCTAGCCCAATATTTTATTAAAATGACTCAGAAAATAGGATATAGGAGGGCATACTGTATGTTAGGACCATAAAGTAAGAGAACTGCTCTCTTACAGTGACAAAACGAACTCCTGATGAACTAGAGTTATCTAAAAAAAATTAAAGCCCTTGGTCTTGCAGGCATCTGAGACATGCTCTGAAAAATAAAATGGCCAACATATCCAAGATTTGCTAAAATGTTTGCGACTGCATTTGCTTCTTTGTAGATGTGAGATAGCAACCCTCTTGATAGCATCATGGTACGTGGGCACGCTAACGGTGGCATGAGTGGTCGAGAGGCTGAGGGGTGCGTGCAAGCTCCAAATGGACCCATCACTAGAGCCCGCGCAAAGAGACTTCGTGAGCTACTCAATGTACTTGTGCAGGCCTTACACAAGTCCTTTGAGAGATTCCCATTTTAGTAGTTTCCTTTATTTACGTGTTAGTTTGATTAGCTTGAATAATTGGCTAAGTGCGTGTTGCACATAGAATCATCAAGGGTAAGATTGTCATTTTATTCGTCATTATATGTGAAGGTCGGCTCCTAGGAAGGAAAGTCCGCATGAAGCCCGATCCGTTGAGGATTGAGGAAGTAGCTTCCTTTTTCATTTCCTTCACTTGTTAGGGCCATACCAGCTGCACCTTTAGTTTCTTTTCCTTATTAGATTGGGTCTTGCTTGTATCCTATATAAGGAGCCATATTACATCAATAAAGGTAGCAGACATTTTATCATAAAAATGAGTGAGATAATTTTCTCTATAGCTTTCGAGCATCCCTTGAACAACTTAGAGTTATACTCTAGTGTTCTTGTTGGCTTATCAATTCAAGAATCACACTTGAGTTGTGGCGTCTTCCACACTTGCCTGAGGTTCGCTAATTCGTTTGATTACGGGTTGAGATAATATCAAAAAGTTCGTAGTCAAGGGGATTAGAGGGGTCGTAGGGTTTCCGCTGCTACCTTCCTTGGTCGTCAATCACAAGTCCAACAACCGGTCTTGGGTCACGAATCTCCTCACCAGGGAGATTTGTATCAGCTGGCATTAGAGCTAGTTGTTGGTAACATCGTTTCTTCCTCGTTTCATGTCAGAATTTGTGTCTATCTCGTTAGTTCAAAATCTGGTCGCATATTGCAATCTGTCTGAGTCTCCATTGATTTCAAATTCTGGTCGTCTTTTTGAATCTGTATTGCTGTCGTTTGAACTTTTGGAATTTCTGGGAGTCCATTGTGTCGTGTTTGGTTTAGTTGTGTGTTGATTTCATCGTTTGTTAACAGAAAAAAAATTTCTGTTCGCTGTCTTCCCCCAAGTCGCGAAGTGCAGCTTTTGAAGTTTCCAAATTCTGTTCGTGTTTCTTGTTGAGTTGTGGGTATTACTAAATCTGTTCTTGACCTGTCCTTTAGTTGTTCACTATCTAGGAAGTAGGGTGTTGCAAACTTCACGATTTCTTGGAGTCCTTGAAGAGATTCTTGACGCTTTGAAATCTGGAAATTTGTGGCGATCTTCCTGGAGTTATTTGCTGGAAATTTTGTGTTAGGTTTACAACTCCTAATCGTTAAAGGTTGGCCTATACCTGGAGCTGAACCTTGACCCGTTTGGGAACCAAAACCTAGCCTACACGATTACAAAAACCACCAACAACAGACAGCAACCAAACTCAACCAGACCTGGGAAATTTTGGGTAACCACGCCTGTGTTCATCCGAAGTTGCTACTGTACAAAAAAAAAATGAAACAAACACAGGAAGCAAATTTCGAAACAAAAGAGTCTTGAATACTGTTATTGAATTGGGGAACTCAAACAAGAAACTAGAGCTCGGTTGGGAGTCAATTGCCGATTACATTGAGCCTAGTCTACATTCAAAAATTCTGATCTACAACTTGTTGGATTTCTTGAGATTCTTGAACCTTGAAAACCTGTAGCTTGCGTTTCTTGAACAGTTTCTTATACTTTGAGCATCTGTGAAGGGTTTTTGAAGAGTTCTTGAACTTTTCTTGGGAGGTTCTTGGGTAACTTGAAGGGGGGGAGCCCGTGGGAAGACTTGAGTGACATCGTGATTTTACGACTCCATCCGGCTTGTTGTTCTTGCCTCTTGTGAGTTGAGCAGCCAGCGAGAGCCGATTTAATTCATCCAACACCCCAGCCTTTGTGTACTTCCAGAACACCAGGGAAGAGGGAACCATTCAGCTGGGCAACTAGAAGAGAAAAAGGAAATAGCCGCTGCCAGACTTCCAAACCCAACTAGTTTCTAAAACCAAAAAGGTTTCCAAAACAAGACCAAGTGGCCTTCCAAGTCACTTTGTTCCCTATTTTGTAGCCGACCCTTGCCTAGAATTGCTCCTAGGTTGTATCCGCACCTCTGCAAAAAGGAAAACCAGCACCTTGAGTCGGCTAGAACAAGAGTAAACTGACCAAGAAATCCAGCAAAGCAAAAGGACCGTTTTCCTTGTTGGTCAGGACCTTCGAGCGTTAATCTTTATTTTTTGTAGCTTTTGAGTCCATTCTTTTTCCAATTTTTATTCCTGAATATATTCTAACACTCCACTCTTAGTGTCCTAATTTTGTTTTCCAAGAAAATCCCTGCTCTTACGAACCTCAAATTCTTGCGTGAACTTAATTTTTAAGCTTAATTTGAGCACTTGAGGAAATTCTAATTTCTTCAAGGTCTTGCAAGGGGCTGTGAGAAAATTTTGGAGAGCTCAATTGAGTGATCTGAGTGACCATATCTGAGTGAGAGAGTATTCACTTTAGGGGGAGAGTACAAAAATCTTTCTTTTTCTTTCTTTTTTCCTTTGCTACTAACCCTCACAGGTACATTTGAGACTACATGTCTAGTGGAAACGAAGGGGCATCCCTCCCTATGGACTTTGAAAAGATGATGGAGCAAATGGAAAGGTGTTTCCAATGCATGTTAGAACCAATTCAAGATGACTTGCTGCAAATCCGAGCATCTGGAACACCAAAAACTTCTAAGTCCACGCGAAGGTGAAGGGACGTGGAGGAGTCCGATGGTTCCAATTATGATGATGATGACGAGGAACCTCGCGTTCAACCAAGGCAAAGGAACCAAACGGGACCTACCGATGTGTTCAAGGGAATCAAAATGAAAATCCCTGAATTCAAAGGACGGTCCGATCCCGAGGCCTTTCTCGAATGGTTGTCCAGGATCGAAATGGTTTTTTCTTGCCAAAACTACACCGAGGTGCAAAAGGTGCAGTTGGCAACCATGGAATTCACTGAGTACGCTGTGGTTTGGTGGGACCAAATTAAGAAGTCAAGAAGGGGAAGTGGGCTACCTAAGCTCATTCCATGGCCCGAGCTTCGAGCCATGATGTGCAACTGATTTGTTCCTGGACACTATACTAGGGATTTGTACCACCGATTGCAAACCTTAGTCCAAGGCAACCGGTGTGACGACCCCACCTCCCCCTAAGGCGAACCAAAGGGTTCGGTGGACCGCCTGCCCAGCTGGCGCCAGGACTCGAAGTCAAAAGCAAATAAAAGCTAAAAGTACCAAAAGAGTACTATTCACATTATATACATCGGCAAAAGAGTTCTATTTACATCCCCAAAAGTAACTACCCATATCATTACATCCTTATGATTATAACCAAAACCAAAGCGTAGACCCTAAGAAGGGTCCGTACACGGATCACTAAAATAAGGAAAAACATATTAACTCTTCGGTTATTACAAACAAAATCCAACTATACTAGTGATGGTGCCAAAATTTCCTCGCGTCAGCCCCTGCTAAGGAAAACAAAAGAGAAGGGGGGTAAGCTATAAGTTTAGTGACTAACCAGGGGTAAAAAAAAATGTAATTGTTACATGTCAACATTTGCACCGTGAGAGCAAAGCAAAAGCAGAAAAGTAACACCACATGGTAAGGATACGGGTGGCTCCCAGGCCAACTCATTTGTCGAGTTTAATCACTGGTTGACCCTTGAGATCCTGAGCCACACAGCTCGCTTCTCTTAAAAGATCCCACATAGAGAGACCATGAGCCTCAACTCAAGTCACGAGCAATAAATGCTCTAAAATATATTTCAAGCAATAAATGCTCTAAAATTGTAGTTCAAGCAATAAATGCTCTGATTCAAGCAATAAATGCTCCCAAATTGCGTCACAAGCAATAAATGCTCCGCAAATGTTTCACAAGCAATAAATGCTCTATAACAAATCACAAAAACATATTTCACAGGTATCAATAGCAACTAATGGGGTTTAGATCGAGTGCGATAAAGTACACCCTCGCTTAAATGCCCATTTTTCATAGTAAACTCATATTAGTATTGAGTTACACAGAAACCCTGATTACTCACCTAAAGAGCAAGTATAAAGAGAGAAAGTACGGAAATGAATTCAAGTCGTCAGCTAGTGGGCCCTACCGGATCCGTCTAGCCCGTCACCGCCTGTAGCATAAGGTTAAGCCATATTATCACACAAACAACTACTAAAGTGCGCAAATTAAGTAAAATGGCAAAATTGGCACATGCATGTGCGGAAACGCAAACGAAAACGTAAACGGCCGGCAACGGAAACGGCAGATTTGGCACCTAGAACCATTTTGATCAAATTTCAGGCTACGGTTATCAGATCGAAGTGCATGAGGTACCGTTACGAAGCTAAGAAGAAAGGTTACAACTTTCATGAAGACATCTCAAGCCAGATCTCAATGGAACAAGGAAAAAAATGTACAAAACAGTTCCAGCCAGTTCATTTCGGGTTACTAAACAGGCCCTGTTTGAAAGACCATAACTCACGACTCAGAGATTGGAATCAAGAAATTCCAAAGGCGTTAGAAAGCTTATTTATAAGGCTATAACTCGGGCTACACTAATCCGTTTGACCTGAAATTTTGCAAGCATATTAAGGACTTAAGAGGCTACAACTTTCATGTTTTGAGAAACTTCTGAATCAGCACGCAGCATACAGAAAAATAGAACTCAAGTTCGGATTTGTGGACTGCCCTGTTTACAGTTTTGCAAGTTTCCTGCGTCGCAACCGCACAGTCCGTTTCTATGGTTCTCATACAAACTTTCTAGCCAAACTCATACTAAACAATACTACCTATACCAGATTCTAAAAGACCTACCAATGGTCCGAAATTCTTTCCCCAAATTACCACAAAAATTACCAAACACCAACCACAATCTAGAATCCAATTTCCCTAGTTTTTTCACTCACTTCAAAAACCCTAGCCAACTAAACCCTAGCCAAACTAAAATAACTTCCATTTATATTAGGGTTTCATGATCCTAATCTATACAAATTTAAGTCATGCAACCACATCAAAGGAATCATACACCATCCCCTTAATCCATAACACATCATCAACACTAATTTGCATTGGTCATACCCTAGCTTTTCAACCCCTTTCCTGGCCGGTTTTCTACTCACCATAAACCAACAATTTTGAGCTACAATTTTCACATTTTGAGCTCAATCCAACCAATATAACCACATACAATCTATCATAACAGAAATTTAAAGCATCAAAACTGGAAATTTGTATCACTTGCTGGAATTTTCTCAAACCACCATAGCAATCACCAAATCTTCCATACAAACCCACAAAAGTGATATCTAAACCATCATTAACCCTTATTAGCAGCTTACCACATAAAAATCAACATTTCTACTCAATTACTACAAACTTTTACAAGAGTTCAAGGCTGTTTTACCTTCCAAAGGTTGGTTCACAAGGTTGTACTTCAAGAACCAAGTTCCTTAGCTTTCTTTTGCTCTAACTCCCAAGCTTGTTGGATTAGTTGCACACAACCAGATTTTTTTCTTGCTCTTTCTCTTATTTTCTCTTGGTTTTTCTCCCTTCTTCTCTCCCTAGAGCTGGCTGAAATTCTCCTTGTTGTTTTTGGCCTTTGTCTTGCTAAATTAGATTAATATCAAGTCACTTGGTCAAAGTCCAACCACCTTTTTTTATTAACCAATCAAAATTAAGCTTAGGAACCTCATGGAACCTTTAGGAAGTCTAAGAACTTGTGGTTAACCAAAAGTCACACTATAACCCAATTAACTTCACCATCCTACCAATTGACTCCACAATTACATACTTCACTTTGTCATTCTTACACTCTTGCCCCAAATCATTTAATTCTTTGCAATTTAGTCCATAGGTCATTAACTTAATCTAATCCAAACTAATTAATCTTACTTAGTTTCTCTACTAATCATTCCACTAACTTAATCATCTATACTTAACCATGCATTAGCATGCATAATATTTACTACCACATAAACTTATGATTAATACGTAAACTAGGGTTTTGTGTAAAAATATCAAAGGTGTAAATCCATTAGGGTTTTAATAAAATTCCAAATTAGGGTTTTTCGATTCTAAAAAGCAAAATCACATGGAAAGAATTACCATCATCCTTAGAATCAAATTTTATAGCAAAATTTAGCACTAATATTTCTTATTCAAAATTAAGGATGAATCGGGATCTCACAACCGGAGTGTAGATGAATATCATAAGGAGATGGAGATCCTGATGTTTAGGGCGGATGTGCAAGAGGATCCCGAAGCCACCATGGCTAGATTCTTGAATGGGTTAAGACCCGATATTGCTGAATGAGTGGAACTTCAACACTAAATGGAGTTGCATGAGCTTGTTGACAAGGCCATTAAGGTCGAACAACGGCTCAAGAGGAGGGGAACTACTCGACTGAATTTCAGCAATACCACCAAGGAATGATTCTCGGCCTTCACCAACTGCTCCTACACCAAAGCTGAGATTCGAGGGAGGTAAGGTGGGCAGTTCTAATGGTGGGAAACCACCCTCTTCTATTCCAAAATTTGAGGAGCTTAGGGCACAAACTAGAGCTCGTGATATTCGATGCTTCAAATGCCAAGGTAGAGGCCATATCGCTAGTCAATGCCCCAACCAAAGGACTATGATTATGCTGTAAAATGGCGAGATCGTGAGTAAAGATGAAATCGACTACGACAGCATGCCACCACTTGAAGGAGGTAGTGATGGTGAGTCGCCAAATGAAGAGGAATTTAATGCACCCGAGGGTCACTTTGGGACCGCATTGGTTGCAAGGAGAGCATTAACTACACGTGTTAAGGAGGAAGAGTTTCAACGGGAGAACATTTTCTACACCAGGTGCTTCGTCAACCAAGCACTTTGTAGTGTGATTATTGATAGTGGGAGCTGCACAAATGTAGTTAGTTCACTCATGGTGGACAACTTGAAGCTGCCTACAAGGGATCACCCGCGACCCTACAAACTCCAGTGGCTCAACAATTTTGGGAAGGTTTGAGTAACCAAACAGGTTCTTATATCCTTCCAAATTCATAAATATTCTGATGATGTGTTATGTGACATAGTTCCTATGTAGGCTAGTCATATTAGACTAGGTAGGCCGTGGCAGTTTGACAGGCAGGTAACTTTTGATGGCGTGACTAACAAGTATAGCTTCTTGTACAAAAGTAAGAAAGTCACCCTGGCTCCCCTTTCACAAAAACAAGTGCATGAAGACCAATTGAAATTGCAACAGAAGTATGAGAAGTATTGTGCAAAAAGAAAGAAAATGTGAGCGCTAGGGCAAAAAAAGGAGAGGAAAAAAGCTATAGATAGCTCAGCAAGTGAGGTAAAATCCGAGGAAAAACAAATGCTCCTGATAAAAGCCAAGAAAGAGATGAGCAGCCGCTTCTTATGCTTGTTAGCAAAGAAGTAGCTCTAAATGTGCATGAACTTGATACTAACAGACCTCTTGAGGTTGTGTCTCTTTTGCAGGAGTATGTTGACATCTTTCCCGAGAACGTGCCAAGTGGATTGCCACCATTTAGGGGCATTGAGCATCAGATTGATTTCGTCCCTGGAGCTTCATTGCCAAATCGACCAGCTTACAAGAGCAACCCGGAGGAGACTAAGGAGTTGCAAAGGCAAGTGGATGAATTGCTTGGCAAAGGATGGGCTCGTGAGAGTTTGAGTTCGTGTGCTGTCCCAATCATTTTAGTGCCCAAGAAAGATGGTACGTGGAGGATGTGTACCGACTGTAGAGCTGTAAATGCCATCACGGTAAAGTATCTCCACCCTATACCTCGCTTAGATGATATGCTTGATGAGTTACATGGGACTGTATTCTTTATCAAAATTGATCTCAAAAGTGGGTACTATCAAATTAGGATTAAAGAGGGGGATGAATGGAAAACTGCCTTCAAAACTAAGTATGGATTGTATGAATGGTTAGTGATGCCTTTTGGGCTAACTAATGCACCTAGTACTTTCATGAGATTAATGAATCATGTTCTGCGTCCATTCTTGGGAAAATTTGTGGTAGTTTACTTTTGATGATATCCTAATATATAGCAAGTCATACGATGAACACCTTGAGCATATTAGGGCGGTTATGGATGTATTTCGACGAGAGAACCTTTATGCCATTCTCAAGAAGTGCAATTTCTACACTAATGAACTTGTGTTTCTAGGGTTTGTTATAAGTGCGCAAGGAATGGAGGTGGATGATCAAAAGGTGAAAGCTATTCAAGAGTGGCCAACACCAAGGTCTGTGGGTGATGTTCGAAGTTTTCATGGACTTGCGGGTTTCTATAAGAGATTCGTGAGGGACTTTAGCACCATTACTGCACCCTTGACCGAATTGATCAAGAAGAATGAGAATTTCCGCTGGAGAGATTCTCAAGAAAAGGCTTTTACTGCTTTAAAGCACAAACTCACACACGCACCTGTACTTGTCTTACCTGATTTCTCTAAAATATTTGAGATCGATTGTGATGCTTCAGGTATTAAAGTTGGAGCTGTGTTGAACCAAGGTGGAAAGCCTATTGCCTACTTTAGTGAGAAACTCAATGGGGCTGCACTGAATTACTCAACTTATGATAAAGAGTTGTATGCCCTCATTTGAGCACTACAAGTGTGGCAGCATTACTTAAGGCCTAAGAATTCGTGATACACACTGATCATGAGTCCCTTAAGTACCTTAAGGCCCAACACAACTTGAGCAAGAAGCATGCAAGTTGGATTGCATTTGCGGAGTCCTTTCCATACGTTATTAAATACAAGGCTGATAAGTCCAATGTGGTCGTGAATGCACTCCCACAAAGGTACACTCTAATCACTTCTTTAGATGCTAAGTTGTTGGGATTTGAGCTAATTAAAGAGCTCTATGCACAAGATAGTGACTTCAGTGAGCTATACATTTCTTGCAAACACGCCGGGCAAGGTAAGTTCTTCATTTCTGATGGTTATTTGTTTTGTGGTAATCGGCTTTGCATCCCACATGGATCAATCCGTGAGCTTTTGGTAAGGAAATCCCATTCGGGTGGACTTATGGGACACTTTGGGGTTGATAAGACTCTTGCCATGCTGCAAGAACACTTCTACTGGCCGCACATGAGGAGAGATGTTGCACGGGTGGTGGAGCGCTGCTTAGCGTGTAAGAAAGCTAAATCTAAGGTACACCCTTATGGCTTTTACACCCCATTACCTTTTTCTAGTACACCATGGGTTGATATTTCTATGGATTTTATACTTGGTTTGCCTAGATCCAAGTATGGCCATGACTCCATCTATGTGGTAGTCGATAGATTCTCTAAAATGGCACACTTCATTGCTTGTCATAAAACGGATGTTGCATCCCACATTGCTAACTTATTCTTTAAAGAGATTGTGAGATTGCATGGCGTACCTAGGACCATTGTATCTGATAGAGATGTCAAATTCCTAAGTTATTTTTGGAAGACACTTTGGTCTAAGTTAGGCACCAAATTGCTTTTCTCTACTGCTAGTCACCCCCAAACTGATGGTCAAACTGAGATAGTGAATCGTACATTAGGTACCTTGTTGCGTGCCATCATAAAAAAGAACTTGAAATCCTGGGAAGAGTGTTTACCTCATGTTGAGTTTGCTTATAATAGAGCTGTCCATTCTACTACTGGTTTCTCTCCATTTGAATGTGTTTATGGTTTTAATCCGCTAACACCTCTTGATCTAGTGCCATTACCTAGTAATGAGCGCGCACACTTGGATGGTAAGAAATGTGCAGATTTTGTTAAGTAACTTCATGAGAAAGTCAGGGCCAACATTGAGAGGAGAACTGATCAATATGTCAAGCAAGCTAACAAAGGTCGCCAAAAGCTGACTTTCGAACTTGGCGATTGGGTGTGGTTGCACATGCGCAAGGAACGTTTTCCTGCTCAAAGGCGAAATAAACTACAACCACGGGGTGATGGATCTTTTCAAGTATTGGAGCGCATCAATGACAATGCATGTTGAACATAGAATCGCCAAGGGTAGGATTGTCATTTTATTCGTCATTATATATGAAGGTCGGCTCCTAGGAAGGAAAGCCCACATGAAGCCCGATCCGTCGAGGATTGAGGAAGTAGCTTCCTTTTCCGTTTCCTTCACTTGTTAGGGCCATACCAGCCGCACCTTTAGTTTCTTTTCCTTATTAGATTAGGTCTTGCTTGTATCCTATATAAGGAGCCATATTACATCAATAAAGGTAGTAGACATTTTATCATAAAAACTAGTGAGATAATTTTCTCTATAGCTTTCGAGCATCCCTTGAACAACTTAGAGTTATACTCTAGTGTTCTTGTTGGCTTATTAATTCAAGAATCACACTTGAGTTGTGGCACCTTCTATACTTGCCTGAGGTTCGCTAATTCGTTTGATTACGGGTTGAGATAATATCAACAAGTTCATAGTCACGGGGATTAGAGGGGTCGTAGGGTTTCCACTGCTACCTTCCTTAGTCATCAATCACAAGTCCAACAACCGGTCTTGGGTCACGAATCTCCTCACCAACGAGATTCGTATCACCTCTAACCCCTGCTAAGAGAGATTTGAGTCTTTGAATAACATTACAAAGCAGCCACCAAGAAGAACCCCCTGTTGATACTAAATAATGCAAGGACTCTGAGTCCACCTCAACCAAAACTTGCGACAGTCCCTTATGCAAGCAAGCCTGCAACACATTTAATAGCGCTTAAGCCTCTGCCTCCAGCACTTCAATCACTCCTAGCTCCTTATAGAAATCCAAGACAACATTCTATAATGGTCAGACACCATGCCACCACCTATTGCCTTACCATTCACCACACTAGCATTCATATTAAGTTTCAAGAAACCTAGCGGGAGAGCTAACCACTTAACAACCACTGCGGTTTTCCTGGTAGATTGTTGAATTTGAAAAAACCTTGAAAATATAGAATCCTAGTCCCTCACCAATTGAGACTGCTTCACCCTAAAAGATCTTCCCAAAAAATGAAAAACCTGCTACACCTGGGAAATTATATCTGCGGAGGACATCTTAACCCCTTCAAACCTTGCTACATTGCGACTCCGCCAAATACACCAAATGACCACTAAAGGAACTGCACAGCGAATGTGGTTGAGAGCACCATTTGGACACGACAATATCCATTGCATCAAGGCAAAACTAAAGCAAGGATAATTGACATAAGCTAGGCCAAAACCAGCATGAACGAAGCCGCACACTTGGTGAGCTAAACTCCCCTCCAAAAAGACATGTCGCCCTATTTCCCTTTGATCATAGCACTGGCACTTGGAAGGGAGATGAAAACCCCACTGTTGTAGAATATCATCAAATGGCAAACAATTGTGCAGCAATTGCCAGGCAAAAAAGCTAATCTTTAGCGGCAAGAAGGAACTCCAAATAGCTCACCAAACCACTGAAGAATTTCTTTTTATCCGAACCAATTCATAGGCTGATTTAACCTCAAAACAAGCAGAGGAAGAAACATTCCAAATTAGTATATCCTTGGCATTCTTTTGCACCTCCAATTCTAGTATAGAGGGCACAACACTCGGTGGCATCCACTGCCTAAGAAACTGCATATTCCACGTTGAATTGACAAAGAAGTCCAAAACAAGAAACGGAGGAGGATTAACCATGGAACAGTATGAAATAAGAGGTTCTTTTAAAACCTATTCATCCCTCCAAAAATCTACTTTGCCCTCCCCTATTTTCTAGAAAATTTACTCTTCAACCAGCTTCTGAACCACACCAAGTCTTCTCCAAGTGTGAGATCCTTGGCCCCCATCCAACAATAAGGGATGGATACCTGTAAAATATTTTTGATGCATGAAGCGAGCCTAGAGAGACCTATCCTCTCTCAGCCACACCCAAAATTTCATGCTAAAAGCTTCCATTGCAGCTGTGAAGTCCTTAAAGCCAAGACCCCTTCTTCTACTGGAAAACAAAGTTGTTCCCACATACGCCAATGCGTATGTCGATCAACGCTGCCATCCCACAAAAAGCCATTCAACACACGACCTAACAATATGATCCAAGACTTGGGAGGGGCTAAGACCTGTAAGAATTAAATTGGAACAGAGGCTAAAACATGACAAAGAAGAACAATTCGCCCCCTGTGGGATAAAAACTTCGTACTCTAGCCATGAATTATAGCTTTAATCTTAACAAGCAACCCCTCAAATAGAGATTTACGCAATCTACTCACATACAAGGGAGTCCCCAAATATCGAACAGAAAGCACTTCCCTCCTAAAGCCAAGCATTGACATAATTGGCTTTAACTTATGTTGAGGCAAATTCAATGAATAGATGAAGGAGCTCTTTGCAATATTCACCCTCTGCCTTGAGACTTGCTGATAATGATCCGGAAAGCATTTAATCTTCTTCAAACTATTCCTGGCTAATCTTGTAAAGATCATCATGTTATCTGCAAAAGAGAGAATCGAGCAATGGGTTCTTGAAGGATGATAAAACATTCGTTTCCCTCCATCGAACAAGTGATGGATTCCATGCATTAGAAATTCTGCCACAACAACAAAAAGGGTAGGAGACAAAGGATCTCCTTGACGTACCCCATGAAAGGATTTGAAAACCCCATCTGCTCTCCATTTATGAGAATCGAGAACCAATTATTAGACAGGGCCCGATACACTAAGTTAGCGAACCATTCCCCAAATCCAATGCCACATAACATCGACATGAGAAAAGCCCAGTCCAACCTGTCATAAGCCTTTTCCATAATTAATTTAAGAATTAGATTTGGTTCTTTAAGCTTCTTGCCAATGCCCATCATTAATTCCAACGCTAATAATATGTTATCTTCAATATGCCTCCCCGAGACAAACCCTGCCTGATACTCTGATATTATTTTAGGCAACACTTGATTAATCCTCAAAGCTAAGATTTTTTATAGAATCTTGGAACTGACATTACATAGACTTATCAGACCGAATTCATTCCACTTTGCTGCTCCATTTTTTTGGGGATCAATACCACCATCGTGCTTGTGAATCCCTTTGGCTGATTTCTGCCCAAGAAAAAATCCTGAACTACCGCCATAGGGTCATTTTTTATTAACTACCAACAAGTTTGATAGAATAATGCCGAGAAGCCATCCGGCCCTGCTGCACTATCTTTGTCCATATCAAACACCACCCCCTTCACTTTCTCTTCTGTGGGCATCAATTCTAACCTATTTCGTTGCTATAGAGAAATACTAGGAAGGGAGAAGGACATATCATTCAGCCTCACAACTCCTGCCTCAAATCCAAATAATGAACAACTCCTGCCTCAAATCCAAATAATGAACTAAAAAACTCCATGGCCAAAAGCTTAATCTCCTGATTGGTTTGTAACCATGTTCCATCCTCCTTTTTTATTCGGGCTATGGAATTCTTATTCCGACGTTGTCAAATCACCACATGGAAATAAGAGGTATTAGCATCTCCTTCCTTCATCCATTTGACTGCAGCTTTTTGCCACCAAAACTCCTGTTCAATGGCCAACAAACGCAGATGCTCCGCCCTTGCTTCCCCCAAGCTCACACGATCTTTCTCCCTTCAGGACCGATCATAAATTTTCTGGACTCGTAGCAATTCCCTCTCCGCATGTTGGACACTATGACCAATATGACCAAAACACTCGCGATTCCATGATTTTAGTACCTTCAGCAATCTCATCAATTTTCCAAAAAAGGCCACCATCCCCTGAGCATGTATCAGCTGATTCCAACTTTCTTCTGCAATAGACATAAAAGTATGATGTCGAATCCAAAACATTAAGAAATCTAAAATAACCTTTCCCATCCAAGCCACTTGAGGATTTGACCAATAAAGGAGAATGGTCTGACCGTCCCTTAGCCAAATGAGATACGTGAACCGAACTATATGCCAAATTCCAATTCGAATTAACCACCAACCAGTCCAATCGCTGTCACGTGCGATTATTTGTCCACATAAATTCTGATCCATCAAAATCAACATCCGGAAAAGCTGCTGACCATAAAGCTACATTGAAGTCCTCTATGTCCCCTAACCTAGTAGCAGTACCCCCTCTCCTCTCATGAATATCAGCGAGCACGTTAAAGTCCCCTCCAACCATCCAAGGACTGGAAATCCCCGATGAAAGGGTTTCCATGGCAGACCATAACAACCGTCTAGCAGCTCTAGTATATTTCCCATGAACAACAGAAAAATAAATTTGCAAGGAAGAGGGTAACTTGATTTCAACATGAACCATTTGCTCCACTAAAGACACAAACTTACACACTAAACTCTGCTGCCAAAAAATCTAGAGTCGACCATCCAAAAAGGATACTCCATGATCAAAACATAGTTTTAAACAAAAAAATGAATTTTAGCTGCCGAAGTAAGGGGCTCTATCAATGCTAAGAGCTAAATCTTATTCTTGCTACACAAATCTCTTAATTATCGAAAAGAATCTGGTTGTGACACCCCTCGAATATTCCATACGAGAAAGTTTAGCGGTTCTATCATTAAAACATTATAGAAGTTGAAGCTAATGAATGGTTTGACTCACTCAAATTGTTCTTGCGAGAAGTGGCAGACCGCCGTCTCCTGCGTCTAGTAGGCGGTCTGTGCACAGCCACTGCCGGCGTATCACCCTTTGTCACTTTGGGAGGCCTTCCACACTTCTTGGGTTGAACATCAACTATGAGTTGCTGGCAAAGGTCCTCAAAGAAATAACTTATTAGCAAAATTAAGCTAATATTTCACAAAATAGATGAATTATATTTTTTCCCTATCTTATTTTCTTTGTAGCTGAAATAAATATGCAACAATGTATTCAATGTTAGATTCATGTATTGGAATGTAGATAACTATAATGAATAATCCTTGATTACTTGTTTCATGTCTTCACATATGATTAGAAAATTAATAAATGTACCTAGATAATATAGGCAAAAGAAGTAAAAAAAACATAACAATAAAATAAATAACTATTTATTTTTTAGGCTTCAACATTGTATCCTTATCCAACTCTCTATTATATAAAATCCACTTCCACGTTTTTTACTCATGTCTGTATCAATTTTTCAAGACACTTTTTCTACCCTTTTCTATAGATTTCTCTTAGAAAGTTTCATCATGGACAAGCTCCTTTCTACCATTTCCTCAAAACGAAAGAGGAAGAGAAAGAATTGGATATAATCAAATCACAATGTTCACTATTGGGAGGTGTTAGAGAAAAGATCATACAGACCTAAACTTCTAGAATTGTTCCTATAGGAGATCAAAAAGGTCCTCAAAGCCTATAATTTGTGTTCTGATGAAAGATTTAAGTTAAGTTTTACTGAGGCTTGGGAATATATAGTTCAACATTTGAATAATTTGGTAGCTACAATATGTTCAACTACAGGGAACAAATTCCTATCAAGATATGTGACATGGGCACCAATCCGGAGCATAATGTTACTTTGAGAAAGGAAATAAAATTGAATAAATTCTACATTCAAGGATGTCGGTCCCAAAATTCGTGTCAACACAAAACTTGAGAGAAAGTACAATGATTGGCATGTATTGGGATAACAAGTCCAACTCTTCGCTTCTCTATTTCAGACAGTGACTAGGTTCAAAATATGTAAATTTTAACTCTTCTTTGAGTTCAGTATTATCTGTAACTATGTTAAAAAGCAACCATATTAATTTTCATCTTCTGCTAAATATAATCCAGTTTCCTTGTTGTACTCAAGTTACTTATCAATAAAAAAGGGCAAATTTTCTTTTATTTAAACGTTATCCATGTATTTAAGGCTCTTCAAATGATCCCATTACACGAATTATTTAACTTGATTCTTTGACTATCAAGAAAGTTAGTGCCTAAAACATAATAGTGATTCAAGGTATATGATCTAGTATTTAGTTTTAATATTAAAAAGTTAAGAAAGAGTGCAATTTGTGTGTATATGTGTAAATATTATAAGAACCAACTATACTATGCCTGTTCTATTAGTTTCTTTGGAAATCCAAGTAATTCAACTTGCTTAATCAAATGTCAGTAGTAGAATTCTAAGGATAAGTCTAAAAAAATACAGATTTTTTGAATCTACTAGTTCTCTAAAATTGTTAGTCATTTACAATATATTGTCGAAGAAGTAATAAGAGTAAAAGTGAAATGGACAAATAGAATGAGTTCAAATTCAAAGTTCAATTAACTATACATTAAATTGTTCTTTATCTTCCAAACTCTAAATTTTTATCATCATCCTATTTGTCCTAGGATAAACATACACCCTATACCCTATTTCATTTGTTACATTAATAATGTTAGTTCTAATAACATTTTTTACACATAAACATAAAAGTTTCTAGGGAGTTCTCATAGCAATCTACAATACTTATACAAAGCATGACCTAGTCTTGAAAAGGGCAACAAATTCACATATGTTTTATTTGGAAAGATGTTGGTTCAAAATTAGGGCAAGATGACATGTAAGAGAAGGCAAAATAATTAAAATATATTGGGATAAATGTGACACCCCTACCTCTCCCTAGAACAAACCCTAGGGTATCAGCGAGGCGCCTACCCAACTCTTGTTAGGATTCATGCACTCATTCTAGTTTAAAAGAAATCCACAAGTCAACCATAGACTTAGAATTAAAGGAATACTTCAAATATACAATCCAAATTCTTTTAGGGCTACTATTTACAATTACAATCCAAAATCCAAATATAATAAAGTTTACTCTTCCAATGTCTCCAATATCATCCAAAAATTCACTAGCTTTAACCAAAACCGCTATTCTAGAACTTCCGAACTTCTAAGGAAAACAAACTTAATGTTGATCTTGATCTCTGTCTTTTGATGTTTACAAAATGAATGGATAGTACTAATATCTTTTCTAAGAAATCCTTTCAGCCATGAAGCAATTTGATTCAAAGAACAAGAGCATTTGAAAGAATAAAAAAGAAGGCGAAAGCTGTCGGATGCTCACAAAGACAATACCGAGCATCCGATAGAAACTCTTTGTCTGCTATCGGACACAAGCATCGGAAGTACCGGACATCCGATATAATTGAGATAATCTTTCAAACTCTCTGTCTGCTATCAGACGCAAGCATCGGAAGTACCGGACGTCCGCTAGAACCCTTAAAACTCTTTGTCTGCTAGCGGACGGAAGTACCGGACGTCCGATAGAATCCTTCAAACTCTCTATCTGCTATCGGACGCAAGCAACGGTAGTACCGGACGTCCGATACTCCCAACGGCTAGTTGACTCTTTATCTACTTTCTATCCGTTGGAAGCATTAATGAAGCACTTTCTTAGTCTGATATAAATAGAGCATGGTCAGAAACTTCAAACAACTTTTACACACAGAAGATACAAAAGATATAGAGTAGTTTTAGTGAGAAAACACTCTCCAAAGAAGGTTTGTAGTTTTGGTGGTGTGAAATTCATTGTAAACTTTACATTTGTGAGTGAATACTTCAATAGTGTAGTTCTGTGAGAGTTGTCCTGAGGGATAGTAAAACTTTCTAACTTGATCGAAAGGAGTTTGGGGCAAGGAGGAAGTGAGCCTTCCTTTGTACACAAGATCGGTTGTATTTCATCAACTCGAAGAAGCTTGTTTGAATTGATCTTCAAGCTCAAGAGGAGTTTGGTAGTCAATTGGTTTGCAATTCCTTTCTTCTCATTTACTTATTGTTATGTTGTGATCCTTAATTTGCTTATCTCTTCTACTTCTCTCAAGTGATATTATTCATTCATTGATTGATTCACTGTGTGATCACTTAGAAAAGAGGATAAATTTCATATTGAGCGAAAAGTGCCCATAATCTGATTAGTTTCTTTAATCAACCTAATTCACCCCCTCTTAGATTATCTTTGATCCTTACACTTAAAGGGATGAGCTAACTGTGAGAACCCGTCAAAGTTCTTATTTTCTAGGCTTTATTTTATTTATTTGCACGCTTCTTATGCCTTTTCTTTATTTGAAAAATTTTCTAGATAATTTTTATGAACAAATAGGGTTTTTAAATTATTTGTCTAGTATAATTTAGTTCATGAGATTTTTGGAGCGTATACCGGGCGTGGGACCCGCTAGTGCAGTAAGTTCGGTAAAATTGGGCCAATTAGGTTAAGTTTTGTGTACTGAGATTAATTTTGCTAGATGTTAAGAGATAATTAGAGGTTGCTTAGATGGTTAATGATGGAGAGACAAAAGAATAAGTGTTATAATTAAAAGGTGCTAGGTGTCGCGACCCGATTAGAGTTGGACTTTGACTTAACTTTCTTACCTTTACTAATACCAAATTTTGACCAAAAATATCCCATTTCTTCTTCCTTCTTGGCTGAACACTTGAGAGAAAGAAAGAGAGGAAAAGTTTCATCTTCAACTTCAAATCCAAGCAAAATCTTAAGTTCCAACCATTGGAAACTCAAATTACTCCATACAAAGTGCTAGTTAAGGAAGATTAGGAACTTGAATGGAAGGATTTTTGGAGGACAAAGCCTAAGCTCCTACCTTTCTTGTGGTTTTAAGGTATTTTACCAAGAACAGCCTCTTTACTTCAATTAATTGCTTATTAGTGGTTTTTAGTTGTTTTAGATGTTGTTTTGTGGAAGATTAGCACTTGAATGCATGAATTCCAGATTAGGGTTTCACTAACCCCTGTTCTGCCCGTTTCTCTTCGACCAGGTTAGAGGCCGAATTGGCCTTAGCACAAAACATGAAAGTTGTAGATAATGATGTTTCCTAGTTGCCTGTAAACTTTCAGCCCAATCTGAGCTCGGTAACCTGAGATAAAATGGAAATACCCAGACTGGTCTAGGTAGGAGTTCAGCGAACAGGGTTGTCATTTCACCCAATCTGACCGTGACCTTTCACCATGATCCTTACCGAATTAGATTTTGGCCAAAACATGAACGTTGTAGCCAATAGTATAAACTAGTTTCCTACAAAATTTCAACTTGATCCTACCACTGTAGCATGTGAAATGACCGAAATACCCTTGACTGTCCATGAAACCTGTTTCGCGCCCAGAATTCTGTTTTCGTGTAGTTTTCCATTTTTTGATCATGAAAATGCATGATTTGGCCTTGGAGGTCTTCATAAGAAATGTAGGGTTGTGTTTTAGATTCAAAACACCATAAGATACACTTCAATCGGACTTCGGTAGCCTGAGTTGTTGCTGTTTAACAATTGTGCGGTTAGCCAACCTGTTTGTGAGATTCTGGTTTTGTATATTTCAATTTTGACCTAGTTGCACTACAAACTGGACTGAGTAGCCTTCTTCAACATTGTAGCCCTATCTCTTAGCTTCGAAACGGTGTATCTTGTACCTCCATCCGATAATCGTAGTGCCAATGGTGCCAAAACCGCAAAATGATGTCAAAACTGTTTTTATGGTTAGAGCTTAACTTTCATTTCCGGACTTTTCCCTAGCTTGAATTGTACTTGTACTACTTGGAGCTTACTGAACGGCTATTGAAATTAAATTGTTGTGTGTATACCTTTGGGTTTGAATAAAAAAAATAATGAAGCCATAAATGGCTGGAAATAGGAAAATACAAAGGGCGTCCTGCCCAAATTTTCGCTCAAGGGCTAAGCTTCTATTTGAACTTGTATATTTTCGTTTGGCAAATACTATACCTGTTTTCCATCTTAAAACATGATACCTTTTCCATTTGAACCTTCAAATATTTAGTTACTACTTCATACCAAAATATAGAGGTATGACCTAAGGTTTTCTCAGTCAAGACATGTAGGCTATAATACCTACTTGAATGTATATCGATTTTGAACCACATACACGATTCCAAAAAATAATATTTCTGAGCCTATCTAGTTGGATTCTGACTTGACTTTGATTCAAGTGTTTTCCATTGGAACTGTTATAACCCTTTGAGTTTGGTTATGACACCCTAGTTATTTCCGTCCACAAATCCAAATGGTTGTTTTTCACTTTAAAGTCACCTTTATCCGTTTTACTCGTAACTAGTCGAGTTCCTTGTTTCCACTTACTTGTTTTGCTAGATGAATAGTAATATTCTTTCTCGTTGAATCATAGGTTTTCTCGGTGACCGAGGGTAAGATCCGATAGGACATTTTGGACGTTATTTTGCATAATTCGGTGAGTGTTCCTTGTCTGTTATGTTTCTTGATTATATGACTTGTATATATGACTGATAACATGTTAAACGCTTTCAATGATTAGCCAAAACGAGTTTTCTAGACGAGTGTGTACTTTATCGCATTCAGCCTAAATGACTGTGAACTTTTCAATGATTGAACGATTGAAATGTTAATTGTGCATGAATGTAAGCCTTTTGGCTGAATTGGCCACTGCCCCTTGTTACCGATCGACTCGAGCCAGAAGCGGACTCGGTCGGGCGATATGGTGACCTAGGTGAACGTTTGGTATACTCGAGTATTACCTTGTAGGTTGGTGGAGGTTGGTGGAGCCTGGCCAATGTCCAGGAGAGGGTGAATGAAATGAACGAACGAACGAATGAACGAGGGTTTTATGTATAAACGAAAAATGCATTTTCAAATGAATGAAGGAAAGGGGAATGACAGGAGAACGAACGAACGAACGTATCCTTTTCATGTATGGTTTATTGTACATGTTGTAAATGTTTCTTGACTTATTGTTTGATTTATGGCTTGATTCTATGTTCGGAACCTCACTGAGCTTTTAGCTCATCCCTTTAGTTTTGTTTTCCTTAACAGGGGAAGGCGAGCAAGGGCGAGAGCTCTGTATCGACTGGCTGGGTCTAGTTTTGGTTTTGTTTTGGTTCTCACCCGGGCTGGTCGTATGGTGACTTGAGAACTTTTGTATTCTCGACGGTTATACTTCTTTCTGAGATAACAATGTATATAAGCTTTGTTTTAAGTTTTGGATCCTCGTTTTGCTCTTTCTTGTGGTTCTATTTCTGATTTGTGTGAGTGAACGACTGAGTCCCGGCGAGAGTTGGGCAGGCGGTCCTCCGAACCCTTTGGTTCGCCTTAGGGGGAGGTGGGGTTGTCACACTAAGGCTCAGTGAGGCCAAGAAAATCAACCAAGCAAGCAAGTAACACAAATTAAATCAAGTATCAAACTTAAAACCGACTTGACATGAAATTTTATTTAAGTGTGCAAATAGGAAGTAAAACACATGTAAAAGGATACAGGTGTCGCGCCCCACTTTTTGATCGAGTGTATGTGTGATGTGTGGTGTGTAATGTGTGAACGTGTGCAAAATGAAAAGTAAAAGGCCATGGGACTTAGAATGCGACGATTTGGCCAAGTGAAGTTCAAAAGGGTTTTTTGTATCAAAAATGGAGTCGCCACTTGGTATAGAGTTAGGGTGTACCAAGTCACCCAAAAATGATGTTTGTTTTTGAATAAAATAAAATAAAAAAAATAAATAAACCCTTTTGAGAACTTTCGGGTCTACGTAACCAAAAGAGGGATCGGGGGTCACATTTGACGAAGGGGAAGGCAAGGATAAAAATCCAAGGCACCCCTTCGACCTAGCCAAGGCTAGTTGCGTGACTTAAACCAATTTTCCCTAATTTTTCTACCCAAGGTATGTATCGCGTGTTGGATATGTCTATATGAATGCAAAAACCTAGACCTAGGGGGACATGGGGGAAATTTCTCTTCAAAGGTTGAGTGGTGCCAATCACATTAATTGTGAAGCCCAACAATGATCCTTTGGAGAGGTCACACCTAAACCTAAATGACGTGAAAAATGAGTGGAATGCATGCCATGTGAAAGTGTGAGTTTGTGTGAAGTGAGAAAAATGATAAAAGTAATAAGATATAAGTGAAGGTGTGCAAATGTAGATGAAAGTACTCGTGTGCGAGTGAAGATAAAAATGTTCATGTGCAAGTGAAGATAAAAAAAGTGTTCGTGTGCAAGTGAAGATAAAAAAGTGTTCGTGTGCAAGTGAAGGTGATAAAAAGGTGCATGTGTGCAAATGAGACGAAAGTGAAAGTGTAATGATAGAGTGGATTGAGAATGCATGAGCCTAGGGAATTCATGCATATTGGGTACGGGGAGACCTAAATCGTGACTTGATTTTTCCTTTGATTAGAAGGCGAAACTAGCGTGCTAAGGCTATCGAGTAGCCACACTCGCTCGTTTCCCTTATCGGAAGGGGACCCTCAAGCAAATGGACCCTACAACTATCATGGTATGCAAAAATCCTAAAATGAAGGGAAAGGGGGTTCGAGGAGCATGCCAAGTGATAAAACTAAGAAAAATGCATGATATGTGGTGAACAAGCAAATGATATGCTAATGAGGGGAAATCCCTAAGGATCTAGCGTTGGACTAGCCCATTCTATGAATTCCGGCTAGCGTTGGACTAGCGGAAACGTACATTCATCCATTCCAATCATTCATGGCTATGAAAGCAAGTAGACATGTCAAAACACTCATAAACACGTAGCACGTAGCACTTAGCATGCTCGACTAGATGCAAGAGCCTACTAAAGCCATTTAACATGTAACAACAAAGGCAAGCAACCAAGGGGAAGGGGAAGTGGACCAGATGCTCTCCGAGCCCTATCTATTACAAGCCAAGAGGTGTACACATACCCCATAAAAGCATAAAAGGGAAAGGGTGAATGGACCAGATGCTCTCCGAGCACTATCTATTACAAGCCAAGAGGTGTACACATACCCCATAAAAGCATAAAAGGGAAAGGGTGAATGGACCAGATGCTCTCCGAGCACTATCTATTACAAGCCAAGAGGTGTACACATACCCCATAAAACTTAAATAAAAGTAAAAGCAAGTAAATGCACGCAAGGAGATAAGGAAAGCGAAGTAGACAGGCATATTCACATAACACGTAGGAGCACGTAGGGTCAAATGAAGTGCAAAGAAGGGATTAGGGTGTACCTCCCTTGAATTGACGCCCCAATGAAATGAAATCACTTATTATCCTCCAAAATAGAAGAAATGGTCAAGGTACCAATTTATTTGGGAAAATTAAAGAAGATAGGCAAACACAAGCTCACTTGGTCACAAAGCCCCTAAAATCATGAATTAAGTGCAATTGAAACAAAGCGTAGTGATTAATTAAAACGAACAAGCAGTGAAAATGTAGAATTAAAACTGCCAAGGACCCAATTGAGGAAATCATTCAATTAGTTGGGTCATAGCAACATTGGTTGGGAGCCAAGGGGTCAAAGTGCAATTTTTGAAAGAAAATCCATGCATGCATACGTAGAAGACACAATTTTCTGCAATGAACATCTTCTGAAATGAAAACAACCACCAGCTGCATTTCCATCTCATACACAAATTCTAAGCAGCCTTGATTAACCTTTTCATCTATCCAAACATTGGATTAAGCAACAAAACAAACATGTTCCACATCTAACAAGCAAAACATGGAAGGAAATTATGCAAATACTTATGAAGCCTTTATGCAAGATGGAAGAAGATTGCTGCAATTTTCAGTCATGACTTTATTTGCTTCATTATGCAAACAGGTTGATCAAATATTTCAACTACCAACTAAATGAAATGTCAACTCTTATTGCAGAATTGTAATAAAACATTTGAGTTAGCCAACATCAAAAGAAAAAGAGAAAAATGCAGCAGGAAGCTTAAGAAATGACACGCCTCAAAAAGGCCTTGCAAGCATCAAAACTTCATGATGCAATGAAATGTAAGATCACAGCAGCGAACAATTTAAGCTCCCGGCAAACATGTTCATCATATGTCAATGGAACAACAAAGATCATTCCCTAACTTTGATCCAGTCAAAAACATTCAGCAACAAAGAAAAAATCTGCTGCTGCAATAAGATAAAAAAAAACTCCAATTTGTTGCAGCAAAATCTCGGCTCTTCATACCAGCTCTGGTGTATGTGACCCAAACTGACAAGTTTACTTACCCCAAAATCTAATAAACTTCAGCACTAACACAATCCTACTGTAAGAACTCAGTCATTGCAAGTCGAATGGAAAAACCGAATGGGTAAGATAGAAAACAACAACCAGATTTCTGGGTTTGCTTTATCGAAGTCACAAGTCATGCCAAACGCAAGCAGCAAAATCCAACAAAGCAGCAAACTTTCAACCCAAAGCAACAAGACATACATTCCATCGTTAATATCCCACCCCATACTTTGCACTGCCAAGGATTTCCCAACCCAAACCACGCGCAAAGAAACCAAAAGACAGTCATGAACTCCTACAGACTTCTGAGTTTCTGCAATTCATTGCCCAGGAGCATTTCCAATCAGTTTTTGTAAACATGTGAGACCTTATAATCATTTTCACTTTGTTATCGTACATCCAGCAACAACGAAACAACAGGAAACCAGAAAACAGATGGCTAAACGAAAAGAGTAAAACATCAATAGGAAATGAAAGCTTCGGTTCCACAGATTCCTTCTTGTATATGTATAGAAATGAACAAGGGGCTGGATAATTACCTTTTCCTGCTTTAAAGCTTCGAGATGGTGGGGAGATCCTCAGGCCGGATGAGCGAACCTCGACAAGAATCGAAAAATCCCAAGTTGCGGCGTTTTAGTATGCCGACGAAACCGACGTAGCAGAGGTGAGATTGCTCCTTTGCGGCCAAATTCGGCGATCTTCCGGTTGTTCTTCCTTCAAGACATCTGAACAAAAATCCTTCCTTTCACTTTGTAGGTTGACCAGAAGTTCACGGCTTCACCAATGGAGCTGAATCGGGGCAGGGAATCCTTGCGAAAGCAGGCTGAAAAATCAGCCTGGTTGTGGGTTTTGCATAGGAAGAAAATTCTGCACTTTCCCTCGTGGTTTCTTGTCTAAAACTCCTTCTTCCTCCCCAGAGCCCAGCCGCTGTTCTCACCTCCCCTTCCAGCCGTCCCTCTCTATTTCTTTGTTCTTTCTAAATTTTCCAAGCCCAAACCCCAGGTCTCTCTTTCAATTTTCTCTCGCTGTCCCCCTCTCTCCGTATCTCCCTGTTTTTGTTTTTGCTGCTTGTTCCTGCTAAAAACCTCCTCCTTTGCGGCTCCCCTTTCTTTCCTTTTATATGAAGCGCTCAACCCTAAAACAATCTCCCCAATTTTGCAGCTAAAGGGGCTGCCCAGCCCTTTGTTTGCAAGCTGCGGCAATACGCAGCTTGCATGCCGCGTTTCACTTTCTTTTCTTTTTTTTTTCTTTTTTTTTTTTTTGAACTTAATAACTTAATAAATACAGAAAATATAAATAATAATAATAACAAATTGCCAAAAACCAAGTAATAATAATAATAATAATAATGAAAATAATTTAAAAACTAAACAACTAAAAACAACAAAAATGACCATTTTTCCATCTCTTTTTGTTTCATTTTTCATTTTCCCCAAAATAACTTAATAAAAATAACTAAAGTGCCCAAAGATTGAATTTTTGTGAACAAATTTTCCTTTTTCCTTTTTCTCTTTTTTTCATTTTTCCGATCTAACTAAAGCCTATTTTTTTTGAATTTTTCTTTTCAAGAAAGCATTGAATAAAAATAAAATGACTACAACATATTTTTGATGTTTTCCTTTTTTTTTCTAAAAACTCTACGCTAATTTTAAACTTAAAAGCTAAAACTAAAAATTAAAACTAAAAGTAAACAACGAATGCAAGCAATCTAAAATGAAAATCATGAAATAGATGCCACATAAAATTATTCAAAATTTGGTGTCTACAACAGGAGCTCTCAGGAGCTAAATCCACACTGTTTCACCGATAATCTTGATCCAAAATTTTCAAGTGTTGACACTCCGTCAACCGAGCAAGTAACAAGTCCGTAGAACCCCCCACTTTTCACCAAATTTCCGTCCACCGTTACATCCCCTGCGGGGCCCGCAAGTCAAACGAAATGTGATATTACTCGAGTATATTCAAGCAAGTCAAGTACACAAGCCCAAGGATCACCAAACTCCTCAACCAAACCCTTGCTGGCTTGAGTTGAATGGCTAGCCATTGGCACGAGTGGTTGATGAGACAACGCTCCAATCGACTTAAAATTGATCATAATATTGAGTCGGTATGAGAGGCACCTCCCACCCAAATAGAGTGTGGTACATGCTGCCGCTCAGTACTCATGAGTTACAAGCATGTTTGAGTACAAGTGTAAGTCACACAAATTCATATACAAGTAGTGAGTATTCAAGAAGGAGAGGACAAGAGCGATAAAGTACACCCTCACCTCGACAAGTTCAAAATCATAACAATTTCACATAGCACTTGTACAAATATCATTTCAATCATAGCACATGAAACATGCACTTGACACTTACCAAAAGTCAAGGGTAAAGCAAGAGCAAAAGCAAGAGGTCAGACAAGCTCCTCGGCGTCCACGTGACCACCTGAGACATGTACAATCACGATTACCTAGGTATTCGACCAAGGCTAATAAGAAAATATCTTCTTGCTACCCACACTCCAAGCCACAAGTTCAAGTTGAGTTAAAAGAGACTTTTTTGATTAATCATTGAAATAATACTCAAGGAAGACTCAAAAGTCATTTCCGAGTCAAGTCGTAGCAAGAAATCTTAATTTCAAAAGAGAAGTACCATACTTAATATTGGCATGAAAATTGAGGAAAGGAAAAATGGTTTTCATATCTTAAAACTGCTAATCTTATGCCCAAGTTTTAGAATATAAAGGAGCGTTCACGTTTCTAAACTTATGGAGTCAAAATCCATCAAAACGCTACTTATTTTCATAGTAAATGTTGATGTTAGAAGTTTCAAATTTCGAATATAAAACTAGTGAAGTTCCTCAAGAATTACTCTAACTAAACGCTCCAATTTATGGTTCATTTTCATGGGAACCAAGGGCATAAGACTAGGGAGTGAAATCCATTTCCCAAGTATGAAATGAGGCTCAAATAACCAAGAAAGTTAGGCTTGAAACCTAGAAAATGTTTCCAAGGGTCTTTGGAGTTTTGTCACTTTACAAGGAAAAATTTAGTTTTGGCAGCCTTCTTTGAAAAATCATAACTTGAGTTCCATAAGTCCAAAATTTGCAAATTTTATACCGTTGGAAAATAGACTCAATGAACTAAAATCTCTAGAAGACACTTTTCCAGATTCCAATTAGAAATCAGTCAAATCTCTAGTTCCAAATCACTGCTTCAGTAAGAACAGGGCAAAACAGTCTTAAAATTCAGTGAACTTTGAAAATTTGGAAAACTTCATAGGAATAAAACCAGCCCTTGAAATTTATACCACTGAAATAACTCCAAGTCTAGTTTCAAACGCAACAAACAGAACTCAATTTGGATTTTTCTACACCAAGATATAAAGTTTTATGAAAGCTAGTTTTTGAAACCTGGTTCACGAAATTCCAGCTTTGGAACACTCGATATAGTTTGTAATCAGGTCATAACTAAGGCTACACAAGTCTAAAATTAGCGTGGTTTATGGCGTTGAAAACTAGATTCAAAATTCTAAAAATCACTAGAAGAAACTATCTTCAAATTCGTTTTGTAAGATAAGTGAAAACAAATTACAAACTGCAGCTATGCTTGTTTCTCGGTTAAAACAGTGAGGAAAAACAGCCAACTTTGCCGGTTTACTGTAGCTCATAGAAAACAAACTAGCAGGTGCATTCTATACTATTAGAAAGCTATCTGAATCTAGTTTCATATTCCGCAAATGACACTTGATTTTGACTCCTGTATGAAAAATTATATGCTGTTGAATGCACACTGGTCGGCCATACTGGTCAGAAATTTCCAGGTTTGATTTCCTCCTTTTAACCAAACTTTAACTCATCCAAACGAAATGCTTTTTGGGAGATAATTTACAAACACATAACCCAACATGTAGCAAGAATTTTGGCATCAATATACCCACAAAATTCAAAATTAAAACAAGGGAAATGATCCAGCAAAAATCCGACATCATGGCTCCTTTCTTCTCTTCGAATTTTCTCTCCAATTTTTCACACCAAAACCAAGTTATAAATCACTAAAACAACAACCAAATAAACAAGAAATCCTCAAGGCCACTACCTAAGAATTTTCCTCAAGACATCTAGCTAAAGTCAAGGTTTATGGAACCCATCAACAACCCAAGCTTAGCTAGTTAAAAACTGACTAAAACTAACCATAAGACGGAAGAAAAATGAGAGCTTTGAAAGTTACCTTTCCTCCAAGAGTAGTAGGCAAAACCAGAAATCAAGCTCTAAATCACCAAGAATCTCTCCTCCTTCAAGTCTCCTACTAAGCTTGAGGATGATCCAAGAGAATGGGCTAGGTCGGAGTAAGTTTTGGGAGCAAATTGAAGAAGATGAAGCTAAAATTTTGGCTAAATGGGAGAAGGGAGTGGCCGGCCAAGAGGAGCGAAGAAGAGAGGGTTTGTGAGCTTTTGTGTGATGTGATTTGTTGAAAAGGAAGAAGTGACATAAAGCTACCTTTGGTGCAAAAAGTCAACAATTGAATAGTGGCCCATTAGTGCTCCTAGTTGAGCTTAATTCAACTCACTCACTTCTAATCTCTTAATTAACTTTTCTTAGTTTACAATTGATCACCCTTAATTCTCCAAGACCACTGCACTCTCGGACCAAATATCGGCTCAAAAAATATGTATTCACTAATTTTCACTAATCAAGTGATTGAAAAAATAACTTTAAGAGAAAACGTGTTAAGAATATAAACCATGCGGATGCAATTAAAATGAATGAAATAAATTAATTGGAGCAAATAAATAAATAATTTAAATAAATAAGCCGGTAAAATAAAATAAAAAAATAAATGTCCTCACAATAAAACCTCATCACTTTCAACCATTGCTAGTACTAAATTATGTGATCAAACTTTAGTTTTCGGTTTGAGTTTCAATAACTTATGTAATATAACAAGCATGCAAGTATATAATTTCGTTGTTTTTCTTTGATACTATTAGCGTGTCCAATTAAATCTCCAACCATGCTCCAACAATGTAGATCAATTATCTTCAATATATGGCAAAGCAATTAATCAAAATGTTAACAATATTCTTATATATTGTCACATTAAAGCATATTTATCTTACTAGGTAGATTGAACAACTTAGGATATTATTAGCCAAAGTGATTACAGGCTTTGAGAAAGGCTAGATTTCTCATTTTTATTCCGATTAAACAATTTTTCATATGCAAGAGGGGTAGATACTCCCATGTAGGTTTTATTTTGGTTGGGGCATAGTTTAAGTTCCTTTCATTTATGTCAAGCTTAGCAAGTGTAATATGTAACTCGGAATATTAATTGGAAAAATTAGTCAAAATTTGTTTGTATTATTGATTCAACAAATCCACCTATTAAAATTAAAAGCGTCAAAGAGCTAGTATGTTAAAACCCAGTTTAGTAGATAAGCCGGAGAACAACAATCAGTGTACCTACAAGTGAAAATGACCAGAAAAGGGAACCTACTTTATGGTGTTTAAGTTTGGTTTTATTTTTCAATCAAGTTTATAATTGAGTTTAAGTTTGGGTAGATCAATTCTCAAGTCATTAAATTGTTTAACTTGAATGTATCTTTTTTAGATTAACTTGATATGATAAGTTGATAACTTAATTTCAAATGAAGTATGATTTAGCCAAACATCGTTTGTCTTTCAGCCAACCATAATAATTCTTTCTTAGAATAGTTATGATTACTTTCTTAATCCCTTAATTATGCAAAAGAAGGCATGAATTTAATTATTTATGTAGTAATTTATAATACCATTGTTAATAGTAGTTTATATCAATCCAAGAACTTCATTATACTCATTGATTTTTGTTTATTTCATAAGTGATAAGTGTGCATTTTGAGTAATTTAAGTGTGTATTATTATTTATTTTGGTGGGTTTTACTCATTTTTATAGCTAGTTAACTAGGTTTCTAGTGAAAATATGCATTTTATGGTTTATGTGTGAAAATATGCATTTTATGGTTTACGTGTCAAACATTGCATTTCTATGTGTTAAAGTGGTGAAAATTTCATATTTTTGTAGGGTTCAATGATTCAATCATTAATTAGAGTGAGTTGAGAAGATATTTGAATGATTGTTGATGATTTAAAATGATTTAAAGGGAATATGAAGTGCAAAGATGGAATGCAAAGCAAGTATAAAAGAAAGGGAGTTTGATAGCTGATACGAACCCACAATGAATGGCTTGAACTTGTATCCTACGAAGCACCGGATCTAGATAAAGAATCAAGTTAGAGTTGCAAAAACTATTGACCCTTTTAACCCATGAAGTTGCGAACCTTGAATTTAATCTCAACCCTCAACTTAACAAGAAAGTGAACCAAGGTTGTTGTTAGAAGACGCCACAACCAATTGTGATATATTGGTTGATAAGTCGATGAACACTCAAGGACAATTCTCAAGTACTCAAGTGAAGATTTTTTGGACAAAAGAGTTGCAAACACAAGAGTTTGGCTGAAAATTTTATTATTATTTTCTCCAAAATTTGTGACTAAAGGCTGTATTTATAGCCTTCTACAAGACACAAGAAACCTACTCAAAATTGGAAACAATTGTGACTTTCCTAAACACCCTATTTCAGACTTAGCCATGGTCAACATGACCTTGCTTTATTTCTTAACTAAAGGACTTAGTTAACCCTTAAATTAACTCTAATTTAACAACTAAAAATGCTGGAAACTTAACTAATCAAACGCCATAAAGAATTTTAATGCAACGGCCTCGGATCTCAACATATCTTTGACCCGATTGCACTTAACCCTCTTCACTTGTGTCAATGATTTCAATAAGTGTGTAAAGCATTGTGTCTTCATGTCCAAGTCCTTGAATGGTTTTCATATCACCAACTTGTGCTTGTACATCTCGAGCTAAGGTTTGAAAAGACTCTCTAAGTTTCTTAGCACGAGCTATTGTCATTGGACCATGGAGAACAACTTGATCATTGATTGAACTTGGAATTGTTGACCTTGGAGGGGCTTCGTTAGCCATGAGCTCATCATCATTCCCTACCTCTTGCGAGCAATTTGTCCCCAAATCAAGCTCGTCATCTGCAAGATAAGGACTCAAGTCAGCGACGTTAAAAGTAGCATGCACACCATACTCACCTGGAAGGTCAAGCTTGTATGCATTATCGTTGATCCTCTCCACAACTTGAAATAGTCCAGCACCTTTTGGTAAGAGTTTGTTTTGCCTTTGCACAGGGAACCGTTCCTTCCTCATGTGTATCCACACCTAATCTCTAAATTCAAAGACCACCTTACAACGCCCTTTGTTAGTACTTTGCATATATTGAAGGGTGCGTTTCTCAATATTTGCCCTTACCTTGGCATGAAACTCTCGAACATACTCAGCTTGTTTGTTGCTATCTAAGTTAACTCTCTCAGAAATTGGTAGTGGAGACAAATCCAATGGTGTGAGAGGGTTAAAATCATAAACTACCTCAAACGGTGAGTATTGTGTAGCGCGATAAACTATGTAGTTATACGCAAACTCAACATGTGGCAGGCAATCTTCCCAAGTCTTAAGATTTCTTTTGATAATTGCATGTAATAAAGTTGATAGAGTTTTATTGACTACCTCAGTTTGTTCATCGGTTTGTGAATGACTAGAAGTAAAAAATAGAAGTTTAGTTCCAAGTTTACTCCACAATGTCTTTCAAAAGTAACTTAAGAACTTAAATTCCCATCAGAAACAACAGTACGTGGTAAACCATGCATATGAACAACTTCTCTAAAGAACAAGTCAGCCACAAGCTTTGTATTGTCGGTCTTATGACATGGAATAAAGTGAGTCATTTTAGAGAATCGATCTACTACCACATAAATTGAATCGTGACCATCCCTAGTCCTAGCAAATCCAAGTACAAAGTCCATTGATAAATCTACCCAGGGAATACTAGGAATGGGTAAAAGGGTGTAAAGACCATAGGGGTTTACCTTAGATTTTTTATGATGACAAGTAATACATCGTCGTACCTTATGTTCCACATCACGCTTCATCCTTGACCAATAAAAATGCTTTTGAAGTATAGACAAGGTCTTTGCTACTCCTAAATGCCCCATGAGACATCCTCCATGAGTCTCTAGAATCAATAAGTCTCACAAGGAATAAGTTGGTATACATAACTTATCCCTGAAAAATAAAAATCCGTGTGAATCGTAATAATGCTCATGATTTTGCCATGGTAAGACAGTGAAGATTTCTCCAAAATTTGGATCAATTGCATATAATTCTTTAATAAGGTCAAAACCCAACAACTTAGCATCAAATGAAGTAATTAGAGTATACCTCCTTGACAATGCATTAGCAACGATGTTCGTTTTACCAGTCTGATACTTAATCATGAATGGAAAGCTATCAGTGAAGGCTATCCATCTGTGTCGCTTACTTAACTTATTTTGAGACTTCAGGTGCTTGAGTGACTCATAATCGGTGTGTAAAATGAACTCTTTTGGACGCAAGTAATGTTGCCATGTTTGAAGAGCTCAAACCAAGGCCAGCAATTCTTTATCATAGGTTGAATAGTTCAATGAAACTCCATTCAACTTCTCATTAAAGTACGCAACAGGTCGGCCCTCTTGAAGTAATACGGCCTCAACACCTAAACCAGAGGCATCACACTCAACTTTAAAAGTTTTGCCAAAATTAATTAAACTAAATACAGGTGCATGTGTGAGATTGTGTTTAAGTAATTGGAAGGACATAGCTTGTTCTTTTCCCCAGAAAAACTTCTCATTTTTCTTGATAGTTGACGTCAACGACGCTGCAATGGTGCTAAAGTCCTTAACAAAGCACCTATAAAAACTTGTTAGGCCATGGAAACTTCTTACTTAGCTCACATTGGTAGGCATTGGCCAATCCTCAATTGCTTAGATTTTGTCTCGATCAACATTTATTCCCTGTGCACTCATAACATATCCTAGGAAGACGACTTGGTTAGTACAAAAAGTGCACTTCTTAAGGTTAGCAAAGAGCCTTTCCTTTCAAAGTACTTCTAAAACAGCTCACAAGTGTTCTACATGTTCATTTAGACTCTTACTATACACCAAAATATCATCAAAATAGACAACGACAAACTTGCTTAAGAAGGGACGCAATACCTGATTCATTAATCTCATGAATATACTCGGGGCATTAGTTAAGCCAAATGGCATGACCAACCACTCATACAATCCATGTTTTGTTTTGAACGCAGTTTTCCATTCATCCCCTTCTTTCATTCTTATTTGATGATATCCACTTTTTAAGTCAATCTTAGTGAATATGACAGCACCATACAATTCATCAAGTGTATTGTCAAGATGAATAATAGGATGGTGATACTTTACTATTAAAGCGTTTATGGTTCTACAGTAAGTGCACATCCTCCAAGTTCTATCTTTCTTTGGTACAAACAAAACTGGTACTGCACACGGGCTTAGACTTTCTCGAACCCAACCTTGGCTCAAAAGCTCTTCAACTTGACATTGCAACTCTTTAGTTTCCTCGGGGTTGGTCCTATGGGTGGCTTGTTTGGAAGCGATGCACTAGGGACAAGGTCAATTTGGTGCTCAATGCCTCGCAAAGGTGGCAAGCCACTTGGAATTTCATCGGGAAAGACATCTTAGTATACTTGCAAAAGGTTAGTAGCACTACTAGGCAAAGACACATCAAACTCGTTAGTAATTACTAGAACCTGTTTACACCAAAGTAGGAAAAGATGTTGATTAGTGAACAAAGCTTGTTTCACATATTTTACTTTGGCGATCATACTTTGTTTTCTCACTTTCTTGCCCTCTATAGTCGAACCTATCTTTCTTTTTTCCTTACTAATGCTCTCGGCCTCCCCTTTTATCTTGTCATTTGAATGTTTTCTCTTTTCACACTCAAGTTCATATTCTTTTTGGAACCTAGTTTGATCTTCATAAACTTGTTGTGGAGTGAGAGGTGCAAGTGTTATCTTTAGATTACCAAAAATAAAGGAATATTTGTTAGTGAAACCGTTATGCATAACTCGTCCATCAAATTGCCATGGACGACCTAATATCACATGAGCATCTTGTATAGGCACAACATCACATAAAATTTCATCTTCATAACGACCTATGCGAAAAGAAATGAGTACTTGTTTAAGAACACATACCTCTCCACTATTGTTGAGCCATTGCAACTTGTATGGATGCAGGTGATTGCTTGTTGGTAAGTTTAGTTTGTCGACCATCAACAAGCTCCCGGAGTCAATCACCAAACTACATGTTTTGTCTTTAATTTGGCAGTGAGTGTAGAAAATGTTCTCGCGTTGAAGCTCTACTCGACTAGCTTGAGTAGCTAGTGCACGTTGTGCCATCAATCCAACTATTCTGGAGTATGGTTGATGTGACGCCCCCACTTCTCCTAAGGGCGAACCCAAGGGTATTCGCGGAATGCCTGCCCAACTCTCGCCAGGACTCGATACAAGTTAAATTTAAACTTGAAGGTACACAACCAATAATAAAAGTCGAATTAAGGAAAAATCTCTCTCTTAAATAAAGTTCCAAGTCTTACATTACAAGTTCTCAAAATTATATCAATCTTCAAGCTTAAATACGACCCAAAAGAATATGTACTACAGTCATCTGCCATAATACAACTTAAAATCTCCAAGAGAAAACAACTTAGTACTATTCATGAGCACTCTCGATCGTGAACCCTGTTAAGGAAAACAAAGGAGTGAAATGACCTAAACAGTCCAGTGAGGTTCCAAAACACACAAGTAGTTCGACTAAATCAAGTAAATTAAGCATAACGCACATATGGTTCAATGTTTCACATTGGCACATTAAAATGAGATATTTATCATTTTACAGAAATAAACACACATTAAAAGGATACGGTGTTCACGTGGAACCATTTCGGTCAGTTTCACCTTATAACTCCAATAATTTCTCTGGTTTGTCTGGCCATCGCCTTATTCCTCCAGTGGTAATACTCGGGTATACCGAAACAGTGGCCCAGGGTTCCAACCTACCCGACCGAGCCCAATCCTAGCTCGAGCAGGTTAGCAACCAAGGGCAGGGCCCAGTTCAGCTAAGAGGTTACAACATGCACAAGTAATCAAATACACTGGTAAACGGTAGAAATTTGTTATTTTAGTAGGTCGAGTGTGATATAGTACGCACTCGCCTTAAAACGGTGAAAAATTACATAGGAGCAATTATAGAGAACACTTAACACTTAAACACACGAGAAATATGAAGTAAACATATAGCAAAACTATTCAAGTCACACACATGCAGGGAACACTCACCAAATCAAAAGTAAGTGAGTAAATAAGTCCTTTAGTGTTCTGCTCTGAGGTTTCCTTCAATATCCTCTTGAGCGCCTGAAGAAATAGTGATCAATTATCACTCACATATACTCACAATCACTTAACATACAAGGAAGGAAATGTGTGAGGACCCAAAAATTTTCTTATTTTTATCTTATTTTACTGGGTTATCTAATTATTTATTCACCTGTTTTCTCCGAATAATTTATTTCAACCATTTTAAATTTATTTACATGGAACAAGGCTCACTTATATTTTAAAAACGTCCCGTTAACAATTTAATTTTTCACAGGCTCGTTTAGCGAGAAATAGCGAGTATACGTTTTTCGAGACAATATTCGATCCGAGAGTGCAATAATCTTGGAGAATTAAGAATGATCAATAGTAGACTAAGAAAAGTTAATTGAGAGATTAGAGGTAAGTGAGTTCAAATTTTCGCTTTAGCGCGCGCGAATCCGAAGTTCGCGTATTTCGCATTGGAATGACTAAGTAGAGATTTAAGAAATTTATAGTAGACTACTAAGAGTGAATAATTATAGTGTTAAAGGAATTACATTTGAAGATTAGTGCACAAGTGCAACAAACAAGAGAGAAAAGTGGTAGTTCGGGACATTATTCGCGCACTATTCCTAGTTGACTTTTGTACAACTTTTGGCCACAAATTTTTAAAGCTTCCAAGAGAAGCTTCACTGAATACAAAACCCTCTCTGTTCTCTCTCTTGGAGCCGGCCGAAAATAGCAAAGGAAGAGGAGGAGGAAAGCTCCTTCATCTTGCACCATATTTGCTTCTATTTCTCTCACAAATCACCATCCAATTTCCATACTTCTCGGAGATTAACTTTAGCTTGGTGGAAGACATCATCTAGTGGAAATTTTTGGAGGTTTTTGTGGTGAAAATTCTAGTTTCTTCAAGAACTAAGGAGGTAACTGTGACAGCTCCACCTCCCTCTAAGGCGTACCAAAGGGGTTAGCGGACCGCCTGCCTAGCTCTCGCCAGGACTACAGAGACGGTTACACAAATCAAAACGTTTCGGAATATATTGGCGCGCTTAAACAATTCAACAACCATGAAAAGGAAAACGAAAATCGAAAGCCGAAGATGAACAGTGACTGCCACGTCACAATCCGATCGGGACCCAGTTCAATACAAGTAACTTTAGATAATTCTTGAAATGGACATATACAAACCAAACATTGCACATGAACATGAGTACACGCTTTTATAAACCACCTTCATATTTTTACAAGTCAAAAGGGAACATTTGCATCCAAGTACAATTAGGGTTTCCAACCATCGAGGAGCTATACAAAATCTCTAAACTAGCTCAACTCATGCTTCAAAATCACAGTTCCAAAAAGTGGTTCCCTGTAAGGAAAACAAGGATAACGGGACGGGGTGAGCTAAAAGCTCAATGAGGTACCAAAAGTATAAACGGTAGGAACAGTAGAACTCATGAAAATCACTTTTAAGGCACATATTCACATCAAATACAAGAGATGAAAGAACACCACAATGTAAAGGATACAGGTGGCTCTCAGGAGCCAAATCCCCGTTGCAATACTTGATCCAGCCTCTTTGACACTCCGTCAACGTTCAAATGAAGGAACCAGTCCCGTAGAACACCACTTTAACACCAAAATTCCGTTCACCAAACATACCCCTTATCGGGCCCGAACGCCAAACAAGAATAGGAATGGTAATACTCGAGTATACCGGAATCAAGAGTCTCAATACTCAAAGATTCCATAAGAACAAGCACCCATGGATTGTCAATTTCCTCGACCAAGCCCTTGCATGGCTCGATTTAATTAACTCCCCATGAGGTTGAGCTCAAGTTTAACCGGAAAGTCGCTGGACTCACTTCCAAACGACATCATAACAAGTGCAAGTAACAGGGTCAAGTTCATAACAGGTACAAGTAATAGATTTCAGTTTATACAGGACAGGAAAGAGAATGAGTGTGATAAAGTACACCCTCGTTCATTCAAAAGAACAGAGTTCACAGTTATCCATGTCACAAATTTCAAGTATAGAGAAACCAATTAAACAACAATCCAGGGGAGTGGTACACTCACCTATTAAGGCGAAATAAGTCCAGAATATCTTTCCGGGTAACACTCTCAATCACCGATAAACCCTAAGGTTAATCAAAAGAATCTATTACAGTTCCTCCAGCAAAAGTTAGGTGAATCGAAGACAATTCAAATACTACTAGTACAAAGTATAAATATGATTTTGAAAGTGAAAAGAGTACATTTAAACCAAAGGATATGAGTAAAATATTTGGAAAACTTATGCTCGCTCGTAAAACTTTGAAATATCCATTTGAGTCGAAAAAATGAAGAAAACATATTTCTATTAGTCGTAAATTTCAATTTTTTCCAAGTGTACAAGTTTCGGCCAGATTTGACCTTATATACCTCGATAAAAGAGGACGCAAATATCCTAGATGGTTTATATGGTATTTGCTCTCAAATCGTTACCTAATTCTCGAGTGTAAATTTGGGCAGCACGCCCTTTGTATTTACCTATTTTTAAGCCACTTATAGCTTCATTAATTTCCTCAATCAATTCCAAAGTCATACACAATATAAATTCATCACAACAGCCATTCAATAGGCTCAAAGTCATCCAAGTACAAGATTTAGCTAGGAAAATAACCGGAAATAAGCTTTAAGCGAAGGAACCAAAAAGGCAGATTCACCGCTACTTAGCGTATCCGACATAACCGAAACTACACTTATTGGATTGAAGTGAAAGTTATACCGTTTCGAAGCTAAGACAGAGGGCTATAACTTTGATGAAGACTACTTAGTCCAGTTCTCATGCTAACTATGTCAACGTTACCTAAACAACCCCAAATTTTCCAGTTCGAAGCTCACTGTGAAATTCATCTAGCAGTCCTGATTCATTCAATCATATCTCAGCACACACAACTCCGATTCAGGTAATTCCCGAACTTTTCGCACTAGTGGGTCCCACGTCCAAAAGATATTCTTAATTTTTCAAAAACTACCCAATGCTAGAAAAATCATCTAAAAACTACAATTACTCATAAAAATTCATCAGTAAAATTTCCTAAGCCAGAAAACGCAGAAAACATGCCATTAAAGGAAATAAAACCCTCGGAAAAGATTAGGATTTTTATGGGTTCTCACAGATTCGGCCTCTAACATCCTCTAATAAAACCAGACAGAACAGGAAAAATTGGAACCCTAAGCTGAAATTTCCGCACAAAAACCGAAATTTTCCGCAAATAGCTACAATTAACACTCCATAAGTTCATTCTAAACCATACCAAGCCATCATCCATGGCCAACCAACATTAAACATATAAAACAGAAAAATTATGAATAAAAATAAAAATTCATCAATCTCTACCAAAAATCATGAAATCTTCCATAAAATCACCACCTTAACTATCACATGTCACTAATTTAACACCAAAGTGAACAAAGAAAGAATCTCTTAACCACTTACCTTGTAAACTCAAGGAAGGAAGTAACTTAGCACCTTATCCTTCCAAGCCACTTCACCAATTACTACAATACCACCTAGCTAAGGGTTTTTATGGAGAGATTTGAAATTTAATCGGTTGGATTGTGAGATTGAGCAAGATTGGATGAAGAAAATTGGAAGCTTTTCTTTTCTTTTTCCTTGAGAGAGAGCCGGCCAAGATGCTAGGAAAATGAAGATGATTTTGGTCAATTTTTGGTATTTAGTAAAGGTGATGAATAGTAGGTCAAAGTCCATCCTCCAATAGTTACTTGACACTTGTCCATTCCTATGCTTGATCTCATCCTTTTGTCTCTCCTTGCAAATTAACCTAGCTAACCTCCAATTATCTCCTAACACATGGTAAATGAATCCCTTAATGTAAAACTTAACCTAATTGACCGAATTTTATCGCACTAACCACACTAACGGGTCCCACGTCCAATACACACTTCAAATATCGTATGAACTAACTCATACTAGAAAAATGATTTAAAAACTATATTTACTTATAAAAATATCGATAAAATTAATATAATAATGAAAATATAGAAAACGTGTGCAAAGAAAGAAAATAATGCCTAGAAATTAAGAAATTTTTTTTTCGGGTTCTCACAGTAACCAACAAATCTTGCAATCTCTCCATTTTCCTTCAAGAATCAAGTTTAGATTTCATGGATTTGATAACCCAAAGCATGAAATAGGTAGAGGGCTTGAGGAAACCCATTTTATCTTGTTTTAACTCTAAGCTAGCGGACTTGATGATGCCTTTAGGTAGCTGCCTTGAGGTTTAATTAGTTATTTGTGGTTTCTTATGTGTTGATTGAGATGAATATGGTTAGAAAGTGAAGGAAAAATAGAAGGAAAGTTGGAAGTTCAAGCTGGCCAAATCTGTCCTGTGGTTATCTTGCTTGAATTTCGAATTTTTGTTGGTTTTTTGGCTGTGGAATTGAGTGATATATGTTGTATATAATGTGTAAAAAGTGCCTTGCAAAAATTATTTCATTTGGTTGAACAAAACTTGGATTTTCGAAATTGAAAGAAATCTGGAAATGGGTTCTGGGCAGCCGAACAGTGCTCCTTTGATCGAACATAACTTTTTGTATAAAAGTCAAAATTGAGTGCCGTTAGCAGCATTCAAAACTAGACATCTGTAGCTTTCTAACGGTATAAAATTCACTTGCTAACCATCATCCAAGGCCACACCATAATAATCATATGAAAACAGAAAAATCACAAATAAATATAAAACTTCACTAATCTCAACCAAAATCATGAAATAATCCACCAAATCACACTCATAACCACCACAAGTCCTTAATTAAACACTATTAGATAGAAAAGAGGGGTTCCATAGCCACTCACCTTATCAACCCAAGAAAAGAGGCAATTGAGCACCTTAGTCTTCCAAACTACTTCACTAATCACCTCACAATTACTAAGAGAAGGATTTTTATAGAGAACTTTCAAGTTTAATTGGTTGGAATTGAAGATTGAGTGAGATGAGAAGCAAGAAAGTTGAGAGATTTTTCTTCTTTTCCTTTGAGAGAGAGAGCCGGCCATGAAGCTTAGAAATAAGGATGAGTTTTTGGCAATTTTTTTTTATTTATTTGGTAAAGTAGTGAATAGTGTAGTCAAAGTCCAAGGATTAGTCACCAAGTGACACTTGTCCCTTCATTTAATACATGGTTATCCTTTTGTCTCTCCACTCTCATCCATAACAACCTCTAATAATCTCTTAGCACCTAGTAAATTATCCCAGTATCTCAAACTTAACCTAATTGATCGAATTTTTTCTAACTTTCCGCACTAGCGGGTCCCACGTCCGGTATATGCTCTTAATTTCTCAAAAACTAACTGATACTAGAAAATCATCTAAAAAAGAATATTTACTCATAAAACTTATCGAGAAATTGTCCTAATCAAGAAAATGCAGAAAATATGCTATTAAATAGAATAAAACTCAGAAAATGAGAAAATTACGGGGTCTCACACACTCTCTGGTTCAGAATCGTTTGTATTTGATGGGGACCAAAAATGGGTTTCATTAATGCTTCCAACGGATAGAAGGCAGATGAAGAGTCAGCTAGCCGTTGGGGCTGTCGGACGTCCGACAGCTTAATCATCGTCCGATCCCATCGTCCGAAAATCAGCCAAGTTGTCGTTCGGACGTCCGATGGGATTTTATCGTCCGACAGCTTCTGCGTCCGAACGTCGTCAGAGAGTCATCAAAACTTTGCGAAATTTTTCGGACGTCCGACGCGATCGATGTGCGTCCGAGGCATGCTTCCGATCCTCCCGGACGTCCGATGCTTCCTCACGAGCGTCCAACAGAGTTTCCTTCTTGATGTTCTTCATCCTTTCGGGAGTTAATCGAATTTTTTCTCGAAAACAATAAAAAAGATACAGCTCCATTTTATTGGCATCTGTCCTATGATCATCAGTAGGCACAAGCAAATTTGAAATCATTGAGAAAGCAATGAGATTCACAGGAGCAAGGTCATTTAGTTTTGCATCAGAAGGGGCAGAAAACTTCTTTTGAAAATAAGACAATATCTTAGCACTATCAAAGTGATTATCAGCAGTGGGATGCTCTTCATAAGAAAAGAAATTGGCAATTTTACTTTTGCATCCTGGTTCAATAGCAGTATTTAAAACAGCATTCACAATCTCAGGATCAAACACTAAATCTACCCCATTTACCCTTGACATAATTTCAGTGTGATCAGTGCCTTTCCTAAGATTGGCAAAGAATTGATATAGCATTTCAGGATAATAAACGTTAGGCATGGAAATGATATGTGACCATTTCTGGAATTCAAAGAGACGCAGAATGGACTCTAAACCTATCTTGCGAAATTCAGAGGGATTTATGGTACGTTGAGGAATGAAACCTTTTTGGGATATCCATGAGTGTTTTTCTTTGGCAGCATCATCAAAGAATGGGGAGACTGTGGTTGATTGGGAGGGCGGTTGAGATGTAGTCCCTTGTCCGGATTCAGGCTGAGTGGAAGGCTGTGAAGTTTGAGCCTTTACTGCCCCCTTTTTGACACGTTTGGAGGATCTTTTGGCCTTAGGAGAATCAGCATCTTCATCCCTGAGTGTGTGTTTGCGTCCGGCAGACACTTTTCCTCCTCTTAGATTCACCATTGTGTGAAATGCGTAAGATGTATGATGCTAATGATGCACACAGTAGTATGGGAGCGAATCACACAAGAATTTTGGGGTAAACGAGCCTTGAAGATGATTGAACCATATTGGCTATGAGAAAATAGGGTTTTGAGGGAAATTTGGGAACTGTCGAAATGTGATGAGATTTGGTGAAAAGATCAGGAAAATGAACTCGCAATGATCCGAAAAAGTTTTTGGTTGAGTCAATTTTGGAATAAGTGCTTCAGAATAGCAAGAATTGAGAGTGAAAAGAAGAGACAGTTTTCATCCGAGTGAGAAGAGAAGAAGAAGGGTCTGAAGCAAATGAGGAGGGAAGTTACTTTAAAAAGTGTACGTTGCACTGTCGGACGGCCGAACGAAGTCGTGCGTCCGACAGTTTCGTCCGAACAGGTGCTTTCTGGGAAATAGCGGAAGAACATTATCGGACGTCCGTTCATCTGCTTTCGGACGTCCGAAAGCTTTGAACAGAAAAATTTTTAAGATGATTTTTTGATTATCCCTAATTTTGATCTTAGATGAATGAATTGATCTAATGGCAAAGCTTTTGTAAAAATATCAGCAATTTGATCTTTAGAACAAACATAATTCACACAAACTTCACCTTTTTGAACAAGATCGCGAATAAAGTGGTGCTTTATATCTATATATTTTGTTCTAGAATGCTGAATTGGATTTTTGGTCAAATTGATAGCACTAGTATTATCACAGAATATAGGCATGCAGTCGTATAACAATCTAAAATCATTCAAGGTATGCTTCATCCATAAAAGTTGAGCACAATATGCACTAGCGGCTATATATTCCGCTTCGGTTGTAGACAAAGAGATTGCATTTTATTTTTTGCTAAACCAAGAAACTAAGCAATTACCAAGAAAGTGACAAGTTCCACTTGTACTTTTTATGTCCACACGACAACCACCAAAATCCGCATCCGAATATCCATATAGAGCAAATTCACAAGATCTAGCATGCCAAAGACCATAGTCTAATGTACCTTTCAAATACCTAAAAATCCTTTTAACAGCGTTCAAATGTGATTCTTTTGGACAAGATTGAAATCTAGCACACAAGCAAACAGCAAACATAATATCGGGTCTGCTTGCGGTTAAATAGAGTAGGCTTCCAATCATACCTCTATAGTGCTTTTCATCCACATGTTTACCTTCTTCATCTTTGTCAAGTTTTGTAGAAGTGCACATTGGAGTTCCAACTTGCTTTGAGTCCTCCATGCCAAATTTTTTCAGCAATTCCTTGGTGTATTTTGCTTGATTTATAAAAATTCCCTCTAGGGCTTGATGTATTTGAAGTCCAAGGAAGAAATTTAATTCTCCCATCATACTCATTTCAAATTCACTTTGCATAATGGTGGAAAAATCCTTGCATAGATACTCATTAGTAGCACCAAAAATGATATCATCTACATATATTTGCACAATAAGAAAATCATTTAACACTTGCTTAGTAAAAAGTGTGGTGTCCACAATACCTCTTTTGAAACCATTTTCAATCAAGAAACCACTCAATCTTTCATACCAAGCTCTTGGAGCTTGTTTTAGTCCATATAATGCTTTTGAAAGTTTAAGTACATGACTTGGAAATTTTGTATTTTCAAAATCGGGGGATTGATCCACATATACTTCTTGATCAATAAAACCATTTAAGAAGGCACTTTTAACATCCATTTGAAACAATTTGAAACCTTTGAAGCAAGCTAAAGCAAGAAGCATTCTAATCGATTCTAATCTAGCTACAGGAGCAAATGTTTCATCAAAATCAATTCCTTCTTCTTGTGCATATCCTTTAGCAACTAATCTAGCTTTATTTCTTACAATTACACCTTTATCATCCAACTTATTTCTAAATACCCACTTCGTGCCAATGATAGGTTGATTTTGACGTCTATCAACTAGTGTCCAAACCTTATTTCTCTCAAATTGATTAAGTTCCTCTTGCATAGCCAAAATCCAGTTTTTATCCTTTAAGGCATCATTGATATTTTTAGGTTCAAAAAGAGAGACTAAAGCAAAATTGTCTATCAATTTCTTAGATGAGGAACGAGTCTTTACCTTCTCGGATGGATCACCAATTATAAGCTCTCTTGGATGATTTTGGCTAAATTTCCAAGCTTTGGGAAGGTCTTTGAATGAATCATCATTCTTATCTTTATCTTCCTTTTCATGATCTTCATGAGCTTCATCCTCCATTTCCTTTGCTTCCGATTTAGAGTTTCCTTCATCTCCAATTGTTAGTTTTTTCATTCCTTCACGAACACCTACATCATCATCCTCACTCGAACTTTTGGAATTATCATCATTAGTTTCATCAAATGTTATGTGTATAGCTTCTTCTATTACAAGAGTTCTTCTATTAAAGACTCTATATCCTCTTTTGTTCTCACAATACCCCAAAAATATTTCTTCATCAGATTTTTTTTCAAACTTACCAAGATGTTCCTTTAAATTCAAAATAAAACATTTACAACCAAAAACTTTGAAATATCCAACCGTAGGTTTCTTATCAAAAATCAGTTCATAAGATGTTTTATTCAAAATAGGTCTCAAGAGAATTCTATTCATCACATAACATGCGGTGTTTACCGCTTCAACCCAAAGATATTTTGGCAAACTACATTCACTCAACATAGTTCTAGCAGCCTCTTGGAGTGTCCTATTTTTCCTTTCTACAACACCATTTTGCTGTGGAGTCCTTGCAATAGAAAACTCATGTGTTATGCCATTTTGATCACAAAATTCTGGAAAATCACAAAACTTGAATTCCGTCTCATTATCACTTCTAATCCTAACAATTTTTAAACCAAGCAGATTTTGCACTTTAGCAAACAATGAAGTAAAATTCTTGAAGGCATCATCTTTATGAGCAAGGAATATCACCCAAGTATATCTAGAATAATCATCAATAATCACAAAACAATATCTTTTTTTTTTTTTTTTTTTTTGATATTGAAAATTTTTTTTTTTTTCAATAATAAAATAAATATAGAACCAATCCCTTAGGTACTCGAAAATGTCTTTCAAGTCTGAAGGTGCAATTCTGTCGAAAGAGGAGAGAGAATACATATGCAGACTTCAAAAATGGCTTTAATTTGGTGATCTTATCTGTAGTACACGATCTTAGCCTTGGTTTTTTTTTTTTTTTTTTTTTTTTCCTGCCAAACTAAACGAGCTAGATCTTTTCTTTTTTTTTTTTTTTTAAATAATATAGGCAAACACATAATGTTTTGTGGGCAGTTCATACCCTAACAAACGGAATCCCTAGGGTATCCAAGCGCATGAGGTGCCGAATCCTTCGTGGAAGTAAGTCCTCACCAGTGTAAACCTGGTCGTGTCCCAGCTGCAAAGAAGCTAGAGCATCTGCTACCATATTAGCTTGCCGAGAGATGTGACAGAGCGACGCCCCCAGTTCCGTCAATAAGCCCCGTATCTTCCTCACAACATTACACACCGGCCAGCGTACCACAGCTCCCGAATTGACCATCCGAACGAGCGCACTAGAGTCACTCTCTGCCCTGACTGCGGTCAGTTGTCTGTCATGACATAAGGCTAACCCAGTCAGCACTGCCAGTCCCTCCGCCTGATCCACCCCAACCTCCCCAAACTCCTTGTAAAACGCAAAAATCACCATGCCCTCGCTCGTTCGGACAACGCCACCCCCGGACGCCCCAGATTGGCCAACCCGGGCATCTGTGTTCAGCTTCAGGTATGGGGCGGGGGGCTTGGCCCACGCCACGAGAGACGGTCGCTTCACCGCCCTCGTTCCGTGAGACCCCCTAGCCCAAATACAATCACTATCTCCTCGAAATGCCCGCCCCAATTTCCGCGCTTGCCCTAGGAGCTCAATGAAGTTACCCACCTGCCATATAACATGATCTGCATGCATCTTCACCCCCTCAAACCTAGCCTGATTCCGTGCCCTCCATATAAACCACAGGGCCGCAATCGGAACTACTACCCGAACATGGTTCTCGCTCACCATACGGTGCGATAGGAACCACGCCATCAGCACTGATGACACCCCGAAGAACTCCCGCCTCAGAATCCCGAACTGCTGACCAAAATGACCCCAAATGGTAGTAGCCACTGGACCGGTCACAAAAAGATGCTCCGTAGTTTCGCCCGCCCCTTCGCAGCAAGAACATCTCGACGCCAGCTTTACCCCCTTCCGCTGCACCTGATCGTCTATGGGAACCCATTTCCTCAGCAAACGCCAAACAAAAAAGGACATCTTCTTCGGTAGGATAGCGCTCCAAATGTACCTACTAACCATGGAGGAAATACCTTTCTGGCGAAGGCCCTCTACTGCCGTCGAGACCGTGAAGACTCCGGAGGCGGACCCCTCCCACACCATTTGGTCCTTCAAATGTGGAAAAATTTGTTGCTGCCGGACTTGGGAAACCAATGTCTCTGGCAGCCACTGTCTGAGCCGCGCTGTATCCCAACCATCGCACAAATAAAGTTCACCTACGAGCACAGTCGGCCTATTTGCTGCGTCCAGAAGCTTTGCCAAAGGCAAGTCTGTACACCATCGGTCCTGCCAAAAATCCACCAGACCCTCTCCCAAGCACCAACGAATCCTACCCTCCGCGTACTCACGAATGTCTGCCAAGCGCCGCCAAGTCGGAGGGGGACGACCGACATCAACGAGTGCCGGGTGAACACCTCGGATATATTTGTAATGCATGAACTCAGCCCATGCCGAATCCTTCTGCCTCAGCTTCCACCACAGTTTGCAAGAGAAAGCCTTAATCATGTCCTCAAAAGACCGAAACCCCAAACCTCCTTCTCCTACCGGAAAGCAAACTTTCTCCCAGGCTGCCCAGTGAACCCTCTTCTCCGTCATGGAGTGGTCCTAGAGAAAAGCATTGCAGATTCGTCCCAGAGAGACCGAGACCGCCTTCGGGGGCTGCATCACTTGGAGCAAATGCAGCGGCATGGAGCTAAGCACGTGGCGAATAAGAATGATTTTTCCCCCCATGGATAACAACTTGGAGCTCCAATGGAAAAGTCGCTGTCTCACTTTTGCCAGTAGCCCATCAAAGGACACGCAACTACATCTGCCCTTCACCAACGGAACCCCCAGATATCTAAAGGGTAGTCCGAGCTCACGGTAACCGAGGATAGACTGCACCGCCTCTCTCTGCTCCATTGTCATCGCAGAGGCGGGGGTGAACGAACTCTTGTCAATATTTACTTTCTGCCCCGACCATGTTTGGTAATGCCCCAGGAACTGCTTAATCGCAGTCAAAGCCTCCGCCGAGCAACGTGTGAAGACAAGGATATCATCCGCGAAAGCTAAATACGGGACACGCGATCCCGCAGAAACAAAAAACCTACTCTCCTTTGCCAGGAACAAGTCGTTAATCCCCCGCCCTAGAAATTTGGCCACAAATAAGAACAGAGCAGGCGACAGTGGGTCCCCTTGCCGGACCCCTCGGGAGGATTTGAAATACCCCGCTGGCTCGCCGTTGACCAGCACTGAAAACCACGAATTGGAGAAAGTCCTGAAACATAAATCAACCACCTGTTCATCCAGGCCAAACTGCCGAAGCATGAAGAGCAAGAACGGCCACTCCACCCTATCGTATGCTTTCTCCATATCCAACTTTAGAATCAGATTCGGCTCCTTCAGACGCCTGTCCAAATCCAGCGCTAGCTCCTGAGCTAACAGTATATTGTCCGCTATACCCCGGCCCGGTACAAACCCGGTCTGCCAAGGCGATATAATCGCCGAGAGCACTTTGTTAATTCTGGACGACAAAATCTTTGAGATAATTTTGGAACTTACGTTGCATAGACTAATCGGCCTGAAGTCGCGCCACTAACAGGCTCCCTCCACCTTGGGAATCAAAACTAGGAGGGAGCTCGACCAACTCCTTGGCTGACCGACCCCTTTAAAAAAATCCTGGACTGCCGCCACAAGGTCCTCTTGGATAATCCTCCAGCAGATTTGGTAAAAGCCCACTCCAAAGCCATCCGGGCCCGGGGCGCTATTCACCTCCATCGAGAACACCGCCTCTCGAATTTCCTCCGCTACTGGTATAACTTTTAAGTTATCGTTGCTGGCACTGTCCACCTGAGGCACTGCAAATGGAAGTGCTGGGTAACGGCCCCTGAAGGCCAAATCTGACGTAAATAAGCTGGCAAAGAAATCCGTCGCCGAGGTCTTAATATGCTGCCCAGTATCGCACCATCGGCCCTCCGCATCCTTAATCCGAGCGATAAAGTTGGAGTTCCTCCGCTGACGGACCACCAAGTGAAAGAAGGAGGTGTTAGCATCACCTTCACGAAGCCACTTAATTGCCGATTTTTGCCTCCAAAATTCGCACTCGATTCCCAGCTCCCTAGTGTATATCGCTCTAGCCTCATTGAGCAGGATCCTGGAGTCGTCGTCTCGCCGCCTATCATATTCCTCCTCCCGTTGTCTGTAAATGCCCTCTGCCTCCCTAACCCTGGAAGCAATGTCACCAAAAGTCTCTCGGCTCCACTGTCGCAGTCTTTTCTTCAACTGTAACAGTTTATTGAAGAACCGGGTCATGCCTACCCCCGAAACTTCCGTCCCCCAAACTTCGCCTACCTCCGTTAAAAAGCCCGGGTGACGGGCCCAAACATTCAGAAATCTGAAGGAGGCTGGGGAGGGAGCGCCCATTCCTGGGACACATTTCACAAGTAACGGGGCGTGATCTGAGCGTCCCCTAGCTAGGTGTGACACCCTAGACACCGGATACGCTTCCATCCACCTGCCGTTTATCAAGGCCCGATCCAGCCTCTGCCACAGCGATCCATTAGTCCAGGTAAATTGAGAACCATCAAAGTCCAATGCGGATAATCCACAACGAAACATTGAGTCATTAAATTCCTCCATATTACGGGCATTGGGCGGGGACCCCCCGGCCCTCTCCTCAGCAGAGGATATCACATTGAAGTCCCCTATTTCCATCCAGGGGAGACTCATCGTCCCTCCTATCCCTTCCAACGCCTCCCAGAGCGGACGTCGTGCCACTCTGGTGCACTTGGCATAAACAAATGACACATATAAGGAGGCGCCAGACACAAAAGATGCCATCACATGGACCACTTGCTCTGCACCTTCCACACAATTCAGAGTTAATCCCGTGTCCCAGAGAAGCCAAATTTTCCCATTGATGAAACTTGCTGCATTTTCAAATTTAAGTTTTCGTCTAACTATTTCCAATTGACCTAACTCAGACATAGGTTCCAAAAGGGCCAGTAGACGAACCGAACTGTTGTGGCAAATCTTTCCCAAATATCGAAGGGAGTCTGCACGTGAGGCTCCCCGGATGTTCCAACATAATATACTAATTGGATTTAACATTAGAACGCAGTGAGTAGGGAGCTTGAGTAATGAACGGAACCTGATTCTGGGGGGCATCTTTGCGCGGACGGCCCCGTCCCTTCCTGACAGAGGTTGGCTTGTCCCTTGCTCGCTCGTTCTCGCCACTTCCCTCAGCTCGTGCTACCACTCCCTTTGCCTGCAAAGATTGCCACCTAAGGCTCAATTCCTTGTGGGACTCCAATAGTTGTTGTTTTGAGATGCCCACCGGGACGACATTATCCGTCGATAATCTCCGCGGCAGATCCCGGCTGCGGATTCTAGGCGGGGAATCCCATAACGAGTCCGACATACTTCCGTCTTCGCCCTCCCCTTCCATGCTCTGGAGAGCCGCGAACCTGTTCTGTCCACCAATGTTTTCCTCTGCTTCCGTCACCTCCAGCCCCTCTCCGGAGCAAACCAGGTCAATGACCAGTCCATCCCCTACCGCCTGCCCTACCTGCTGCTGCCAGTGCTGGGGCAGTCCTCTTGGTCCGTGCGCTGAGGAAGATGGCTGCTCCAGGACAGTTCCTTCGATCCGCACGTCCTCACTTACAGCCAAAGTACCCACTGCCTCAGGCACTACCGTCGGTCCCTTTCCCATTCTGCTGCTTCCCTCCGGACGTTGTGCAGGCAGCATGGAAGCCGCCGCCACCCCCTCCTGCGCACCCATCAGCAGCTTGGATTCCTTCCCTCCGCCGTTCCCCTCCACTGCAACTGCACCTCCGGGGCTGACTGCTGGGGTTATTCCGCTGCTGCATCCCCCCTGAATTGCTCCTGCTGCCAACTCGCCCTCCGCGCCCTTCAGCGGTCCACCCTTGCTGCCAGGCGCTGCGTCTGCTGTCTTTGCCACATACACCTGTTGCTGGGATGCGCGATGTGCGTGATCTGCAATCTTCACCGAACGCAAAGTTGGATTCTTCCTATAGCAGGCGTCATCAGCGTGCCCAAAGATATTGCAGTGGGAGCAGTATTCTGGTAGATTTTCCATCTCCACCATTTGCCAGAAGCCAAACTGCTCCTCTCCAATCCATACCCTCTTAATCGGTGTTGCGGCAAGATTGATTTCCACCAGAACTCGCGCCACGGAAGGGCGCCTCAGGTCGCATGTTGCTGCGTCAACCCGGAGTGGGCGACCCAGCGTTGCAGCGAGCCGCAGCAACTGATTCTTTTGAAAGAACGGGAGAGGCAGATCAGGGAACGCCACCCACACCGGAGCTACAGCCAGCTCTTGGTTTGTGAGGCCCCAGTTCGTACTACGTTGATATATTCATTAATTTGGCGGTAACGTTTGGTTTTGGGAGTATTTCGAAAACCCTAAGTAGGAATTACAATTTAAACCCTAAGTTCCGGTTAAGATTGAAAACCCGTTTTTTTTCTACATTTTCTTTATTAGAAAATTCCCCAGATAATTTTTATTGAGTAAATAGAGTTTTTAGATGATTTTTCTAGTATTAGTTAGTTTTTGAGAAATTAAGAACGTATATCGGATGTGGGACCCACTAGTGCGAAAAGTTCGGAAAAATTCGGCCAATAAGGTTAAGTTTCGGATACTGTGTAAAATTTATCGGGTGTTAAGAGATAAGTAGTGTGTGTGAAGTGATTGATATGAGAGAGAAAAGAAAGATAAGAAGGCATTAATGGAGGTGACAAGTGTCACTTTCCTATTGGTTGGACTTTAAGAATTACTATTCACTTTCTTGACTTTTTTGACCAAAAGATTAAATATCCAAAAATTGCTCAAAAATCACCATTTTCTTCCTTGTGTTGGCCGGCCCTTTCTCTCTCAAAGAAGAAGGAAATTCTTCAACTTTCAAGCTTCCAATTGGACCAAAATCCACCAAATCAAGAGTTTAAGTTAGTTTTACTCCATACAATCTTTCCTTTTGGTGATATTGGTTGGTTTATTGAAGCTTTTTAGAAGAGCTAAGGTGTCCATCATCTTCCTCTCTCTTGTTATTAGGTGAGTGATGCTTCAACCTTTCCCCTACACCTAATGATGGTTATATTATGCTTAGAAGTGGCTTGAGTGTTGGAAAATGTGATTTATTTCTTGATTTGAAGAGTTTTGGTGAAGTTTTCCATTTTATGATGAATTTTCTGGTTTCATATGATTTTGATGTTTTGGACTAGTATGATGGTTGGTAATAAGGGGCTTTGGCTCTAGTAGGTGTGGATTGTTGTTAAATGCAACCAATTTTGGAATTGGAATGAAATGTGAAAAGTTAGGGTTCTTGAACCCCTATTCTGTCCGAAATTTTAGGTCATATCTAGAGGCCGAATTGGACTTTGCTCAAAACATGAAAGTTGTAGGTATTGATGAGTTTAGTGTGCCTGCAAAATTTCAGGGCAATTGGACTAGTTTAGAGTGAGTTATGCCGTTTTTACTTTTGCTGTTTTTGGTGCACAGAATGTCCGAACTGCGATAGTAATTGCCTGTTTTGACTGGAATTGGTTTGGATTTTGAAGTTGGTGTCTTCTGAGGAAATGTAGCTGGATGTCGTAGCTAACTTATGCCTTTGGAATTTCGGCATTTGGACCTGTGTAGGCTGAGATTGACGTATTACATTTTTGTGTGTTTTGCAAACCTGTTTTGGTAATTCTGGTTTCATATTTTGCATATTTGACCTAGTTGTGCTAGGATTTGGACTGAGTGGCCTTCTACATTGTTGTAGCCCTGTTTCATAGCTTCGAAACGGTGGGTCTTACACCCCCATCCGATAACCGTAGTGAATTTGGTGCCATTACCGCATATTGAGGTCAAATACGGTTTGTGATTCTGGTACGTTTTTGGAAAGTTTATGGCTGGAACTTTGGCTTCACATTTGACTGAGTTACAAGCTGTTTGGTCTTCCGACCAAAACACCAAACTTATAGCCCTATATCAGAGCTTTCTAACGCCCTTGGAATTTCATGAATCGGATTTATAAAACCTGAGATATAGCCGAGCAAACAAGGCCTGCCCGTGAAAATGACCAGAAATCTGTTTTGGTCCTGATGACCAATTTCTGTTCCGAATTTGGGTTGCCGACCTTCATGAAAGTTGTTCCATTTGGAATGAACTATCTAACTGCCAATTTTCAGCTCTTTTGACCATGTGTAGCATAGAAAACAGTTTGCACTCAAAACTGACCATTTGTGCATTGGCCAGATTTCGTAAGTGATTGTGTTTGGTTCATTTGGGACTAAAGCCTCCAGTTTCAGTTCTGGATGTCTTCATAACAGTTGTTGTTCATCCTTTAAGCTTCGATATGGCATCTCATACGCCTTAATCCGATATTCGTAGCTCAACTTATGAGTAAACTAGAAACGAGTGTCAAATCTGCCGTTTCCGCTAACGGCCGTCTCCGTTTCCGTTCGTCATATTTACGTGCGCGCGTGCCGTTTTTGCCGTTTTGCTTGTTTTAGGCACGATAGTAGTCGTTTGCGATATGATGTGACACAATCTTCTATTTCAGACGGTGGTGAGCTGGGCGGAACTGGTGGGGCCCACTACTAGCTGTTCATTTCGATCCGACTTCGTACTTTTGCTATTTCAGTTTCTGGGTAAGTATTCAGGCCAGTTTGGTGTGTTTTCTTTGCTATGTGTTTGAGATATGTGAAAAGGGCACTTAGGCGAGGGTGTACTTTATCGCACTCGACCTAAACCCTAATTTGAATGTATAATTATACTTGGCATATGTATATGAACCTTTTGGAACCAAAACCCTTGAGCTTGTGGCTCGGGGCGACTTTCGAATAAAGTTTGTAAAGTTTGCAAAGTTTGTGATTTTGAATAATTTTGTGAAGTTTGTGAGTTTGGGGCGAACTCTTGACCTGGTTGGACTATTCGAGCCGGTAAGGGCTTGGTCGAAGGCAGTCCAACTTAGTCTGAGGTCACCAAGTTTGTAGGTTCATGTTATGAACCAATTTTGTGAATCCGGTTCACCGAGAAGGTGACCAAGTTTGTGACCCGAGCTTGTGACTCAAGCTCAAGTTTGTGATTTCGTTCGCCCGGGCAAGTTTGTGAGGTGACTGGCCAGTGAGGGTGATAAGGTGTCGGTGGGTGTACAAGTGAAGTTCTACGGACTATTATTTACAGTCGACGGAGTGTCGGCAGGAGATCACGCATGGCATATGAGTTGGCTTTGGAGCCACCTGTATCCTTATTATGTGATGTTACTTTTCTGCTTTTGCTTTACTCTTATTGTGTAACTGTTATGTGAAATTTATGCTTTCGCCCCTGTTTACTTACTAAGCATATAGCTTACCCCATTCCTTTTGTTTTCCTTAGCAGGGGCCGACGCGGGGACTTTTGGCTCGTATACTAGTATAGTTAGATTGGCTTGTAATAGTTGAACAGTTAGGATGTTTGTTTTTGTTATGGTGGTTTGACTCGATACTTTTGGAGAATGTAATTATAACTCTTTTGGGATTGTATATATTGTATTTAGTGCTCTTTCGAACTTTAGGTTTTGAGTCCTGGCGCGAGCTAGGCAGGCGGCCCGCCGATACCCTTGGGTTCGCCCTTGGGAGAAGTGGGGTCGTCACAGTTGGTATCAGAGCTTAGGCTTTCGATCTCTGTAGTGTATCCTAGGCTTGAAGTTTAGGATGCCGGACTGTGGGATACTTGGCTATTAAGGTAAATATTGAATGCTACGATTGTGATATTGACTTTTGTAATTTTCCATAAGGCAAAGTGGGGATTGAGTTGATTGCACTTGGAGATGGCCAGTCCCAGTGTGAATCGATTTGGTTCTTACTTAATATTGAAGTTAGCTATTTGGACCTATTCTTTAGGTTTGCACCCTAGGGCCGCCGGGGCGGTGCTGGTGGATTAGGTAGGTTCCGTAGGGGAGGCGTGTAGGACCGTTGATGGAATTTCCTTTTGACTATCTGATATGTTTAATTTGTTATATCTGCCATGTTTATTTTGTTATAACCAGTATGCCTGGCTTCTTTTGTTACCCAGTGATTGACTACATTTTTGGAGCCGTAGTGCTCACGTAAATAATGGATTTTGCACCGACCGGATGTCGGATAACTTGTATATTTTTAGTGTGACTTTGTAAAAATATGTATATTTGAGTATAATCTTTTGAGCTTATTTGTTTGAACCCGGCTTTTGCACTTATTCGTACTTGTGTGGTTGTAGACCGGCTACTACTCGAGTGGTTGAACTTTTGAGGCATTGCCTGTTGTGTACTTGACTGCTTTTGAGGATTATTTGATCTGATTAGTGCAAGTTGGAATTTCGAGGACGAAATTCTTTTAAGGAGGGGAGATTGTGAGGCCCCAGTTCGTACTACGTTGATATATTCATTAATTTGGCGGTAACGTTTGGTTTTGGGAGTATTTCGAAAACCCTAAGTAGGAATTATGATTTAAACCCTAAGTTCCGGTTAAGATTGAAAACCCGTTTTTTTTCTACATTTTCTTTATTAGAAAATTCCCCAGATAATTTTTATTGAGTAAATAGAGTTTTTAGATGATTTTTCTAGTATTAGTTAGTTTTTGAGAAATTAAGAACGTATATCGGATGTGGGACCCACTAGTGCGAAAAGTTCGGAAAAATTCGGCCAATAAGGTTAAGTTTCGGATACTGTGTAAAATTTATCGGGTGTTAAGAGATAAGTAGTGTGTGTGAAGTGATTGATGTGAGAGAGAAAAGAAAGATAAGAAGGCATTAATGGAGGTGACAAGTGTCACTTTCCTATTGGTTGGACTTTAAGAATTACTATTCACTTTCTTGACTTTTTTGACCAAAAGATTAAATATCCAAAAATTGCTCAAAAATCACCATTTTCTTCCTTGTGTTGGCCGGCCCTTTCTCTCTCAAAGAAGAAGGAAATTCTTCAACTTTCAAGCTTCCAATTGGACCAAAATCCACCAAATCAAGAGTTTAAGTTAGTTTTACTCCATACAATCTTTCCTTTTGGTGATATTGGTTGGTTTATTGAAGCTTTTTGGAAGAGCTAAGGTGTCCATCATCTTCCTCTCTCTTGTTATTAGGTGAGTGATGCTTCAACCTTTCCCCTACACCTAATGATGGTTATATTATGCTTAGAAGTGGCTTGAGTGTTGGAAAATGTGATTTATTTCTTGATTTGAAGAGTTTTGGTGAAGTTTTCCATTTTATGATGAATTTTCTGGTTTCATATGATTTTGATGTTTTGGACTAGTATGATGGTTGGTAATAAGGGGCTTTGGCTCTAGTAGGTGTGGATTGTTGTTAAATGCAACCAATTTTGGAATTGGAATGAAATGTGAAAAGTTAGGGTTCTTGAACCCCTATTCTGTCCGAAATTTTAGGTCATAGCTAGAGGCCGAATTGGACTTTGCTCAAAACATGAAAGTTGTAGGTATTGATGAGTTTAGTGTGCCTGCAAAATTTCAGGGAAATTGGACTAGTTTAGAGTGAGTTATGCCGTTTTTACTTTTGCTGTTTTTGGTGCACAGAATGTCCGAACTGCGATAGTAATTGCCTGTTTTGACTGGAATTGGTTTGGATTTTGAAGTTGGTGTCTTCTGAGGAAATGTAGCTGGATGTCTTAGCTAACTTATGCCTTTGGAATTTCGGCATTTGGACCTGTGTAGGCTGAGATTGACGTATTACAGTTTTGTGTGTTTTGCAAACCTGTTTTGGTAATTCTGGTTTCGTATTTTGCATATTTGACCTAGTTGTGCTAGGATTTGGACTGAGTGGCCTTCTACATTGTTGTAGCCCTGTTTCATAGCTTCGAAACGGTGGGTCTTACACCCCCATCCGATAACCGTAGTGAATTTGGTGCCATTACCGCATATTGAGGTCAAATACGGTTTGTGATTCTGGTACGTTTTTGGAAAGTTTATGGCTGGAACTTTGGCTTCACATTTGACTGAGTTACAAGCTGTTTGGTCTTCCGACCAAAACACCAAACTTATAGCCCTATATCAGAGCTTTCTAACGCCCTTGGAATTTCATGAATCGGATTTATAAAACCTGAGATATAGCCGAGCAAACAAGGCCTGCCCGTGAAAATGACCAGAAATCTGTTTTGGTCCTGATGACCAATTTCTGTTCCGAATTTGGGTTGCCGACCTTCATGAAAGTTGTTCCATTTGGAATGAACTATCTAACTGCCAATTTTCAGCTCTTTTGACCATGTGTAGCATAGAAAACAGTTTGCACTCAAAACTGACCATTTGTGCATTGGCCAGATTTCGTAAGTGATTGTGTTTGGTTCATCTGGGACTAAAGCCTCCAGTTTCAGTTCTGGATGTCTTCATAACAGTTGTTGTTCATCCTTTAAGCTTCGATATGGCGTCTCATACGCCTTAATCCGATATTCGTAGCTCAACTTATGAGTAAACTAGAAACGAGTGTCAAATCTGCCGTTTCCGCTAACGGCCGTCTCCGTTTCCGTTCGTCATATTTACGTGCGCGCGTGCCGTTTTTGCCGTTTTGCTTGTTTTAGGCACGATAGTAGTCGTTTGCGATATGATGTGACACAATCTTCTATTTCAGACGGTGGTGAGCTGGGCGGAACTGGTGGGGCCCACTACTAGCTGTTCATTTCGATCCGACTTCGTACTTTTGCTATTTCAGTTTCTGGGTAAGTATTCAGGCCAGTTTGGTGTGTTTTCTTTGCTATGTGTTTGAGATATGTGAAAAGGGCACTTAGGCGAGGGTGTACTTTATCGCACTCGACCTAAACCCTAATTTGAATGTATAATTATACTTGGCATATGTATATGAACCTTTTGGAACCAAAACCCTTGAGCTTGTGGCTCGGGGCGACTTTCGAATAAAGTTTGTAAAGTTTGCAAAGTTTGTGATTTTGAATAATTTTGTGAAGTTTGTGAGTTTGGGGCGAACTCTTGACCTGGTTGGACTATTCGAGCCGGTAAGGGCTTGGTCGAAGGCAGTCCAACTTAGTCTGAGGTCACCAAGTTTGTAGGTTCATGTTATGAACCAATTTTGTGAATCCGGTTCACCGAGAAGGTGACCAAGTTTGTGACCCGAGCTTGTGACTCAAGCTCAAGTTTGTGATTTCGTTCGCCCGGGCAAGTTTGTGAGGTGACTGGCCAGTGAGGGTGATAAGGTGTCGGTGGGTGTACAAGTGAAGTTCTACGGACTATTATTTACAGTCGACGGAGTGTCGGCAGGAGATCACGCATGGCATATGAGTTGGCTTTGGAGCCACCTGTATCCTTATTATGTGATGTTACTTTTCTGCTTTTGCTTTACTCTTATTGTGTAACTGTTATGTGAAATTTATGCTTTCGCCCCTGTTTACTTACTAAGCATATAGCTTACCCCATTCCTTTTGTTTTCCTTAGCAGGGGCCGACGCGGGGACTTTTGGCTCGTATACTAGTATAGTTAGATTGGCTTGTAATAGTTGAACAGTTAGGATGTTTGTTTTTGTTATGGTGGTTTGACTCGATACTTTTGGAGAATGTAATTATAACTCTTTTGGGATTGTATATATTGTATTTAGTGCTCTTTCGAACTTTAGGTTTTGAGTCCTGGCGCGAGCTAGGCAGGCGGCCCGCCGATACCCTTGGGTTCGCCCTTGGGAGAAGTGGGGTCGTCACAGTTGGTATCAGAGCTTAGGCTTTCGATCTCTGTAGTGTATCCTAGGCTTGAAGTTTAGGATGCCGGACTGTGGGATACTTGGCTATTAAGGTAAATATTGAATGCTACGATTGTGATATTGACTTTTGTAATTTTCCATAAGGCAAAGTGGGGATTGAGTTGATTGCACTTGGAGATGGCCAGTCCCAGTGTGAATCGATTTGGTTCTTACTTAATATTGAAGTTAGCTATTTGGACCTATTCTTTAGGTTTGCACCCTAGGGCCGCCGGGGCGGTGCTGGTGGATTAGGTAGGTTCCGTAGGGGAGGCGTGTAGGACCGTTGATGGAATTTCCTTTTGACTATCTGATATGTTTAATTTGTTATATCTGCCATGTTTATTTTGTTATAACCAGTATGCCTGGCTTCTTTTGTTACCCAGTGATTGACTACATTTTTGGAGCCGTAGTGCTCACGTAAATAATGGATTTTGCACCGACCGGATGTCGGATAACTTGTATATTTTTAGTGTGACTTTGTAAAAATATGTATATTTGAGTATAATCTTTTGAGCTTATTTGTTTGAACCCGGCTTTTGCACTTATTCGTACTTGTGTGGTTGTAGACCGGCTACTACTCGAGTGGTTGAACTTTTGAGGCATTGCCTGTTGTGTACTTGACTGCTTTTGAGGATTATTTGATCTGATTAGTGCAAGTTGGAATTTCGAGGACGAAATTCTTTTAAGGAGGGGAGATTGTGAGGCCCCAGTTCGTACTACGTTGATATATTCATTAATTTGGCGGTAACGTTTGGTTTTGGGAGTATTTCGAAAACCCTAAGTAGGAATTATGATTTAAACCCTAAGTTCCGGTTAAGATTGAAAACCCGTTTTTTTTCTACATTTTCTTTATTAGAAAATTCCCCAGATAATTTTTATTGAGTAAATAGAGTTTTTAGATGATTTTTCTAGTATTAGTTAGTTTTTGAGAAATTAAGAACGTATATCGGATGTGGGACCCACTAGTGCGAAAAGTTCGGAAAAATTCGGCCAATAAGGTTAAGTTTCGGATACTGTGTAAAATTTATCGGGTGTTAAGAGATAAGTAGTGTGTGTGAAGTGATTGATGTGAGAGAGAAAAGAAAGATAAGAAGGCATTAATGGAGGTGACAAGTGTCACTTTCCTATTGGTTGGACTTTAAGAATTACTATTCACTTTCTTGACTTTTTTGACCAAAAGATTAAATATCCAAAAATTGCTCAAAAATCACCATTTTCTTCCTTGTGTTGGCCGGCCCTTTCTCTCTCAAAGAAGAAGGAAATTCTTCAACTTTCAAGCTTCCAATTGGACCAAAATCCACCAAATCAAGAGTTTAAGTTAGTTTTACTCCATACAATCTTTCCTTTTGGTGATATTGGTTGGTTTATTGAAGCTTTTTGGAAGAGCTAAGGTGTCCATCATCTTCCTCTCTCTTGTTATTAGGTGAGTGATGCTTCAACCTTTCCCCTACACCTAATGATGGTTATATTATGCTTAGAAGTGGCTTGAGTGTTGGAAAATGTGATTTATTTCTTGATTTGAAGAGTTTTGGTGAAGTTTTCCATTTTATGATGAATTTTCTGGTTTCATATGATTTTGATGTTTTGGACTAGTATGATGGTTGGTAATAAGGGGCTTTGGCTCTAGTAGGTGTGGATTGTTGTTAAATGCAACCAATTTTGGAATTGGAATGAAATGTGAAAAGTTAGGGTTCTTGAACCCCTATTCTGTCCGAAATTTTAGGTCATAGCTAGAGGCCGAATTGGACTTTGCTCAAAACATGAAAGTTGTAGGTATTGATGAGTTTAGTGTGCCTGCAAAATTTCAGGGAAATTGGACTAGTTTAGAGTGAGTTATGCCGTTTTTACTTTTGCTGTTTTTGGTGCACAGAATGTCCGAACTGCGATAGTAATTGCCTGTTTTGACTGGAATTGGTTTGGATTTTGAAGTTGGTGTCTTCTGAGGAAATGTAGCTGGATGTCTTAGCTAACTTATGCCTTTGGAATTTCGGCATTTGGACCTGTGTAGGCTGAGATTGACGTATTACAGTTTTGTGTGTTTTGCAAACCTGTTTTGGTAATTCTGGTTTCGTATTTTGCATATTTGACCTAGTTGTGCTAGGATTTGGACTGAGTGGCCTTCTACATTGTTGTAGCCCTGTTTCATAGCTTCGAAACGGTGGGTCTTACACCCCCATCCGATAACCGTAGTGAATTTGGTGCCATTACCGCATATTGAGGTCAAATACGGTTTGTGATTCTGGTACGTTTTTGGAAAGTTTATGGCTGGAACTTTGGCTTCACATTTGACTGAGTTACAAGCTGTTTGGTCTTCCGACCAAAACACCAAACTTATAGCCCTATATCAGAGCTTTCTAACGCCCTTGGAATTTCATGAATCGGATTTATAAAACCTGAGATATAGCCGAGCAAACAAGGCCTGCCCGTGAAAATGACCAGAAATCTGTTTTGGTCCTGATGACCAATTTCTGTTCCGAATTTGGGTTGCCGACCTTCATGAAAGTTGTTCCATTTGGAATGAACTATCTAACTGCCAATTTTCAGCTCTTTTGACCATGTGTAGCATAGAAAACAGTTTGCACTCAAAACTGACCATTTGTGCATTGGCCAGATTTCGTAAGTGATTGTGTTTGGTTCATCTGGGACTAAAGCCTCCAGTTTCAGTTCTGGATGTCTTCATAACAGTTGTTGTTCATCCTTTAAGCTTCGATATGGCGTCTCATACGCCTTAATCCGATATTCGTAGCTCAACTTATGAGTAAACTAGAAACGAGTGTCAAATCTGCCGTTTCCGCTAACGGCCGTCTCCGTTTCCGTTCGTCATATTTACGTGCGCGCGTGCCGTTTTTGCCGTTTTGCTTGTTTTAGGCACGATAGTAGTCGTTTGCGATATGATGTGACACAATCTTCTATTTCAGACGGTGGTGAGCTGGGCGGAACTGGTGGGGCCCACTACTAGCTGTTCATTTCGATCCGACTTCGTACTTTTGCTATTTCAGTTTCTGGGTAAGTATTCAGGCCAGTTTGGTGTGTTTTCTTTGCTATGTGTTTGAGATATGTGAAAAGGGCACTTAGGCGAGGGTGTACTTTATCGCACTCGACCTAAACCCTAATTTGAATGTATAATTATACTTGGCATATGTATATGAACCTTTTGGAACCAAAACCCTTGAGCTTGTGGCTCGGGGCGACTTTCGAATAAAGTTTGTAAAGTTTGCAAAGTTTGTGATTTTGAATAATTTTGTGAAGTTTGTGAGTTTGGGGCGAACTCTTGACCTGGTTGGACTATTCGAGCCGGTAAGGGCTTGGTCGAAGGCAGTCCAACTTAGTCTGAGGTCACCAAGTTTGTAGGTTCATGTTATGAACCAATTTTGTGAATCCGGTTCACCGAGAAGGTGACCAAGTTTGTGACCCGAGCTTGTGACTCAAGCTCAAGTTTGTGATTTCGTTCGCCCGGGCAAGTTTGTGAGGTGACTGGCCAGTGAGGGTGATAAGGTGTCGGTGGGTGTACAAGTGAAGTTCTACGGACTATTATTTACAGTCGACGGAGTGTCGGCAGGAGATCACGCATGGCATATGAGTTGGCTTTGGAGCCACCTGTATCCTTATTATGTGATGTTACTTTTCTGCTTTTGCTTTACTCTTATTGTGTAACTGTTATGTGAAATTTATGCTTTCGCCCCTGTTTACTTACTAAGCATATAGCTTACCCCATTCCTTTTGTTTTCCTTAGCAGGGGCCGACGCGGGGACTTTTGGCTCGTATACTAGTATAGTTAGATTGGCTTGTAATAGTTGAACAGTTAGGATGTTTGTTTTTGTTATGGTGGTTTGACTCGATACTTTTGGAGAATGTAATTATAACTCTTTTGGGATTGTATATATTGTATTTAGTGCTCTTTCGAACTTTAGGTTTTGAGTCCTGGCGCGAGCTAGGCAGGCGGCCCGCCGATACCCTTGGGTTCGCCCTTGGGAGAAGTGGGGTCGTCACAGTTGGTATCAGAGCTTAGGCTTTCGATCTCTGTAGTGTATCCTAGGCTTGAAGTTTAGGATGCCGGACTGTGGGATACTTGGCTATTAAGGTAAATATTGAATGCTACGATTGTGATATTGACTTTTGTAATTTTCCATAAGGCAAAGTGGGGATTGAGTTGATTGCACTTGGAGATGGCCAGTCCCAGTGTGAATCGATTTGGTTCTTACTTAATATTGAAGTTAGCTATTTGGACCTATTCTTTAGGTTTGCACCCTAGGGCCGCCGGGGCGGTGCTGGTGGATTAGGTAGGTTCCGTAGGGGAGGCGTGTAGGACCGTTGATGGAATTTCCTTTTGACTATCTGATATGTTTAATTTGTTATATCTGCCATGTTTATTTTGTTATAACCAGTATGCCTGGCTTCTTTTGTTACCCAGTGATTGACTACATTTTTGGAGCCGTAGTGCTCACGTAAATAATGGATTTTGCACCGACCGGATGTCGGATAACTTGTATATTTTTAGTGTGACTTTGTAAAAATATGTATATTTGAGTATAATCTTTTGAGCTTATTTGTTTGAACCCGGCTTTTGCACTTATTCGTACTTGTGTGGTTGTAGACCGGCTACTACTCGAGTGGTTGAACTTTTGAGGCATTGCCTGTTGTGTACTTGACTGCTTTTGAGGATTATTTGATCTGATTAGTGCAAGTTGGAATTTCGAGGACGAAATTCTTTTAAGGAGGGGAGATTGTGAGGCCCCAGTTCGTACTACGTTGATATATTCATTAATTTGGCGGTAACGTTTGGTTTTGGGAGTATTTCGAAAACCCTAAGTAGGAATTATGATTTAAACCCTAAGTTCCGGTTAAGATTGAAAACCCGTTTTTTTTCTACATTTTCTTTATTAGAAAATTCCCCAGATAATTTTTATTGAGTAAATAGAGTTTTTAGATGATTTTTCTAGTATTAGTTAGTTTTTGAGAAATTAAGAACGTATATCGGATGTGGGACCCACTAGTGCGAAAAGTTCGGAAAAATTCGGCCAATAAGGTTAAGTTTCGGATACTGTGTAAAATTTATCGGGTGTTAAGAGATAAGTAGTGTGTGTGAAGTGATTGATGTGAGAGAGAAAAGAAAGATAAGAAGGCATTAATGGAGGTGACAAGTGTCACTTTCCTATTGGTTGGACTTTAAGAATTACTATTCACTTTCTTGACTTTTTTGACCAAAAGATTAAATATCCAAAAATTGCTCAAAAATCACCATTTTCTTCCTTGTGTTGGCCGGCCCTTTCTCTCTCAAAGAAGAAGGAAATTCTTCAACTTTCAAGCTTCCAATTGGACCAAAATCCACCAAATCAAGAGTTTAAGTTAGTTTTACTCCATACAATCTTTCCTTTTGGTGATATTGGTTGGTTTATTGAAGCTTTTTGGAAGAGCTAAGGTGTCCATCATCTTCCTCTCTCTTGTTATTAGGTGAGTGATGCTTCAACCTTTCCCCTACACCTAATGATGGTTATATTATGCTTAGAAGTGGCTTGAGTGTTGGAAAATGTGATTTATTTCTTGATTTGAAGAGTTTTGGTGAAGTTTTCCATTTTATGATGAATTTTCTGGTTTCATATGATTTTGATGTTTTGGACTAGTATGATGGTTGGTAATAAGGGGCTTTGGCTCTAGTAGGTGTGGATTGTTGTTAAATGCAACCAATTTTGGAATTGGAATGAAATGTGAAAAGTTAGGGTTCTTGAACCCCTATTCTGTCCGAAATTTTAGGTCATAGCTAGAGGCCGAATTGGACTTTGCTCAAAACATGAAAGTTGTAGGTATTGATGAGTTTAGTGTGCCTGCAAAATTTCAGGGAAATTGGACTAGTTTAGAGTGAGTTATGCCGTTTTTACTTTTGCTGTTTTTGGTGCACAGAATGTCCGAACTGCGATAGTAATTGCCTGTTTTGACTGGAATTGGTTTGGATTTTGAAGTTGGTGTCTTCTGAGGAAATGTAGCTGGATGTCTTAGCTAACTTATGCCTTTGGAATTTCGGCATTTGGACCTGTGTAGGCTGAGATTGACGTATTACAGTTTTGTGTGTTTTGCAAACCTGTTTTGGTAATTCTGGTTTCGTATTTTGCATATTTGACCTAGTTGTGCTAGGATTTGGACTGAGTGGCCTTCTACATTGTTGTAGCCCTGTTTCATAGCTTCGAAACGGTGGGTCTTACACCCCCATCCGATAACCGTAGTGAATTTGGTGCCATTACCGCATATTGAGGTCAAATACGGTTTGTGATTCTGGTACGTTTTTGGAAAGTTTATGGCTGGAACTTTGGCTTCACATTTGACTGAGTTACAAGCTGTTTGGTCTTCCGACCAAAACACCAAACTTATAGCCCTATATCAGAGCTTTCTAACGCCCTTGGAATTTCATGAATCGGATTTATAAAACCTGAGATATAGCCGAGCAAACAAGGCCTGCCCGTGAAAATGACCAGAAATCTGTTTTGGTCCTGATGACCAATTTCTGTTCCGAATTTGGGTTGCCGACCTTCATGAAAGTTGTTCCATTTGGAATGAACTATCTAACTGCCAATTTTCAGCTCTTTTGACCATGTGTAGCATAGAAAACAGTTTGCACTCAAAACTGACCATTTGTGCATTGGCCAGATTTCGTAAGTGATTGTGTTTGGTTCATCTGGGACTAAAGCCTCCAGTTTCAGTTCTGGATGTCTTCATAACAGTTGTTGTTCATCCTTTAAGCTTCGATATGGCGTCTCATACGCCTTAATCCGATATTCGTAGCTCAACTTATGAGTAAACTAGAAACGAGTGTCAAATCTGCCGTTTCCGCTAACGGCCGTCTCCGTTTCCGTTCGTCATATTTACGTGCGCGCGTGCCGTTTTTGCCGTTTTGCTTGTTTTAGGCACGATAGTAGTCGTTTGCGATATGATGTGACACAATCTTCTATTTCAGACGGTGGTGAGCTGGGCGGAACTGGTGGGGCCCACTACTAGCTGTTCATTTCGATCCGACTTCGTACTTTTGCTATTTCAGTTTCTGGGTAAGTATTCAGGCCAGTTTGGTGTGTTTTCTTTGCTATGTGTTTGAGATATGTGAAAAGGGCACTTAGGCGAGGGTGTACTTTATCGCACTCGACCTAAACCCTAATTTGAATGTATAATTATACTTGGCATATGTATATGAACCTTTTGGAACCAAAACCCTTGAGCTTGTGGCTCGGGGCGACTTTCGAATAAAGTTTGTAAAGTTTGCAAAGTTTGTGATTTTGAATAATTTTGTGAAGTTTGTGAGTTTGGGGCGAACTCTTGACCTGGTTGGACTATTCGAGCCGGTAAGGGCTTGGTCGAAGGCAGTCCAACTTAGTCTGAGGTCACCAAGTTTGTAGGTTCATGTTATGAACCAATTTTGTGAATCCGGTTCACCGAGAAGGTGACCAAGTTTGTGACCCGAGCTTGTGACTCAAGCTCAAGTTTGTGATTTCGTTCGCCCGGGCAAGTTTGTGAGGTGACTGGCCAGTGAGGGTGATAAGGTGTCGGTGGGTGTACAAGTGAAGTTCTACGGACTATTATTTACAGTCGACGGAGTGTCGGCAGGAGATCACGCATGGCATATGAGTTGGCTTTGGAGCCACCTGTATCCTTATTATGTGATGTTACTTTTCTGCTTTTGCTTTACTCTTATTGTGTAACTGTTATGTGAAATTTATGCTTTCGCCCCTGTTTACTTACTAAGCATATAGCTTACCCCATTCCTTTTGTTTTCCTTAGCAGGGGCCGACGCGGGGACTTTTGGCTCGTATACTAGTATAGTTAGATTGGCTTGTAATAGTTGAACAGTTAGGATGTTTGTTTTTGTTATGGTGGTTTGACTCGATACTTTTGGAGAATGTAATTATAACTCTTTTGGGATTGTATATATTGTATTTAGTGCTCTTTCGAACTTTAGGTTTTGAGTCCTGGCGCGAGCTAGGCAGGCGGCCCGCCGATACCCTTGGGTTCGCCCTTGGGAGAAGTGGGGTCGTCACAGTTGGTATCAGAGCTTAGGCTTTCGATCTCTGTAGTGTATCCTAGGCTTGAAGTTTAGGATGCCGGACTGTGGGATACTTGGCTATTAAGGTAAATATTGAATGCTACGATTGTGATATTGACTTTTGTAATTTTCCATAAGGCAAAGTGGGGATTGAGTTGATTGCACTTGGAGATGGCCAGTCCCAGTGTGAATCGATTTGGTTCTTACTTAATATTGAAGTTAGCTATTTGGACCTATTCTTTAGGTTTGCACCCTAGGGCCGCCGGGGCGGTGCTGGTGGATTAGGTAGGTTCCGTAGGGGAGGCGTGTAGGACCGTTGATGGAATTTCCTTTTGACTATCTGATATGTTTAATTTGTTATATCTGCCATGTTTATTTTGTTATAACCAGTATGCCTGGCTTCTTTTGTTACCCAGTGATTGACTACATTTTTGGAGCCGTAGTGCTCACGTAAATAATGGATTTTGCACCGACCGGATGTCGGATAACTTGTATATTTTTAGTGTGACTTTGTAAAAATATGTATATTTGAGTATAATCTTTTGAGCTTATTTGTTTGAACCCGGCTTTTGCACTTATTCGTACTTGTGTGGTTGTAGACCGGCTACTACTCGAGTGGTTGAACTTTTGAGGCATTGCCTGTTGTGTACTTGACTGCTTTTGAGGATTATTTGATCTGATTAGTGCAAGTTGGAATTTCGAGGACGAAATTCTTTTAAGGAGGGGAGATTGTGAGGCCCCAGTTCGTACTACGTTGATATATTCATTAATTTGGCGGTAACGTTTGGTTTTGGGAGTATTTCGAAAACCCTAAGTAGGAATTATGATTTAAACCCTAAGTTCCGGTTAAGATTGAAAACCCGTTTTTTTTCTACATTTTCTTTATTAGAAAATTCCCCAGATAATTTTTATTGAGTAAATAGAGTTTTTAGATGATTTTTCTAGTATTAGTTAGTTTTTGAGAAATTAAGAACGTATATCGGATGTGGGACCCACTAGTGCGAAAAGTTCGGAAAAATTCGGCCAATAAGGTTAAGTTTCGGATACTGTGTAAAATTTATCGGGTGTTAAGAGATAAGTAGTGTGTGTGAAGTGATTGATGTGAGAGAGAAAAGAAAGATAAGAAGGCATTAATGGAGGTGACAAGTGTCACTTTCCTATTGGTTGGACTTTAAGAATTACTATTCACTTTCTTGACTTTTTTGACCAAAAGATTAAATATCCAAAAATTGCTCAAAAATCACCATTTTCTTCCTTGTGTTGGCCGGCCCTTTCTCTCTCAAAGAAGAAGGAAATTCTTCAACTTTCAAGCTTCCAATTGGACCAAAATCCACCAAATCAAGAGTTTAAGTTAGTTTTACTCCATACAATCTTTCCTTTTGGTGATATTGGTTGGTTTATTGAAGCTTTTTGGAAGAGCTAAGGTGTCCATCATCTTCCTCTCTCTTGTTATTAGGTGAGTGATGCTTCAACCTTTCCCCTACACCTAATGATGGTTATATTATGCTTAGAAGTGGCTTGAGTGTTGGAAAATGTGATTTATTTCTTGATTTGAAGAGTTTTGGTGAAGTTTTCCATTTTATGATGAATTTTCTGGTTTCATATGATTTTGATGTTTTGGACTAGTATGATGGTTGGTAATAAGGGGCTTTGGCTCTAGTAGGTGTGGATTGTTGTTAAATGCAACCAATTTTGGAATTGGAATGAAATGTGAAAAGTTAGGGTTCTTGAACCCCTATTCTGTCCGAAATTTTAGGTCATAGCTAGAGGCCGAATTGGACTTTGCTCAAAACATGAAAGTTGTAGGTATTGATGAGTTTAGTGTGCCTGCAAAATTTCAGGGAAATTGGACTAGTTTAGAGTGAGTTATGCCGTTTTTACTTTTGCTGTTTTTGGTGCACAGAATGTCCGAACTGCGATAGTAATTGCCTGTTTTGACTGGAATTGGTTTGGATTTTGAAGTTGGTGTCTTCTGAGGAAATGTAGCTGGATGTCTTAGCTAACTTATGCCTTTGGAATTTCGGCATTTGGACCTGTGTAGGCTGAGATTGACGTATTACAGTTTTGTGTGTTTTGCAAACCTGTTTTGGTAATTCTGGTTTCGTATTTTGCATATTTGACCTAGTTGTGCTAGGATTTGGACTGAGTGGCCTTCTACATTGTTGTAGCCCTGTTTCATAGCTTCGAAACGGTGGGTCTTACACCCCCATCCGATAACCGTAGTGAATTTGGTGCCATTACCGCATATTGAGGTCAAATACGGTTTGTGATTCTGGTACGTTTTTGGAAAGTTTATGGCTGGAACTTTGGCTTCACATTTGACTGAGTTACAAGCTGTTTGGTCTTCCGACCAAAACACCAAACTTATAGCCCTATATCAGAGCTTTCTAACGCCCTTGGAATTTCATGAATCGGATTTATAAAACCTGAGATATAGCCGAGCAAACAAGGCCTGCCCGTGAAAATGACCAGAAATCTGTTTTGGTCCTGATGACCAATTTCTGTTCCGAATTTGGGTTGCCGACCTTCATGAAAGTTGTTCCATTTGGAATGAACTATCTAACTGCCAATTTTCAGCTCTTTTGACCATGTGTAGCATAGAAAACAGTTTGCACTCAAAACTGACCATTTGTGCATTGGCCAGATTTCGTAAGTGATTGTGTTTGGTTCATCTGGGACTAAAGCCTCCAGTTTCAGTTCTGGATGTCTTCATAACAGTTGTTGTTCATCCTTTAAGCTTCGATATGGCGTCTCATACGCCTTAATCCGATATTCGTAGCTCAACTTATGAGTAAACTAGAAACGAGTGTCAAATCTGCCGTTTCCGCTAACGGCCGTCTCCGTTTCCGTTCGTCATATTTACGTGCGCGCGTGCCGTTTTTGCCGTTTTGCTTGTTTTAGGCACGATAGTAGTCGTTTGCGATATGATGTGACACAATCTTCTATTTCAGACGGTGGTGAGCTGGGCGGAACTGGTGGGGCCCACTACTAGCTGTTCATTTCGATCCGACTTCGTACTTTTGCTATTTCAGTTTCTGGGTAAGTATTCAGGCCAGTTTGGTGTGTTTTCTTTGCTATGTGTTTGAGATATGTGAAAAGGGCACTTAGGCGAGGGTGTACTTTATCGCACTCGACCTAAACCCTAATTTGAATGTATAATTATACTTGGCATATGTATATGAACCTTTTGGAACCAAAACCCTTGAGCTTGTGGCTCGGGGCGACTTTCGAATAAAGTTTGTAAAGTTTGCAAAGTTTGTGATTTTGAATAATTTTGTGAAGTTTGTGAGTTTGGGGCGAACTCTTGACCTGGTTGGACTATTCGAGCCGGTAAGGGCTTGGTCGAAGGCAGTCCAACTTAGTCTGAGGTCACCAAGTTTGTAGGTTCATGTTATGAACCAATTTTGTGAATCCGGTTCACCGAGAAGGTGACCAAGTTTGTGACCCGAGCTTGTGACTCAAGCTCAAGTTTGTGATTTCGTTCGCCCGGGCAAGTTTGTGAGGTGACTGGCCAGTGAGGGTGATAAGGTGTCGGTGGGTGTACAAGTGAAGTTCTACGGACTATTATTTACAGTCGACGGAGTGTCGGCAGGAGATCACGCATGGCATATGAGTTGGCTTTGGAGCCACCTGTATCCTTATTATGTGATGTTACTTTTCTGCTTTTGCTTTACTCTTATTGTGTAACTGTTATGTGAAATTTATGCTTTCGCCCCTGTTTACTTACTAAGCATATAGCTTACCCCATTCCTTTTGTTTTCCTTAGCAGGGGCCGACGCGGGGACTTTTGGCTCGTATACTAGTATAGTTAGATTGGCTTGTAATAGTTGAACAGTTAGGATGTTTGTTTTTGTTATGGTGGTTTGACTCGATACTTTTGGAGAATGTAATTATAACTCTTTTGGGATTGTATATATTGTATTTAGTGCTCTTTCGAACTTTAGGTTTTGAGTCCTGGCGCGAGCTAGGCAGGCGGCCCGCCGATACCCTTGGGTTCGCCCTTGGGAGAAGTGGGGTCGTCACAGTTGGTATCAGAGCTTAGGCTTTCGATCTCTGTAGTGTATCCTAGGCTTGAAGTTTAGGATGCCGGACTGTGGGATACTTGGCTATTAAGGTAAATATTGAATGCTACGATTGTGATATTGACTTTTGTAATTTTCCATAAGGCAAAGTGGGGATTGAGTTGATTGCACTTGGAGATGGCCAGTCCCAGTGTGAATCGATTTGGTTCTTACTTAATATTGAAGTTAGCTATTTGGACCTATTCTTTAGGTTTGCACCCTAGGGCCGCCGGGGCGGTGCTGGTGGATTAGGTAGGTTCCGTAGGGGAGGCGTGTAGGACCGTTGATGGAATTTCCTTTTGACTATCTGATATGTTTAATTTGTTATATCTGCCATGTTTATTTTGTTATAACCAGTATGCCTGGCTTCTTTTGTTACCCAGTGATTGACTACATTTTTGGAGCCGTAGTGCTCACGTAAATAATGGATTTTGCACCGACCGGATGTCGGATAACTTGTATATTTTTAGTGTGACTTTGTAAAAATATGTATATTTGAGTATAATCTTTTGAGCTTATTTGTTTGAACCCGGCTTTTGCACTTATTCGTACTTGTGTGGTTGTAGACCGGCTACTACTCGAGTGGTTGAACTTTTGAGGCATTGCCTGTTGTGTACTTGACTGCTTTTGAGGATTATTTGATCTGATTAGTGCAAGTTGGAATTTCGAGGACGAAATTCTTTTAAGGAGGGGAGATTGTGAGGCCCCAGTTCGTACTACGTTGATATATTCATTAATTTGGCGGTAACGTTTGGTTTTGGGAGTATTTCGAAAACCCTAAGTAGGAATTATGATTTAAACCCTAAGTTCCGGTTAAGATTGAAAACCCGTTTTTTTTCTACATTTTCTTTATTAGAAAATTCCCCAGATAATTTTTATTGAGTAAATAGAGTTTTTAGATGATTTTTCTAGTATTAGTTAGTTTTTGAGAAATTAAGAACGTATATCGGATGTGGGACCCACTAGTGCGAAAAGTTCGGAAAAATTCGGCCAATAAGGTTAAGTTTCGGATACTGTGTAAAATTTATCGGGTGTTAAGAGATAAGTAGTGTGTGTGAAGTGATTGATGTGAGAGAGAAAAGAAAGATAAGAAGGCATTAATGGAGGTGACAAGTGTCACTTTCCTATTGGTTGGACTTTAAGAATTACTATTCACTTTCTTGACTTTTTTGACCAAAAGATTAAATATCCAAAAATTGCTCAAAAATCACCATTTTCTTCCTTGTGTTGGCCGGCCCTTTCTCTCTCAAAGAAGAAGGAAATTCTTCAACTTTCAAGCTTCCAATTGGACCAAAATCCACCAAATCAAGAGTTTAAGTTAGTTTTACTCCATACAATCTTTCCTTTTGGTGATATTGGTTGGTTTATTGAAGCTTTTTGGAAGAGCTAAGGTGTCCATCATCTTCCTCTCTCTTGTTATTAGGTGAGTGATGCTTCAACCTTTCCCCTACACCTAATGATGGTTATATTATGCTTAGAAGTGGCTTGAGTGTTGGAAAATGTGATTTATTTCTTGATTTGAAGAGTTTTGGTGAAGTTTTCCATTTTATGATGAATTTTCTGGTTTCATATGATTTTGATGTTTTGGACTAGTATGATGGTTGGTAATAAGGGGCTTTGGCTCTAGTAGGTGTGGATTGTTGTTAAATGCAACCAATTTTGGAATTGGAATGAAATGTGAAAAGTTAGGGTTCTTGAACCCCTATTCTGTCCGAAATTTTAGGTCATAGCTAGAGGCCGAATTGGACTTTGCTCAAAACATGAAAGTTGTAGGTATTGATGAGTTTAGTGTGCCTGCAAAATTTCAGGGAAATTGGACTAGTTTAGAGTGAGTTATGCCGTTTTTACTTTTGCTGTTTTTGGTGCACAGAATGTCCGAACTGCGATAGTAATTGCCTGTTTTGACTGGAATTGGTTTGGATTTTGAAGTTGGTGTCTTCTGAGGAAATGTAGCTGGATGTCTTAGCTAACTTATGCCTTTGGAATTTCGGCATTTGGACCTGTGTAGGCTGAGATTGACGTATTACAGTTTTGTGTGTTTTGCAAACCTGTTTTGGTAATTCTGGTTTCGTATTTTGCATATTTGACCTAGTTGTGCTAGGATTTGGACTGAGTGGCCTTCTACATTGTTGTAGCCCTGTTTCATAGCTTCGAAACGGTGGGTCTTACACCCCCATCCGATAACCGTAGTGAATTTGGTGCCATTACCGCATATTGAGGTCAAATACGGTTTGTGATTCTGGTACGTTTTTGGAAAGTTTATGGCTGGAACTTTGGCTTCACATTTGACTGAGTTACAAGCTGTTTGGTCTTCCGACCAAAACACCAAACTTATAGCCCTATATCAGAGCTTTCTAACGCCCTTGGAATTTCATGAATCGGATTTATAAAACCTGAGATATAGCCGAGCAAACAAGGCCTGCCCGTGAAAATGACCAGAAATCTGTTTTGGTCCTGATGACCAATTTCTGTTCCGAATTTGGGTTGCCGACCTTCATGAAAGTTGTTCCATTTGGAATGAACTATCTAACTGCCAATTTTCAGCTCTTTTGACCATGTGTAGCATAGAAAACAGTTTGCACTCAAAACTGACCATTTGTGCATTGGCCAGATTTCGTAAGTGATTGTGTTTGGTTCATCTGGGACTAAAGCCTCCAGTTTCAGTTCTGGATGTCTTCATAACAGTTGTTGTTCATCCTTTAAGCTTCGATATGGCGTCTCATACGCCTTAATCCGATATTCGTAGCTCAACTTATGAGTAAACTAGAAACGAGTGTCAAATCTGCCGTTTCCGCTAACGGCCGTCTCCGTTTCCGTTCGTCATATTTACGTGCGCGCGTGCCGTTTTTGCCGTTTTGCTTGTTTTAGGCACGATAGTAGTCGTTTGCGATATGATGTGACACAATCTTCTATTTCAGACGGTGGTGAGCTGGGCGGAACTGGTGGGGCCCACTACTAGCTGTTCATTTCGATCCGACTTCGTACTTTTGCTATTTCAGTTTCTGGGTAAGTATTCAGGCCAGTTTGGTGTGTTTTCTTTGCTATGTGTTTGAGATATGTGAAAAGGGCACTTAGGCGAGGGTGTACTTTATCGCACTCGACCTAAACCCTAATTTGAATGTATAATTATACTTGGCATATGTATATGAACCTTTTGGAACCAAAACCCTTGAGCTTGTGGCTCGGGGCGACTTTCGAATAAAGTTTGTAAAGTTTGCAAAGTTTGTGATTTTGAATAATTTTGTGAAGTTTGTGAGTTTGGGGCGAACTCTTGACCTGGTTGGACTATTCGAGCAGGTAAGGGCTTGGTCGAAGGCAGTCCAACTTAGTCTGAGGTCACCAAGTTTGTAGGTTCATGTTATGAACCAATTTTGTGAATCCGGTTCACCGAGAAGGTGACCAAGTTTGTGACCCGAGCTTGTGACTCAAGCTCAAGTTTGTGATTTCGTTCGCCCGGGCAAGTTTGTGAGGTGACTGGCCAGTGAGGGTGATAAGGTGTCGGTGGGTGTACAAGTGAAGTTCTACGGACTATTATTTACAGTCGACGGAGTGTCGGCAGGAGATCACGCATGGCATATGAGTTGGCTTTGGAGCCACCTGTATCCTTATTATGTGATGTTACTTTTCTGCTTTTGCTTTACTCTTATTGTGTAACTGTTATGTGAAATTTATGCTTTCGCCCCTGTTTACTTACTAAGCATATAGCTTACCCCATTCCTTTTGTTTTCCTTAGCAGGGGCCGACGCGGGGACTTTTGGCTCGTATACTAGTATAGTTAGATTGGCTTGTAATAGTTGAACAGTTAGGATGTTTGTTTTTGTTATGGTGGTTTGACTCGATACTTTTGGAGAATGTAATTATAACTCTTTTGGGATTGTATATATTGTATTTAGTGCTCTTTCGAACTTTAGGTTTTGAGTCCTGGCGCGAGCTAGGCAGGCGGCCCGCCGATACCCTTGGGTTCGCCCTTGGGAGAAGTGGGGTCGTCACAGTTGGTATCAGAGCTTAGGCTTTCGATCTCTGTAGTGTATCCTAGGCTTGAAGTTTAGGATGCCGGACTGTGGGATACTTGGCTATTAAGGTAAATATTGAATGCTACGATTGTGATATTGACTTTTGTAATTTTCCATAAGGCAAAGTGGGGATTGAGTTGATTGCACTTGGAGATGGCCAGTCCCAGTGTGAATCGATTTGGTTCTTACTTAATATTGAAGTTAGCTATTTGGACCTATTCTTTAGGTTTGCACCCTAGGGCCGCCGGGGCGGTGCTGGTGGATTAGGTAGGTTCCGTAGGGGAGGCGTGTAGGACCGTTGATGGAATTTCCTTTTGACTATCTGATATGTTTAATTTGTTATATCTGCCATGTTTATTTTGTTATAACCAGTATGCCTGGCTTCTTTTGTTACCCAGTGATTGACTACATTTTTGGAGCCGTAGTGCTCACGTAAATAATGGATTTTGCACCGACCGGATGTCGGATAACTTGTATATTTTTAGTGTGACTTTGTAAAAATATGTATATTTGAGTATAATCTTTTGAGCTTATTTGTTTGAACCCGGCTTTTGCACTTATTCGTACTTGTGTGGTTGTAGACCGGCTACTACTCGAGTGGTTGAACTTTTGAGGCATTGCCTGTTGTGTACTTGACTGCTTTTGAGGATTATTTGATCTGATTAGTGCAAGTTGGAATTTCGAGGACGAAATTCTTTTAAGGAGGGGAGATTGTGAGGCCCCAGTTCGTACTACGTTGATATATTCATTAATTTGGCGGTAACGTTTGGTTTTGGGAGTATTTCGAAAACCCTAAGTAGGAATTATGATTTAAACCCTAAGTTCCGGTTAAGATTGAAAACCCGTTTTTTTTCTACATTTTCTTTATTAGAAAATTCCCCAGATAATTTTTATTGAGTAAATAGAGTTTTTAGATGATTTTTCTAGTATTAGTTAGTTTTTGAGAAATTAAGAACGTATATCGGATGTGGGACCCACTAGTGCGAAAAGTTCGGAAAAATTCGGCCAATAAGGTTAAGTTTCGGATACTGTGTAAAATTTATCGGGTGTTAAGAGATAAGTAGTGTGTGTGAAGTGATTGATGTGAGAGAGAAAAGAAAGATAAGAAGGCATTAATGGAGGTGACAAGTGTCACTTTCCTATTGGTTGGACTTTAAGAATTACTATTCACTTTCTTGACTTTTTTGACCAAAAGATTAAATATCCAAAAATTGCTCAAAAATCACCATTTTCTTCCTTGTGTTGGCCGGCCCTTTCTCTCTCAAAGAAGAAGGAAATTCTTCAACTTTCAAGCTTCCAATTGGACCAAAATCCACCAAATCAAGAGTTTAAGTTAGTTTTACTCCATACAATCTTTCCTTTTGGTGATATTGGTTGGTTTATTGAAGCTTTTTGGAAGAGCTAAGGTGTCCATCATCTTCCTCTCTCTTGTTATTAGGTGAGTGATGCTTCAACCTTTCCCCTACACCTAATGATGGTTATATTATGCTTAGAAGTGGCTTGAGTGTTGGAAAATGTGATTTATTTCTTGATTTGAAGAGTTTTGGTGAAGTTTTCCATTTTATGATGAATTTTCTGGTTTCATATGATTTTGATGTTTTGGACTAGTATGATGGTTGGTAATAAGGGGCTTTGGCTCTAGTAGGTGTGGATTGTTGTTAAATGCAACCAATTTTGGAATTGGAATGAAATGTGAAAAGTTAGGGTTCTTGAACCCCTATTCTGTCCGAAATTTTAGGTCATAGCTAGAGGCCGAATTGGACTTTGCTCAAAACATGAAAGTTGTAGGTATTGATGAGTTTAGTGTGCCTGCAAAATTTCAGGGAAATTGGACTAGTTTAGAGTGAGTTATGCCGTTTTTACTTTTGCTGTTTTTGGTGCACAGAATGTCCGAACTGCGATAGTAATTGCCTGTTTTGACTGGAATTGGTTTGGATTTTGAAGTTGGTGTCTTCTGAGGAAATGTAGCTGGATGTCTTAGCTAACTTATGCCTTTGGAATTTCGGCATTTGGACCTGTGTAGGCTGAGATTGACGTATTACAGTTTTGTGTGTTTTGCAAACCTGTTTTGGTAATTCTGGTTTCGTATTTTGCATATTTGACCTAGTTGTGCTAGGATTTGGACTGAGTGGCCTTCTACATTGTTGTAGCCCTGTTTCATAGCTTCGAAACGGTGGGTCTTACACCCCCATCCGATAACCGTAGTGAATTTGGTGCCATTACCGCATATTGAGGTCAAATACGGTTTGTGATTCTGGTACGTTTTTGGAAAGTTTATGGCTGGAACTTTGGCTTCACATTTGACTGAGTTACAAGCTGTTTGGTCTTCCGACCAAAACACCAAACTTATAGCCCTATATCAGAGCTTTCTAACGCCCTTGGAATTTCATGAATCGGATTTATAAAACCTGAGATATAGCCGAGCAAACAAGGCCTGCCCGTGAAAATGACCAGAAATCTGTTTTGGTCCTGATGACCAATTTCTGTTCCGAATTTGGGTTGCCGACCTTCATGAAAGTTGTTCCATTTGGAATGAACTATCTAACTGCCAATTTTCAGCTCTTTTGACCATGTGTAGCATAGAAAACAGTTTGCACTCAAAACTGACCATTTGTGCATTGGCCAGATTTCGTAAGTGATTGTGTTTGGTTCATCTGGGACTAAAGCCTCCAGTTTCAGTTCTGGATGTCTTCATAACAGTTGTTGTTCATCCTTTAAGCTTCGATATGGCGTCTCATACGCCTTAATCCGATATTCGTAGCTCAACTTATGAGTAAACTAGAAACGAGTGTCAAATCTGCCGTTTCCGCTAACGGCCGTCTCCGTTTCCGTTCGTCATATTTACGTGCGCGCGTGCCGTTTTTGCCGTTTTGCTTGTTTTAGGCACGATAGTAGTCGTTTGCGATATGATGTGACACAATCTTCTATTTCAGACGGTGGTGAGCTGGGCGGAACTGGTGGGGCCCACTACTAGCTGTTCATTTCGATCCGACTTCGTACTTTTGCTATTTCAGTTTCTGGGTAAGTATTCAGGCCAGTTTGGTGTGTTTTCTTTGCTATGTGTTTGAGATATGTGAAAAGGGCACTTAGGCGAGGGTGTACTTTATCGCACTCGACCTAAACCCTAATTTGAATGTATAATTATACTTGGCATATGTATATGAACCTTTTGGAACCAAAACCCTTGAGCTTGTGGCTCGGGGCGACTTTCGAATAAAGTTTGTAAAGTTTGCAAAGTTTGTGATTTTGAATAATTTTGTGAAGTTTGTGAGTTTGGGGCGAACTCTTGACCTGGTTGGACTATTCGAGCAGGTAAGGGCTTGGTCGAAGGCAGTCCAACTTAGTCTGAGGTCACCAAGTTTGTAGGTTCATGTTATGAACCAATTTTGTGAATCCGGTTCACCGAGAAGGTGACCAAGTTTGTGACCCGAGCTTGTGACTCAAGCTCAAGTTTGTGATTTCGTTCGCCCGGGCAAGTTTGTGAGGTGACTGGCCAGTGAGGGTGATAAGGTGTCGGTGGGTGTACAAGTGAAGTTCTACGGACTATTATTTACAGTCGACGGAGTGTCGGCAGGAGATCACGCATGGCATATGAGTTGGCTTTGGAGCCACCTGTATCCTTATTATGTGATGTTACTTTTCTGCTTTTGCTTTACTCTTATTGTGTAACTGTTATGTGAAATTTATGCTTTCGCCCCTGTTTACTTACTAAGCATATAGCTTACCCCATTCCTTTTGTTTTCCTTAGCAGGGGCCGACGCGGGGACTTTTGGCTCGTATACTAGTATAGTTAGATTGGCTTGTAATAGTTGAACAGTTAGGATGTTTGTTTTTGTTATGGTGGTTTGACTCGATACTTTTGGAGAATGTAATTATAACTCTTTTGGGATTGTATATATTGTATTTAGTGCTCTTTCGAACTTTAGGTTTTGAGTCCTGGCGCGAGCTAGGCAGGCGGCCCGCCGATACCCTTGGGTTCGCCCTTGGGAGAAGTGGGGTCGTCACAGTTGGTATCAGAGCTTAGGCTTTCGATCTCTGTAGTGTATCCTAGGCTTGAAGTTTAGGATGCCGGACTGTGGGATACTTGGCTATTAAGGTAAATATTGAATGCTACGATTGTGATATTGACTTTTGTAATTTTCCATAAGGCAAAGTGGGGATTGAGTTGATTGCACTTGGAGATGGCCAGTCCCAGTGTGAATCGATTTGGTTCTTACTTAATATTGAAGTTAGCTATTTGGACCTATTCTTTAGGTTTGCACCCTAGGGCCGCCGGGGCGGTGCTGGTGGATTAGGTAGGTTCCGTAGGGGAGGCGTGTAGGACCGTTGATGGAATTTCCTTTTGACTATCTGATATGTTTAATTTGTTATATCTGCCGTGTTTATTTTGTTATAACCAGTATGCCTGGCTTCTTTTGTTACCCAGTGATTGACTACATTTTTGGAGCCGTAGTGCTCACGTAAATAATGGATTTTGCACCGACCGGATGTCGGATAACTTGTATATTTTTAGTGTGACTTTGTAAAAATATGTATATTTGAGTATAATCTTTTGAGCTTATTTGTTTGAACCCGGCTTTTGCACTTATTCGTACTTGTGTGGTTGTAGACCGGCTACTACTCGAGTGGTTGAACTTTTGAGGCATTGCCTGTTGTGTACTTGACTGCTTTTGAGGATTATTTGATCTGATTAGTGCAAGTTGGAATTTCGAGGACGAAATTCTTTTAAGGAGGGGAGATTGTGAGGCCCCAGTTCGTACTACGTTGATATATTCATTAATTTGGCGGTAACGTTTGGTTTTGGGAGTATTTCGAAAACCCTAAGTAGGAATTATGATTTAAACCCTAAGTTCCGGTTAAGATTGAAAACCCGTTTTTTTTCTACATTTTCTTTATTAGAAAATTCCCCAGATAATTTTTATTGAGTAAATAGAGTTTTTAGATGATTTTTCTAGTATTAGTTAGTTTTTGAGAAATTAAGAACGTATATCGGATGTGGGACCCACTAGTGCGAAAAGTTCGGAAAAATTCGGCCAATAAGGTTAAGTTTCGGATACTGTGTAAAATTTATCGGGTGTTAAGAGATAAGTAGTGTGTGTGAAGTGATTGATGTGAGAGAGAAAAGAAAGATAAGAAGGCATTAATGGAGGTGACAAGTGTCACTTTCCTATTGGTTGGACTTTAAGAATTACTATTCACTTTCTTGACTTTTTTGACCAAAAGATTAAATATCCAAAAATTGCTCAAAAATCACCATTTTCTTCCTTGTGTTGGCCGGCCCTTTCTCTCTCAAAGAAGAAGGAAATTCTTCAACTTTCAAGCTTCCAATTGGACCAAAATCCACCAAATCAAGAGTTTAAGTTAGTTTTACTCCATACAATCTTTCCTTTTGGTGATATTGGTTGGTTTATTGAAGCTTTTTGGAAGAGCTAAGGTGTCCATCATCTTCCTCTCTCTTGTTATTAGGTGAGTGATGCTTCAACCTTTCCCCTACACCTAATGATGGTTATATTATGCTTAGAAGTGGCTTGAGTGTTGGAAAATGTGATTTATTTCTTGATTTGAAGAGTTTTGGTGAAGTTTTCCATTTTATGATGAATTTTCTGGTTTCATATGATTTTGATGTTTTGGACTAGTATGATGGTTGGTAATAAGGGGCTTTGGCTCTAGTAGGTGTGGATTGTTGTTAAATGCAACCAATTTTGGAATTGGAATGAAATGTGAAAAGTTAGGGTTCTTGAACCCCTATTCTGTCCGAAATTTTAGGTCATAGCTAGAGGCCGAATTGGACTTTGCTCAAAACATGAAAGTTGTAGGTATTGATGAGTTTAGTGTGCCTGCAAAATTTCAGGGAAATTGGACTAGTTTAGAGTGAGTTATGCCGTTTTTACTTTTGCTGTTTTTGGTGCACAGAATGTCCGAACTGCGATAGTAATTGCCTGTTTTGACTGGAATTGGTTTGGATTTTGAAGTTGGTGTCTTCTGAGGAAATGTAGCTGGATGTCTTAGCTAACTTATGCCTTTGGAATTTCGGCATTTGGACCTGTGTAGGCTGAGATTGACGTATTACAGTTTTGTGTGTTTTGCAAACCTGTTTTGGTAATTCTGGTTTCGTATTTTGCATATTTGACCTAGTTGTGCTAGGATTTGGACTGAGTGGCCTTCTACATTGTTGTAGCCCTGTTTCATAGCTTCGAAACGGTGGGTCTTACACCCCCATCCGATAACCGTAGTGAATTTGGTGCCATTACCGCATATTGAGGTCAAATACGGTTTGTGATTCTGGTACGTTTTTGGAAAGTTTATGGCTGGAACTTTGGCTTCACATTTGACTGAGTTACAAGCTGTTTGGTCTTCCGACCAAAACACCAAACTTATAGCCCTATATCAGAGCTTTCTAACGCCCTTGGAATTTCATGAATCGGATTTATAAAACCTGAGATATAGCCGAGCAAACAAGGCCTGCCCGTGAAAATGACCAGAAATCTGTTTTGGTCCTGATGACCAATTTCTGTTCCGAATTTGGGTTGCCGACCTTCATGAAAGTTGTTCCATTTGGAATGAACTATCTAACTGCCAATTTTCAGCTCTTTTGACCATGTGTAGCATAGAAAACAGTTTGCACTCAAAACTGACCATTTGTGCATTGGCCAGATTTCGTAAGTGATTGTGTTTGGTTCATCTGGGACTAAAGCCTCCAGTTTCAGTTCTGGATGTCTTCATAACAGTTGTTGTTCATCCTTTAAGCTTCGATATGGCGTCTCATACGCCTTAATCCGATATTCGTAGCTCAACTTATGAGTAAACTAGAAACGAGTGTCAAATCTGCCGTTTCCGCTAACGGCCGTCTCCGTTTCCGTTCGTCATATTTACGTGCGCGCGTGCCGTTTTTGCCGTTTTGCTTGTTTTAGGCACGATAGTAGTCGTTTGCGATATGATGTGACACAATCTTCTATTTCAGACGGTGGTGAGCTGGGCGGAACTGGTGGGGCCCACTACTAGCTGTTCATTTCGATCCGACTTCGTACTTTTGCTATTTCAGTTTCTGGGTAAGTATTCAGGCCAGTTTGGTGTGTTTTCTTTGCTATGTGTTTGAGATATGTGAAAAGGGCACTTAGGCGAGGGTGTACTTTATCGCACTCGACCTAAACCCTAATTTGAATGTATAATTATACTTGGCATATGTATATGAACCTTTTGGAACCAAAACCCTTGAGCTTGTGGCTCGGGGCGACTTTCGAATAAAGTTTGTAAAGTTTGCAAAGTTTGTGATTTTGAATAATTTTGTGAAGTTTGTGAGTTTGGGGCGAACTCTTGACCTGGTTGGACTATTCGAGCCGGTAAGGGCTTGGTCGAAGGCAGTCCAACTTAGTCTGAGGTCACCAAGTTTGTAGGTTCATGTTATGAACCAATTTTGTGAATCCGGTTCACCGAGAAGGTGACCAAGTTTGTGACCCGAGCTTGTGACTCAAGCTCAAGTTTGTGATTTCGTTCGCCCGGGCAAGTTTGTGAGGTGACTGGCCAGTGAGGGTGATAAGGTGTCGGTGGGTGTACAAGTGAAGTTCTACGGACTATTATTTACAGTCGACGGAGTGTCGGCAGGAGATCACGCATGGCATATGAGTTGGCTTTGGAGCCACCTGTATCCTTATTATGTGATGTTACTTTTCTGCTTTTGCTTTACTCTTATTGTGTAACTGTTATGTGAAATTTATGCTTTCGCCCCTGTTTACTTACTAAGCATATAGCTTACCCCATTCCTTTTGTTTTCCTTAGCAGGGGCCGACGCGGGGACTTTTGGCTCGTATACTAGTATAGTTAGATTGGCTTGTAATAGTTGAACAGTTAGGATGTTTGTTTTTGTTATGGTGGTTTGACTCGATACTTTTGGAGAATGTAATTATAACTCTTTTGGGATTGTATATATTGTATTTAGTGCTCTTTCGAACTTTAGGTTTTGAGTCCTGGCGCGAGCTAGGCAGGCGGCCCGCCGATACCCTTGGGTTCGCCCTTGGGAGAAGTGGGGTCGTCACAGTTGGTATCAGAGCTTAGGCTTTCGATCTCTGTAGTGTATCCTAGGCTTGAAGTTTAGGATGCCGGACTGTGGGATACTTGGCTATTAAGGTAAATATTGAATGCTACGATTGTGATATTGACTTTTGTAATTTTCCATAAGGCAAAGTGGGGATTGAGTTGATTGCACTTGGAGATGGCCAGTCCCAGTGTGAATCGATTTGGTTCTTACTTAATATTGAAGTTAGCTATTTGGACCTATTCTTTAGGTTTGCACCCTAGGGCCGCCGGGGCGGTGCTGGTGGATTAGGTAGGTTCCGTAGGGGAGGCGTGTAGGACCGTTGATGGAATTTCCTTTTGACTATCTGATATGTTTAATTTGTTATATCTGCCGTGTTTATTTTGTTATAACCAGTATGCCTGGCTTCTTTTGTTACCCAGTGATTGACTACATTTTTGGAGCCGTAGTGCTCACGTAAATAATGGATTTTGCACCGACCGGATGTCGGATAACTTGTATATTTTTAGTGTGACTTTGTAAAAATATGTATATTTGAGTATAATCTTTTGAGCTTATTTGTTTGAACCCGGCTTTTGCACTTATTCGTACTTGTGTGGTTGTAGACCGGCTACTACTCGAGTGGTTGAACTTTTGAGGCATTGCCTGTTGTGTACTTGACTGCTTTTGAGGATTATTTGATCTGATTAGTGCAAGTTGGAATTTCGAGGACGAAATTCTTTTAAGGAGGGGAGATTGTGAGGCCCCAGTTCGTACTACGTTGATATATTCATTAATTTGGCGGTAACGTTTGGTTTTGGGAGTATTTCGAAAACCCTAAGTAGGAATTATGATTTAAACCCTAAGTTCCGGTTAAGATTGAAAACCCGTTTTTTTTCTACATTTTCTTTATTAGAAAATTCCCCAGATAATTTTTATTGAGTAAATAGAGTTTTTAGATGATTTTTCTAGTATTAGTTAGTTTTTGAGAAATTAAGAACGTATATCGGATGTGGGACCCACTAGTGCGAAAAGTTCGGAAAAATTCGGCCAATAAGGTTAAGTTTCGGATACTGTGTAAAATTTATCGGGTGTTAAGAGATAAGTAGTGTGTGTGAAGTGATTGATGTGAGAGAGAAAAGAAAGATAAGAAGGCATTAATGGAGGTGACAAGTGTCACTTTCCTATTGGTTGGACTTTAAGAATTACTATTCACTTTCTTGACTTTTTTGACCAAAAGATTAAATATCCAAAAATTGCTCAAAAATCACCATTTTCTTCCTTGTGTTGGCCGGCCCTTTCTCTCTCAAAGAAGAAGGAAATTCTTCAACTTTCAAGCTTCCAATTGGACCAAAATCCACCAAATCAAGAGTTTAAGTTAGTTTTACTCCATACAATCTTTCCTTTTGGTGATATTGGTTGGTTTATTGAAGCTTTTTGGAAGAGCTAAGGTGTCCATCATCTTCCTCTCTCTTGTTATTAGGTGAGTGATGCTTCAACCTTTCCCCTACACCTAATGATGGTTATATTATGCTTAGAAGTGGCTTGAGTGTTGGAAAATGTGATTTATTTCTTGATTTGAAGAGTTTTGGTGAAGTTTTCCATTTTATGATGAATTTTCTGGTTTCATATGATTTTGATGTTTTGGACTAGTATGATGGTTGGTAATAAGGGGCTTTGGCTCTAGTAGGTGTGGATTGTTGTTAAATGCAACCAATTTTGGAATTGGAATGAAATGTGAAAAGTACTTGGCTTTGGAGCCACCTGTATCCTTATTATGTGATGTTACTTTTCTGCTTTTGCTTTACTCTTACTGTGCAATTGTTGTTACGTGAGATTTACGCTTTTGCCCCTGTTTACTTACTAAGCATATAACTTACCCCTTTCCTTTTGTTTTCCTTAGCAGGGGCCGACGCGAGGACTTTTGACACATACACTAGTATAGTTAGGTTTGATTGTAACAGTCGAACAGTTAGGATGTTTGTTTTTGTTTTGGTGGTTTGTATAAGAACCCTCCATAGGGTCCACCTTCTGCTGGTTGTTATTCTAATGTATTAGAGTGGTTTGACTCGATACTTTTGAAGATGTAAATAGAACTCTTTTGGCGTTAGATATCTTGTGAATGGTATGCTTGTGGGTTTATTTAATTTTATTGTTTTAAAATTTTGAGTCCCGGCGAGAGCTGGGCAGGCGGCCCGCCGAACCCTCTAGTTCGCCTTAGGGGGAGGTGGGGCCGTCACAGGGTTCCCTATCACTACCCGCTTCTGGGTGTTGTCTAGTGGGTCTCCCACGTCCCCTTCCTATCACTTGGCGGTCCATAGTTTAATTATGCCTATTATGAAAAGTAATGCAATTAGGCGAGTTGATTATTTATTTATAACTATTATTATTCTCTTTGTAACTAAAATCAACTTGGAAATGGAGGGAAAAGAAAATAAAGCACTTAGCATATATTCACGTGTGAAAGTCATACAGATAACAGGTTGGGACATTTTCAAAAAAATAAGGCACATGAGTTAACAAAATACATACAAATAATCCCTTAAACAAAAAAAATTAGGGATATGGTGCCTCGGAAGCAAGTCATCCACCTAGACAAAATTTGATGACTTAACTAATGTCCCCCTTTCCTAACCCTACATATCTAGTATAATCAAGTCGATCCTAGCCTAACCCTCAGCAGGGCTATCAGGAGCAACGTCCTCCGCCGGATCCTCCTCCGGATCCTCCTCCGGATCCTCCTCCGGGTCTGCCTGCTCGTTACCCTGAAGAAAACTAGTGGCCTCGTCCATCAACATAGCGGCATCGACCCTGATACCGGCACTCCTATCACGGATCCCCTTAGCTAGTCGAATCACCCTAGACCTCTGTCGCTCAATCTCCAAACGAGCAGCCTCCAACCTATTATGCTTAGCAGCTAGCCTAATCTCCAGATCGGCTATACGGTCAAACTGGGTATCCACCATGATACTTAGCTCCTCCACATCCTGGGTCAGGGTGTGGTTAGCATCCCACAAATGGCGGTGCTCATCATCTAAGGATAGCACCAAGTCGTTAGGGTACGCGTACATGGCCCTACACTGGCAGCGAGGGTACCTATCAACAGGTGAGTATCGTACTCGATCTCCCCTGCCTCGTGGCCAATAGGAAATGGATCTAAGCGGCTCTACATGTCCATTAGACGCTCCAGTACCGTTAGCATGTCCGTTACCATTCTCCATACCAGCAAAATAATTAAAACCCAAGGGTTAAAACTTAAATGGCTAACGGGTTCAGATATCACTTGAGGTATAGCTAATAGTCTCAATCCTTACCTCTAGAAAGGATTAGGGTTTTTTTTTTAACACATCTAATATGTCTTTCGAATAACTTTTCTAACCTAAGCTCTGATACCACCTGTGGCGACCTCACTTCCCCCTAAGGCGAACCAGAGGGTTGGCGGGCCGTCTGCCTAGCTCTCGCCAGGACTCACGCAAGCGATCTAGCCCAAATCCTTCCGAAGAATAAACTAAACTATTACAACACAGTTTCCTTCCAAATAGACTGATAACTAAATCCTCATTAACTTCAAAGATAACAACATTTATAAGATAGCCAATCGTCGATTCTTAAATGCCTCACGCGTTACAAACCAGGCAACAAAAACATACAATCCAAATACATTAGTACAAGCCAAACAACAAATCCAGGTTTTACACTTTTCCAGCTTCAAGAGGCAATCCAAAATAGAAGACACAATGTTTAACTCAAACTACATGCTTAAAAGTGAAATCAGATTTCAAGTCTTGCTCAAGAGCCAGGACCTGTCAAGGAAAATAAATGACCGTGGGGTGAGCTAAATGTGACAGCCCCACTTTCCCCTAAGGCGAACCAAAGAGGTTAGCGGACTGCCTGCCCAGCTCTCGCCAGGACTAACGGTGCAGTATAGAGCGATCTTTCACGTTCCGGAACTTATAACGCGCGCAAATAAGGCAAAAGGGTAAAATAACCCAAAATAAAAGAAAATGAAATCCGGAGTCGGCCATGAATAGTAACCGACTCGTCCGAACCCAACCAAACATCGAATTACATAAACCACATAACATTTAGCTTTTACAAACCAAAAATGACATTTAAAAGTGATACAAAAGTCGCTACATATATGGTTTGCCAAAACAAAAGTGAAAATGGCCCTAATGATACATTTAGGGTCCCATTTTATATACAATACAAAAGAGTCATTCATCTAGTTCATTCGGCAACCATTTATCAAAATTCATTCCAAAAGAGTCATATTCCTGTAAGGAAAACAAAAGGAACGGGGTGAGCTAATTGCCCAGTGAGAATACAACTCAAGCAACCAAGTTCATGGATACATCAAGCTTAACAGTCCAATTTACCAAAATAAATAAAGCCACACATTAATAATGAGGATAAAAGGATACGGGTGGCTCTCAAGAGCCCTTTTCCTCGTTTGAATTCTTGATCAGGTCTCATTGACTCTCCGTCAATGTCTGAAAGGCAACCAACCGTAGACTCCTCTTAACTTCCATTCCCTTCCTCCTAACATTCCTCAACCGGGCCCGAAATCCAAACACTTGCATTGTGGTATTACTCGAGTATACCGGAATCGAGAGTCTCTCATACTACACGATTCCATATAACCTTACCCAAGGCTCATTAATTGTCACGACCAAGCCCTTGCTGGCTCGATTCAATCAACTACCAATGGGGTTGAGCTCATGGATAACATTTGAAGTCATGTAGTTCATTTCATATAACATTTCATGTAAAATTCCAATAACTTTTCAATAACATGCGATACAATAAGTGAGAATGATAAAGTACACTCTCACTTCAATTAATTAACATTCAACCTCTCAAGTTCAAATATCAAAGCCATATAATAGCACATAAGTGAGTAATACACTCACCAAGCTAGCAAATGTAGTTTCAAGCACTTTAGTCAAAAGAACGTTGCACCACCGTCACGACCTAAAAACATGTAAACAAATACAATAAGACTCGCTAACGAGTCATAAACCAAGGCCAAACATGACCCCAATAAAGTTCCATAAGCATTTACAAACATTAAAGGAAACCAGAAATTAAGAAAGGGCTTTAACTAAGGCCTTGATATGAAAACCGGATTTGACCTCATAATGCGGTAATGGCACAACTCTCACTACAATTATCGGATGGGGGTGTAAGACCCACCATTTCGAAGCCAAGAAACAGAACTACAACAATGTAGAAGGTCACTCAATCCAGTTCCTAACACAACCAGGTCAAATATACGAAATACTATACCAGAATTCCCAAAACAGGTTTGCAAAACGCAGAAAACTGTAATACGTCAATCTCAGCCTACATAGGTCCAAATGCCGAAATTCCAAAGGCAAAAGTTAGCTAAGACATCCAGCTACATTTCCTCAGAAGACACCAACTTCAAAATCCAAACCAATTCCAGTCAAAACAGGCAATTTCTATCGCAGTTCGGACATTCTGTGCACCAAAAACAGCAACAGTAAAAACGGCATAACTCACTCTACACTCGTCCAATTGCCCTGAAATTTTGCAGGAACCTCCTACTCATCAATACCTATAACTTTCATGTTTTGAGAAAAGTCCAATTCGGCCTCTAACCCTATGATCCAAAACCGGACAGAATTGGGAAAAATATGAACCCTAACTTTTCATTTTCCATCCAAATCCAAAATTGATTACATTTTCTTATCCAATACACCTCATAGAGCCATTATCAGCCATTACCATTCATCATACAAGGCCACAACATCCCATTCATATTAAACCAGAAAAATTCCCAATAAAATAAAAAATTCACCAAAACTCTTCAAATCAAGAAATAAATCATATATTCCTTCACTCATGCCACCATTAAGCATAATATAACCCTCATTAGGTTTAGGGGAGAGGTTGTAGCATCACTTACCAAGAAACAAGGGAAAGAGAGATTGTGGACACCTTAGAGCTTCAAACAAACTTCACTACAACCCTTACTAGCACTAGAAGATAGGATTTTATGGAATGAAATGGATGGAAGCAAATGTTTTGGGTTGATTTGCACCAAGTAGAAGCTAGAACTTGAAGAGTTTCTCCTTCCTTCTTGAGCTTAGAGAGCCGGCCAACAAGAGAAGAAAAATGGTGATTTTTGGGCATTTTTTTGATATTTAATCCTTGGGTCAAAAAAGTCAAGAAATTGAATAGTAATTCTTAAAGTGCAACCAATGAGGAGGTGACACTTGTCACCTTATTAAATGCATCCTTATCAATCTTTTCTCTCTCACATCAATCACTTCACACACACTACTTATCTCTTAACACCCGATAAATTTTTCACAGTATCCGAAACTTAACCTTATTGGCCGAATTTTTCCGAACTTTTCGCACTAGTGGGTCCCACGTCCAATATAGATTCTTAATTTTCTAAAAATTCACCAATGCTAGAAAAATCATCTTAAAACTATAACTGCTCATAAAATCCACTAAGAAAATATGTCTAAGCCAGAAAATGCAGAAAACATGCAATTAAGGGAAAATAAACCCTAGGAAAATAATGAGGGTTTTACGGGTTCTCACACTAAAGCTCAGTGGTGCCCCAAAACATGCAATCACATAAGGCAAGTAACGAGTATTTAAGTTCAACAATTAAGAAAGCGGATAACAGCACAAGGTAGGATACAGGGCTCTCAGGAGCCATTTCCGTGCTTGGCCAAAATTTATCGTAGTTGACCCCCCATCAACTCTCACTACCTACAGTCCATGTAGATCTGTTCATTCTTCCTCTTAATCCTGCCCTCCAATCATACCCCTGTCCCGGGCCCGCACACCATTTTCACCGATCTCCGTCCACCAATCAACCCCCTACCGGGCCCGCACACCGCAATTGTAGTTCGGTAATACTCGAGTATACCTCACTGATTCACTAGTCGAGGGATTCACCCAACGACGTTACAACACTGATTCACTAGTCGAGGGATTCACCCAACGACGTTACAACACTGAGATAATCACGAAAACATTTCACACAAGTCACCACTCGAAAGGCTGGTGCGATAAAGTACACACCGCTCACTTCGATGGATCAGAAATCATTTTGCCATTATTACATATGATATCACGAAAGCGCTTTAATCAAGTAAGCACAGAACAAGCAGGGACATTCACCAAGAGTGAAGTTACAGATCAAGTTAGGAATCGAAATCCGCGTCCTCGCTAAACCCTAAAATTTTAAATTTTGAAACTATAAGTTGGCTATACCATTTCTAGGGTTACGTAGGAAAATTACTCGTATGTATAACTAATTTATTTTCTTGAAATAAGTCGACAACCATTTAATATTAGAACTAGAAAAATACTTTGTAAAGTTTCCTTAAAGTTACTTTTTCTTGTAAAAATGTTACTAGAACTATTTTACGTGAAAGAAGGTTTCTTGCCGAACAAGTTTTCTATGCTTTTAGTTAAAGTTAGTAAAACTCGCATTTTGGAACTTTTCCTATAGGTAACTAGCCAAGGACAAATCTTAAAGAAAGAAAAGGAAATAAGACAAGATTTAGGGTTTTAAAAACTAGAAAAATCATTTTCTATAAATATTAAGCTAGTTTAAGCTAAAGGGGAAAATGTCGAGTTGGCAGTGTTTAAGGCGAACATACTCAATACTAAATTTTATCGTTCAATACCAGGGCCAAAATATCTTTAATTCGCTTGATCAAAAGTTACTCAAGATCACAGGGTCGAAACGCATTTCTCGATTCCAATTCACAAGCGCATTATAACTCAGATTTGCCGTCATGGCCAAAATCACATTTCGAATAGCAAATCACTAGGGCTTTGTCAATCGTTAGCCCTAGGTTTCAACAGATTCATTTTTTATCAAAAGTAAAACAAATAACCAAGGCTTCGTCAATCATTAGCTCTTGGTTTTGGCACGCTTATATCAAATCACGATTTAATCCAAATAGATGTAATAACCAGTAGCTATTATCAAAGCTTTAACACTTGTGAAAATCACTCAAATGGCCAAGGGTTTCATCAATCATTAGCCCTTAGCATCCAACAATTATTTATTATTACAATAGAGCCAGAATTTCGAACGTTTAGAATCACTAACAGGTATATGAATGTAAGGCAAGATTTGCAATCATATTTTGTCCAAGATCTCAACCAGAATCTCATTACACTTAACCAAATGCAGATTTAGACATTTCTCAATAATTATATTCTAAAATTATTCCTTCCAATGCCGATAAATTCAACTCATCCTTGTAGCCATGATAAAATCAAATTGTCACCCCAAACTTCACATGCACGGCCCTCTTAATATGTTCTTGAGTGGGGTCAATAAGCCTGAAATATTTTACAGCTCAAAACAGCATTTTTAGAACTAAAATTCACCAAAAGAAATTTGGGAAAATTCCTTTCTTCCTCTCTTGACTAAACTGAAAATTTTCCAGCACTTAGATGTTCTTAATCTAACTTTTCCTCGGCTAAAACAGAGTTTTTAAGTGCTCAAATCCAACATACAAGCGCTTAACTCGTTGATTAACATATCTAGTTCAGAAATTAAATTCGATCAACAACAAAAGTCATCCAAATTCCAGAAATGGTTTCAGCTGGCCTTGGTTGATCATGCATGTAGCAGTTTTCTGTTTTTTTTTTCTTTAGCCGAGGTGATTAACTGCATGCAAAGCTTAAATACATAGTTATTAACTAGTTAATCACAACTATAGGCTCAGATTATCGGAATTTAACAAGTTAGAAGCTACATTTCTGGATCATCTCACGGCACATTCCATTTCTTCCCAAAATCAGACTTTCTCTTGTTTCAATTTCATCATCCGAATGCATAAGCTCAACATGCACGGCCATAACCAGCTTAATCATCCAAGTTTTAGTTAGCTAATCACAATGGCAGGTTCAGATTATCACAATAAAGCAAATTAAGTCCTACATTTCTTAATCAGCTCTCGGCCGAACCATTTCTTTTTGCGCACATCAGGTTTTCTTTCCTAAATCATCATCCGAACGGTTAAGATCAACATGCAAGCTCCTTAACATCATCTCCTACTCGTAATTAAGCAATCTAAATCCAAGATGTACCTCGGCTTGTAACTTAGCTCACGCATAAGAAAGCTGCAAAATTTTCTCTCGGCTCGCGCGCAGGTTTGGTTCTGGTTGATGTTGCAGCTGGGGTGTTGAAGTGGATAGATGATCGCAGCTGATGGCGGTTGAGACTGGTCACAACTGGTGGAGGTGAAGGTGAAGGGTGCAGAATGAAACTCACGCACAGTCCTCTCTTCCTTTCTCTCTCTCGCTTCTCCTTCTCGGACAGAGCTGAAATATTGCAGCTCTCACGCGGCTCCCTTTCTTTTCTTTCGTCTGTACTCACGAGGTGAGGTAGGGTGGTGAAATGGTGGTGCGAAGCTGAAGTGAGGTACTGGAGAGAAGATGGTGCTCGATTGAGGGAGGTGAAGTGTGTGATTGATTGAGTGTTGAAGTGGATAAATTTTGCATTGGCCGAATGGAGAGGTTGGTTATAATGTTGTCCGAAAATTGGTTTTGGGTTGCATGGTCATTTTGAGATTGTATGGAGGGCATTTTAGTCTTTCACATCTCCTTCTAATATCCACTTAAGTTCCTTAGTTCTAACTTAACCCCAAAATTTATCTCGAATCCAAATTAAGCTCCTAACAATACACTAATTTTGCAAGGCTTCAGTTATCGAAATTTTATGTCTTAAGTATGTTTAGTATACCTGTGTCATGTTTATCTATAATTTGTTGATTGCATCTTAATGCTAAGGTTTCTATTAACCTTGAACATTATTAACGATTAAAGTTTAGCTAACAGAATTCGGAGAAATTAGTTATTAAATAAATGAAATAATTTACCTTCGAAATATTAATTTAATATAATAAAGCCAAGGAATTTAATAGTTAGCACAATTCTTTTATTTTGCACATAAAAATTATTTTTACGCACTTATTTAAAAACAATTAGATTAAATGCTAAAATTTATTAAAGAATTAGAAGTGCAAATAAAATATGCAATGATATTTGTATATATATTTTCAGGGTTCTCACAACCCAGAGGCGTACCAAAGGGCTTAGTGGATTGTCTGCCTAACTCGCGTCAGGACTCGATACCAAAAATGAGAAAATAGATTTTACGCTAAAAGAAAGTTCTATTTACACTATTACATCTTCAAAAGTTGTGTAAACTATTACATCAAGCCATACACACCACTAGTACTAGAAAGTAAACCCTAGAAAAGCTACTAACTATAACCACCACAACAAATATATATATCTTACTAGTCAACTTATAACAAGATTAGGGCAAAATCAACTATTCTATAAACCAAAAGTCACATATACTATACACATTCTCGAGCGATCCCCGCGTCAGCCCTTGCTAAGAAAAACAAATGGAATAGGGTAAGCTATATGCTTAGTGAATAATTGGGGATAAAAACATAAAATCACATCCAAATAAACATGTAAACCAAGATATTTAGCATCAATAAATTGAAATGCAACATCACAATGGTAGGATACAAGTGGCTTCAAAACCAGTTCAATTCCCCGAGCTTGACCACCTGTTGACACTCCGTCAACCAAAATACTCATAGTTCGTAGACTCCACTTACTTTTTCCGTTCACCTTATCCACCCCCGCTGGCCAGTCAACAGCACACAACAGCTCGAGTAAAAGCAAAATCATTTTGCTTTAACAAAAAATAAAATCCCAAGGTTAGCATAGGACTAACTTCGACCAAGTCTCGGCCGGTTCGAATAGTCCATCTACCCTTAGAACCGGGCTGAAATCAAGCTCTGAGATATCCAATCTCTCAACAAAGGATATCTCTCAACAAAGTACTCATCAAAATACTCAAGTCAAGTAATCACCCCAACAGCACACAGCACAAGGGGTTCAATTCAACACAAGGCATGTATCTTCACATATTGAATCAAGAACAGAGAATGGGTTTAGGTCGAGTGAGATAAAGTACACTCTTGCCTAAGTATCCATTAACATATACAAAGTACTTTGACAATTTATTAGATAAACATATCCAATTACTCACCCAAAATAACTAGCACGTAAACCAAGGCAATTTATACGGGTCCACCGACTCCGTCTGGGTTGTCACTGCTTGTAATAGAAGATTATACTCAACTATCAGTCAAACAACCATCACAATGGAAATAAAGACTAAAACGGCCAAAGTAGCAAAAACGGCAATTAAATGCATGTGCACGTGCTCGGAAATGAAAATGGTAAGAGAACGGGTTGCACAGTTTGGACCATAACTGGAGCTGTGGCTATCGGATTAAGGTGTACTAGGTAGCGTTTCGAAACTAAGACAAAGGGTTACAACTTTCATGAACACAAGTCAACCCAGTTCATAGTTGATCCGGGTCGAATTTACAGATAACAGAACCAGAATTTCATTGTCAGTCTGGTTGTCTGCACTGGATTCAAATGGCATTAACTCAAGCTAAAAAAGTCCAATTGAGGCACTTTAATATGCGTGGGAAAGCTGAAACATAGAACTAAAATTTTCGTGTTTTGACCAAATGCTGATTTGATACGGATCAAAGTGAAAAACAGAGCCAAAGTTACAGGTTTGACGTCTCTTAGTGTTTCGATCACCACTGAAGCTACGCTTATCGGATTGGGGTACACTTTATACCGTTTTGAAGCTAAAACAGAGAACTACATTTCCTATGAAGACATCAACCCCCAAATCATACATTTTCAAGGTCAAAATGTGAAATCTCAAAGAAAACAAAAAACTGTCCGCGAAACAGTGCATTTGCAGTCAGGAGTATTTTAGTCATTTCATAAGCTACAATGCTCTGATTGAGCTGAAATTTTACAGGCAGCTATATAACTCCATTCCTTAAAACTTTTACGTTTTTCCCTAAGCGTAATTCAGCCTCTATCATACTCGAATTTACAGGTCAGAAACAGGACAGATTGGCCTACAATTTTTGGAATTTGATGATTCAATACTCGAAAATCAGATTTATGTCTTGAATCACTACCCCAAGTCCCTATCCAAGCTCATCAACATCATATACTAGATGAAAACAATAATTACAACTGCAAATATCAAACCCTAGCCAAACATTTCAACATATCATTCAAAACTAACTAATTAACCATCATAAGCCAAGAATATGAGTTTCTATCCAAACTTAAACAAGATTAAGGAAGAGAAAAGAAAGACAGCCATGATAACTTCCAAAAAGTTCTTGTAGATGAGAACCACACCGCTTTCATCCACAACTTTTACCACACAAAACTTCCTAAGTACTAAAATGAAAGTTTAATCGGTTTGGATTGGGTGATTTCTCTCAAATGAAGATGATTCAAGGTGAAAGTTGGAGTTTGCTCACTAGGTTTTTCTCTCCCTTAAGCTCGGCCAGAATATACAGAAATGAAGAGGAAAGGAAGTGAATTTGGTGATAAAAATGAAGGAAATTGGTTGGTCAAACAACCCATGGATGGTTGCCAAGTGTCGCCTCAAGATCAAAGCTCAAATTTTTCTTTTTTTCCCCTCTTTCTTGGTCAACAATTTCGGCCCTCTCTTGGCTGATTAAGGGATGATATTTATGCAATAATAACAAGAGGATTAAGATAATAAGGTGGTGTTCAAGTGGTGTACTCAATCTGTGACAGCCCCACCTTCCCCTAAGGCGTACCAAAGGGGTTAGCAGACTGCCTGCCCAGGTCTCGCCAAGACTACTAGCACGGTTATATACAGCCTAAAACATTCCGGAAGGTATTAGCGTGCTCAAACAGATCAAAACCACGAAACGAAAATGGAATATCAGAGCCGCACATGAACAGTGCCAATCACATTTATACATGTAAGGTTCCCAACTAATAACTCAAAAGATAGTGTTAAAACAAAATACATTTAGGTTTTCCAACCATCGAGGAGCTATACAAAAGTATATTAAACTAGCTCAACTCGGCTTCAAATTCACAGTTTCCAAAAGGTATTCACATCCCTGTAAGGAAAACAAAGGCAATGGAGTGAGCTTTCGCCCAATGAGGTACACTCATGCAGATAAGTAAAGTTCACATAAATACAAAGCTGCTCAGTCAAACGTTCAACAAGTAATCCGAACTAACATCACATTTAAATTCAATAAAAGGATACGGACGGCTCTCAAGAGCCCTTTTCCTCGCTTGCCGTACTTGATCTCACCCCGTTGACCCTCCGTCAACGCTTAAGGAAATAACCAATACCGTAGACCCCACTTTCTCCAATTTCCATCCATCTCACATACCCCTACCGGGCCCGAACTCCATTTAGTTTACAATGGTAATACTCGAGTATACCGGAATCAAGGGTCTCATACCCAATGATTCCATAGAAACAGTCCCTACGGCTTATCAATCTCCTCGACCATGCCCTTGCTGGCTCGAGTCAATCGACCGCCAATAGGGTTGAGCTCAGAGTAAACAATAAGAGTCATTGGATACACGTCCAAACGACACCAATTCAAGTACGTTCAAAGACATTCAGTTGATACAGTAACAGTCACATAAGCCATTGAGTGTAAGAGTGATAAAGTACACCCTTAACTCATCAGTACACACAAGCATTCAAGCCATAGATTTCAAGTATAGCGAAGCCATGAAGTAACAAGTATGTGAGTAATAAACCCACCAATCAAACAAAAGGGAGTTTCACAAATTTCCACCCGATGAGCGTCTTGAGTCCACGTCACGCCCTAAAACATTCAAGCAAATACAATGAGACTCAATTACGAGTCATAAATCCGAACCACACATCATTAATGTACAACCAAAAGAACTTGCAAACAAAATAAGGATCACTCGGTATTAAGGGTTTTGACCACCTTAAGGTCTCTAATTACCCCTAAAACAACCCAAATCCAATAAAACCTAAGAACCCACAATTTGGACAGCATTTCCCCTTAAAATTGTAACTTTCCATCCTACAATCAATCACTTATATTTCTCAAGCACAACCACAATTACCATAGCAAGACATAAGCTACTCAATACAACTTATTAGGGTCACAATACCCTTTAAATAAAGCCAATTCAAGAGTTCTATAGCAACCCTAGAAAAGCCCCAATTCAAAACCCTAAATCTGAAATTTTCCGTACAAAGCGGAAATTTTTCGCAAATAGCTACAATTAGCGTACCAAAGCTTCATTCTAGACCAAAACAAGCCATCATCCATGGCCAACCAACATTAAACATATAAAACAGAAAAATTATGAATAAATATAAAAATTCCACAATCTCTACCAAAAGTCATGAAATAACCCACAAAATCACATAACTAGCCACCATAAGTCATGAATTAGCCATTATTGGAACCAAACAAGGAATCTTTGCACACCATACCTTGATACCTCCCAAAAGGTTGTAGCTTAGGTCTCTTGCTTCCCAAACAACCCATCAACTTCCTCAAACCTACCTAGCTAAGGGTTTTTATGGAGTAATCTCAAGATTAATCGGTTGGATTGCAAGATTGAGCAAGATTGAGAGCAAAAGAGTTGAAGGTTTCTTTTCTTTTCTTCCTAGAGAGAGCCGGGCAAAGAAGCTTGAAATAAGAATGATTTTTGGGTCAATTTTGATATATGGTAAAGGTAAAGTTAAATGGTCAAAGTCTAAGATTGAATAGGATGGTGACACTTGTCACCTTTTAAGCTTAAACTTATCCTCTTGTCTCTCCAATACTAATCCATCTAGGTAATCTCTAATTATCTCTTAGCACCTAGTAAATTACTCCCGGTATACAAAACTTAACCTAATTGGCCAAATTTTACCGCACTTACTGCACTAGCGGGTCCCACATCCGGTATACACTCTTAATTTCTCAAAAACTAACTGCTACTAGAAAAATAATTTAAAAACTATATTTACTCATAAAAATTATCTAGAAAATTTTTCTAATAAAGAAAATGTAGAAAAGTGTGCAATTAAATAAAATAAAGCCTAGAAAATTAGAAAATTTTCGGGTCTCACACTCTCTCCCCCTTAAAAGAATTTCGTCCTCGAAATTTCTCAGCTTAATTCACAAACAGTTCAGGGTATTTCTTCTGCATTTCTTCTTCCACCTCCCAGGTAGCCTCTTCTATCCCATGATTTCTCCACAAGATCTTTACCAAAGGAATTTGTTTGTTTCTCAGCTCCTTAACCTTTCGGTCAAGCAACTGTACATGTTTCTCTTCGTAGGTGAGTGATTCGTCTATCTCAATTTCCTCCGGTTGTAAGATGTGAGATGGGTCGGGATAATACTTCTTAAGCATCGAGACGTGGAAGACGTCGTGAATTTTGGATAGACTTGACGGTAGTTCAAGTCGATACGCTACTTTACCAACCCTCTGGAGAATTTTGAAAGGTCCGACGAATCTCGGTTGAAGTTTCTTTCCTCTACCCGCTGTGACACTTCGTAATGGTATGACCTTAAGGAAAACACAGTCCCTAACTTCGAACTCCAGATCTTTTTTTCGATTGTCCACGTAGCTCTTCTGTCGGCTTTGAGTTATTTGGAGTCTTTGTCGTATCAATTTGACTTTTTCTCGGGCCTCCTCCATCCATGGAATAGCCGTTGGATCTAGGACCTTCCTCTCGCCAATTTCATCCCAATAGATCGGTGACCTGCACTTTCTCCCATAAAGTGCTTTGTACGGTGCCGTTTGGATCGACAAGTGGTAACTATTATTGTAGGCAAACTCTACCAAGGTCATGTGTTGGCTTTAACTACCCCCAAAATCTAATATACAAGTTCTTAACATATCCTCAAGGGTCTGGATAGTTCGCTCGGATTGCCCATCTGTCTGAGGGTGATAGGTGGTGCTTAAGTTGAGCTTAATCCCCAAAGTCTCTTGAAATTTCTGCCAAAACCTAGATACAAAGCGGGGATCTCTATCTGAAACGATGCTCACAGGAACTCCATGTAGCCTTACGATCTCGTCCATAAACAACTGAGTCAGTTTGTCCATAGAATACTTCATGCTTATCGGCAAGAAATGGGCCGATTTGGTTAACCGATCGACGATTACCCAAACGGCATCATGTCCTCGTTGTGTTCGCGGCAAACCTGAAACGAAATCCATTGTGATGTTTTCCCACTTCCATTCGGGTATCTCAAGAGGTTGTAACAAGCCCGATGGTTTTTTATGCTCCGCTTTAACTTGTTGGCAAATGAGACATTTTTGCACGTATTGAGTAATTTCCTTCTTCATGTTGTCCCACCAGTAGGCTCCTTTTAGGTCCTGGTACATCTTGCTACTACCCGAATGGATCGGATACTTGGACCGATGAGCTTCCTCTAAAATCTCCTTCTTTAACATTTCATTTTTTGGCACCACTACTCGATTTCAGTATTTCAAAACCCCCTCGGGACTAAAGTTAAAATCCGATAATTCCCTTTTTTTCACTTTCTCTCCCCACTTCCGTACCATTGCATCTTCCTTCTGAGCTTCTTTAACTCGCTCCAGTAGTGTGAATGTTACTTTAACATTACCAAAAATCACCTTATGACTCTCTGTCGCGCCCCATGTTGTCCCACCAGTAGGCTCCTTTTAGGTCCTGGTACATCTTGCTACTACCCGAATGGATCGGATACTTGGACCGATGAGCTTCCTCTAAAATCTCCTTCTTTAACATTTCATTTTTTGGCACCACTACTCGATTTCAGTATTTCAAAACCCCTTCGGGACTAAAGTTAAAATCCAATAATTCCCTTTTTTCACTTTCTCTCCCCACTTCCGTACCATTGCATCTTCCTTCTGAGCTTCTTTAACTCGCTCCAGTAGTGTGAATGTTACTTTAACATTACCAAAAATCACCTTATGACTCTCTGTCGCGCCCCATTTTTTGAAAAAATAAATAAATGGTTTAAAAAAGTGAATTTTTGATTAAAAATGTGATTTTTGATTTAAAAGAAAAATGGGTAAAGAAAATGAAAAACATGGGTCTAAATGGGACTTGAAAATGCGACGATTTGACCCAACATATAGTTTAAAAAAAGGCTTTTTGAATGAAAAATGGAGTTGCCACTTGGTATAGAGTTAAGGTGTACCAAGTCACCTAAAAATGAATTTTTAAAGAAAAAAGTAGAAAACCCCTTTTTAAACGACTCCAAATCTATGAAAATCAGAGAAAAAGATTCGGGAGTCACATTTGAAGAAAGGGAAGGCAAGGATAAGAATCCAAGGCACCCTTTCAACTTAGCCAAGGCTAGTTGCGCGATTTAGTCAAAGATTTTCTTATTTTTTAACCTAAAGATTTATCACATTTGGATGTACTATATGAATGCGAACTCTAGACCTAAGAGGGTATCGGGGGGGTCAAAATTTCTCTTCAAAGCTCAATTGGTACCAATCGCATTAATTTGTGATGTCCAACAAGGACTCTTTGAAGAGGTCACGAATAATGCAAGAAACATGAGACTTTAAGAAAAGAAAAATAAGAATATTCATAATTATACAAATATACATGTCCTAAATGAATGTATCATGTCGGGTGCGGGGGACTAATGTTCGTGAGTCAATTTTCCCTTTTAATAGAGGGAATACGAGCGTGCTAAGGCCAGAGGGCCAAACTCGTCCATATCCCATACTCAAGGGGTAATCTCTAGTCTAATCAGACAAAATGCACTAATCTATCCCCTAATTTTCTAGATGAGATGCAAATCTAAATGTTATATATACATAGGGGTAAGGGATATTTTATTAGGAGAAATATTATGTGAAAATGATAAAGATCCTAAAAATGGAAAAATATGCACGAAGTGTAATGTAATCATACAAACATGATCTAGCGAGGGAGGTCCCTAAGGGTCTAGCATTGGACTAGCCCATGTCTATGAATCCTCACTAGCATTGGACTAGTGGGCAATCGGAACAAAGAGCCACAACTAGTATTGGACTAGTGTGGATTCGGGAAAGGCGGCCACAACTAGCGTTGGACAAGTGTGGTGGCGACATACATTTGTTATAATCTAATAAATCATGTAAGACCTAATAAAAGCATATAAACACATAAATCACAAATAGCACATAACACACGAGCATGATATCTAGATGCAAGACCCTAAGAAAGCGGTAACACATAGCACATACACATGCAAAACACACATAAGGCAAGTAAAACAAATAAAGCCCTAATTATTACATTCGGGGGAAGCCTACTACAATCTAAGAGGGGAAATGAAAATAAATAAAATAAAATAAACCTAACTATTACAACTTGGCACTTAAATGCCTTTTAAATAACCAAAATGAATCTAAAATAAATATACGAAATTAAGACGACTAAAGCGAATAAATAAATAAAATGAAAACACTCAAAAGGCATGCAATTAAACACATAAATCACATAGGCACACATAGGGTCAAATAAAGTAAAAATAAGGGATAGAATGTACCTCCCTTGAGTTGGGGCCCTAATGACACGAATTTACTTATTTACCCTCCAAATTAATAAAAGGGGTCAAGGCATCACTTTGATTAACAATTAATCATAAAAAATGAAAATGAATGTGAAATTGAATCAATTGAATCATGTAAATGACCTATATTTAAGAAATTAAAACAAGCGATGACTTAATTGCGAAATTAATAAAGTTTAGGCGGTCAATTTATTATTATAAATACTAGGGGTCTAAAAGAAAATAAATTAAAATTAAGGACTTAAAGTGAAACCCTCCAATCGAATGATAAAATTAACAAAAAAATAAATGAAAATCAATTTGTTACATTCAAAGCACAAAATACACAAAATTTCACTAAGAATCCAAATCAAAACGAAAATCTAGAAAATGTTCTTAAAAACCTTCAACTTTATTCTAAGACTCATTAAAATCTATTCAAGAAATCATGCTAAGACATATTAGAGAAAAATGGCATGTTAAAGGGACAAAAATGATCGAAATTATCTAATTAGTTGGGCCATAGTAAAATAAAGAGAAAATTGAGGGATCAAACTGCAATTTTGGAAAGTTTTTCATGCATGCTACGAGGCTTTCTTTGTTCTTATTTCTGCAACTCAAGCTATGAAGCTATCCTTCTGCAATTTTTATCCGCAAGCTCTCCGCAGCTCTCAAACACACTCAAATTCAATATGAACTAAAGTAACAAGACAACCACCTAATTCTCTCACTTTGCAACATAAAACTTTAGATTTAAACACCAAAAGTCGGACAAAAGGGCATGCAAATCTGGACAGTTCATGGGTTTTCTTTCTGCTACTTTGAGATTTCAGCAATTTCATACGACAAATTTTAATACAATAACCTCAAACCAGAAACAATCCCAAGTTCTACATAAGCTTATCATCCAAAAACTTGGTAAACATGCAAGAGAAAGGCAATAGGGATGAACAAAACACATACAACAGCAAGAGATGCAGTAGACTACAAGCATCAGCAACTCTGTCAGGTCCAAAGACAACCTAAGAGGGGGGGTGAATTAGGTTGATTAAAATCTTAATCAAATTTATGCAATTTTTGCTTAATAAAAATTTACCTTCTTTTCTAGTGATGATCAATCAAGTAGATTAGAAGAAGAGAGCAATATTGATTCGAAAAACAAGTATAGATAAGCAATGAGAATTTTATTAAACAAAAATGAATAAGATAGAATATCAAACCGATTGTCTACCAAGCTTTCCTCAAACTTGAAGACCAATCACTAGGTTGAGCAACTTCACTTTGATGAAAGATGATCAACTAGATGTACAATGGAGGGAGCACTTCCTCCTTGCCCTAAGCCTCACTTAGACAAGCTAAGAAGTTTTACAATCACTCAGAAAACCCTCAACAAAGCTACACTAATGAAACTTTCAACCACAAGAGAAATGCTCACAAGAAATTCACACCACTTGGAGAACAAATCTAGCTTTGGAGACTATTTTCTAGCTAAAATATCTCTTGAGATCTTGTAAACAAAGTGTGCAAAAGTCCTCTTCTGAATCAGAATCGTTTGTATTTAAAGGGAGCCAAAAATGGACTTCATTAATACTTCCAACGGATAGAAGGCAGATGAAGAGTCAGCTAGCCGTTGGAGCTGTCGGACGTCCGACGGCTTAGTCATCGTCCGATCCCATCGTCCGAAAATCAGTCAAGTTGTTGTTCGGACGTCCGATGGGATTTTATCGTCCGAGCATCTGTGTCCGAACGTCGTCCAGAGAGTTATCAAATCTTCGTGGAATTTTTAGGACGTCCGATGAGATTGATGTGCGTCCGAAGCATGCGTCTGATCCTTCAGGACGTCCGATGCTTCCTTACGAGCGTCCGACAGAGTCTTGGCAGAGAGTCATCAACACTTTGTGGAATTTTTAGGACGTCCGACATGTTCGATGTGCGTCCGAGGAGTACGTCCGATCCATCCGGACGTCCGATGCTTCCTCACGAGCGTCCAACAGAATCTTCTTCTTAATGATCTTTATCCTTTCGGACGTCCGACCGATTCCTTAGGACGTCCGACATGAGTGTCCTGTTTTTGCTTCTTCTTTTTCATTTCTTGACATATTCGTACCTGATTCTTTGATAGGCAAAAAACACTTATATTTGAAGAGAGTTAGATAAACATTTCAAAGTCCTTTGTGATCATCAAAACCAAGAATAACATTCTCCCCCTTTTTGATGATGACAAAACAAAGGTTTGAAATGAGATTTGATGATTGCAATAAAAACTCCCCCTTTCTCAATAGACAAGAACTCCCCCTTACTTAGTGAATCATAAAAAATTTTGAAAAACTCCCCCTCACTTGGCTGCCCAACCGATTTAAACAATTATCCAAAATATGACAATTAAGCAGCCAACATCCAACATTTTACCAATTCAATCCATCAGCCAATCCAAATTTAATCAAATCATCAATCAATCAATCATCAATCATCAATCAATCCAGTCCTCTCCCCCTTTTTGTCATCACAAAAGGGCAATCAATCACATCCATCTCATCCACAAACATCATTCAAAAATACTTGAACATCCACACAATCATCCACAAAATTCATTACATCCACCCAATCATCATTCAAAATACTTAAACAGTACCAAAAGAAACATAAACATAATCATAACCAAATGTTGAATTCATCTACATATCCATTGTTGAACACCACAAACACATGAAATAGACAAATAAAATGCAAATGTCCTAAATGGTGAACTATGTGGATCCAGGTGTTCTTCGAGAGAGCTGATATTGGGAGAGGTCCTCCTCTTCAGTTTCTTCATCATCTGCAGCAGTCTCTTCAACTGGTGCCTTGCCTTTATCTGATGTGGAAGGGCCATGAGGAGTCACAGGAGTTGATGAACCAGGGTCTGGAATTGATGAGCTTGGATCAGTGGGGTGTGGTTCTTTGTCATAGGAAACTTCCTCAACCACAGGTGGGGGAAAAAGAAGGTTCTTTTTGTCTAGGAAGGCTGTTTGTTGCTTAGAGGACATGGTGAGCATTAGACCATGTTCTAGAAGAAGAACATGCTGTTTGAGTTCACGAAGGAACTCAATCACTTCATCATTGGAGGAGGAAGCTGCTTTAGTGGCAGACTTCCTGGGATGAATGGGAGTGAGTGAAACAGATGAAGGATCATGTACAGTCTTAGACCTCTGTTCACTAGATGATGCCCCCTTATAAGCCCACAGATTATCTTTAAAAACAAGATTTTTCCTTTCAAAATATCCTTTGGTAAAGGCATAAGAAGATGCTTCTTTGGGACAAACACCTAGAATTGGAACTTTGTAAAACTCAAAGATCTTTTGAAGAAACTTTCCATAAGATAATTTTCTGCGAGAATCAGTGGCGTAGCGAAGTAAAAACTTGCACATGACAAAACCAAAATCAATACGAATTTTTTCTCGAAAACAGTAAAAGAGATACAACTCCATTTTGTTTGCATCAGTTCTATGGCCATCAGTGGGTACAAGCAGGTTTGAAATGATTGAAAAGGCAATTAGATTCACAGGAGCAAGATCATTCAGTTTAGCATCCGCAGGGGAGGAAAAACTTCTTTTAAAATAAGTCAACATCTTAGCCCCATCAAAATGATTATCAGCAGTAGGATGCTCTTCATAGGAAAAGAAATTTGCAATTTTACTTTTGCATCCAGGTTCAATAGCAGTTTTTAAAATATCATTCACAAATTCAGAATCAAAGACTAAGTCTACCCCATTAACCCTGGACATAATCTCAGTTTGGTCAGTGCCTTTCCTAAGATTGGCAAAAAATTGATGCAGCAATTCAGGATAATAGACATTGGGCATAGAAATGAGATGTGACCATTTCTGGAAAGCAAATAGACTCAGAATGGATTCTAAACCTATTTGGCGAAATTCAGAAGGATTTATGGTGCGTTGAGGGATGACACCTTTCTGGGATATCCAGGAGTGTTTGTCTTTAGCAGCATCATCAAAGAATGTAGGGAGTGTGGCTGATTTTGGAGGCGGTTGAGAAGAGGTTCCCTGTCCAGATTCAGGCTGAGAGGTGGGTTGTGGAGTAGGTCGTGACATTTGACCCTTTACGGCTCCTCTCTTGAAGCGCTTGGATGAACGTTTGACCGTAGGAAGATCCTCATCCTCATCCCTGAGTGGATGCTTGCGTCCGGCAGTAACCTTTCCTCCTCTTAGATTCACCATTGTGCGAAATGTGTGGAATGAAGGATGCAAATGATGCACACAGTAGTAGGGAAGTGAATCGCACAGAAATTTTGGGACAAAAAGACCTTGAACAAGATTTGACAGAGCGGTTATGAGAAAGTAGGGTTTTGAGGGAAATTTGGGAATTTACGAATTGTTATGCGATTCGGTGAAATGATCAGGAGAAATGAATCGCAATCAACCAGGAAAAGATTTGTTTGAGTCAATTTGGGAATGAGAGCTTCATAATGGTATGAATTTGAGAGTGAGAAATGAGAGAGTTTTCGTCCGAGAGGAAATAGAAGAAGAAGAGTTTGAAGCAACTGAGGGAGAAAGTTATTTTAAAAAGTGAGCTGTTGCACTGTCGGACGGCCGAACGAAGTCGTGTGTCCGACAGCTTCGTCCGAACAGGTGTTTTCAAAAAAATAGCTGAAGAACATTATCGGACGTCCGTTCATCTTCTTTCGGACGTCCGAAGACTTTAAGAAATTTTAAGATGATTTTTCGATTATTCCTAATTTTGATCTTAGATGAATGAACTGATCTAATGGCAAAGCTTTGGTAAAAATATCAGCAAATTGATCTTTAGAACAAACATAATTTACACAAATTTCACCTTTTTGAACAAGATCTCGAATAAAGTGGTGCTTTATATCTATATGCTTTGTCCTAGAATGTTGAATTGGATTTTTGGTCAAATTAATAGCACTAGTATTATCACAGAATATAGGCATGCAGTCATATAACAATCCAAAATCATTCAAGGTATGCTTCATCCATAAAAGTTGAGCACAACATGCACTACCAGCAATATATTCCGCTTCGGTTGTAGACAGAGATATTGCATTTTGTTTTTTGCTAAACCAAGAAACTAAGCAATTACCAAGAAAGTGACAAGTTCCACTAGTACTTTTTCTGTCCACACGACAACCACCAAAATCCGCATCCGAATATCCATATAAAGCAAATTCACAAGATCTAGTATACCAAAGACCATAGTCCAATGTACCTTTCAAATACCTAAAAATTCTTTTAACAGCATTTAAATGTGATTCTTTTGGACAAGATTGAAATCTAGCACACAAGCAAACAGAAAACATAATATCAGGTCTGCTTGCGGTTAAATAGAGTAAGCTTCCGATCATACCTCTATAGTGCTTTTCATCCACATGATTACCTTCTTCATCTTTGTCAAGTTTTGTAAAAGTGCACATTGGAGTTCCAACTTGCCTTGAGTCCTCCATGCCAAACCTTTTCAGCAATTCCTTGGTATATTTTGCTTGATTTATAAAAATTCCCTCAAGGGCTTGATGTATTTGAAGACCAAGGAAGAAATTTAATTCTCCCATCATACTCATTTCAAATTCACTTTGCATAGTGGTGGAAAAATCCTTGCATAAATACTCATTAGTAGCACCAAAAATAATATCATCAACATATATTTGTACAATAAGAAGGTCATGTAACACATGCTTAGTAAAAAGTGTGGTGTCCACAATACCTCTTTTGAAACCATTTTCAATCAAGAAACCACTTAATCTTTCATACCAAGCTCTTGGAGCCTGTTTTAAACCATATAATGCTTTAGATAGTTTAAACACATGACTTGGAAATTTTGTATTTTCAAAACCGGGGGGTTGATCCACATATACTTCTTGATCAATAAAACCATTTAAAAAGGCACTTTTCACATCCATTTGAAACAATTTGAAACCTTTGAAACAAGCAAAAGCAAGAAGCATTCTAATAGATTCTAATCTTGCTACGAGAGCAAATGTTTCATCAAAATCAATTCCTTCTTCTTGTGCATATCCTTTAGCAACTAATCTGGCTTTATTTCTTACAACAACACCTTTATCATCCAATTTATTTCTGAATATCCACTTTGTGCCAATGATAGGTTGATTTTGAGGTCTATCAACAAGTGTCCAAACCTTATTTCTCTCAAATTGATTAAGTTCCTCTTGCATAGCCAAAATCCAGTTATCATCCTTTAAAGCATCATTGATATTTTTGGGTTCAAAAAGAGAAACTAAAGCAAAATTGTCTATCAATTTTCTAGATGAAGAACGAGTCTTTACCTTTTCGGATGGATCACCAATTATAAGCTCTCTTGGATGATTTTGGCTAAATTTCCAAGCATTGGGAAGGTCTTTGACTGAATCATCATTCTCATATTCATCACCCTTTTCTTGATCATTATGAGCTTCATCCATCATTTCCATTGCTGCTGGTTTAGAAATTCCTTCATCACCAATTTTCAGCTTTTCCATTCCTTCACGAACACCTACAGCATCATCCTCACACGACCTTTTGGAATTATCATCATTAGTTTCATCAAATGTTATGTGAATGGATTCTTCTATCACAAGAGTCCTTCTATTAAAGACTCTATATCCTCTTTTGTTCTCACAATAACCCAAAAATATTCCTTCATCATATTTTTTCTCAAACTTACCAAGATGTTCCTTTAAATTTAAAATAAAACATTTACAACCAAATACTTTGAAATATCCAACCGTAGGTTTTTTATCAAAAACTGATATGTTTAATTTGTTATATCTGCCATGTTTATTTTGTTATAACCAGTATGCCTGGCTTCTTTTGTTACCCAGTGATTGACTACATTTTTGGAGCCGTAGTGCTCACGTAAATAATGGATTTTGCACCGACCGGATGTCGGATAACTTGTATATTTTTAGTGTGACTTTGTAAAAATATGTATATTTGAGTATAATCTTTTGAGCTTATTTGTTTGAACCCGGCTTTTGCACTTATTCGTACTTGTGTGGTTGTAGACCGGCTACTACTCGAGTGGTTGAACTTTTGAGGCATTGCCTGTTGTGTACTTGACTGCTTTTGAGGATTATTTGATCTGATTAGTGCAAGTTGGAATTTCGAGGACGAAATTCTTTTAAGGAGGGGAGATTGTGAGGCCCCAGTTCGTACTACGTTGATATATTCATTAATTTGGCGGTAACGTTTGGTTTTGGGAGTATTTCGAAAACCCTAAGTAGGAATTATGATTTAAACCCTAAGTTCCGGTTAAGATTGAAAACCCGTTTTTTTTCTACATTTTCTTTATTAGAAAATTCCCCAGATAATTTTTATTGAGTAAATAGAGTTTTTAGATGATTTTTCTAGTATTAGTTAGTTTTTGAGAAATTAAGAACGTATATCGGATGTGGGACCCACTAGTGCGAAAAGTTCGGAAAAATTCGGCCAATAAGGTTAAGTTTCGGATACTGTGTAAAATTTATCGGGTGTTATAAATGCAACCAATTTTGGAATTGGAATGAAATGTGAAAAGTTAGGGTTCTTGAACCCCTATTCTGTCCGAAATTTTAGGTCATAGCTAGAGGCCGAATTGGACTTTGCTCAAAACATGAAAGTTGTAGGTATTGATGAGTTTAGTGTGCCTGCAAAATTTCAGGGAAATTGGACTAGTTTAGAGTGAGTTATGCCGTTTTTACTTTTGCTGTTTTTGGTGCACAGAATGTCCGAACTGCGATAGTAATTGCCTGTTTTGACTGGAATTGGTTTGGATTTTGAAGTTGGTGTCTTCTGAGGAAATGTAGCTGGATGTCTTAGCTAACTTATGCCTTTGGAATTTCGGCATTTGGACCTGTGTAGGCTGAGATTGACGTATTACAGTTTTGTGTGTTTTGCAAACCTGTTTTGGTAATTCTGGTTTCGTATTTTGCATATTTGACCTAGTTGTGCTAGGATTTGGACTGAGTGGCCTTCTACATTGTTGTAGCCCTGTTTCATAGCTTCGAAACGGTGGGTCTTACACCCCCATCCGATAACCGTAGTGAATTTGGTGCCATTACCGCATATTGAGGTCAAATACGGTTTGTGATTCTGGTACGTTTTTGGAAAGTTTATGGCTGGAACTTTGGCTTCACATTTGACTGAGTTACAAGCTGTTTGGTCTTCCGACCAAAACACCAAACTTATAGCCCTATATCAGAGCTTTCTAACGCCCTTGGAATTTCATGAATCGGATTTATAAAACCTGAGATATAGCCGAGCAAACAAGGCCTGCCCGTGAAAATGACCAGAAATCTGTTTTGGTCCTGATGACCAATTTCTGTTCCGAATTTGGGTTGCCGACCTTCATGAAAGTTGTTCCATTTGGAATGAACTATCTAACTGCCAATTTTCAGCTCTTTTGACCATGTGTAGCATAGAAAACAGTTTGCACTCAAAACTGACCATTTGTGCATTGGCCAGATTTCGTAAGTGATTGTGTTTGGTTCATCTGGGACTAAAGCCTCCAGTTTCAGTTCTGGATGTCTTCATAACAGTTGTTGTTCATCCTTTAAGCTTCGATATGGCGTCTCATACGCCTTAATCCGATATTCGTAGCTCAACTTATGAGTAAACTAGAAACGAGTGTCAAATCTGCCGTTTCCGCTAACGGCCGTCTCCGTTTCCGTTCGTCATATTTACGTGCGCGCGTGCCGTTTTTGCCGTTTTGCTTGTTTTAGGCACGATAGTAGTCGTTTGCGATATGATGTGACACAATCTTCTATTTCAGACGGTGGTGAGCTGGGCGGAACTGGTGGGGCCCACTACTAGCTGTTCATTTCGATCCGACTTCGTACTTTTGCTATTTCAGTTTCTGGGTAAGTATTCAGGCCAGTTTGGTGTGTTTTCTTTGCTATGTGTTTGAGATATGTGAAAAGGGCACTTAGGCGAGGGTGTACTTTATCGCACTCGACCTAAACCCTAATTTGAATGTATAATTATACTTGGCATATGTATATGAACCTTTTGGAACCAAAACCCTTGAGCTTGTGGCTCGGGGCGACTTTCGAATAAAGTTTGTAAAGTTTGCAAAGTTTGTGATTTTGAATAATTTTGTGAAGTTTGTGAGTTTGGGGCGAACTCTTGACCTGGTTGGACTATTCGAGCCGGTAAGGGCTTGGTCGAAGGCAGTCCAACTTAGTCTGAGGTCACCAAGTTTGTAGGTTCATGTTATGAACCAATTTTGTGAATCCGGTTCACCGAGAAGGTGACCAAGTTTGTGACCCGAGCTTGTGACTCAAGCTCAAGTTTGTGATTTCGTTCGCCCGGGCAAGTTTGTGAGGTGACTGGCCAGTGAGGGTGATAAGGTGTCGGTGGGTGTACAAGTGAAGTTCTACGGACTATTATTTACAGTCGACGGAGTGTCGGCAGGAGATCACGCATGGCATATGAGTTGGCTTTGGAGCCACCTGTATCCTTATTATGTGATGTTACTTTTCTGCTTTTGCTTTACTCTTATTGTGTAACTGTTATGTGAAATTTATGCTTTCGCCCCTGTTTACTTACTAAGCATATAGCTTACCCCATTCCTTTTGTTTTCCTTAGCAGGGGCCGACGCGGGGACTTTTGGCTCGTATACTAGTATAGTTAGATTGGCTTGTAATAGTTGAACAGTTAGGATGTTTGTTTTTGTTATGGTGGTTTGACTCGATACTTTTGGAGAATGTAATTATAACTCTTTTGGGATTGTATATATTGTATTTAGTGCTCTTTCGAACTTTAGGTTTTGAGTCCTGGCGCGAGCTAGGCAGGCGGCCCGCCGATACCCTTGGGTTCGCCCTTGGGAGAAGTGGGGTCGTCACAGTTGGTATCAGAGCTTAGGCTTTCGATCTCTGTAGTGTATCCTAGGCTTGAAGTTTAGGATGCCGGACTGTGGGATACTTGGCTATTAAGGTAAATATTGAATGCTACGATTGTGATATTGACTTTTGTAATTTTCCATAAGGCAAAGTGGGGATTGAGTTGATTGCACTTGGAGATGGCCAGTCCCAGTGTGAATCGATTTGGTTCTTACTTAATATTGAAGTTAGCTATTTGGACCTATTCTTTAGGTTTGCACCCTAGGGCCGCCGGGGCGGTGCTGGTGGATTAGGTAGGTTCCGTAGGGGAGGCGTGTAGGACCGTTGATGGAATTTCCTTTTGACTATCTGATATGTTTAATTTGTTATATCTGCCATGTTTATTTTGTTATAACCAGTATGCCTGGCTTCTTTTGTTACCCAGTGATTGACTACATTTTTGGAGCCGTAGTGCTCACGTAAATAATGGATTTTGCACCGACCGGATGTCGGATAACTTGTATATTTTTAGTGTGACTTTGTAAAAATATGTATATTTGAGTATAATCTTTTGAGCTTATTTGTTTGAACCCGGCTTTTGCACTTATTCGTACTTGTGTGGTTGTAGACCGGCTACTACTCGAGTGGTTGAACTTTTGAGGCATTGCCTGTTGTGTACTTGACTGCTTTTGAGGATTATTTGATCTGATTAGTGCAAGTTGGAATTTCGAGGACGAAATTCTTTTAAGGAGGGGAGATTGTGAGGCCCCAGTTCGTACTACGTTGATATATTCATTAATTTGGCGGTAACGTTTGGTTTTGGGAGTATTTCGAAAACCCTAAGTAGGAATTATGATTTAAACCCTAAGTTCCGGTTAAGATTGAAAACCCGTTTTTTTTCTACATTTTCTTTATTAGAAAATTCCCCAGATAATTTTTATTGAGTAAATAGAGTTTTTAGATGATTTTTCTAGTATTAGTTAGTTTTTGAGAAATTAAGAACGTATATCGGATGTGGGACCCACTAGTGCGAAAAGTTCGGAAAAATTCGGCCAATAAGGTTAAGTTTCGGATACTGTGTAAAATTTATCGGGTGTTAAGAGATAAGTAGTGTGTGTGAAGTGATTGATGTGAGAGAGAAAAGAAAGATAAGAAGGCATTAATGGAGGTGACAAGTGTCACTTTCCTATTGGTTGGACTTTAAGAATTACTATTCACTTTCTTGACTTTTTTGACCAAAAGATTAAATATCCAAAAATTGCTCAAAAATCACCATTTTCTTCCTTGTGTTGGCCGGCCCTTTCTCTCTCAAAGAAGAAGGAAATTCTTCAACTTTCAAGCTTCCAATTGGACCAAAATCCACCAAATCAAGAGTTTAAGTTAGTTTTACTCCATACAATCTTTCCTTTTGGTGATATTGGTTGGTTTATTGAAGCTTTTTGGAAGAGCTAAGGTGTCCATCATCTTCCTCTCTCTTGTTATTAGGTGAGTGATGCTTCAACCTTTCCCCTACACCTAATGATGGTTATATTATGCTTAGAAGTGGCTTGAGTGTTGGAAAATGTGATTTATTTCTTGATTTGAAGAGTTTTGGTGAAGTTTTCCATTTTATGATGAATTTTCTGGTTTCATATGATTTTGATGTTTTGGACTAGTATGATGGTTGGTAATAAGGGGCTTTGGCTCTAGTAGGTGTGGATTGTTGTTAAATGCAACCAATTTTGGAATTGGAATGAAATGTGAAAAGTTAGGGTTCTTGAACCCCTATTCTGTCCGAAATTTTAGGTCATAGCTAGAGGCCGAATTGGACTTTGCTCAAAACATGAAAGTTGTAGGTATTGATGAGTTTAGTGTGCCTGCAAAATTTCAGGGAAATTGGACTAGTTTAGAGTGAGTTATGCCGTTTTTACTTTTGCTGTTTTTGGTGCACAGAATGTCCGAACTGCGATAGTAATTGCCTGTTTTGACTGGAATTGGTTTGGATTTTGAAGTTGGTGTCTTCTGAGGAAATGTAGCTGGATGTCTTAGCTAACTTATGCCTTTGGAATTTCGGCATTTGGACCTGTGTAGGCTGAGATTGACGTATTACAGTTTTGTGTGTTTTGCAAACCTGTTTTGGTAATTCTGGTTTCGTATTTTGCATATTTGACCTAGTTGTGCTAGGATTTGGACTGAGTGGCCTTCTACATTGTTGTAGCCCTGTTTCATAGCTTCGAAACGGTGGGTCTTACACCCCCATCCGATAACCGTAGTGAATTTGGTGCCATTACCGCATATTGAGGTCAAATACGGTTTGTGATTCTGGTACGTTTTTGGAAAGTTTATGGCTGGAACTTTGGCTTCACATTTGACTGAGTTACAAGCTGTTTGGTCTTCCGACCAAAACACCAAACTTATAGCCCTATATCAGAGCTTTCTAACGCCCTTGGAATTTCATGAATCGGATTTATAAAACCTGAGATATAGCCGAGCAAACAAGGCCTGCCCGTGAAAATGACCAGAAATCTGTTTTGGTCCTGATGACCAATTTCTGTTCCGAATTTGGGTTGCCGACCTTCATGAAAGTTGTTCCATTTGGAATGAACTATCTAACTGCCAATTTTCAGCTCTTTTGACCATGTGTAGCATAGAAAACAGTTTGCACTCAAAACTGACCATTTGTGCATTGGCCAGATTTCGTAAGTGATTGTGTTTGGTTCATCTGGGACTAAAGCCTCCAGTTTCAGTTCTGGATGTCTTCATAACAGTTGTTGTTCATCCTTTAAGCTTCGATATGGCGTCTCATACGCCTTAATCCGATATTCGTAGCTCAACTTATGAGTAAACTAGAAACGAGTGTCAAATCTGCCGTTTCCGCTAACGGCCGTCTCCGTTTCCGTTCGTCATATTTACGTGCGCGCGTGCCGTTTTTGCCGTTTTGCTTGTTTTAGGCACGATAGTAGTCGTTTGCGATATGATGTGACACAATCTTCTATTTCAGACGGTGGTGAGCTGGGCGGAACTGGTGGGGCCCACTACTAGCTGTTCATTTCGATCCGACTTCGTACTTTTGCTATTTCAGTTTCTGGGTAAGTATTCAGGCCAGTTTGGTGTGTTTTCTTTGCTATGTGTTTGAGATATGTGAAAAGGGCACTTAGGCGAGGGTGTACTTTATCGCACTCGACCTAAACCCTAATTTGAATGTATAATTATACTTGGCATATGTATATGAACCTTTTGGAACCAAAACCCTTGAGCTTGTGGCTCGGGGCGACTTTCGAATAAAGTTTGTAAAGTTTGCAAAGTTTGTGATTTTGAATAATTTTGTGAAGTTTGTGAGTTTGGGGCGAACTCTTGACCTGGTTGGACTATTCGAGCCGGTAAGGGCTTGGTCGAAGGCAGTCCAACTTAGTCTGAGGTCACCAAGTTTGTAGGTTCATGTTATGAACCAATTTTGTGAATCCGGTTCACCGAGAAGGTGACCAAGTTTGTGACCCGAGCTTGTGACTCAAGCTCAAGTTTGTGATTTCGTTCGCCCGGGCAAGTTTGTGAGGTGACTGGCCAGTGAGGGTGATAAGGTGTCGGTGGGTGTACAAGTGAAGTTCTACGGACTATTATTTACAGTCGACGGAGTGTCGGCAGGAGATCACGCATGGCATATGAGTTGGCTTTGGAGCCACCTGTATCCTTATTATGTGATGTTACTTTTCTGCTTTTGCTTTACTCTTATTGTGTAACTGTTATGTGAAATTTATGCTTTCGCCCCTGTTTACTTACTAAGCATATAGCTTACCCCATTCCTTTTGTTTTCCTTAGCAGGGGCCGACGCGGGGACTTTTGGCTCGTATACTAGTATAGTTAGATTGGCTTGTAATAGTTGAACAGTTAGGATGTTTGTTTTTGTTATGGTGGTTTGACTCGATACTTTTGGAGAATGTAATTATAACTCTTTTGGGATTGTATATATTGTATTTAGTGCTCTTTCGAACTTTAGGTTTTGAGTCCTGGCGCGAGCTAGGCAGGCGGCCCGCCGATACCCTTGGGTTCGCCCTTGGGAGAAGTGGGGTCGTCACAGTTGGTATCAGAGCTTAGGCTTTCGATCTCTGTAGTGTATCCTAGGCTTGAAGTTTAGGATGCCGGACTGTGGGATACTTGGCTATTAAGGTAAATATTGAATGCTACGATTGTGATATTGACTTTTGTAATTTTCCATAAGGCAAAGTGGGGATTGAGTTGATTGCACTTGGAGATGGCCAGTCCCAGTGTGAATCGATTTGGTTCTTACTTAATATTGAAGTTAGCTATTTGGACCTATTCTTTAGGTTTGCACCCTAGGGCCGCCGGGGCGGTGCTGGTGGATTAGGTAGGTTCCGTAGGGGAGGCGTGTAGGACCGTTGATGGAATTTCCTTTTGACTATCTGATATGTTTAATTTGTTATATCTGCCATGTTTATTTTGTTATAACCAGTATGCCTGGCTTCTTTTGTTACCCAGTGATTGACTACATTTTTGGAGCCGTAGTGCTCACGTAAATAATGGATTTTGCACCGACCGGATGTCGGATAACTTGTATATTTTTAGTGTGACTTTGTAAAAATATGTATATTTGAGTATAATCTTTTGAGCTTATTTGTTTGAACCCGGCTTTTGCACTTATTCGTACTTGTGTGGTTGTAGACCGGCTACTACTCGAGTGGTTGAACTTTTGAGGCATTGCCTGTTGTGTACTTGACTGCTTTTGAGGATTATTTGATCTGATTAGTGCAAGTTGGAATTTCGAGGACGAAATTCTTTTAAGGAGGGGAGATTGTGAGGCCCCAGTTCGTACTACGTTGATATATTCATTAATTTGGCGGTAACGTTTGGTTTTGGGAGTATTTCGAAAACCCTAAGTAGGAATTATGATTTAAACCCTAAGTTCCGGTTAAGATTGAAAACCCGTTTTTTTTCTACATTTTCTTTATTAGAAAATTCCCCAGATAATTTTTATTGAGTAAATAGAGTTTTTAGATGATTTTTCTAGTATTAGTTAGTTTTTGAGAAATTAAGAACGTATATCGGATGTGGGACCCACTAGTGCGAAAAGTTCGGAAAAATTCGGCCAATAAGGTTAAGTTTCGGATACTGTGTAAAATTTATCGGGTGTTAAGAGATAAGTAGTGTGTGTGAAGTGATTGATGTGAGAGAGAAAAGAAAGATAAGAAGGCATTAATGGAGGTGACAAGTGTCACTTTCCTATTGGTTGGACTTTAAGAATTACTATTCACTTTCTTGACTTTTTTGACCAAAAGATTAAATATCCAAAAATTGCTCAAAAATCACCATTTTCTTCCTTGTGTTGGCCGGCCCTTTCTCTCTCAAAGAAGAAGGAAATTCTTCAACTTTCAAGCTTCCAATTGGACCAAAATCCACCAAATCAAGAGTTTAAGTTAGTTTTACTCCATACAATCTTTCCTTTTGGTGATATTGGTTGGTTTATTGAAGCTTTTTGGAAGAGCTAAGGTGTCCATCATCTTCCTCTCTCTTGTTATTAGGTGAGTGATGCTTCAACCTTTCCCCTACACCTAATGATGGTTATATTATGCTTAGAAGTGGCTTGAGTGTTGGAAAATGTGATTTATTTCTTGATTTGAAGAGTTTTGGTGAAGTTTTCCATTTTATGATGAATTTTCTGGTTTCATATGATTTTGATGTTTTGGACTAGTATGATGGTTGGTAATAAGGGGCTTTGGCTCTAGTAGGTGTGGATTGTTGTTAAATGCAACCAATTTTGGAATTGGAATGAAATGTGAAAAGTTAGGGTTCTTGAACCCCTATTCTGTCCGAAATTTTAGGTCATAGCTAGAGGCCGAATTGGACTTTGCTCAAAACATGAAAGTTGTAGGTATTGATGAGTTTAGTGTGCCTGCAAAATTTCAGGGAAATTGGACTAGTTTAGAGTGAGTTATGCCGTTTTTACTTTTGCTGTTTTTGGTGCACAGAATGTCCGAACTGCGATAGTAATTGCCTGTTTTGACTGGAATTGGTTTGGATTTTGAAGTTGGTGTCTTCTGAGGAAATGTAGCTGGATGTCTTAGCTAACTTATGCCTTTGGAATTTCGGCATTTGGACCTGTGTAGGCTGAGATTGACGTATTACAGTTTTGTGTGTTTTGCAAACCTGTTTTGGTAATTCTGGTTTCGTATTTTGCATATTTGACCTAGTTGTGCTAGGATTTGGACTGAGTGGCCTTCTACATTGTTGTAGCCCTGTTTCATAGCTTCGAAACGGTGGGTCTTACACCCCCATCCGATAACCGTAGTGAATTTGGTGCCATTACCGCATATTGAGGTCAAATACGGTTTGTGATTCTGGTACGTTTTTGGAAAGTTTATGGCTGGAACTTTGGCTTCACATTTGACTGAGTTACAAGCTGTTTGGTCTTCCGACCAAAACACCAAACTTATAGCCCTATATCAGAGCTTTCTAACGCCCTTGGAATTTCATGAATCGGATTTATAAAACCTGAGATATAGCCGAGCAAACAAGGCCTGCCCGTGAAAATGACCAGAAATCTGTTTTGGTCCTGATGACCAATTTCTGTTCCGAATTTGGGTTGCCGACCTTCATGAAAGTTGTTCCATTTGGAATGAACTATCTAACTGCCAATTTTCAGCTCTTTTGACCATGTGTAGCATAGAAAACAGTTTGCACTCAAAACTGACCATTTGTGCATTGGCCAGATTTCGTAAGTGATTGTGTTTGGTTCATCTGGGACTAAAGCCTCCAGTTTCAGTTCTGGATGTCTTCATAACAGTTGTTGTTCATCCTTTAAGCTTCGATATGGCGTCTCATACGCCTTAATCCGATATTCGTAGCTCAACTTATGAGTAAACTAGAAACGAGTGTCAAATCTGCCGTTTCCGCTAACGGCCGTCTCCGTTTCCGTTCGTCATATTTACGTGCGCGCGTGCCGTTTTTGCCGTTTTGCTTGTTTTAGGCACGATAGTAGTCGTTTGCGATATGATGTGACACAATCTTCTATTTCAGACGGTGGTGAGCTGGGCGGAACTGGTGGGGCCCACTACTAGCTGTTCATTTCGATCCGACTTCGTACTTTTGCTATTTCAGTTTCTGGGTAAGTATTCAGGCCAGTTTGGTGTGTTTTCTTTGCTATGTGTTTGAGATATGTGAAAAGGGCACTTAGGCGAGGGTGTACTTTATCGCACTCGACCTAAACCCTAATTTGAATGTATAATTATACTTGGCATATGTATATGAACCTTTTGGAACCAAAACCCTTGAGCTTGTGGCTCGGGGCGACTTTCGAATAAAGTTTGTAAAGTTTGCAAAGTTTGTGATTTTGAATAATTTTGTGAAGTTTGTGAGTTTGGGGCGAACTCTTGACCTGGTTGGACTATTCGAGCCGGTAAGGGCTTGGTCGAAGGCAGTCCAACTTAGTCTGAGGTCACCAAGTTTGTAGGTTCATGTTATGAACCAATTTTGTGAATCCGGTTCACCGAGAAGGTGACCAAGTTTGTGACCCGAGCTTGTGACTCAAGCTCAAGTTTGTGATTTCGTTCGCCCGGGCAAGTTTGTGAGGTGACTGGCCAGTGAGGGTGATAAGGTGTCGGTGGGTGTACAAGTGAAGTTCTACGGACTATTATTTACAGTCGACGGAGTGTCGGCAGGAGATCACGCATGGCATATGAGTTGGCTTTGGAGCCACCTGTATCCTTATTATGTGATGTTACTTTTCTGCTTTTGCTTTACTCTTATTGTGTAACTGTTATGTGAAATTTATGCTTTCGCCCCTGTTTACTTACTAAGCATATAGCTTACCCCATTCCTTTTGTTTTCCTTAGCAGGGGCCGACGCGGGGACTTTTGGCTCGTATACTAGTATAGTTAGATTGGCTTGTAATAGTTGAACAGTTAGGATGTTTGTTTTTGTTATGGTGGTTTGACTCGATACTTTTGGAGAATGTAATTATAACTCTTTTGGGATTGTATATATTGTATTTAGTGCTCTTTCGAACTTTAGGTTTTGAGTCCTGGCGCGAGCTAGGCAGGCGGCCCGCCGATACCCTTGGGTTCGCCCTTGGGAGAAGTGGGGTCGTCACAGTTGGTATCAGAGCTTAGGCTTTCGATCTCTGTAGTGTATCCTAGGCTTGAAGTTTAGGATGCCGGACTGTGGGATACTTGGCTATTAAGGTAAATATTGAATGCTACGATTGTGATATTGACTTTTGTAATTTTCCATAAGGCAAAGTGGGGATTGAGTTGATTGCACTTGGAGATGGCCAGTCCCAGTGTGAATCGATTTGGTTCTTACTTAATATTGAAGTTAGCTATTTGGACCTATTCTTTAGGTTTGCACCCTAGGGCCGCCGGGGCGGTGCTGGTGGATTAGGTAGGTTCCGTAGGGGAGGCGTGTAGGACCGTTGATGGAATTTCCTTTTGACTATCTGATATGTTTAATTTGTTATATCTGCCGTGTTTATTTTGTTATAACCAGTATGCCTGGCTTCTTTTGTTACCCAGTGATTGACTACATTTTTGGAGCCGTAGTGCTCACGTAAATAATGGATTTTGCACCGACCGGATGTCGGATAACTTGTATATTTTTAGTGTGACTTTGTAAAAATATGTATATTTGAGTATAATCTTTTGAGCTTATTTGTTTGAACCCGGCTTTTGCACTTATTCGTACTTGTGTGGTTGTAGACCGGCTACTACTCGAGTGGTTGAACTTTTGAGGCATTGCCTGTTGTGTACTTGACTGCTTTTGAGGATTATTTGATCTGATTAGTGCAAGTTGGAATTTCGAGGACGAAATTCTTTTAAGGAGGGGAGATTGTGAGGCCCCAGTTCGTACTACGTTGATATATTCATTAATTTGGCGGTAACGTTTGGTTTTGGGAGTATTTCGAAAACCCTAAGTAGGAATTATGATTTAAACCCTAAGTTCCGGTTAAGATTGAAAACCCGTTTTTTTTCTACATTTTCTTTATTAGAAAATTCCCCAGATAATTTTTATTGAGTAAATAGAGTTTTTAGATGATTTTTCTAGTATTAGTTAGTTTTTGAGAAATTAAGAACGTATATCGGATGTGGGACCCACTAGTGCGAAAAGTTCGGAAAAATTCGGCCAATAAGGTTAAGTTTCGGATACTGTGTAAAATTTATCGGGTGTTAAGAGATAAGTAGTGTGTGTGAAGTGATTGATGTGAGAGAGAAAAGAAAGATAAGAAGGCATTAATGGAGGTGACAAGTGTCACTTTCCTATTGGTTGGACTTTAAGAATTACTATTCACTTTCTTGACTTTTTTGACCAAAAGATTAAATATCCAAAAATTGCTCAAAAATCACCATTTTCTTCCTTGTGTTGGCCGGCCCTTTCTCTCTCAAAGAAGAAGGAAATTCTTCAACTTTCAAGCTTCCAATTGGACCAAAATCCACCAAATCAAGAGTTTAAGTTAGTTTTACTCCATACAATCTTTCCTTTTGGTGATATTGGTTGGTTTATTGAAGCTTTTTGGAAGAGCTAAGGTGTCCATCATCTTCCTCTCTCTTGTTATTAGGTGAGTGATGCTTCAACCTTTCCCCTACACCTAATGATGGTTATATTATGCTTAGAAGTGGCTTGAGTGTTGGAAAATGTGATTTATTTCTTGATTTGAAGAGTTTTGGTGAAGTTTTCCATTTTATGATGAATTTTCTGGTTTCATATGATTTTGATGTTTTGGACTAGTATGATGGTTGGTAATAAGGGGCTTTGGCTCTAGTAGGTGTGGATTGTTGTTAAATGCAACCAATTTTGGAATTGGAATGAAATGTGAAAAGTTAGGGTTCTTGAACCCCTATTCTGTCCGAAATTTTAGGTCATAGCTAGAGGCCGAATTGGACTTTGCTCAAAACATGAAAGTTGTAGGTATTGATGAGTTTAGTGTGCCTGCAAAATTTCAGGGAAATTGGACTAGTTTAGAGTGAGTTATGCCGTTTTTACTTTTGCTGTTTTTGGTGCACAGAATGTCCGAACTGCGATAGTAATTGCCTGTTTTGACTGGAATTGGTTTGGATTTTGAAGTTGGTGTCTTCTGAGGAAATGTAGCTGGATGTCTTAGCTAACTTATGCCTTTGGAATTTCGGCATTTGGACCTGTGTAGGCTGAGATTGACGTATTACTGTTTTGTGTGTTTTGCAAACCTGTTTTGGTAATTCTGGTTTCGTATTTTGCATATTTGACCTAGTTGTGCTAGGATTTGGACTGAGTGGCCTTCTACATTGTTGTAGCCCTGTTTCATAGCTTCGAAACGGTGGGTCTTACACCCCCATCCGATAACCGTAGTGAATTTGGTGCCATTACCGCATATTGAGGTCAAATACGGTTTGTGATTCTGGTACGTTTTTGGAAAGTTTATGGCTGGAACTTTGGCTTCACATTTGACTGAGTTACAAGCTGTTTGGTCTTCCGACCAAAACACCAAACTTATAGCCCTATATCAGAGCTTTCTAACGCCCTTGGAATTTCATGAATCGGATTTATAAAACCTGAGATATAGCCGAGCAAACAAGGCCTGCCCGTGAAAATGACCAGAAATCTGTTTTGGTCCTGATGACCAATTTCTGTTCCGAATTTGGGTTGCCGACCTTCATGAAAGTTGTTCCATTTGGAATGAACTATCTAACTGCCAATTTTCAGCTCTTTTGACCATGTGTAGCATAGAAAACAGTTTGCACTCAAAACTGACCATTTGTGCATTGGCCAGATTTCGTAAGTGATTGTGTTTGGTTCATCTGGGACTAAAGCCTCCAGTTTCAGTTCTGGATGTCTTCATAACAGTTGTTGTTCATCCTTTAAGCTTCGATATGGCGTCTCATACGCCTTAATCCGATATTCGTAGCTCAACTTATGAGTAAACTAGAAACGAGTGTCAAATCTGCCGTTTCCGCTAACGGCCGTCTCCGTTTCCGTTCGTCATATTTACGTGCGCGCGTGCCGTTTTTGCCGTTTTGCTTGTTTTAGGCACGATAGTAGTCGTTTGCGATATGATGTGACACAATCTTCTATTTCAGACGGTGGTGAGCTGGGCGGAACTGGTGGGGCCCACTACTAGCTGTTCATTTCGATCCGACTTCGTACTTTTGCTATTTCAGTTTCTGGGTAAGTATTCAGGCCAGTTTGGTGTGTTTTCTTTGCTATGTGTTTGAGATATGTGAAAAGGGCACTTAGGCGAGGGTGTACTTTATCGCACTCGACCTAAACCCTAATTTGAATGTATAATTATACTTGGCATATGTATATGAACCTTTTGGAACCAAAACCCTTGAGCTTGTGGCTCGGGGCGACTTTCGAATAAAGTTTGTAAAGTTTGCAAAGTTTGTGATTTTGAATAATTTTGTGAAGTTTGTGAGTTTGGGGCGAACTCTTGACCTGGTTGGACTATTCGAGCCGGTAAGGGCTTGGTCGAAGGCAGTCCAACTTAGTCTGAGGTCACCAAGTTTGTAGGTTCATGTTATGAACCAATTTTGTGAATCCGGTTCACCGAGAAGGTGACCAAGTTTGTGACCCGAGCTTGTGACTCAAGCTCAAGTTTGTGATTTCGTTCGCCCGGGCAAGTTTGTGAGGTGACTGGCCAGTGAGGGTGATAAGGTGTCGGTGGGTGTACAAGTGAAGTTCTACGGACTATTATTTACAGTCGACGGAGTGTCGGCAGGAGATCACGCATGGCATATGAGTTGGCTTTGGAGCCACCTGTATCCTTATTATGTGATGTTACTTTTCTGCTTTTGCTTTACTCTTATTGTGTAACTGTTATGTGAAATTTATGCTTTCGCCCCTGTTTACTTACTAAGCATATAGCTTACCCCATTCCTTTTGTTTTCCTTAGCAGGGGCCGACGCGGGGACTTTTGGCTCGTATACTAGTATAGTTAGATTGGCTTGTAATAGTTGAACAGTTAGGATGTTTGTTTTTGTTATGGTGGTTTGACTCGATACTTTTGGAGAATGTAATTATAACTCTTTTGGGATTGTATATATTGTATTTAGTGCTCTTTCGAACTTTAGGTTTTGAGTCCTGGCGCGAGCTAGGCAGGCGGCCCGCCGATACCCTTGGGTTCGCCCTTGGGAGAAGTGGGGTCGTCACAGTTGGTATCAGAGCTTAGGCTTTCGATCTCTGTAGTGTATCCTAGGCTTGAAGTTTAGGATGCCGGACTGTGGGATACTTGGCTATTAAGGTAAATATTGAATGCTACGATTGTGATATTGACTTTTGTAATTTTCCATAAGGCAAAGTGGGGATTGAGTTGATTGCACTTGGAGATGGCCAGTCCCAGTGTGAATCGATTTGGTTCTTACTTAATATTGAAGTTAGCTATTTGGACCTATTCTTTAGGTTTGCACCCTAGGGCCGCCGGGGCGGTGCTGGTGGATTAGGTAGGTTCCGTAGGGGAGGCGTGTAGGACCGTTGATGGAATTTCCTTTTGACTATCTGATATGTTTAATTTGTTATATCTGCCGTGTTTATTTTGTTATAACCAGTATGCCTGGCTTCTTTTGTTACCCAGTGATTGACTACATTTTTGGAGCCGTAGTGCTCACGTAAATAATGGATTTTGCACCGACCGGATGTCGGATAACTTGTATATTTTTAGTGTGACTTTGTAAAAATATGTATATTTGAGTATAATCTTTTGAGCTTATTTGTTTGAACCCGGCTTTTGCACTTATTCGTACTTGTGTGGTTGTAGACCGGCTACTACTCGAGTGGTTGAACTTTTGAGGCATTGCCTGTTGTGTACTTGACTGCTTTTGAGGATTATTTGATCTGATTAGTGCAAGTTGGAATTTCGAGGACGAAATTCTTTTAAGGAGGGGAGATTGTGAGGCCCCAGTTCGTACTACGTTGATATATTCATTAATTTGGCGGTAACGTTTGGTTTTGGGAGTATTTCGAAAACCCTAAGTAGGAATTATGATTTAAACCCTAAGTTCCGGTTAAGATTGAAAACCCGTTTTTTTTCTACATTTTCTTTATTAGAAAATTCCCCAGATAATTTTTATTGAGTAAATAGAGTTTTTAGATGATTTTTCTAGTATTAGTTAGTTTTTGAGAAATTAAGAACGTATATCGGATGTGGGACCCACTAGTGCGAAAAGTTCGGAAAAATTCGGCCAATAAGGTTAAGTTTCGGATACTGTGTAAAATTTATCGGGTGTTAAGAGATAAGTAGTGTGTGTGAAGTGATTGATGTGAGAGAGAAAAGAAAGATAAGAAGGCATTAATGGAGGTGACAAGTGTCACTTTCCTATTGGTTGGACTTTAAGAATTACTATTCACTTTCTTGACTTTTTTGACCAAAAGATTAAATATCCAAAAATTGCTCAAAAATCACCATTTTCTTCCTTGTGTTGGCCGGCCCTTTCTCTCTCAAAGAAGAAGGAAATTCTTCAACTTTCAAGCTTCCAATTGGACCAAAATCCACCAAATCAAGAGTTTAAGTTAGTTTTACTCCATACAATCTTTCCTTTTGGTGATATTGGTTGGTTTATTGAAGCTTTTTGGAAGAGCTAAGGTGTCCATCATCTTCCTCTCTCTTGTTATTAGGTGAGTGATGCTTCAACCTTTCCCCTACACCTAATGATGGTTATATTATGCTTAGAAGTGGCTTGAGTGTTGGAAAATGTGATTTATTTCTTGATTTGAAGAGTTTTGGTGAAGTTTTCCATTTTATGATGAATTTTCTGGTTTCATATGATTTTGATGTTTTGGACTAGTATGATGGTTGGTAATAAGGGGCTTTGGCTCTAGTAGGTGTGGATTGTTGTTAAATGCAACCAATTTTGGAATTGGAATGAAATGTGAAAAGTTAGGGTTCTTGAACCCCTATTCTGTCCGAAATTTTAGGTCATAGCTAGAGGCCGAATTGGACTTTGCTCAAAACATGAAAGTTGTAGGTATTGATGAGTTTAGTGTGCCTACAAAATTTCAGGGAAATTGGACTAGTTTAGAGTGAGTTATGCCGTTTTTACTTTTGCTGTTTTTGGTGCACAGAATGTCCGAACTGCGATAGTAATTGCCTGTTTTGACTGGAATTGGTTTGGATTTTGAAGTTGGTGTCTTCTGAGGAAATGTAGCTGGATGTCTTAGCTAACTTATGCCTTTGGAATTTCGGCATTTGGACCTGTGTAGGCTGAGATTGACGTATTACAGTTTTGTGTGTTTTGCAAACCTGTTTTGGTAATTCTGGTTTCGTATTTTGCATATTTGACCTAGTTGTGCTAGGATTTGGACTGAGTGGCCTTCTACATTGTTGTAGCCCTGTTTCATAGCTTCGAAACGGTGGGTTTTACACCCCCATCCGATAACCGTAGTGAATTTGGTGCCATTACCGCATATTGAGGTCAAATACGGTTTGTGATTCTGGTACGTTTTTGGAAAGTTTATGGCTGAAACTTTGGCTTCACATTTGACTGAGTTACAAGCTGTTTGGTCTTCCGACCAAAACACCAAACTTATAGCCCTATATCAGAGCTTTCTAACGCCCTTGGAATTTCATGAATCGGATTTATAAAACCTGAGATATAGCCGAGCAAACAAGGCCTGCCCGTGAAAATGACCAGAAATCTGTTTTGGTCCTGATGACCAATTTCTGTTCCGAATTTGGGTTGCCGACCTTCATGAAAGTTGTTCCATTTGGAATGAACTATCTAACTGCCAATTTTCAGCTCTTTTGACCATGTGTAGCATAGAAAACAGTTTGCACTCAAAACTGACCATTTGTGCATTGGCCAGATTTCGTAAGTGATTGTGTTTGGTTCATCTGGGACTAAAGCCTCCAGTTTCAGTTCTGGATGTCTTCATAACAGTTGTTGTTCATCCTTTAAGCTTCGATATGGCGTCTCATACGCCTTAATCCGATATTCGTAGCTCAACTTATGAGTAAACTAGAAACGAGTGTCAAATCTGCCGTTTCCGCTAACGGCCGTCTCCGTTTCCGTTCGTCATATTTACGTGCGCGCGTGCCGTTTTTGCCGTTTTGCTTGTTTTAGGCACGATAGTAGTCGTTTGCGATATGATGTGACACAATCTTCTATTTCAGACGGTGGTGAGCTGGGCGGAACTGGTGGGGCCCACTACTAGCTGTTCATTTCGATCCGACTTCGTACTTTTGCTATTTCAGTTTCTGGGTAAGTATTCAGGCCAGTTTGGTGTGTTTTCTTTGCTATGTGTTTGAGATATGTGAAAAGGGCACTTAGGCGAGGGTGTACTTTATCGCACTCGACCTAAACCCTAATTTGAATGTATAATTATACTTGGCATATGTATATGAACCTTTTGGAACCAAAACCCTTGAGCTTGTGGCTCGGGGCGACTTTCGAATAAAGTTTGTAAAGTTTGCAAAGTTTGTGATTTTGAATAATTTTGTGAAGTTTGTGAGTTTGGGGCGAACTCTTGACCTGGTTGGACTATTCGAGCAGGTAAGGGCTTGGTCGAAGGCAGTCCAACTTAGTCTGAGGTCACCAAGTTTGTAGGTTCATGTTATGAACCAATTTTGTGAATCCGGTTCACCGAGAAGGTGACCAAGTTTGTGACCCGAGCTTGTGACTCAAGCTCAAGTTTGTGATTTCGTTCGCCCGGGCAAGTTTGTGAGGTGACTGGCCAGTGAGGGTGATAAGGTGTCGGTGGGTGTACAAGTGAAGTTCTACGGACTATTATTTACAGTCGACGGAGTGTCGGCAGGAGATCACGCATGGCATATGAGTTGGCTTTGGAGCCACCTGTATCCTTATTATGTGATGTTACTTTTCTGCTTTTGCTTTACTCTTATTGTGTAACTGTTATGTGAAATTTATGCTTTCGCCCCTGTTTACTTACTAAGCATATAGCTTACCCCATTCCTTTTGTTTTCCTTAGCAGGGGCCGACGCGGGGACTTTTGGCTCGTATACTAGTATAGTTAGATTGGCTTGTAATAGTTGAACAGTTAGGATGTTTGTTTTTGTTATGGTGGTTTGACTCGATACTTTTGGAGAGTGTAATTATAACTCTTTTGGGATTGTATATATTGTATTTAGTGCTCTTTCGAACTTTAGGTTTTGAGTCCTGGCGCGAGCTAGGCAGGCGGCCCGCCGATACCCTTGGGTTCGCCCTTGGGAGAAGTGGGGTCGTCACATGGTTCGCCTTGAATTCAAGGGACCACTTGGAGATTGACATGGGTGAACTTCGGACGTACCAGATCCTCCGGGCGAACAACCTGGCGTAATCCTCATCCAATGTGGGTCGGAGCAACACATGTTTTGGATCCAGCAAGCCAACTGCGCAGTCCCCCTTGAGACCGAGGGAGGTGATAAATCTTCTGATAATGTCCATTGAAGGCCTGGTGTAAGAGAACCTTCCCACAAGCGCGTTCTGAAGCGGTTCCGAAAGCTTCTCAATCTCCTGCCTTGTCAGCCGGAGCGCCGGCTCTCCTCGGTAGGACGAGATTACGCCCAACGCTGCCATTCCGGTTCCAGTCGACCCAGCCGAGGCCACCGCCGCGTAGGTGGGCAGTGACGGCCCTCCATCTGGAGGTTGCACCGACGGCCCCGCGGCCGCCATGCACGACCGAAGGAAACTACGTTTAGGGTTTAGGTTTTAGGTTTAGGTTTAGGGTTTGCTCTTACCCTGGTTAATGACTAATCAGCATTACTTTTACTTGTTTCACAAAACAATATCTCTTACCTCCCAAGCTAGTAATTTGAGTAGGATCAAATAAATCAAGATGCAAGAGTTCCAAAGGTTTAGAAGTTGATACACGCTTCTTTGGTTTAAAGGAAATTTTTGTTTGCTTCCCAAATTGACATGCATCACAAATTTTGTCCTTTTCAAAACTGATTTTTGGCAAACCTCTAACCAGCTCCTTTTTCGAGATTTCCTTTAGTAATTCCATGTTAAAATGACAAAGTCTCTTATGCCACAACCAAGGATCTTCATTTGAAGTTTTAAGACATTGGAAGCTAGATGAATCAAGTTTATCAAGAACAACAATATAAATATCGTTAAACCTCTTACCATTGAACACAACATTATATTTAGAGTCAAGCACAATGCATTCATGCTTTTTGAACAACACATTCAAGTCTTTATCACATAATTGACTAACACTAAGCAAGTTATAACCTAAGTTATCAACTAAGAGCACATTATGAACAAAAGTTTCACCATCCTTACCAACATCACCTATTCCAATTGTCTTAGCTTTCACGTCATCACCAAATGTTACCTTTCCACTTGATTTTGATTTTATCTTTATGAACAAAGAAGGATCACCGGTAATATGCCTTGAACAGCCACTGTCAATGAACCATTTGGACTTGTTTGAGCCTTTTCCCTGAAAAGAGAGAGTGTTTGGTATCCTTTAACTTTTGGGTCCACAATAGTTAGCATATTGTCTAACTAACCACATGCATCTCATTCATTTGTTTAGATTTCTTTTCAAATAACAATCTCCTTTCAAATGCCCTCTTTGACAACAAAAACTACACATAATGGAAGAGTCTTTAACATGTAATGGTTTGATAAATCTCAATCCACTCCTTCTATATGTTGTGAAACCATGTGCATTTTTGTTGTGTGCTAATGTTCTTTCATGAGCAGTAAGAAAGGTGGTTGACATGTTCTTTTTGAGATAATCTTGTTTTCTAGCTTTTAAAGCCTCATCCAAATTGTCCATCCTTTTATTCAAATCACCATGTCTTTCCTTTAGCATTTCACAAACACTTGTCTTTCTATCAAGTTCATTTTGAACATCAAATCCGGCTCTTACAAGGCACTCATTGTCAGCCTTTAGTTGTTTATTTTGTTGAAAAAGACTTGCATTATTTTGAATGAGAAAGACAATTTTCTGTTTTAGCTGCTTGTTTTTATCATAAGATTCCTTCAAGGCATTATGCAATTTTTCAACACAGGATTCAAGATCATCATCATCTTCATCATCACTTTCAGATTGAGAGTGTATGGAAGTTACCTCATTATCTCCAATAGCCATGAAGGCCATTTGAGCTGATTCTTCTTGTTCTTCAACTTCGCCTTCGGAGTTACATTCATTCCATGTAATCTGGAAATTGTTGAACCTTGGCTTTCGATCAACTTTTCCATCTTTCTTTTTCTTCAGGGAGCATTCGTTTGCGTAGTGTCCAAGCTGTCCACATTCGTAGCATTTGTCCAATTGTTTCTTGTTGAATTCTTATTTTCCTTTGTTCCTTGCGTTTGAAGACTAATTCTGGAATTGATTGCTAGGTCCTCCCCTTCTAAACTTCCTTTTATTCAAGATTCTCTTGAAGCTTTTTGTGATGAGAGCAAGATCGTTGTCATCACCATCCGAGTCTTCATCATCCAACTGAGCTGGATCATTTTCACCTTGAGCTGCCTTTAGAGCTATGTTTCTCTTTGCTCTCGCGTCCTCTTCCTCCTGTACTTTAGTTTTCAACTTCAACTCATAGGAGGTTAGTGAGTTAATGAGAGATTCAATAGGCACAGAATTCAAATCCTTAGCCTCCTCTATTGCAGTCACTTTACTTTCCCATTCTTTGCCCAACGCATTGAGAATTTTCCTGTTTTTCTCTCCCAAGGTGTACTCTTTGCCCAACACCTCGAGATCTTTGATCAAGTCATTGAACCTGCAATACATTTTATCAATATCCTCAAGGGGTTCTATTTTAAATGATTCATACTTTGTGACCAAGATAGACTTTTTCTGTTCTCTCGCGTTGTCGCTACCCTCATGAATTTCTCTTAGCTTATCCCACGTTTCTTTGGCAGATTTACATTCTTTTACTCTAATTGATTCATTTGAGTCTAAGGCACTATAAAGAACATTCATGGCTTTGGCATTCAATGTGAGATTGGTTCTATCTTGAGCATTCAACTCAGCTCTTGTTTTTGGCCGAAACAAACCTGTATCTGCATCAAGAACGTTAGCATTATGTGGTCCTTCATTCACAATAAACCATAGCTCAATATCAATGGATTGCAAAAAGATAATCATTCTTTCTTTCCAACTAACATAATTGGAACCAATAAACATAGGAGGCCTAGTGACAGATTGCCCCTCAACAAACATGGCATGATTGGTTGTCATCTTTACTCCAAGCCGCTTGAGCTTAATCTCTAGGAGACCAAGCTCTGATACCAATTGTAAGACCCAAAGACAACCTAAGAGGGGGGTGAATTAGGTTGATTAAAAATACTTTATTGAGTTTATGCACTTTTTCTTTAATAAAAAATTTACCATCTTTTCAAGTAGTGATCAGCCAAGTAAATTTAAAGAAGAGAGCAATGTTGATCAGAAATAAGAATGTATATAGGCAATGAGAATTTTATTAAATAAAAGGAATAAGATAGAGTATCAAACCGATTGTCTACCAAGCTTTCTTCAAACTTGAAGACCAATCACAAAGATGAGCACCTTCTCTTTGATGAAAAATAATCAACTCAATGTACAATGGAGGGATCACTTCCTCCTTGCCCCAAGCCACTTAGTCAAGCTAGGAAGTTTTACTATCACTCAGATAACCCTCAACAAAGCTACACTATTGAAAATTTCAAACACAAGAGAAGTGCTTACAAGAACTTCACACTACTTGGAGAACAAATCTTGCTTAGGAGACAATTTTCTAGCTAAAATATCTCTTGAGATATTGTAAACAAAGTGTGCAAAAGTCATTCTCTGGTTCAGAATCGTTTGTATTTAAAGGGGACCAAAAATGGGCTTCATTAATGCTTCCAACGGATAGAAGGCGGATGAAGAGTCAGCTAGCCGTTGGGGCTGTCGGACGTCCGACAGCTTAATCATCGTCCGAAAATCAGCCAAGTTGTCTTTCGGACGTCCAATGGGATTTTATCGTCCGACAGCTTCTGCGTCCGAACGTCGTCAGAGAGTCATCAAAACTTTGCGAAATTTTTCGAACGTCCGACGCGATCGATGTGAGTCCGAGGCGTGCGTCCGATCCTCCCGGACGTCCGATGCTTCCTCACGAGCGTCCGACAGAGTTTCCTTCTTGATGTTCTTCATCCTTTCGGACGTCCGACAGCTTCCTTTCGGATGTCCGACATGAGTGCCCTGTTTTTGCTTCTTCTTTTGGTCGATTTTCTTTCCTTGACACCTTTGTACCTGATTCTCTAAAAAGCAAAACACTTATATTTGAAGAGAATTAGATAAACATTTCAAAGTGCTTTGTGATCATCAAAAACAAGAATAACAAAAAGTCAATTGATGGATTAGAGGTGAGTGACTTAAAAATTTAATCTTATACCGCGAGTGCGTCGAAAGTTTCTCGAAAGTCGTGCTTGTACAAACTAATTGGAGATTTGAGGAATTAATACTTGTGAGGACTCGTATTTTTATTTCTAAAATAGTTATTTTTATGATTAATTTCCCTAGTATGAGTTATTTATATTATCATTACAAGAATTTCTTTTAAGTTTCGCTTTGTCGCGCGTGAATCGAAAGTTCGCGTTTTTCGCGTCAGATCGACCCAATAGAGATTTAAGAAATTTATTCTAGACTACTAAGAGTGAATAATTATAGTGTTAAAGGAAGTACATTAGAGGTTTAGTGCACAAGTAAAACAAACTCGAGAGAAAACGGACACGAAACCCTCACTCACGAGTACTATTCATAGTTGACTTTTGTGCAAATTTTAACCACAAATCACCCAAGCTTCTCCAAGAACCTTCATTCATCAGCCATACTCTCTCTCTCCTCTCCTCAAGCTGGCCGAAACTTTCCAAGGAAGAAGAAGAGAAAGCTCTTCATCATTCTTGCTCCATTCTTGCACAATTTCACTCCAAAATCTTCATTCAACTTCCATGTCACTTAGAAATTAGCTTAAGCTTGGTGGAAGACTTCATCTTGGCGGTTTTCTTGGAGCTTTTGTGATAAAAAATTTCTGGTTTCAAGTAGGGATAGAGGTATACACATCAACTCCTCCAATCCCTCTATTTGATTCAAGATTTATGGTTGTTATTGCAAGGGTTTGAACCCTACACATGAATTAGGCTAGCGGACTTGAGGAGTTTACTTTTTTCCTTTTAAATGTTAGGCTAGTGGTCTTGTGGTGACCTCTAGGTAGTGGGCTTGAGGTGTAAATGCTTGAATGTGATTGCTATGTGTGTAGATGAAAAGATTTTGGTTAGAAACGACGGAAAAATCGAAGGAAGATTGCATTTGGGTGATGGCCGAACCTATCCTGTTTTTGCCGTGCCTTTATTTCAAAATTTTGATACTCAAATAACTGTGAAACTGATGTATATATGTTGTATATGGTATGTAGAAAGTTTCTACTGAAAATCATTTGAATTGGTTGAGCAAAACTTGAAATTTCGAAATGTAAAGAAACCTGGAAAATGTGTTCTGGCAGCTTGAACAGTGTTCCTTTGATCGAACATATCTCTTTGTACAGACTTCAAAATTGAGTGCCATTTATGGCATTTGAAACTAGACATTTGTAGCCTTTCAATGGTATAAAATTCACTTTCTAGTTCGAAATGAGTGAGCCGTAGTGAGTCGGTAAAATTACTGCCCTGTTCTGATGGCCTATCCGAGAGAAAGGTAGAAGCTGCATTTTGTGGCTCTATTTTCTCTCACTTATGAATTGATTTTCGAATGATTTGTTTTGATGAAATGTATGCTTATGATTCTAGTTTCCAACACCACCAACCATTCTCAATTCCAAGTTGTATTGAGTGAGATATGGTTCTATTTCCGAACTGCAACAAAACTGGAAAACCCTTCTTTTGGCTGGCCGACTAATTTGGTTGCTTGTGAGAGGTTTTATTTTGAAATTTTGATGTCAACCAACTATCAATTGCTTATGAAATGTTTCTTGGGCCTTGGTTTCACAAATGGATCAAAATGGGACTAATTTCATGGTGCCAAGTGTTTGAAAAGGGAAAGAAAGTAAGAAGACTGATTTGTCTTGGAAATTTCTTGAACTTTGGTAGTTTTGTTAACTACCTTTCCGTACAACTTTTTATATGAAATTTGATAGAGGAATATCCCTCATATGGAAGTTGAAATGTACCAAATTTGGTGTTATTCTAAAACCATTTCAATACCCAAATGATGTGCCAAAGTTGTTCATCAAACCTGGAAAATTTACTGAACTACTTGATGCTCAAAAATTTGAATTTAGTTCTGTTTATTGAGTTTGAAACTTTGTTTGAAATTATTATTATGTTAAAATTTCATAGGCTAGTTCATTTCCTGTGAATTTTGCTGAATTTCCAAAGTTTGCCGAAAAACATGATTGAATCTGTCTTGTATGCTCAAGTCAGCCACTTTGAGCTGAAATTTGAATATCTTCCGTCTGGAATCTTGCAAAGATGTCTTCTGGAAACTTTTAGCACTTTGATCCAATATTCCAACGGTATAAATTTTTCTAATTTTGGACCTATTGAGTGCAAGTTCTGATTTTTGTAAGTTTGACGTGCAAAACTGAAATTTTCCAACTCGATGGGAAAGGAGTTTTTGGAAACTCTTCCCTATCCTTTGATATTGATTGACCGTTTTAAACTTGATTTCGTTAAGGAAATCAGTTTTTCTTGTGTTATTAAACCCCACTTTTGAGCCTCGATTTACTGTGACGCCCCCACTTCTCCCTAAGGCGAACGAAACGGTATCCGCGGGACGCCTGCCCAACTCTCGCCAGGACTCGGTACAAATTCCATTCAAGCTTAACACAATACTAGTCATTACTACGAAGTAAAGTGATAAAGTGCGGAAACGTTCGAGTTTAACAATATATAACAATCATCCAATCCTTACATCGGGTTCTTAAAAGATAAATTGATACCCAAAATATGCAACAGCCAAGAAGTCTAGTCAATTACATTGAAACCCTAATACAAAAGTACATCCCAAGGGTTTCTTCGAGATTCACTCCATGCCCATTCCTGTTAAAGAAAACAAATCTACGGGGTGACCAATCGCTCGTGAGGCCAAGAACACACATGCAAGCACATGTCCAAGTAACAATCCCAATTAACGAGTAAATAACAATATTCAAGTAACTAACAATTCGAGCCAGAAAAATAAACAGAAACAATTCAAGGATATAGGAGCTCTCAGGAGCTATTTTCCACTTGCACGATCAAGAACATTCACGAGCTGACACTCCGTCAATCGGGTAGGTTAAAATTCGTAGAACCTCACTTATCATGTCCCTGTTCACCATTACATACCCCTGCACTGGGCCCGCCTGTCATTTGTTTGAGACGATACTACTCGAGTATGCCAAGTAAGACCTCTCACTAGGTCAAGCTTACCTTTTTCTCATGGTTTACCAAGAAACCCGACCAAACCCATGCCGGCTCGAGTCCAAGGTTGGCCAGTGAGAGTTGGGCGTCCCCTATGTTCATTTGTGAGCCGAGGAGATTCATTCCAGCGATATATGCAGCCATAACATACCATTTCATTTCATTCAAGCATTCAATATATTTTAATCATTCAATTCATTCAATCATGATTCATTCATTTCAAATGAGAACGAGTGCGATAAAATACACACTCGACTCCATTTTCAAAATCTCTAATCATCTATAACAGTTAAGCATGTATCAAGTACTCATACACTTGACACTCACCAAGTAATCAAGAAGCAAGTACAAGCATTTGTTTTAGGCGTCTCCTGTGAGATCCTCGAAGGTCCTCTTGAGTGCCTGAGCAATTAATAATGGACTATCATTTATAAACCCCAATTATCAAGGAAGATTGCACACTTGTACAATCTAAGAAAATTTCATGAAAATGAGCCTTAATTACTCGTAAATTGAGGCTCAAAAATGGGGTTTTAAAACACAAGCGAAATCTGTTTTTCATCTTTGAAATCAAGTGTAAAACGGTCTAGCAATATCGAAGGAAAATAGAGAGTTCGTAACCTTCAATTTCCTTTAAGTTCGAAAATTTCAGATTTGTCGAGCTATTTTTGAAAAATCGTATCTCACTCTCTGTAAGTCCAAAATTCAAAAACTTGGTACCGTTGAAAACTACTTCCAAAGTACTAAAAGTTTCTAGAAGACACTTTTCCATGATTCCAAATGGAAGACATTCAAATTTTGGATTCAAGATGCTGTTTTGAATACTAAGGCAGTTTTTGGGGTTGGTTTTTGGCCAACTTTAGAAATTCGGTAAATTTCACACAATGCGAACTAGCCACTAAAATTTGGAACTCAATTAGAGTTATAGTCAAAGTTCAAAAAAATTAAACAAAACAAGAATTGGAGTTTTGAGCACCAAGATATGGCGGCTCAAAGTTACCCAAAAGTTGGGATGGTTAGACCATTTTCCAGGTTTAAAACATAAACTTTGAATCTTTGGTTGAGCATCGAAATAGGCTCAGAATTGCACCAAATTTGGTATGATTACAATACGATATAAGTGCTATTCCTCTGTCAAATTTTATGCAAAAATGCATTCGGAAAGTCAGTTAACAAAACCATTAAAGTTCCACAATTTGCTAAGGCAAATCTGCCTTGCACTTTCGTTTTTCTTTTCTCAAACATTTGGCCAATGAAAATTCCTCGAACATGATTCATTTATGAAGACAAAGTCTAGGAAACATCCAAAATACATTTTGTAGGTGATTAACACCAAGGATTTCGAATAACAAGTCCCAAATCAAGATTAGCTATAAATCAGTCCGGAATTAGGGTTTTCTTTCATGAAGATAGCTCTGAAATCCGGCCACAACTCACACAATTCAACTCAGAATTGAGCGTGGTCAGTGGCGTTCAAAAAAAAATTCATAAGGCAACAATTTCTCAGAAGGAATTGTTTTAAAATCTGTTCACAACTAGCTCATATTTGAGCATCAATTCGCAGCTCAAAACAGGGCTTCCAGTACAGACGAGAAATAGAAAAGGCAACTTGACAAGGTTGTTATGGCTCACTCAGGTGGAATCAGGGCATGCATTTTATACCTTTGGAAAACTGGAAGTGTCTAGTTTCTAATGCCACAAACAGCACTTGATTTCAACGTCAGAGGAAAGAGTTATGGCCGAAACGAAACCACTGCCTGAGAGGCTCTGGTTACGTTTCCAGTTTTGCTACATTTTCGAAATCTCAACTTTTGGCCAACCAATTTGGATGATTTTTGGTGGAAAATTTCCACACATCCCACACAACATATTTACATCAAAATCAAGTCAATTGAACCACAAAAATATGCACTAATGGTCACTGTAAAACAAGGGCAGAATCGTCACTTTTGCTCATCTCATTTCTTTTGAGTTTTCTTTCACAATACAACTTATTTTCACTAGACTAAGCACTAATCCAATATAAATAACATCAAATCTCATCAAATCAGTTCATTAATCCATTGTGGGATTTCATAGAGCCCTCTCATAAGATTTCCAACAATATAAAGCTACCCATATGAATCTATGAGCTCACAAGTGCAATACAACTTATATAAACCAAGATTCAAGAGGTTGATCATCATTTACCTCCTTAGATGGCTAGAGCAGAAATTTTTGGTCACCTTAAGCTCAATAAAACCGTGAGAAACAAGCTCCTTGCCTAGCTTAAGTTGATCTCCAAGTGGTTTGCAAGTTGTGTGTAAATTTTGGAGGGATTTGATGAAGAAATGAAACAAGAATTGATGAAGATTTTGGTTGTTTTCTTCTTGAAGATGGCCAGCTGTTAGAGAGAGAGAAAGGAGAGTGTTTTTTTGCAAATGAAGCTTCCTTGAGAAGCTTAAATGTGTGGTTCAAAAGTGTTCAAAAATCAACTCTCCCTCCGCGCGCGCGCGCGCGTTTCGTACTCGATTCCTCTCGAGTTTGTTTCACTAGTGTACTAAACCTCTAATGCACTCCATTCATACTATTATTATTCACTCTTAATAGTCCCAAAATAAAGGTCTTAAGTTCCTCAATTAATCACGCGCGCGAAAATGCGTACTTCCGATTTATGCGCGATAGAGTGAAATTTCTAATAAATTCTTATAACGATAGTATAACTAACTAACACTTGAGCACTTAAACATAAAAAAAAATACCTATTTCAAGATTAATGTATAAGTCTCCAATTTTTCAAGCTTATTGTATTCTCGATTTGATTATTGTCTCCAAACGCACATCCACTATTCACTCTGAACGAGCTTTCAAAAATAAATTTTTGAATCAAGGCATTTTCAAAGTACTTGTAGGTCATAGTTCCATGTAATTGAGTATAAAGAAGTTGAAATAAAATATTCGAAATAAACGGCCAAATAAATATCTAAATGAGCTCGTAATAGCAATTTAAAATAAGAAAATTTGTGAGTCCTCACATTTACAAGTAATTAAGGCTTTCTTTCATAATATTTTCTTGGTATTGTACAAGTGTACAATCTTTCTTGTTAACAAGGGGTTTATAAGCGATAGTGTGTGATAGCCAATTATTATTTGCTTAGGTGCTCAAGGGGACCTTCAAGAGGATCTCAAAGCGGACACCTAAAAGTTGTTTGAGCACTTACTCCCTATTTTGATTGGTGAGTGCCAAGTGCATGATTTGTTGCAATTATGTGAATTGCTTCTCATGGACTGAATGGCTTATAACTATTGAGTCAAGTGTGTACTTTATTGCACTTGTTCTCTTTTAACTGATTGAACAACTGAACTGAACTGCCTGTATGTCGTTGGAGTGAATCTCCTCGACTTATTACTGAACTGCTTGCATGTCGTTGGAGTGAATCTCCTCGACTTATAACTAAACTGTGGGGACACCCAAATCTCAATTGGCTGACCTTGCGACTCGAGCTAGCAAGGGCTTGGTCGAGGAGCTTGGTGAACCATAAGATAACTGTAAGTTTGATCTATTGAAAGATCTTGCTTGGCCTACTCGCATAGTAGTGCCTTTTATTGATATTCGGGTCCGGTGTGGTGTATGGTGGACGAAATTGACGTGAAGTAGAGTTCTACGAACTTAAATGCCGACCCGGTTGACGGAGTGTCATCGCGGGAAGGTTTTTGATCGAGGCTTGGCAAAGCAAGTGGAACTTAGCTCCTGAAAGCTCCTGTATCCCCATTCAATGTGTTTAATTGAAAATTGTGAAGTGCTTGAATATTACAGTTTTAATTCTTGCTTAAAGGCCATTACTACTTGAACTATGTGTTTTGCATGTTTTCTTGGCCTCACGAGCATCCGCTCACCCGTTAGATTTGTTTTCCTTAACAGGAGCTAAACTGAAAGGGATTATGGAAATGCCTACTTGATGGCTCTTTTGACTAGAATTTTGGAATGTATTTGTCCAGACATCCTTTTGGGAAGTTATATATTTTGGAAAGTGAATGTATTTTGAACTTGTGATGTAAGATTGAATCTTTATGTATGGAAATGACTTCGTATCTTTATTCCGACTCTTATTGTTAGTATTAGTCATTAAGTTTGGACTGGATTTATACCAAGTCCTGGCGAGGGTTTGGCAGGCGTCCCGCGGATACCCTTTGATTCACCTTAGGGAGAAGTGGGGGCGTTACATTTACTCCCTCAATAGTTGTAATGAATAACAGAATTAAGAGTTTTGCCCTTAGTCTTATAGTTAGGGTAAATTAGGGTTTTCGCGTATTCTGGTAGTTTGATTAATTGTGGAGGTGTGTGTACTAAATATGGTGGTTAAGAGTGAGTTTTATATAAGAGGAAGTGTGTGATTAGAGGTACTAATAATAATTTAGTAAATCATAAGTGAAAACCCTAGTACGTGCGAGTTAAGGAAAAACGGCTCGGACCGACGTGCACCGTTTGCTACCGATTGAGGGCACCACTTGAACCCTACTTTATTACCTTAATCTCCTTGTTTTTCATTGAGTTAATCAGCCCTAAATATCTCCTCCAAACAGCCAAAATTATTGACTAAATAAAAGAGAGAAAAGGAAAAAATTTTGAGATTTAATCATGCGGCCACACTTGGCGGAAATCCAACCAACTTTGACTAAACCAATTTCCTTTCTTCTTATCTTTCACTTGGCTTCATTCTTCTCCATTTGCTTCTTGTTGGCTGAGAGTGAGAGGAAGAAAAGAGGGAAGAAAGTTTGCAACCTCAACCCTTGAATCAAGCATGTTTGAGCGAAATCAACCAAACCAATCCGATTAAACTTGTCTTTTGCTGTTTGGAAAGCTTTGTGTGGTGAAAATTTTGGAAGAGAGTGGTTTGTTTTTCACTTGTAAGAAGCTTTTGGAAGGTATAAACCTTGAACTTCCTTTTCTCTTGCTTCATCTTGTTAAATTGGTATAGAAGTTTCTACTCTTGGATTGCTATGGCTAATTATTTAGGTTTGGATGGTGTAGTGGAATGTTTAGCTAGGGTTGCATCTTTTCAGTTTTGATTAGTGTTATTTAACTAGTCAATGATGTTATTAAGGTTGGAAATGGAACTTGTGAAGTAATTTTGGGCTTTAGTGTAACATTTTTAGAGTAAAAGCTGAATTCCAATATTTGTAGTGATTCTGCCCTATTTTTGGAACCAATCTGACCTACATGTTTGTCCATGATAAAGGCCAAATAAACTCTTACTCAAAACATGAAAGCTGTAGGGAATTGAGTTTGCTATCTACCTACAAAATTTCAGCTCAATCGGAAATGACTAAAATACCCCTGCCTGCCCAAATGCCCTGTTAACCGACAGCTTTCTGTTTTCTCTGAGATTTCAAATTTTGACCTTGAAAATGCAAGAAATGGATGTTGATGTCTTCATAGGAAATGTAGGTCTCTGTCTCAGCTTCGGAACACCATAAAATTTACTCCAATTCAATAAGCCTAGCTTCAATTGTGACCAAAATGCCGAGAGATGACAAACCTGCGACTTAGCCATTCGTCTTTAAAACTAGTTTCCAGCTTTGATTTTGATGGTTGCATTGCTAGAATTGACCTGTATTTGAATGATATTGAGCCTCGTTGAATAGCTATTTTATTGAGCTTGTTTATGTGTTGAATTTGGGCTGAGTTGAGGAAAGAAATGGAGCCATATATGGCTGGAAAATAGTTCAATACAAAGGGCATGCCGCCCAAATTTTCACTCGAGAGTTAGGCTTATGTACTCGCGACTTGAGCAGAGATTTGAGGTCGAATTAGACTTGGATCGTCTATGGTAGTCGAGTCTCCTTTAGTCAAGGTATATAAGCCAAAATTTTGCGGAACTCGTACCCTTGAAAAGTGAAAGTCGCGACCCATTCAAAATTCAATTTTTTCGGTCTTTGATACTAAGTGCGACTTCCAAAGTCTAAATCACTTCTTGATCAAAACTAAACGAGTGAGTATGAATTTTATAGAGTTTGATAAATAACTTGAATACTACTTAAATGAGTTTCATGTACTTGATTTTCTTGAAGCGAAACTCCTGTGTTTTGAATCTTAGTTGATTTTAAACTCTTGTATAATATTTTATCACAGATTTGGACTCCATCCAAGGAGTTAGACCTGAGCGTGACCCTGAAAAGCACTAGACCTTTGGTGAGTGCTTCCAAGTGCATGTTTGTACTTGATATTTGATTTTACCTGTTTTACCAATGTGCTTAGACAATATTTGCTTGGTTTGGTCGAACAAGGGTGTACTTTATCGCACTTGCCCTAATGTTGTGAGAACCCGTAAAACCCTAATATTTTCCTAGGGTTTATTTCCCTTTAATTGCATGTTTTCTGCATTTTCTGGCTTAGAAATATTTTCTTAGTGGATTTTATGAGCGATTCTAGTTTTAAGATGACTTTTCTAGCATTGGTGAATTTTTAGAAAATTAAGAGTGAATAGTAGACGTGGGACCCACTAGTGCGAAAAGTTCGGAAAAATTCGGCCAGTAAGTGTAAGTTTCGGATACTGTGAAAAATTTATCGGATGTTAGGGATAAGTAGAAAGTGTGAAGTGATTGATGTCAGTGAGGAAAGAAAGATAAGAATGCATTTATGGAGGTGACAAGTGTCACCTCCTCATTGGAAACCTTTTTAAGAATCACTATTCAATTTCTTGACTTTTTTGACCAAAGAATTATATATCAAAAAAATGCACAAAATTCACCATTTTTCTCTCTTTGTTGGCCGGCCACCTTGAGCAAGAAAGGAAGGAGATTTCTTCAATTTTCAAGCTTCTACTTGGAAAGTTGTAGGTATTGATGTGATGGAGATGCCTGTAAAATTTCAGGTCATTTGGATTAATGTAGAATGAGTTATGACGAAATTACTGTAGCTGTTCTGCTTTGGACAGAATGCGAAAACTGCGTTAGTGATTGGCCATTTTGACTGGTTTTGGTTTGGATTTTGAAGTTGATGTCTTCTGATGAACTGTAGCTGAATGTCTTAGCTAACGTATGCCTTTGGAATTTCGGTATTTGGACTTGTATGGACTGAGATATACCGATTACAGTTTTCTGTGTTTTGCAAACCTGTTTTGGTAATTCTGGTTTAGTATTTTGCAATTTTGACCTAGTTAACCTAGGAACTAGATTGAGTGCCCTTCTAAATTGTTGTAGCCCTGTTTCATAGCTTCGAAATGGTGGGTCTTACACCCCCAACCGATAACCGTAGTGAATTTGACGCCATTACCGCATTCTAAGCTCAAACACGGTTTTTCTATCGAGGCTTAAGTTAAGGCCATATATTAATTTCTGGTTTGCTATCATGCCTACTTATGCATGTGAAACCCTATTGGGGTTGTGTTTAGCATTGTTTGATGACTCGTTCTCGAGTCTCATTGCATTTGTTGTGTGATTCTAGGGCGTGACGGTAGCTCACGGCGTCTTGGTGATCACGGTGTATGAAACACCATTTTCTCACTTGGTGAGTATACTACTCACTTGATGGATTACTATGTGGCTTTGTTAAATGTTATGTGATGCCTTAATGGCCTACTTGGATATTGAAATTGATCAAGGTGAGGGTGTACTTGACCGCCCTCACCTCTTTTGTTATTGTCACTGATTGGTTACCGTTTTATTGCATTACTGGACTTGATATATTGGTTGGTAAATTCCATTTCATGGAAACCGAATTGATGTCGTTTGGACGATGTCCAACGGCCATACTGCATTACTGAGCTCAACTCCGTTTGGTAGTCAATTGGATCGAGCCGGCGAGGGCTTGGTCGTGAAGATTGAATTGCCACGGGGACTGTACTGGGGAACCTTGTGGTAATGAGACCCTTGGTTCCGGTAAACTCGAGTATTACCAAAAGCTACTGAAATGGAGTGCGGGCCCGGTTGGGGTATGTTGGGTGGAAGGAATGGAAGTAAAGAGTTGTCTACGGTTTGGTATTTTAACATTGACGGAGAGTCAATGAGATTGGTTCAAGATTACAAGCGTGGAAATGGGCTCTTGAGAGCCGACCGTATCCTTTTACCATTTTGCTTCATTGCTTATTTGTGCACTTTAAATGAAGGTTCATTCTTATATGACTTTGATTGCTTATTGGGTGGTATACCACTGGGCCTTGGCTCATTCCGTGTTATTTGTTTTCCTTACAGGAATATAAATGCTTTTGAAAATGGACTGGATAGTCAATTGCCATACTGAGCTTGTACATGTCTTTTGTATCGCTCTCGAAGTGAAACCCTAATGTAACGGGTTCATTTCCTTTTGATAGGCAAATCGAATGTGTACTCCTTAATGAATGGTTGGCATGCCATTATGGTTGTAACTGTTGTTTTCCATTGTATATATATGTTTATATGTTGAATTCATGTTTGGATGAACTTCGGAGCGATTCGGCTTTCAAACGGCAAAAGAAAAAAAAATTTGGCAAAAGCTCACTGGCCTGAATCCGGCCAGGAATCCGGCCAGAAACTGGCCGGATTGAAGGCCGGATTGCCTGAGAAAAATTGGAAACCCGGCCAGTTGCTCACTGGCCGGTATCCGGCCAGAAAATCCGGCCGGAATCTTGGCCGGATTGCCGGCCGGATTGGGTGGAACTTTTGAAAAAAAAAATCGAGTTGCTCACTGGACAGTATCCGGCCAAGAATCCGGCCGCTAATCCGGCCAGATTCCGGCCGGATTCTGGCGTGTCCAGCACTATTCATTTCGGTTTTCAATTTTCGTTTTTTTTATTTTGTGTTTTCTGACTTGTTTGCGCGCAATGGTATGTTCCGGAACGTTATAGAACGACGTTAACTGTACCGTAGTCCTGGCGAGAGCTGGGCAGGCAGTCCGCTAACCCCTTTGGTTCGCCTTAGGGGAAGGTGGGGCTGTCACAGGTGGTATCAGAGCCTAGGTTTGAATTAGCCTGGGTATAATAGAAGTGCTCGATTTGAGGATTTTATTGTTTATGCCTATTAAGTGTAATCATGTTATTTCTTCCTTTGCTATAGGATGGATGCGAGTGGTGACCCGAGTGACCGTCCGGCAGGAGATCGTCCTCGTAGTCCGCTGCCGCCAATTAAGTATCAACTTAGGCAGAAGGGGGCCGTGGTGCGTTGGAGCCCGGCCAGCCGTGTTCGACAGTGCAAGTGTCGTAGCAACTACGCCTATCCAAACACTCTAGTGTTGGCGGTGGCAAAGGAACGTGAGGAGTTTGCTAAGGATAATACTAAGTTGGAAGCTGCGGTTGCGACATTGGAAGCTGAGGTGACTCAGGCTAGGGCAACCAATGAGAAGCAAGCCGCACGTATCATGGAGCTAGAGTATGATGTGAATGAGGCGGAGGACCGAGTTAATGACCTATGTGATCAACTGAGGGATGGTCACGAGCGTGAGGTTAAGCGCGCTCGCAAGGTCAGGGGTCGTGCGGAGGCGATCCTTAACTTGTGCGACGACGGACTCGAGGAGTCTAGTGATGAGGCCTCGTGTGCTGGGGCCGAGCCTGGGGAGGAGTCTACCCCATCGCCTGGGTCCCAGACCCCAGCGACTGATTAGGCCTTGATCTTAGGGCACCTTTTGGATAGTGGTGGTTTTGAATGTACATAGGGATAGGGATAGAGCCTTAGCTAACCGTTTTGGATGTAGAGTTGGCTACGTGTAAATCTCTTTTGATAGGCCTATCCTCAGGTGGATCTTTGTGTACGTACGTGCTTTGGCCGTACTTGACTGACTGCTTGTATAAATGTTTGGCTTGTATATATACGTGTGCTTGTGACCCTGTATGAACTGTATCACTATGTGTTATGTGAAAGTTTATGTGTTACTTACCTGCTTTACTCCTGCTTTGGTTAGTACTCTTGCCTAGAACAAGTATACCTTATGGAAGGAACACGAAGTGGTCGGGGGCGTGGGCGCGGTTTTAGACAACCCACACCGGTTAGAGAAACTGGGGAAGCTTCTACTGGCCCAATTCCTGAACCCCAAATAAACCCCAATGCTCAAATAGCTGCCGCTATGCAACAAATGACAAACCTACTTGCACAAGTAGTGCAACAACAGGGCCAGAACCCAAACCCTAACCCTGGAAACCCCGGAAACCCTGGCCATCATAATGAGAGCGAAGATAGAGCTCTAGAACGTTTTCAAAAGTTTTCCCCGCCGAAGTTTGTTGGGGGACCCGACCCTGACGTGGCCGAGAAATGGCTGGAGAAGATGGTAGACATATTCGCGGCCTTACACTATCCGGACGAACGGCAGGTGACTTTTGCCGTGTTCCAACTCGAGGGGGCTGCCCGTTCCTGGTGGAACGTAATTAGGCAGAAATGGGAGCGGGAGCAGACACAGAGGACTTGGGTGAACTTCATCCGAGAATTTAATGCTAAGTTTTTCCCTCCTCTAGTCCAGGAAAGGAAGGAGGACGAGTTTATCCGGCTCCGGCAAGGGGCTCAGACTGTGGCGGAGTACGAGAGCCAGTTTACCCGCCTGTCCAAATTCGCGCCTGAACTAATTATGACCGAACAACGACGCGTGAGGCGCTTTATTCAGGGCTTGAACGTGGAGATCCAGAAAGATCTCGCAGCGGCTCAAATCACTACTTTTAGCGAGGCAATGGAAAAAGCCCAACGGGTTGAGAGTGCACGGCTTCAGGTCCGAAACTTCCAGGCCAAGAAGCGTGGTTTTCCTGGGAGTACATCTGGACAAAGTGAGAAGAGTACTCCCTCGAAGTTTGGACGAGGATCAGGAGGTGGTCGACAATCGGGATCAGGCAGAGGGACTCCGTTCAGGGGCGGCCAAGCTGGGCGAGGACAAAGGGGAAACACCCAGAGTGGCTCGGCTTCGGCACCTCGTGGTCCCTGTGGGCACTGTGGAAAGACAAACCACACCGAGGACAATTGCTGGAGGAAACTGGGGAAATGTCTGCGGTGTGGAAGTGCGGACCATCAGCTGGCTACATGTCCGGTCCTGAAACAAGATGGAAAGGGGAGTCAGCTACCGCCGAGGACTAACACTGGACCAGCCAAAGGAGACGGATCCAAACCTAAGGTGCCAGCTAGGGTTTATTCCTTAGAGCCCCATCAGGTCCCAGATTCTTCCGAGGTGGTGGAAGGTACGATCCCTATTTTCCACCGCTTTGCCAAAGTTTTAATTGATCCTGGTGCCACTCATTCGTTTGTTAACCCTGATTTCATGTGTGGCATCGATATAAAACCTGCTAGTTTACCATATGACTTAGAGGTTAGTACACCTACGGGGAATCAACGTTTGGTGACTAGTATGGTCTATAGGGATTGCGACGTATGGGTAGGTGAAAGGAGGTTTTTAGGGGACTTGATTAGCTTATCCATTAAGGGGTACGATGTGATTTTGGGTATGGACTGGTTAGCCAAATATAACGCCCAACTGGATTGTAAAACGAAAATAGTTGAATTTCGCATTCCTGGCGAGGCAACCTTAAGGTTAGATATAAGGGGTAGGTTAGCCTCATCTGCTCTCATTTCGGGCATTCGAGCTAGGAAATTGATAAGTAGAGGGGCACAAGGATTTTTGGCCTTCTTAATTAATACCCCTACGGATAAGTTAAAGGTAGAAGATGTAGCCATAGTAAGGGACTTTCCGGATGTTTTCCCTGATGAGTTAGTGGCTTTACCTCCGGAAAGAGAGATAGAATTCCGAATAGATCTTTTACCTGGAACTGCACCTATCTCAAAAACCCCTTACCGAATGGCGCCTGCAGAACTTAAGGAGCTTAAGTTGCAACTGCAAGACCTTTTGGAGCGGGGATTCATTCACGAGAGTGAGTCTCCTTGGGGAGCTCCGGTCTTATTTGTGAAGAAGAAGGACGGCACGTTGAGGATGTGTATTGACTATAGGGGGCTGAACAACGTTACGATCAAGAATAAGTATCCACTGCCCCACATCGACGAGTTGTTTGACCAGCTGCAAGGAGCAGTGGTCTTCTCGAAGTTGGACCTCCGACAGGGGTACTACCAGTTGTTGATTAGGAAGGAGGACATTCCGAAGACTGCTTTCAACTCGAGATACGGGCATTACGAGTTTGCCGTTATGCCCTTTGGATTGACTAATGCTCCCGCCGCCTTCATGGACTTAATGCATAGGGTTTTTAAACCCTACCTGGACCGATTTGTCGTGGTGTTTATTGACGACATTTTGGTCTACTCCAAGTCACGCGAGGAGCATGAGAAGCATTTGAGAATGGTATTGCAGACATTGAGGGAACATCAGCTGTATGCCAAGTTTAGTAAATGCGAGTTCTGGTTGGAGAGAGTAGCGTTTCTAGGGCACGTGATCTCCCACGAAGGTATTTCGGTGGATCCAGCGAAGGTTGAGGCCGTGACAAATTGGAAAAGGCCAGAAACTCCCACGGAGATTCGCAGCTTTCTAGGGCTAGCTGGGTACTACCGACGGTTTATTAAAGATTTTTCCAAACTGGCAGGACCTTTAACTGACTTGACAAAGAAGCATGGCCAGTTTATCTGGAACGGCCGATGCGAAACAAGTTTTCAAGAATTAAAGAAAAGATTGACCATGGCTCCAGTACTGGTCTTGCCCAATGGAGTGGACGGGTTTGTAGTATATGCGGATGCGTCGCGAGAAGGACTGGGATGCGTTTTGATGCAGAACCGGAATGTGATTGCTTTCGCCTCTAGAAAATTGAAGCTTCACGAGCAGAACTACCCGACTCATGATCTAGAATTAGCCGCAGTGGTGTTTGCTTTGAAAAAGTGGAGGCATTACCTATACGGGGTGACCTTCGAAGTGTTTTCGGATCACAAAAGTCTTAGATACCTTTTCTCCCAGAAGGAATTAAACATGAGGCAACGAAGGTGGATGGAATTTCTGGAAGATTACGACTGTACGATCAATTACCATCCGGGAAAGGCAAATGTGGTAGCAGATGCCTTGAGTCGTAAGGTGCAAGTAGCAGGGCTAATGATTAAGGAGTGGGGTTTGCTAGAATCCGTGTGCGAGTGGAAACCCTGTCTAGGGAGCCATAAGGTGATATTTGGCAATGTTAGGGTTACCTCCACTCTACTGGAACGTATTAAAGAGGCACAAAAAGAAGATTTGATGGTACAGAAATGGAAAGAGAAAGTGGATAAGGGAGAAACTACGGACTTCAATTTGAGTCCTGAGGGTATTTTAAAGTACCGAAACCGAGTGGTGGTACCAAAGAATGAGGCATTGAAAGCAGAAATTCTGGAGGAAGCTCATAGATCTAAGTACACAATCCATCCGGGTAGCAGCAAGATGTATCAAGACCTGAAAGGAACCTATTGGTGGGACAATATGAAGAAGGAAATCGCGCAATATGTACAAAAATGTCTCATTTGCCAGCAAGTGAAGGCAGAGCATCAAAAACCATCGGGTCTGTTACAACCCTTGGAGATACCCGAGTGGAAGTGGGAAAACATTACCATGGACTTCGTTTCCGGTTTACCGAGGACGCAAAGAGGACACGATGCCGTTTGGGTGATCGTTGATCGATTAACCAAGTCGGCCCATTTCTTGCCGGTGAACATGAAGTATTCAATGGACAAGTTGGCTCGACTATACATGGATGAGGTTGTAAGACTACACGGTGTACCTGTGAGCATTGTCTCTGATCGGGATCCACGGTTTGTGTCTCGGTTTTGGCAGAAGTTTCAAGAAACCCTGGGGACGAAACTCAATTTGAGCACTACCTATCACCCTCAGACGGATGGCCAGTCAGAACGGACAATTCAGACGCTCGAGGACATGCTACGAACGTGCATTCTGGACTTTGGAGGCAATTGGGGTCAGCACATGACCTTAGTCGAATTTGCATATAACAATAGCTTCCATTCGTCAATTCAAATGGCTCCGTACGAAGCTCTCTACGGACGCAAATGCCGCTCACCGATTTACTGGGATGAAGTTGGTGAAAAGAAAGCACTAGATCCGGCAACCATTCCATGGATGGAAGAGGCTCAAGAGAAGGTCAAGTTGATAAGGCAACGGATCCAAACCGCTCAAAGTCGCCAAAAGAGCTACGCGGATAATCGAAGAAAAGATTTGGAATTTGAAGTTGGAGACCATGTGTTTCTAAAAATCACACCTTTACGAAGTCTCACAACGGGCAAAGGAAAGAAACTTCAACCGCGGTACGTCGGACCTTACAAGATCCTGCAGAGGGTTGGAGCGGTCGCGTATCGATTGGAACTACCGTCTAGTCTTTCTCGAATCCACGACGTATTTCACGTCTCGATGCTAAAGAAGTACCATCCTGACCCATCTCATGTTTTACAACCGGAGGATATCGAAGTAGATGAATCACTGGCCTATGAAGAGAAACCGGTCCAAGTGCTCGATCAAAAAGTCAAAGAGCTCAGAAACAAGCGGATTCCACTAGTGAAGGTGCTATGGAAAAACCACGGAGTTGAGGAAGCCACCTGGGAGATGGAAGAGGAAATGCGAAAGAATACCCAAACCTTTTCGGGAAGTAAGGTGAGAAATTTCGAGGACGAAATTCTTTTAAGGGGAGGAGAGTGTGAGAACCCGTAAAACCCTAATATTTTCCTAGGGTTTATTTCCCTTTAATTGCATGTTTTCTGCATTTTCTGGCTTAGAAATATTTTCTTAGTGGATTTTATGAGCGATTCTAGTTTTAAGATGACTTTTCTAGCATTGGTGAATTTTTAGAAAATTAAGAGTGAATAGTAGACGTGGGACCCACTAGTGCGAAAAGTTCGGAAAAATTCGGCCAGTAAGTGTAAGTTTCGGATACTGTGAAAAATTTATCGGATGTTAGGGATAAGTAGAAAGTGTGAAGTGATTGATGTCAGTGAGGAAAGAAAGATAAGAATGCATTTATGGAGGTGACAAGTGTCACCTCCTCATTGGAAACCTTTTTAAGAATCACTATTCAATTTCTTGACTTTTTTGACCAAAGAATTATATATCAAAAAAATGCACAAAATTCACCATTTTTCTCTCTTTGTTGGCCGGCCACCTTGAGCAAGAAAGGAAGGAGATTTCTTCAATTTTCAAGCTTCTACTTGGAGCAAATCAACCAAAAACATTGGTTACATCCAATTCCATTCCATACAATCTTACCTCCTAGTGCTAGTAAGTTGTTTAGTGAAGCTTGGTTGAAGGTTTAAGGTGTTCAACAACCCCCTCTCTCTTGTTTCTTGGTAAGTGAAGCTTGAACACCCTCTTACACCTTATGGAGCTTAAATTATGCTTATTAGTGAGTGAAGTGCTGAAATTTCTGGTTTTATCTTGGTTTGAAGTGATTTGGTGAAGTTTTCTATTTTCTTGGGAATTTTTCTGGTTTCATATGAAATGAATGTTGTGGCCATCTTTGATGATTGGCAATGGACTATAATGGCTCTGGTGGATGTGAAATGTGGATAAATGCAACTAATTTTGGATTTGGATGGAAAATTGGAAAGTTAGGGTTTGAAAATCCCCAATTCTGTCCGGTTTTAGATCACTAGGTTAGAGGCCGAATTAGACTTTACTCAAAACATGAAAGTTGTAGGTATTGATGTGATGGAGATGCCTGTAAAATTTCAGGTCATTTGGATTAATGTAGAATGAGTTATGACGAAATTACTGTAGCTGTTCTGCTTTGGACAGAATGCGAAAACTGCGTTAGTGATTGGCCATTTTGACTGGTTTTGGTTTGGATTTTGAAGTTGATGTCTTCTGATGAACTGTAGCTGAATGTCTTAGCTAACGTATGCCTTTGGAATTTCGGTATTTGGACTTGTATGGACTGAGATATACCGATTACAGTTTTCTGTGTTTTGCAAACCTGTTTTGGTAATTCTGGTTTAGTATTTTGCAATTTTGACCTAGTTAACCTAGGAACTAGATTGAGTGCCCTTCTACATTGTTGTAGCCCTGTTTCATAGCTTCGAAATGGTGGGTCTTACACCCCCAACCGATAACCGTAGTGAATTTGACGCCATTACCGCATTCTAAGCTCAAACACGGTTTTTCTATCGAGGCTTAAGTTAAGGCCATATATTAATTTCTGGTTTGCTATCATGCCTACTTATGCATGTGAAACCCTATTGGGGTTGTGTTTAGCATTGTTTGATGACTCGTTCTCGAGTCTCATTGCATTTGTTGTGTGATTCTAGGGCGTGACGGTAGCTCACGGCGTCTTGGTGATCACGGTGTATGAAACACCATTTTCTCACTTGGTGAGTATACTACTCACTTGATGGATTACTATGTGGCTTTGTTAAATGTTATGTGATGCCTTAATGGCCTACTTGGATATTGAAATTGATCAAGGTGAGGGTGTACTTGACCGCCCTCACCTCTTTTGTTATTGTCACTGATTGGTTACCGTTTTATTGCATTACTGGACTTGATATATTGGTTGGTAAATTCCATTTCATGGAAACCGAATTGATGTCGTTTGGACGATGTCCAACGGCCATACTGCATTACTGAGCTCAACTCCGTTTGGTAGTCAATTGGATCGAGCCGGCGAGGGCTTGGTCGTGAAGATTGAATTGCCACGGGGACTGTACTGGGGAACCTTGTGGTATGAGACCCTTGGTTCCGGTAAACTCGAGTATTACCAAAAGCTACTGAAATGGAGTGCGGGCCCGGTTGGGGTATGTTGGGTGGAAGGAATGGAAGTAAAGAGTTGTCTACGGTTTGGTATTTTAACATTGACGGAGAGTCAATGAGATTGGTTCAAGATTACAAGCGTGGAAATGGACTCTTGAGAGCCGACCGTATCCTTTTACCATTTTGCTTCATTGCTTATTTGTGCACTTTAAATGAAGGTTCATTCTTATATGACTTTGATTGCTTATTGGGTGGTATACCACTGGGCCTTGGCTCATTCCGTGTTATTTGTTTTCCTTACAGGAATATAAATGCTTTTGAAAATGGACTGGATAGTCAATTGCCATACTGAGCTTGTACATGTCTTTTGTATCGCTCTCGAAGTGAAACCCTAATGTAACGGGTTCATTTCCTTTTGATAGGCAAATCGAATGTGTACTCCTTAATGAATGGTTGGCATGCCATTATGGTTGTAACTGTTGTTTTCCATTGTATATATATGTTTATATGTTGAATTCATGTTTGGATGAACTTCGGAGCGATTCGGCTTTCAAACGGCAAAAGAAAAAAAAATTTGGCAAAAGCTCACTGGCCTGAATCCGGCCAGGAATCCGGCCAGAAACTGGCCGGATTGAAGGCCGGATTGCCTGAGAAAAATTGGAAACCCGGCCAGTTGCTCACTGGCCGGTATCCGGCCAGAAAATCCGACCGGAATCTTGGCCGGATTGCCGGCCGGATTGGGTGGAACTTTTGAAAAAAAAATCGAGTTGCTCATTGGACAGTATCCGGCCAAGAATCCGGCCGCTAATCCGGCCAGATTCCGGCCGGATTCTGGCGTGTCCAGCACTATTCATTTCGGTTTTCAATTTTCGTTTTTTTTATTTTGTGTTTTCTGACTTGTTTGCGCGCAATGGTATGTTCCGGAACGTTATAGAACGACGTTAACTGTACCGTAGTCCTGGCGAGAGCTAGGCAGGCAGTCCGCTAACCCCTTTGGTTCGCCTTAGGGGAAGGTGGGGCTGTCACAAATGTGATATATACTTGTTCATTTATTGCGATTGACTTGATATACTTGTGCTTGTAAGTGCTGAGTGGCCGCATGTACCACACTCAATCCGAGTGAGAGGTGCCTCTCATTCCCGTTCCGTACTTTTCTCGTGATTAAGTCGATTGAAGCGTTATCTCATTGACTATACTCACTTCTTGGGGACCCAAACCCCACTGGCTAGTTAATTGAGTCGAGCCGGCAAGGGCTTGGTCAATTAGATAACGAACCATGGGTATCTTGTTTCATCAAGTGGAGTGATACCTCCTCGACTAATCGGTATACTCGAGTATTACCACGCATATTTTCTCGTGGTGTTCGGGCCCGGTAAGGGGGTTGAATGGTGGATAGATTGGTGTTAAGCGGGGCACTACTGGACTGGTTACTGTGTTTGAAAGTTAACGGAATGTCAACTACTACTTGATCAAGCTATGGAGGAGCTATTTTGAAATAGCGGTTGTATCCTTTTACTTGACATGTTAAATATCCAGTGCTTGGCTTTACAAAGCATTATTGCTCATTTTCTTAACCTCATATGCTCATTATTTTGATACTTGTGATTCTAAATCATGGTCAACTTGCTATTTGGGTCTACATGAAGTTTTGGAACTTCACTGAGTTTTATCTCATTCTATGAGATTTGTTTTCCTTACAGGAGATACGAGCGAGGGCGTGAGACTGGTACAGGCTAGCCTAGTCTAGTTTTTGGATTTTGCGATTGTACTCACGCTAGTGCTCGACTAGGGTTGATTGTACCTGGATTGTAACACTTTGACATATTTGGGTATGTATAAGCCTTGGAGATGGATTTAAGCATCAATGTATATGTTAAGCTTGAAATTATTGTTTTATTTCCTTTCTTTGGTTGTAAGTTATTTTCTTGAGTTAAGCGTGAGTTCCTGGCGTGAGTTGGGCAAGCGGCTCACTAAACCCTAGGGTACGCCCTAGGAGAAGGTGGGGCCGTCACAGTTGGTTTGGGTATTTTTTGAAAATCTTAGATGTATTGTTATGATTCTTGGAAATCTTGAATAAAAAATTTTAAAATTTTATGATTCTTGAAACCCTAGTTCATCTTCTTGAACTTGGAATTACTGTTGTTCTTGTTTCTTTATTTGAATTGAGAGAAAAAAAAAGGAGAGAAAACTTGATCCGTGAAAGAAAAGAAGAAAGAAACAAGTTATTGGAGGGATCATAGTCTTGAATTTGAAAACAAGAAAATAGTCTTGAATTCGGAAACCTAATTTGACTTGGATTGTTGCCAAAATCTGGTCACATAAATCCTTGTCCAATTCAGTTTGTTATGCCACTTGAATCACACTTAGTAAAGCTTCTTAAAACAGCAACTTGCTTTCCAAAAGTGAATCCAAGAATCAATCAAACTAAACTTCCAAATTCCAGCCAAGTACAATTGGGTAGAGTTTCTAAGTTTCCAAATTTCTGTACAATCAATGTCTTATTAATTCTAGCCATTTGTTTCTTTTGTTCTTGTATAATTTTCATACATCTTTTGAGTTATTTCCAAATTTATTTGAGTCAAGTCCCATCAAGTCACAGCCATTCGTCTTGAACTCCTAGCCATTGCCACAGTGTTAATTGAATTGTTAAGTCTTCTTGATCAATTGTGAGCAAATTCAATTTATCTCAAGGATTGTGATCAAGGACCTAAACGAATGGTGAGATTAATAGAGCATGTTTACTTGAGTGTAAACACAAGAGTGAGTGGATACAAGCAAGGGAATGTTGTGAGGAAATTTCTTTCTTGTCACTAACCATTCTTGCAGATTCACACACATTTTTGGTCGAATGGAGAGATCCACCTCTAGATATTCAAGTGGAGGACCTTATTATATTCATGATCGGCGACGTCATAAGGAGGAATTAAGAGGACATCGAGGAGTTGGTTCTTCTAATTCTAAAGTATTCATACCATATTTCAGTTGTCTTAAAGATCCCAATGCATGCTTAACATGGGTAAAGAAAGTGGAACGCTTCTTTGAACATCAATCTTATACTGAAAAGGAGAAGGTAAAATTGGCTACCCATGTTTTAATCATTATGGTTTAACATGGTGGAATCAATTTGTGAAGGAACGTCAATTATGTGGACTGCCTTCAATTTCCACTTCGGTGCATTGAAGAAGACAATGCTTAAGAGATGCTCCTACATACTTTGGAGAGTTGCTGCAAAAATTTTACTTACTTAATCAAGGTTCTAAGACTGTGGTTGAGTACTTTGACGAGATGGAGTCACTAATGAAGCAAGTTGGGATTGAAGAAGATCTAGACACTACCATTGATCAATTTTTGGATGGTTTGAATAGGAAGATTGTTGTTCGCATTGAAATACTACCTCATATGAAGTTTAGGGATATTGTAAGTATGGTGATTAAAATTGAAAGGCGACTTCGAAGAAGGAAAGAGGAGATCCATGTGACAACTTCCATGTCTAAATCTAAGAATGAACCACATGAGGAGTCATGGTGGGATATCTACCAATGTTTACTACATGAGAAGCAAATAAAGGAGAAACCTGAATGTACTCAGGCATCTTCTAATATGAACTTTGTGGACGCCATTGTTAATGAAAATCCACTTAAACCCATCCAAAGTGAAGTTGAATTTGAAGAGATCATTATTGAAGCTGCAGATGGGGAGGAGGACGTTGAGAGCGAGCGCAGTAATATACAAAGTGCGAATGTACATGACGTAATAATCGAGGGGAGTGAAAGTGGAAAAGAGAGTGAATTGTGCTTGAGTGAAAAGATGAGTGAGAGTTCTCTTGAGATGGAGAGTACGATTGTAAAAGCTAAGGGAGTTAGTGAGAGCGTTTCTGTGAGGACTTGAAAAATTCTCCATATTTTCTTAAAATTTCCTTTTATTTTGAATAAATTACTATATAATATCTTTACTACTAAATTACTCTCTCAATAGTTGTAATAAATCAAAGAATCAAGAGTTTTATTTTTACTGTTATAGTTAGGGTAAACTAGGATTTTTGCATATTTTGGTTATGTGATTGTAGATACCAAAATTTTAATGTTTATTTAATTCTTTTATTTTATTATTTATTATTGTTTTCATTTTTATTATTTTATTTTAAATTTATTCAAGTTTGCAAAATAGTAATTAGTGCTTGTTTTATTTTGGCACATTAAAGTTCATCACTTTCTTTTCTTTCTAAATTTTTTTTTTATCTTTTTCAAATTCAGTTTTGTCTTAGTGAAATGACATTTTGTAAGGTAATTAGAAATTAGCTATCATTTATCATAAATTGGTTTTGAAAAGAAAAATACAAAATAAAAAATATGTGTGGCACACATGCAATAGGGCTAAGTGGGGTGATGCAAAAGGGACAAGTGTCCATATTTTTCTTTGGACACCACAACAAAGGGAGGGGGGTAGGTGGCAAGACACTTGGAAGCTTAGGAAAATTTGAAGGGAAAAACAAACAAAAGAAAATGAAAAAGAGAGGAGAATGTGGTCGGCTAGGAAACTTGGAGAGGTTACGGGCAAAGAAAGAAAAAGAGAGAGGAAACCAAGCAAGAGGAGAAGAGGAAGCTGGAGGTAAGAAAACTAAGAGAGCTTCGGGGAGATGGGAGGAACAAGGGAGAAAGAAAAAGGCTTGAGAAAAAACAGAGAAAGAAGGGAGAAAAAGAAAGGGATTTCGGAGAAGGAAATGGGCAGCTGAGGAGCTGGAAAAGGAGGAAGAAACCAGGGCTAAAGGAAAAGAGAAAGGGGGACTAAGGGAAGCAGCGGGAACAAGGGGGCAGAGAAGTAAAAAGAAGAGAAAAAACTAAGAGAGCTAGGAAGGAAAAAAGAAAACAAGAGAAGAGGAAGACTGCGAGGGAGGAAAAGAAAGCATGGGCAACCTGTGTGAGGACCCAAAAATTTCCTTATTTTTTATCTTATTTTACTGGCTTATCTAATTATTTATTCACCTGTTTTCTCCAAATAATTTATTTCAATCATTTTAATTCATTTACATGGAACAAGGTCTCACTTATATTTTAAAAATGTCCCGTTAGCAAATTTAATTTTTCGGAGGCTGTAGACACCAAATTTTTAGCTTTTCTTTTTCTTTTTATTTTATTTATTTAATTAGTTTTGTTTTAATTTTTCCTAAGAAAATTGTTTTACTATTATTAATTAATTCATTGGAAAAAAGGGAAAATCATCAATCAAACAAAAAAAAAAATTTTTAGAGTTTTATTTTATCTTTTATTCCTGGTTTCGCTCACTTTATTTGATTTTACTTAAAATGTTATTTTTGTTTATGTTATTTTCATTTTTATTAAGTAATTGAAAGAAAAAAAAAAGAAAAATTGTTCACGAAATTTCCTTTTTTTTCTTTTCAGTTTAATCTTTTAGCATTTATTTATTTTTTATTTTTTATTTTATTTTATTTTTATTGAAATTTCATTATTTATTAAAAAAAAAAGAAAAATGGGGAAAGAAAAGGTTCACGCGCGCATGCTGAGCATGTGCGCTATTCTTCTTCAACCGTGAACCAGACACGGTACCAGATGGGCAAGCTGGCATTTTGGTGAAGTTTTTCTCACGGAATTTGTTTTCTTTTAAGTTAGGACAAGACACCTCATCTATTAAAAGATTGGATCAAGAAGCTTCTGGAAGGGGAAGCCATCAAACGGCTCCCAAATACCAGAAAAATGCAGAAAAACCAGCACCATTGATGCTAGATTCTGAGGATATTGAATGCTGATAAGAAAGCCGTAAAACGCAAGGAGAAGGGGAGGAAAACAGAGGGGGAGGCGGCTAGGGTTTTGAAAAAACAGAAGAGGACGGCTGGACAGAAAAGAATGAGTGATGGCTGGGAAGGGTTTTGAGAGAGGAAAAAGAAAAGAGCGAGGGGAGAGAAACCGAGAGAGAGCTAGGAGAAAGGATCAGGTAGAGAAACAGGAAAAAGGCTGACGGCTAAACGGAGAGGAATGAGGTGTATAACGGCTGGAGAGAATGAAGTGAAGGCGTGATGGCTGTGAGCAAAAAGAGCTAGAACTAGAGAGAAGCGGAGGGAAGAAGGAGGAACGAATATTTGAAAAAGGAAGAAAAAGGAAAAACAGAGCTTGAGGGTTGAGGTAGGAAGAAGGGAAGGTTCTGGGGAGGAAAAAAAACACAGAGGAAGAGAGAGTTTTCGGCAGTAGCAAGAGAGGTGATTGAAGCTGGAAAAAGGAAACCAAGCTTCGGAAAAGGCAAGGCTGAGGAGTAGAGGGACAAACGGCCGCCACCACCACACTACAATCCACCACCATCGCCGATAACCGTCATTGGAGGAGCACTGTAATGCCTTCATACCCTTTTCTCACCTTTAACTTTTGAAATGAGAGTCATTTAATCTGTTTGTTTTTTTTTTCCTTTTCGGTAGTAAAATTTTTTTTATCTTTTTTGGGGTTTATGCATGATTTCTGGTTGGTGAGGAAGTCTGTTGGGTCGTTGTAAGTCTTGGATTTGTTATTGCACAAGCTAATGAAATCAGTCCATGGTATGATGTTTGCATGGGTATATAGTAGGATGTTTCATTAGTTGCCTGAGTCAGATTTCGTTCGGTTGAAGATTTGTGTAAAAAAATCTGCTGCAACAAGTTTAAAGTGCTAGGCTTGTTGCAGCAGCATGGAATTTTCTTTTTGGTTGCTCAAGGCTCGAAGCTTTCTTTCCTTGGGTTATTGACGGTGGTTTCAAGCCACGGAAATTTGTGTTTTCTTGTATTTTGCTGTAAAAGGGAGAGTGGAACCGTGAACTTTGGAGTGTCTTTCTTTCCTTTTTGCTGCCGTATACATTTCACCATGGCGTAGTGTGTATTTTTTGTGTAAAAATTGCTGAATCTTGAAGCATCAAAAGGGGGGGTAGGCTGCATAAGATATTTTGTTTGTTGAAATCCTTAGTTTACTTGAAGTCATTGGTTTCTTGTAAACAATGCTCTGGTTCCTATTGTTTTATGGTATAGAGAATGGCGATTCATAAAGACTGTCTTGCTAGCTTACTGTGTTTGAGAATCAGCAAAATCTCATAGTTTTCCAGATTTAGGCACGTTCTTTTGTTGTCTAAGTCTTTGTTGTGCCGCAAGCTTGCTGCCGAACCTTTTTACATAAAGTTCTCTAGCATTTGTATGATTCCCTTCTATGTTTTTTGCTTGTTTGGATGTCAAAGTTATGTTTTGTGTTGTTTAGTGTAAAGTTTGGATGTTGGATTGAGAAAGTTTGGGATCAAGCCTTGTGTATTTGAATCTGAAATCTGAGTTTGGAAGTAAAAATGCAGCAGGCTTGCACTTTCGGTTGCTGAAGATCTGGTTTTGAAGTGTTTGATTTGCTTGTTGTTTGAATGGAGTGCCATGTGCGTGTTTGGGAATGTAGGGGCAAAGGCCATCAGTTTTATTTATCTTGTTTCGGATTGTTTTTTGTTTGGAAATCTGAGTCGAAGTTTGGCTCATATTTAGATCATTTGGCTGCATTTTGAGTCTGAAGGCTTGCTGTATTTTTCCTCTCCACTTTGTTTCAAGTCCCCGCACTTTGTGTTTGAATGAGTTGGATTTGTGTTTGAGTCATTTCCGCGTAAATGTTGTTTCGACTGAATGAAGGCAAGTTGCAGAAGCAACATTGACTGGAAATTGCAGAAATCTAAGCTTCTTCATAAGCTTTGCATGAAAGTTTTTCTAGAAATTGCATAACCTCATTCTAAGTTGTTGGCTTGTTGAGTCTTGTGGTTCTTTCTGGGTTAATGTCAAGGCTCTGATTGGTTGGCTGAGGTGCTAGTTGCATTAGGATTGCATTTGAGAAGCCCAGCATGTCGTAGATGGAAGGAACCAGCAAAAACAAAGAGAGCTTCATTGCATGCATGCAAAAATAGCTTTCAAAAATTGCATTCTAACCCCTCAAGTCTCCCCTTGTTTCACTTTGGCCCAGAAACTGTGGAAAATAATCAATTTGGCCCCCTTTAACTTCTTTAATTATTTCAATTGGGTCCTTGTTTGTTTCAATTTGATGAATATGAGTTGTTTAGTTTATTGGAATGCTTTGAGTGATTCAATTTCCATTTCATGTGATTATTTTGTTGATTAAAGTGGCGCCTTGACCTTTTCTTTTATTTTGGAGGATAAATAAGTGTTTTCACTCCATTAGGGTCCCAACTCAAGGGAGGTACATTCTATCCCTTATTTTTACTTTATTTGACCCTATGTGTACTTATGTGATTTATGTGTCTAATTGCATGCCTTTTGAATGTTTTCATTTTATTTATTTATTAATTCGCTCTATTCGTTTTAATTTCGTATATTTATTTTAATTCATTTTGATTACTTGAAAGGCATTTAAATGCCAAGTTGTAATAGTTAGGTTCATTTTATTTATTTTCATTTCCCTCCGTTAGATTGTAGTAGGTCCCCTCAAATGTAATAGCTAGGGTTTTATTCGCTTTCTTTTCGCTTGTGTGATTTGCATGCTTACGTGCTATGTGTTACCGCTTTCTTAGGGCCTTGCATCTAGATATCATGACTATGTGTTATGTGTTTATGTGATATTATGTGTTTACTCGCTTTATTATGTTTTTTATGAGATTATAATTAATGTGTGGCGTTATCACACTAGTCCAACGCTAGTTGTGATCTATTTCTCGATACCACACTAGTCCAACGCTAGTTGTGGTTTCCTCGTTCGATTCTTCGCTAGTCCAACGCTAGTGACAAAGTAGAAACATGGGCTAGTCCAATGCTAGATGTGACGCCCCGAAAAGTATTAGTGTGAGAACCCGTATTTTTTCCTATTTTCTAGGTTTTATTATTTTCCGTGGCTTGTTTTCTGCATTTTCGTGCTTAGGAAAATTTCTAGTTGAATTTAAGGAGCAGATATAATTTTTTAGATGATTTTTCTAGTATTGAATGGATTTTGAGAAATTAAGAGCATATACCGGACGTGGGACCCACTAGTGCGAAAGTTCAGAAAATTCGGCCAACTAGATTAAGTTTTGAATACTGGAATTAATTTACCGGGTGTTAAGAGATAAGTAGAGGGTGCTAAGTGGATTGATATAAGGGAGACAAGGTAGGTGAGCATTTAATAAAAGGTGACAAGTGTCACCATAAGATTTAGTCTTGACATTTGACTTACTATTCAACATTTTACCATTTACCATAATAACTTCAAAAATTGACCAAAATATCTTCATTTCTAAGCTTCATATGGCCGAACCTCTCTTGACAAGAAGAAGAGAAAAAACTCTCCAAGTTCTTGATTTCATCTTGCTCCAAATCATCAAAACAACTACTTAATCTTACTTTTGTTCCATAAAACCTCTTCACTTAGTGTTTGTAAGGTGTTTGGTGAAGTTATTTGGAAAGCTAAGGAGACCTATTGCTCTCTCTCTCTCTCTTGTTTTAAAGGTAAGTCTTGAAGTACCACTCTCCTCCCTCTAATGATGCTTAATTGATGCTTAGTGGTGGTATAAGGTGCCACTTTATGGATTATATTGTGATTTTTGGTTGGATTGATGAACTTTTATAATTTTTGGGGAATTTTCTGTTTCAATATGGATATGATTATGGGGTCATGTATGATGATTGGAAATGAGGTTTAATGACTCTATGAGGTGGAAAAAGTGATTAATCGCAATCAAATTCTGTTTTGGAAGAAATTTCAGAAAATCAGGGTTTTGTGATGAACATTCTGTCCGAATTTTTAGCTCCTAGTTAGGGGCCGAATTGGCTTTAGCTCAAAACATGAAAGTTGTAGGGAATGACATTTTAGAGGTGCCTAAAAAATGTCAGGTCAATCGGAGTAGTGTGGAATGAGAAAATTCGAAATTACTATTGCTGTTCTGGTTTTACCCGAAATTGGGATTTGCGACTGTAATTGGTTGTTTTGGTTAGGATTGCTTCCGAATTGGTTGTTTAGGTCTTCTGATGAAATTTAACCTTATTTCTTAGCTTTCAGCTGGTTTTGGAATTTCTAGATTTAGACTTGGAGAGCCTGAGTTATGATGTTTCCGGTAGAAAGCATTTTGGTGAATCTGTTTTACGTTTTTGATGTAGTATATTGCATTTTTGACCTGGTTGCACTCGAAACTGGACTGAGTGGCCTTCTTCAATATTGTAGCCTCTTAAGTCCTGAATATATCTGCAAAATTTCCGGTCAAACGGATCTGTGTAGCTCGAGTTATAACCAAAACACTCGCACCTGTTTTGTACCCTGAAATTTGTGTACGTTTTGACATCAGCCTCTGACCATGTATTTTCCCGTTTTGATCCCGTACGATCTGGGTTTTGACTCCTTCATAAGAAATGTAGATCTTAGTTTTGGCTTCGAAACGGTATAAAGTGCGTCACAATCCGAGTTCCGTAGCTCCTGTTATGACCAAAACAAGATCAATCGTCAGAACTGCCTTGAATCTGGACAGTTCTGACGGGTACTTTGACACTCACATTTCGTTCTTTTCTGAGTGGATTCAGGTCTTGGTCAAAACATCAAAGTTTTATCCTTATGTCTCAGCTTTCCAACACCTTTGGAATTTCTTGATTTGGATTTGTGAGCTATGAGTTATGGTCCAGCAAACACACCCTGTTCGTCACCCAAACACGTAAATTTCTGGTACTGTTTTCCATAATTTCGTCAACCAAGTAACGAAAGAAAGTGGTCATGCCAGTTTTAACAAAAGTAATCCACTAACTAAACAAAAGTACAAAACCGACCCTAAACGCCTTCCCCAAGGTAATTCAGCGAATAAAAGCAGTAAAGCGACACAAGTAATCGAATTCTAGCACACCAATTACACCAAAGACATATACACATATAACACCATGTATCAAGATGGTAGACAATCCAATACATCAATACATGTCAAATTAGACAAATAATCATATGCACAATTACTCAAACCAATGTCATGTCATAACGGTATCAAAGCAAATCAAGAATAAAGGCGATATCGTCCCATACCCAATTAAAATAACCCCGTCCGATCTCTCACGTCACTTACTATTCAAACGACTTATCCAATAACCTCTTGTACTCATTCCAGCCAAATAAAACCTGTTCATGTTCCCAAAATGCAAATCTCACATACTTAACACCGCCTCAACTCTGGAGTACTCAGGCACAAGAATCCGAAATAAGACAATTCACCTCTCGAGCTGGCCAGTCCCAAGAGTAAACCATCTACAATCGAAATTCCTACCAGACGTACCTATCTATGGTCCTCAATTATCACAGGAAAAATTTAAGGCCTATAACGTTCACAATTCAGAGCTTAGGCTCAAACGAACACTTATTCCTTCCTACCTATTCACCACTTAGTCCAGGCTCACTCCGCGCAGAGACCACGCGAAGCAGGCTCTGATACCAACTGTGACGGCCCCACTTCTCCCAAGGGCGAACCCAAGGGTATCGGCGGGCCGCCTGCCTAGCTCGCGCCAGGACTCAAAACTTAAAACAATAAAAGTCAGAAAATTCAAAAGAGTACTATATACAATCCTAAAAGAGTTATAATTACATTCTCGAAAAGTTCCTGCTCACACTATTACATCCTTATAACTACCACCAAAACCAAAACTAAACAAACATACTATATGTCCAACTATTACAACCAAACCTAACTATACTAGTGTACGCCAAAAGTCCCCGCGTCGGCCCCTGCTAAGAAAAATAAAAGGAAAGGGGTAAGCTATATGCTTAGTAAGTAAACAGGGGCGAAAGCGTAAATTTCACGTAACAATAGTTGCACAGTAAGAGTAAAGCAAAAGCAGAAAGGTAACATCACAAAATAAGGATACGGGTGGCTCCAAAGCCAATTCATGTGCCATGCGTGATCTCCTGCCGACACTCCGTCGACCACAATTAATGGTCCGTAGAACTTCACTTGTACACCCACCGACACCTTATCACCCTCACTGGCCAGTCACCTCACAAACTTGCCCGGGCGAACGAAATCACAAACTTGAGCTTGAGTCACAAGCTCGGGTCACAAACTTGGTCCACATACTCGGTGAACCGGATTCACAAACTTGGTGACCTCCAACCAGGTTGGACTGACTTCGACCAAGCCCTAACCGGCTCGAATAGTCCATCTAGGTCAAGAGATCGGGCCCCAAACTCACAAACTTCACAAAATTATTCAAAAGTCACCCCGAGCCACAAGCTCAAGGGTTTTAGTTCCAAAATGATTCACATACATACGTCATGTACAAATATGTGCGCAAATTCGGGTTTAGAGCGAGTGCGATAAAGTAAACCCTCACCTAAGTACCCTCTTCATACATATCGAAACACATAAGCAACTAACACATAAGAGCGGCCTGAATACTTACTCAACGAACAAAAGAGCAAAAGTACGAAATTCGTGCCACGAGGAGTAGCTAGTAGGCCCCACCGGCACCACCTAGATCACCAACGTCTGAAATTGAAGATTGTGTCACAATATATCACAAACGGCTACTAACATACTTAAAACAAGCAAAACGGCAAAATCGGCACATGCAAGTGCGGAAACGGCAAAATGGGCACACGCGCCCGCGCGGAACGGCAAACGGAAATGGCCAAATCTGCCTTCTCAAACCGTTTTGATCAAAAGTTAGGCTAGGAATGTCGGATCAATGTGAACGAGACATCGTTTCGAAGCTATGAGGAAGGGCTACAATTCTCATGAAGACACCTTAATCTAGATCTGAATGGAAACAGGTCTAGATTTTTTGAGCCGGTGTTCATGTGTACATTGGGTTTTGTACCGATTGGAGGTCGGTAATATGTGTAAATCTTTTGGTGTGACTTTGTAAGTATATGTATCTATTTGAGTGGCATTTTGAACTTATCTTTTGTGTGTCTTTTGTGCATACGCTTTACGTCCGTACTTTTGCTCATAGTTTGGATAATAAGTATACGTAATGTTCCGATCTATAGACTTTTGCACTTAAATGGCCTCCGGTACTCGAGGTGGAGGTAGAGGGCGAGCACGAAGCCCTGAAAGGGAACAAGGACAAGAGCCAGATCAAGTAGCTACAGCCATTCAGCGGATGGCTGACTTGCTAGAACGTATGGTCGACCATCAGGGTCAGGGCCATGGGAATGCTGTTGGAAACCCTGAAAATAATCCGGGTAATCACGAAGGAGAGGACCGTGCTTTAGAACGGTTCCAAAAATTTGCACCTTCTAAATTTATAGGTGGACCTAATCCTGACCTAGCCGAGGGCTGGATGGATCGTATGTTAGACATATTTGCCGCGCTTAGGTATTCGGAGGAGCGGCAAATATCCTTTGCCGTCTTTCAGTTCGAAGGGGCCGCGCGAGCCTGGTGGAACGTGATCAAAGCCAAGTGGGAGCGAGAACAGACCCCCAGGACATGGGTCAATTTTACTCGAGAATTTAATGAGAAATACTTGCCGCCCATTGTGCAAGAGAAACGAGAAGATGATTTTATCCGCCTGCGTCAAGGGGCATCTAGTGTAGCGGAGTACGAGACCCAGTTTACAAAGCTCTCCCGTTTTGCTCCGGAGTTGGTGCTAACGGAGCGAAAACGAATCCGTCGCTTCGTCCAAGGCCTGAATGTGGAAATCCAGGAGGCTCTAGCAGCTGCTCAGTTGGACACGTTTAGCCAAGCGCTAGAAAAAGCCCAGCGGATTGAGACAGCCAGGGGACAGGTTAAAGCCTTCCATGACCGGAAAAGGAGGCAACCCAGCTCGAATGACTCAACGGTTGGACGGAGTTCGTGAAACGAGCCACCAGCTAAGACGAGTAAAGGCACAGATGGTCCGCGACCTACAAGAACCCTGAATAGCTTTGGGCGAGGTCAGATAATGCAAGAGCCCCAGAGGAGTGCCCAGCGTGGAGGGTCAAGTACGGCCACTAAGCCAACCTGTGGTTTCTGTGGGGCCAATCACACCGATGAAAATTGCTGGAAAAATAGTTCGGTACGGAAATGCTTCAAATGTGGTAGCACCGAACATCTGATTGCCCGGTGCCCTAAGATGCAGAAGGAAGGACTCAAACCACCAACCGAAGGGACCACAATGAAGCCGTCAAATGTAGGGGAAAATCGACCCAAAGGGCCAGCAAGAGTGTATGCAATGGGTCAACAAGAGGTGACTGACCCTTCGGCGGGTTTCGAAGATACGCTTTGACCAAAGAATTAATTTCAAGGACGAAATTGTCCTAAGTGGGGGAGATTGTGACGCCCCGAAAAGTATTAGTGTGAGAACCCGTATTTTTTCCCATTTTCTAGGTTTTATTATTTTTCGTGGCTTGTTTTCTGCATTTTCGTGCTTAGGAAAATTTCTAGATGAATTTAAGGAGCAGATATAATTTTTTAGATGATTTTTCTAGTATTGAATGGATTTTGAGAAATTAAGAGCATATACCGGACGTGGGACCCACTAGTGCGAAAGTTCAGAAAATTCGGCCAATTAGATTAAGTTTTGAATACTGGAATTAATTTACCGGGTGTTAAGAGATAAGTAGAGGGTGCTAAGTGGATTGATATAAGGGAGACAAGGTTGGTGAGCATTTAATAAAAGGTGACAAGTGTCACCATAAGATTTAGTCTTGACATTTGACTTACTATTCAACCTTTTACCATTTACCATAATAAATTCAAAAATTGACCAAAATATCTTCATTTCTAAGCTTCATATGGCCGAACCTCTCTTGACAAGAAGAAGAGAAAAAACTCTCCAAGTTCTTGATTTCATCTTGCTCCAAATCATCAAAACAACTACTTAATCTTACTTTTGTTCCATAAAACCTCTTCACTTAGTGTTTGTAAGGTGTTTGGTGAAGTTATTTGGAAAGCTAAGGAGACCTATTGCTCTCTCTCTCTCTTGTTTTAAAGGTAAGTCTTGAAGTACCACTCTCCTCCCTCTAATGATGCTTAATTGATGCTTAGTGGTGGTATAAGGTGCCACTTTATGGATTATATTGTGATTTTTGGTTGGATTGATGAACTTTTATAATTTTTGGGGAATTTTCTGTTTCAATATGGATATGATTATGGGGTCATGTATGATGATTGGAAATGAGGTTTAATGACTCTATGAGGTGGAAAAAGTGATTAATCGCAATCAAATTCTGTTTTGGAAGAAATTTCAGAAAATCAGGGTTTTGTGATGAACATTCTGTCCGAATTTTTAGCTCCTAGTTAGGGGCCGAATTGGCTTTAGCTCAAAACATGAAAGTTGTAGGGAATGACATTTTAGAGGTGCCTAAAAAATGTCAGGTCAATCGGAGTAGTGTGGAATGAGAAAATTCGAAATTACTATTGCTGTTCTGGTTTTACCCGAAATTGGGATTTGCGACTGTAATTGGTTGTTTTGGTTAGGATTGCTTCCGAATTGGTTGTTTAGGTCTTCTGATGAAATTTAACCCTATTTCTTAGCTTTCAGCTGGTTTTGGAATTTCTAGATTTAGACTTGGAGAGCCTGAGTTATGATGTTTCCGGTAGAAAGCATTTTGGTGAATCTGTTTTACGTTTTTGATGTAGTATATTGCATTTTTGACCTGGTTGCACTCGAAAATGGACTGAGTGGCCTTCTTCAATATTGTAGCCTCTTAAGTCCTGAATATATCTGCAAAATTTCCGGTCAAACGGATCTGTGTAGCTCGAGTTATAACCAAAACACTCGCACCTGTTTTGTACCCTGAAATTTGTGTACGTTTTGACATCAGCCTCTGACCATGTATTTTCCCGTTTTGATCCCGTATGATCTGGGTTTTGACTCCTTCATAAGAAATGTAGATCTTAGTTTTGGCTTCGAAATGGTATAAAGTGCGTCACAATCCGAGTTCCGTAGCTCCTGTTATGACCAAAACAAGATCAATCGTCAGAACTGCCTTGAATCTGGACAGTTCTGACGGGTACTTTGACACTCACATTTCGTTCTTTTCTGAGTGGATTCAGGTCTTGGCCAAAACATCAAAGTTTTATCCTTATGTCTCAGATTTCCAACACCTTTGGAATTTCTTGATTTGGATTTGTGAGCTATGAGTTATGGTCCAGCAAACACACCCTGTTCGTCACCCAAACACGTAAATTTCTGGTACTGTTTTCCATAATTTCGTCAACCAAGTAACGAAAGAAAGTGGTCATGCCAGTTTTAACAAAAGTAATCCACTAACTAAACAAAAGTACAAAACCGACCCTAAACGCCTTCCCCAAGGTAATTCAGCGAATAAAAGCAGTAAAGCGACACAAGTAATCGAATTCTAGCACACCAATTACACCAAAGACATATACACATATAACACCATGTATCAAGATGGTAGACAATCCAATACATCAATACATGTCAAATTAGACAAATAATCATATGCACAATTACTCAAACCAATGTCATGTCATAGCGGTATCAAAGCAAATCAAGAATAAAGGCGATATCGTCCCATACCCAATTAAAATAACCCCGTCCGATCTCTCACGTCACTTACTATTCAAACGACTTATCCAATAACCTCTTGTACTCATTCCAGCCAAATAAAACCTGTTCATGTTCCCAAAATGCAAATCTCACATACTTAACACCGCCTCAACTCTGGAGTACTCAGGCACAAGAATCCGAAATAAGACAATTCACCTCTCGAGCTGGCCAGTCCCAAGAGTAAACCATCTACAATCGAAATTCCTACCAGACGTACCTATCTATGGTCCTCAATTATCACAGGAAAAATTTAAGGCCTATAACGTTCACAATTCAGAGCTTAGGCTCAAACGAACACTTATTCCTTCCTACCTATTCACCACTTAGTCCAGGCTCACTCCGCGCAGAGACCACGCGAAGCAGGCTCTGATACCAACTGTGACGGCCCCACTTCTCCCAAGGGCGAACCCAAGGGTATCGGCGGGCCGCCTGCCTAGCTCGCGCCAGGACTCAAAACTTAAAACAATAAAAGTCAGAAAATTCAAAAGAGTACTATATACAATCCTAAAAGAGTTATAATTACATTCTCGAAAAGTTCCTGCTCACACTATTACATCCTTATAACTACCACCAAAACCAAAACAAAACAAACATACTATATGTCCAACTATTTGTTTATGTTTGTTTTGTTTTGGTTTTGGTGGTAGTTATAAGGATGTAATAGTGTGAGCAGGAACTTTTTGAGAATGTAATTATAACTCTTTTAGGATTGTATATAGTACTCTTTTGAATTTTCTGACTTTTATTGTTTTAAGTTTTGAGTCCTGGCGTGAGCTAGGCAGGCGGCCCGCCGATATCCTTGGGTTCGCCCTTGGAAGAAGTGGGGCCGTCACACTAGACCCTTAGGGACCTCCCGTGCTAGTTCATGTTCGTATGACTACATTACTTTCTCATGCATATTTTTCACTTTCTAGGACTTTTTATCATTTTGTATGATATTCCCTTTATAAGTATAGCCCTTATCCCTAATTTCCTTTATATGTATATTCCTTCCCTGTGAGGACCCATATTTTAATTATTGCAAAATATTCTTAAATTGGTCATTTAAAAGTATTTTTGTATGTGAATTACTCAAGTTTTCCCAAATTGCATGAATTTCTCAAAAATGAGTCTAAACAATTGATTCTTTAAACAATTATTATTTTAATGACCAAATTTATTCGAGTTGAATTATTTATGGTGTTTTTGATTGTTACATATACTTGTCGCATTTGCATCTTTGACTTTTAATAAATTTTATTATTGTTGGTTCTTAGATAAGTAGGTAAAAATAAGTTTAAAGTCGCAAATAAATTAATTGTGCAAAATATTGGGTTATTTGAATTTTTGCCAAGTTAAGTTAATATTTCTTGACGTAGAGTGTGTTATTGCTTTAATATTAATTCCTTGAATTTCAATAGCTAATTTTAAGTATTATTAATGTTAGGTGTTAACGGGAACCTAGAATTAAGGCAAAATCGTTTTAAGTCAAAACTTTTTATAATTACCCGTAGGACGTTGTATTACGATAATTGAATTTTTGCGAGATTAGTGTACTAGTAGGCATTCGATTCACGCTTGGGGTAAACTTTGGAATTTGATTAGGATCGAGGATGTAAGCGGAACTTCGGATGAAATGTGAAAGGACCAAAATAACCCTTCTCCAATTCAAAATTCACCATGTAACCAAGAAATGATTCTTGAACAAATGTAATTCCAAACACTTCTCAATTTCTGCCGACTCAACCCCACTCTCAACATCTCAATATATACATTCCACTAACCACACCCTCCACGTTATCATTTGCAATCTACCACCACACTACAACATCACATTTCCATTTCCCTCCTGCCGTGAGCTGCGGGCGGAGTGTCCAAGAGAAAAGAGCCGAGCTCTCAACCTTTCTTTCCTTCCATCCGTGAGCTAGAAAAAAAAATGGAACCTGCTGCTCTATACCCAATCCAACCGTGAGGTAGTGAAGAGGGCTGTGAGCTAAACATCCTCCATTTCAGTCGCAAGCTTGGACAAGAGAAAGGAGGAGTGGGCGGACTGAAATTCTGGTCTGACCAAGAAGGAAGAGTTTTGCAGCCGCTAGTCGTGTGTGTTAGACTTCAAGCTAAGGTAATTTCTGAACTTAGATGAGATGTATATGGGATGATGAAGCTGTCTATAAGCATGCATGTGGACTGGTGAGGTTAGATGAAGAATTGTGACTTAAGAAATCTGGTTTGGAATGAATTGAAGCTGCCGAATGTGTGAGCTGGATTTTTGTAACTTTAATTAGCTAATCTGTGATAATCTGAGCTTAGAAATGTGTTCAACTAACTGAAAACAAGAAGTTTAAACCATGCATGAAGTTAATTAGCCGTATTATGCTAGAAGGGAAAAATAATACACGACTCTGCTTCATGCAAGCTCATCCGAGAGCAGTGAACAAAAATTCTGGTTTTGTGGTTGAATGTTGTTGATGACCGAACCTAATTTGAACTGGGACTGATAATTAATACATTGATTAGTCATGCATGTTGGTTTTGAGTACCTAATACAAGGTTTTAGCTGAAGAAAATCCAGATTTGCGTCTAACTTAGCTGCTGGAAATTTTCTGGAATAGCCGAGAGACTTCATGTTTGTTTGCATTTGTAATTGCTGTCAAATGGAAAATTTTGTTATGAATTGCATATAGATTGTTAGCTTTAAGTATTAAGTGAAGCTTAATGGAAGAAAATCTGAGGAAAAGTTGAATTGTGGATTGAAACCGAGGGAAATTTTCTGCTGTAAAATATTCCAGCTTGGTCGAGAGAAGGAAGTGAGCATTTAATTAGTTTTGTTTTCGAATTTCAATTCAGATTTTCGTATTGGATGTTTAAGATTTGCTTGAGGCCTGCTAATCACCTTTTGCATGTTGAGCTGAGGTAAGAATTGAAGAAAACTAGGAACAAAAGCTATATAAATAAACTATCAATTGCTGGAAAATTTTATCTTAGCTGATGACAGATTTATGGGGACTTTTTGGTGGAATAATTTATTGGAATTAAGCGTTATTTGCTTTGGTATATGCTGGTATGAATGTCATACTTAAATGTATGATGGTTTGAATAAGAGTCTTATGGTTTTAAAAGAGAAAAAGGAGTTTTTCACAAGTGAAAAATGAGTTTCCAGATTTTCGGATTTCTCTGACCAGTCTCAGTAAAATGCTTATATCTTGGAGTAGGAAAATCCGATTGAGGTGCCGTCAGTGGCATTTGAAACTAGAGTCATGGGCCTTTGTTTTGTAGAAATTTCATATTTTTCCTCCCTGTGTACTGCTGTCCGTGATTCCTCAAAGTAGGCTGTCCTGTTTGAATGTCCTGTTTCCTCAGGAAACTGAATTCTTGACTTGGATCGAATATTTGGCCTATTTGTGATTTGAATCTCTGAAAAGTGTCTTCTGGGATGTGATAGTATTAAAAATCTATTCTACAACAGTATAATTTTCATAATTGTTTGATTTGTGGAACATGAACTAAAGCAATTTTTGAAGGAAAATATTTTCCAGCTTGACCGAACTAGTTGGGACTTTTGGTGAGTTTATTTGCTGGATTTGTGTATTATTTACTTTAGCTTGGTTTGGACAGATTATAATCTATATGTATAGTGATTCTAGCAAGTAAAAGTGGAAAGTTTAATGGATATTTTAGATTCTTGGAATCATTTGGATCTCAAGTTGGTTGTAATTTTTGTTCTTGTTTTGAATGAATTGGTATTTGAAAGTGTGTATTGGTTGTCAAGAGCTAATGATTGATGAAGCTCTTGACCATTTGAGTTGTTTTTGCAAGAATTTAATTTTAATAAATTGTTCAAGTAGTTGGCTAAAATGTACTTGGAAGTTCCCTGGTTTGCGTTTTGGATTGTCTTGATACCTTGGACTTCCTTTGTTGAATTTTATTTGGAATTGAATCTGTGGAGACCTAGGGCTAATGATTGATGAAGCCCTAGTGAAATTGATGTTTGAATTGTGATTTAACTATTTTGGCAACCAGGAATACAATGTGCAAATAATTTGAAATCGTGAAGTCCGTTTTGGTCTGTTGAATTTGAGTACTTTTAAATCAAACTTTGTGGAATTATTTTATCTTACTATCAAGTTATAGAGATTGAGAATAGCGCGTTAATATTTAAAATTTAAATGAAAAGTGTAGAAAACTTGCTCGGCAAGGAAACATGATTCTTTTTCACTTATACTCTAGTACTTGAGCTTTTATTGAAAATTTTCTAGTACGAACACATTTTTCACCTTCTCGATTTCCGTGCCAAATTAAGCATTTTACCCTTCTTTTGAAATTGATAGTCCTTGCCACGATTTATCTCGGAAATGGGACTTTTAAATTCCTTTTGGTTTTATACCAATGATTAAGTTAAAACTTCCTATTTCAATTTGTTTGAGCTTGAGGCTTGAGTGTGTGTATCTAAGAGGTTTTCTTTATTCGCCTTAATCGAGCATCTAGGTAATTTGTAATTGTGATTAATCTCAGGTGATTCAGAGGACACCGAGAAGCTCTTTTAATTTCCTGCTTTTGCTCTTGCTTTGCTCCGGATTACGGTGAGGGATTCCAAACTGTTTTGCACAAAATTGCTTCTCGAACTTGTATAACCACTGTTTGTATAATTGCTTATATATATATATATATACGTGGTGTGACTTGATGAGTGCTTCTTTCATGCCTAAGTGATCTAATACTTGATGAATCTTGTTCATTTGAATGAAAAGTAGTTATTTCTAGGCGAGTGTGTACTTTATCGCACTCGACCTAACTGTTGCTGTATTGCTTAACTGTTCAATATTTCATTGTTTATATGTTATTTGCGTATGCTGTAGGCCATGTGTACTTTATCACATTGGCTGAACAAGGCCTTTTCCCCTTCGTTATCACCTATTCGAGCCAGAAGCGGACTCGGTCGGATAGGTTGATAACCCTGGGCACTGTATTTTGGTATACTCGAGTATTACCACTGGAGGGATAAGGTGATGGCCAGTCAACCGAAGGAGTTACCAATGGGAGTTATAAGGACGGAAGTGGACTGAGTACTGTATCCTTTTGTGTTTGCTTTATTATTAACACTGTTATTGCTCTCCTAGTTGACATTTCTCGGGTAAGACTCCTCATGAGCATTAATCTCTGAGACGAAGCAATCCTTGTAATGTTCTTCTAGTCGGACGAGCCACTATTTGTTTGACTAAAATTCATGAAAATATATTTATGTGATCATGCATTCCAAATGTACGTTAGTGGTTTTTAAATGATTTATGAGTTGTACCCAGAATAAAGTTGCCAACAAAAGTATTACTTCTACATGTGTTTCCAAAGTAACGCTTACGCACTGGTTTATAAATACTTGATTTTCCCTTTTGAAACCTCATTGAGCTTTAGCTCACCCCCAAAAATATTTTAGTTCTATGCAGGGCTCGAGAAGGAGAGTTACTCAAGCGCAAGGATTTGGAGTACCGTGGATTATCCTTTATCTGGATTGTGATTGATTTTCTTTGTGAAATGTAATGGTTGTTTTGAAAGATTTGTGAAACTTTTTGGTATGATGTACTTGTGGTTGAAGTGAATGTAAATCTCATGATATTTTGGGGATTATACTTTTGTAAGAATGATTTGAATTGCAAACATAAGGATTGTACTTAAGTTATTAGTACGACAATTTAGATGAAGTATTGGACTTGTACTTTGGTATGTTGGACTGGTGGAAATATTATACTCCATTTGAGCTTTTAAGAACCATCGATTATATTCATGCTTGAGTTTTGTAGTAAGTCCCGGCGAGAGCTGGGCAGGCGGCCGCCGAACCCTTTGGTTCGCCTTAGGGGGATGTGGGGTCGTCACATTCCCCCTAATGTGTGATACATAACATTAGATTTGCATTTCATTTAAGAATCAGAATTAGGATAATACATTTGCTTGATTAGATTAGGGATAACCCCTTGAATATGGGATATGGACGAGTTTGGCTTTCTAACCTTAGCACGCTCGTATTCCCTCTATTAAAAGGGAAAATTGAGTCACGAACATTAGTCCCCCGTACCCGACATGATGCACTCCTTTAAGACATGTGTATTTCTATAGTTATTTTATCCTTTTTCTTTTCTTGGAGTCTCATATTTTTGCATTATTCGTGACTTCTCCAAAGAGTCACTATTGGGCGTCACAATTAATGTGATTGGCACCACTCAAGCTTTAAAGAGAAATTTCGCCCCCCGATGCCCCCCTAGGTCTAGGTTTTGCATTCATATAGTACATCCAAATGTGATAAATCTTTAGGTTAAAAATAAGAAAATCTTTGACTAAATCACGCAACTAGCCTTGGCTAGGTCGAAAGGGTGCCTCGGATTTTTTTATCCTTGCCTTCCCTTTCTTCAAATGTGACTCCCGAACCTTTTTCTTTGATTTACGTAGATTAGGAGTCGTTTAAAAGGGGTTTTTCTACCTTTTCCTTTGAAAAATTCATTTTTTAGGTGACTTGGTACACCTTAACTCTATACCAAGTGGCGACTTCGATTTTGTTTTAAAAACCCTTTTTAAACTATAATTTGGGCCCAAATCGTCGCACTTTCAAACCCCATTTAGGCCCTTTTCTTTTTGTTCATTTTCTAAAGATAAAAACTTATCCTTTCCACAAACCAAAAATACATTTTTCTAAAACTCATTATTTATTTTCAAAAATGGGGCGCGACAGAGGCTCGTTTAGCGAGAAATAGTGAGTACACATTTTTCGAGGTAATATTCGATCCGAAAGTGCAATAATCTTGGAGAATTAAGAATGATCAATAGTAGACTAAGAAAAGTTAATTGAAAGATTAGAGGTAAGTGAGTTCAAATTTTGGCTTTAGCGCGTGCGAATCGCAAGTTCGCGTATTTCGTGCCGAAATGACTAAGTGGAGATTTAAGAAATTTATACTAGACTACTAAGAGTGAATAATTATAGTGTTAAAGGAATTACATTTGAGAATTAGTGCACAAGTGCAACAAACAAGAGAGAAAAGTGGTAGTTAGGGACACTATTCGTGCACTATTCCTTGTTGACTTTTGTACAACTTTTGGCCACAAATTCTTAATGCTTCCTAGAGAAACTTCACTCAACACAAAACCCTCTCTCTTCTCTCTCATGGAGCCGGCCGAAAATAGCAAAGGAAGAGAAGGAAGAAAGCTCCTTCATCTTGCACCATATTTGCTTCCATTTATCTCACAAATCACCATCCAACTTCCATACTTCTTGGAGATTAACTTTAGCTTGATGGAAGACATCATCTAGTGGAAATTCTTGGAGGTTTTTGTGGTGAAAATTCTGGTCTCTTCAAGAACTAAGGAGGTAACCAAAAACTCTTGCAAGCTCTCCATTTTCTTTCAAGAATCAAGTTTAGATTTCATGGGTTTGATAACCCAAAGCATGAAATAGGTAGAGGACTTGAGGAAACCCATTTTATCTTGTTTTAACTCTAAGCTAGCAGACTTGATGATGCCTTTAGGTAGCTGCCTTGAGGTGTAATTATTTATTTGTGGTTGCTTATGTGTTGATTGAGAAGAATACGATTAGAAAGTGAAGGAAAAATCGAAGGAAAGTTGGAAGTGCAAGCTGGCCAAATCTGTCCTGTGGTTATCTTGCTTGAATTTCGAATTTTTGTTGGTTTTTTGGCTGTGGAATTGAGTGATATATGTTGTATATAATGTGTACAAAGTGCCTTGCAAAAATTATTTCATTTGGTTGAACAAAACTTGGATTTTCGAAATTGAAAGAAATCTGGAAATGGGTTCTGGGCAGCCGAACAGTGCTCCTTTGATCCAGCATAACTCTTTGTATAAAAGTCAAAATTGAGTGCCGTTAGCGGCATTCAAAACAAAAATCACTTGCTAGTTCAATCTGAGTGAACTGCAGTGAATTGATAAAAATGGGTGATCACGCTAGACCATGCTTCCATGACAATCACAACATTTCATGCATATTTTTCTACTTTTTAGGGTTTTACCATTTTGTATGGCATTTCCCCCTATATGTATATCCCTTATCCCATATTCCCTCTATATGTATATTCATTAACCCATATTTCCCCTATATGTATATCCCCTACCCCTATGCGTGAGACATGACATTAGAACTTGCATTTCATTTAAGAAAATTAGAACTAGGTTAGATCATTTGCTTGATTAGATAAGAAATACCCCTCAAATATGGGATATGGATGAGTGTGGCTTTTCTAGCCTTAGCACGCTCATATTCCCTCTATAAAAGGGAAAATTGAGTCACGAATTTTAGCCCCCGCACCCGTTATGATGCATTCCTCTATGTCATGTATATTTGTATTTTCTTTTCTTTCCTTCGAGTTTCATATTTTTGCATATTCGTGACCTCTTCAAAGAGTCACTCTTGGGCATCACGATTAATGTGATTTGCACCAATTAAGTTTTGAAGAGATATTCCGACTCCCCGATACCTCCTAAGTTTAGTTTTGCATCCATATAGTGACATCCAAAATGTGATAAATTCTTAGGTTAAAATAAGAAAATTTTTTTACTAAATCACGGAACTAGCCTTGGCTAGGTTGAAAGGGTGCCTTGGATTTAATCCTTGCCTTCCCTTTCTTCGAATGTGATTCCCGACCCTTTTTCTCTTGATTTTCGCAGAGTTGGAGTCATTTAAAAAGGGTTTTCTCTACTTTTTCTTTAAAAAATTCATTTTTGGTGACTTGGTACACCTTAACTCAATACCAAGTGGTGACTCATGTTTTTCATTAAAAACCCTTTTTAAACTATTATTTTTGGGTCAAAATCGTCGCACTTTTTAGTCCCATTTAGGCCCATTTCTTTATTCATTTTTCTAAAAATCAAAACTCATTTTTTTCAATAAAAAATTAATCAAAAAATTCATTTTTCTAAACACGTTATTTTTCATTTAAAAATGGGGAGCGACAGCTTATCGACTCTACTGGAGGCTTAGAGAGTCCGAGCATTTGATTTAGTCAATCATTTTCTTCTTTTAACCTTTTTATATATCACATTTGGAAGTTTAGGGTTGCATTTTTTCTTTTTAGGGTTTTCTTACATTTTACACGCGCAATTGTCTCGATATCCGTGTATGTGAATAATATGTTTATCTCTTTCATTTACTTATGTGTAATCGCGCTTGCATCTTAGGGGAGGGGGTAGCCACCCTAGAGCTTTCACCTAGATTTATGGTATATAATCCCTCCTTTCAAAAGGGGCATTTCATACGTGCATACGTTTTACTTTTATAACCCCTAATTTCTTTTTACTTTTAGTGGTTGTCACATCACTCCACCCGTTAGGATTAGAATCGATCCACTTGGACATGTGGCCGTGGCACGACGTGCGCGTAGCAATGTCCGAGGGATCACTCGAACCACCGACTCTTAGGCCTTGGGAGTGATGACCCTCCGCCTTTGGTCTGAAGGTTTGGGAACCTGAAACTTTATCAAAATTGCAGTTCAAAGTTGGCCAAAATTGGAGACTGTTCGGTAAATTTTCCAAATTTAAAGAACAACTTTGGCACATCATTTGTATATCGAAATGATCTTAGAATCACACGAAATTGGGTACAAGTAAACTCCCATATGAGGGATATTCCTTTATCAAATTTCATGTAAAAAATTGTACGGGAAGGTAGTTAACAAAACTACCAAAATTAAAGAAATTTCCAAGACAAATCTGTCTTCTTGTTTTCTTTCCCTTTTCAAACACTTTGCACCATGAAATCAGTCCCATTTTGGTTCATTTGTGAAACCAAGGTCCAAGAAACATTTCATAAGCAATTGATAGTTGGTTGACATCAAAATTTCAAAATAAAACATTTCACCAACAACTAAACCAGTCGGCCAGCAAAAAGAAGAGTTTTCCAGTTTTGTCGTAGTTTGGAAATTGAACCATATCTCACTCAATACAACTTGGAATTGAGAATGGTTGGTGGCATTGGAAACTAGAATCATAAGGCTACATTTCATCAGAACAAATAGTTTTCAAAATAAATTCATAAGTGAGAGAAAATAGAGCCACAAAATGCAGCTTCTACCTTTCTCTCGGATAGGCCATCAGAACAGGACATCAAACTTTGCCAAATCACTCATTTCCAAATAGAAAGTGAATTTTATACCGTTGGAAAGCTAAAAATGTATAGTTTTAAATGCCACAAACGGCACTCGATTTCGACTTTTGTACAAAGAGATATGTTTGATCAAAAGGACACTGTTCAAGCTGCCAGAACACATTTTCCAGTTTTCTTCAAATTTCGAAATTTCAAGTTTTGCTCACCCAATTCAAATGATTTTTGATAGAAACTTTCTACACACCATAAAAAACATATATACATCCATTTTACAGTCATTTGAGCATAAAAAATTTAAAATATAAGCAAGGCAATAACAGGACAGATTCTGCCAGCATTCCTGCGAAATTTTCCTTTGGCCTTTCCTTCATTTCTCACCATAATCTTTTCATCTACACACATAACAATCATATTGAAGCAACTACACCTCAAGCCCGCTACCTAGAGGTCACCACAAGACCGCTAGCCTAACATTTAAAACAAGAAATTAAACTCCTCAAGTCCGCTAGCCTAATCCATGTGTAGGGTTCAAACCCTTGCAAATAAAGCTCCAATCTTTAAAGAAAATGGAAAGGTTCAAGGTTGATGAAGACTACCTCTTAGCTTTGTGAAGAAACTAGAAATTTTGGACCGAAAATCTCCCAAGAAAACCACAAGAAGATGTCCTCCTCCAAGCTAAAGTTGGAGTAAAAATGATGAAGCTTCTTCCTTCTTCCCTTGCTGTCTTGGCCAGCTCTGAGAGAGAGAAAAAGAGAGTGTTTTGAGTTGTGAAGCTTCTCTTGGAAGCTTAAGGGATTTGTGGCCAAAATTTGTGCAAAGTCAACTAGGAATAATGCGCGCGCGGGCGGGTATCATACCACAATTTTCTCTCTTATTTGTTTCACTTGTTCACTAAACCTCCAATGTAATTCCTTTAACACTATAATTATTCACTCTTAGTAATCTAGTATAGATTTCTTAATTCTCCATTTATCCGTTCCGGCTCGATATATGCGAACTTCCGATTCGCGCGCAATAAAGCGAAACTTAAAAGGTATTCATATAACGATAATATAATTAACTACTACTAGGGTAAATAATTATAAAATGACTATTTAAGAATAAAAACAGGAGTCTTCACGCGAGTCCTGTGACGGCCCCACCTCCCCCTAAGACGAACCAAAGGGTTCGACGGACCGCCTGCCCAGCTCTCGCCAGGACTACGGAGACGAGACATACAACACCGTTCTAACTTACAAGAGAAAACCAAGAAAATGAACTACCGAAGCTGGTCATCCACACACTAGGGATATCATCACTAAAAGTGTAGGAACATATCATGTGAAATATACATCATATAACATAACAAAACACCTTCTCAAAGGTATAGAGTTACAAGTACAAATCAAAAGAGAATGTATGATCGGTTACAGTTAAGGTTTCTCCAAAAACATCGAGGAGCTATGCAAAAGAACAAAAGGCCTAACTAGCTCAACCCGTTTCTTTAATACGGTTCCAAAATGGTCCCTGTAAGGAAAACAAAGTAACGAGGGTGAGCTTACGCTCGTGAGGTACCAACAAAACACACAAGTGAGCACATATCATCACACAGTGATCTCAAAGCTTATAAACAACCAAACCAACTTAAAAGGATACAATTGGCTCTCAAGAGCCATTTTCCACTTGCCGCACTTGATCTTCAACCCGTTGACACTCTGTCAACCTTTGAAGTGAAGAACAACCTGTAGATCACCACTTACACCGTATTCCTTCCACCGAACCCCCCTTATCGGGCCCGAACACCTCAGAGTAACACAGAGGGTAATACTCGAGTATACCATAAGATCGAGGAGTTAACACTCCACCCGACTACAGTGAACCCAATGTCCATTATCGATTCGCCCAAGCCCTTGCCGGTACGACTCAAATAATGACCAATGGGGTATGAGCTCAGATATCACAGTTCAGTTACTGGTTGTAGCCCCAACATATTGCAGGCCATGTACATATACAATTTCACAGTAGAACAATAACAGAAATACAAACAAGAGATCGAGAGTGATAAAGTACACTCTCATCTCATTCAAACCATTCAAGTTCACATAACAAGTACAAACAACCATTTAAGCATGAGACCATATAATGGTACACTCACCAAGGTAAGTAAGCAAATTCACAAGTTAGCTTCAAGCGTAGGCGTCGGATCACCGGCACGACCTATACAAACAAGAATATCACAATTGAGACTCGAACACGAGTCAAATCAAATCCACACTCTACCAAAAAATAAGTCCCAATAGAACGTACAAGTATACAATCAGGCTAGGGAGAGTCCGGAAATGAAGTTTATGCCGTAAAACCAAAAGACAGTTTTGATGTCATTTAGCGTATCGGACACAACTGAGGCTACGCTTGTCAAATTGGTGTGAAATTTATACCGTTTCGAAGCTAAGATAAAGGGCTACAATTTTGAAGAAGGTCACTCAGTCCAGTTTGTAGTGTAGCTAGGTCAAAACTTCAATGTACAAAACCAGAATCTCACCCACAGGTTAGCTAACCGCACTTTGGTTAAACGACAATAACTCAGGCTACCGAAATCCAATGGAGGTGTTTTCAGGGGAAATGGAAAGCTAAGACATAGCACTACAACTTTCATGTTTTGACCAAAGGCTAAATCAGTACGTAACAGGGTGAAAAGATGCAGTCAGATTGGGTGAAATGACAACACTGTCTACCGAACTACCTATGATAGTCAGGGGTATTTCTATCTTTTCACAGGCTAGAAAGCTCGGATTGGGCTGAAACTTTAAAGGAAACTACAAAACATCATTTCCTACAACTTTTATGTTTTAACATAAGGCTAATTCAGCCTCTAACCCAGCCAAACAGAACCGGTCAGAACAGGGTCATTTGGAAACCCTAAAACCGAAAATCCCTCTAAAATCTGAAAATTTTCACAATAAACCACAATAAGCATATAGAGGCTCCAATTTACTTCATATATAACCATCAATCCATGGCTAGCTATGGTATACAATATAAAACAGAAAAAAATACTCAATAAATAGGAAAATTGGCCAAGCCCATCAATAATTCATGAAATACTCCATAAATTTGCATCTTTAGCTACTAACACCAACAAATTCACATTATAACCAACAAAGAGACAATTTCTTAGCCACTCACCTTACAAACACAAGAGACAAGGTAGCTTAGAGTCTTTCCCTTCCAAACAACTCCACCAATCACTTCAATCCTTCTTAGCACGTAAGTTTTGTGGAGAAACTTGGGAGATTAATGGTTGGATTTCAAGATTTGGGCAAGAAAAGGAAGCAAAAGTTGAAGAGCTCTCTCTCTTTTCTCTCCAAGGTTGGCCAACCTAGATGAAGAAAATAAGGAGGAATTTTGGGTCAAAATTAAGTTTAGGAAAGGTAAGGTAGACTAGTCAAATGCCATCTTCCAATGAAAATGCAACATGTGCCCATTTCAAGCTTATCTCATTTCTTTTGTCTTGCAAGACTTAATTAACTAGCTAACCCCTAATTATCTCATAACACCATATAATATAATCCTTGTATACAAAGGTTCTCCAAATGAACCACATTTACCGCACTTATCGTACTAGTGGGTCCCACATCCACTGTACACCACCTTTAACACAGAAAATAACTTATATGGAAAAAAAATGTAAAAATTATATGTCCTCATAAAAATTTCCAAACTATTCATATAAGAATGAAAATACGGAAATTATACCCAAAAGACTAAAATAAATGCTAAGAAAATAAGAAAATTTCGGGCTCTCACACTCTCTCCCCCTTAAACGAATTTCGTCCTCGAAATTTCTCACCTGAATTATTAAATAGCTCAGGGGATCTTTTTTTCATATCATCTTCCATCTCCTAGGTCACCTCTTCGACTCCGTGGTTCTTCCACAGGATTTTCACCAAAGGAATTTGTTTACTCCTTAGCTCCTTCACCTTTCGATCTAGCACACGTACAGGTCTCTCCTCGTAGGTAAGGGTTTCATCTATCTCAATCTCCTCTGGTTGTACAATATGAGTCGGGTCAGGGTAGTATTTCTTGAGCATTGACACGTGGAAGACATCGTGTATCCGGGACAAACTTGGCGGCAACTCGAGTTGGTACGCTACTTTCCCAATTCGTTGGAGTATCGTGTAAGGTCCTTTAAATCTTGGTTAAAGTTTCTTTCTTCTACCCATCGTAACACTTCGCAGGGGTGTAATTTTAAGAAAAACGCGATCTCCAACTTCAAACTCCAAATCTTTTCTTCGGTTGTCCGCGTAGCTCTTTTGGCGACTTTGAGCAGTTTGAAGTCTCTAATGGATTAACTTGACCTTTTCTTGGGCATCCTCCATCCAAGGAATAACTGTTGGGTCCAAGACTTTCTTTTCTCCTACCTCATCCCAGTATAGCGGAGATCGACACTTTCATCCATAAAGAGCCTCATACGGTGCCATTTGAATCGACGAATGGTAGCTGTTGTTGTAGGCGAATTCCACTAATGTCATATGTTGACCCCAACTACCTCCGAAGTCTAATACACACGTTCTTAACATATTTTCAAGTGTCCGAATCGTTCTCTCCCACTGCCCATCCGTTTGAGGGTGATAAGTGGTACTTAGGTTCAGTTTAGTTCCCAAGGTCTCCTGAAACTTTTGCCAAAACCTTGACACAAAATGAGGGTCTCGGTCGGAAACTATACTTACAGGGACCCCATGTAATCTCACAATATCCTCCATATACACTTGAGCCAACTTATCCATGGAATACTTCATATTCAAAGGTACGAAGTGAGCCGATTTGGTTAATCGATCGACGATCACCCAAACGGCATCATGTCCTTTTTGTGTTCTAGGCAATCCGGAAACAAAGTCCATGGTAATGTTCTCCCATTTCCATTCAGGTATCTCAAGACGTTGTAGTAATCTAGAAGGTTTTTGGTGTTCGGCCTTAACCTGCTGGCAGACTAGACAGGTTTGTACATATTGAGCAATCCCCCTTTTCATTTTATCCCACCAGTATAACCGTCGTAAGTCCTGATACATCTTAGTACTACCTGGATGGATGGTGTATTTCGATCGATGGGTTTTATCCAGAATCTCTCTCAAATTCTCATCCTCAGGCACTACAATGCGATTTCTAAACCTCAAAATTCCCTCAGGACTTAGAGTAAAATCAGGAATTTCTCCTTTCTTCACTTTTTTCACCCACTTCTAAACCATCGGATCTGTAGTTTGGGCCTCCTTGATTCTATCCAATAGGGCGGATGTCACTCGGATATTTCCAAAGGTGATCTTCTTACCTTCCATTTTAGGGTTCCATTCACCAATAGCTTCTAACATTTCCCACTCCTTAACTATTAACCCAGATATTCGAGCCTTCCTGCCTAAGGCATCAGCTACTACGTTAGCCTTACCCGGATGGTAATTGATCGTGCAGTCATAATCTTCTAAGAATTCCATCCAACGACGTTGTCTCATATTCAACTCCTTTTGGAAAAAGAGGTACTCAAAGGTTACCCCATACAGGTAGTGTCTCCACTTTTTCAGAGCAAAGACAACTACGGTTAACTCCAAATCATGAGTGGGATAGTTTTGCTCGTGGGTCTTCAATTTCCTAGAGGCAAAGGCTATCACGTTCTTATTTTGCATCAATACACACCTTAAGCCTTCCTTCGAAGCATCAGTATACACAGTGAAGCTGTCCTTACCGTTAGGCAAGGCCAGAACAGGAGCCATAGTTAACCTTTTCTTCAACTCCTGAAAGCTCTGCTCACATCGGGCATCCCACAGAAATCGGTTACTTTTCTTTGTCAAATTGGTTAAAGGACTGGCAAGTTTTGAGAAATCCTTAATAAATCGCCGATAGTAACCTGCCAATCCTAAGAAGCATCGAATCTCAGTCGGACTCTCAGGTCTCTTCCACTCGGTCTTCCACCTTCGCCGGATCTATTGCAATCCCCTCCTTCGAAATTACATGTCCCATGAAGAAAACCTTCTCCAGCCAAAACACACACTTACTAAATTTGGCGTATAATTGGTGATCCCTTAGGATTTGTAAGACTAACTTCAGGTGTTGCACATGCTCCTCCCGGGTTTTCGAGTAGACCAAAATGTCATCGATAAACATAACGACAAATTGGTCCAGGTAGGGTTTGAAAACTCAATGCATCAAGTCCATAAAAGCGGTAGGGGCATTGGTTAGTCCAAAGGGCATCACGGCAAATTCGAAATGCCCATACTGAGAATTGAAGGCAGTTTTAGGCACATCTTCTTTTCGGATCAATAATTGGTATTACCCCTGTCGAAGGTCCAGTTTTGAAAAGACCACTGCACCTTGCAACTGGTCAAATAGCTCATCAATGTGGGGTAGTGGGTACTTATTCTTAACGGTTACGTTGTTCAACCCTCGGTAATTGATACATAATCTCAAGGTCCCGTCCTTCTTTTTAACAAAGAGAACGGGTGCTCTCCAAGGAGATCCACTCTCAAGAATAAAACCCCGCTCCAAAAGATCTTGCAACTGCAGCTTCAGCTCCTTAAGTTCAGCAGGTGCCATACGGTATGGGGTCTTAGAGATAGGTAAAATCCTTGGTAACAAGTTAATCTCAAATTCTATCTCTCTTTGCGGTGGTAGATTCACTAGCTCATCGGGAAACACGTCCGAATAGTCGCCTACTACTGGAACATCTTCTACGTTTAACTTATCAGTGGGAGTGTTGATGAGAAAGGCTAAGAACCCTCGTGCCCCTCTACTCAAAAGTTTCCTAACCCGAATACCCGAAACCATTGCAGACGAGGCTAAACTGCCCCTCACATCTAACTTTATGGTCACCTCCCCCGGAATACGAAATTTTACTATTTTCCTTATACAGTCAAGCTGGGCATCATACCTAGCTAACCAGTCCATGCCCAGAATCACATCGTACCCCTTAATAGCCAAACTTATCAAATTCCCCAGTAACTTCCTCTCTCCTACCCAGATTTCACAGTTTACATACATTTTGCTAGTAACCAAACACTGGTCCCCCGTAGGCGTACTTACTTCCAATTCGTAGGGCAGGTTTACAGGGGTTATATTAATTCCACACATAAATGCAGGGTTAACAAAGGAATGGGTGGCACCGGGGTCTATCAAAATCCTAACTAGACGGTGGAAGACAAGAATCGTACCTTCCACCACCTCTGCCGAATCAGGGACAGGACGTTGTTCGATAGAGTACACTCGGGCAGGCACCTTCAGTTTCGTCACTTCCACCTTTGATTGTACTGAAGTCGCCTTAGAAGATTGTGTGATCCCTCTCGCCTCTCGGGGTTGAACTGGACAGCTGGCTATCTGGTGCTCCGCGCTCCCACAGCGTAAGCACTTCTTCTCCTTTCTCCAGCAGTTATCCTCTGTGTGCTTCCCACAGAACCCACACGGGCCACGAGAAACAGTGGCGGAGCTCCCTTGTGAGGCACTCCTCTGTTGGTCTCGTCTCGTCTGGCCACCTCTTGCCGTACCCGAAACTCGTCCTTCTCCAGCTCCACGGCCAAATTTGGGAGGGGTACTCTTATCCCCCTGCGTAGAACTACCTCCGGAAAACCCACGTTTCCTCAGTTGAAAATTCCGAACTTGAAGCCTTGTGTTCTCAGCTCGCAAAGCCTTATCCACCGCATCACTAAAAGTGTTAATCTGGGTCACGGCTAAATCCTTTTGGATTTCCACATTTAGCCCTTGAATGAAACGCCGTACCCTTCTTTGTTCAGTCATAATAAGTTCAGGGGCAAACTTGGCTAATCGGGTAAACTGGCTTTTGTATTCAGCCACGGATTGGGTGCCCTGGCGAAGTCGGATGAACTCGTCCTCCTTCTTTTCTTGGATCAAGGGCGGAAAGTACTTGGCGTTAAATTATCTTACAAAATTCACCCACATTCTGGGTGTCTGCTCTCTCCCCCACTTGGTTCGAATAACATTCCACCAAGAGCGAGCAGCCCCTTCTAATTGGAAGACCGCAAAAGTAACTTGCCTCTCTTCGGGGTAATGTAAGGCCGCAAAGATGTCCACCATCTTCTCCAACCATCTTTCAGCCACATCGGGATCGGGCCCTCCAAGAAACTTTGGTGGGGAAAACTTTTGGAACCTTTCAAGAGCTCGATCCTTACTTTCTACGTGATTCCCAGGGTTTTCGGGATTCCCGACAGGTGGGTTAGGGTTGTGGCCCTGTTGTTGCACCACATGGGCCAGCAAGTCGGTCATTTGCTGCATAGCGGCAGCTATCTGGACATTTGGATCTACCCTAGGTTCAGGGTTTGGTCCAGTTGAGGTTTCCGCAGTGTCTCTATCAGAAGGTTGCCTACTTCCACGTCCACGGCCTCGTTCACTACGAGTGCCCTCCATGGTTCAAGTCAATCTAAGGTCGAGACACGTAATAACAATTAAAGAACCATACGGGCATAAGCTTATAAACATAGGCAAATAATCAAAATAACACACAAGACATATATACACATAGAACATTCATACACAGATGTTGCAAGCAGTTATACAAAAGCAGTCGGTCAAGGACATACAAAAGAAATCCCATGCAACAAAAGGGATCCTCCAAAATATTATATACAAAGCTAGGCCAAAAGCAGCTCACTAAAAACTTTCCTAACTACTCCCCTCATGGGATCAAAAGTTAGCTCACAAGGTTCTAGCCTAGTTTCCTACCGAGCCTACCGACTCTCCCCCTTGGCTAGAACTAGGGGTACTCCCACTTCCCCCTTCAGAAGTTCCATCTTCCGCAGCCTCCGCTTGCTCATTGGCACCAATCACGCCTTGGATTAGCGCCTCGCACTCATTAATGATACGGCCTGATCGGTCCCTCACTTGCCTGACCACGTTCGTAAGACGAGTATTCACCTCCTGCAATTGCTCCCTAAGAGCATTCGTTCGTTCCTGCTCTAGGGCTATGTCGTCCCGAAGCTCCCCTATCCGGTCCGCTTGCATTCTCATGATGCCTCTCAGCCTAAGCATCTCCGTGTGGTCCCTGGCGGCGGCCCGTCTAAGCCTTCTCCATTCATCTAGTACCGCCACGACCACGTGGTCCGCATAAGAGTGACTCTGGCAACGCCTACAACGACGGGTCCGACTAACGGTATACCAGAGCCGGATCGGACCTCCTGGCCTCTCCTAATAATCGATAAAGCGTGGGCATCTCCTAGGTGGCTCACCTCCACCCGCACCACTAGTTCCGGCCATAACCTACAGGGATAGTAAAAGGCCTAACTAGCTCAACCCGTTTCTTTAATACAGTTCCAAAATGGTTCCTGTAAGGAAAACAAAGTAACAAGGGTGAGCTTACGCTCGTGAGGTACCAACAAAACACACAAGTGAGCACATATCATCACACAGTGATCTCAAAGCTTATAAACAACCAAACCAACATAAAAGGATACAATTGGCTCTCAAGAGCCATTTTCCACTTGCCGCACTTGATTTTCAACCCGTTGGCACTCCGTCAACCTTTGAAGTGAAGAACAACCTATAGATCACCACTTACACCGTATTCCTTCCACCGAACCCCCCTTACCGGGCTCGAACTCCTCAGAGTAACACAGAGGGTAATACTCGAGTATACCATAAGGTCGAGGAGTTAATACTCCACTCGACTACAGTGAACCCAAGGTCCATTATCGATTTGCCCAAGCCCTTGCCAGCGCGACTCAAATAATGACCAATGGGGTATGAGCTCAGATATCACAGTTCAGTTACTGGGCGTAGCCCCAACATATTGCAAGCCATGTACATATACAATTTCACAGTTGAACAATAACAGAAATACAAACAAGAGATCGAGAGCGATAAAGTACACTCTCGTCTCATTCAAACCATTCAAGTTTACATAACAAGTACAAACAACCATTTAAGCGTGAGACCATATAATGGTACACTCACCAAGGTAAGTAAGCAAATTCACAAGTTAACTTCAGGCGTAGGCGTCGGATCACCGGAACGACCTATACAAACAAGAATATCACAATTGAGACTCGAACACGAGTCAAATCAAATCCACACTCTACCAAAAAATAAGGCCCAATGGAACGTATAAGTATATAATCAGGCTAGGGAGAGTCCGGAAATGAAGTTTATGCCCTAAAACCAAAAGACAGTTTTGACGTCATTTAGCGTATCGGACACAACCGAGACTACTGTAGACACCAAATTTTTAAATAATTTTTATTCTATTTTTATTTTTGTTTTTAGTAATAATTCTTATCTATTTTTATTTGTTAATTTCATGTTTTTAGTTTTAGACTTTTTTTTAGCATTTGTATAGCATTTTAGATTATTATTATTATCTATTATTTTATTTTAGTTTTATTTTTATTTTGTATTCGTTTTTCCCCTTTTAGCTGTTTATCTTTATTTTTAAGACTTTTCATATAAAATTTGTCAAAAGAGAAAATTATTCACAAAAAAATAAGATATGTTACTTCTTTTTTACTGTTTATTAATTGAAAAAAAAGAGGAAAAATCATTAATCAAACACAGAAAAAAAATCTTAGCCTTTTGTTTTATCTTTTGTTCCTAGTTTTTGTTCATTTTATTCAAGTTTTTTATTTAAATTGTTATTTTTGGTTATTGTTGTTTAATTAATGATTCATGAAAAAAAGGAAAAAAAAAAGAGAAAAAAGAAGGAAAAACCATCAATCAAAATTAATTTTTTTAGGGCATTTCATTTGTTTTAATCTTATTTTTATTTGACTTTTACTGCTTTATTTGTTAAAAAAAATGAATGATGAAAATGAAAAAAATGAAAAAAAAGATAGCTTCTGCGGTTTCTTGCTGTGTTTTCTGGCTCTGTTAGATTAGGCAAGTACAGGCCATCTGGCTCCATCTAGGAGCTCCAATTCAAAGCCATGATCAATGGCTAGGAGGGGGGCTGGGAGTTGAAATCATTTGTGAGCCATCAAGATGAACTTTGAGGGTTTTAGGGACCTGGTGATTCCCTATAAAAAGAAAACAGACGGCAAGAAAGAGGGGGAAGGAAAAAAAAGAGGAACGGCGGGGGAAAAGCTTCTGGGAGGCGGCTGATTAAGAAAAGGGTAGAGGAAAACTAGGGAGCGACGGAGAGAGAGAATCTGACAGAGGGAGAGGACGACCGAGAGAAAAGAAAAGAGGGAGGCTCTGATAGAAAAGAAAGGAAAACAGCGGCGAAGAAAAACTAGAGGGTTTAGCAAGGGCTGGGGAGTAGAATCAGGAGGTTGGCGGCTGAGGGAGATAACGGTGGGGATAGCTGAGGAAAAATCAGAAGAAAGGAGGAAAGGCGGCTGGAGAGGTAAAGAACAATCAAGTGACGACTTCATCAGCGCAGCAGTTCGGCGGCGGCGTTCTCAATCTCATTTCTAGAATCTGCATGCCTTTTCCGGACATATTTCATGTTGCTTTGCTTCACCAACTCTTGCAGGTAATTATAGCTTTGTTTCCTGTCGCTTTAACACAATATTTTGATGAAAATTTGAGTTTGTCAGATCAGTATCTTGTTCCTTCCTCGTGAATGCGATGGTATGTCATCCCTTTGTGGTTCCTGATGCCCTGAAGCATTCATTTTGGTTAACTCAAATGCATTTAAAAGGCTTTAGGGTAGTTTGATGTTCAATGATTAGACGGGTTGGCTAGGAAAACAGTGACTTTCGATGGACCCAATTACAGTTTACCGCAAGTTTTTTCCTTTCTTTCGTTTCTGCGGCCAGTAGTATGGTTGAATCTTCTGGAATTGGGCGATGTTGTTTGGGTAATGTGATTAAAGATGGGTTAAAACGATTACAGGGGCTTGCTTAACAAATCAGTGGGTTTTGTTTGAAATTGTTCGCATGAGCAGAATTATGTTGAATGAAATTGTTGCAGAAGGTTTTTTTTGTGTGTGTGTAGATGTCGAATTTGTGATAGCCCCACCTCCCCCTAAGGCGAACCAAAGGGTTCGGCGGACCGCCTGCCCAGCTCTCGCCGGGACTCAGTCGATCACTTCCATCCTCGAGCAAAAACCAGATCCAGCCCATACGAAAAATATAGCAATGATCCAAAAACTTAAACGAAACTTATATACATTACGATCTCAAAAAGCACAACCGTTGAATATACAAAGGTTCCAAATCCACCATACAACCAGCCCGTGCCAAGCACTAGGGCGAGAACCATTACAAGAAAAATCAAAAGCTAGACCAGCTAGTCTATACAGAGCTCTCGTCCTTGCTCGCCTTCCCCTGTTAAGGAAAACAAAACTAAAGGGATGAGCTAAAAGCTCAGTGAGGTTCCGAACAGGTAATTAAACAACAACGCCGATACATAAACCATCAATAATCAATAATTCAAGAAACATTTAGCATGGAAAACAATAAGAACACATACATTAAAAGGATACGGGCTCACAAGGAGCCAAATATTCCCGCGCTCGCTCGTTCTCCTGACATTTCCTCCTTCCTTCAATCTTTTGAAAATGCATTTTTTTTCTTTTTGTAAATAAAACCCGCGCTCGTTTAGTCATTCATTTCATTCACGCCCTTCCCAGCCATTGGCCGGGCTCCATCAGACTTCAAGGTAATACTCGAGTATACCAAAACGTTCATCCAGGTCACCTAATCGCCCGACCGAGTCCGCTTCTGGCTCGAGTCGATCGGTAACAAGGGGCAATGGCCAGTTCAGCCAAAAAGGCTTACATTCATGCACAAGTAACATTTCAATCATTGAAAATTTCACAATCATTTAGGCTGAGTGCGATAAAGTACACACTCGCCTAGAAAACTCGTTTTGATAATCATTAAAAGCACTTAACACGTTATCAAACAATAACACAAGTCATGAAGTTAAGAAGTCATGAAGTCAAGAAAAATAGAGCAAACAAGGAACACTCACCTAACTATGCAAAATAACGTGCAAAATATCCTTCTGGATAGAACCCTTAATCACCAAGAAAACCTAAAATTCAACGAGAAAGAATATAGCACAGCCAATTAGGTGAAATCGAAGAAACCCAATAAATGATGAGTAAAACGCATAAAAATGACTTTAAAGCGAAACGGGGCATTTGTACTGATGGACGGAAATATCTAGGGTTTCATAAACCAAACGCAAAGCTAAACTAAAAGGGTTATAAAATTTTGCGGCAAAAAGTACTTGGACCAAAACTAGCCTTCAAGTAAAAATTTCGACAGCAAATCCCTTGTGTTTACCTATTTTCCAGCCATTAATGGCTTCATTATTTCCTCAAATCAGTCCCAACATTTCACAAAACCTGTTCATGTTCCCAACGTGCAAATCCCACATACTTAACACCGCCGCAACTCTGGAGTACTCGGGCACAAGAATCCGAAATAAGACAATTCACCTCTCGAGTTGGCCGGTCCCAAGAGTAAACCATCTACAATCGAAATTCCTACCAGACGTACCTATCTATGATTCTCAGATATCATGAGAGAGATTTACGGCCTATAACATTCACAATTCAGAGCTTAGGCTCAAACGAGCACTTAGTCCTTCATACCTATTCACTACTTAGTCCAGGCTCACTCCGCGCAGAGACCACGCGAAGCAGGCTCTGATACCAACTATGACAGCCCCACCTCCCCCTAAGGCGAACCAAAGGGTTCGGCGGACCGCCTGCCCAGCTCTCGCCGGGACTCAGTCGATCACTTCCATCCTCGAGCAAAAACCAGATCGAGCCCATACGAAAAATATAACAATGATCCAAAAACTTAAACGAAACTTATATACATTACGATCTCAAAAAGCACAACGGTTGAATATACAAAGGTTCCAAATCCACCATACAACCAGGCCGTGCCAAGTACTAGGGCGAGAACCATTACAAGAAAAATCAAAAGCTAGACCAGCTAGTCTATACAGAGCTCTCGTCCTTGCTCGCCTTCCCCTGTTAAGGAAAACAAAACTAAAGGGATGAGCTAAAAGCTCAGTGAGGTTCCGAACAGGTAATTAAACAACAACGCCGATACATAAACCATCAATAATCAATAATTCAAGAAACATTTAGCATGGAAAACAATAAGAACACATATATTAAAAGGATACGGGCTCACAAGGAGCCAAATATTCCCGCGCTCGCTCGTTCTCCTGACATTTCTCCTTCCTTCAATCTTTTGAAAATGCATTTTTTTTCTTTTTGTAAATAAAACCCGCGCTCGTTTAGTCATTCATTTCATTCACCCCCTTCCCAGCCATTGGCCGGGCTCCATCAGACTTCAAGGTAATACTCGAGTATACCAAAACGTTCACCCAGGTCACCTAATCGCCCGACCGAGTCCGCTTCTGGCTCGAGTCGATCGGTACCAAGGGGCAATGGCCAGTTCAGCCAAAAAGGCTTACATTCATGCACAAGTAACATTTCAATCACTGAAAATTTCACAATCATTTAGGCTGAGTGCGATAAAGTACACACTCGCCTAGAAAACTCGTTTTGATAATCATTAAAAGCACTTAACACGTTACCAAACAATAACACAAGTCATGAAGTCAAGAAGTCATGAAGTCAAGAAAAATATAGCAAACAAGGAACACTCACCTAACTATGCAAAATAACGTGCAAAATATCCTTCTGGATAGAACCCTTAATCACCAAGAAAACCTAAAATTCAACGAGAAAGAATATAGCACAGCCAATTAGGTGAAATCGAAGAAACCCAATAAATGATGAGTAAAACGCATAAAAATGACTTTAAAGCGAAACGGGGCATTTGTACTGATGGACGGAAATATCTAGGGTTTCATAAACCAAACGCAAAGCTAAACTAAAAGGGTTATAAAATTTTGCGGCAAAAAGTACTTGGACCAAAACTAGCCTTCAAGTAAAAATTTCGACAGCAAATCCCTTGTGTTTACCTATTTTCCAGCCATTAATGGCTTCATTATTTCCTCAAATCAGTCCCAACATTTCACACAAAATAATCTCATTTCCAAAAGCCGTTCACTAGGCTTAAAGTCATTCAAGTACACAATTTAGCTAGGAAAATGACTAGATTCCAATAAACACAATAAGAATCGAGTACAAGTCATAAACCAATTCTACATACTACCAAAACAGGGTTCCCTAAGCATACACAAACAATAGAGAAAACCAGAAAAATCCGGAAATGATTTAGCTTTAACCCTGAAAAAAACAGTTTTTGACCTCATTTTGCGGTAATGGCACCAAAGGTACTATGATTATCGGATGAAGGTGTAAGATACACCGTTTCAAAGCTAAAAGATAGGGCTACAAAATTACAGAAGGTCACTCAACCCAGTTTTGAGTGCAACCATGTCAAAAATGCAAGATACTACACCAAAACCGTAAAACAGATTCACAGAACGCATTCTAGCGGAAACATCATAAAGCAGGATACCTAAGTCCAAATCAAGAAATTCCAAAACCAACTGAAAGCTAAGAAACAGGGTTAAATTTCATCAGAAAACCTCAACAACCAATTCGGAAGCAATTCCAGCCAAAACAACCAATTACAGGCGCAATTCTTACATTCGGGTAAAACCAGGACAGCAAGGGTAATTTTGACGTTTTTCATTCTACGCTACTCCGATTGACCTGAAATTTTGTAGGAACCTCTAAAATGTCATTCCCTACAACTTTCATGTTTTACGCCAAGGCCAATTCGGCCTCTAAATAGGGGCTATAAATTCGGGCAGAATGTTATTCATAAAAACCCTAACTTGTCAATTTTTCTTCCAAACAGAAATTGGTTGTAATTACTCACTTTTTCCACCTCCTAGAGTCATTATATACCATTTCCAAGCATCATAGATAGCCACACAATCATGTTCATATTAAAACAGAAAAATCCCCAAAAATAATAAAACTTCATCACTTCAACCACAAATCAAGAAATAATCCATAAACTTGCATCTCATACTACCACTAATCATGATTTAAGCATCAATTAAGGAAGGAGAGTGGTTCTTCACAACTCACCTTAGAAACAAGAGAGAGAGAGCAATAGGTCCTCTTAGCTTTCCAAATAACTCCACAAATCAACTCACTAACACTAATTGAAGAGGTTTTATGGAGAAATTGCAAGTTTCAATGGTTGGTTGGATGGATTTGAGCTAAATGGAAGCAAACCTTGAAGAGTTTCTTTCTTTCTTTTGGAGAGAGAGAGCCGGCCACTTGAAGAGAAGAAAATGGGAATTTTTGGTTAATTTTGTGATTTATTTGGTCAATGGTAAGAAAAGGAATAGTAGTCTTACTAGTCACTCCAATCAAATGGTGACACTTGTCAGCTCATTTAATGCTTGCCTAACTTTTGTCTCTCTTATACCAATCCACTTAGCATCCTCTACTTATCTCTTAACACCCGATAAATTAATTCCAGTATCCAAAACTTAACCTAGTTGACCGAATTTTTCCGAACTTTTCGCACTAGTGGGTCCCACGTCCGGTATACGCTCTTAATTTCTCAAAAACTATCCGATACTAGAAAAATCATCTAAAAATTATATCTGCTCCTTCACAATATCTAGAATTTTTTCTAATCACGAAAATGCAGAAAACAAGCCATGAAAATAATAAAACCCAGAAAATGGGAAAAATTACGGGTTCTCACACTCTCTCCCCCTTAAAAAAATTTCGACCTCGAAATTTTACCTTCAGATGGCTCAGGAGCTTGTTGGTTGTCTAAAGCATATACCCTTGCCGGTACTTTTGTTCGGTTCCCCCTTTCATTCGCTTGTTTTGATGTAGTGCCCTCGAGTCGCTGAGTACCACTTTCACGTGACTGTCTCCGTGGACAGTTACTAACTTGATGATCACTACTTCCGTAAATCAAACACTTCCACCCCTTCCGCCAACAATCGTTCTCAGTGTGATTGGCCTTTCCGCAATAGTCACAAGTCAAGTAGGAAGCCATCTTTTTGCTTTCTGGAGAAGTCTCCCCCTGTCCGGTTTGGCTTCCTTTGATAAATCTTTCATCTACCGCCCCCAATGTCCATGGCGGCCGGAATAACTGGTTCACTTTCTGTATTTTAGAGGGTGCTACTGATTCGCTAAGTTCCTCACTCACGCTACCCACTGCACCCCTTTTCCGTATTTGGGAAGCCTTCACCTGCGCCTTTGCATTCTCGATTCGTTGAGCCTTCTCAAGGGCCTCCGTAAATGTGTTCACTTGCGCCGCCGCCAACGCCTCCTGGATGTCCAAGTTCAATCCCTGTATGAACCGCCTTACTCTTCTCGGTTCCGTGGCTACTAATTCGGAAGCGAACTTGGATAGTTTGGTAAATTTGGTTTCGTATTCAGCCACACTTAAGGCCCCCTGGCGTAGTCCAATAAATTCGTCCTCCCTCTTTTCTTGGACTAATGGTGGGAGGTACTTTTCATTAAATTTCCTTACAAAATTCGCCCACGTCCATACAGTCCGTTCTCTTTCCCACTTTGCTCTAATTACGTTCCACCATGCCCGGGCCGGTCCTTCAAATTGAAACACTGCAAAGTTCACTTGTCTCTGTTCGGTGTAGTTCAAAGCTGTGAATATATTCACCATGGCCTCTAACCACTGTTCAGCGATGTCCGGATCAGGCCCTCCAGCGAATTTCGGAGGTGCAAACTTTTGAAACCTCTCAAGGACCCGATCTTCTCCTATTTCAGGGTTTTGGGGTTGATGCACTGGCATTTGACCTTGTTGGTCCACCAACCGTGCTAGAATATTGGTCATTTGTTGAATGGCCGTCGCCACCTGATCTCCAGCTTCAACCCTTGGTCCTGGTACAGGCTCCGCCGAGGTTTCCCTTTCTGCCCTTGGTTCCTGGGCTCGCCTAACACCACGGCCACTACCACGTCCGCGACTACGTCTTCCCTCCATATATATGTTTTTTTTTTCCTTATCTTTTTTTTCCCCCAAAAAGGTAATTCAGTGAATAAATACAATAAAGTGACAAAAGTAATCGAATTCTAGCACACCAGTTACACCAAAGACGTATACACATATACACACCATGTATCCAGAAGGCAGACAATCAAATACACCAATACATGTCAAATTAGACAGATAATCCTGTGCACAATACTCAAGCCAATGTCATGTCATAGCGGCATCAAAGCAAATCAAGAGTAAAGGCGATATCGTCCCATACCCAATGAAAATAACCCCGTCCGATCTCTCACGTCACTGATCAACCAACCTAGTTGTCCCTTCACCTCTTGTCTTATTCTAGCCAAACAAAACCTGTTCATGTTCCCAACGTGCAAATCCCACATACTTAACACCGCCGCAACTCTGGAGTACTCGGGCACAAGAATCCGAAATAAGACAATTCACCTCTCGAGTTGGCCGGTCCCAAGAGTAAACCATCTACAATCGAAATTCCTACCAGACGTACCTATCTATGATTCTCAGATATCATGAGAGAGATTTACGGCCTATAACATTCACAATTCAGAGCTTAGGCTCAAACGAGCACTTAGTCCTTCATACCTATTCACTACTTAGTCCAGGCTCACTCCGCGCAGAGACCACGCGAAGCAGGCTCTGATACCAACTATGACAGCCCCACCTCCCCCTAAGGCGAACCAAAGGGTTCGGCGGACCGCCTGCCCAGCTCTCGCCGGGACTCAGTCGATCACTTCCATCCTCGAGCAAAAACCAGATCGAGCCCATACGAAAAATATAACAATGATCCAAAAACTTAAACGAAACTTATATACATTACGATCTCAAAAAGCACAACGGTTGAATATACAAAGGTTCCAAATCCACCATACAACCAGGCCGTGCCAAGTACTAGGGCGAGAACCATTACAAGAAAAATCAAAAGCTAGACCAGCTAGTCTATACAGAGCTCTCGTCCTTGCTCGCCTTCCCCTGTTAAGGAAAACAAAACTAAAGGGATGAGCTAAAAGCTCAGTGAGGTTCCGAACAGGTAATTAAACAACAACGCCGATACATAAACCATCAATAATCAATAATTCAAGAAACATTTAGCATGGAAAACAATAAGAACACATATATTAAAAGGATACGGGCTCACAAGGAGCCAAATATTCCCGCGCTCGCTCGTTCTCCTGACATTTCTCCTTCCTTCAATCTTTTGAAAATGCATTTTTTTTCTTTTTGTAAATAAAACCCGCGCTCGTTTAGTCATTCATTTCATTCACCCCCTTCCCAGCCATTGGCCGGGCTCCATCAGACTTCAAGGTAATACTCGAGTATACCAAAACGTTCACCCAGGTCACCTAATCGCCCGACCGAGTCCGCTTCTGGCTCGAGTCGATCGGTACCAAGGGGCAATGGCCAGTTCAGCCAAAAAGGCTTACATTCATGCACAAGTAACATTTCAATCACTGAAAATTTCACAATCATTTAGGCTGAGTGCGATAAAGTACACACTCGCCTAGAAAACTCGTTTTGATAATCATTAAAAGCACTTAACACGTTACCAAACAATAACACAAGTCATGAAGTCAAGAAGTCATGAAGTCAAGAAAAATATAGCAAACAAGGAACACTCACCTAACTATGCAAAATAACGTGCAAAATATCCTTCTGGATAGAACCCTTAATCACCAAGAAAACCTAAAATTCAACGAGAAAGAATATAGCACAGCCAATTAGGTGAAATCGAAGAAACCCAATAAATGATGAGTAAAACGCATAAAAATGACTTTAAAGCGAAACGGGGCATTTGTACTGATGGACGGAAATATCTAGGGTTTCATAAACCAAACGCAAAGCTAAACTAAAAGGGTTATAAAATTTTGCGGCAAAAAGTACTTGGACCAAAACTAGCCTTCAAGTAAAAATTTCGGCAGCAAATCCCTTGTGTTTACCTATTTTCCAGCCATTAATGGCTTCATTATTTCCTCAAATCAGTCCCAACATCTCACACAAAATAATCTCATTTCCAAAAGCCGTTCACTAGGCTTAAAGTCATTCAAGTACACAATTTAACTAGGAAAATGACTAGATTCCAATAAACACAATAAGACTCGAGTACAAGTCATAAACCAATTCTACATACTACCAAAACAGGGTTCCCTAAGCATACACAAACAATAGAGAAAACCAGAAAAATCCAGAAATGATTTAGCTTTAACCCTGAAAAAAACAGTTTGTGACCTCATTTTGCGGTAATGGCACCAAAGGTACTATGATTATCAGATGAAGGTGTAAGATACACCGTTTCAAAGCTAAAAGATAGGGCTACAAAATTACAGAAGGTCACTCAACCCAGTTTTGAGTGCAACCATGTCAAAAATGCAAGATACTACACCAAAACCGTAAAACAGATTCACAGAACGCATTCTAGCGGAAACATCATAAAGCAGGATACCTAAGTCCAAATCAAGAAATTCCAAAACCAACTGAAAGCTAAGAAACAGGGTTAAATTTCATCAGAAAACCTCAACAACCAATTCGGAAGCAATTCCAGCCAAAACAACCAATTACAGGCGCAATTCTTACATTCGGGTAAAACCAGGACAGCAAGGGTAATTTTGACGTTTTTCATTCTACGCTACTCCGATTGACCTGAAATTTTGTAGGAACCTCTAAAATGTCATTCCCTACAACTTTCATGTTTTACGCCAAGGCCAATTCGGCCTCTAAATAGGGGCTATAAATTCGGGCAGAATGTTATTCATAAAAACCCTAACTTGTCAATTTTTCTTCCAAACAGAAATTGGTTGTAATTACTCACTTTTTCCACCTCCTAGAGTCATTATATACCATTTCCAAGCATCATAGATAGCCACACAATCATGTTCATATTAAAACAGAAAAATCCCCAAAAATAATAAAACTTCATCACTTCAACCACAAATCAAGAAATAATCCATAAACTTGCATCTCATACTACCACTAATCATGATTTAAGCATCAATTAAGGAAGGAGAGTGGTTCTTCACAACTCACCTTAGAAACAAGAGAGAGAGAGCAATAGGTCCTCTTAGCTTTCCAAATAACTCCACAAATCAACTCACTAACACTAATTGAAGAGGTTTTATGGAGAAATTGCAAGTTTCAATGGTTGGTTGGATGGATTTGAGCTAAATGGAAGCAAACCTTGAAGAGTTTCTTTCTTTCTTTTGGAGAGAGAGAGCCGGCCACTTGAAGAGAAGAAAATGGGAATTTTTGGTTAATTTTGTGATTTATTTGGTCAATGGTAAGAAAAGGAATAGTAGTCTTACTAGTCACTCCAATCAAATGGTGACACTTGTCAGCTCATTTAATGCTTGCCTAACTTTTGTCTCTCTTATACCAATCCACTTAGCATCCTCTACTTATCTCTTAACACCCGATAAATTAATTCCAGTATCCAAAACTTAACCTAGTTGACCGAATTTTTCCGAACTTTTCGCACTAGTGGGTCCCACGTCCGGTATACGCTCTTAATTTCTCAAAAACTATCCGATACTAGAAAAATCATCTAAAAATTATATCTGCTCCTTCACAATATCTAGAATTTTTTCTAATCACGAAAATGCAGAAAACAAGCCATGAAAATAATAAAACCTAGAAAATGGGAAAAATTACGGGTTCTCACACTCTCTCCCCCTTAAAAAAATTTCGACCTCGAAATTTTACCTTCAGATGGCTCAGGAGCTTGTTGGTTGTCTAAAGCATATACCCTTGCCGGTACTTTTGTTCGGTTCCCCCTTTCATTCGCTTGTTTTGATGTAGTGCCCTCGAGTCGCTGAGTACCACTTTCACGTGACTGTCTCCGTGGACAGTTACTAACTTGATGATCACTACTTCCGTAAATCAAACACTTCCACCCCTTCCGCCAACAATCGTTCTCAGTGTGATTGGCCTTTCCGCAATAGTCACAAGTCAAGTAGGAAGCCATCTTTTTGCTTTCTGGAGAAGTCTCCCCCTGTCCGGTTTGGCTTCCTTTGATAAATCTTTCATCTACCGCCCCCAATGTCCATGGCGGCCGGAATAACTGGTTCACTTTCTGTATTTTAGAGGGTGCTACTGATTCGCTAAGTTCCTCACTCACGCTACCCACTGCACCCCTTTTCCGTATTTGGGAAGCCTTCACCTGCGCCTTTGCATTCTCGATTCGTTGAGCCTTCTCAAGGGCCTCCGTAAATGTGTTCACTTGCGCCGCCGCCAACGCCTCCTGGATGTCCAAGTTCAATCCCTGTATGAACCGCCTTACTCTTCTCGGTTCCGTGGCTACTAATTCGGAAGCGAACTTGGATAGTTTGGTAAATTTGGTTTCGTATTCAGCCACACTTAAGGCCCCCTGGCGTAGTCCAATAAATTCGTCCTCCCTCTTTTCTTGGACTAATGGTGGGAGGTACTTTTCATTAAATTTCCTTACAAAATTCGCCCACGTCCATACAGTCCGTTCTCTTTCCCACTTTGCTCTAATTACGTTCCACCATGCCCGGGCCGGTCCTTCAAATTGAAACACTGCAAAGTTCACTTGTCTCTGTTCGGTGTAGTTCAAAGCTGTGAATATATTCACCATGGCCTCTAACCACTGTTCAGCGATGTCCGGATCAGGCCCTCCAGCGAATTTCGGAGGTGCAAACTTTTGAAACCTCTCAAGGACCCGATCTTCTCCTATTTCAGGGTTTTGGGGTTGATGCACTGGCATTTGACCTTGTTGGTCCACCAACCGTGCTAGAATATTGGTCATTTGTTGAATGGCCGTCGCCACCTGATCTCCAGCTTCAACCCTTGGTCCTGGTACAGGCTCCGCCGAGGTTTCCCTTTCTGCCCTTGGTTCCTGGGCTCGCCTAACACCACGGCCACTACCACGTCCGCGACTACGTCTTCCCTCCATATATATGTTTTTTTTTTCCTTATCTTTTTTTTCCCCCAAAAAGGTAATTCAGTGAATAAATACAATAAAGTGACAAAAGTAATCGAATTCTAGCACACCAGTTACACCAAAGACGTATACACATATACACACCATGTATCCAGAAGGCAGACAATCAAATACACCAATACATGTCAAATTAGACAGATAATCCTGTGCACAATACTCAAGCCAATGTCATGTCATAGCGGCATCAAAGCAAATCAAGAGTAAAGGCGATATCGTCCCATACCCAATGAAAATAACCCCGTCCGATCTCTCACGTCACTGATCAACCAACCTAGTTGTCCCTTCACCTCTTGTCTTATTCTAGCCAAACAAAACCTGTTCATGTTCCCAACGTGCAAATCCCACATACTTAACACCGCCGCAACTCTGGAGTACTCGGGCACAAGAATCCGAAATAAGACAATTCACCTCTCGAGTTGGCCGGTCCCAAGAGTAAACCATCTACAATCGAAATTCCTACCAGACGTACCTATCTATGATTCTCAGATATCATGAGAGAGATTTACGGCCTATAACATTCACAATTCAGAGCTTAGGCTCAAACGAGCACTTAGTCCTTCATACCTATTCACTACTTAGTCCAGGCTCACTCCGCGCAGAGACCACGCGAAGCAGGCTCTGATACCAACTATGACAGCCCCACCTCCCCCTAAGGCGAACCAAAGGGTTCGGCGGACCGCCTGCCCAGCTCTCGCCGGGACTCAGTCGATCACTTCCATCCTCGAGCAAAAACCAGATCGAGCCCATACGAAAAATATAACAATGATCCAAAAACTTAAACGAAACTTATATACATTACGATCTCAAAAAGCACAACGGTTGAATATACAAAGGTTCCAAATCCACCATACAACCAGGCCGTGCCAAGTACTAGGGCGAGAACCATTACAAGAAAAATCAAAAGCTAGACCAGCTAGTCTATACAGAGCTCTCGTCCTTGCTCGCCTTCCCCTGTTAAGGAAAACAAAACTAAAGGGATGAGCTAAAAGCTCAGTGAGGTTCCGAACAGGTAATTAAACAACAACGCCGATACATAAACCATCAATAATCAATAATTCAAGAAACATTTAGCATGGAAAACAATAAGAACACATATATTAAAAGGATACGGGCTCACAAGGAGCCAAATATTCCCGCGCTCGCTCGTTCTCCTGACATTTCTCCTTCCTTCAATCTTTTGAAAATGCATTTTTTTTCTTTTTGTAAATAAAACCCGCGCTCGTTTAGTCATTCATTTCATTCACCCCCTTCCCAGCCATTGGCCGGGCTCCATCAGACTTCAAGGTAATACTCGAGTATACCAAAACGTTCACCCAGGTCACCTAATCGCCCGACCGAGTCCGCTTCTGGCTCGAGTCGATCGGTACCAAGGGGCAATGGCCAGTTCAGCCAAAAAGGCTTACATTCATGCACAAGTAACATTTCAATCACTGAAAATTTCACAATCATTTAGGCTGAGTGCGATAAAGTACACACTCGCCTAGAAAACTCGTTTTGATAATCATTAAAAGCACTTAACACGTTACCAAACAATAACACAAGTCATGAAGTCAAGAAGTCATGAAGTCAAGAAAAATATAGCAAACAAGGAACACTCACCTAACTATGCAAAATAACGTGCAAAATATCCTTCTGGATAGAACCCTTAATCACCAAGAAAACCTAAAATTCAACGAGAAAGAATATAGCACAGCCAATTAGGTGAAATCGAAGAAACCCAATAAATGATGAGTAAAACGCATAAAAATGACTTTAAAGCGAAACGGGGCATTTGTACTGATGGACGGAAATATCTAGGGTTTCATAAACCAAACGCAAAGCTAAACTAAAAGGGTTATAAAATTTTGCGGCAAAAAGTACTTGGACCAAAACTAGCCTTCAAGTAAAAATTTCGACAGCAAATCCCTTGTGTTTACCTATTTTCCAGCCATTAATGGCTTCATTATTTCCTCAAATCAGTCCCAACATTTCACACAAAATAATCTCATTTCCAAAAGCCGTTCACTAGGCTTAAAGTCATTCAAGTACACAATTTAGCTAGGAAAATGACTAGATTCCAATAAACACAATAAGAATCGAGTACAAGTCATAAACCAATTCTACATACTACCAAAACAGGGTTCCCTAAGCATACACAAACAATAGAGAAAACCAGAAAAATCCGGAAATGATTTAGCTTTAACCCTGAAAAAAACAGTTTTTGACCTCATTTTGCGGTAATGGCACCAAAGGTACTATGATTATCGGATGAAGGTGTAAGATACACCGTTCCGAAGCTAAAAGACAGGGCTACAACATTACAGAAGGTCACTCAACCCAGTTTTGAGTGCAACCAGGTAAAAAATGCAAGATACTACACCAAAACCGTAAAACAGATTCACAGAACGCATTCTAGCGGAAACATCATAAAGCAGGATACCTAAGTCCAAATCCAGAAATTCCAAAACCAACTGAAAGCTAAGAAACAGGGTTAAATTTCATCAGAAAACCTCAACAACCAATTCGGAAGCAATTCCAGTCAAAACAACCAATTACAGGCGCAATTCTTACATTCGGGTAAAACCAGGACAGCAAGGGTAATTTTGACTTTTTTCATTCTACGCTACTCCGATTGACCTGAAATTTTGTAGGAACCTCTAAAATGTCATTCCCTACAACTTTCATGTTTTAAGAAAAGGCCAATTCGGTCTCTAACTAGGAGCTATAAATTCAGGCAGAATGTTATTCATAAAAACCCTAACTTGTCAATTTTTCTTCCAAACAGAAATTGGTTGTAATTACTCACTTTTTCCACCTCCTAGAGTCATTATATACCATTTCCAAGCATCATAGATAGCCACACAATCATGTTCATATTAAAACAGAAAAATCCCCAAAAATAATAAAACTTCATCACTTCAACCACAAATCAAGAAATAATCCATAAACTTGCATCTCATACTACCACTAATCATGATTTAAGCATCAATTAAGGAAGGAGAGTGGTTCTTCACAACTCACCTTAGAAACAAGAGAGAGAGAGCAATAGGTCCTCTTAGCTTTCCAAATAACTCCACAAATCAACTCACTAACACTAATTGAAGAGGTTTTATGGAGAAATTGCAAGTTTCAATGGTTGGTTGGATGGATTTGAGCTAAATGGAAGCAAACCTTGAAGAGTTTCTTTCTTTCTTTTGGAGAGAGAGAGCCGGCCACTTGAAGAGAAGAAAATGGGAATTTTTGGTTAATTTTGTGATTTATTTGGTCAATGGTAAGAAAAGGAATAGTAGTCTTACTAGTCACTCCAATCAAATGGTGACACTTGTCAGCTCATTTAATGCTTGCCTAACTTTTGTCTCTCTTATACCAATCCACTTAGCATCCTCTACTTATCTCTTAACACCCGATAAATTAATTCCAGTATCCAAAACTTAACCTAGTTGACCGAATTTTTCCGAACTTTTCGCACTAGTGGGTCCCACGTCCGGTATACGCTCTTAATTTCTCAAAAACTATCCGATACTAGAAAAATCATCTAAAAATTATATCTGCTCCTTCACAATATCTAGAATTTTTTCTAATCACGAAAATGCAGAAAACAAGCCATGAAAATAATAAAACCTAGAAAATGGGAAAAATTACGGGTTCTCACACTCTCTCCCCCTTAAAAAAATTTCGCCCTCGAAATTTTACCTTCAGATGGCTCAGGAGCTTGTTGGTTGTCTAAAGCATATACCCTTGCCGGTACTTTTGTTCGGTTCCCCCTTTCATTCGCTTGTTTTGATGTAGTGCCCTCGAGTCGCTGAGTACCACTTTCACGTGACTGTCTCCGTGGACAGTTACTAACTTGATGATCACTACTTCCGTAAATCAAACACTTCCACCCCTTCCGCCAACAATCGTTCTCAGTGTGATTGGCCTTTCCGCAATAGTCACAAGTCAAGTAGGAAGCCATCTTTTTGCTTTCTGGAGAAGTCTCCCCCTGTCCGGTTTGGCTTCCTTTGATAAATCTTTCATCTACCGCCCCCAATGTCCATGGCGGCCGGAATAACTGGTTCACTTTCTGTATTTTAGAGGGTGCTACTGATTCGCTAAGTTCCTCACTCACGCTACCCACTGCACCCCTTTTCCGTATTTGGGAAGCCTTCACCTGCGCCTTTGCATTCTCGATTCGTTGAGCCTTCTCAAGGGCCTCCGTAAATGTGTTCACTTGCGCCGCCGCCAACGCCTCCTGGATGTCCAAGTTCAATCCCTGTATGAACCGCCTTACTCTTCTCGGTTCCGTGGCTACTAATTCGGAAGCGAACTTGGATAGTTTGGTAAATTTGGTTTCGTATTCAGCCACACTTAAGGCCCCCTGGCGTAGTCCAATAAATTCGTCCTCCCTCTTTTCTTGGACTAATGGTGGGAGGTACTTTTCATTAAATTCCCTTACAAAATTCGCCCACGTCCATACAGTCCGTTCTCTTTCCCACTTTGCTCTAATTACGTTCCACCATGCCCGGGCCGGTCCTTCAAATTGAAACACTGCAAAGTTCACTTGTCTCTGTTCGGTGTAGTTCAAAGCTATGAATATATTCACCATGGCCTCTAACCACTGTTCAGCGATGTCCGGATCAGGCCCTCCAGCGAATTTCGGAGGTGCAAACTTTTGAAACCTCTCAAGGGCCCGATCTTCTCCTATTTCAGGGTTTTGGGGTTGATGCACTGGCATTTGACCTTGTTGGTCCACCAACCGTGCTAGAATATTGGTCATTTGTTGAATGGCCGTCGCCACCTGATCTCCGGCTTCAACCCTTGGTCCTGGTACAGGCTCCGCCGAGGTTTCCCTTTCTGCCCTTGGTTCCTGGGCTCGCCTAACACCACGGCCACTACCACGTCCGCGACTACGTCTTCCCTCCATATATATGTTTTTTTTTTCCTTATCTTTTTTTCCCCCCAAAAAGGTAATTCTGTGAATAAATACAATAAAGTGACAAAAGTAATCGAATTCTAGCACACCAGTTACACCAAAGACGTATACACATATACACACCATGTATCAAGAATGCAAACAATCAAATACACCAATACATGTCAAATTAGACAGATAATCCTGTGCACAATACTCAAGCCAATGTCATGTCATAGCGGCATCAAAGCAAATCAAGAGTAAAGGCGATATCGTCCCATACCCAATGAAAATAACCCCGTCCGATCTCTCACGTCACTGATCAACCAACCTAGTTGTCCCTTGGCCTCTTGTCTTATTCTAGCCAAACAAAACCTGTTCATGTTCCCAACGTGCAAATCCCACATACTTAACACCGCCTCAACTCTGGAGTACTCGGGCACAAGAATCCGAAATAAGACAATTCACCTCTCGAGCTGGCCGGTCCCAAGAGTAAACCATCTACAATCGAAATTCCTACCAGACGTACCTATCTATGATTCTCAGATATCATGAGAGAGATTTACGGCCTATAACATTCACAATTCAGAGCTTAGGCTCAAACGAGCACTTAGTCCTTCATACCTATTCACTACTTAGTCCAGGCTCACTCCGCGCAGAGACCACGCGAAGCAGGCTCTGATACCAACTGTGACAGCCCCACCTCTCCCTAAGGCGAACCAAAGGGTTCGGCGGACCGCCTGCCCAGCTCTCGTCGGGACTCAGTCGATCACTTCCATCCTCGAGCAAAAACCAGATCCAGCCCATACGAAAAATATAGCAATGATCCAAAAACTTAAACGAAACTTATATACATTACGATCTCAAAAAGCACAACCATTGAATATACAAAGGTTCCAAATCCACCATACAACCAGCCTGTGCCAAGCACTAGGGCGAGAACCATTACAAGAAAAATCAAAAGCTAGACCAGCTAGTCTATACAGAGCTCTCGTCCTTGCTCGCCTTCCCCTGTTAAGGAAAACAAAACTAAAGGGATGAGCTAAAAGCTCGGTGAGGTTCCGAACAGGAAATTAAACAACAACGCCGATACATAAACCATCAATAATCAATAATTTAAGAAACATTTAGCATGGAAAACAATAAGAACACATACATTAAAAGGATACGGGCTCACAAGGAGCCAAATATTCCCGCGCTCGCTCGTTCTCCTGACATTTCCTCCTTCCTTCAATCTTTTCAAAATGCATTTTTTTTCTTTTTGTAAATAAAACCCGCGCTCGTTTAGTCATTCATTTCATTCACCTCCTTCCCAGCCATTGGCCGGGTTCCATCAGACTTCAAGGTAATACTCGAGTATACCAAAACGTTCACCCAGGTCACCTAATCGCCCGACCGAGTCCGCTTCTGGCTCGAGTCGATCGGTAACAAGGGGCAATGGCCAGTTCAGCCAAAAAGGCTTACATTCATGCACAAGTAACATTTCAATCATTGAAAATTTCACAATCATTTAGGCTGAGTGCGATAAAGTACACACTCGCCTAGAAAACTCGTTTTGATAATCATTAAAAGCACTTAACACGTTATCAAATAATAACACAAGTCATGAAGTCAAGAAAAATATAGTAAACAAGGAACACTCACCTAACTATGCAAACTAACGTGCAAAATATCCTTCTGGATAGAATCCTTAATCACCAAGAAAACCTAAAATTCAACGAGAAAGAATATAGCACAGCCAATTAGGTGAAATCGAAGAAACCCAATAAATGATGAGTAAAACGCATAAAAATGACTTTAAAGTGAAACGGGGCATTTGGACTGATGGACGGAAATATCTAGGGTTTCATAAACCAAACGCAAAGCTAAACTAAAAGGGTTATAAAATTTTGCGGCAAAAAGTACTTGGTCCAAAACTAGCCTTCAAGTAAAAATTTCGATAGCAAATCCCTTGTGTTTACCTATTTTCCAGCCATTAATGGCTTCATTATTTCCTCAAATCAGTCCCAACATCTCACACAAAATAATCTCATTTCCAAAAGCCGTTCACTAGGCTTAAAGTCATTCCAGTACACAATTTAGCTAGGAAAATGACTAGATTCCAATAAACACAATAAGACTCGAATACAAGTCATAAACCAATTCTACATACTACCAAAACAGGGTTCCTGTCGCGCCCCACTTTTTGATGTGCGTGTGAAAGTAGTGGTGTGTGGTATGTGAACATGTGTGAAAGTGAAAATAAAAAGGCCATGGGACTTGAAAATGCGACGATTTGGCCAAACAAAGTTCAAAAAGGGTTTTTGAGTGGAAAAATGGAGTCGCCACTTGGTATAGAGTTAGGGTGTACCAAGTCACCCAAAAGTGATTTTTTTTTTTGGAAAGATAAGCAAACAAACCCTTTTTAAAGAACTTTTGGGTCTACGTAACCAAAGTGAGGGATCGAGGGTCACATTTGATAAGGGAGAAGGCAAAGGCAAAGCCTAAGGCACTCCCGTACCCTAGCAAAAGCTAGTTGCGTGACTTAGCCCTTCTTTTCATAATTTTTCTACCCAAAAATATGCGTTGCACGTTGGATATGACTAATGGGTATGAGAAAGAAATGCAATCCTAAATCTAAAATGTCTCTTACAAGGCTTTTGGTCCCAACCACATGAGTTGTGGTGCCCAATAAGGCAAGTCCTCATAGAGGTCGCGAAGGATGCAAATGAAAACTCAAATATGAGTGTAAGTGTGCAAGTGTAAGGAAACGTGCATGTGTGCAAATGTAAGACAGGTGCGCGTGTGCAAAGTGTAGAAAATAAAAGTGTTTGTGTGCAAATGGATGAAAATATGATAGTAGATACTTATAAGTGCAATTGGGTGCAATTTGTGAGGTGGAAAGACAAGTGACAAGGGAGAAAATGTGTGAGCATAGCATTTGCATTGAGAAGGACATGAGTAGTGAGAAAATGTGAACAAAAGAGTGAGAAAGTGAAATAAGAATGAGAATGTATGAACCTAGAGGAATGCATCAAGTCGGGTACAGGAATGACTCCTAACTTTGCGACTTTAATTTCCCCTTTCGATAAGGGAAACGAGCGAGTGTGGCTACCCAATAGCCTTAGCACGCTAGTTTTTCCTTCCAATCAAAGGGAAAATTAAAGTCGCAAAGTTAGGAGTCATTCCTGTACCCGACTTGATGCATTCCTCTAGGTTCATACATTCTCATTCTTATTTCACTTTCTCACTCTTTTGTTCACATTTTCTCACTACTCATGTCCTTCTCAATGCAAATGCTATGCTCACACATTTTCTCCCTTGTCACTTGTCTTTCCACCTCACAAATTGCACCCAATTGCACTTATAAGTATCTACTATCATATTTTCATCCATTTGCACACAAACACTTTTATTTTCTACACTTTGCACACGCGCACCTGTCTTACATTTGCACACATGCACGTTTCCTTACACTTGCACACTTACACTCATATTTGAGTTTTCATTTGCATCATTCGCGACCTCTATGAGGACTTGCCTTATTGGCCACCACAACTCATGTGGTTGGGACCAAAAGCCTTGTAAGAGACATTTTAGATTTAGGATTGCATTTCTTTCTCATACCCATTAGTCATATCCAACGTGCAACGCATATTTTTGGGTAGAAAAATTAGGAAAAGAAGGGCTAAGTCACGCAACTAGCTTTTGCTAGGGTAAGGGAGTGCCTTAGGCTTTGCCTTTGCCTTCTCCCTTATCAAATGTGACCCCCGATCCCTCACTTTGGTTACGTAGACCCAAAAGTTCTTTAAAAAGGGTTTGTTTGCTTATCTTTCCAAAAAAAAATCACTTTTGGGTGACTTGGTACACCCTAACTCTACACCAAGTGGCGACTCCATTTTTCCACTCAAAAACACTTTTTGAACTTTGTTTGGCCAAATCGTCGCATTTTCAAGTCCCATGGCCTTTTTATTTTCACTTTCACACATGTTCACATACCACACACCACTACTTTCACACGCACATCAAAAAGTGGGGCGCGACAGTTGGGGCCTTCCTAAGTGGGTCCAAGCATTTGATTTGGCCATTCTTTTCCCTTTTCTACCCTTTTTATGCATAGCATTTGGATATTAGGGTTGCATTTTCTATTTTTAGGACTTTTTGCCTCGCGCGCATATCAAACTACCTCCTCACTCACGTATGCATGATTGGTTGTTTGGATGTATGTTGTACTTGTTTTATCTCGCGCTTTGCATTGCATTTGGGGGGCGGTGTGTGTCACCTTTAGAGCCTCGCGTTGGTTCTCAACCCTTTCTCTCAAAATAGGGAACACTTCATACGTGCACGTTGATTTACTGTTATCCCATTTTATTTTTTTCGTGGGTTCTTTCCCACACCGCCTTGTAGGACTAGGAATGGTTTCTCTAGGTACGTGGATGGTGTGCTCTGCGCCCATAGCAGTACCTAGGGGACCGCTCGAGCCACCGACCAAGGGTCTTGGGATTGATAACCCATTCCCGTAGGTCTGAAGGCTTAGGGACCTTTTTAAACCTTATCGAGTCTAGTTGCATTAGCGAACCCCAGCCTCATGCATCCATATTAGAGTTTGCCTAGGTTAGAGTCGGCCTCACCCTTTTTAAGCACATTAGGCACGAGGGAAGGGGTTCCACCCCTTTTATTTGCTTTTATTGTACCTCTTTTCTTAATTGCTCCCAATGTGTTATGTGTACTATCAATTGCACTGACCATTTTTTTTGTTTTCTTGGCTTGCATTCATGTGCCTTAGCAATAAGAGGCCTCTTTGGCACTCTTTTAGTGACTTACCCACTAGATAACTCACATGTTTAAATTTCAGTCATTACACTTAATTTTCAATAAGTACATTTCATTTTAGACCTTTTCCCCCCGATGCATTATTTATGTCCTTTAGGCGATATTTGTCACATGTTTACATCGCTTTAATAAATGGCATCATGCATAAACCCTAGAAGGGAATGCCATTTAGGGGATCCCACGTTACGAATAAACCACCTTATGTCTCGGATACTTAATCCAAGGGGACTTGCACGTTTACATTTTGTACCATCCGAAGGGGTAGTGCACGAGGTAAGGTAGGATCCGATCATTTCCGAGAGCGATTTTTGGAATATGAGCGTCTAATAATCACTTTTTGGCCATTTTATCAAATTGGTAAAAATCCCTTGCAAAAAGGACATTAATTTGAAGAAATTCACAAACAATTTCTCGCTATTGAGACGATAAATAAACTGAGGCCGAAATTTGATTTTAGGAGGCTCATAGACTAATGCATCTCAATAATTTTGAAATCACCAATGGCCGGACAATTCAATCAATCCATTTTGCCAATTCATTCATTTTTAAGATAATATAGTTGATTTTGAATAAATCGTCAGTTCCGTTCAATTTCATTTGACCAGTTTACCCTTTTTAGGGTGATCTAGTCAATTTTTAAATCATCCGATCCATTTGACCAGTTGACCTATTTTTAGGGCAATTCGATCGATTTTGAATAAATCATCATTTCACTCGATCTGTTTGATCAATTGATTTCATTCAATTCATGTGATTAGTTGAATGCATTTCTAGGTTTATCCATTCAATTTTTATAAATAAACAAATTTCATTCAATGCATTTGACCATTTTACCCCTTTTGACACATCATGCGTCGATCAAAATAAGCAATTCATTCGGACTTTGTCCTCATTTTTTAGGACGAACGTTTCTTCTCACTCCCAATGGACCAAATTTTTCAAATCATTTTTCACTCAATCAATTGATCGGATTCATCAGGTATGGTATGGTGCCTACCCTAGAGGATTGCATTTTCATGCTAGGCCTACCCTTGGCATAAAAGGGTTCCCCCATAGGACATGCATACCAATTTTATGGTCTTGTTTACTAACTCGTGATATTTTTCTTTTGTTTTCCCCCTTCCCCTGCATTCATAAAAAATGTTTCAATAAGGTGGAAATATCTCTTCTATATCTGATAGCAATTTTAATCCGATAGAATTTGAAAATTACAAGAATTACTTGATTCTTAGGCAGGCCCTACAATGTGAATTTGAAAATTCATTTGAAAGCGCTCCTGCAAAACATCTAAGGGATTTCATTGCTCAAAGAAAAGGGGGCTATTAAGAGAGAAAAGTATGTTACATGTGTAAAAGAGTTCCTTAGAATGTTTTCATATGTATTGCTTTTTAAAATTTTCAAACATTGGCAATAATGAAGCTTTTGTTCAGACAATTGTTTGTGTACATTTCATTCTTTATTGAGCTCATTAAGAGATTTCATGATGAATTTTAAGAAATAAGACCGAATTGAGAGTTTTTTCCAACCTCCAGCCTGAAAATTCGCAAGTATATGCTCTCTAAAATCCTTGTGTACACTAGATTGGTGATCCGAGCTACACAATAAGAGTGCTCAAAATTTAAAAGAGGTCACTCAGAAGACCCATGAGATACCTTTCTCCTTCACTTAATCCCAAAATAAAATCAGTCACATTGATTGATAAATTGCAAATTGGGGCAACTTTTGCTTGAAAATGTCCACTGTGTCTAATTGTATTCAATTCACATCTAAGTGAAAGCAAAAATGTGCATTATTCTTGTTCGTTTTGAAATTTTGGAATGATACTTTGAGCATTCGTTTCTCCACCTATACACATTTTATCATTCGCTCTCCTATTTGGGCCTTTGAAAGAATAATTTCGTTTCAAATAAGAGCCCTAATGATCACTACCCTATATTGGAAAATTTTCAAATATCAAAAGGGGAATGGATTTTCAATAACCATTTCGTTACTTTGGTTGTCATGAGGTGTAAGAATGATGCTTTGGCCGTCGTTTCTACAACCTAAACACTGATCATCCCTTGCATCCTCATTTGAGCTAAAAATTGGTGGTTCTTTTCGAGAGCACATATGATCGCACCCCACATTGGGGAAGGAGATTGGAGAATTTTGAAAAAGAAAAAAGAAAAGGGGAAAAGCAAAAATGCTAGAAAAAGGAGGGAACCGCAAATTGGGGAAATTTGATTCCACTTGGGTTCCAATTTTGAAAAAAGAAGAAAAGGAAGAGATTTGTCCGCACGGACCGCCTATGTTTCACAGATATGGATGAACAAGGGTCTTCCTCAGTCAGTTAATTCAGATACATGCCAGAAATTGCGCATTAATGAAAGTTTCCTTTCAGAGTTATTGTAAGGACCGGAATACAAGTCAGGCCATCTTCTTTTCCAATCAAACATTCTATCCCTAGTTATCCCTTTTGAGCCTTCAGAATAAAATACTTCGTTTGGCAACCCCTGAGAATCGCAAACCCCACACTAGGGCAAATTTGAGTTGAAGAGGAAAATTTCAAGAAGTGAAAAAGTGAAAAGCAACAAAATCAAAAGCAAAAGAAGGAAAAAGAACCTCAGTTCAAAAATAAACTGGGGCAAATTTTGTGAAAGTTTCAAAGAATGGCAAAAAGCCGAAAAGTCAAAAGTAGAAAGAAAATGAAAAAGAAAAAGCCTCAAGTGAGCATAAACTGGGGCAAGTTCTGATTTAGCCCTAAAATAGGGTTGGCACAACAATGCGATCTCATATTACTTAAACCACTCTGGAAATCTGCCTTCAAGCCTTAACTTTTCTAAACACCCCACCTGACCCCATTACAAAAGCCGAAAGTCCTGACTTCTGTTCTCTGTAATGGCCCTGTCAAGAAAATTTCTAATGCCGGAAAATTTTAGCTGTATTTCTGAATTGCCTGGGTATGGGGTTGACGCTACTCGTCATGCGAAAGTCCACCAAGTTGAAAAAAAAAAAAAAAGCAAGCAAAGTAAATGCGGAAAATTCGACGCTGAAGTCCCTCGTGAATGATGAAAAAATACAAACAAAATCTGAGATCATTGAGTTCAAAATAGGGGCAATTTTGGAAAAGTACGATCTTCGGTGCAATGTCCTTAAAAGTTTGATTCTTTAGCTATCGTTTTCAAGCCAAATTACAAGCTAATAAAGTCCATCGTTGACTTATTCCTTCATGACAACCCAAAGTGAGGATTATGCTTATAAGAAATCCATAAATCATTTGTGATCATAAGGTTATAACCCGTTTTCACATGTTTAGCTATCGCCTCTCCCCATTTGTTGCAAGTTTAAAGCTTATATGTTGACTAAATTTTCTTAAGAAAAAAGGGTGACAAACTATTTGCTTTCACTAAGATGTGGTATTGAAGGGATTATATACCATTTGGGCACAAGAATAGGACAAATCTTGACTTCCCATTTCCAAATCAGACATAACGCCCATTTGATTGGTCCTGAAAGAGAAGCAACTGGAAGTGGTGACCCATTACCCTTAGCGCTGATGCTAAAAGTGAGGAAGAAATCTTCTGTAATTTGGTGTTATTCTGAGAGATTCGTCATGAAATTTCTACATGAACTCAACATTCAAATTTCTTCACTTTGGAAATAAATGGAAAGTCATCCAAACAAGTTTTTTGCAATTAAATGGCCCATACTGGGGCAAAATTTTGTTTATAAGATTTCGTGAAAACAAGCCCACACAGGGGCAAATATTTGTGTAGTCCAATTGAGAATTTCGTCCAAGAATCAAATAATGCATTTTTCAAATCAATCACGCTGCTCTTTTCATGAAAATTTGAGTGCATGTCATATTTTGGTAAACCCCTGTGCAGGTATTCACAGTTGAAGTCGACGAAAAGCTTCTAAGTTGTGGAAGGCCGATGCCGAAGAAAGAGAAGAAAGAAGGGAAAAGAGCCCTACACTGGGGGCAAATTATTTTTGGAAAAGATTCTCTCGAAAAATCAGAAAAATTCAAAAGTCAAAAATCAAAAATCAAGTTCAAATTCTTGTTTCTTGGAAAATCAAATCTAATTTCTTGTTTCTTGACAAATCAAATTCAATTTCTTGACCAATTGGACGGCAGAACTGGGTTCTATCCCGCTGGCCGCTTATATCGCGTTGGAGCTGGGTTTTATCCCGCCAACCTCGGCAGAACTGGGTTCTATCCCGCTGGCCGCTTTATCACGTTAGGCCTGGACTTGGTGCCGCCAACATCACTTTATCACGTTGGGCCTGGATTTTGTGCCGCCAACATCGCAAAAATCATGTTGGGCCTGGATTTTGTGCCGCCAACATCACTTCATCACGTTGGGCCTGGACTTGGTGCCGCCAACATCGCAAAAATCACGTTGGGCCTGGACTTGGTGCCGCCAACATCGTAAAAATCATGTTGGGCCTGGATTTTGTGCCGCCAACTTCACAAAAATCACGTTGGGCCTGGATTTGGTGCCGCCAACTCCACAAAGTTCACGTTGGGCTTGGATTTTGTACCACCAACTAAGACTGACCAATTCATCTACACTGGAGCAAATTATTTCGACAAGTCTCTCTCAGTCAAAAAATCAAAAAATCAAATCAAGTTCATCACGGCAGGCTCGGGTTTGATCCCACTGTCCGATTGTCAAGACATTTTCATCGCTACTGGAGCGTGGGTTAGTCCCGCCAGTAAGCATTTCATTTACATCGCTACTGGAACATGGGTTAGTCCCGCCAGTAAGCATTTCATTTTTTACATCGCTACTGGAACGTGGGTTAGTCCCGCCAATAAGCATTTTCATTTACATCGCCACTGGAGCGTGAGGTTAGTCCCGCCAGTGTGCATTTCATTTTCACAGTCACTGGAGCGTGAGGTTAGTCCCGCCAGTGAGCATTTCATTTTCACAGCCACTGGAGAGAGGTGAGTCCCGCCAGTGAGCATTTCATTTTGTACCGCCACTAGCCGTTGGGTCAGTCCCACTAGTGCGCCTTTCATTTTACCCTGTCGCTAGCCGTGGGTCAGTCCCACTAGCGTGCATTCCATGATTTTAAATTTTGTTCGGGTCAGTCCCATGATTTTAATTTTATTCGGGCCAGTCCCATGATTAAAAGCTTATTCGGGTCAGTCCCATGATTAAAGCTTATTCGGGTCAGTCCCATGATTAAAAGCTTGTTCGGGCCAGTCCCATGATTTTAAATTTTTATTCGGGTCAGTCCCAAGATTTTAAATTCAGTCCCATGATTTTCTAATTTTATTCGGGTCAGTCCCATGATTTTAATTTTATTCGGGTCAGTCCCATGATTAAAAGCTTATTCGGGTCAGTCCCATGATTAAAGCTTATTCGGGTCAGTCCCATGATTAAAAGCTTGTTCGGGCCAGTCCCATGATTTTAAATTTTTATTCGGGTCAGTCCCATGATTTTAAATTCAGTCCCAGGATTTTTAAATTTTATTCGGGTCAGTCCCATGATTTAAGTTCTATTCGGGTCAGTCCCATGATCAAAAGCTTATTCGGGTCAGTCCCATGATTAAAAGCTTATTCGGGTCAGTCCCATGATTTAAAGCTTATTCGAGTCAGTCCCATGATTTAAAGCTTGTTCGGGTCAGTCCCATGATTTTTAAAATTTTATTCGGGTCAGTCCCATGATTTTTAAATTTTATTAGGGTCAGTCCCATGATTTTAAATTTTATTCGGGTCTGTCCCGTTTTAAATTCTCGTTCGGGTCAGTCCCGTTTTAAATTTCCTGTTCGGGTCAGTCCCGTTTTAAATTTCTTGTTCGGGTCAGTCCCGTTTTAAAATTCTTGTTCGGGTCAGTCCCGTTTTAAATTCCTGTTCGGGTCGGTCCCGTTTTAATTTTCTTTTCGGGTCAGTCCCGTTTCAAAATTCCCTGTCAGGGGTCAGTCCCCGTCGTTTGAGTCATTCGCAGCCAAATAACACAGGTAAGTATTTGGTGTCTACTTCTTTGTCTCTGTCGCGTCCCACTTTTTGATGTTGTGGTGTGAAAGTGTGTAGTGGAATGTGAACGTGTGTAAATGAAAAGTAAAAAGCCATGGGACTTGAGAATGCGACGATTTGGCTAAACAAAGTTCAAAAGGGGGTTTTTAATGAAAAATGGAGTCGCCACTTGGTATAGAGTTAGGGTGTACCAAGTCACCCAAAAAGAAATTTTCTAAAGGAAAGATAGAAAGAAACCCCTTTTAAACGACTCCTAGTCCACGTAAACCAACGAAAAAGGTTTGGGAGTCACATTTGACGAAGGGGAAGGCAAGGATAAAAATCCAAGGCACCCCTTCGACCTAGCCAAGGCTAGTTGCGTGATTTAGCCCTACCTTTCCTAATTTTTCTACCCAAGGTATGTATCGCGTGTTGGATATGACTATATGAATGCAAAAACCTAGACCTAGGGGGACATGGGGGAAATTTCTTTTCAAAGGTTGAGTGGTGCCAATCACATTAATTGTGAAGCCCAATAATGATCCTTTGGAGAGGTCATACATAATCCTAAATGACGTAAAAATGAGTGGAATGCATGCCATGTGAAAGTGTGAGTTTGTGTGAAGTGAGAAAAGTGATAAAAATAATAGGATGTAAGTGGAGGTGTGCAAATGTATTTACAAGGTAAGGTGAGTAAAGAATGATGATGTGAAAATACCATAAAGTGCATGTGTGCGAGTGATATGGTATAAAATGTGAGTAGTTAAGTGAAAACATCCAAAAGTAGTGTGAAGTGAGAATGTGGAAAAAGGGATAGAATATAAAGTAGAAGTGTATAGGATAGTGAATAAATGAAATGCATGAATCCTATAGGAATGCATCAAAACGGGTACGGGGACTCCTAATTTTGTGACTTTAATTTTCCCTTTGATTAGAAAGGAGAACTAGCGTGCTAAGGCTATTTCGGAGCCACACTCGCTCGTTTCCCTTATCGAAAGGGGACTCTCAAGCAAATGTACCCTATAACTAGCATGAGATGCAAAACCTAGAATGAAGGGGAAAGGGTTAGAGGAGCATGCCAGATGATAAAAACTAAGAAAAATGCATGAAATGTGGTGAACATGCAAGTATGAACTAACGAAAAGGGACGGCCTATTGGGTCTAGCGTTGGACTAGCCCTTTCTATGAATTCCTACTAGCGTTGGACTAGTGGAAACGGAACAAAGAACCACAACTAGCATTGGACTAGTGCAGTGACGGGAAAAGGGGCCACTACTAGCGTTGGACTAGTGTGGTGACGCGCATTCATCCATCATATTCGTCCATGGCTATGGAAAGCAAATAGGCATGCCAAACACTCATAAACACGTAGCACATAACACTTAGCATGCTCGACTAGATGCAAGAGCCTAATAAAGCACTTAACACATAACACATAGGCATGCAACCAAGCTAATGAATCTATTACATTTGCTAACTAAAACAAAAGGGAAAGGGGAAAATGGACCAAATTGCTTGCCAAGCCCTATCTATTACAAGCCAAGAGGTGTACACATACCCCATAATGAATAACATAAATAAAAGTAAAAATAAATGAAATAAATGCAAGGAATTAAGGAAAGGCAAGGAAAGCGAAATAGACATGCATATTCACATAACACGTAGGAGCACGTAGGGTCAAATGAAGTGCAAAGAAAGGGATAGAGTGTACCTCCCTTGAATCGATGCCCTAACGAAGTGAACTTACTAATTTACCCTCCAAAATAATAAAAAGGTCAAGGTACCACTTTAATTATCAAAAATCATATGAAATGGAAATAAACATGAAATTGAATCAAACAAATCATTCAAATGAAAATGAACGACCCCTATTCATCAAATTGAAACAAACAAATACCCATTTGAATGAATCGAAGAAGTTCCAAGGGATCAACGTATTATTACAAAAATTAAGGGTCTAAAAGGAAATAACTTGAAATTAGAACTTTAGGTGAACCCTATCCCAAACCAAATGATAAAGCTCGCAAAAATAAATGAAAACTAATTTGCTATGACTAAACAACAAAATTTCCAAAATTCACCAAAATAATTCAAATCAAAACTACAAATCTAGAACAAGTTATTACACCCTTCAAATTTATCCTAAAACTCATTAAGAATCTATACAAAAATCATGTTAAGACATATTAAGGAAAAAAACATGTTAAGGGGGACAAAATTGATTAAGTTATCCAATTAGTTGGGCCATAGTAAAACAAAGGGAGACTTGGGGGGCCAAAGGGAATTTTTTAGAAATTATTTCATGCAATCTATGCAAGGACGTGAGAAGCTTTGTTTCGGCTGGTTTCTTTCTCTGCAACATGCTGGGTTTCTCAAATGCAATTTCCATCCATACTAACACAGGTAATGGCTCCAATCAACTAAATCAGGGATCACAATGAAAAGATAATCACACATTTCTTCCACTTTTAACCACCCAACTCTCATGTTTCAATGCAAAAATAAAGCATGCAAAAACCTGGGAAATGTTCTGCAACTTTCTTGCTGCAACTTTGCAGCTTAACTCACACCAAAATTCACACCAAAAGATGCACCAGACGCGCGAGTTTATCGACCCAAAACCAGCAAAAGTTTCAACCCATTTAGCTAACATAAACTGGACAAGGTTCTTGACCCATCCGAAAGAGCAGACCACGCAACAACCAAAGGAAACATGAAACCAGAATCATTGAAAGCCAACTTTGATTCATTCGAACCACAAAACAATAAGCATTGAAACCCTCTAATCTTTTACCAATGCGAATCAGCCAACCCCAGGCATTAAATGTCAAGAAAAAGAAAACAATCAGGACTTTGATAAACGAAAAAACAATCACAACCCACAAAACAGAAATAAAAGGAAGCGGAAAAACCATAAACTGCCTCTGTCGTGCATAAAAAAAATTCCAGCTTGCTTTTTGAATTCAACTTTCGCAGAGACCTTTTCCAAACGGGTCAGGGGCATTCGAAAATTGAAAGCAATTTCTCCATCTTTTTGTTAACTAAAGGCCCAGCATCTAGAAACGAAAAGCTTACAGTGCTAATTTCGGTGAACTTTAATGGTGGCAAACTCCTCGTGAGTGCAACAGCTCGATGGCGGGGACAGTGCTGGTATTAATGGATTCAATGATTGCAGGCTCCGCTCGTTCCAACAAGATTGCCAAGTATCAGCTTGGCTCTACTCACTGCTTTGGAGTTGGAGCTTCTGCCTGGGCTTGATGGAGTCAGCGACAGTAGAACGAGAGCAGCAACAGCAACGGCAGCGCCACCAACTTCTTCCTGCCCGAAGCTTTCTCTCAAACCGTAAACAACCCCTCGCAACCTTCCTCTCTTTTCTCTCTCAAGCTCACAGCCTTTTATGCTTCCTTTACTCTCAGCTCCAAGACCCTTGCTTCCCCTGATTTTTCTCAGCCATTTCAGCCGCCAACCTTCCTCTGGTTTTCTCCAACAAATCTAGCCCAAAGCTTTCTTCTTTTTTCTGTTTTCCCTCAGCCCCGACATACCTTTTGCTCAGCCCTTTTTCTTTCTCCTCCTCTTGCTCTCGGCTCCCCCTTTCAGAAACCCCCGCAGCTTTTCTTTCTCCAGCCGTCCACTCAAAACCTCTCTATCCCCCTTTGCGGCTGCGCTTCCTTTGCCTTTTATATCACCTCACTAATCCATAAACCCTCTCCCGAATGGTGAGGATGAAGGGGCTTACCCTTGCCTTCACATCCAGCCTTCCAAAGGGCATCCGTGGCTGTCCTTTGCACGCTGCAAAAAATTGCAGCGTGCATGCCGCGACACTCTTTTTTTTTTTTTTTAATAATAACTAATTAATATAGATAACTAATTACCTAACAATAAATAATAAAAAATAAATGCAGAAATGCTAATTAAGATAAAATGAAATGCTAATTTTCTTTCTTTTTTCTTTTTTTTTTCTCTTTTTAAATAATTTAACAAAATGATAATGAAATTAAAAAAAAGAAAACTATTTAACTAACATCGGATAAAAATAAATAAACTTAGAAATAATAAACAGCAAAAATTACAATTTTTCATCATTTATCATTTTTCTCTTTTCTCTTTTTTTCTCTCTTTTTCTTTTTTTTTTTTGAAAAATTCTATGCTAAAACTCCAAAAAATAAAAAATAAAAACTAAAAGTGAATAAAACTGACACGACAAAATAATAAGTAAAAAAAAATTGCAATAAAATTTTGGTGTCTACAGTCTCAAGTTTTTCCATAACTCAGACAAAGAGGGCCAAACTGTAGACACCAAATTTTCAGTGAAATTTCATTTACTATTTATTCTTTTAATTTTTATTTGTCGTGCTAGGTTTATTCACTTTTTTAGTTTTTTTATTATTTTTAAGTTTTAGCATAGAATTTCTCGGAAAAAAAGGAAAATTAGCATTTCATTTTTATCCTAATTAGCATTTCTTCATTAGTTATTTTTTATTAATTAGTTATCTACATTTTTGTTAAGTTATTATTAAAAAAAAAAGAATTTCACATGCAAGCTGCGGAAACGCAGCTTGCAAGGACGGATGCTGCCCATCGGATGGCCAAGAAAAGGCATGGAGAGGAGATGATTTCTGGCCATTGAATGGAGGGTTTTGGGGCTACTAGCCTGGTATAAATACAAAAAAGAGCAGCAGCCGCAGGAGGAGAGATTTTGGAGAATTGACGGCTGTAAGGAAAACAGAGAGTGACGGCTGCAAATCTAGAAAGAGGGTAAGGGCTTCGGGCAGGAGAAAGAAACAGGAGAGCAAAAACCAAATGAGAGCCAAGGGTTTAGAGCATTTTTTTTAAAAGCCAGAAAGAACGAAACAGGGAGGAAGGATTGAAAACAGAAACCAGAGAGAGTTGGGGACGGCGGCTAAGAAAAGAAAACCAGGGGGCTGTGGATGGTGGCTGTTTTAGGTAAGGAAATCACGAGAGAGCTCTAGAGTTTTGGGGGGCAGGCAAAGGACGACTAAAAAAGGAGAGAAAAGAGGGAGCTTTGGTAAGAAGAAAGCTACGGAAACAAAAGAAAAACAGCGAGAGAGGTAGGAGCTGAGAATCCTTCGACCGAGAGGAAATTTTGCAGCTGAACAAGGAAGAGGGAACCTGGAAAACTTGGCAGAAAACTTCGGCAAGGAGAGAAAGGAAGTGGCGGCCAGAACAAAGGTAACCTCTTTGGCCTTTTGTTTCTAGTGTGAGCTTAGACCTTATCTAAGTATGCCAAAGATCTTGCTGTGTTTTGTTTATGGACATACTTTGCTGTTCTGATTCCTGTGGCAGTCGAATGGCTTGAGTGTTGTCAAAAAAAATCTGTTGTTTAATCTTGTCTTGAGGATATAAAATCTGATGGTTAATGATCGGTGAAGAGTTTGCTCCAAGTTGTTTGTTGATTTGATAGGCCGCGGATATAAAAATCAGAATCTTGTAAGGTTTCCCTGGTGCATAAAATGGCTTGTGTCCCTTGCTGCTTTCCTTTTAGTTTTCTGCTGCTCTGTGTGTGTTTGGGTCACCTTTATTGTTTTGATCTATCCAATGAATTGCTTTAACATGGGATGATATCCGGAAGTCTTGTCTGAAATAAGAAAATCTGCATTTCATTGCTCCTGTTTTTGCTGTTTCCTCGCGACAGTCCACTGAGTGAGTTTCATCGCCTACTGGATCACTTAATCTTGTGTTTGAAAGAAAAATTGGGTGATTAATGTTGAGGTCATGTGTTCTTGGGCTGAAGCCACATAAATCAGGCTCAAACAACATGCTAGGTAAATAAGCTTCTGTAGAAAACTCAGAAACTGGTGGAGAGTTACTATCGAAAGTAAAACCGAATTTGCAAGCCTCTCCCCACGTTTGGCTGATCTCCCTCTCCCTGGTATATTTAGTGTGCTGTCTTAAGGATAAGCTTGCAGCTGGTTCTTGTTTGAAATGATCCTTAAATTTGGCCGCACAAGGTTGCTGGAATCCCTCAAGTTTTAGTTGGCTGTCAAGAGTTTCTTCTTGTTGCAGAAATGTTTTAAGTTGCTGGAGTTGTTCAGATTTTGCATGTTGTTGTCCGACCATCTTGGTGCCTAAGTCTACAGGTTTCATGATACAAAGTGGGAAGCTTGGGTGATAATTGTGTTTGGATTTGTTTATGTTTCAAAAACTGGTTGAAGTACCGAACTGCATGAAGCTTGCTGCATTTTTTTTTCTTCTTTTCCTTTCGGTCAATTCCAGTTTCTTGTTGAATCCTGCAACCAAATTTTGATGTTTGATGATTAAAATTATGGGTCTTGTGGCCTAGTTCCACGCTATGATCTTGATCAAAGAATTGGTTTTCAAAGCCAACTGCGTTCGATTGTTTGTTTTGGTTGCTGAAGGCTGAAATGCCAAATGTTGCAGAAGTTTGCCTTTCTCTTCGTGGATTGCATGAAGCTGCATGGAAAATTTTCAGAAAAATTACATTCCAACCCCCCAAGTCTCCCTTTATTGCACTGTGGTCCAATTACATTCCAATCACCTGCAATTAGATCCTAATTTAATTACAACTTGAACCATTACTTGACCTTTTCTTGCTCTTGGACCTTCAAAGTTCCTAAAATGTTTCAATTGACCTTGATTGATTGGTTAGTGGTTGTTGTTGGGTCCTTAGTCATTTTTTGTTATTTTAGAAACTTGATCAATGATTCACTTTTGCTTGGAAATTATGCATTATTTGACCATTTTAAGTTGCAATTGAAGAAAGATTCAATGATTTGGTGGATTCAAATTGCCTTATTTGCATTTTTACCACTAAATTGGTGCCTTAATCTCTTGCTTTGATGGTTTTAGCCCAAATTAGCTCTTTCTTCGGTGACTATAGCCCAAATTAAGTCTTGTTCACCTTATTAGCATTACACACGAGGAAGGTACAATTTCTTTTATTCCCTTTTGCCTCTCCTATGTGATCCAACGTGCTAAGTGAGAATTCTATGTCTACGTTGCTTTTCTTGCCTTTCTTTAATTCCTTTAATTTATTTCATTTACTTTTGCTTTTTATTTAAGTTATTCATTATGGGGTATGTGTACAGCTCTTGGCTTGTAATAGATAGGGCTCGGAGAGCATTTTGTCCATTTCCCCTTCCCCTTCTGCTTTAGTTTAGCAAATGTAATAGGTTCGTTGCTTGCTTTTGTTGCTACGTGTTAATTTGCTTTATTAGGCTCTTGCATCTAGTCGAGCATGCTAAGTGTTATGTGCTACGTGTTTATAAGTGATTCGCATGTCTACTCGCTTTTTATAGTCATGAATGAATGTGATGGATGAATGGACGTCACCACACTAGTCCAATGCTAGTTGTGGTCCCCTTTCTCGTCACCACACTAGTCCAACGCTAGTTGTGGTTCATTGTCCCGTTTTCCACTAGTCCAACGCTAGTAGGAAATTCTTAGAAAGGGCTAGTCCAACGCTAGACCCAATAGGCCGCCCCCCTTTCGTTAGTGCATATTTGCATGTTCACTACATTTCATGCATTTTTCTTAGTTTTTATCATTTGGCATGCTCCTCGAACCCCTTTTCCCCTCATTTTAAGATTTTTGCACCTCATGCTAGTTATAGGGTACATTTGCCTGAAGAGTCCCCTTTCGACAAGGGAAACGAGCGAGTGTGGCTCCACAAATAGCCTTAGCACGCTAGTTCCCCCTTCTAATCAAAGGGAAGATCAAAGTCACAAAGTTAGGACTCCCCGTTCCCGTCTTGATGCATTCCTATAGGATTCATGCATTTTATTCATTCACTACCACATACGCCTACTTTATATTCTATCTCTTTTTCCACATTCTCACTTCACACTACTTTTGGACTTTTTCACTTAACTACTCACACTTTATACCATATCACTCGCACACATGCACTTTACGTTATTTTCACATTATCATTCTTTACTCACCTTACCTTGTAAATACATTTGCACACCTCCACTTACATCCTATCATTTTTATCACTTTTCTCACTTTACACAAACTCACATTTTCACATGGCATGCATTCCACTCATTTTTACGTCATTTAGGATTATGTGTGACCTCTCCAAAGGATCATTATTGGGCTTCACAATCAATGTGATTGGCACCACTCAACCTTTGAAGAGAAATTTTCCCCATGTCCCCCTAGGCCTAAGTTTCTGCATTCATATAGTCATATCCAACACGCGAAACATACCTTGGGTAGAAAAATTAGGAAAAGTGGGGCTAAGTCACGCAACTAGCTTTGGCTAGGGTGAGGGAGTGCCTTAGGCTTTGCCTTTGCCTTCTCCCTTATCAAATGTGACCCCCGATCCCTTTTTCTGGTTACGTAGACCTAAGAGTTCTTAAAAAGGGGTTTGTTTACTTTGCTTTTTCAAAAACAAAATCATTTTTGGGTGACTTGGTACACCCTAACTCCATACCAAGTGGCGACTCCATTTTTCATGGAAAAATAACCCTTTTTGAACTCTATTTGGCCAAATCGTCGCATTTTCAAGTCCCACGGCCTTTTATTCTTCATTTTTCACACACGTTCACATACACACTACTTTCACACCACACACCACACATCGAAAAGTGGGGCGCGACAGTTCCCTAACCATACACAAACAATAGAGGAAACCAGAAAAATCCGGAAATGATTTAGCTTTAACCCTGAAAAAAATAGTTTTTGACCTCATTTTGCGGTAATGGCACCAAAGGTACTATGATTATCGGATGAAGGTGTAAGATACACCGTTTCGAAGCTAAAAGACAGGGATACAACATTACAAAAGGTCACTCAACCCAGTTTTGAGTGCAACCAGGTCAAAAATGCAAGATACTACACCAAAACCGTAAAACAGATTCACAGAACGCATTCTAGCGGAAACATCATAAAGCAGGATACCTAAGTCCAAATCCAGAAATTCCAAAACCAACTGAAAGCTAAGAAACAGGTCTAAATTTCATCAGAAGACCTCAACAACCAATTCGGAAGCAATTCCAGCCAAAACAACCAATTACAGGCGCAATTCTTACATTCGGGTAAAACCAGGACAGCAAGGGTAATTTCGACTTTTTTCATTCTACGCTACTCCGATTGACCGGAAATTTTGTAGGCACCTCTAAAATGTCATTCCCTACAACTTTCATGTTTTAAGACAAGGCCAATTCGGTCTCTAACTAGGAGCTATAAATTCGGGCAGAATGTTATTCATAAAAACCCTAACTTGTCAATTTTTCTTCCAAACAGAAATTGGTTGTAATTACTCACTTTTTCCACCTCCTAGAGTCATTATATACCATTTCCAAGCATCATAGATAGCCACACAATCATGTTCATATTAAAACCGAAAAATCTCCAAAAATAATAAAACTTCATCACTTCAACCACAAATCAAGAAATAATCCATAAACTTGCATCTCATACTACCACTAATCATGATTTAAGCATCAATTAAGGAAGGAGAGTGGTTCTTCACAACTCACCTTAGAAACAAGAGAGAGAGAGCAATAGGTCCTCTTAGCTTTCCAAATAACTCCACAAATCAACTCACTAACACTAATTGAAGAGGTTTTATGGAGAAATTGCAAGTTTCAATGGTTGGTTGGATGGATTTGAGCTAAATGGAAGCAAACCTTGAAGAGTTTCTTTCTTTCTTTTGGAGAGAGAGAGCCGGCCACTTGAAGAGAAGAAAATGGGAATTTTTGGTTAATTTTGTGATTTATTTGGTCAATGGTAAGAAAAGGAATAGTAGTCTTACAAGTCACTCCAATCAAATGGTGACACTTGTCAGCTCATTTAATGCTTGCCTAACTTTTGTCTCTCTTATACCAATCCACTTAGCATCCTCTACTTATCTCTTAACACCCGATAAATTAATTCCAGTATCCAAAACTTAACCTAGTTGACCGAATTTTTCCGAACTTTTCGCACTAGTGGGTCCCACGTCCGGTATACGCTCTTAATTTCTCAAAAACTATCCGATACTTGAAAAATCATCTAAAAATTATATCTGCTCCTTCACAATATCTAGAATTTTTTCTAATCACGAAAATGTAGAAAACAAGCCATGAAAATAATAAAACCTAGAAAATTGGAAAAATTACGGGTTCTCACACTCTCTCCCTCTTAAAAAAATTTCGTCCTCGAAATTTTACCTTCAGATGGCTCAGGAGCTTGTTGGTTGTCTAAAGCATATACCCTTGCCGGTACTTTTGTTCGGTTCCCCCTTTCATTCGCTTGTTTTGATGTAGTGCCCTCGAGTCACTGAGTACCACTTTCACGTGACTGTCTCCGTGGACAGTTACTAACTTGATGATCACTACTTCCGCAAATCAAACACTTCCACCCCTTCCGCCAACAATCGTTCTCAGTGTGATTGGCCTTTCCGCAATAGTCACAAGTCAAGTGGGAAGCCATCTTTTTGCTTTCTGGAGAAGTCTCCCCCTGTCCGGTTTGGCTTCCTTTGATAAATCTTTCATCTACCGCCCCCAATGTCCATGGCGGCCGGAATAACTGGTTCACTTTCTGTATTTTAGAGGGTGCTACTGATTCGCTAAGTTCCTCACTCACGCTACCCACTGCACCCCTTTTCCGTATTTGGGAAGCCTTCACCTGCGCCTTTGCATTCTCGATTCGTTGAGCCTTCTCAAGGGCCTCCGTAAATGTGTTCACTTGCGCCGCCGCCAACGCCTCCTGGATGTCCAAGTTCAATCCCTGTATGAACCGCCTTACTCTTCTCGGTTCCGTGGCTACTAATTCGGAAGCGAACTTGGATAGTTTGGTAAATTTGGTTTCGTATTCAGCCACACTTAAGGCCCCCTGGCGTAGTCCAATAAATTCGTCCTCCCTCTTTTCTTGGACTAATGGTGGGAGGTACTTTTCATTAAATTCCCTTACAAAATTCACCCACGTCCATACAGTCTGTTCTCTTTCCCACTTTGCTCTAATTACGTTCCACCATGCCCGGGCCGGTCCTTCAAATTGAAACACTGCAAAGTTCACTTGTCTCTGTTCGGTGTAGTTCAAAGCTGTGAATATATTCGCCATGGCCTCTAACCACTGTTCAGCGATGTTCGGATCAGGCCCTCCCGCGAATTTCAGAGGTGCAAACTTTTGAAACCTCTCAAGGGCCCGATCTTCTCCTATTTCAGGGTTTTGGGGTTGATGCACGGCATTTGACCTTGTTGGTCCACCAACCGTGCTAGAATATTGGTCATTTGTTGAATGGCCGTCGCCACCTGATCTCCGGCTTCAACCCTTGGTCCTGGTACAGGCTCCGCCGAGGTTTCCCTTTCTGCCCTTGGTTCCTGGGGTCGCCTAACACCACGGCCACTACCACGTCCGTGACTACGTCTTCCCTCTATATATATGTTTTTTTTTCCTTATCTTTTTTTCCCCCCAAAAAGGTAATTCAGTGAATAAATACAATAAAGTGACAAAAGTAATCGAATTCTAGCACACCAGTTACACCAAAGACGTATACACATATACACACCATGTATCAAGAAGGCAGACAATCAAATGCACCAATACATGTCAAATTAGACAGATAATCCTGTGCACAATACTCAAGCCAATGTCATGTCATAGCGGCATCAAAGCAAATCAAGAGTAAAGGCGATATCGTCCCATACCCAATGAAAATAACCCCGTCCGATCTCTCACGTCACTGATCAACCAACCTAGTTGTCCCTTGACCTCTTGTCTTATTCTAGCCAAACAAAACCTGTTCATGTTCCCAACGTGCAAATCCCACATACTTAACACCGCCTCAACTCTGGAGTACTCGGGCACAAGAATCCGAAATAAGACAATTCACCTCTCGAGCTGGCCGGTCCCAAGAGTAAACCATCTACAATCGAAATTCCTACCAGACGTACCTATCTATGATTCTCAGATATCATGAGAGAGATTTACGGCCTATAACATTCACAATTCAGAGCTTAGGCTCAAACGAGCACTTAGTCCTTCATACCTATTCACTACTTAGTCCAGGCTCACTCCGCGCAGAGACCACGCGAAGCAGGCTCTGATACCAACTGTGACAGCCCCACCTCCCCCTAAGGTGAACCAAAGGGTTCGGCGGACCGCCTGCCCAGCTCTCGCCGGGACTCAGTCGATAACTTCCATCCTCGAGCAAAAACCAGATCCAGCCCATACGAAAAATATAGCAATGATCCAAAAACTTAAACGAAACTTATATACATTACGATCTCAAAAAGCACAACCGTTGAATATACAAAGGTTCCAAATCCACCATACAACCAGCCCGTGCCAAGCACTAGGGCGAGAACCATTACAAGAAAAATCAAAAGCTCGACCAGCTAGTCTATACAGAGCTCTCGTCCTTGCTCGCCTTCCCCTGTTAAGGAAAACAAAACTAAAGGGATGAGCTAAAAGCTCAGTGAGGTTCCGAACAGGTAATTAAACAACAACGCCGATACATAAACCATCAATAATCAATAATTCAAGAAACATTTAGCATGGAAAACAATAAGAACACATACATTAAAAGGATACGGGCTCACAAGGAGCCAAATATTCCTGCGCTCGCTCGTTCTCCTGACATTTCCTCCTTCCTTCAATCTTTTGAAAATGCATTTTTTTTCTTTTTGTAAATAAAACTCGCGCTCGTTTAGTCATTCATTTCATTCACCCCCTTCCCAGCCATTGGCCGGGCTCCATCAGATTTCAAGGTAATACTCGAGTATACCAAAACATTCACCCAGGTCACCTAATCGCCCGACCGAGTCCGCTTCTGGCTTGAGTCGATCGGTAACAAGGGGCAATGGCCAGTTCAGCCAAAAAGGCTTACATTCATGCACAAGTAACATTTCAATCATTGAAAATTTCACAATCATTTAGGCTGAGTGCGATAAAGTACACACTCGCCTAGAAAACTCGTTTTGATAATCATGAAAAGCACTTAACACGTTATCAAACAATAACACAAGTCATGAAGTCAAGAAAAATATAGCAAACATGGAACACTCACCTAACTATGCAAAATAACGTGCAAAATATCCTTCTGGATAGAATCCTTAATCACCAAGAAAACCTAAAATTCAACGAGAAAGAATATAGCACAGCCAATTAGGTGAAATCGAAGAAACCCAATAAATGATGAGTAAAACGCATAAAAATGACTTTAATGTGAAACGGGGCATTTGGACTGATGGACGGAAATATCTAGGGTTTCATAAACCAAACGCAAAGCTAAACTAAAAGGGTTATAAAATTTTGCGGCAAAAAGTACTTGGACCAAAACTAGCCTTCAAGTAAAAATTTCGGCAGCAAATCCCTTGTGTTTACCTATTTTTCAGCCATTAATGGCTTCATTATTTCCTCAAATCAGTCCCAACATCTCACAAAATAATCTCATTTCCAAAAGCCGTTCACTAGGCTTAAAGTCATTCAAGTACACAATTTAGCTAGGAAAATGACTAGATTCCAATAAACACAATAAGACTCGAATACAAGTCATAAACCAATTCTACATACTACCAAAACAGGGTTCCCTAAGCATACACAAACAATAGAGGAAACCTGAAAAATCCGGAAATGATTTAGCTTTAACCCTGAAAAAAATAGTTTTTGACCTCATTTTACGGTAATGGCACCAAAGGTACTATGATTATCAGATGAAGGTGTAAGATATACCATTTTGAAGCTAAAAGACAGGGCTACAACATTACAGAAGGTCACTCAACCCAGTTTTGAGTGCAACCAGGTCAAAAATGCAAGATACTACACCAAAACCGTAAAACAGATTCACAGAACGCATTCTAGCGGAAACATCATAAAGCAGGATACCTAAGTCCAAATCTAGAAATTCCAAAACCAGCTGAAAGCTAAGAAATAGGGCTAAATTTCATCAGAAGATCTCAACAACCAATTCAGAAGCAATTCCAGCCAAAACAACCAATTACAGGCGCAATTCTTACATTCGGGTAAAACCAGGACAGCAAGGGTAATTTCGACTTTTTTCATTCTACGCTACTCCGATTGACCTGAAATTTTGTAGGCACCTCTAAAATGTCATTCCCTACAACTTTCATGTTTTAAGCCAAGGCCAATTCTGTGACACCCCGAATATTAGGAAGTTGTTTGTAAAGGAGATACTAAAGTGTATTTCTTTGGGTTTGATTTAAAACCTTATTTTGTTTTAAAAGATTAGAAACCCTAATATTTTAATCAAAAACCCTAGTTTACTTGTGACTAACCGGATTTCTTAAATCCCACATATTTTAATTGAAACCCTAATTTTAATCACTGGAATTGTAAAATTCCTCACGTTTTTCTTAAAAATGCCCTTTATTTGGAAATTATTCATTTATTATAGCCTACTACCCAATCATTCCACAAGAAGTGCAAATAAACCTAGAAAGTAGGGTTTCACTTTTGGTTTCAAGATTGGAGCAAAATTAGGGTTTTCGCGATTCTTCGCCGGATGAATTTTCGGTACGGAGCAAGGATCAAATTTGGTGATTAAAAGTGACTTTTAAGTGAAAAATAATACGTGATTAGGGGCAATGATATAAGGTTAGTGAATAGGAAGTAAAAACCCTAGTACGTGTGTTTTTAAGAAAAACGGCGCGAACCGACGGGTACCGCGCACTACCGATTGAACGCACCACTTGACCACCATTTTTTTTACCATACAAGCTTTTGATATTTGAGCAAAATATCTTCTCAATTTCCAGCTAGCTTGACCGAAATTGGAGGCTAGAAATGCAAGAAAGAAAGAGAAAAAAATGAAAGGTGGTGGTGGCGACAAGTGTCGCGACCTAAGGGTTTCTTGACCAAGAGAGATGGTCTTCCTTTTTAGCCCAATTTTTGCTCATTTTCCTTCATTATTTCAGCAGCTTGGGCGAACAAAGAGAGGAGAGAAAGAGAGCAAGAAAACAATTTCCTTCTTCTTGAGTTGAATCATCCAAGTAAGAAATTGAAATTCCAAACCGATTAAAGAGTGGGTTGTGAGTTGGGAAGCTTGTGGAACCAAAAGATTTCTAAAGGGGGTGAAGTATCACTCTTTCAAGCTTTGTTTTTGAGGTATAAAGTCTGATTTATGGTTTTGATTCTTTTATTTTGGTTTAAGATGCTATTTAGTTCATGCTTTGGCTTGATTACAAGATATGCAAGTTGTTGTGATGAATTTTGGATGATTTAAGCAAGTTAGGGTTTGATTAATTTCTGCCTAAACTTGTTGTATGGTTGATAGATGTTGTATATAAGATTATATAAGGGGCTTTGGTAGTGATTGGAACAAGGAATTTAAGAAAGTTTCATTGAAGACCAAAAATTCCAGATTTCTGAAATTTCCTAATTCAGTTCTGCCCGATTTTGGTACTCATATTTAGAGGCCAAAAATAGGCTTGGCCTAAAACATGAAAGTTGTATAGAATGGTATTTTATAGGTGCTTACAAAATTTCAGCTTAATCCGAGCTAGGTAGCTTGTGAAAAGATGAAAATACCCTTACTGTTTTAAGGTTTTTTTTCCAGTAGTCCGTTTGGTCAGTTTATCCAGTTTATCACGTTTATTCACTAGGATCCGTACTGATTTAGCCTTTTGACAAAACATGAAAGTTTTAGTATTCTGACTTAGCTTTTAAAATCCTCCAAGAACACCTTAATCGGACCTTGGTAACCTGAGATATGACCATTCCAGTGTAGTGCGGTTAATTAGCCGACTAGTTGGATTTTGGTTCTGTAAATTGAGGATTTGACTAGGTTGCATTGGAAACTAGACTAAATGATCTTCATGAAAGTTGTAGCCCTGTGTCTTAGCTTTTAAACGGTATAAGTTACGCCTCAATCCAATAAGCGTAGCCTCGGATGTGTTATTTCCGCAACCATGTGTCAACTCTGTCTTTTGCTAGGTTACATTTCCGCACTTGTTATCACTTTGATTTCTGTTCTTATGTTGTTATGAGCCTATGGAACGGCTATTTACCTGAATCTATGATATGTATGACTTTGGGACTGGCTGAGGAAACATAATGAAGCCAAAATGGCTGGAAAATTAGGTAAACACAAAGGGCGTGCTGCCCAAATTTTCGCTCGAGGGCTAGGTTTCTATTTGAACTTGTATACTTTTGTTTGGCCAATACCATGACCGGCTTTCCATTTTAAAACATGATACCTCTTTAGGTTAACACTTCAAATGCTAATTACTCTTTCCCAAAATATAGAAGTATGAGTTAGGATTATCGGCCACAAGTGAATTACTTTCAAGTACGGTTTTAAGAGTCCTCCTTTTCCATATGATTTTCATCAAAACCCTTGTTATATAACCTCTACTTGAATATATAGTGACTTTTAGTCATACAAACGATTCTTTACGATTCCGAAAGATTATTTTCTTAGCCTATCTATTTGTCTTTTGATTTGTCGTTAGTCAAATGTTTTCCGTTGGAATTCTATAAGCCTTTTGAACTTGGTTTTGTGATTGATTTTGAAACCCTAGTTATTTTCATCCTTGGGTCCAAACAACTCTCTTCTTACTTGAAAGTCATCTTTACACGTTTTACTCCTAATTAGTCGGGTTTCTTTGTTTCCCTTAAATGTTTTGCTCGATAAACTGTAATATGTTCTCTTGTTCAATCTTAGGTTTCATTGGTGACTAAGGGTAATATCCGGAAGGATATTTTGCACATTATTTTGTATAACTAGGTGAGTGTTCCTTGTTTGCTATATTTCCTTGACTTATTGGCTTGTTATTATTGATTGATAATGTGTTAAGTGCTTTCAATGATTGTTAAAACGAGTTTTCTAGGCGAGTGTGTACTTTATCGTACTCGACCTAAATAAATGTGAAATTTTTGATGATTAATGATTAAATGCTAGTTGCGCATGAATGTAAGGCGTTTGGCTGAATTGGGCCCTGCCCTTCGTTACCGATCGACTCAAGCCAGAAGCGGACTCGGTCGGGCGATATGGTGACCCTGGGTGAATTTGGTATACTCGAGTATTACCTTGTAGTCCGGCTACGTCCGGATGGGTGGAGTCCGGACAATGTCCGGATGGGTGGAGTCCGGTCAACGTCCGGAAGGGGATGAATGAACGAACGAAGGCACGAGGGTTTACTTCTCAAAAAGGAAATTTTCAAATAATTGGAGGAATAAGGGAAAATGTCAGGGGAACGAACGAACGAACGAACGAATAGCTCCATGTGAGCCCGTATCCTTTTAATGAATGTTACCATCGCTTTCCATTGTAAATGTTTCTTGAATTATTGATACTCCATGTTTAATGTATTGAATTGATTGTTTGATTATTTGTTCGGAACCTCACTGAGCTTTTAGCTCACCCCTTTAGTTTTGTTTTCCTTAACAGGGGACGGCGAGCAGAATGAGAGCTTAGACTAGCCAGTCTAGTTCTTTTGTTTCTTTTGTTTTTCTTTGTAATGGTTCTCGCCCTAGTGCTTGGCACGGGCTGGACGTATGAAGGATTGAGAATCTTTGTATATTCGATCTTTATACTCTCTTTTGGGATGGCAATGTATATAAGTTCCGCTTCAAGTTTGGATCGCTGCCCCATTTATTCTTGTGATTTATTCCGATTTTAATTGAGGACTGTAGTGAACGACTGAGTCCCGGCGAGAGCTGGGCAGGCGACCCGCCGAACCCTGGGGTACGCCTTAGGAGGAGGCGGGGCCGTCACAAATTCGGCCTCTAACTAGGAGCTATAAATTCGGGCAGAATGTTATTCATAAAAACCCTAACTTGTCAATTTTTCTTCCAAACAGAAATTGGTTGTAATTACTCACTTTTTCCACCTCCTAGAGTCATTATATACTATTTCCAAGCATCATAGATAGCCACACAATCATGTTCATATTAAAACAGAAAAATCCCCAAAAATAATAAAACTTCATCACTTCAACCACAAATCAAGAAATAATCCATAAACTTGCATCTCATACTACCACTAATCATGATTTAAGCATCAATTAAGGAAGAAGAGTGGTTCTTCACAACTCACCTTAGAAACAAGAGAGAGAGAGCAATAGGTCCTCTTAGCTTTCCAAATAACTCCACAAATCAACTCACTAACACTAATTGAAGAGGTTTTATGGAGAAATTGCAAGTTTCAATGGTTGGTTGGATGGATTTGAGCTAAATGGAAGCAAACCTTGAAGAGTTTCTTTCTTTCTTTTGGAGAGAGAGAGCCGGCCACTTGAAAAGAAGAAAATGGAAATTTTTGGTTAATTTTGTGATTTATTTGGTCAATGGTAAGAAAAGGAATAGTAGTCTTACAAGTCACTCCAATCAAATGGTGACACTTGTCAGCTCATTTAATGCTTGCCTAACTTTTGTCTCTCTTATACCAATCCACTTAGCATCCTCTACTTATCTCTTAACACCCGATAAATTAATTCCAGTATCCAAAACTTAACCTAGTTGACCGAATTTTTCCGAACTTTTCGCACTAGTGGGTCCCACGTCCGGTATACGCTCTTAATTTCTCAAAAACTATCCGCTACTAGAAAAATCATCTAAAATTATATCTGCTCCTTCACAATATCTAGAATTTTTTCTAGTCACGAAAATGCAGAAAACAAGCCATGAAAATAATAAAACCTAGAAAATGGGAAAAATTACGGGTTCTCACAGAATTGCTGTAATTTTGTTGCTTGAAATTAGAAAATGTTGTTTGGCTGCAAGATGCGTTTTTGCAGAAATTGGTATTCACAGACAATAGCTTCAGGGTACAACACTAGTTTCATGTGTGTAGCTTTTTTTTTCTTTGGCTTATTTTTGGGTTCGGTATTGGGTAAAGAGTAAGCATTGAGATGTTTCATTGCAAATGTTAAAATGTTGCCTTTCTCATCACTTGTTTCTTTCCTGCTGCACGTCCTCATTTCAGAAATCTTGTTGGCAAGAATTGGGTAGTTCAGTTCGTGTTCTTGATGCTCCATTAATGTGGTTAACATGGCATTTAGTTTACTTCTTTTCCCTAGTTATGCCATAAGACATGAACCAGAGAATAAGCTGCCAAGTTGCAGCAGAAAATAAGAATGCTCTCGAACCATTTTGTTGCATGAAAGATTTCCAGAATTTACATTACCTTATTCGAAGTTGTTGGCTTGTTGAATTCTGTGGTTGTCTTTAGTTTAATGTCGAGGTTTTGATTGATTGGCTGAGATGTTAGTTGCTTTAGGATTGCATCTGAGAAACCCATTATATTGCAGCAAAATGGTAAGAAGCCAAGTGTTTCAGTTGGCCAAAAGTTTTGGTTTTCTTAAAGTGCTTGATTCAGTTTGCTATTTGACTGGGACGGCATGCCTACCTTTGCCGCAAGTCTTTGCTTTTTGTGTTTGAATGAGTGGAGATGTGTTGAGTCATTTGCATGAATGTCATCTCGGTCGAGTGAGTAAAAATTACAGAATATTCTTTCGGTCGCAAAAGCTCATTCTTTGCATGAAACTTGCTTGAAATTCTTTTAAGATTTGCCTTGTTAAGAAGCATTTGGACCTGCTTTAATTAGAGTTAGTGCAAAGTTTTGGATGGCCGAAGGTTATGGATGAAGTTTGCGGCTGGAAATTGTAACTTTTTGTTGCAGAAAGTTTTCATCAGAAATGCTTTGTTATAGAATGTTTCTCACGCCACTTTGCATGAATTTGCATGAAAAATGTTTCCAAAAATTGGACTTTGGCCCCCCAAGTTTCCCTTCATTTCACTATGACCCAACCCATTGAATAATGTCCTCAATTTGGTCCTTGGCAGTTTTAATTTTACAACTTTATTGCTTGTTTGCTTCAATTAATTACCATGCTTTGTTTAAATTGCACTTAATGCATGAATATAAGAGCTTTATGATCAAGTGAGCTTGTGTTTGCATATTTTCTTTAATTTTCTCAAATTAAATTGGTGCCTTGACTTTTCTTTGTTTTTGGAGGGTAAATAAGTAATTCCACTCCATGAGGGCCCAAATTGCAAGGAAGGTACACTCTATCCCTTATTCTTGCCATTATTTGACCCTATGTGCCTTATGTGACTTTATGTGCTCAATTGCATGCCTTCATTTTATTTATTATTTATTCGCTATCATTGTTTTAATTCAGTATATTTATTTTATTTTAGTTCAATTTTGATCATTTGAAAGGCATTTGAATGCCAAAGTTGTAATAGCTAGGTTATTATTTTATTTATTTTATTTATTTTACTCCATTTCCCCCTCTTAGATTGTAGTAGGCTCCCCCCTTTTGTAATAGTTAGACTTGTTTGCTTTAGTTGCTTGGTGTGATTTACATGCTTACGTGCTATGTGTTATCGCTTTCTTAGGACCTTGCATCTAGATATCATGATTATGTGTTATGTGTTTATGTGATATTATGTGTTTACATGCTTTTATTAGGTCTTACGTGAGTTATTTGATATTTATTTGATTGTAACAAATGCATGTCGTCACCACACTAGTTCAATGCTAGTTGTGGCCCCCTTTCTTGAATCCACACTAGTCCAATGCTAGTTGTGACTCTTTGTTCCGATTTTCCACTAGTTCAACGCTAGTGAGAACTTGTAGATGTGGTCTAGTCCAACGCTAGACCCTTAGGAGCCCTTCGAGCGTTAGATCATGATTGTGTGATAAAATCACTTCATCTCATGCATGTTTTTCTACTTTTAGGGTTTTTATCATTTTTGCATGACATTTTCCTTGCTCCCCTTATATGTATAGCCCTTATCCCATATTTTTCCTTATATGTATATTCCTTACCCCTATGTGTGATACATAACATTAGATTTGCATTTCATTTAAGAATTAGAGTTAGGATAGTACATTTGCTTGATTAGATTAGGGATACCCCCTTGGGTATGGGATATGGACGAGTTTGGCTTTCTAGTCTTAGCATGCTCGTATTCCCTTTATTAAAGTGAACATTGAGTCACGAACATTAGTCCCCCGCACCTGATATGATGCATTCCTTTAGGTCACGTATATTTATACAATTATTTTTATTGTTATTTTCCTTTTCTTTTCTTAGAGTCTCATATTTTTGCATTATTCATGACCTCTCCAAAGAGTCCACATTGGGCATCACAATTAATGTCATTGGCACCAATTGAGCTTTGAAGAGAAATTTCGACCCCCCAATACCCTCTTAGGTCTAGGGTTTGCATTCATATAGTACATCCAAATGTGATAAATTTTTAGGTTAAGAATAAGAAAATCTTTGACTAAATCACGCAACTAGCCTTGGGTAGGTCGAAAGGGTGCCTCAGATTTTTATCATTGCCTTCCCTTTCTTCAAATGTGACTCCCGAATCTTTCTCTCTGATTTTCGTAGACTTGGAGTCGTTTAAAAAGGGTTTTTCTATTTTTCTTTAAAAAATTCATTTTTAGGTGACTTGGTACACCTTAACTCAATACCAAGTGGCGACTCCGATTTTTATTTCAAAAACCCTTTTTAAACTATAATTTGGGTCCAAATCGTCGCATTACAAGCCCCATTTAGGCCCTCTTTCTTTATTCATTTTTTTTAAATCAAAAACTCATTTTTCAAAAATAAAAAATCCATTTTTCTAAACTCCTTTATTTATTTTCAAAAATGGGGCGCGACAGCTACGCTTGTCAAATTGGTGTGAAATTTATACCGTTTCGAAGTTATGATAAAGGGCTACAATTTTGAAGAAGGCCACTCAGTCCAGTTTGTAGTGTAACTAGGTCAAAACTTCAATGTACAAAACCAGAATCTCACCCACAGGTTAGCTAACCGCACTCTGGTTAAACGACAATAACTCAAGCTACCGAAGTCCAATGGAGGCGTTTTTAGGGGCGTTTGAAATCTAAGACATAGCACTACAACTTTCATGTTTTGACCAGGCTAAATCAGTACGTAACAGGGCGAAAAGATGCAGTCAGATTGGGTGAAATGGCAACACTATCTACCGAAATACCTATGACAGTAAGGGGTATTTCTATCTTTTCATAAGCTACGAAGTTCGGATTGGGTTGAAATTTACAGACAACTGTAAAACATCATTTCCTACAACTTTCATGTTTTAACCTAAGGCTAATTCGGCCTCTAACCTAGCCGAACAGAACCGGGTAAAACAGGGTCATTTGGAAACCCTAAAACCGAAAATCCCTCTAAAATCTGGAAATTTTCACAATAAGCATATAGAGGCTCCAATTTACTTCATATATAACCATCAATCCATGGCTAGCTATGGTATACAATATAAAATAGAAAAAAATCCTCAATAAATAGGAAAATTGGCCAAGCCCATCAATAATTCATGAAATACTCCATAAATTTGCATCTTTAGCTACTAACACCTACAAATTCACATTATAACCAACAAAGAGACAATTTCTTAGCCACTCACCTTACAAACACAAGAGACAAGGTAGCTTAGAGTCTTTCCCTTCCAAACAACTCCACCAAGCACTTCAATCCTTCTTAGCAAGTAAGTTTTATGGAGAAACTTGGGAGATTAATGGTTGGATTTCAAGATTTGGGCAAGAAAAGGAAGCAAAAGTTGAAGAGCTCTCTCTCTTTTCCCTCCAAGGTTGGCCGGCCAAGATGAAGAAAATGAGGAATTTTGGGTCAAAATTAAGTTTAGGAAAGGTAAGGTGTGACGACCCCACTTCTCCCAAGGGCGAACCCAAGGGTATCGGCGGGCCGCCTGCCTAGCTCGCGCCAGGACTCAAAACTTAAAACAATAAAAGCCAGAAAATCCAAAAGAGTACTATACATACTATATACAATCCCAAAGAGTTATAATTGCATTCTCCAAAAGTACCTGCTCACACTACTACATCCTTATCACTACAACCAAAACCAACATGTAGACCCTGAGGAGGGTCCTTATACAAACCACCACCACAATAAAAACAAACATCCTAATTGTTCAACTATTACAAGCAAAGCTAACTATACTAGTGTATGTGCCAAAAGTCCCAGCGTCGGCCCCTGCTAAGGAAAACAAAAGGAAAGGGGTAAGCTATATGCTTAGTAAGTAAACAGGGGCAAAAGCGTAAATTTCACGTAACAACAGTTACATAGGAAGAGTAAAGCAAAAGCAGAAAAGTAACATCACATAATAAGGATACAGGTGGCTCCAAAGCCAGATCGTTTGCCATGTGTGACCTCCTGCCGACACTCCGTCGACCTCAAATAATGGTCCGTAGAACTTCACTTGTACTCCCACCGTACACCTTATCACCCTCTCTGGCCAGGCACCTCACAAACTTGCTCGAGCGAACGAAATTGAGCTTGGTTCACAAGCTCGGGTCACAAACTTGGTCCACATAATCGGTGAACCGGATTCACAAACTTGGTGACCTCAAACCAGGTTGGACTAACTTCGACCAAGCCCTAACCGGCTCGAATAGTCCATCTAGGTCATGAGATCGGGCCCCAAACTCACAAACTTCACAAAATTTATTCAAAAGTCACCCCGAGCCACAAGTTCAAGGGGTTTAGTTCCAAAATGATTCATATACATATGTCATGTACAAATATGTACGCAAATTAGGGTTTAGGGCGAGTGCGATAAAGTACACCCTCGCCTAGGTACCCTTTTCACACATATCGAAACACATAAGCAACTAACACATAAGAGCGGCCTGAATACTTACTCAACGAACAAAAGAGCAAAATTCGAAATTTGTGATGCGAAGAGTAGCTAGTAGGCCCCACCGGCTCCACCTAGCTCACCGCCGTCTGAAATAGAAGATTGCGTCACATAATATCATAAACGGCTACTAATATACCTAAAACAAGCAAAACGGCAAAATCGGCACATACGAGTGCGGAAACGGCATACGGAAACGGAAATGGTGGCCTAGCCATTTTGCCGTCAAAACTGTTTTGAGCCTAATCGAAGCTACGAGTGTCGGATCAATGTACATGAGGTACCGTTACGAAGCTAAGAGAAAAGTATATAACTTTCATGAAGACACCTAACTCCAGATCTGAACAGAGATGGGTCGAAAGTGCAGAAAACCGTTCCAGGAATTTGCACTCAGAGTAACGGACAGAGTATGTTTGGTGGACTATAACTCCCAGCTCACAAATCCAAATCAGGAAATTCCTAAGGCAATAGAAAGCTGAGACATAAGGGTAAAACTTTGATGTTTTGGCCAAGACCTGAATCCACTCAGAACAGAACTAAATTTGAGTGTCAAAGTACCCGTCAGAACTGTCCAGATCAAATGCAGTTCTGACGATCGATCTTGTTTTGGTCATAACGGGAGCTACGGAACTCGGATTTCGACGCACTTTATACCGTTTCGAAGCTGAGACCAAGATCTACATTTATTATGAAGGAGTTGACACCCAGATCGTACGGGATCAAAACCGAAAAAGTCACGGGCAGAAGCTAAACTAAAAACGTACAGAGTCTAATGTTCAAAACAGGCTTGAGTATTTCATCTATAACTCAGGCTACGCTAATCCGATTGACCTGAAATTTTACAGACATATTCAGGACTTACAAGGCTACAACTTTCATGTTTTGAGGAACTTCTGAATCCATACGCAACATCGAGAAAAACAAAGACAAAATTTGGATCCTGAACTGTCCTAGTTTCCCAGATTTGCCGGTTTTGCGCGCCACAACCGTACGGTCCGTTCTTATGATTCTTAGGCAAGTTTTTCTAACCAATTTGATACCCAACAACCATACTTATATCAGTCTAGGAGTGGTCCAAAATTCCTTCACAAGTTAACCCAAAATCACCAAATACTAACCATAATCCTTAATCTAATTTTATTTGCACCATAGAACCTGTTTTACCATCCAACTACACAAACCCTAACTCAATAGCCATAAGCTCAACTAAACTAACCTAATGGAGTCTAGGGTTTCTTAACCCAAATCAGATTTTTGCTAGAAACCAACCAATCAAATGAGGCAAATTATCAAACACAACCACTACAATCTCCATAGCACAAAATTAAAGCTAGTTAACTTGTTTAGCATGAAACCTTCATTCTTTCATAAGCTTAATCAAAATTTCAGCAACATCATCATCATAATTAAACCATAAACTTCAATATAAAAATCAAATCCACCATATAAATCCATAATCATAACATAATACATCATTTCCATAGCTTAGAGAGTAAAACCCCAAACTTTCTCTTTTAAAGAAGATAGCATACCTTCAAGTAAGTTAGGTAGATGATCAATCTTTGACAATCAAGCTCTTAAGTTGTTCCCACAAGATCCAAAGGCAAGATGAAAGCTGAAATTTGAAGATTTTTGAAGAATTTTCTCTTCTCTTTCACTCTCTAAAGCTCGGCACCTCTCTCTCTCTCTTGCTCTCCAAGTTTGTCTTGTTTGTCTTGTGCTTACTTCATATTCCTAAGGTGTTAAATAGTCAATGACAAGAAAAGATATTTGTTAAGCTTAACCAATCACATAAAAGTTCCTCAATTGCACTTTTAACCCTTGCACTCCAACTTTCTCTTTCTTATACATTTTCCCTCAAACATTTGATAATCTTTCAATTAACTCCATAGGTCATAACTTAATCTAATCTAAAACATGTAATCATGCTTAATTACTTCACTAATCACTTTCTTATTTTAATCACTTATACTTAAACATACTTTCTCCATAAATAAAACAATTAAACAACAACTTATATAATATTGGCAAAATTAGGGTTTTCAATCTTAGCCAAGTTTAGGGTTTCTCCTTGGCCCTACAACCTTAATTTAACCGCACAAAATAATGAATAACCCTAATATCAATTTACGAACGGACTGGGGCCTCACATAAGGTAGACTAGTCAAATGCCATCTTCCAATGAAAATGCAACATGTGCCCATTTCAAGCTTATCTCATTTCTTTTGTCTTGCAAGACTTAATTAACTAGCTAACCCCTAATTATCTCATAACACCATGTAATATAATCCTTGTATACAAAGCTTTTCCAAATCAATCACATTTACCACACTTATCGCACTAGTGGGTCCCACATCCACTGTACATCACCTTTATCACAGAAAATAACTTATAGGGAAAAAAATGTAAAAATCATATGTCCTCATAAAAATTCCCAAAATATTCATATAAGAACGAAAATACGGAAATTATATGCAAAAGACTAAAATAAATGCCTAGAAAATAAGAAAATTTTGGGCTCTCACAAGTCTAGTATTAATTCCTCAAATCCCCAATTTGTTTGTATCGGCACGATTTTCGGGAAACTTTCGACGCGCGCACGGTATAAGCTTAATTTTAACTCACTCACATCTAATCTCTCAATTAATTTTTCTTAGTCTACTATTGATCATTCTTAATTTTCCAAGATTATTGCATTCTCGGCTCAAATTTTTTCTCGAAAAACGTGTACTCATTATTCCTTACTAAACGAGCCTCCGAAAAATAAAATTTTCTAACAAAACGTTTTAAAAACATAAGGGAGACATTGTTCCATACTAATGGAGTTAAAATGGTTGAAATAAATTATTCGGAGAAAACGGGTGAATAAATAAATAAATAAGCCGGTAAAATAAAATAAAAATAAGAAAATTTTCGGGTCCTCACATCCTTCCTTCCCTAAAAAGAATTTCGTCCTCAAAATTCACACTTAGGACAATATCATTCCCTTAATGGTTAAGTCTATCAGATCAATCACTAACTTATGTTTTCCAACCCATATTTTGCAATTTCTATTCATCCAACTAGCAATCAAATTTTGATTTTTCCCCCAATAGGTGTTTTAACTTCCAAGTTATAGGGCAACTTAATCGGCCTCATGTCTACCCCATATAGGTAATGTTTCCACTTTTTTAATGCAAATATCGCAGCCGCTAAGTTCAAATCATGAGTTGGATAATTTCTCTCGTGAGATTTTAACTTTCCAAAGGCATATACAATCACCTTATCATGTAGTATTAATATACATTCTAAACCATTCTTTGAAACATCTGTATAAATCACAAAACTACCTCCTCCGCTCGGTAAGCCTAACACAGGTGCATCGGTTAAGTACTTTTCACTTTTAATATTCTTCCTCACATTTAGAATCCCAAATAACTTACCAAGTCTTACAATCTTAGAAAAGTTCTTGATAAACCAAAGGTAATATCCGGCTAACTCTAAGAGTTCCGAATTTCAGTAGGATTTTCTGGTCGTTTCCTCTTAAGCAGCTTTCACTTTAGTTGAGTCTATAACAATTCCTTCTTTAGATATTGTATAATCTAGAAAGACTACTTCTTCCAACCGAAGTCACATTTATTGAACTTAATGAAAGTTGGCGCTCTCTTGGGGTTTGTAAAACTATCATTAGGTGTCTTTCATGATCTTCTCGAACCTTAAAGTATACCAATATACCATTAATAAATGCCACCACAGATTAATCCAAATACGGTTTAAAACTCCGATGCATTAGGTTCGTAAATGCTGCTAGTGCATTAGTCAACCCAAAAAACGTAACTGAAAATTCAAAGTGCCCATATCTTGAATTGAAAGTGGTCTTAGGCACATCGGTTTCTAGGATCTTCAACTGATAATAGTTCTACTTTAAATCCCACTTGGATAGTACCACGGCTCCTTACAGTTGATCGAATTCTTATCCATGTAAGGCGAAAGGGTAGTTGTTCTTAATGGTCACATTGTTCCAGTCTCGATAGTCTATGTATGGTCTCAAACTTCCATTCCAAATATGATATCCAGTCCCTTAATCGTTAGGCTCATTAAATCTATCAAATATTTCTTTTTACCAACTCAAATCTCACAATTAATATATCAAGTTGACAATCAGGCGTTGGGTCCCAGTTTTAGCTCTAAGTTCTCGATTTTTGGTCTACCGCCGAGCCCTGATCACCTCCAAGACCTCAAGTTTGCCTACGCTCTCAAGTACAATCTTGACCACATCTACTACCGTTCATGTCTTATCACCAATCTAAAGGTGTAGGGCAAGTTTAAGTATACATATAAGCCATGAAATCAATTAAAAGCAAGTAAATTGTCATATGTTATAAAAGATCATATAGTTACATCAAGTTGGAATAAGTTTATCAAATCATTTCAAAAGGAGAAGGGAAACGACAAGGTCATAACAGAACGTGTCGAGTTGCCAAGACACAAAACAACAAAAGGATTTTCCCATTTTACAAAAGATTGCCATTTCTAAAGTGCCAGCCTAAACTAGATAAACTACAATCCCTATTCCTCGAGTGGGGTCAATTCCATCTTCGCTTGTATTACTTCCATTACTCGAATCTCTCTCACAGCCACTAGCATTAATCACTGCTTCTGGTCCTAGATTGCTTTGCAGTGGATCTAGCAGACTGCCGAATATTTCCTCTTTTCTTAGAAACTCTAAGACAATTCGAAAACTTATGCTCGGTACTACCGCACCTCAGACATTTTTCTTGCTTTCTCCAGTACTCGGTTTCAGTGTGGTTAATCTTGCCACAGTATCTACAAGTTACGTGAAGGGTCACGGCTTGATCAGTTTGACAATTTCCCTTGTATTTCTTCTCCAGTTCCACGTTCTTGCGTAGCAACTCAATTTTCTCTGTATTTTCTTGTTTCCACTGTCCTTCCCAGTAGTCAGCCAATTTCTTTTGAAATTCTACCTCATTTCAAAGAATGTCCATTTCCTTACGCATTTCTTTCAAATTTGTCATCTTACTAGTTGGCTTAAGTCAAATGCTAGCCTGCCAGGCAAATCAAGGGATTAAAATAAGTAACTATTCACAATGGAAGTTCTAGCCATATTACTCTTTTATTCTTTCGCTTCCAGGTTACCCCAAAATAAATATCTTAACTATTCTCTGCTTAATATGGACGAGCTCTTGAGTCTCCACAAGATTACTATCATTACTTACAAACAGAACAAAATACGGAGATCTTATTCCCTAATATAAAAGTTCCATGTCCTAGTTCACTCTCCAATACTCATCTACAAAGTTGCTCGAGAAGAAACCCTAACCTCTTGTGACGACCCCACTTCCCCCTAAGGCGAACCAAAGGGTTCGGCGGACCGCCTGCCCAACTCTCGCCGGGACTCACTACAAAACTCAAGCATGAATATAATCGATGGTTCTTAAAAGCTCAAACGGAGTATAATATATCCACCAGTCCAACATACCAAAGTACAAGTCCAATACTTCATCTAAATTTTCACACTAATAACTTAAGGACAATCCTTATGTTTGCAATTCAAATCATTCTTACAAAAGTATAATCCCCAAAATATCATGAGATTTACATTCACTTCAACCACAAGTACATCATACAAAAAAGTTTCACAAATCTTTCAAAATAACCATTACATCTCACAAAGAAAATCAATCACAACCCAGGTAAAGGATAATCCATGGTACTCCAAATCCTTGTGCTTGAGTAACTATCCTTCTCGAGCCCTGCATAGAACTAAAATATTTTTGGGGGTGAGCTAAAGCTCAATGAGGTTTCAAAAGGGAAAATCAAGTATTTATAAACCAGTGCGTAAGTGTTACTTTGGAAACACATGTAGAAGTAATACTTTTGTTGGCAACTTTATTATGAGTACAACTCATAAATCATTTAAAAACCACTAACGTACATTTGGAATGCATGATCACACAAATATATTTTCATGAGTTTTAGTCAAACAAATAGTGGCTCGTCCGACTAGAAGAACATTACAAGGATTGCTTCGTCTCAGAGATTAATGCTCATGAGGAGTCTTACCCGAGAAATGTCAACTAGGAGAGCAATAACAGTATTAATAGTAAAGCAAACACAAAAGGATACAGTACTCGGTCCACTTCCCGTCCTTATCACTTCCATCGGTAACTCCTTCGGTTGACTGGCCATCACCTTATCCCTCCAGTGGTAATACTCGAGTATACCAAAATACAGTGCCCAGGGTTATCAATCTATCCGACCGAGTCCGCTTCTGGCTCGAATAGGTGATAACGAAGGGGAAAAGGCCTTGTTCAGCCAATGTGATAAAGTACACATGGCCTACAGCATACGCAAATAACATATAAACAATGATATATTGAACAGTTAAGCGATACAGCAACAGTTAGGTCGAGTGCGATAAAGTACACACTCGCCTAGAAATAAATACTTTTCATTCAAGTGAACAAGATTCATCAAGTATTTGACCACTTAGGCATGAAAGAAGCACTCATCAAGTCACATCACGTATATATATATATAAGCAATTATACAAACAGTGGTTATACAAGTTCGAGAAGCAATTTTGTGCAAAACAGTTTGGAATCCCTCACCGTAATCCGGAGCAAAGCAAGAGCAAAAGCAAGAAATTAAAAGAGCTTCTCGGTGTTCTCTGAATCACCTGAGATTAATCACAATTACAAATTACCTAGATGCTCGATTAAGGCGAACAAAAGAAAACCTCTTAGATACACACACTCAAGCCTCAAGCTCAAACAAATTGAAATAGGAAGTTTTAACTTAATCATTGGTATAAAACCAAAAGGAATTTAAAAGTCCCATTTCCGAGATAAATCGTGGCAAGGACTATCAATTTCAAAAGAAGAGTAAAATGCTTAATTTGGCATGGAAATCGAGAAGGTGAAAAATGTGTTCGTACTAGAAAATTTTCAATAAAAGCTCAAGTACTAGAATATAAGTGAAAAAGAATCATGTTTTCTTGCCGAGCAAGTTTTCTACACTTTTCATTTAAATTTATTAAAATCTAGTGTTTTTAACAATTTTCCTCTAAAACAACTGGCCCAAAATAATTTTATGAAAAATTTAGAGTTTGGAAGTTAGTGCAATTATTTCTTAAAATAATAAAGCTAGTGTAAGCAAAGAAAAGAATCAACAAGTCAGCAAGGGTTTAAAAGTCCCGACACTCGAATTTAGCATTATCGTACTATACTCAATTTCTATAGCTTAATATTAGAACAAAACATTTCAACAAAGCTTGGTCAAGAGTACTCGAATTCAAGGGCCAAAACGGACTTTACGATTTCAAATCATTTGCACATTGTATTCCCGGTTGCCAAAATAGCCAAATCACAATTTAAACATCAATTTCACTAGGGCTTCATCAATCATTAGCTCTAAGTCTCAACAGATTCAATTTCAAATAAAATTCAACAAAGGAAGTCCAAGGTATCAAAACAATTCCAAATCACAAACCATGGACCTTCCAAATACATTTCAGCCAACCACTTGAACAAATTCACCAAAATTAAACTCTTGCAAAAATTTACTCAAATGGCCAAGAGCTTCATCAATCATTAGCTCTTGGCATCAACCAAATATCTCTTACAACAAGTCAACTAGAAATTTAACTCAAACATAAAAGAAAGTCACGGTTAGCTTACTCATAAGCACACTTAGGAACTCAGGTTTTCTTTTCTTGTTTCAACAATCAAGAAAAATCGAGCAATTGCAAATTCAAGACATCCATTAAATCTCCATCTTTTATTTACTTGAAACACATCAAATATACAGCTCATAATCTGTCCAATCCAAACCAAAATGAATAACACATGATTCCAGAAAATCATCCCACACAAAAACCTCGATTAATTCGGCCAGCTATCAAATCCCATTTCCAGCAATATAGTAGTTTATATAGAGCTTTGTCCCTAGTTTTCTTCAACTAGACTTCACTTAACACATAAAGCTAACAAATTACATGCATTACGCAACATAAATTTTGTGAGGCCCCAGTTCGTACTACGTTGATATATTCATTAATTTGGCGGTAACGTTTGGTTTTGGGAGTATTTCGAAAACCCTAAGTAGGAATTAAGATTTAAACCCTAAGTTCCGGTTAAGATTGAAAACCCGTTTTTTTTCTACATTTTCTTTATTAGAAAATTCCCCAGATAATTTTTATGAGTAAATATAGTTTTTAGATGATTTTTCGAGTATTAGTTAGTTTTTGAGAAATTAAGAACGTACATCGGACGTGGGACCCACTAGTGCGAAAAGTTCGGAAAAATTCGGCCAATTAGGTTAAATTCCGGATACTGTGTAAAATTTATCGGGTGTTAAGAGATAAGTAGAGAGTGAGAAGTGATTGATGTGAGAGAGAAAAGAAAGATAAGAAGGCATTAATGGAGGTGACAAGTGTCACTTTCCTATTGGTTGGACTTTAAGAATTACTATTCATATTTTTGACTTTTTTGACCAAAGGTTTAATATCTTCAAAATTCATTAAAATTTCCTCATTCTTTCTTCACCATAGCCGGCCCTCTCAAGCTGCAAAGGAAGAAGGTTCTTCAACATTTCAAGCTTCTACTTGGTGCAAATCACCTAAAAACATTTGTTACATCCAATTCCACTCCATAAAATCTTACCTTTTAGTGATAGTGAGTGCTCTAGTGAAGTTAGTTTGAAGGTTTAAGGTGTCCAACATCCTCCTCTCTCTTGATTTCTTGGTAAGTGAAGCTTAAACTTCCACCTACACCTATTGATGCTTAAGATATGATTAGTAGTGATTAGAGTGCTGAAATTTGTGGATTATTTCTTGGTTTGAAGTGATTTGGTTGAGTTTTTTATTTTTTGAGGAATTTTCTGGTTTCATATGATCTTGATGGTGTGATTGTTTTTGATGGTTGGTAATAAGGGGCTTTGGCTCTAGTAGGTGCATATGATAGAAAATTGCAATCAATTTTGGATTTGGAAGGAAATCTGGAAAATTAGGGTTCTTGGTTCTTCATTCTGTCCGAAATTTTTGGTCCTAGATAGAGGCCGAATTGGCCTTGGCTCAAAACATGAAAGTTGTAGGTATTGATGAGTTTGAAGTGCCTGCAAAATTTCAGGTCATTTGGATATGTGTAGAGTGAGTTATGTCGATTTTACTGTTGCTGGTCTGGGTTGTTCAGAATGTGAAATCTGCGCTTGTAATCGTTTGTTTTCACTGGAATTGGTTTGGTTTTTGAAGTTGGTGTCTTCTGATGAAATGTAGCTGGATGTCTTAGCTAACATATTCCTTTGGAATTTCGGCATTTGGACCTGTATAGGCTGAGTTATAGTAATTACAGCATTGTGTGATTTGTGAACCTGTTTTAGTGGTTCTGGTTTGGTATTTTTGGCATATTTGACCTAGTTGTGCTAGGAACTGGACTGAGTGACCTTCTACATTGTTGTAGCCCTGGTTCTTAGCTTCGAAACGGTGTATCTTGCACCTTCATCCGACAATCGTAGCGCCTTTGGTGCCATTACCGCAAAATGACGTCAAAACCTGTTTTTCTGGTTTTGAACTTAACTTTCATTTCCAGACTTTTTCCTAGCTTGACTTGTCTTTGTACTACTTGGAGCTTGCTGAATGGATATTAGATGAACTTATTTGTGTGACTTTGGGACTGGCTGGAGTAATAGTGAAGCCTTAATGGCTGGAAAAGTAAGAAATGTAGGGGAAGTGCTGTCCGAACTTTGAAGGGACTTGTTTGCATTGGGTTTGTGATCTAAGGCTTGGAGTTGAGCAAGGCAATGATACATGATGGATGGTTTCTGAGCCGTGGAGGTGAGTGACCCCAAACTATTGTTAAAGCTTCTTATGAAATGTTTCTTGCATTATTTACTCGATTGCATCTCATGCGTGCTTGCATGTGAATTCATGATATGATTTTGGCTTCAATGAGTTCTGGGAAAGTCTTGTGCTGGACACCAACGTCTCCACTCTGTTTGTGGTTCATGTTCATGTTATCTGGAGCTCAAAAAGGGGCTTCCTCTCTCTGTTCGTGTGTTATGCTCTATTTGAGCGTTGGGTGTTCAAGTGCTATGATTTCACCGGCTCACGAGAGCAACAATACGTATATTTGATCTTGGAATCATGACATCATCGAAATGCATTATTGTGAAATATATTTGTTTAATGATTTTGCTGGTTACTCGCTGAGCTTCTAGCTCACCCCAAAAAAATGTTTTATTTCCCCCCCAGGGCTCAGGCGAAGAAAACTTGGAGTGCTTATCCACGTGTCTGGATGGCTTATATCGTGTATAGTTTAAGTTTGGATCTATTTTATGTATGAGTTGGTCTTGTATAAATATTTGAATTGATATGGATGTAAGTATACGTTCTACGATTGGAATCAGTTTCCGCTGCATTTGTAATATATAATCATTGGAGAATTTGATGTAATTTTGAGATTTATATTGTAATTGGGTTGAGGACTGTAGTGAGCGACTGAGTCCCGGCGAGAGCCGGGCAGGCGGGCCGCCGAACCCTCTGGTTCGCCTTAGGGGGAGGTGGGGCCGTCACAGTTGGTATCAGAGCTTAGGCTTTCGATCTCTGTAGTGTATCCTAGGCTTGAAGTTTAGGATGCCGGACTGTGGGATACTTGGCTATTAAGGTAAATATTGAATGCTAAGATTTTGATATTGACTTTTGTAATTTTCCATAAGGCAAAGTGGGGATTGAGTTGATTGCACTTGGAGATGGCCAGTCCCAGTGTGAATCGATTTGGTTCTTACTTAATATTGAAGTTAGCTATTTGGACCTATTCTTTAGGTTTGCACCCTAGGGCCGCCGGGGCGGTGCTGGTGGATTAGGTAGGTTCCGTAGGGGAGGCGTGTAGGACCGTTGATGGAATTTCCTTTTGACTATCTGATATGTTTAATTTGTTATATCTGCCATGTTTATTTTGTTATAACCAGTATGCCTGGCTTCTTTTGTTACCCAGTGATTGACTACATTTTTGGAGCCGTAGTGCTCACGTAAATAATGGATTTTGCACCGACTGGATGTCGGATAACTTGTATATTTTTAGTGTGACTTTGTAAAAATATGTATATTTGAGTATAATCTTTTGAGCTTATTTGTTTGAACCCGGCTTTTGAACTTATTCGTACTTGTGTGGTTGTAGACCGGCTACTACTCGAGTGGTTGAACTTTTGAGGCATTGCCTGTTGTGTACTTGACTGCTTTTGAGGATTATTTAATCTGATTAGTGCAAGTTGGAATTTCGAGGACGAAATTCTTTTAAGGAGGGGAGATTGTGAGGCCCCAGTTCGTACTACGTTGATATATTCATTAATTTGGCGGTAACGTTTGGTTTTGGGAGTATTTCGAAAACCCTAAGTAGGAATTAAGATTTAAACCCTAAGTTCCGGTTAAGATTGAAAACCCGTTTTTTTTTCTACATTTTCTTTATTAGAAAATTCCCCAGATAATTTTTATGAGTAAATATAGTTTTTAGATGATTTTTCGAGTATTAGTTAGTTTTTGAGAAATTAAGAACGTACATCGGACGTGGGACCCACTAGTGCGAAAAGTTCGGAAAAATTCGGCCAATTACGTTAAATTCCGGATACTGTGTAAAATTTATCGGGTGTTAAGAGATAAGTAGAGAGTGAGAAGTGATTGATGTGAGAGAGAAAAGAAAGATAAGAAGGCATTAATGGAGGTGACAAGTGTCACTTTCCTATTGGTTGGACTTTAAGAATTACTATTCATATTTTTGACTTTTTTGACCAAAGGTTTAATATCTTCAAAATTCATTAAAATTTCCTCATTCTTTCTTCACCATAGCCGGCCCTCTCAAGCTGCAAAGGAAGAAGGTTCTTCAACATTTCAAGCTTCTACTTGGTGCAAATCACCTAAAAACATTTGTTACATCCAATTCCACTCCATAAAATCTTACCTTTTAGTGATAGTGAGTGCTCTAGTGAAGTTAGTTTGAAGGTTTAAGGTGTCCAACATCCTCCTCTCTCTTGATTTCTTGGTAAGTGAAGTTTAAACTTCCACCTACACCTATTGATGCTTAAGATATGATTAGTAGTGATTAGAGTGCTGAAATTTGTGGATTATTTCTTGGTTTGAAGTGATTTGGTTGAGTTTTTTATTTTTTGAGGAATTTTCTGGTTTCATATGATCTTGATGGTGTGATTGTTTTTGATGGTTGGTAATAAGGGGCTTTGGCTCTAGTAGGTGCATATGATAGAAAATTGCAATCAATTTTGGATTTGGAAGGAAATCTGGAAAATTAGGGTTCTTGGTTCTTCATTCTGTCCGAAATTTTTGGTCCTAGATAGAGGCCGAATTGGCCTTGGCTCAAAACATGAAAGTTGTAGGTATTGATGAGTTTGAAGTGCCTGCAAAATTTCAGGTCATTTGGGTTTGTGTAGAGTGAGTTATGTCGATTTTACTGTTGCTGGTCTGGGTTGTTCAGAATGTGAAATCTGCGCTTGTAATCGTTTGTTTTCACTGGAATTGGTTTGGTTTTTGAAGTTGGTGTCTTCTGATGAAATGTAGCTGGATGTCTTAGCTAACATATGCCTTTGGAATTTCGGCATTTGGACCTGTATAGGCTGAGTTATAGTAATTACAGCATTGTGTGATTTGTGAACCTGTTTTAGTGGTTCTGGTTTGGTATTTTTGGCATATTTGACCTAGTTGTGCTAGGAACTGGACTGAGTGACCTTCTACATTGTTGTAGCCCTGGTTCTTAGCTTCGAAATGGTGTATCTTGCACCTTCATCCGACAATCGTAGCGCCTTTGGTGCCATTACCGCAAAATGACGTCAAAACCTATTTTTCTGGTTTTGAACTTAACTTTCATTTCCAGACTTTTTCCTAGCTTGACTTGTCTTTGTACTACTTGGAGCTTGCTGAATGGATATTAGATGAACTTATTTGTGTGACTTTGGGACTGGCTGGAGTAATAGTGAAGCCTTAATGGCTGGAAAAGTAAGAAATGTAGGGGAAGTGCTGTCCGAACTTTGAAGGGACTTGTTTGCATTGGGTTTGTGATCTAAGGCTTGGAGTTGAGCAAGGCAATGATACATGATGGATGGTTTCTGAGCCGTGGAGGTGAGTGACCCCAAACTATTGTTAAAGCTTCTTATGAAATGTTTCTTGCATTATTTACTCGATTGCATCTCATGCGTGCTTGCATGTGAATTCATGATATGATTTTGGCTTCAATGAGTTCTGGGAAAGTCTTGTGCTGGACACCAACGTCTCCACTCTGTTTGTGGTTCATGTTCATGTTATCTGGAGCTCAAAAAGGGGCTTCCTCTCTCTGTTCGTGTGTTATGCTCTATTTGAGCGTTGGGTGTTCAAGTGCTATGATTTCACCGGCTCACGAGAGCAACAATACGTATATTTGATCTTGGAATCATGACATCATCGAAATGCATTATTGTGAAATATATTTGTTTAATGATTTTGCTGGTTACTCGCTGAGCTTCTAGCTCACCCCAAAAAAATGTTTTATTTCCCCCCCAGGGCTCAGGCGAAGAAAACTTGGAGTGCTTATCCACGTGTCTGGATGGCTTATATCGTGTATAGTTTAAGTTTGGATCTATTTTATGTATGAGTTGGTCTTGTATAAATATTTGAATTGATATGGATGTAAGTATACGTTCTACGATTGGAATCAGTTTCCGCTGCATTTGTAATATATAATCATTGGAGAATTTGATGTAATTTTGAGATTTATATTGTAATTGGGTTGAGGACTGTAGTGAGCGACTGAGTCCCGGCGAGAGCCGGGCAGGCGGGCCGCCGAACCCTCTGGTTCGCCTTAGGGGGAGGTGGGGCCGTCACAAATTTCCATTTTATTGGAATCACAAGCTGCAAGACAAACATGCAAGCTCTCGGTTCCTCATCTTTGATCCAGCTCCCATTTTTTATTCTTATCAAAATTTCCCTTCAGCCAAATATTATTATTCATGGCTAAACCATCATGCAGCCCGTAATACAGCTGCATGCATGACCAAATAAACAGCTATCCATTAAATTTGTTTCATAACCAAGTTCGAACAACATCAAACTCACTAACCAACCAGAAATTCATCCCAACTCTCTCGATTGACATGCATGCAACCAGATTTTTGGTATTCCTTCAATTTTCTTGCTTAATCCAAGTTAATTAGCTTCATGCAGAGCTAGATCATCCAGACTTTGGTTAGTTAAACATACATATAGCTCAGATCATCAAAACTTGGTCAACCGAAGCTGCAAATTTCCAGCTTAAACTCTCGGCAACCATAGTTCCAGCTCAAACAGATTTTTCTGTGACTTAACTCATCATCCAGCTGCACAACCATCACATGCATGCTTATAAACAACATCATCTACCTCTAAGCAACTAGTCTAGGTCCAGAAATTACCTCAGCTTGGAGCTCAACTCACACGGCTAACGGCTGCAACTTTTCTTTCTTCTCGGCCAGACCAGAAATGCAGTCCGTCAGCTCTCTCTTTCCCCCTTGCTCTGGCTCGCGGCTGAATGAAGGAAACTTGGTTCTCAGACCCTTCACCAGCTCACGGATGAAAGAAAGGAGGAGTAGCAGGTCTCATTTTTTTTTAGCTTACGGCAGAATGGAAAGGAAATGAGAGGCTCGGCTCACTCTCTCTCGGTCGTTAATTCCAAGGGAGCTGATCACTTCATATCTCACGGCATAGGAACAATTGAAATGAGGTGTTGTGGTTAGTGATAATGGTTGTAGTGGACTGGAAATGATATAGCGTAGTGTGTTAGTGGATATGAGTCGGCATTTTGATTGGTGAAATGATGGAGTAAATAAAAGGAAATGGAACCGGCTAGAATGGAAATGTTTGAAGCTTAGTTTGTTCAAGAATTTTTTCCATGGCTGCATGGTGAATTTGAATTGGAGGAGGGCTATTTTGGTCTTTTCACATCTCATCCAAATTTTCACTTAAGCCCTCAATCCTAAACTAATTCCAAAATTTACCCCAAACGTAAATCGAATGCCTACTAATATACTAACCTAGCAAAATTCAATTATCGAAATACAACGTCCTAAGCGTAATTATACAAAGTCTTGACTTAAAACGATTCGTCTTAATTCCAGTTTCCCCTTAACACCTAACATTATTAATACTTAAAATTAGCTATTGAAATTCAAGGAATTAATATTAAAGCAATAACACACTCTACGTCAAGAAATATTAACTTAACTTGGCAAAAATTCAAATAACCTAATATTTTGCCAAATTAACTTATTTGCGACTTTAAACTTATTTTTACATACTTATCTAAGAACCAACAATAATAAAATTTATTAAAAGTCAAAGATGCAAATGCGACAAGTATATATAACAATCAAAAGCACCATAAATAATTCAACTCGAATTTGGTCATTAAAATAATAATTGTTTAAAGAATCAATTGTTTAGACTCATTTTCGAGAAATTCATGCAATTTGGGAAAACTTGAGTAATTCACATGTAAAAATACTTTTAAATGACCAATTTAAGAATATTTTGCAATAATTAAAATATGAGTCCTCACACCTCTTACTTTCACTAGCGCCTCATTTCTTCCCCTCAAACCAATCTACTATTTTGAGGTTAGACCCTCCGTGAAACTTAGATGGGCGAACTTCAAGAATTGCTCAATTTCCTGATCATCCCTATGGATTTCGGGTTGCCTAACCCTACGCCCTCAGTCCCTTGCACCTCCACGGCCGTTCATAGTTTTAAGTATGTCTAAATGCAAATTAAAAACAATTATGCGAGGGAACACTTAAAATAACGGGCGACATGAAAAACATTTGAAATAACAACTAGCATATTTTAACATTTCAAGATTCATACAATTAGTAAGTCACGGGCATTTACAAAAATATAGCACACAAGTGCTACAAAAGTACATTTAGTCATGCATGTCAAAAGTAGATTCAAGTTCTTCAAAAGTAGGTCACACAATTTACCAAAATACAGTGGCCTTTGAATTAGCACCACCCCAGCTATTTCTAGTTACAGCAGTCAAAAGATTTATCATTCCTAGTTTAATTCGCATCCGAGCCACTAGCCTGATCGTCCTCCTCCGGGTCCTCCTCGAGAGGCTCCTCCTCAGGAGTGCCCTCACGGGCCAGACTATCGAAAGCCTCTATCACCTCCTCAATCAATGTAGTGGTATCAACTAGAATCCCCAAAGCCTGATCTCGGACCTCCTCACCTATCCTAGTCAATCGAGCCCTAAGTCTCTGAAACTCATTAAGAGCGGCCTCAGTCCTAGCCGTCTCGACTACCACTGTCCTCTCTAACTCCTCAATCCTTGCACCCTGAGCATCCACCATAGCGCTCAGCTCCTCAATCTCCTGGAATAAAGCTCCATTGGTATTCACCAACTGACGATGCTCGTCGTCAATAGATAATACAAGGTCATTAGGGAAAGCGTATGTTGCCCTACAGGGACAACGGGGAACCCTAGCAGCAGGCGAGAATCGAACACGAGCTCCTCCATCCAGTGCTCGATAGTAGACAGGCCTAAGAAACTCCACGTGGCCATTAGCATGACTATTGCCATTAGAGGCATGACTCTCGTTACCATTCTCCATCCCTACAAAACAACCACAATTTCCGGGTTAGAAACTTAGAGTCACTAACTCGCTCAAATATCACTAAAAGTATAACTAAGTCATTTAATCCCTATTCTCAAGAGGAGGGTCTCTAATACATCTCCCAACTAGATCTCTAAACCTAGTCTCTTTTCCACCAATACCGTTTAAGAAACTCTTGAGTACCAATTCTCTTTAACTGCTGGAATACAATAGGTTAATGTTCAAGTGAATCCCATGGTCCGGTATCCTAAACTTTTGGCCTAAGATACACTATAGAGATCTGAATCCTAAGCTCTGATACCAACTGTGACGCTCCCACTTCTCCCTAAGGCGAACCAAAGGGTATCGGCGGGACGCCTGCCCAGCTCTCACCAGGATTTGGTACAATTCCCGTTCAAGCTTAATACTATAATAACTAATAAGACAAGACGAAGTAAGAAAGAGAAGTCGCTTCCATATATATATAAATATCCAATCTTACACCACAAGTTCAAATTACATCCACCTTCCAAAATACACAACTTCCCAAAAGATGTCTAGACAAATACATTCTAAAATTCTAGCCAAAAGAGCCATCAAATAGGCTTTTCCATAATTCCTTCCAATTCAACTCCTGTTAAGGAAAACAAATATAATGGGGTGAGAGGATGATCGTGAGGCCAGGAAAATGCAAAACACGTAGTTCAAATAACAATAACACTTGTACAAGAATGAAAGCTGTAATATTCAAGTAATTCATAATTAACAATAAAACACACGTGATAAGGATACAGGAGCTCTCAGGAGCTATGTTCCACTTGCTCAATCCAGTACCTCCACGAGTTGACACTCCCATCAATCGGGTAGGTTATAATCCGTAGAACTTCACTTACACTTTTCCCGTTCATTGTTTCTCCTCCTGCTCTGGACCCGCACTTCTTTTATATAAAGCGATACTACTCGAGTATGCCAAGCAAGATCTCTCTAATAGATCAAGTTTATACACTTTTTCCATGGCTCACCAAGCTTCTCGACTAGGCCTATGCCGGCTCGAGTCACAAGGTCGGCCGATGAGATTTGGGCGTCCCCCGCTATTATCACTAGAAGTCGAGGAGATTCACTCCAATCGACATATGCAACCATAGCATATTTAACCATTTCAACACTTTACTTAATACACTTGTCAATTCACTTTAAGCAATTCAAATACATTTCAGTTAAATGAGAACGAGTGAGATAAAGTACACACTCGACCTGGCATATTCAAAATACTCAATCAACAATAACAATTAAGCACGTAACAATTTTTCACACACTTGACACTCACCAAGTCAAGGTAAGAGTGAGTGAACGAGCAATTAAGTCATTAGGCATCCGCTTCGAGATTCTCTTGCAGATCTCCTTGAGTGCTTGGACAATTAACAAGTATTCTCACTCACAACCTTGTATTTATCAATAAAGAAGGTACACTCATTCAGACTAGTCAATACTTCAAACAAAGAACCTTAACCATTCAAAATAAAGGTTCAAATGTGAGGATTTATTAACACAAGAAAAACTTATTTTCTCCATGAAATCGAGTTTAAAACGGTCAATCAATATCAAAGGATAGGGAAGAGTTTCCAAAAACTCATTTCCCATCAAGTTGGAAAATTTAAGTTTTGCACGTCAAACGTAGAAAAACCAGAACTTGCACTGAGTAGGTCCAAAATTGGAAAATATTATACCGTTGGAATCTTGGTTCAAAGTACTAAAAGTTTTTAGAAGTCACTTTTCCAAGATTCTAAACGAAAAACATTCAAATTTCAGCTCAAAGTGGCTGACTCGAGCATACAAGACAGTTTCGATCATGTTTTTCGGCAAACTTTGGAAATTCGGCAAAATTCACAGAAAGTGAACTAGCCTCAGAAATTTGTAACACAATAAGAATTTCAAAAAAGTTTCAAATGCAACAAATGAAACTAAATTGAAAGTTTTGAACTTCAAGATATAGCAGCTCAAAGTTTGCCAAAATTGGAGACTGTTCGGTCAATTTTCCAGATTTGAAGAACAACTTTGGCACATCATTTGTATATCGAAATGATCTTAGAATCACACCAAATTTGGTACAATTAAACTCCCATATGAGGGATATTCCTCTATCAAATTTCATGTAAAAAATCGTACGGGAAGGTAGTTAACAAAACTACCAAAGTCCAAGAAATTTCCAAGACAAATCTGTCTTCTTGTTTTCTTTCCCTTTTCAAACACTTTGCACCATGAAATCAGTCCCATTTTGGTTCATTTGTGAAACCAAGGTCCAAGAAACATTTCATAAGCAATGGATAGTTGGTTGACATCAAAATTTCAAAATAAAACATTTCACCAACAACTAAACTAGTGGGCCAGCAAAAAGAAGGGTTTTCCAGTTTTGTCACAGTTTGGAAATTGGACCATATCTCACTCAATACAACTTGGAATTGAGAATGGTTTGTGGCGTTGGAAACTAGAGTCATAAGGTTACATTTCATCAGAACAAATTGTTTTCAAAATAAATTCATAAGTAAGAGAAAATAGAGCCACAAAATATAGCTTCTACCTTTCTCTCGGATAGGCCATCAGAACAGGACATCAAACTTTGCCGAATCACTACGGCTCACTCATTTCCAACTAGAAAGTGAATTTTATACCATTGGAAAGTTACAAATGTCTAGTTTGAAATGCCATAAATGGCACTCAATTTTGACCTTTGTACAAAGAGATATGTTCGATCAAAGGGACACTGTTCAAGCTGCTAGAACACATTTTCCAGTTTTCTTCAACTCGAGCCGGCCGGTCCCAAGCGTAAATCATCCCTATTATAGATTCCTACTCGACATACATATCTATCTTCCTCAAGTTTCATGCTAAAGAGTTTTACACTTATCACATGCCCCGTTCATAACTTACGCTCAAACGAGCACCTAGACATATCCATGAAATCAGGACCATAACACCACTTGGCCCAAACTCACTCCGCGCAGAGACCACGCGAAGTGGCTCTGATACCACCTGTGACAGCCCCACCTTCCCCTAAGGCAAACCAAAGAGGTTAGCGGACTACCTGCCCAGCTCTCGCCAGGACTAACGGTGCAGCTTAGAGCGGTCTATCGCATTCCGGAACTTATAACGCGCGTAAACAAGGTAAAAGGGCAAAATAACCCAAAATAAAAAATGAAATTCGGAGTCGGTCATGAATAGTAACCGACCCGTCAGAACGCAACCAAATATCGAACAAACATTCACATCTTGAACTTTAGCAAATACAATCCAAAGTGACATACAAAAGTTGTCAAAAGTGAATATATACACGGTTTGCCAAATTGAAAGTGAAAATGGCCCTAAAGATACATTTAGGGTTTTACTTCATATACAATACAAAAGAAATATACATCTAGTTCATTCGGCAACCATCTATCAAGATTCATTCCAAAAAGAGTCATATTCCTGTAAGGAAAACAAAAGGAACGGTGTGAGCTAATTGCCCAGTGAGATACTATCACTTACGCAACCAAGCGCATATAAGCATCAAGCTTTCATTCCATATAAAATAAAATAAGCAAAGGCACACGTCAAATATGGTGATAAAAGGATACAGATGGCTCTCAAGAGCCCTTTCCTCGTTTGCATTTCTTGATCGGACGTCTTTGACTCTCCGTCAATGTTCATAAGTAACCAACCGTAGACTCCACTTTCTCTCCACTCCTTCCACCTAACATCCCCCTACCGGGCCCGAACTCCAAACACTTGCACTTTGGTATTACTCGAGTATACCGGAATCGAGAGTCTCGCATACTACAAGATTCCATATAACTTTACCCAAGGTTCATTAATTGGCACGACCAAGCCCTCGCCGGCTCGATTCAATCAACTACCAATGGGATTGAGCTCAATGATAACATTTGTAGTCGTTGGATACTCGTCCAATCAACACTAAGTCAAGTACTTTCATTTCATGTAACATTTCATATAACATTCCAATAACTTTTCAATAACATGCGAAACAATAAGCGAGAGTGATAAAGTACACTCTCACTTCAATCAATTCACATTCAATTCACTTCAAGCAATTTACATTCAAAGCCATATAGTAACACACAAGTGAGTAGTACACTCACCAAGCTAGCAAATGTGGTTTCATGCACTTCCGTCAAAAGAACGTTGTGCACCACCGTCACGCCCTAAAACACGCAAACAAGTACAATGAGACTCGATAACGAGTCATAAACCAAGGCCAAACATGACCCCAATAGGGTTCCATAAGCATATACAAACATTAGAGGAAACCAGAAATTTCGGAAATGTAACTAGCTTTGGCTCTGGAAAAAACAGTTTTTTGTCCTCATTTTGCGGTAATGGTACCAATTTCACTACGATTATCGGATGAGGGTGCAAGACCCACCATTTCTAAGCTAAAAGACAGGGCTACAACATCACAGAAGGTCACTCAACCCAGTTTTGAGTGCAAATAGGTCAAACATGCAAGATACTACATCAAAAACGTAAAACAGATTCACCAAAACGCATTCTAGCGGAAACATCATAACTCAGGCTCTCCAAGTCCAAATCCAGAAATTCCAAAACCAGCTGAAAGCTAAGAAACAGGGATAAATTTAATCAGAAGGCCTCAACAACCAATTCGGAAGCAATTCCAGCCAAAACAACCAATTACAGGCGCAATTCTTACATTCGGGTAAAACCAGAACAGCAATAGTAATTTCGACTTATCTCATTCTACACTACTCCGATTGACCTGAAATTTTTCAGGCACCTCTAAAATGTCATTCCCTACAACTTTAATGTTTTAAGTCAAGGCCAATTCGGCCTCTATCTAGGAGCTAAAAATTCGGGCAGAATGCTCCCTCAAGAACCCTAGTTTTCTGAAATTTCTTCTAAACCAGAAATTGGTTGCAATTAATCACTTTTTCCACCTCCTAGAGTCATTATATACCATTTCTAATCATCATAGATAGCCACACAATCATGCTTATTTTAAAACAGAAAAATCCCCAAAAATAATAAAATTCCATCATTTCAACCACAAATCAAGAAATAATCCATAATATTGCATCTCTTACTACCACTAAGCATGATTTAAGCATCAATTAAAGGAGGAGGGTGGTTCTTCACAACTTACCTTAAAAACAAGAGAGAGAGAGCTATTGGTCACCTTATCTTTCCAAAAAACTTCACACAACAACTCACCAACACTTCCTCAAGTGGTTTTATGGAGCAAAATCAAGGTTGGATGGTTGGTTTTGATGATTTGGAACAAGATTGAAGTGTTTTCTTCCTTGTGCTTGGAGTAAGAGAGAGAGAAAGAGAGCAAGAGAGGGCCGGCCACCTTGAGGATTTTTTTGATGATTTTTGGGTCATTTTTGGTTTATTTAAGTCAAATGGTAAGACCATGAATAGTGGTCTTAAGGTTCAACCTCTCAAATGGTGACACTTGTCACCTTTTAATAAATGCTCACCAACCTTGTCTCTCTTATATCAATCCACTTAGCACCCTCTACTTATCTCTTAACACCCGATAAATTAATTCCAGTATTCAAAACTTAATCTAGTTGGCCGAATTTTTCCGAACTTTTCGCACTAGTGGGTCCCACGTCCGGTATACGCTCTTAATTTCTCAAATCAATTTGATACTAGAAAAAGCATCTAAAAAATTATATCTGCTCCTTAAATTCATCTAGAAATTTTCCTAAGCACGAAAATGCTGAAAACAAGCCATAAAAATACGAGAAACCTAGAAAATGAAAATTACGGGTTCTCCCAAATTCGAATCTGACCTGCCCTGAAATGATGGAATCTTTATTTTGATCCCTTTTATGGAGCCGCCAACTAGTTTAGTGTTCCACCTAGGTCTCCTCTATCTTGGTTCATATTTACCCTCAGAGTTGGAATCACTTGATTCTTGCTCATTTGTTTTCCTGCGGCTACCTTTAGTTGGAGTCTATAAAAGTTCCAACTTATCAATTCGATCATGTATGGCCTCAAGGGAATTGTTGAATTTTTTGGAAAATCACTAGATAAGGCTTCAAGCTTAAGTGTAAGATTGACTTGTTGTTTACCGTCTACCATGCTTAGGTAACCTACAAAATGTTAGTGCGAACAAAAAGGGAATTTTCCTTACTCACTCCCTCACGTGTATCCACTCACACTCGTGTATTACTCTAGTGTATAAATCACTCTAATAAACTCACCATAATGTTCTCAAGGCCCTTTAAAATGCTCCTTGAAGAAATGTTAGAGACCCATCACAGTCTTGACCAATTTATCAACTTGAATCACATAGAATTGTGGTAATTTATGAGAACGACTAATATGGAAGGATTTATGACTCAAAATGACTCAATTTTAACTCGTAATCCTACTTGGACAGATTTAATTGTGAAGGCTGGACCCAAGAGATTAGAGCTAGAACTAATGGATCATAGACATAAATTGTCCTACTCGAAGTACACTTGAAAATTTAGACTCAAACCTGACTTATATTAATATAATCAATGCTGGAAATTGCTAGAAGTTAAACAAAAATCAATGACTTAGTGTAACAGAAATAAAAACACAAGGGCAGGGAACAAACAAGAGTCTTAACCAACTTGCTAGACTAGTGGCTATATAATAGTGTCGATTCGGCTATAAAGTAGGCAATAGGCTGGAAATGTTATCAAAATTTGGCAAGTAACCACATTTTCTATTGGAACAAAGGCTGGACAGAATTCTTTAGGCAGTTGGCACAAGCATTTGGTCCTATGGAATTTATGACTCAAAATGAATCAATTTTAACTCGTAATCCTACTTGGACAAATTTAATTGTGAAGGCTAGACCCAAGAGATTAGAGCTAGAACTAATGTATCCTAGGCAAAAATTGTCCTACTCGAATTACACTTGACAATTTAGACTCAAACCTGACTTATATTAATATAATCAATGCTAGAAAATTGCTAGAAGTTAAACAAAAATCAATGACTTAGTATAACAGAAATAAAAACACAAGGGCAGGGAACAAACAAGACTCTTAACCGACTTGCTGGACTAGTTGCTATATAATAGTGTTGATTCAGCTATAAAGTAGGCAATAGGCTGGAAATGTTATCAAAATTTGGCAAGTAACCACATTTTCTGTTGGAACAAAGGCTGGACAGAATTCTTGAGGCAGTTAGCACAAGCATTTGGTCCTATGGAATCAGATTTAGGAGTTGACATGAATCCAATTGAGTTTAGGACAAGCCTTGGCTGCTATTTAATTTTCTGTTTTCCAACTGACTTGAAGCCTTCAACAACACCCTTGGTATTTTGTTTAAAGTGCCTTTAAGGATCAATTCATGGTCATAGCAAATTTTTTTAAAAACATAACCAACCAAGAACTTGGGTTCTAGAACTAGGGTTTGTTTCAAGGTGTATTTTGCAGCGTTGGTGTTCGATTCGAGTCAACACCAAGAAAACCCTCGTGCTATCTCAATTTTTTTTGTAGAAATTTCAAGAATTCAGTCACGAGTTCAAGAAATTCAAGAAACCTTCAATAATTGTAACAATCAGCCCAAGCCAAGGTTCAAGATTTCCAAGAATTCCAACCAAGGTTTCAAGAAATTCAAGAATTAGGGTTTTGGACTCCTAGAACTTCAATATTGCTGTTTTATGCAATCAAGAACTTCAAGAAGGACCAAAATTTAATTGAAGAAACTCAAGAAAAGATGCATATAGCCACACTAATCATGACTAACACAAAGTGATGAAAAGAAACCCTAAGTTGCTTCTCAATTTCTTTCACAACCAGTACGGAAAAAAAAAATTTCTTTTTTTTATTCAAATGAAACTAGGGCTATAAGAGCATAGGAACAACAATTAAATTGACACAACAACACACCAAAATAGGTTGAAAAGAATTCGGACAGATTGGACAGCAACACATCGACTTAAGAACAAAAAACCCTGACAAACGGACAAAACCCTAACGAACAAGAAACAATGAGACGGACAAAATTAAACAAAAACTCGACTCAAATAAACAAAGACAAGGATATAACGATGATACCTTGAACTAGCTCTAATGCCAACTGATACGAACTACGTTCTGTCTCACACACAACCCGTAACACACATACCTAAGGACCTACAAATTTGTATCAAAGTTTGGAGCGGAAGGCCACAACCCGTTGATCACGTGGTCAACAAATGGTAGAAGATGCCACAATCGAATATATTCTTTGATTGATAAGTCGCGAACACTCAAAGAAATTCTCTAAGATGTTCAAAATGTTTTCGTAAAAGCCAAGAGAGAGACTCTCGTAATTTGCTATAAAATTTCTTATTCAACGCTTGAAAACAGTTAGCCTTTTTAATAGCCTTTACAACTCGCATGAGTCCTACCAATACTTCGAAACAATTAACGACACTTACTCCCACTCTTAATAGGAACCCTAATCGGTCTCACATTAGTCTTGACTTGATCGATTGGTTAGACTAAATACTACTAATGACTAATAAGTAATTGACGCCTAACCTAACCTATCTAACCGCTAAGACAAATCGAACTATCAATTCTGACCACTAAGGCTCATTAAACCGATCTTGCTTCACTTGAACCATCCGAACTCTCCATGACTTGAATTAGGTGAACAAATGATAAAGTGTCACCCTCAAGGCCTTCAATATCCCTTGGAACAATCTATTGATCTTGGATAGCACGAACTAACACTTGAAGTGCATCACGAAACCTCTTAACTCGAGCTCTTGTAATCGATCCCAAAGGTACACGAACCTTCTTAACTTGTATAGCTGGCTGTTTACCTTGATCTCTATCACCTTTAAAAATCTCAAAAGCAAGATCAGGCAAAAAAAATAGATGCTAGTAACACACTCGACAAAAATAAAGAAAAATGCAAAACAAAACAAAATACACACAAACAAAAATGGACAAAAATAACATAAGAAATCAAGTAAAATGTCTAAATGAAAGACTAGTTCTTTGCATTGAAGTTGGATATGAGCCAGGTCTATGACTGGGTTGAATGGAACTTCTTACAAGATGCCTATTGCAAATGGGTATTCCAGAAAGATTGATGCAACTAACAATGAAATGCGTGGAATGAGTCACATACTCAATCCTCTTAAATGGTTAACCGACACAGAAGTTCAAACAAACTAGGGACTTCAACAAAGTGACCTCCTCCCTCCCTATTTATTTATTTTATTTCCTAAAAGATTATTTCTCTTATTAGGATGGCCAAAAGGAATGGTCTTTGTATAAGGAATGAATTAAGCCTACGTAGTGAACATTTAAAATTTTTTATTCCTTTGAGGACCTTATAGCCTTGATAAATTACATATAACATAAGAGGGTGTTCAAGCGAATTACCTCAATCAGGGTGATGCACATGAACAATCTGACAAATCTGAAGTAGAGGAAGGTGAGATGTCAACGAAGTCATTCAAGCGTCCAGCCTCTGACGATGATCCACACGAACTCCTCTTGCCAAAAACATCCAAGGTTGAATTTCCATCACTAGAACATGTGCTAACTAGTTTTATGATGAACCCATGCACAATAGAGTAGAGAAAACAAACCCTAATTCAAATCTATAATTTTCGGTCAAAATAGGAAGAAGTTTTTACCTTCCTAATTTTTCTTGTATTTTAAAAATGTATTCTCTTATTTTTCTATCAAAAATACTCTAAAATATGTATGCCTTCTTATAAGAGAACAAAAGACTATTTATAGACAAAAGGTTGAATGAATCCATGTAGAGATAGAAATTCTATTCCGTAAGGGAAACGAATTTCCTTTTTCCAATACAGCTCTTGTATCGGAAAACTCAACCATAATTGCATTATTAGTCCCTTAAGTTTAATTTGTCTCACAAATTAAACTATAAGTTATTAAATTCATATTTTCAAGTCTTTACTTGAAATTCATTTAATCTGGCAAGAAAAAGTTTTCAATGTGGGTGACCCATTAGGTTCTCAAGTACATTGGCAATAAGAGTTTGTTATTGACAAATTAAACCTCCTGTGACAGCCCCACCTTCCCCTAAGGCAAACCAAAGGGGTTAGCGGACTGTCTGCCCAGCTCTCGCCATGACTAACGGTTCAGTTTAGAGCGATCTAATACGTTCCGGAACATACAAACGCGCGTAAACAAGTCAAAATCACACAATAAAATAAAAAATGAAAACGGAGTCGACCATGAATAGTAACCGACACGTCAAAATCCAACCAAGCATCAATCAAATATATACATCTTGAAATTAAGCATATACAATGCAAAGTGGCATACAAAAGTATTCAAAAGTTGATACATGTACGGTTTGCCAAATCAAAAGAGAAACGGACCCAAAGGTACATTTAGGGTTTCAATCAATGAGCTATACAAAAGATATGTCCATCTAGCTCAATTCGGTGTAGACACCAAATTTTCAGTGTTTTTAGTTTTTTAGTTTTTATTTTTTTTTATTATTTTATTTTTAAGCTTTAGCATAGAATTTCTCGGGAAAAAGAAAAAGCATTCAAAAAATATGCTTTAGTTGTTTTGATTTAAATTCCATGTTTTCATGAAGAAAAAAGAAAAGGGAAAAAGATGAAAATGAAGAAAAAAAGAAAAAGAATGAAAAATCGCAACTTTGTTGTTTATTATTTCTAGTTTGTTTATTTTTGTCCAATGTTAATTAAATTGTTGTTTTCTTACTTAATTTCATTATTATCAATTTTGTATTAAGTTAAAAAAAAAAAAAAAAAAAGGAATCCGTGACATGCAAGCTGCGTTTTTTCGCAGCTTGCAATGAAGGACTTGGGCAGCCCTTTGGCTGCAATTTTAGAGGAAATGGCTGGGGTTTTAGGGTTGAGTGCCCCATATAAATAGAAAAGGAAAAACAGCCGCAGCTAGGGGGAGTTCTTTGGGGCTGAAAGGCAAAAGAAAAACCAGGAGAGTTTTTGAGAGTTAACGGGCTAAGAGGAGAGATAGCTAGGGTAGCCGAAAAAGAGAGCTTCCGTGAGAGGAGGGCAGGAAGACTGAGAGTGGACGGCTGAGAGTTTGAGAGCTTCGTGAGAAAAAGGGACGGCTGAAAACCTGCAAGAGAGGGAGAGCAAAACAGAGAGGGACGGCTGCAGAAATCTGGAAAAAGAAAACGTGAGAGAAAGGAGAGTTTTGGGTTGACGGGCTGAGTGAAAAGGCTGCGGAAGAAGCGAGGTGAAGAGAGCTTCAGGCCAAATCAAAAGAGAAAGAGAGGCTACCGTGGAGAAGAAAGAAAGAGATCTGAAAAAGAGAAAAGAAAAGCTGCAATTTTTTCCTCACGACAAGGGTACGAGTTCGAAGCCGCAACGGGACGATTGCAGCAGCTCGTTCACGACATTTCCTGTCCGGATTGTGATTCAAAAAGCTTGGGCAGGTACTCTCCTAGATTGGTGTCTTGGTCCCTTCCAGTTTTGTTCATTGTTGAGTCGTCGCTTTGAATTTCTTGTGTGTTATTGCTGTTTACTTTCTCTGTTTCCATTCATTCCCGGTTCCTCCATGCTAGTTCAACTTGCCGATCCTCTTGTTCGAAACCTGGGGTTGCATGGTCTTGCTTTGGTTAGGATAATTTGTAGATTTGGATTCAGGGTTATGTGATGTTTGATTGGGTCTGTGATATGATTAGCTTCTTGATTTAGATGACTCATGCGGAGCTTGTTAAAGATAAATCCAGAAATCTGGTTGTTGTTTCTGTGTTGCTCGCTGGGTACCTCGTTTGATTTTTAATGGTTTGGTGTTTGCAACTGGGTTGTGTTAATGAAAATGTTCAGTTTGTTAAAGGTTTTGAGTGATGGGTCTGCTGACTTTGGTTCGAAGCTTGACATGAATTTTCTGCTTCAAAATTGCAGAATGTTGTTCTTCGATGCTTGCATGGTCTTTTTCGTCCAATTTTTGTGCTTAAATGCTTGGTAATCTAGTTACTTCAGTCCAGATTTTTTTGTTTGTTTGAGCCGTTGGTTATGTTCGGATTGCATTCAAAAATTCACCAGAAAATTGAACCCAACATTCAGGAACCTAGTAGAAGCAATAAAAGATGTTTTTCTGTCTTTGTGAATCTGTCAAGGCAAAGTAGTGAAGCTTAGCATGAGAAAACTGCCGAGAACTTTGCTGCATTTTTTTCCTCTTACTGATCTTTCCGTGGCTGTTCTCTGAGTTTGTACTTCAGCCGCATGCTTAATTGTGTTTTGAAGGGAGGAAATGGAAGGTTGGGTGTTGAGTTTGAATGTTTAAACATCTGAAATGCTTGAGCTGGAAAATGGATTTCAGATTGCTGTCACTCTGCATGAATGTCTGTCCAGAATTTCTGTAATGCATTAGCTCCTTTATTGTTCTTGTTTGTTTGGAGTTAAAGTTAAGTAGCTTGTTGATTAGTTAGAGTTATGATGTTGGTTTGAGAAATATCTAATCAAAGCTTTGAATTTGAATCAAAAATCTGGTTTGCATGATGAAAGAAAAGCCGTGGCCGGAAAAGAAAATTGCAGCAAGCTTCATTAGTGAATTGCAGAAGTAATGAAGGCTTTATTTCACGTTGCATGCATGAAATGTTTTTCAAAAATTGCACTTTGGCCCCCCAAGTCTCTTCTTGTTCCACTAGGACCCAATCAATTAAAGAATTTCATCAAATTGGTCCTTGATAATTTTAATTTGTGCAACTTCATTGCTTGTTTGTTTCAATTAACTACCATGCTTTGTTTCAATGGCGCTTAAGTCATGACTTTAGGGACATTACGATCAAGTGAGTTTTGTTTTGCCCATTTCTTTCAATTTTTCTTAAATAAAGTGGTACCTTGACCTTTTTATTGTTTTGAAGCCATTTTTACTTCGTTTGATTACCGTCGCAAGGGAGGTACACTCTATCCCTTATTTGCACTTGTTTTGACCCTACATGCTCCTACGTGTTATGTGAACATGCATGTCTACTTCGCTTTCCTCGCCTTCCCTTAATTCCTTGCATTTATTTCATTTACTTTTACTTTTATTTAAGTTATTCATTATGGGGTATGTGTACACCTCTTGGCTTGTAATAGATAGGACTTGGCGAGCAATTTGGTCTATTTTCCCCTTCCCCTTTTGTTTAAGTTAGCAAATGTAATAGATTCATTAGCTTGGTTGCATGCCTATGTGTTATGTGTTAAGTGCTTTATTAGGCTCTTGCATCTAGTCGAGCATGCTAAGTGTTATGTGCTACGTGTTTATAAGTGATTTGCATGTCTACTCGCTTTTTATAGTCATAAATGAATGTGATGGATGAATGGACGTCACCACACTAGTCCAATGCTAGTTGTGGCCCCCTTTCCCGTCACCACACTAGTCCAATGCTAGTTGTGGTTCTTTGCTCCGTTTCCACTAGTCCAATGCTAGTAGGAATTCATAGAAAGGGCTAGTCCAACGCTAGACCCAATAGGCCGTCCCTTTTCGTTAGTGCATATTTGCATGTTCACTACATTTCATGCATTTTTCTTAGTTTTTATCATTTGGCATGCTCCTCGAACCCCTTTTCCCCTCATTTTAGGATTTTTGCACCTCATACTAGTTATAGGGTGCATTTGCCTGAAGAGTCCCCTTTCGACAAGGGAAACGAGCGAGTGTGGCTCCACAAATAGCCTTAGCACGCTAGTTCCCCCTTCTAATCAAAGGGAAGATTAAAGTCACAAAGTTAGGACTCCCCGTTCCCGTCTTGATGCATTCCTATAGGATTCATGCATTTCATTTATTCGCTATCCTATACACTTCTACTTTATATTCTATCCCTTTTTCCACATTCTCACTTCACACTACCTTTGGCCGTTTTCACTTAACTACTCACACTTTATACCATATCACTCGCACACATGCACTTTATGTTATTTTCACATTATCATTCTTTACTCACCTTACCTTGTAAATACATTTGCACACCTCCACTTACATCCTATTATTTTTATCACTTTTCTCACTTCACACAAACCCACATTTTCACATGGCATGCATTCCACTCATTTTTACGTCATTTAGAATTATGTGTGACCTCTCCAAAGGATCATTATTGGGCTTCACAATTAATGTGATTGGCACCACTCAACCTTTGAAGAGAAATTTCCCCCATGTCCCCCTAGGTCTAGGTTTTTGCATTCATATAGACATATCCAACACGCGATACATACCTTGGGTAGAAAAATTAGGAAAAGTTTGGGTTAAGTCATGCAACTAGCCTTGGCTAGGGTGAGGGAGTGCCTTAGGCCTTGCCTTTGCCTTCTCCCTCATCAAATGTGACCCCCGATCCCTCTTTTTGGTTACGTAGACCCTAAAGTTCTCTAAAAGGGTTTATTTACTTTTTTCATTCAAAAACAAAAATCATTTTTGGGTGACTTGATACACCCTAACTCTATACCAAGTGGTGACTCCATTTTCATTTAAAAACCCTTTTTTGAACTTTGTTTGGCCAAATCGTCGCATTCTTAAGTCCCATGGCCTTTTACTTTTCATTTCGCACACGTTCACATGTATATCATACACACTACTCATTCTCACACACACTCACATCACCACATCATCAAAAAGTGGGGCGCGACAGTTGGCGACTCCACTGGGGACTTCCTAAGTGGGTCCAAGCATTTGACTTAGCCATTCGTTTCCTTTTTCTACCCTTTTTATGCATGGCATGTGGATATTAGGGTTGCATCTTCCATTTTTAGGACCTTTTTGTCTCACGTATGTCTCAAACTACTCCCTCGCTCACGAATGTATGATTGGTTGATTGGATGTATGTTTACTTGTTTATCTCGCGCTTGCATTGCATTTGGGGGGGGGGGGTGTGTGTCACCTTTAGAGCCTCGCGTGGTTCTCAACCCTTTCCCTCAAAATAGGGAACACTTCATACGTGCACGTTTACTTGCTTTTATCCCATTTTATTTTATTTTTCGTGGGCTCTTTCCCACACCGCCTTGTAGGACTAGGAATGATTTCTCTGGGTATGTGGATGGTGTACCTTGCGCCCATAGCAATACCTAGGGGATCGCTCGAGCCACCGACCGAGGGTCTTGGGATTGATGACCCATTCCCTTAGGTCTGAAGGCTTGGGGACCTTTTAAGCCTTATCGAGTCTAGTCGCATTAGTGAACCTCAGCCTCATGCATCCATGTTAGCATTTCCCTAGGTTAGAGTCGGCCTCACCCTTTTTAAGCACATTAGGCACGAGGGAAGGGGTTCCACCCTTTTACTTGTTTTTATTGTACCTCTTTTCTTAATTGCTCCCAATGTGTTATGTGTACTATCAATTGCACTAACCATTCTTTTGTTTTCTTGGCCTGCATTCATGTGCCATAGCAATAAGAGGCCTCTTTGGCACTCTTTTAGTGACTTACCCACTAGATAACTCACATGTTTAAATTTCAGTCATTACACTTAATTTTCAATAAGTACATTTCTTTTTAGACTTTTTCCCCCCGATGCATTATTTATGTCCTTTAGGCCATATTTGTCACATATTTACATCGCTTTAATAAATGGCATCATGCATAAACCATAGAAAGGGAATGCCACATAAGGAATCCCGTGTTTAGGAATAAGCCACCTTGTGTCTCGGATACTTAATCCAGTGAGACTTGCACGTTTATATTTCCTGTACCATCCAAAGGGGTAGTGCACAAGGTAAGGTAGGATCCGATCATTTTCATAGAGTGATCTTTGGAATATGAGCATCTAATAATCACTTTTTGGCCATTTTATCAAAAATTGGTAAAAATCCCTTGCGTGAAGGACATTAATTTGAAGAAATTCACAAATGATTCCTCCTATTGAGACGATAAATAAATTGAGGCCAAAATTTGATTTTTAGAAGGTCATAGACTAATGCACCTCAATAATTTTGAAATAACCAATGGCCGGACAATTCAACCAATCCATTTTTGCCAATTCATTCAATAAATCGTCAATTCATTTGACCAATTTACCCTTTTTAGGGTCACCTGGTCGATTTTGAATAAATCGTCAATTCATTTGACCAATTTACCCTTTTTAGGGTCATTCGGCCGATTTTTGAATAAATCACTAATTCAATTTCATTCACTTGGCCAATTTACCCATTTTTTAGGGCAACCGAGCCGATTTTGAATAAATCAAGTTTCGTTCAATCTAGTTGATCAATTTACCCTTTTTAGGGTGATTTGATTAATTTTGGATAAATTAAATTTCATTCAATTCATTTGACCTGTTTCCTTTTTTAGGGTAATCCGGTCGATTTTTTTTAATAAATTGTCAATTTCATTTGACCAATTAGGATTTCAATGTCGAATTTCAAAATGGAAAACCTAGTCGATTTTGAGAAAAACATCCATTGCATCCAGCCATTTGATCAGTTGGGGTTTTGACCCGTGTTTCACTGAGAAAATTTGGTCAACGAATTCCAATCTCTTCGATAGGAAGTTCGTCAAGGTCAAACCCGTGCGTTTTTGCAAATTTTTGTATCGATCAAAAGTGATCAATCCAGTCGGATGTTGACCTCATTTTGACAAATGTCTCTCGTCACTCAAATTGACCAAATGTTTTAAAGTTTTTTTTACTGAATGAGTTGATCAGATCCATCAGGTATGGTATAGTGCCTACCCTAGAGGATTGCATTTTCATGCTATGCCTACCCTTGGCATAAAAGGGCTCCCCCATAGGACATGCATACCGATTTTACAATTTTGCTTACTAACTCTGGGTATTTTTCTTTTATTTTTTCCCCTTCCCCCTGCATTCATAAAAACATTTCAATAAGGTGAAGATATCCTTCCATGTCTGATAACAATTTTGATCTGATAAAGTTTGAAAATTACAAGTATTGCTTGATTCTTAGGCAGGCCCTACAATGTGAATTCAAAAATTCATTTGAAAGTGCTCGTGCAAAACATCTAAGGGATTTCATTGCTCAAAGAAAAGGGGACATTAAGAGAGAAAATGTGTATACGTGTGCAAAGGAATTTCGTAGAAGTTTTCTCATATGTATTGCTTTTAAATTTTTCAAACATTGGCAATAATGAAGCTTTTGTTCAGACAATTATTTGTTTTGTATAATACTCGTGTACATTTCATTCTTTATTGAGCTCATTAGAGATTTCGTGATGAAGACCGAATTGGGAGTTTTTTCAACCCCCAGCCTGAAAATTCGCAAGTGTATGCTTTCTAAAATCCTTGTGTACACTAGATTGGTGATCCGAGCTACACAATAAGAGTGCTCAAAATTAAAAGAGGTCACCCAGAAGGCCCATGAGATACCTTTCTCCTTCACTTAACCCCAAAATAAAATCAGTCAAATTGATTGACAAATTGCAAATTGGGGCAACTTTTGCTTAAAAATGTCCGCAGTGTCTAATCCGATTCAATCACATCTAAGTGAAAGAAAAATGTGCATTATTCTTGTTTGTTTTGAAAATTTGGAATGATACTTTGAGCATTCGTTTCTCTACTTACACACATTTTATCATTTGCTCTCCCATTTGAGCCTTTGAAAGAATAATTTCGTTTCAACTAAGAATCCTAATGATCACTACCCTATATTGGAAAATTTTCAAATATCAAAAAGGGGAATGGATTTTCAATGACCATTTCGTTACTTTGGTTGTCATGAGGTGTAAGAATGATGCTTTGGCCGTCGTTTCTACAACCTAAACACTGATTACCCCTTGCATCCCTATTTGAGCAAAAATTGGTGGTTCTTTTCGAGTGCACATATGATCGCACCCCACATTGGGGAAGGAGATTGGGGAATTTTGAAAAAGAAAAAAGAAAAGGGGAAAAGCAAAAATGCTAGAAAAAGGAGGGAACCGCAAATTGGGAAAATTTGATTCCACTTGGGTTCCAATTTTGAAAAAGAAAGAAAAGGAAGAGTTTTGTCCGCGTGGATCGCCTATGTTTCACAAATATGGATGAACAAGGGTCTTCCTCAGTCAGTTAATTCAGATACATGCCAGAAATTTCCCATTAATGAAAGTTTCCTTTCAGAGTTATTGTAAGGAACGGAATACAAGTCAGGCCATCTTCTTTTTCCAATCAAACATTCTATCCCTAGTTATCCCTTTTGAGCCTTCAAGAATAAAGTACTTCATTTGGCAACCCCTGAGAATCGCAAACCCCACACTGGGTCAAGTTTGAGTTGAAAAGGAAAATTTCAAGAAGTGAAAAAGTGAAAAGCCACAAAATCAAAAGACAAAAGAGAAAAGAGAACCTCAGTTCAAAAATAAACTGGGGCAAATTTTGTGAAAGTTCAAAAGAATGGTAGAAGGCCGAAAAATCGAAAAAGAAAGAAAATGAAAGAGAAAAAGCCTCAATTGAGCATAAACTGGGGCAAATTCTGATTTAACCCTAAAATAGGGTTGGCGTAACAATGCGATCTCAGATTCTTTAAACCACTTTTGAAATCCGCTTTCAAGCCTTAACTTTTCTAAACACCCCACCAGACCCCATTACAAAAGCTGAAAGTCCTGACTTCTGTTCTTTGCAATGGCCCTGTCAAGAAAATTTCTGATGCCGGAAAATTTTAGCTGTATTTCTGAATTGCCTGGGTATGGGGTTGACGCTACTCACCATGTGAAAATCCACCAAGTTGAGGGAAAGGAAAAAGAGGCAAAAAGAAAAAGCAAGGAAAATAAATGCAAGGAAAGATGCAAAAAGATTCGATGCTGAAAGTCCCTATTGAGTGATAAAAGTCAAACAAAGTTCAGGATCTTCGAGTTCAGAATAGGGGCAATTTTGGGAAAAGAGCGATTTTCAGTGCAATGTCCTTGAAAATCTTATTTCTTTAACTATCGTTTTCAGGCTACATTACAAGCTACAAAGTCCATCGTTGACTTATTCCTTCATGACAATCCAAAGTGAGGATTATGCTCGTAAGAAATCCATCAATCATTTGTGATCATGGGGTATAACCAGTTTTCACAGGTTTAGCTATCGGTTCTACCCATTTTATTGCAAGCCTATAAAGCTTATACGTTGACTAAGTTTTTCTTAAGAAATAAGAGTGACAAACTCTTTGCTTTCACTAAGATGTGGTATTGAAGGGATTACATACAATTTTGGGCACAAAAAACAAGACAAATTCTGACCTCCCATTTCCTTAGCCATTTCAAAAATAAAGTCACTTGATTGGTCCTGAAAGATGAGCCAACCAGAAGTGGTGACCCGTTACCTTAAGCACCAATGCTAAAAATGAGGAAGAAATCTTCTTGAATTTGGTGTTACTTCGAGGAATTCATTATGAAATTTCTGCATGAGTTCAAACTCGACGTTAAGTGTCTTCACATTGTATATATGACTATTTTCTAAATTTTAGAAGTGCTGTTTCTCTTTGTTCAAATAAATGGAGAATCATCTGAACAAATTTTTGCAATCAAGGGAGCCCACACTGGGGCAAAATTTTATTTGTGAGATTTCATGAAATAAGCCCACACTGGGGCAAAATTTTTTGTAATACATTTGAGGATGTCAAAACCAATCACGTTGCTCTTTTCAAATAAGAAATTTGAATGCATGTCATACTTTGGTAAGCCCTCTGTGCAGGTATTTATGGCTGAAATCGACGAAAAGCATCCAGTGAGGCGGAAGTCCGATATCGGAAAAGAAAAGGAAGAAAAAGGAAAAAGGACCCGACACGGGGGCAAATTATTTTTGGCAAGATTCTCTCAGGGAAAATCAGATTGGGTCTTATCCCACTGAACTTCACAAGATCAAGTTGGGCCTGGATTTCGTGCCGCCAACATTCCAAAGATCAAGTTGGGCCTGGATTTCGTGCCGCCAACATTCCAAAGATCAAGTTGGGCCTGGATATTGTGCCGCCAACATCCCAAAGATCCCGTTGGGACCGGGTTTCATCCCGCCAACCTCGGCAGGACCGGGTTTTATCCCGCTGACCACTTACTTCGTTGGGACCGGGTTTCATCCCGCCAACCTCGGCAGGACCGGGTTTTATCCCGCTGACCGTCCACACCCCGTCAGGCTCAGATGTTGTCCCACTGACCAATACATCACTACCGGAGCATGGGTTAGTCCCGCCAGTAAGCATTTCATTTACATCGCTACTGGAGCATGGGTTAGTCGCGCCAGTAAGCATTTCATTTACATCGCTACTGGAGCGTGGGTTTGTCCCGCCAGTAAGCATTTTATTTACATCGCTACTGGAGCGTGGGTTTGTCCCGCCAGTAAGCATTTCATTTTTCACCGTTGTTGGAACGTGGGTCTATCCCATTTACATTTCTGTTTGGGTCTATCCCATTTACATTTCAATTCGGGTCTATCCCGTGGGTCTATCCCATTTACATTTCTGTTTGGGTCTATCCCATTTAAATTTTTGGGTCTATCCCATTTAAATTTTTGGGTCTATCCCATTTAAATTTCTGTCCGGGTCTATCCCGTGGGTCTATCCCATTTACATTTCTGTTTGGGTCTATCCCATTTAAATTTCTGTCCGGGTCTATCCCGTGGGTCTATCCCATTTACGTTTCTGTCCGGGTCTATCCGGGTCTATCCCGTGGGTCTATCCCATTTACGTTTCTGTCCGGGTCTATCCCGTGGGTCTATCCCATTTAAATTTCTGTCCGGGTCTATCCCGTGGGTCTATCCCGTGGGTCTATCCCATTTAAATTTCTGTCCGGGTCTATCCCGTGGGTCTATCCCATTTACATTTCTGTTTGGGTCTATCCCATTTAAATTTCTGTCCGGGTCTATCCCGTGGGTCTATCCCATTTACGTTTCTGTCCGGGTCTATCCGGGTCTATCCCGTGGGTCTATCCCATTTACGTTTCTGTCCGGGTCTATCCCGTGGGTCTATCCCATTTAAATTTCTGTCCGGGTCTATCCCGTGGGTCTATCCCATTTAAATTTCTGTTTAGGTCTATCCCACTTACATTTCAATCCGGGTCTATCCCGTGGGTCTATCCCATTTAAATTTCTGTCTGGGTCAATCCCGTGGGTCTATCCCATCTAAATTTCTGTCCGGGTCTATCCCGTGAGTCTATCCCATTTAAATTTCTATTCGGGTCAGTCCCATGATTTTCGTTTTATTCGGGCCAGTCCCATGATTTTCATTTTATTCGGGCCAGTCCCATGATTTTCGTTTTATTCGGGCCAGTCCCATGATTTTCATTTTATTCGGGTCAGTCCCGTTTTAAATTCCTGTTCGGCCCAGTCCAGTTTTAAATTTCCTGTTCGGGCCAATCCCGTTGTAAATCCCCTTGGGTCAGTCCCGTCTTAAGTTCTTTGTCTGGGTCAGTCCCATTTTGCAATTTTGGTTAAAAGAGGTCAGTCCTCATTTTCAAAAACGGCAGTCGTTTGAATAGTAGTTGCAGCCAAATAACACAGGTAAGTATTTGGTGTCTACTTCTTTGTCTCAAGTTTTTTCAAAACTCAGACAAAGAGGGGCAAACTGTAGACACCAAAATTTCAGTGTTTTTAGTTTTTATTTTATTTTATTATTTTATTTTTAAGCTTTAGCATAGAATTTCTCGGGAAAAAGAAAAAACATTCAAAAAATATGCTTTAGTTGTTTTGATTTAAATTCCATGTTTTCATGAATGAAAAAGAAAAGGGAAAAAGATGAAAATGAAGAAAAAAAGAAAAAGAATGAAAAATCGCAACTTTGTTGTTTATTATTTCTAGTTTGTTTATTATTTTCCAATGTTAATTAAATTGTTGTTTTTCTTACTTAATTTCATTATTATCAATTTTGTATTAAGTTAAAAAAAAAAAAAAACGAATCCGCGACATGCAAGCTGTGTTTTTTCGCAGCGTGCAATGAAGGACTTGGGCAGCCCTTTGGCTGCAATTTTAGAGGAAATGGCTGGGGTTTTAGGGTTGAGTGCCCCATATAAATAGAAAAGGAAAAACAGCCGCAGCTAGGGGGAGTTCTTTGGGGCTGAAAGGCAAAAGAAAAACCAGGAGAGTTTTTGAGAGTTAATGGGCTAAGAGGAGAGATAGCTAGGGTAGCCGAAAAAGAGAGCTTCCGTGAGAGGAGGGCAGGAAGACTGAGAGTGGACGGCTGAGAGTTTGAGAGCTTCGTGAGAAAAAGGGACGGCTGAAAACCTGCAAGAGAGGGAGAGCAAAACAGAGGGGGACGGCTGCAGAAATCTGGAAAAAGAAAACGTGAGAGAAAGGAGAGTTTTGGGTTGACGGGCTGAGTGAAAAGGCTGCGGAAGAAGCGAGGTGAAGAGAGCTTCAGGCCAAATCAAAAGAGAAAGAGAGGCTGCCGTGGAGAAGAAAGAAAGAGATCTGAAAAAGAGAAAAGAAAAGCTGCAATTTTTTCCTCACGACAAGGGTACGAGTTCGAAGCCGCAACGGGACGATTGCAGCAGCTCGTTCACGACATTTCCTGTCCGGATTGTGATTCAAAAAGCTTGGGCAGGTACTCTCCTAGATTGGTGTCTTGGTCCCTTCCAGTTTTGTTCATTGTTGAGTCGTCGCTTTGAATTTCTTGTGTGTTATTGCTGTTTACTTTCTCTGTTTCCATTCATTCCCGGTTCCTCCATGCTAGTTCAACTTGCCGATCCTCTTGTTCGAAACCTGGGGTTGCATGGTCTTGCTTTGGTTAGGATAATTTGTAGATTTGGATTCAGGATTATGTGATGTTTGATTGGGTCTATGATATGATTAGCTTCTTGATTTAGATGACTCATGCGGGGCTTGTTAAAGATAAATCCAGAAATCTGGTTGTTGTTTCTGTGTTGCTCGCTGGGTACCTCGTTTGATTTTTAATGGTTTGGTGTTTGCAACTGGGTTGTGTTAATCAAAATGTTCAGTTTGTTAAAGGTTTTGAGTGATGGGTCTGCTGACTTTGGTTCGAAGCTTGACATGAATTTTCTGCTTCAAAATTGCAGAATGTTGTTCTTCGATGCTTGCACGGTCTTTTTCGTCCAATTTTTGTGCTTAAATGCTTGGTAATCTAGTTACTTCAATCCAGATTTTTTGTTTGTTTGAGCCGTTGGTTATGTTCGGATTGCATTCAAAAATTCACCAGAAAATTGAACCCAACATTCAGGAACCTAGTAGAAGCAATAAAAGATGTTTTTCTGTCTTTGTGAATCTGTCAAGGCAAAGTAGTGAAGCTTAGCATGAGAAAACTGCCGAGAACTTTGCTGCATTTTTTTCCTCTTACTGATCTTTCCGTGGCTGCTCTCTGAGTTTGTACTTCAGCCGCATGCTTAATTGTGTTTTGAAGGGAGGAAATGGAAGGTTGGGTGTTGAGTTTGAATGTTTAAACATCTGAAATGCTTGAGCTGGAAAATGGATTTCAGATTGCTGTCACTCTGCATGAATGTCTGTCCAGAATTTCTGTAATGCATTAGCTCCTTTATTGTTCTTGTTTGTTTGGAGTTAAAGTTAAGTAGCTTGTTGATTAGTTAGAGTTATGATGTTGGTTTGAGAAATATCTAATCAAAGCTTTGAATTTGAATAAAAAATCTGGTTTGCATGACGAAAGAAAAGCCGTGGCCGGAAAAGAAAATTGCAGCAAGCTTCATTAGTGAATTACAGAAGTAATGAAGGCTTTAGTTCACGTTGCATGCATGAAATGTTTTTCAAAAATTGCACTTTGGTCCCCCAAGTCTCTTCTTGTTCCACTAGGACCCAATCAATTAAAGAATTTCATCAAATTGGTCCTTGATAATTTTAATTTGTGCAACTTCATTGCTTGTTTGTTTCAATTAACTACCATGCTTTGTTTCAATGGCGCTTAAGTCATGACTTTAGGGACATTACGATCAAGTGAGTTTTGTTTTGCCCATTTCTTTCAATTTTTCTTAAATAAAGTGGTACCTTGACCTTTTTATTGTTTTGAAGCCATTTTTACTTCGTTTGATTACCGTCGCAAGGGAGGTACACTCTATCCCTTATTTGCACTTGTTTTGACCCTACATGCTCCTACGTGTTATGTGAACATGCATGTCTACTTCGCTTTCCTCGCCTTCCCTTAATTCCTTGCATTTATTTCATTTACTTTTACTTTTATTTAAGTTATTCATTATGGGGTATGTGTACACCTCTTGGCTTGTAATAGATAGGGCTTGGCGAGCAATTTGGTCCATTTTCCCCTTCCCCTTTTGTTTTAGTTAGCAAATGTAATAGATTCATTAGCTTGATTGCATGCCTATGTGTTATGTGTTAAGTGCTTTATTAGGCTCTTGCATCTAGTCGAGCATGCTAAGTGTTATGTGCTACGTGTTTATAAGTGATTTGCATGTCTACTCGCTTTTTATAGTCATAAATGAATGTGATGGATGAATGGACGTCACCACACTAGTCCAATGCTAGTTGTGGCCCCCTTTCCCGTCACCACACTAGTCCAATGCTAGTTGTGGCCCCCTTTCCCGTCACCACACTAGTCCAATGCTAGTAGGAATTCATAGAAAGGGCTAGTCCAACGCTAGACCCAATAGGCCGTCCCTTTTCGTTAGTGCATATTTGCATGTTCACTACATTTCATGCATTTTTCTTAGTTTTTATCATTTGGCATGCTCCTCGAACCCCTTTTCCCCTCATTTTAGGATTTTTGCACCTCATACTAGTTATAGAGTGCATTTGCCTGAAGAGTCCCCTTTCGACAAGGGAAACGAGCGAGTGTGGCTCCACAAATAGCCTTAGCACGCTAGTTCCCCCTTCTAATCAAAGGGAAGATTAAAGTCACAAAGTTAGGACTCCCCGTTCCCGTCTTGATGCATTCCTATAAGATTCATGCATTTCATTTATTCGCTATCCTATACACTTCTACTTTATATTCTATCCCTTTTTCCACATTCTCACTTCACACTACCTTTGGCCGTTTTCACTTAACTACTCACACTTTATACCATATCACTCGCACACATGCACTTTATGTTATTTTCACATTATCATTCTTTACTCACCTTACCTTGTAAATACATTTGCACACCTCCACTTACATCCTATTATTTTTTATCACTTTTCTCACTTCACACAAACCCACATTTTCACATGGCATGCATTCCACTCATTTTTACGTCATTTAGAATTATGTGTGACCTCTCCAAAGGATCATTATTGGGCTTCACAATTAATGTGATTGGCACCACTCAACCTTTGAAGAGAAATTTCCCCCATGTCCCCCTAGGTCTAGGTTTTTGCATTCATATAGACATATCCAACACGCGATACATACCTTGGGTAGAAAAATTAGGAAAAGTTTGGGTTAAGTCACGCAACTAGCCTTGGCTAGGGTGAGGGAGTGCCTTAGGCCTTGCCTTTGCCTTCTCCCTCATCAAACGTGACCCCCGATCCCTCTTTTTGGTTACGTAGACCCAAAAGTTCTCTAAAAGGGTTTATTTACTTTTTTCATTCAAAAACAAAAATCATTTTTGGGTGACTTGGTACACCCTAACTCTATACCAAGTGGCGACTCCATTTTCATTTAAAAACCCTTTTTTGAACTTTGTTTGGCCAAATCGTCGCATTCTTAAGTCCCATGGCCTTTTACTTTTCATTTCGCACACGTTCACATGTATATCATACACACTACTCACTCTCACACACACTCACATCACCACATCATCAAAAAGTGGGGCGTGACATTCGGCAACCAACTATCAAATCCAGTCCAAAAGGATTTATTTTCCTGTAAGGAAAACAAAAGGAACAGAAAGGGGTGAGCTTGCGCTCAATGAGGTACCAGACATATAGCAGCAAAATCATGGCATTTCACATTTAACAAATCAGATACACCTGCCAGATGTAAAGTAAGAAACCAATGATTCAAATAGGAAGGATACAGGTGGCTCTCAGGAGCCAAATTCCCATTTGCGTCACCGAAGCTTGATCGAAATAATAGTTGACACTCCGTCAACGCTAAAGGAGTAACCGTTACCGTAGACTCCACTTTCTCCGATTCCTTCCACCTCACATACCCCTACCGGGCCCGAAATCCAATCAGATCAGAAATGGTAATACTCGAGTATACCGGAATCAAGGGTCTCAATACCCAAAGATCCCAAAACAGACTACCGTGGTTCGTTATCTAATCGACCAGGCCCTTGTCGGCCCGACTCGAGTAACTAGCCACAGGTGTTGAGCTCAAAGGTCACAGAAAGGTCGTTGGATACAAGCTTCCAAACGACGTCAGAACAGATACAGATACAGATAGCAGATTCAGATACGCACTCAAAATTGGCATATGAACAGACAAGAGAACGAGTGTGATAAAGTACACCCTCGTCTCAAACAGAATAAACAGATAGTTCAGTCGTTCATATCACAGATTGCATGTACAGAAACCGAGTTAAACAACAAGTGAGGGGAGTGGTACACTCACCGGTTCAAATACATATACTTCAAAAGTTTTCACTTCAGATTGGCTTTAATCGCCAAGAAATCCTAAAATAATCAAAGTAAACCAATTGAAGGTTTCATAGCCAAAATCGAGTAAACGGAATGCACAAGTGAGGCTCGACTACACGTCGTATGCCTTTCCATGGTCAGTACTAGTACAAAAGAATAAAATATGACTTTCAAAAGGCAACTCAAACCTAAAGCGACTAAGCGGCCTAGAAAATTGGACAGCATTTCCCCTAAATTTGCTTACTTTTCCTGCCGTCATGGCTTCATTATTTTCCTCAGCCAGTCCCAAAGTCATACGACATATAAATTCATCACAACAGCCGTTCAATAGGCTCAAAGTCATTCAAATACAAAATTTAGCTAGGAAAATGACCGGAAATGAAAGTCAAGCCCTAAAATATTCAAATAAGCACAATAAGACTCGATTACAAGGCATAAATCAATTCCAAATACTACCAAAATGGGCTCCATAAGAATACATAAGCACTAGAGTAAACCAGAAAAATTCGGAAATGGAATTAAGCTCTAACCCAAAAAAAAATAGTTTTTGATATTATTTTACGGTTTTGGAACCATTGGCACTATGATTATCGGATGGAGGTACAAGATACAACGTTTCGAAGCTAAGAGATACGGCTACAATGTTGAAGAAGGCTACTCTGTCCAGTTCCGAGTATAACCAGGTCAAAAATGCAAGATACTAAACCAGAACCGCAAAAACAGGTTCACAAACCGCATTCTGGTTCAAACATCATAAGTCAGGCTACCTAAGTCCAAATCAAGTGATTCCAAAGCCATACGAAATCTAAGGTACACGGATAAAATTCATCAGAAGACCTCAACAACCAATTCCGAAGTATTCCCAACCAAAATAACCAATTACAGACGCAATTATCAAATTCGGGTAGAAACAGGGCAGCAGGGGTAATTCAGTCTTTTCACAAGCAACGTTGCTCCGATTGACCTGAAATTTTGTAGACATCTCTAAAATATCATTCCCTACAACTTTCATGTTTTAATCCAAGGCCAATTCGGTCTCACACTATGAGATACGGTACCAGACAGAATGTAAATAATGAAACCCTAACTTTCCAATTTTCTTTCCAAAACAGAAATTTCTTGCAAGTAACCACCATATACACCTTCTAGCTTCATCCTAGATCATTTCCAATCATCATACATAGCCACACCATAACAATCATATTAAAACAGAAAAATCATCAATAATTATAAAACTTCACCAAATTCAACCAAAAGCAATATATAATCCACAAAATTCCCTCTTAGGCTACCACAAATCAAGAATTAAACATCATTAGATGGAGGAGAGGGGTCCTTCACTACTCACCTTAGTAATACAAGAGAGAGAGCAACTAATCACCTTAGCCTTCCAAACAACTCCACTAAACACCTCACAATCACTCACTTAAGGGTTTCTATGGAACAAAAGTAAGATTAAATGGTTGAGTTATTGGATTTGAGCAAGAGTAGAGCTAGGAATTTGGAGAGATTTTCTTTCTTTCTTCCTTGGAGAGAGATTCGGCCATAAGGATGAAGAAAATGATGAATTGTTGGTCAATTTTGGTTAATTGGTAAAGGTAAGTAAAATAGTCAAAGTCAAGAATAAACCACAAGGTGACACTTGTCACCCTTATTTAATGCAACTCTATCCTTTTGTTTCTCCAACTCTTATCCATCTAGGTAACTTCTAATTATCTCTTAACACCCAATAATTTAAACCCAGTATCCAAAACTTAACCTAGTCGGCCGAATTTTTCCGAACTTTCCGTACTAGCGGGTCCCACGTCCGGTATACGCTCTTAATTTCTCAAAAACTAACCGATACTAGAAAAATCATTTTAAAACTATATGTACACATAAAATTTATTTTTAAAAGTTTCGAATAAAGAAAAGGTGAACAAACGTGCAATTAAAAGAAATTAAAACCTAGAAATTAAGAAAATTACGGGTCCTCACACTCTCTCCCCCTTAAAGAAATTTCGTCCTCGAAATTTTCTTATTACGGAATCTATCAAAATCTGCGTTAGACGGCGGATCATACCTTCTACGTCCTCACACGAGTCAGAGACCTGAAGTTGCTCTAGGGAATTCACCCGAGTCGGCACTTTCGATCTAGTCCCTTTCCCCTTTGTATGTTCAGGGTTAGTCTTGATTGGGTGCTGGGTTCTTTTCCCTTCGCGTTGTACAACTGGGCAGGTAGCAGCCCGATGATTGACGCCCCCACAACGCAGGCAATTTCCCCTTCTTTTCCAACAATTCACCTCAGTATGATTGATTTTTCCGCAATAGCCACAAGAGATTTGATCTCCTGGTGAGGCCCCTCTCGGAGTATCTCCGTTAGGTGACCCCAAAATTCTCTCATCACTAGTTCCCCTACCTACCTTAGCGTGTGGCCTACCTGGATCACCTTGTTCTTGCCTTTGATTGTCACTAAGTGCACCCATTTTCTTTGCATGGAGGGCCTTCACCTGTGCACCTGAAATTTCTAGCCTTTGGCTTTTCTCTGGCACTTCCGTAAAAGTATTAATTTGTGGCCTTCCTAAAGTCTCTGCTAAAATCCCTTCGCATTGCCTTTTCAGTCCGATGTTCTCGTGCAGTAGATCAATTTTCTCCGAGTATTCACGTTTCCATCGCTCGTCCCAGTACTCGGCTAATCTCTTTTGAATCTCTACTTCGTTTCGTAGCATCTCGATTTCCATCTACAGACCAACCAAGTGTGCCATCTCACGGATTCGGTGGAACTCAAGTGATAGCCTGCTAGGCAAGTTAATTAATCATAATAAGAAACTAGGTATAAGTGGCAATCTAACCATATAACTATTAAGTTCCTTTGCTCCCAATTCAACCACAGAAGATTACACTTGGATATGCTCAAATGAAATAGGCGCAAAGTAGAACCTAGTCAGGACAATATCTTATGATACTTTACCACGTATCACGTATGTACATATTGAAACCTTACAACATATTTCGTATATCAAGATTTCACACGTTATGCCACATCGTTGTTTTCACAATTTCCCTACCTACTTGCATAACTCTTAATCTTGGTACTCTCATCATCAAGCCAAGTTCATACTGGACATTAGTGGATAGGTCTCAAGGAAATAGAGGCAAGGGTCGTCCGTCGAGGACCAAGCTACAGGTATCAGATATCCAAAGTGAGGTAGAGACCTAGATCATTGCAGTTAGGCCATCTCAGATCAAATAAATGCTTATCAAGTCCCCACAGTCATAGCAGTCATAGCAAAGGAAATAGGTCTTAGGTGTGAATGTCTCAAGGTACCCTACAGGCTAGTCACCGTCTAGAAAACCCTAGCCAGACTAGTATGAGATTAGTCAATGATAACACTTCCAGATTCAACCCTCTCGATCCGGCTAATTACTAGGTCCAATATAAAGATCTTCCGTACCTTGTCCTTGGCCATCAAGACTTACCTCAGATTCAATCAAGATATAGACCCTTGGTCTAGCGCTCTCCACCCTTTTGTACTCAGGTCCAAGAATCTAAACTCAGATTCACAACTCGAGCCGGCCGGTCCCAAGCGTAAATCATCCATATTAAAGATTCCTACCCGACATACATACCTAGCTTCCTCAAGTCCCATGATAATGATCCTTTACACTTACAACATTCACAGTTCATAGCTTACGCTCAAAAGAGCACTTATACCTTTCGACGCATTCACGAAAGCAGGACCATAACACCACTTGGCCCCAAGCTCACTTCGCGCAGAGACCACGCGAAGTGGCTCTGATACCACCTGTGACAGCCCCACCTTCCCCTAAGGCGAACCAAAGGGGTTAGCGGACTGCCTGCCCAGCTCTCGCCAGGACTAACGGTACAGTTTAGAGCGATCTAATACGTTCCGAAACATACAAACGCGCGTAAACAAGTCAAAATCATAAAATAAAATAAAAAATGAAAATGGAGTCGGCCATGAATAGTAACGGACACGTCAAAATCCAACCAAGCATCAATCAAATACATACATCTTGAAATTAAGCATATACAATGCAACGTGGCATACAAAAGTATTCAAAAGTTGATACATGTACGGTTTGCCAAATCAAAAGAGAAACGGACCCAAAGGTACATTTAGGGTTTCAATCAATGAGCTATACAAAAGATATGTCCATCTAGCTCAATTCGGCAACCAACTATCAAATCCAGTCCAAAAGGATTTATTTTCCTGTAAGGAAAACAAAAGGAACAGAAAGGGGTGAGCTTGCGCTCAATGAGGTACCAGACATATAGCAGCAAAATCATGGCATTTCACATTTAACAAATCAGGTACACCTGCCAGATGTAAAGTAAGAAACCAATGATTCAAATAGGAAGGATACAGGTGGCTCTCAGGAGCCAAATTCCCATTTGCGTCACCGAAGCTTGATCGAAATAATAGTTGACACTCCGTCAACGCTAAAGGAGTAACCGATACCGTAGACTCCACTTTCTCCGATTCCTTCCACCTCACATACCCCTACTGGGCCCGAAATCCAATCAGATCAAAAATGGTAATACTCGAGTATACCGGAATCAAGGGTCTCAATAACCAAAGATCCCAAAACAGACTACCGTTGTTCGTTATCTAATCGACCAGGCCCTTGCCGGCCCAACTCGAGTAACTAGCTACAGGTGTTGAGCTCAAAGGTCACAGAAAGGTCGTTGGATACAAGCTTCCAAACGACGTCAGAACAGATACAGATACAGATACAGATACAGATAGCAGATTCAGATACGCACTCAAAATTGGCATATGAACAGACAAGAGAACGAGTGTGATAAAGTACACCCTCGTCTCAAACAGAATAAACAGATAGTTCAGTCGTTCATATCACAGATTGCATGTACAGAAACCGAGTTAAACAACAAGTGAGGGGAGTGGTACACTCACCGGTTCAAATACAGATACTTCAAAAGTTTTCACTTCAGATTGGCTTTAATCGCCAAGAAACCCTAAAATAATTAAAGTAAACCAATTGAAGGTTTCACAGCCAAAATCGAGTAAACGGAATGCACAAGTGAGGCTCGACTACACGTCGTACGCCTTTCCATGGTCAGTACTAGTACAAAAGAATAAAATATGACTTTCAAAAGGCAACTCAAACCTAAAGCGACTAAGCGGCCTAGAAAATTGGACAGCATTTCCCCTAAATTTGCTTACTTTTCCAGCCGTCATTGCTTCATTATTTTCCTCAGCCAGTTCCAAAGTCATACGACATATAAATTCATCACAACAGCCGTTCAATAGGCTCAAAGTCATTCAAGTATAAAATTTAGCTAGGAAAATGACCGGAAATGAAAGTCAAGCCCTAAAATATTCAAATAAGCACAATAAGACTCGATTACAAGTCATAAATCAATTCCACATACTACCAAAATAGGGTTTCATAAGAATACATAAGCACTAGAGTAAACCAGAAAAATCCGGAAATGGAATTAAGCTCTAACCCAAACAAAACAGTTTTGGACATCATTTTACGGTTTTGGCACCATTGGCACTATGATTATCGGATGGAGGTACAAGATACACCGTTTCGAAGCTAAGAGATTGGGATACAATGTTGAAGAAGGTTACTCTGTCCAGTTCCGAGTATAACCAGGTCAAAAATGCAAGATACTAAACCAGAACCGTAAAAACAGGTTCACAAACCGCATTCTTGTTCAAACATCATAATTCAGGCTACCTAAGTCCAAATCAAGTGATTCCAAAGCCATACGAAAGCTAAGATACACGGGTACAATTCATCAGAAGACCTCAACAACCAATTCCGAAGTATTCCCAACCAAAATAACCAATTACAGACACAATTATCAAATTCGGGTAGAAACAGGGCAGCAGGGGTAATTCAGTGTTTTCACAAGTTACGTAGCTCCGATTGACTTAAACTTTTGTAGGCATCTCTAAAATATCATTCCCTACAACTTTCATGTTTTAATCCAAGGCCAATTCAGCCTCTAACTATGAGATACTGTACCAGACAGAATGTAAAAATGAAACCCTAACTTTCCAATTTTCTTTCCAAAACAGAAATTTCTTGCAAGTAACCACCATATACACCTTCAAACTTCATCCTAGATCATTTCCAATCATCATACATAGCCACACCATAACAATCATTTTAAAACTGAAAATCATCAATAATTATAAAACTTCACCAAATTCAACCAAAAGCAATATATAATCCATAAAATTCCCTCTTAGGCTACCACAAATCATGAATTAAACATCATTAGATGGAGGAGAGGGGTCCTTCACAACTCACCTTAGTAATACAAGAGAGAGAGAAACTAATCACCATAGCCTTCCAAATAACTCCACTAAACATATCACAATCACTCACTTAAGGGTTTCTATGGAACAAAAGTAAGATTAAATGGTTGAGTTATTGGATTTGAGCAAGAGTAGAGCTAGGAATTTGGAGAGCTTTTCTTTCTTTCTTCCTTGGAGAGAGATTCGGGCATAAGGATGAAGAAAATGATGAATTGTTGGTCAATTTTGGTTAATTGGTAAAGGTAAGTAAAATAGTCAAAGTCAAGAATAAACCACAAGGTGACACTTGTCACCCTTATTTAATGCAACTCTATCCTTTTGTTTCTCCAACTCTTATCCATCTAGGTAACTTCTAATTATCTCTTAACACCCAATAATTTAAACCCAGTATCCAAAACTTAACCTAGTAGGCCGAATTTTTCTGAACTTTTCGCACTAGCGGGTCCGTCGTCCGGTATACGCTCTTAATTTCTCAAAAACTAACCGATACTAGAAAAATCATTTTAAAACTATATGTACGCATAAAATTTATTTTTAAAAGTTTTGAATAAAGAAAAGGTGAAAAAACGTGCAATTAAAAGAAATTAAAACCTAGAAATTAAGAAAATTACGGGTCCTCACACTCTCTCCCCCTTAAAGAAATTTCGTCCTCGAAATTTTCTTATCACGGAATCTATCAAAATCTGCGTTAGACGGCGGATCATACCTTCTACGTCCTCAGACGAGTCAGAGACCTGAAGTTGCTCAAGGGAATTCACTCGAGTCGGCACTTTCGATCTAGTCCCTTTCCCCTTTGTATGTTCAGGGTTAGTCTTGATTGGATGCTGGGTTCTTTTCCCTTCGCGTAGTACAACTGGGCAGGTAGCAGCCCGATGATTGACGCCCCCACAACGCAGGCAATTTCCCCTTCTTTTCCAACAATTCACCTCAGTATGATTGATTTTTCCGCAATAGCCACAAGAGATTTGATCTCCTGGTGAGGCCCCTCTCGGAGTATCTCCTTTAGGTGACCCCAAAATTCTCACATCACTAGTTCCCCTACCTACCTTAGCATGTGGCCTACCTGGATCACCTTGTTCTTGCCTTTGAATGTCACTAAGTGCACCCCTTTTCTTTGCATGGAGGGCCTTCACCTGTGCACCTGAAATTTCTAGCCTTTGGCTTTTCTTTGGCACTTCCGTAAAAGTATTAATTTGTGGCCTTGCTAAAGTCTCTGCTAAAATCCCTTCGCATTGCCTTTTCAGTCCGATGTTCTCGTGCAGTAGATCAATTTTCTCTGAGTATTCACGTTTCCATCGCTCTTCCCAGTACTCGGCTAATCTCTTTTGAATCTCTACTTCGTTTCGCAGCATCTCGATTTCCTTATACACACCAACCAAGTGTGCCATCTCACTGATTCGGTGGAACTCAAGTGATAGCCTGCTTGGCAAGTTAATGAATCATAATAAGTAACTAGGTATAAGTGGCAATCTAACCATATAACTGTTAAGTTCCTTTGCTCCCAATTCAACCACAGAAGATTACACTTGGATATGCTCAAATGAAATAGGCGCAAAGTAGAACCTAGTCAGGACAATATCTTATGATACTTTACCACGTATCACGTATATACATATTGAAACCTTACAACATATTTCGTATATCAAGATTTCACACCTTATGCCACATCGTTGTTTTCACAATCTCCCTACCTACTTCCATAACTCTTAATCTTGGTACTCTCATCATCAAGCCAAGTTCATACTGGACATTAGTGGATAGGTCTCAAGGAAATAGAGGCAAGGGTCGTCCGTCGAGGACCAAGCTACGGGTATCAGAAATCCAAAGTGAGGTAGAGACCTAGATCATTGCAGTTAGGCCATCTCAGATCAAATAAATACTTATCAAGTCCTCACAGTCATAGCAATCATTGCAAAGAAAATAGGTCTTAGGTGTGAATGTCTCAATGTACCCTACAGGCTAGTCACCGTCTAGAAAACCCTAGCCAGACTAGTATGAGATTAGTCAATGATAACACTTCTAGATTCAACCCTCTCGATCCGGCTAATTACTAGGTCCAATATAAACATCTTCCGTACCTTGTCCTTGGCCATCAAGACTTACCTCAGATTCAATCAAGATACAGACCTTGGTCTAGCGCTCTCCACCCTTTTGTACTCAGGTCCAAGAATCTAAACTAAGATAATTCACAACTCGAGCCGGCCGGTCCCAAGCGTAAATCATCCATATTAAATATTCCTACCCGACATACATACCTAGCTTCCTCAAGTCCCATGATAATGATCCTTTACACTAATAACATGCATAGTTCATAGCTTACGCTGAAAAGAGCACTTATACCTTTCGACGCATTCACGAAAGCAGGACCATAACACCACTTGGCCCCAAGCTCACTCCGCGCAGAGACCACGCGAAGTGGCTCTGATACCACCTGTGACAGCCCCACCTTCCCCTAAGGCGAACCAAAGGGGTTAGCGAACTGCCTGCCCAGCTCTCGCCAGGACTAACGGTTCAGTTTAGAGCGATCTAATACGTTCCGGAACATACAAACGCGCATAAACAAGTCAAAATCACAAAATAAAATAAAAAATGAAAACGGAGTCGGCCATGAATAGTAACCGACATGTCAAAATCCAACCAAGTATCAATCAAATATATACATCTTGAAATTAAGCATATACAATCCAAAGTGGCATACAAAAGTATTCAAAAGTTGATACATGTACGGTTTGCCAAATCAAAAGAGAAACGGACCCAAAGGTACATTTAGGGTTTCAATTAGTGAGCTATACAAAAGATATGTCCATCTAGCTCAATTCGGCAACCAACTATGAAATCCAGTCCAAAAGGATTTATTTTCCTGTAAGGAAAACAAAAGGAACAGAAAGGGGTGAGCTTGCGCTCAATGAGGTACGAGACATATAGCAGCAAAATCATGGCATTTCAAATTTAACAAATCAGGTACACCTGCCAGATGTAAAGTAAGAAACCAATGATTCAAATAGGAAGAATACAGGTGGCTCTCAGGAGCCAAATTCCCATTTGCGTCACCGAAGCTTGATCGAAATAATAGTTGACACTCCGTCAACGCTAAAGGAGTAACCGATACCGTAGACTCCACTTTCTCCGATTCCTTCCACCTCACATACCCCTACCGGGACCGAAATCCAATCAGATCAGAAATGGTAATACTCGGGTATACCGGAATCAAGGGTCTCAATACCCAAAGATCCCAAAACAGACTACCGTGGTTCGTTATCTAATCGACCAGGCCCTTGCCGGCCCGACTCGAGTAACTAGCCGCATGTGTTGAGCTCAGAGGTCACAGAAAGGTCGTTGGATACAAGCTTCCAAACGACGTCAGAACAGATACAGATACAGATAGTAGATTCAGATACGCACTCAAAATTGGCATATGAACAGACCTGAGAACGAGTGTGATAAAATACTGTCTCGTCTCAAACAGAATAAACAGATAGTTCAGTCGTTCATATCACAGATTGCATGTACAGAAACCGAGTTAAATAACAAGTGAGGGGAGTGGTACACTCACCGGTTCAAATACAGATACTTCAAAAGTTTTCACTTCAGATTGGCTTTAATCGCCAAGAAACCCTAAAATAATTAAAGTAAACCAATTGAAGGTTTCACAGCCAAAATCGAGTAAACGGAATGCACAAGTGAGGCTCGACTACAAGTCGTACGCCTTTCCATGGTCAGTACTAGTACAAAAGAATAAAATATGACTTTCAAAAGGCAACTCAAACCTAAAGCGACTAAGCGGCCTAGAAAATTGGACAGCATTTCCCCTAAATTTGCTTACTTTTCCAGCCGTCATTGCTTCATTATTTTCCTCAGCCAGTTCCAAAGTCATACGACATATAAATTCATCACAACAGCCGTTCAATAGGCTCAAAGTCATTCAAGTACAAAATTTAGCTAGGAAAATGACCGGAAATGAAAGTCAAGCCCTAAAATATTCAAATAAGCACAATAAGACTCGATTACAAGACATAAATCAATTCCACATACTACCAAAATTGGGCTCCATAGGAATACAATAGCACTAGAGTAAACCAGAAAAATCCGAAAATGGAATTAAGCTCTAACAAAAAAAAAACAATTTTTGACATCATTTTGAGGTTTTGGCACCATTGGCACTATGATTATCGGATGGTGGTACAAGATACACCGTTTTGAAGCTAAGAGATAGGGTTACAATGTTGAAGAAGGCGACTCTGTCCTGTTCCGAGTATAACCAGGTCAAAAATGCAAGATACTAAACCAGAACCGCAAAAACAGGTTCACAAACCGCATTCTTGTTCAAACATCATAATTCAGGCTACCTAAGTCCAAATCAAGTGATTCCAAAGCCATACGAAAGATAAGGTACACGGGTACAATTCATCAGAAGACCTCAACAACCAATTCCAAAGTATTCCCAACCAAAATAACCAATTACATACACAATTATCAAATTCGGGTAGAAACAGGGCAGCAGGGGTAATTCAGTGTTTTCACAAGTTACGTAGCTCTGATTGACCTAAACTTTTGTAGGCATCTCTAAAATATCATTCCCTACAACTTTCATGTTTTAATCCAAGGCCAATTCGGACTCTAACTATGAGATACTGTACCAGATAGAATGTAAATAATGAAACCCTAACTTTCCAATTTTCTTTCCAAAACAGAAATTTCTTGCAAGTAACCACCATATACACCTTCTAGCTTCATCCTAGATCATTTCCAATCGTCATACATAGCCACACCATAACAATCATTTTAAAACTGAAAAATCATCAATAATTATAAAACTTCACCAAATTCAACCAAAAGCAATATATAATTCACAAAATTCCCTCTTAGGCTACCACAAATCATGAATTAAACATCATTAGATGGAGGAGAGGGGTCCTTCACAACTCACCTTAGTAATACAAGAGAGAGAGAAACTAATCACCATAGCCTTCCAAATAACTCCACTAAACATCTCACAATCACTCACTTAAGGGTTTCTATGGAACAAAAGTAAGATTAAATGGTTGAGTTATTGGATTTGAGCAGGAGTAGAGCTAGGAATTTGGAGTGCTTTTCTTTCTTTCTTCCTTGGAGAGAGATTCGGCCATAAGGATGAAGAAAATGATGAATTGTTGGTCAATTTTGGTTAATTGGTAAAGGTAAGTAAAATAGTCAAAGTCAAGAATAAACCACAAGGTGACACTTGTCACCCTTATTTAATGCAACTCTATCATTTTGTTTCTCCAACTCTTATCCATCTAGGTAACTTCTAATTATCTCTTAACACCCAATAATTTAAACCCAGTATCCAAAACTTAACCTAGTTGGCCGAATTTTTCTGAACTTTTCGCACTAGCGGGTCCCACGTCCGGTATACGCTCTTAATTTCTCAAAAACTAACCGATACTAGAAAAATCATTTTAAAACTATATGTACGCATAAAATTTATTTTTAAAAGTTTCGAATAAAGAAAAGGTGAAAAAATGTCCAATTAAAAGGAATTAAAACCTAGAAATTAAGAAAATTACGGGTCCTCACACTCTCTCCCCCTTAAAGAAATTTCGTCCTCGAAATTTTCTTATCACGGAATCTATCAAAATCTGCGTTAGACGACGGATCATACCTTCTACGTCCTCAGACGAGTCAGAGACCTGAAGTTGCTCTAGGGAATTCACCCGAGTCGGCACTTTCGATCTAGTCCCTTTCCCCTTTGTATGTTCAGGGTTAGTTGGGTTCTTTTCCCTACGCGTAGTACAACTGGGCAGGTAGCAGCCCGATGATTGACGCCCCCACAACGCAGTCAATTTCCCCTTCTTTTCCAACAATTCACCTCAGTATGATTGATTTTTCCGCAATAGCCACAAGAGATTTGATCTCCTGGTGAGGCCCCTCTCGGAGTATCTCTTTTAGGTGACCCCAAAATTCTCACATCACTAGTTCCCCTACCTACCTTAGCGTGTGGCCTACCTGGATCACCTTGTTCTTGCCTTTGAATGTCACTAAGTGCACCCCTTTTCTTTGCATGGAGGGCCTTCACCTGTGCACCTGAAATTTCTAGCCTTTGGCTTTTCTCTGGCACTTCCGTAAAAGTATTAATTTGTGGCCTTGCTAAAGTCTCTGCTAAAATCCCTTCGCATTGCCTTTTCAGTCCGATGTTCTCGTGCAGTAGATCAATTTTCTTCGAGTATTCACGTTTCCATCGCTCTTCCCAGTACTCGGCTAATCTCTTTTGAATCTCTACTTCGTTTCGCAGCATCTCGATTTCCTTATACACACCAACCAAGTGTGCCATCTCACGGATTCGGTGGAACTCAAGTGATAGCCTGCTAGGCAAGTTAATGAATCATAATAAGTAACTAGGTATAAGTGGCAATCTAACCAAATAACTGTTAAGTTCCTTTGCTCCCAATTCAACCACAGAAGATTACACTTGGATATGCTCAAATGAAATAGGCGCAAAGTAGAACCTAGTCAGGACAATATCTTATGATACTTTACCACGTATCACATATATACATATTGAAACCTTACAACATATTTCGTATATCAAGATTTCACATGTTATGCCACATCGTTGTTTTCACAATCTCCCTACCTACTTCCATAACTTTTAATCTTGGTACTCTCATCATCAAGCCAAGTTCATACTGGACATTAGTGGATAGGTCTCAAGGAAATAGAGGCAAGGGTCGTCCGTCGAGGACCAAGCTACGGGTATCAGATATCCAAAGTGAGGTAGAGACCTAGATCATTGCAGTTAGGCCATCTCAGATCAAATAAATACTTATCAAGTCCTCACAGTCATAGCAATCATAGCAAAGAAAATAGGTCTTAGGTGTGAATGTCTCAAGGTACCCTACAGGCTAGTCACCGTCTAGAAAACCCTAGCCAGACTAGTATGAGATTAGTCAATGATAACACTTCTAGATTCAACCCTCTCGATCCGGCTAATTACTAGGTCCAATATAAAGATCTTTCGTACCTTGTCCTTGGCCATCAAGACTTACCTCAGATTCAATCAAGATACAAACCTTGGTCTAGCGCTCTCCACCCTTTTGTACTCAGGTCCAAGAATCTAAACTAAGATAATTCACAACTCGAGCCGGCCGGTCCCAAGCGTAAATCATCCATATTAAAGATTCCTACCCGACATTGTAGACACCAAAATTTTATTTGTCGCGCCCCACTTTTTGATTGATGAGTGTGGATGGTGTGTGAGTGTGTGTGATATACATGTGAACGTGTGCGGAATGAAAAGTAAAAGGCCATGGGACTTAGAATGCGACGATTTGGCCAAGTGAAATTCAAAAGGGTTTTGGTATCAAAAAATGGAGTCGCCACTTGGTATAGAGTTAGGGTGTACCAAGTCACCCAAAAATGATTTTTGTTTTTGAATAAAAAAAAGTAAATAAACCCTTTTTGAGAACTTTTGGGTCTGCGTAACCAAAAGAGGGATCGGGGGTCACATTTGACGAAGGGGAAGGCAAGGATAAAAATCCAAGGCACCCCTTCGACCTAGCCAAGGCTAGTTGCGTGACTTAAACCAATTTTCCTAATTTTTCTACCCAATGTATGTTCGCACGTTGGATATGACTATATGAATGCAAAACGGAAAGGAAAATGCAATCCTAAATTCTACGATGTCTCTCGTGAGGCTTTTGGTCCCAAACCACATGAATTGTGGCGGCCAACAAAGGAAAACCCCCATAGAGGTCGATTAATGCAAATGAGACTCAAATGTGCAAGTGTGGAAGTGTATGAAAGAAATTAAAAATCCAAGTGTTTGTGTGCAAGTGTATGAAAAGGTGCACGTGTGCAATTGTATGAAAATTCCAAGTGTTTGTGTGCAAGTGTATGAAAAGGTGCACGTGTGCAATTGTATGAAAATTCCAAGTGTTTGTGTGCAAGTGTATGAAATATAGTGATAAGTGCATATAGGTGTAATTAAATGCAATTTTGTGAAGTAGAAATCAGAATGAACAATAAGGAAAGGAAAATGTGAATTGAAAAGAATGAGTGAGTGATAAATGAGAATGAATGAACCTAAGGGAATGCATCAGGTCGGGTATGGGAATGACTCCTAACTTGTCGACTTCGATTTTCCCTTTGATTAGAAGGCAAAACTAGCGTGCTAAGGCTATCGAGTAGCCACACTCGCTCGTTTCCCTTATCAGAAGGGGACCCTCAAGCAAATGGACCCTACAACTATCATGATATGCAAAAATCCTAAAATGAAGGGAAAGGGGGTTCGAGGAGCATGCCAAGTGATAAAACTAAGAAAAATGCATGATATGTGGTGAACAAGCAAATGATATGCTAATGAGGGGAAATCCCTAAGGGTCTAGCGTTGGACTAGCCCATTCTATGAATTCCGACTAGCGTTGGACTAGCGGAAACGTACATTCATCCATTCCATTCATTCATGGCTATGAAAGCAAGTAGACATGCCAAAATACTCGTAAACACATAGCACATAGCATTTAGCATGCTCGACTAGATGCAAGAGCCTAATAAAGCAATTAAACATGTAGCAACAAAAACAAGCAAGCAAGGGGAAGGGGAAGTGGACCAGATGCTCTCCGAGCCCTATCTATTACAAGCCAAGAGGTGTACACATACCCCATAAAAGCATAAAGGGGAAGGGGAAGTGGACCAGATGCTCTCCGAGCACTATCTATTACAAGCCAAGAGGTGTACACATACCCCATAAAACTTAAATAAAAGTAAGGCAAGTAAATGCACGCAAGGAGGTAAGGAAAGCGAAGTAGACAGGCATATTCACATAACACATAAGGTCACATAGGATCAAATGAAGTGCAAATGAGGGATAGAGTGTACCTCCCTTGGAATGGAGTCCAAATGAAGTGAAATTATTCAATTACCCTCCAAAATAATAAAAAGGTCATGGCACCACTTTATTTAAGAAAAATTAAAAGAAATGGGCAAAACAAAGCGCACTTAGCCATAAAGTCCCTAAAGTCATAACTTAAGTGCAATTTAAACTAAGCATAGTAGTTAATTGAAACAAACAAGCAATGAAGTTGCACAAATTAAAATTAACAAGGACCAAAATGATGAAATTCTCTAATTGATTGGGTCATAGTGAAATAAAAGGTGACTTGGGGGGCTAAAGTGCAAATTTTAAAAGTTATTTCATGCATGCAATGCAATGTATCGCAGGAAGACAGATTTCTGCAACAATTCTTATACTCTCAACTTCAAAAACCTTGCCCGTACATTCACACAATCATCTCAAACTAAAACCTAACCTCATGTTCTTGTTAAACTTATCATTCATAAAAGGAAATGGCAGAAAACAAAGTGAGGAAGATTTTCATGCAAACAAGAATGCAGACTAGGCTCTCGGCAAAACAGATTTCATTTCCATTTTTCTGCTGCAAATTCAAATTCCAAACACAAAGTTCCATTCACAGGTTCAATTTTGAGGAGAACTTCACCTACCAAACATCAAACTCTAGACCAAACAAACGAGTATAGAATCTTAACACCTAAACAAGCAAAAAACATAAAGGAATCTCATGCCAAAGATGCAAAGAAACTCATGCATTTCTGCAATTTTCTGGTCAATGTTGCTTCTGCAACTTAAAGAAAACAGCCAGCTGCATTTTTGTCCACAAACTTCGACCATCAAATGCAATCTTTTGGCAAACAAAGTTCATGCAAAACCTTCTAATCATCTCCAATCAAGAACCTTTAACACTCCAACGAATAAACAAAAACTGAAACCATTGCCTATGAATGAAAATTTTCAGCAAACCGAGAGTGAAACTTGCTGAAATTTTCTATTGCAGCAACTCCCTTGCTCAGCCTAAACGAATTCAGGTAGGACAAACCAAATGCAAGAATCTAGAGGCACAAACTTGGGGAAGGGAGAGGGAAAGGACAAAACACCACTAAATGATATGAACACTTGCTGCAAAATTTCAGTCACGACCTTCCTGTTTCGCGAGGGAACGTGAACTAGTGACTTTTGTTCAGGAATTCTCACTCAAACAAATTCAAAACACAACTACCGAAATTATACTAACCAACAAAGCATTCTGCCAACAAACAAAGCATTTAGACGATTACCGTGCTAATCAACAAGGAATCCGCATCCAGTTTTAGAAGAGGCAAACAAGAATGGGGTTTAAAGCTACCTCCTTTACTGCCTTTTTGGGAACGAATCACCGTGGGGGATGCTGGGGTTAGCAAGATCCACCGAACCCAGGTCACAAAGTTCAGTACAGGGCTGTGAAGCCCGAAGCTTTGGCCCCGAAGTCTCCTCCCTTGCTGTCGGCTGCTTCCTTTCAGTTGTTTTCAGTTCTTCCTCCAAAGCTTTCCTCTGGTTCCTTTCTTTTCTTATCCCAGAATCTCCCTCGCTCTCGCTTCTAATGGATGGTCCCCTTGCTCTCTCTTGGACACTTTCTACCTTCTCCTGCTGGTTTTTCTTTTGGCCGTTCCTCCCCCTAATCTCCTCTCTCCCGTATCTTCCAAGAACTTCTCTGTTTTTTTCTTTTTGTTTCCAGCCGTCAGCTTGCTCTCTCCCTCTATCTCTCCCGTCGCCCCTTCTCACAGCCGACCCTCTCAACTCCCCAGACTCCCTTAGTTTCTGCCTTCTCAATCCCGCTTCCCTCTCTTTCTCTCGCTGTTTCCTTTCTATCCCTCAGCTGTTACCCTTAGCTTTTCTTTCGCTGTTTTTTCTTTTCTCTCCCGTCAGCCCCCTTTGCGGCTGAACCTCCTCTTACCTTTTATATCCACTTCCAAACCTCCTAAACCCTCATCTCAACGATGAGGATGAGGGGCTTGTTACCCCTGTGAAATCCAGCCCTCCAAGCGTCTCTTACGCATGTCCTTTGCACGCTGCAAAAAATTGCAGCGTGTATGCCTCGACAAAAATATTTTTTTTTTTTTTTTTTTTTACAATAATAACTACAGAAATGATAAAATAAAATATAAATAATAACAATAACAAAATTACACAAACCAGGTAACAATAATTATAACAAAACGAAAATAATTATAAACAAAACACTAAACAAAAATGGCCATTTTTAATTTTCAAATTTTCTCTTTTCATCATTTTCTTTTTCTCAAAAATAACTTAATAAAAATAACTAAAGTGCCCAAAGATTGAATTTAAAGAAATAAACATATTTTTGTGAACAATTTTTCCCTTTTTTTTTTCTTTTCCTTTTTTTCATTAATTTCTTTTTTCTCCTTTTTATGATTTTGCATTTTCATTTTTCTTTCAAGAAAGCATTGAATAAAAACAAAATGACTAAAACATATTTTTGAATGCTTTTCTTTTTTTCTCTTTTTTCTTTTTCATGATTTTCTACGCTAAAACTTAAAAAACAAAAACTAAAAAAAACTAAAAGGTAAATAAAACTAAAAATAAAATAACATCTAAAGGGGCAAAACAAAAAATGCAAACCATTTAAAACAAAAATCATGAGATAAACAAAAATCAATAGACAAGACTTATCACTAAAACGAAGCATATAAATCAATTCAAAATTTGGTGTCTACAGTTTGCCCCTCTTTGTCCGAGTTTTGGAAAAACTTGAGACAAAGAAGTAGACACCAAAATACTTACCTGTGTTATTTGGCTGTGAACTACTCAAACGATGGGGATTGACCCCTGACAGGAAATTTAAACGGGACTGACCCGAACAGAATTTAAAACGGGACTGACCCGAACAGAAATTGAAAACGGGACTGTCCCTAACAGAAATTTAAACGGGACTGACCCGAACAGAATTTAAACGGGACTGACCCGGACAAAAATTTAAACGGGACTGACCCGGACAAAAATGTAAATTTGGGATAGACCCACGGGATAGACCCGGACAGAAATTTAAATTGGGATAGACCCACGGGATAGACCCGGACAGAAATGTAAAATTGGGATAGACCCAGACAGAAATTTAAAATTAGATGAATTGAAGTGAGATGGAGTGTTGGTGGGATGAAAACACGCACATTAGTGAGATAGGCTCGATGCTAACGGCGGTAGGATGAAAACGCGCACGTTAGTGAGATAGACTCGATGCTAACGGCGGTAGGATGAAACACGCACGTTAGTGAGATAGACTCGATGCTAACGACGGTAGAATGAAACACGCACGTTAGTGAGATAGACTCGATGCTAACGGCGGTAGAAATGAAACACGCACGTTAGTGAGATAGACTCGATGCTAACGGCGATAGCAATGAAACACGCACGTTAGTGAGATAGACTCGATGCTAACGGCGGTAGAAATGAGACACGCACGTTAGTGAGATAAACTCGATGCTAACGGCGGTAGAAATGAGACACGCACGTTAGTGAGATAGACTCGATGCTAACGGCGGTAGAAATGAGACACGCACGTTAGTGAGATAGACTCGATGCTAACGGCGGCAGAAATGAAACACGCACGTTAGTGAGATAGACTCGATGCTAACGGCGGTGGAATGAAAACATGCACGTTAGTGAGATAGACTCGATGCTAACGGCGGCAGAAATGAAACACGCACGTTAGTGAGATAGACTCGATGCTAACGGCGGTGGAATGAAAACATGCACGTTAGTGAGATAGACTCGATGCTAACGGCAGTAGGATGAAACGCACACGTTAGTGAGATAGACTCGATGCTAACGGCGGTAGAATGAAAACACACACGTTAGTGAGATAGACTCGATGCTAACGGCGGTAGGATGAAACGCACACGTTAGTGAGATAAACTCGATGCTAACGGTGGTAGAATCAAATATAGTTGTCAAGAGTAGGGAATGGAAGGGTGCGCGGCGGGCATTGAAGCTTCGCCCACAAGAAATCAATTTTGATTTTTTTCAAGAAACAAGAATTTGAACTTGATGTTTGACTTTTGAATTTTTCTGATTGATTTTTTTTTTTTTTTTTTTTTTTGAGAGAGAGAATTTTCCAAAAATAATTTGCCCCAAGTGTAGGGCCCTTTTCCTTTCTTTCTTCTCTTTCTTCGGCATCGGCCTCCCACATCACCAGATGCTTTTCTGTCATTTTGAACCATGAATTCCTGTACAAGGGGTTCATCGAAGTATGACATGCATTCAAATTTCTTATTTGGAAAGAACAGCGTGATTGGTTTGATATCCTCAAACGTATTAAAAAACTTTTGCCCCAATATGGATTTATTTCATGAAATCTTACAAATAAAATTTTGCCCCAGTGTGGATTTATTTCATGAAATCTTACAAATAAAATTTTGCCCCAGTGTGGATTTATTTCATGAAATCTTACAAATAAAATTTTGCCCCAGTGTGGGTTCCCTTATTTGCAAAAATTCGTTCAGATGATTTCCCATTTATTTGAACAAAGAAAAGCCGCACTTTTGCCCATTTAGAAAAGAATGCACATATACAACAATGTGAAGAAACTTTAAGCGTCAAGTTTGAACTCATGCAGAAATTTCATGATGAATTCCTCGAAGTAACACCAAATTCAAGAAGATTTCTTCCTCACTTTTTAGCATTGGTGTTAGGGTAACGGGTCACCACTTTTGGTTGGCTCATCTTTTCAGAATCAATCAAGTGACTTTATTTTTGAAATGGCTAAGGAAATGGGAGATAAGAATCTGTCTCATTTTTGTGCCCCAGTTGTATGTAATCCATTCAATGTCACATCTTAGTGAAAGCAAAGAGTTTGTTACCCTTATTTTCAAGAAAACTTAGTCAACATACAAGCTTTCTAGGCTTGTAACGTATGGACAGAAGTGATAGCTAAACATGTGGAAACGGGTTATGCCCTTATGATCACAAATGATTTGATGAATTTCTTATGAGCATGATCCTCACTTTGGATTGTCATGAAAGAATAAGTCAACGATGGACTTTATTAGCTTGTAATTTGGCTTGAAAACGATAGTTTAAGACTTTCAAGGATATTGCACCATAGATCGCATTTTTCCAAAATTGCCCCTATTTTGAAATCAAAAGATCTCAGACTTTGTTTGCATTTTTCTCATCACTCACCAGAGACTTCAGCGTCGAATTTTCTGCATTTTCTTGCATTTACTTTTCTTTCTTTGCTTTTTGCCTCTTTTCCCTTTCCCTCGAGCTGATGGGTTTTCACATGGTGAGTAGCGTCAAACTCATACTCAAGCAATTCAGAAATACAGCTAAAATTTCCGGCATCAGAAATTTCCTTGACAGGGCCATTGCAAAGAACAGAAGTCAGGACTTTCGGCTTTGTAATGGGGTCAGGTGGGGTGCTTAGAAAAGTTAAGGCCTGAAAACGGATTTCAAAACTGGTTTGAAGAATCTGAGATCGCATTGTTGCGCCAACCCTATTTTAGGGTAAAATCAGAATTTGCCTCAGTTTTTGCTCAATTGAGGCTTTTCACTTTCATTTCCTTTTTCCTTTTGACTTTTCGGCCTTTTGCCATTCTTTTGAACTTTCACAAAATTTGCCCCAGTTTATTTTGAACTGAGGTTCTCTTTTCTTCTTTTGTTTTTGATTTTGTTGCTTTTCACTTTTTTGAAATTTTCTTTTCAACTCAAACTCGCCCCCAGTGTGGGGTTTGCGATTCTCAGGGGTTGCCAAACGAAATAATTCATTCTGATGGCTCAAAAGGGATAACTAGGGATAAAGTGTTTGATTGGAAAAGAAGATGGCCTGACTTGTATTCCATTCCTTACAACAGCTCTGAAAGGAAACTTTCGTTAATGCGAAATTTTTTGCGTGTGTCTGAATTAATTGACTGAGGAAGACCCTTGCTCATCCATATTTGTGAAACATAGGCGATTCACATGGACAAAAACCCTTCCTTTTCTTTTTTCAAACTTGGAACCCAAGTGGAATCAAATTTCCCCAATTTGCAGTTCCCTCCTTATTCTAGCATTTTTGCTTTTTCCCTTTTTTCCTTTTTCCTTTTTTGTTTTTTTTTTTTTGTTTTTTTTTTGTTTTTTTTTTGTTTTTTTTTGTTTTTTGAAAATTCTCCAATCTCCCTCCCCAATGTGGGGTACGACCATGAGTGCATTAGAAAAGAACCACCAATTTTAGCTCAAAATGGGGATGCAAGGGGTGATCAGTGTTTAGGTTGTAGAAACGACGGCCAAAGCATCATTCTTACACCTCATGACAACCAAAGTAACGAAACGGTTATTGAAAATCCATTCCCCTATTTGAAAATTTTCCAATATAGGGTAGTGATCATTAGGGCTCTTATCTGAAACGAAATTATTCTTTTCATAGGCTCAAATGGGAGAGCAAGTGATAAAAATCTGTATAGATAGTGAAACAAATGCTCAAAGTATCACTCCAAATTTTCCAAACGAATAAGGATAATGCACATTTTTGCCTTCACTTAGATGTGATTGAATCGACTAAACACAATGGATATTTTCAAGCAAAGATGGCCCCAATTTGCAATTTATCAATCAATGTGACTGATTTTATTTTGGGGTTCAGTGAAGGAGAAAAGATATCTCATTGGGCCTTCTGAATGACCTCTTTTAATTCTGAACACTCTTATTGTGAATTTTCAGGTCGGAGGTTGAAAAAATCCCAATTTAGTCTTATTTCTTAAAATTCATCATGCAATCTCCAATGAATAAGAATAAAGAATGAAATGTACATAAATATACACAAAACAATGATTGTCCAAAAAATTTATTGCTGAAAAAGTTTGAAACAAAATTTCTCATTCAATTACGATACAAATGAGAAGAGAGAAAATTGTAAAGAGCTCCACATATACACTTTTTGTCTCCTTTTTCAAATATACAAAATTTTCCTTTGGAAAACAATTACAACATTTCTCAGAGGGTTTTCATCGTAGGACTGAAAAAGTTTGAAACAAAATTTCTCATTCAATTACGATACAAATGAGAAGAGAGAAAATTGTAAAGAGCTCCACATATACACTTTTTGTCTCCTTTTTCAAATATACAAAATTTTCCTTTGGAAAACAATTACAACATTTCTCAGAGGGTTTTCATCGTAGGACCCGCCCAAGAATCAAATAACACTTGTAATCTTCAAACTTCATTGGATTAAAATTATCATCAGATATAGAAGAATATTTCCGTCTTATTGAAATATTTTTATGAATGCAAGGGAGGGGGGAAACAAAAGAAAAATACCCCGAGTTAGTAGACAAAACTGCAAAATCGGTATGCATGTCCTATGGGGGGAACCCTTTTTATGCCAAGGGTAAGCCTAGCATGAAAATGCAATCCGCTAGAATAGGCACTATACAATACCTGATGGATCAGATCAACTCATGGAGTGAAAAATAATTTTGAAAATTTTGGTCCATTGGAATGAGAAGAGACGTTTGTCAAAATGAGGACCTCATCCGAAGGGATTGATCACTTTTGATTGATACAAGAACTTGCAAAAATGCACGGGTTTAACCTTAACGAACCTCCTATCGAAGAGATTGGAATTCGTCTTGACAACTTTTCTCAGTGAAGTACGGGTCAAAACTCCAACTGATCAAATAACTGGATGCAATGGATGCTTTTCTCAAAATCGACTAAGTTTTCCATGTTGAAATCCGACATTGAAATCCTAATTGGTCAAATGAAATTGACAATTTATTAAAAATCGACCGGACTACCCTAAAAAGGGAAACGGGTCAAAGGAAATGAATGAAATTTGATTTGTCCAAAATTAATCAGATCACCCTAAAAAGGGTAAATTGATCAAATAGATTGAACGAAACTTGATTTATTCAAAATCGGCTCGGTTGCCCTAAAAATGGGTAAATTGGCCAAATGAATGAAATTGAATTAGTGATTTATTCAAAAATCGGCCGAACGACCCTGAAAAGGGTAAATTGGTCAAATGAATTGATGATTTATTCAAAAATCGACCGGATGACCCTAAAAAGGGTAAATTGGTCAAATGAATTGACGATTTATTCAAAAATCGACCAGGTGACCCTAAAAAGGGTAAATTGGTCCAATGAATTGACGATTTATTGAATGAATTGGCAAAATGGATTGGTTGAATTGTCCGGCCATTGGTTATTTCAAAATTATTGAGGTGCATTAGTCTATGACCTTCTAAAAATCAAATTTTGGCCTCAATTTATTTATCGTCTCAATAGGAGGAATCATTTGTGAATTTCTTCAAATAAATGTCCTTTACGCAAGGGATTTTTACCAATTTTTGATAAAATGGCCAAAAAGTGATTATTAGATGCTCATATTCCAAAGATCACTCTATGAAGACGATTGGATCCTACCTTACCTTGTGCAATACCCCTTTGGATGGTACAAAATGTAAACGTGCAAGTCTCACTGGATTAAGTATCCGAGACACAAGGTGGTTTATTCCTGACACGGGATCCCCTAAATGGCATTCCCTTTCTAGGGTTTATGCATGATGCCATTTATTAAAGCAATGTAAATATGCGACAAATATTGCCTAAAGGATATAAATAATGCAACGCGGGGAAAAGGTCTAAACATGAGATGTATTTACTGAAAAGTGAGTGCAAAGACTGTAATTTAGACATGTGAGCTATCTAGTGGGTGAGTCACTAAAAGAGTGACAAAAGGGCCTCTTATCGCTAAGGCACATGAATGCAAACCAAGGAAACAATGAAATGGTTAGTGCAGTTGATAGTACACATAACACATTGGGAGCAATTAAGAAAAGAAATACAATAAAGCAAGTAAAAGGGGTGGAACCCCTTCCCTCGTGCCTAATGTGCTTAAAAGGGTGAGTTTGACTCTAACCTAGGAAAATTCTAATATGGATGCATGAGGCTGGGGCTCACTAATGCAACTAGACTCGATAAGTCTCGGCTCCCAAGCCTTCAGACCTAAAGACGAAGGGTCATCACTCCCAGGGCCTTCGGTCGGTGGCTCGAGTGATCCCTTAGGTAGCGCTATGGGCGCAGAGCACACCAGCCGCCTACCCAAGGCAATCGGTCCTAGCCCTACAAGGCGGTGTGGGATGGCGCCCACGAAAATAAAAATAAAATGGGATAAAGCAAGTAAACATGCACGTATGAAGTGTTTTCCTATTTTGAGGGAAGGGGTTGAGAACCACGCGAGGCTCTAAAGGTGACACACCCCCCCCCCAAATGCAATGCAAGCGCGAGATAACAAGTAAACATACATCCAATCAACCAATCACACATACGTGAGTGAGGGAATAGTTGGATACGCGCGCGATGCGAAAAAGTCCTAAAATAAAAAATGCAACCCTAATATCCAAATGCAATGCATAAAAAGGGTAGAAAAAGGAAACGAATGGCTAAGTCAAATGCTCGGACCCACTTAGGAAGTCCCCAGTGGAGTCGCCAACTGTCGCGCCCCACTTTTCGAATGAATGAGTGTGGATGGTGTGTGAGTGTGTGTGATATACATGTGAACGTGTGCGGAATGAAAAGTAAAAGGCCATGGGACTTAGAATGCGACGATTTGGCCAAGTGAAGTTCAAAAGGGTTTTGGTATCAAAAAATGGAGTCGCCACTTGGTATAGAGTTAGGGTGTACCAAGTCACCCAAAAATGATTTTTGTTTTTGAATAAAAAAAAGTAAATAAACCCTTTTTGAGAACTTTTGGGTCTGCGTAACCAAAAGAGGGATCGGGGGTCACATTTGACGAAGGGGAAGGCAAGGATAAAAATCCAAGGCACCCCTTCGACCTAGCCAAGGCTAGTTGCGTGACTTAAACCAATTTTCCTAATTTTTCTACCCAATGTATGTTCGCACGTTGGATATGACTATATGAATGCAAAACGGAAAGGAAAATGCAATCCTAAATTCTACGATGTCTCTCGTGAGGCTTTTGGTCCCAAACCACATGAATTGTGGCGGCCAACAAAGGAAAACCCCCATAGAGGTCGATTAATGCAAATGAGACTCAAATGTGCAAGTGTGGAAGTGTATGAAAGAAATTAAAAATCCAAGTGTTTGTGTGCAAGTGTATGAAAAGGTGCACGTGTGCAATTGTATGAAAATTCCAAGTGTTTGTGTGCAAGTGTATGAAAAGGTGCACGTGTGCAATTGTATGAAAATTCCAAGTGTTTGTGTGCAAGTGTATGAAATATAGTGATAAGTGCATATAGGTGTAATTAAATGCAATTTTGTGAAGTAGAAATCAGAATGAACAATAAGGAAAGGAAAATGTGAATTGAAAAGAATGAGTGAGTGATAAATGAGAATGAATGAACCTAAGGGAATGCATCAGGTCGGGTATGGGAATGACTCCTAACTTGTCGACTTCGATTTTCCCTTTGATTAGAAGGCAAAACTAGCGTGCTAAGGCTATCGAGTAGCCACACTCGCTCGTTTCCCTTATCAGAAGGGGACCCTCAAGCAAATGGACCCTACAACTATCATGATATGCAAAAATCCTAAAATGAAGGGAAAGGGGGTTCGAGGAGCATGCCAAGTGATAAAACTAAGAAAAATGCATGATATGTGGTGAACAAGCAAATGATATGCTAATGAGGGGAAATCCCTAAGGGTCTAGCGTTGGACTAGCCCATTCTATGAATTCCGACTAGCGTTGGACTAGCGGAAACGTACATTCATCCATTCCATTCATTCATGGCTATGAAAGCAAGTAGACATGCCAAAATACTCGTAAACACATAGCACATAGCATTTAGCATGCTCGACTAGATGCAAGAGCCTAATAAAGCAATTAAACATGTAGCAACAAAAACAAGCAAGCAAGGGGAAGGGGAAGTGGACCAGATGCTCTCCGAGCCCTATCTATTACAAGCCAAGAGGTGTACACATACCCCATAAAAGCATAAAGGGGAAGGGGAAGTGGACCAGATGCTCTCCGAGCACTATCTATTACAAGCCAAGAGGTGTACACATACCCCATAAAACTTAAATAAAAGTAAGGCAAGTAAATGCACGCAAGGAGGTAAGGAAAGCGAAGTAGACAGGCATATTCACATAACACATAAGGTCACATAGGATCAAATGAAGTGCAAATGAGGGATAGAGTGTACCTCCCTTGGAATGGAGTCCAAATGAAGTGAAATTATTCAATTACCCTCCAAAATAATAAAAAGGTCATGGCACCACTTTATTTAAGAAAAATTAAAAGAAATGGGCAAAACAAAGCGCACTTAGCCATAAAGTCCCTAAAGTCATAACTTAAGTGCAATTTAAACTAAGCATAGTAGTTAATTGAAACAAACAAGCAATGAAGTTGCACAAATTAAAATTAACAAGGACCAAAATGATGAAATTCTCTAATTGATTGGGTCATAGTGAAATAAAAGGGGACTTGGGGGGCTAAAGTGCAAATTTTAAAAGTTATTTCATGCATGCAATGCAATGTATCGCAGGAAGACAGATTTCTGCAACAATTCTTATACTCTCAACTTCAAAAACCTTGCCCGTACATTCACACAATCATCTCAAACTAAAACCTAACCTCATGTTCTTGTTAAACTTATCATTCATAAAAGGAAATGGCAGAAAACAAAGTGAGGAAGATTTTCATGCAAACAAGAATGCAGACTAGGCTCTCGGCAAAACAGATTTCATTTCCATTTTTCTGCTGCAAATTCAAATTCCAAACACAAAGTTCCATTCACAGGTTCAATTTTGAGGAGAACTTCACCTACCAAACATCAAACTCTAGACCAAACAAACGAGTATAGAATCTTAACACCTAAACAAGCAAAAAACATAAAGGAATCTCATGCCAAAGATGCAAAGAAACTCATGCATTTCTGCAATTTTCTGGTCAATGTTGCTTCTGCAACTTAAAGAAAACAGCCAGCTGCATTTTTGTCCACAAACTTCGACCATCAAATGCAATCTTTTGGCAAACAAAGTTCATGCAAAACCTTCTAATCATCTCCAATCAAGAACCTTTAACACTCCAACGAATAAACAAAAACTGAAACCATTGCCTATGAATGAAAATTTTCAGCAAACCGAGAGTGAAACTTGCTGAAATTTTCTATTGCAGCAACTCCCTTGCTCAGCCTAAACGAATTCAGGTAGGACAAACCAAATGCAAGAATCTAGAGGCACAAACTTGGGGAAGGGAGAGGGAAAGGACAAAACACCACTAAATGATATGAACACTTGCTGCAAAATTTCAGTCACGACCTTCCTGTTTCGCGAGGGAACGTGAACTAGTGACTTTTGTTCAGGAATTCTCACTCAAACAAATTCAAAACACAACTACCGAAATTATACTAACCAACAAAGCATTCTGCCAACAAACAAAGCATTTAGACGATTACCGTGCTAATCAACAAGGAATCCGCATCCAGTTTTAGAAGAGGCAAACAAGAATGGGGTTTAAAGCTACCTCCTTTACTGCCTTTTTGGGAACGAATCACCGTGGGGGATGCTGGGGTTAGCAAGATCCACCGAACCCAGGTCACAAAGTTCAGTACAGGGCTGTGAAGCCCGAAGCTTTGGCCCCGAAGTCTCCTCCCTTGCTGTCGGCTGCTTCCTTTCAGTTGTTTTCAGTTCTTCCTCCAAAGCTTTCCTCTGGTTCCTTTCTTTTCTTATCCCAGAATCTCCCTCGCTCTCGCTTCTAATGGATGGTCCCCTTGCTCTCTCTTGGACACTTTCTACCTTCTCCTGCTGGTTTTTCTTTTGGCCGTTCCTCCCCCTAATCTCCTCTCTCCCGTATCTTCCAAGAACTTCTCTGTTTTTTTCTTTTTGTTTCCAGCCGTCAGCTTGCTCTCTCCCTCTATCTCTCCCGTCGCCCCTTCTCACAGCCGACCCTCTCAACTCCCCAGACTCCCTTAGTTTCTGCCTTCTCAATCCCGCTTCCCTCTCTTTCTCTCGCTGTTTCCTTTCTATCCCTCAGCTGTTACCCTTAGCTTTTCTTTCGCTGTTTTTTCTTTTCTCTCCCGTCAGCCCCCTTTGCGGCTGAACCTCCTCTTACCTTTTATATCCACTTCCAAACCTCCTAAACCCTCATCTCAACGATGAGGATGAGGGGCTTGTTACCCCTGTGAAATCCAGCCCTCCAAGCGTCTCTTACGCATGTCCTTTGCACGCTGCAAAAAATTGCAGCGTGTATGCCTCGACAAAAATATATTTTTTTTTTTTTTTTTTTTTACAATAATAACTACAGAAATGATAAAATAAAATATAAATAATAACAATAACAAAATTACACAAACCAGGTAACAATAATTATAACAAAACGAAAATAATTATAAACAAAACACTAAACAAAAATGGCCATTTTTAATTTTCAAATTTTCTCTTTTCATCATTTTCTTTTTCTCAAAAATAACTTAATAAAAATAACTAAAGTGCCCAAAGATTGAATTTAAAGAAATAAACATATTTTTGTGAACAATTTTTCCCTTTTTTTTTTCTTTTCCTTTTTTTCATTAATTTCTTTTTTCTCCTTTTTATGATTTTGCATTTTCATTTTTCTTTCAAGAAAGCATTGAATAAAAACAAAATGACTAAAACATATTTTTGAATGCTTTTCTTTTTTTCTCTTTTTTCTTTTTCATGATTTTCTACGCTAAAACTTAAAAAACAAAAACTAAAAAAAACTAAAAGGTAAATAAAACTAAAAATAAAATAACATCTAAAGGGGCAAAACAAAAAATGCAAACCATTTAAAACAAAAATCATGAGATAAACAAAAATCAATAGACAAGACTTATCACTAAAACGAAGCATATAAATCAATTCAAAATTTGGTGTCTACATTATTGTAATTTCTTTTACTATTTATTTTTTACTTTTTATTTTGTCGTGTCAGTTTTGTTCACTTTTTAGTTTTTAGTTTTTAGTTTTTATTTTTATGTTATTATTTTATTTTATTTTTGGAGTTTTAGCATAGAATTTCTCAAAAAGAAAAAAAAAGGAAAAAGGAAAAAAGAGAGAAAAAGAAAAAAAAAGAAAGAAAAGAAAGGAAAATTAGCATTTTATTTTTGTCTTTTTTTTGTGCCTAATTCGGCTCATTGTATTCAATCTTTTCTTCATTAATTATTAAGTAGTTATCTGTATTTTGTTAAAGTATTACTAAAAAAAAAAAAAAAAAATTTTTACATGCAAGCTGCGGAAACTCAGCTTGCAAAGGACAGCCGTGCATGCCAATCGAAGGGCCAAGGGAGAAGGCTTAGGTGGAGATGATTTGTAGCCATTGAATGGAGGGTTTTGGGGGTTGCTAGCTGGATATAAAAGAAAAAGGAACAGCAGCCGCAAAGGAGAGGGAATCGGGGAGATAGAAACACAGCAAAGGGAAAAGAAAGGAGAACGGCTGATGAAGGTTGACGGCTAGAGAGAAATTGCTAGAAAAGAAACTGAGAGCTGGGTGGCGGAGGAGGAAGCTTGGAGAGGCTAGTGATAGTGGGATAGCTAGGAGGGGCTGAGAAAGAGTGAAAGAGAGAGTGAGAGAGAAGGTGGGCGGCTGTAGAAAGAAACAGGAGAGAAAGGAGAGGTTTTGGAGTTAACAGCCGAGTGAAAAAGCTGAGGAGGAGGAACTGGAGAGCGTCGGGAGTTGGAGATGAATTGAAAGCTGGGAAAGGAGAAGGTAAAAACGAGAAGACCAAGCAAGGAAGTGTTACCGGAACTGCTGACCGAAGCGAGAAGCTGCTACCACCACCTTCTGCTATTTTCCAGTCCGGATCTTCAACAAAAGGAGGGCCACTGTAAGCCATTCTCTCATGTAAATTTTTTTTAGATGCTAATCCCTTAAGTTCCGCGAGCATGTATGTGTGTGATTGGAATTGGTGAACCTAAATTTGTTAGTTTTCATGTTTCTTTTCTGTCATGAAGAATGAAACGGATGTCATCTGTGGTTGATTTTTTTTATGGCTCAAAGATGCTGCCTTTTCGCTGTTATTGTGTATGATGGGGCCTGAAGTTTGTTTGGTGTTGATTATATTTCGTTCCTAGGCTTTAGTTTAGTAGCAAGATCCCAGCTTTACCTGGTCTGTCCGTTTGAAATACTAGATACGTTGCAAAATAGAGTGGCCTGCTCCATTTCCTTCTCGAATCTGTCTTGGCCTGTGCAAATGTTGGAGTCTTGTTCTGGTTCAGGCTTCATTTGAAATGTTTGGTTAATGGGTATGCTATGTATGTATTCACCTAGAGCTGTCTTCTTGTGTGAGAACCCAGAAAAAAAAAATTATTTATTTATTTATTATTTTATTCCTGTGCACCCGTTTTTTTTTTATTTTCTTTATTATATTACTTTTATCAACATTTTATCAGTAAATATAGTTTTAAAATCATTTTTCTAGTAAAAGGTAGTTCGTGAGAAATTTGGAACGTATTTTGGACGTGGGACCCGCTAGTGCATTTAGTGAGAGAAATTCGGCCGATTCGGTTAAATATTGCATATAGGGATTTAATTACTAGGTGTTAGGAGATAATTGGAGGTTACCTAGATGAATTAATACTGAGGAGACAAGAACATGACTTCTAGCAACAATAAGGTGCCAAGTGTCCACTTGTCATTAGCTTAAACTTGCCTAACTTTTAACTTTACTTAAAGTCTAATTTTGAGCAAGATGACTTCACTTCTTCCTCCCTCTTGGCCGAATGCTCCTTGGAAGCAAAAGGAAAAGATTCTTCAACCTTCATCTTCAAATCCTTGCTCAAATCTTGAAAACTAGCCGTTTGTTTCTTGAATTAGTCCATAAAAACATCTTGCTTAGGGTCTTTGAAGAACTTGGTGGTGTTGTTTTGGAAGAAAATCACCTAAGCTACAACCTTTCTTGAAGAACTAAGGTATCTTGCTTGGAACTCATCTTTTGTTATTAATTTTGGCCAATTGGTGCCTTATAGTAGCTATTTACGCGATTTTACGGAAGATTTGGTGGATTGGAGTGAAGTTTCCTAATTTTCTGATTTTTTCTGGAATTTTTCTGTTTTCCTGTGAGTGATATGATTGAGCTGGAATTGATGGTTCTAAATGGCATTATATAGCTCTCTTGTGCGTTAATTGTGGTTAATTGCGGAAAATTTCCGCTTGTGCGGAAAATTTCAGATTTAGGGTTTCAAATTGGGAGTTTCTATGGTTGATACTTGAGCTTCTAATTGGCTATAATTGAGGGGTATTATGACCCTAATGACGCATATTGAATGGCTTATATATTGTTTGGGTGCTTGTGGTTGTGTTGGATGGCTTTTAGTGGTTGTCTTGTAGGTTGGAAAAGCTGAAATTTTAGGGGAAATGCTGTCCGAGTGTCTAGGGTATTAGATTCTTGTGAGTTGGGTTGAGATGGACTAGAAATGAACGGTTTTGGGTTTGTTTCTCCTTTTAACCCTAAATGTTATGTATTTTTCATTTCCAAGCTATATTTGGGTCTTGCATTAATAGTTCCTAGAAAAAGGTATTCGACTTGTGTTTGCGTTTTCATTGTACTTTCTTGATTGTTATAGGACGTGCCGGTGATCCGAGGCTCACGTCGGGCGAAAACTTGTGAAATTTTTTTGTTGAACTTGGTGAGTGTACTACTCACATGTTTGTTATTCCGTGGCTTTCTTGTACTTGAATTCTGTGGTTTGGACTAGTTGTGATGATTGTTTGAGCTAGATGAGGCGAGGGTGTACTTTACCACTCTCGTACTCTCTAGCCTCCTTGACTGGTTATTATACTAAGCTTACTTGACTGTTTATGATATTACTTGAATATTATTGACTGTACTGGATTTGGTATCGCTTGGATACCAACTTTACTGTTGTAGACACCAAATTTTGGGTAATTTTATGTGGCATCTATTTCATGATTTTCATTTTAGATTGCTTGCATTCGTTGTTACTTTTAGTTTTAATTTTTAGTTTTAGCTTTTAAGTTTAAAATTAGCGTAGAGTTTTTAGAAAAAAAAAAGAAGAAAAGGAAAAATCAAAAATATGTTGTAGTCATTTTGTTTTTTATTCAATGCTTTCTTGAAAAGAAAAATTCAAAAAAAAAAAAAGAGGAAAGGAAAGAAAAATCATAAAAAAAAAAAAAAGAAAAGGGAAATTTGTTCACAAAAATATTTTTTATTTCTTTAAATTCAACCCTTTTGCATTTTAGTTATTTTTATTAAGTTATTTTGAAAAAGAAAAAAAAGAAAAAGTGAAAAATAAAAAATGAAAGCGAAAAGTAGAAAATAGCAGTTTTGCCGCTTTTTATTTTTAGTTTATTCATTTTCACTTGACAATTAATTAAATTACTGTTTTTTACTTTATTTTACCATGTCGTCTTTTAATTTGGAAAAAACAAGAGAAAAAGAAAAGGAAAAGAAAAAGAATAATTAGCGTTAGCATTTCATTTTAATTTAGCTTTCTTCATTAGTTTTCTTTTATTATTATGTATTTTGTTAAATTAGTTATCAATTTTAATCAATTAATTTTCTTAAAAAAAAAAAAAAAAAAAAAAAAAGGATCGCAGCCTGCAAGCTGCATTTTTGGCAGCTTGCAAAGGGTTAGTTTCATGCGTGCCATGGAGGGGCAGGATGAAGGCAGAGGCTGGCCTTCATCCTGACCATTCAGGTAAGGGTTTGGGAACTTGGATTCCCATATAAAAGGCAACAAGAAGCAGCAGCCGTAGGGGAGGAAGGGTTTTTTGGTTGGAGAGCATCAACGGGCAAACAAAAAAAACTAAGCAAGGGTTTTGGGTAGAGAGGGAGTGAACGGCTAAAAGGAAAAGGGAGAGCTGACGGAGAGAGGATACGGAGAAGAGATTTGGAGAGAGAGGCTAGGACCGGAAAGAAACGCACGGCAAAAGGGCTGAGGTTTTAGAGGATAGCAACAGAAGAAACTAAGAAGGGAGAGAGCTTCGTTTGGGCAGCTAGGGCAAGACACTAGCTACGGAAAGAGAACAAAGAACAGAGGGTTGCGGGGAGAGCTTGCGAAGGGAAACTGCAGAGAAAGGATACAAGAGGAAGGCTACGGGAGAAAAGGAGGAGGTTGAAGACCTGAAGACTGGAGACGCACAGCCCTCCATCAGAGTTTGCGAGTTGATTTCGGTGAAGTTCTGCTCATCCTAGCATATCCACGGTCTTTTGATTCCAAAAGACAGAAAAGAGGTAGTCTTAAACTCTGCTTTGTTTTGTTTCTTCTAAAACTAGACGTGGGTTTTCTTGTTTGATTAGCGTGACTAGTATCTAGGCCATTAGAATACATGATTTGTCTGCAGAATGCATTGTTTGTTGGACATGTTTGATTGGGATTCTGTCAACTAAAAGGCTATCAGTTTGTGTTTTCCTCCTTTAATGATTCCTGATGCTTTAAAGACTTGATTTTTAATGATTGCCTCCTTGTTGCCGTTAAGATTCGTGGCTGTTACGTGTGTTTGCTAAACATCCAAGAATCAAATAAGTTTCAGAATTTTGCTAAGGCCCCACGGAATGTTTTAACTTGGGAATCTGTCAAGATGATGTCTGAAATTCTGGGTTGCATGATGATAAGCTGCATTTGTCCTTATGCTCTACGGTTTCCTTTGCTGTATTTTGTCCTGTTGCTTTGATTGGATTTTCCGGAATAGATAATGGTAGAATCTGTTTGAGCTTTTTCATATGAGACTCTTTATTGGGTGATGAAATTTCATTTCAAGAAATCACAAGGCTAGATTTACTTTCCTATCACTGCACATGTCTTCCATTTGGTTCATCATTTGCCTCCATTTGATCTTAAATGGTTCACGGTTCATGAATGGACTCTACGAATGAAAGTGCTTATATGTTAAGTGATGTTGAGTGATGCTTTTTGCTAGCTTATGTCCGAAATCTTGCTGCAGCTTTTCTTCTTTCTTTTGTTTTTCGATCAAACCAGGTTTACCACTTTGGTTTTGCAAACAAAGGTTCACATTTTGATTTAGTCGACAATTTCTGGTTTTGATGAACTTGTTTGGAAACATAATGCTGCAAACTTCACTTTAGGTTGCCGAAAACTTGCGGCACTTTTCCTTTTTCCTCTATTGCTGTTTTTGTTTTTTTGTTGTTTGCTTATATCATTGATGATCATCTTCATTGTATGAACCCAGAATTTGCAGAAGTTCCTTTCCCATTCCCTCGCCCTTGCATATCCTTGTCTTGTTTCTGTTGGCCAAATGGTTTGAGATTTTCTTTTGGCATGAAGTTGACGTGAAGTTTGGGCTGCAAAAATTGCAGAAAAAATTTGCTGGAGTTGCCTTCTTTATGCTAAGTCTTTTAGTTTATTTGGATGTTGAGTTTTGGTGATTTTGTTGTTAAGGTCAAGGTGGTGATGTTTGTTTAAGAGTCTAGCTAAGTTGGGATTGGAAAAGTTGCATTAGAATGAACACAAGCTGCAAGAACTTGCGGATGAAAAATGTCGAATCTTTTGCATAAAACTCTCCAACATTTGCATGATTTTGTTTTTCTATGTTTGGGTTTGTTGAATGTTAGATTTGTCTGTCATGTTTTGCATGTTTGGTTGAAAGGATTTTGATCCAATTTATGTTGAGATCGATAGTTGCTTACGAAAAATGGAAGTTGCAGTAATGTCTTGGCTGCAGAAATGTTTTTGGGTTGCAGAAGTCATTCACGTAGATTGCATGAAAATTTGCATGAAAATACTTTCTAAAAATTACACTTTGGCCCCTCAAGTTTCTCTTTATGCTACTAAGGCCCAAGTAATTGGAACATTTAATCAATTGGATCCCTCTAAGTTTCTCTTTGTTCCACAAAAGCCCAAGCATGTTCTAGTATCTTGTAGTTAAGTCCTAAAATCTTTGCAACTTCAATCATTGTTTGACTCTTTCCTTATTTTTGGAATCTTTAAAGTGCTTAAACGATTTATTAGATTCAAATGATTGAGTAGTGCTTGCTTTTGGGTCTTTAGCAGATGTTATGCTTGGGGATTGGATGATCATGCCTTTTGCCTTGGTCTTTAAGTAGTTTTGACTTCATTGAGTTGCAATTGAGGGAAAGTTTGATGTTTTGGTGAATTCAAATTGTTCAGTTTATATCTTATCACTAAATTGGTGCATTAATCCTTTCCTTTGAATGGTTTTAGCCCAAATTAGTTCCTTCTTTAGCAACTATAGCCCAAGTTGAGTCTTGTTCACCTTACTAGCATTACACACGGGGGAAGAGGTACAATTTCTTTTATCCCTTTTTGTCTCTCCTATGTGATCTTACGTGTTATGTGAATATGCATGCCTACTTCGCTTTCCTTACCTCCCTGCATGCATTTACTTGCTTTTACTTTTATTTAAGTTTTATGGGGTATGTGTACACCTCTTGGCTTGTAATAGATAGGGCTCGGAGAGCATCTTGTCCATTTCCCCTTCCCCTTTATGCTTTTATGGGGTATGTGTACACCTCTTGGCTTGTAATAGATAGGGCTCGGAGAGCATCTGGTCCACTTCCCCTTCCCCTTGCTTGCTTGTTTTTGTTGCTACATGTTAATTGCTTTATTAGGCTCTTGCATCTAGTCGAGCATGCTAAATGCTATGTGCTATGTGTTTACGAGTATTTTGGCATGTCTACTTGCTTTCATAGCCATGAATGAATGGAATGGATGAATGTACGTTTCCGCTAGTCCAACGCTAGTCGGAATTCATAGAATGGGCTAGTCCAACGCTAGACCCTTAGGGATTTCCCCTCATTAGCATGTCATTTGCTTGTTCACCACATATCATGCATTTTTCTTAGTTTTATCACTTGGCATGCTCCTTGAACCCCCTTTCCCTTCTTTTTAGGATTTTTGCATATCATGATAGTTATAGTGTACATTTGTATGAGAGTCCCCTTCTGATGAGGGAAACGAGCGAGTGTGGCTACTCGATAGCCTTAGCACGCTAGTTTCGCCTTCTAATCAAAGGGAAAATCAAGTCACGATTTAGGTCTCCCGTACCCAATATGCATGAATTCCCTAGGCTCACGCACTCTCAATCCACTCTATCATTACACTTTCACTTTTTGTCTCATTTGCACACATGCACCTTTTTATCACCTTCACTTGCACACGAACACTTTTTTGTCTCCACTTGCACACGAACCCTTTTACCTTCACTTGCACACGAACACTTTTATCATTACTTGCACACATGCACTTCATATTACCATTTCACATACCGTACATTGCCCACTCACGTGCACACTTTCATTTACATATTTATTTTCTTTTATTACTTTTTCAAACTCATGTCCTCACATTGCACGCATGCATTTCATTCATTTGCATCCCACTTGCATTATTCGTGACTTCTTCAAAGGATTAATATTGGGCTTCACAATTAATGTGATTGGCACCACTCAACCTTTGAAGGGAAATTTCCCCCAATTCCCCTAGGTCTAGGGTTTGCATTCATGTAGGGCACTCAAATGTAATAAATTCTTTGGTTAAAACAAGAAAATCTTTGATTAAATCAACGCAACTAGCCTTGGCTAGGTCAAAGGGGTGCCTTGGATTCTATCCTTGCCTTCCCCTTTGTCAAACGTGACTCCCGAACCTTTTTCTTTGGTTTACGTAGACTAGGAGTCGTTTTAAAAAGGGTTTATTACTACTTGACTTTAAAACTCATTCTTGGGTGACTTGGTACACCTTAAACCATTACCAAGTGGCGACTCCAAACTTTTCATTTCAAAACCCTTTTTAAAACTATTTTTTTGGCCAAATCGTCGCTTTCCAAAGTCCCATGGCCTTTACTTTTACTTTGCACACGTTCACACACCACACTTCACACATCATACATTCGACGATCGAAAAGAGGGGCGCGACAGTTGGCGACTCCACTGGGGAAATTCGAGAGTCCGAGCAAATTTGATTTAATCAACCTTTTCCTTCTTTTAACCTTTTCATATATTACATTTGGGTGTTTTAGGGTTGCATTTTTTTCCCTTTTAGGATTTTGCATCACTCGCGTCTCAAACCAATCCCTCGACTCATGAATGTATGTTTGGATGTATGTTTACTTATTTATCTCGCGCTTGCATTGCACTTGGGAGGGGGTGTGTCACCTTTAGAGCCTCGCGTGGTTCTCAACCCCTTCCCTCAAAATAGGGGAACACTTCATACGTGCATATTTACTTGCTTTATCCCATTTTATTTTGTTTTTCGTGGGCGCCATCCCACACCGCCTTGTAGGACTAGGATCGATTGCCTTGGGTAGGCGGATGGTGTGCTCTGCGCCCATAGCGCTACCTAAGGGATCACTCGAGCCACCGACCAAAGGCCCTGGGAGTGATGACCCTTCGCCTTTAGGTCTGAAGGCTTGGGAGCCGAAGCTTTATCGAGTCTAGGCATTAGTGAACCCCAGCCTCATGCATCCATATTAGAATGACCTAGGCTAGAGTCAGCCTCACCCTATTTTAAGCACATTAGGCACGAGGGAAGGGGTTCCACCCCTTTTACTTGCTTTATTGTATTTCTTCTTCTTAATTGTTCCCAATGTGTTATGTGTACTATCAATTGCACTAACCATTCTTTTGTTTTCCTGGCTTGCATTCATATGCCTTAGCAATAAGAGGCCTCTTGGGCACTCTTTTAGTGACTCACCCACTAGATAGCTCACACGTCTAAATTTCAGTCTTTGCACTTACTTTTCAGTGAATACATTTCATGTTTAGACCTTTTCCCCCCGTTGCATTATTTATGTCCTTTAGCTCACATTTCATGTTTGTCACATATTTACATAGCTTTAATAAACTGGCATCATGCATAAACCCTAGAAAGGGAATGCCATTTAGGGGATCCCGTGTTAGGAATAAACCACCCCATGTCTCGGATATATAATCCAAATGAGACTTGCACGTTTACCTTTCTCGTACCGTCCGAAGGGGTAGTGCACAAGGTAAGGTAAAGATCCGATCATTTTCATGAAGCAATTTTTGGAATATGAGCATCTAATAATCACTTTTTGGCCATTTTCTCAAAATTGGTAAAATTCCCTTGCGTAAAAGGACATTAATTCGAAGAAAATTCACAAATGATTCCTCATTGTTGAGACGATAAATATAGAGGCCAAATTTTGATTTTAGAAGCTCATGGACCAAGGCATTGTAATGATTTCTTGAAACCACCCAGTGGGCGAATAATTCAATCGTTTTTTGAACAAATCATCCATCTTATCCAATCCATTTTTTCTCAATTCATTCAATTTTAGTACAATCTAATCATTTTTGAATAAATTCATTTCATCCAAATCATTTGACCAATTTACCCTTTTTAGGGTCATTCGGTCGATTTTGAATAAATCGTCAAATCATTTGACCAATTTACCCTTTTTAGGGTCATTCGGTCGATTTTGAATAAATCGTCAATTTATTTGACCAATTTACCCTTTTTAGGGTCTTTTGACCAGTGTACCCTTTTTAGGGTCATTCGGTCGCTTTTGAATAAATTATCAATTCAATTGACCAAATTACCCTTTTTAGGGTCTTTTGACCAATTTACCCTTTTTAGGGTCATTCGGCCGATTTTTAAAATAAATCAAATTCAATTTCATTCATTTGGCCAAATGACCCATTTTTAGGGCGACCGAGCCGATTTTGAATAAATCATGTTTCGTTCAATCTATTTGATCAATTTACCCTTTTTTAGGGTGATCTGATGAATTTTGGATAAATTTCATTCAATTCATTTGACCTGTTCCCCTTTTAGGGTAATTCGGTCGATTTTAAATAAATTGTCAATTTCATTCAACCCATTTGCCCTATTAGGGTTTCATTGCCAAATTCCAAATTGGGAAATCTAGTCAATTTTGAAGAAAACCTTCCATTGCATCCAATCACTTGATCAATTAGGGTTTTGACCCGTAATTCACTGAGAAATTTTATCAACGAATTCCAATCTCTTTGATAGGAAGTTCGTCAAGGTCAAACCCGTGCGTTTTTGTAATATCTTGTATCGATCAAAAGTGATCAATCCATTCGAACGTTGACCTCATTTTGACGAATGTCTCTCGTTCACTCCAATTGACCAAATTTTTCGAAATTATTCTTCACTCAATAAGTTGATCAGATCCATCAGGTATAGTATAGTGCCTACCTCAGAGGACTGCATCCTCATGCTAGGCCTACCCTTGGCACAAAAAGGGTTCCCCCATAGGACATGCATCCGAATTACTTTAATTGTTACTAACTCCTGTCTTTTCCTTTTTCCTTTTTCTTTTCTTTTTGACAGCAGTCAATCAAGAAAGGTATCTAATAAGGGTTTTCCTACATTCTCAGGTAGTATATAGCTACCCGGAAAAGCCCCATTATCACCCGATCACGTAACCGAGCTTCAAGAGATAGTGTAAACATGAGTACCCATCCAGAATCATCTGATAGGCCCGCAACTACATCACCGACTGACCTGACAAATCTGGGAGCTCAATTGCGTGAAGTTCTAAACCGATTTAATGAGCTGAGCGTTGGAATGATGGCCCAACGGCGAGTAATCGATCAATTGGTAGCTAGTGGTGCTAGCGATGAACAACATGAGCCCTTACCTCCTGGCCAATCTGGACCTCAACCCATATTTTTACCTTATACTCAAACCTTTGTTACTTCACAAGTCATAAACCCCCCTGAGGAAGCCTTTACTTATTCCACTCATGGCCCGCAACCTGCTTATGTACCTCACATCCAAACAAACCCTCCTCATGTCCAAATTCCCCAAAATTATCCGCCAATTACTATGAGCATGCCATTCGAACCACGGGGACCTTATTATTACCCCACCGCTGAGCCGTTCACCCTAGATACCGCTGCTCAAGGGAAAATTGAAGCCGGGGAGTCATCCGCACCAGTGGATAAGAATTTGCTAAAGCGATTGGATCGGTTTGAGGATTTCATAAGGAAAAGCCAAGGCTTGAACAAACAAGGAGGGTTGGACTACAACGAGCTGTGCCTATTTCCGGATATGCAATTGCCCATGGGTTTCAAAACACCCAAGTTTAGCAAGTATGATGGAACGGGCAACCCCAAGACGCACCTCCGAATGTTTGCCAACAAGTTGGGCAAGCCAATAGATGACGAGAATCTACCAGTTCGTTTGTTTCCTGAAAGCTTAGAAGGTGACGCGTTGGATTGGTTTTCTAATTTGAAGCCTGAGGATATGAGATCTTGGATGGATTTGTCAACTGCTTTTATGAGGCAATACGAATACAATTGCGAGCTCGCTCCAACGAGGGCCACACTTGAGGGGACTAAAAGAAAACCACCTGAGGACCACAAGACGTACGCGAAGAGATGGAGGAAATTGGCCGCCAAGGTGGAGCCTCCTATGGCTGAAAACGAGATTGTTCGCACGTTCATCAAAGCTCATGACCCGCCTTACTTTGAGGAAATTTTTCGAATGACCGGGTGTTCCTTTGCCGAAATTGTCAATAAATTGGAAGAATTTGATGAGTTTGTGAAGGCCGGAAAAATTATTAATGTGTCAACATTGAAGATGCAACTAGAGGCTCTGCAAGGCCAGAATGACAGTGGGAAAAAATCCCAATCTAAGGGAAAAGAAGAGGAAACTGCTTTTGTTGGGAATCAGGGCCCCTCGGCCAGACCTAGATTTTCAAACCGCCTTGCTTATTCATCACCCTATCCATACTACCCAAACTTCCGTCCTATCCATCATACCACTATTAACCATTCTCGACCTCGACCAAATTATCCAAATGTACTCACACCACCCTTTCAAAATCCTCAACCAAGTCTCCAAACTAGACCTCGCCCTCCTTTTAACCCAAGACCTATTCCACCCCCTAGCCCAAATTACTACTACCAACAAACCAGTGACACCCAAAATTCAACATCAAACCGAACCTTCACCAATCTAGGTCGGCCTGTTGACCAATTATATGAGCAATTGAAAGCTGTTGGGAAAATTGGTGTTATACCTCCTAAAATCTATTCCAATCGCTTTCCTTCTGACTATGACCCTCAAGCGGTCTGCGCTTATCATTCTGGGGCTCCCGGGCATTCCACCAACGATTGTCGGGCATTGAAACATAAAATCCAGGATATGATCGAAGTCGGAGAAATAGTGCTAAGGAAAAAGGGTGAACAGGGACAGAGCATAAGTACAAATTCCTTTCCCGAACACAAGGACGCCTTTGAGGCATCCAACCCCAATGAAGAAATTTGAGAATCCTGGAATGGGCTGAATTAGTGAGATTCCTCTCCCTTGAAGGGAATTTCGATAAATTTGGGGAGTTGTTTTGGTTAAAACCAATGAAAATCGTTCATACATGTGTCTTTTGTTTAACTATGTTTTTTTTTAAATAGTTTTCAATCAAGTGATTGCTAAAGACACGTTTCATAAGTTTGGTTTTGTCTGGAAATTCAATAAAATGTACAGTTTTATATATTGTGACTTACACATTCTTTTCAGATGGCCCAGAATAAAATCGTCTGACCCTTTGGATATCACTGTTCAGAAATTTGATGACAGCGATCTCACGAATGTGAATTTGAATTTCCAAATGAAAGGAGTAGGGGAAGAGACATTCGAAAATGTTTCAAAGAAGCCTGAATGAAAAAAAAGAAAGAAGAAGTTCAAGCAGAATCAGGATCGAGATTAGAAATGGTCAATATGATCGAAAGGATTGGTCCGTGATTACTCTTAAGGGGTCAAATCAGGATCATTCAGGCGAGAAGACAAAGCATTAAGGTGAGTTTCGTCAGTACAAAATGAAGCCAAAAGGAGAGTTTGCCGCAAATGGGTATGGTGCTCTTATCATCAAAAGGGTATCGCCTGGTGGAGCACTTGTTCCCTCAATCAATGAATTCGGAGATGTGTAAGAAATTTTCATCTGATAAATGAAGGTTTTCTTTTAGAGTTAATGTGAAGAATGGAATGCGAGTCAGGCCATCTTCTTTTCCAATCGAACATTATATCCCTAGTTATCCCTTTTGAGCCTGCAGAATAGATCATTTCATTTGACAACCTCTGAGAATCGCAAACCCCACACTGGGGCAAATTTAGTTTGAAAGGAAAGGAAAAGAGAGAAAACCCCACATTGGGGTAAATTCAACTTTTGAAAGAAAGTCGAAAGAAAAGGAAATGAACAAAAGAATGCCTCAGTTAAAAATAAACTGTGGCAAATTTTCAAAATTTTGAAGATGGGTGAAAGGGAAAAAGAGAAAAGAAAGTGAAAGAAAGAAGAGCCTCAATTGAGCATAAACTGGGGCAAATTCTGATTTAATCCTAAAATAGGGTTAACACGAAAATGCGATCTCAGATCTTTTGAACTACTTTTTGAAGTCTGCCTTCAAGCCACCAGACCCCATTACAAAAGCCAAAAAGTCCTGTCTTCCGTTCTTGGCATTACCTCTTTTAAGGAAATTTTCTAAGTCACATGCCAAATGATGTCAATACGCCTTCACTCATATTGTAAGGGAAGGGGTTGTCGCACTGATGCCAATTTCTTAAAACACATTTTTTGAGTTGGTAAAAGCTATTGGCAGGATTTGTTCATCAGGTGAAAATCCGAAAAGGGGACCTGTGAAAAGAAAAGGAAAAGAGAAGAAGAAGAGAAAAGAAAGAAAGAAAAAGTAAGCAAAAAGAATGAAAAAGAAGTGGGAATGGCCTTAGTGAAAACCTAAAGGGGCGCTAAGGTAGAGTTTCATGAGAAAAAGTGAGGTTGAATTAGAGAGCTGGTGATTCGGTTCATTTGAGATTCCTCCTTGCATTGTGGTTTTCTGTTGCCGATATTGAACTCAGGGCGGATGATGTCTAAAGGGTCAAGCGTGGCATTTTGTTTGAAGTCGGAATACTTTGGTTTTTCAAGCGTAAATTGTCGAATTAAAGATTCATTTCTTTAAAATTAATTTTCTTTCAATAAAAAATAAATGATTTTCTTTCATGAGTTTCGTGGTCTTATTTATCTCTTTGAGTTCATTAGATGGCAACCCCCCTGATTTATCGGAAATCCCTGGACACTAAGGGCCTTATTAGCATTGGAAGTCAATGGAATTTGATCAGATCACAAAAAACAACGCTGAGTTTTCAAAATATCAGGGGAAAATATCGAAGCACTCATGTTTACACATTTCTTGAAGGAGGAATTGATCGGATGGTGGTGGCGTTACTTGCTTACTTCTTTTGCAGGTCCATGCTCATTTCAAATACCGCAACTGGGGCAAATTTTGAACTGTGAGATGTCGTCCAAGAACTGCATATTCATGATTTGAACTGAGGAAAAGGGCTGAGTCAAAGTTTTGAGGGAAAAATAATAATATCATAAAGCAGATCGAAGGATCGGTGACACAATAATTGAATTTTGGGCAAATCTTTTTTTGAAAAGATTCTCCCGTATATCAAAAATTCGAAAATTCGAAAAAATTTTCAAAAATTCGGAAAATTCAAAAGTCAAAAACCAAAAATCAAGTTGGGCCTGGATTTCGTGCCGCCAACATTCCAAAAATTCTGTTGGGCCTGGATTTTGTGCCGCCAACGTTCCAAAAATCAAGTTGGGCCTGGATTTCGTGCCGCCAACATTCCAAATATCAAGTTGGGCCTGAGTTTCGTGCCGCCAACTTCACTTTATCACGTTGGGCTTGGTTTTCGTGCCACCAACTTCACTTTATCACGTTGGGCTTGGTTTTCGTGCCGCCAACATCACTTTATCACATTGGGCTTGGTTTTCGTGCCACCAACTTCACTCTATCACGTTGGGCCTGGATTTCGTGCCGCCAACATTCCAAAAATTCTGTTGGGCCTGGATTTTGTGCCGCCAACGTTCCAAAAATCAAGTTGGGCCTGGATTTCGTGCCGCCAACATTCCAAAAATTCTGTTGGGCCTGGATTTCGTGCCGCCAACGTTCCAAAAATCAAGTTGGGCCTGGATTTCGTGCCGCCAACATTCCAAAAATTCTGTTGGGCCTGGATTTCGTGCCGCCAACATTCCAAACATCAAGTTGGGCCTGGATTTTGTGCCGCCAACGTTCCAAAAATCAAGTTGGGCTTGGATTTCGTGCCGCAACATTCCAAAAATTCTGTTGGGCCTGGATTTCGTGCCGCCAACATTCCAAAAATTCTGTTGGGCCTGGATTTTGTGCCGCCAACGTTCCAAACATCAAGTTGGGCCTGGATTTTGTGCCGCCAACGTTCCAAAAATCAAGTTGGGCCTGGATTTCGTGCCGCCAACATTCCAAAAATTCTGTTGGGCCTGGATTTTGTGCCGCCAACGTTCCAAAAATCAAGTTGGGCCTGGATTTCGTGCCGCCAACATTCCAAAAATTCTGTTGGGCCTGGATTTTGTGCCGCCAACGTTCCAAACATCAAGTTGGGCCTGGATTTTGTGCCGCCAACGTTCCAAACATCAAGTTGGGCCTGGGTTTCGTGCCGCCAACATTCCAAAAATTCTGTTGGGCCTGGATTTTTGTGCCGCCAACGTTCCAAACATCGAGTTGGGCCTGGATTTCGTGCCGCCAACCTCACAAAAATCACGTTGGGCCTGGATTTTGTGCCGCCAACATTTCACAACATCCCGCGGGTCTATCCCAATTTTAAATTTCTGTTCGGGTCTATCCCGTGGGTATATCCCAATTTTAAATTTCTGTTCGGGTCAGTCCCGATTTTAAATTTTCTGTTTGGGTCAATCCCATTTTAAATTTTGTCAAAGGGGTCAGTCCCCATTTCTAAAGCGTCCATCATTCGAGACGCTCGCAGCCGAATAACACAGGTAAGTATTTGGTGTCCACTTCTTTGTCTCAAGTTTTTTCAAAACTCGGACAAAGAGGGGCAAACTGTAGACACCAAATTTTGGGTAATTTTATGTGGCATCTATTTCATGATTTTCATTTTAGATTGCTTGCATTCGTTGTTACTTTTAGTTTTAATTTTTAGTTTTAGCTTTTAAGTTTAAAATTAGCGTAGAGTTTTTAGAAAAAAAAAAGAAGAAAAGGAAAAATCAAAAATATGTTGTAGTCATTTTGTTTTTTATTCAATGCTTTCTTGAAAAGAAAAATTCAAAAAAAAAAAAAGAGGAAAGGAAAGAAAAATCATAAAAAAAAAAAAAGAAAAGGGAAATTTGTTCACAAAAATATTTTTTATTTCTTTAAATTCAACCCTTTTGCATTTTAGTTATTTTTATTAAGTTATTTTGAAAAAGAAAAAAAAGAAAAAGTGAAAAATAAAAAATGAAAGCGAAAAGTAGAAAATAGCAGTTTTGCCGCTTTTTATTTTTAGTTTATTCATTTTCACTTGACAATTAATTAAATTACTGTTTTTTACTTTATTTTACCATGTCGTCTTTTAATTTGGAAAAAACAAGAGAAAAAGAAAAGGAAAAGAAAAAGAATAATTAGCGTTAGCATTTCATTTTAATTTAGCTTTCTTCATTAGTTTTCTTTTATTATTATGTATTTTGTTAAATTAGTTATCAATTTTAATCAATTAATTTTCTTAAAAAAAAAAAAAAAAAAAAAAAAAAAGGATCGCAGCCTGCAAGCTGCATTTTTGGCTTGCAAAGGGTTAGTTTCATGCGTGCCATGGAGGGGCAGGATGAAGGCAGAGGCTGGCCTTCATCCTGACCATTCAGGTAAGGGTTTGGGAACTTGGATTCCCATATAAAAGGCAACAAGAAGCAGCAGCCGTAGGGGAGGAAGGGTTTTTTGGTTGGAGAGCATCAACGGGCAAACAAAAAAAACTAAGCAAGGGTTTTGGGTAGAGAGGGAGTGAACGGCTAAAAGGAAAAGGGAGAGCTGACGGAGAGAGGATACGGAGAAGAGATTTGGAGAGAGAGGCTAGGACCGGAAAGAAACGCACGGCAAAAGGGCTGAGGTTTTAGAGGATAGCAACAGAAGAAACTAAGAAGGGAGAGAGCTTCGTTTGGGCAGCTAGGGCAAGACACTAGCTACGGAAAGAGAACAAAGAACAGAGGGTTGCGGGGAGAGCTTGCGAAGGGAAACTGCAGAGAAAGGATACAAGAGGAAGGCTACGGGAGAAAAGGAGGAGGTTGAAGACCTGAAGACTGGAGACGCACAGCCCTCCATCAGAGTTTGCGAGTTGATTTCGGTGAAGTTCTGCTCATCCTAGCATATCCACGGTCTTTTGATTCCAAAAGACAGAAAAGAGGTAGTCTTAAACTCTGCTTTGTTTTGTTTCTTCTAAAACTAGACGTGGGTTTTCTTGTTTGATTAGCGTGACTAGTATCTAGGCCATTAGAATACATGATTTGTCTGCAGAATGCATTGTTTGTTGGACATGTTTGATTGGGATTCTGTCAACTAAAAGGCTATCAGTTTGTGTTTTCCTCCTTTAATGATTCCTGATGCTTTAAAGACTTGATTTTTAATGATTGCCTCCTTGTTGCCGTTAAGATTCGTGGCTGTTACGTGTGTTTGCTAAACATCCAAGAATCAAATAAGTTTCAGAATTTTGCTAAGGCCCCACGGAATGTTTTAACTTGGGAATCTGTCAAGATGATGTCTGAAATTCTGGGTTGCATGATGATAAGCTGCATTTGTCCTTATGCTCTACGGTTTCCTTTGCTGTATTTTGTCCTGTTGCTTTGATTGGATTTTCCGGAATAGATAATGGTAGAATCTGTTTGAGCTTTTTCATATGAGACTCTTTATTGGGTGATGAAATTTCATTTCAAGAAATCACAAGGCTAGATTTACTTTCCTATCACTGCACATGTCTTCCATTTGGTTCATCATTTGCCTCCATTTGATCTTAAATGGTTCACGGTTCATGAATGGACTCTACGAATGAAAGTGCTTATATGTTAAGTGATGTTGAGTGATGCTTTTTGCTAGCTTATGTCCGAAATCTTGCTGCAGCTTTTCTTCTTTCTTTTGTTTTTCGATCAAACCAGGTTTACCACTTTGGTTTTGCAAACAAAGGTTCACATTTTGATTTAGTCGACAATTTCTGGTTTTGATGAACTTGTTTGGAAACATAATGCTGCAAACTTCACTTTAGGTTGCCGAAAACTTGCGGCACTTTTCCTTTTTCCTCTATTGCTGTTTTTGTTTTTTTGTTGTTTGCTTATATCATTGATGATCATCTTCATTGTATGAACCCAGAATTTGCAGAAGTTCCTTTCCCATTCCCTCGCCCTTGCATATCCTTGTCTTGTTTCTGTTGGCCAAATGGTTTGAGATTTTCTTTTGGCATGAAGTTGACGTGAAGTTTGGGCTGCAAAAATTGCAGAAAAAATTTGCTGGAGTTGCCTTCTTTATGCTAAGTCTTTTAGTTTATTTGGATGTTGAGTTTTGGTGATTTTGTTGTTAAGGTCAAGGTGGTGATGTTTGTTTAAGAGTCTAGCTAAGTTGGGATTGGAAAAGTTGCATTAGAATGAACACAAGCTGCAAGAACTTGCGGATGAAAAATGTCGAATCTTTTGCATAAAACTCTCCAACATTTGCATGATTTTGTTTTTCTATGTTTGGGTTTGTTGAATGTTAGATTTGTCTGTCATGTTTTGCATGTTTGGTTGAAAGGATTTTGATCCAATTTATGTTGAGATCGATAGTTGCTTACGAAAAATGGAAGTTGCAGTAATGTCTTGGCTGCAGAAATGTTTTTGGGTTGCAGAAGTCATTCACGTAGATTGCATGAAAATTTGCATGAAAATACTTTCTAAAAATTACACTTTGGCCCCTCAAGTTTCTCTTTATGCTACTAAGGCCCAAGTAATTGGAACATTTAATCAATTGGATCCCTCTAAGTTTCTCTTTGTTCCACAAAAGCCCAAGCATGTTCTAGTATCTTGTAGTTAAGTCCTAAAATCTTTGCAACTTCAATCATTGTTTGACTCTTTCCTTATTTTTGGAATCTTTAAAGTGCTTAAACGATTTATTAGATTCAAATGATTGAGTAGTGCTTGCTTTTGGGTCTTTAGCAGATGTTATGCTTGGGGATTGGATGATCATGCCTTTTGCCTTGGTCTTTAAGTAGTTTTGACTTCATTGAGTTGCAATTGAGGGAAAGTTTGATGTTTTGGTGAATTCAAATTGTTCAGTTTATATCTTATCACTAAATTGGTGCATTAATCCTTTCCTTTGAATGGTTTTAGCCCAAATTAGTTCCTTCTTTAGCAACTATAGCCCAAGTTGAGTCTTGTTCACCTTACTAGCATTACACACGGGGGAAGAGGTACAATTTCTTTTATCCCTTTTTGTCTCTCCTATGTGATCTTACGTGTTATGTGAATATGCATGCCTACTTCGCTTTCCTTACCTCCCTGCATGCATTTACTTGCTTTTACTTTTATTTAAGTTTTATGGGGTATGTGTACACCTCTTGGCTTGTAATAGATAGGGCTCGGAGAGCATCTTGTCCATTTCCCCTTCCCCTTTATGCTTTTATGGGGTATGTGTACACCTCTTGGCTTGTAATAGATAGGGCTCGGAGAGCATCTGGTCCACTTCCCCTTCCCCTTGCTTGCTTGTTTTTGTTGCTACATGTTAATTGCTTTATTAGGCTCTTGCATCTAGTCGAGCATGCTAAATGCTATGTGCTATGTGTTTACGAGTATTTTGGCATGTCTACTTGCTTTCATAGCCATGAATGAATGGAATGGATGAATGTACGTTTCCGCTAGTCCAACGCTAGTCGGAATTCATAGAATGGGCTAGTCCAACGCTAGACCCTTAGGGATTTCCCCTCATTAGCATGTCATTTGCTTGTTCACCACATATCATGCATTTTTCTTAGTTTTATCACTTGGCATGCTCCTTGAACCCCCTTTCCCTTCTTTTTAGGATTTTTGCATATCATGATAGTTATAGTGTACATTTGTATCAGAGTCCCCTTCTGATGAGGGAAACGAGCGAGTGTGGCTACTCGATAGCCTTAGCACGCTAGTTTCGCCTTCTAATCAAAGGGAAAATCAAGTCACGATTTAGGTCTCCCGTACCCAATATGCATGAATTCCCTAGGCTCACGCACTCTCAATCCACTCTATCATTACACTTTCACTTTTTGTCTCATTTGCACACATGCACCTTTTTATCACCTTCACTTGCACACGAACACTTTTTTGTCTCCACTTGCACACGAACCCTTTTACCTTCACTTGCACACGAACACTTTTATCATTACTTGCACACATGCACTTCATATTACCATTTCACATACCGTACATTGCCCACTCACGTGCACACTTTCATTTACATATTTATTTTCTTTTATTACTTTTTCAAACTCATGTCCTCACATTGCACGCATGCATTTCATTCATTTGCATCCCACTTGCATTATTCGTGACTTCTTCAAAGGATTAATATTGGGCTTCACAATTAATGTGATTGGCACCACTCAACCTTTGAAGGGAAATTTCCCCCAATTCCCCTAGGTCTAGGGTTTGCATTCATGTAGGGCACTCAAATGTAATAAATTCTTTGGTTAAAACAAGAAAATCTTTGATTAAATCAACGCAACTAGCCTTGGCTAGGTCAAAGGGGTGCCTTGGATTCTATCCTTGCCTTCCCCTTTGTCAAACGTGACTCCCGAACCTTTTTCTTTGGTTTACGTAGACTAGGAGTCGTTTTAAAAAGGGTTTATTACTACTTGACTTTAAAACTCATTTTTGGGTGACTTGGTACACCTTAAACCATTACCAAGTGGCGACTCCAAACTTTTCATTTCAAAACCCTTTTTAAAACTATTTTTTTGGCCAAATCGTCGCTTTCCAAAGTCCCATGGCCTTTACTTTTACTTTGCACACGTTCACACAACACACTTCACACATCATACATTCGACGATCGAAAAGAGGGGCGCGACAACTGTTCACTCTGAGCTCTACCTCATTGGAAGTCAATGGACTCGAGCCAGTAAGGACTTGGTCGGGGACATTTGACAAGCCATGGGGACTGTATTTGGGAATCTTTGGGTATGAGACCCTTGATTCCGGTATACTCGAGTAATACCAATTCTGTACTGTTTGGTGTTCGGGCCCGGTAAGGGGAAAGTGAGGTGGACGGATAATTGGAGTAAAGAGGAGTCTACGGTCATGATTACCTGGTATACATTGACGGAGAGTCAATGAGATGAGTTCAAGCATGGCAAAAGAGGAAAAGGGCTCTTGAGAGCCATCCGTATCCTTTTATTCCCTACACTTGGGTGTTGTTGATTTTACTTTCTTGACGTGCGATTTGGACTGAATATTCTTGTGTTTATGTGATCCGGGTATATTTTGGTGATGGTACCTCATTGGGCGAAAGCTCACTCCGTGAACTTTGTTTTCCTTACAGGGATTTACCTTTTGGACTTGTGAGTTTGAAGATGAGTTGAGTAGAGCTGGTTGAGAGATTTTGTCTAGCTCCTCAATAGTTGGCAACTTGATTGTACTTGAATTTACATGTTTCCTTTTGGCTTGTAATCATACAAATGTGGTTGGTAACAGTGTGTGTGTATTCATGTTCCATGTATTATACTTGGCTTGTATATATATTCCTTTCAGGGATTGTAAGCAGTTATTTGCATTTGATTGGGTCCTGGCTGATTGTGACGTGGTAGTCACTATTCACGTTATGTTTTAACTTTTATTTTTCCATTTCTTGATTGTTGGCTTGGTTAGGCGCGCTAGTAGATTCCCGAACGCCTTGAGTTACTGTTTTACCGTTTTAGTAGTCCTGGCGAGAGCTGGGCAGGCAGTCCGCTAACCCTTTTGGTACGCCTTAGGGGAAGGTGGGGCTGTCACATCTTGCTTGTCCAAACGCAAGACTGCATCTTTCGGGTAAAGCTGCCGAAGCTTAAAGCTTCGTCAGTCGCCACAAGTAGAAGTGGAAAGCCTTCCTGATTTTGCATGACTTTTATTCATGTTTGTATTGAAGTCCATTATCAGGTTGATGATTGTTTCATCATTTGAATCACTGACCCTTCAAGTGCATGGAATGAAAAGAGGATTCTCACTGTTTCTTGCACTTCATTTGCTTTTTGCAGTCCGAATCTGTTTTGTTCTTATAATGCTCTATCTAGCACTTTCGGTTTTATGTCTGTTATCTGCATTTGAAGAAGGTTGATTTTTTTATTTCTGTTGGACTGAGCTTTGAGTATAAAATCTGCTGCAATACACTTAAAGCAAGCAGATTATTGTAGCAGCTTCTCCTTTCTTTTAGATACCGAAGTTGTAGTTAGTTTAACATCCTTGTTGTGGGTCGCGGCTGCAAAAGTTGCAGCAGAAATGGTAGGAAGCCAAGTGTTTCTATTGGCCGAAAGTTTGGTTTGCTTAAAGTGATTGGTTCGGATTGCTACTCGACTTGAATGACCTGCTTACTTGAGGATGCCGCAGGCTTCACCTTTCTCTATTGCTGCATTTCATGCCTCGCTGTTTTTTTTTACCTGCATTTTCTGATTAAAGTTTCGGCCATCCGTTTGCTAGTTGGGTTTGCATGTTTGGGGTGTTGGAGTACTGGTTGAAAGGATTTGGATAAGGGGGCATTGGGTGTGTATGTTTATGGGCTGAAATGTAGTTGCTTGCTGGAAGAGAAACAAGCCAGGCTTGCCGAGCCATTTTGCACAGAATTTCCCAGCATTCACATGATCTCTTTTCTATGTCTTGGTTTGCTTGGATGCTGAAATTCTGGGTTACGTTGCTTAGCTCAAGTTTTTTTTGGATGTTGGATTGAAAGGTTTTGATCAAACTTGTGTTGTAGTCGATATGTAGTTGCGGAAGGGAAGTTGCTGCATGGTTTATTAATCATCTTAGATTGCAAAAGAAAAATTCTTGCTGCATTCTGTTTTTGCTGTTTTGCCTTTTCTCTGGCAGCTACCAAGTCAAATTTTTCTGATTTGATCTTGCAATGAAAGTGTGTCATTTGGTTTGGTTGATGATTGGGGGAATGTCTTATGATCATTTGACTCAAAAGTTGATGTTTTGTGGGTAATGTTTTGGTAATAAAGCACAGCAGGTTGCAGAGACTAGCGAAAAGAAGTTGCAGAAGCATAAGCTTCATAACCGTGCATGAGCTTGCATGGAAATTTTTCAAAAATTGCACTTTGACCCCCCAAGTTCCCTTTTGTTTCACTATGACCCAACCAATTGAATAATTTCATCAATTTGATCCCTCGCAGTTTTGATTTTTGCAACTTCATTGCATGCTTGCTTTAATTAATTATCATATTTTGTTTAATTGCATTGAATTCGTGACCTTAGGGGCTTTATGATCAAGTGAGCTTTGTTTTGCACATTTCTTTTATTTTTCTTAATTAAAGTGGTACCTTGACCTTTTTATTGTTTTGAAGCCATTTTTCCTTCATTTGATCACCATTTCAAGGGAGGTACACTCTATCCCTTATTTTGATCTTATTTGACCCTATGTGATCCAACGTGCTAAGTGAGAATTGCATGCCTACTTTACTTGATTTCCTTGCTTTTCCTTAATACCTTTCATTTGTTTCATTTACTTTTGTTTTTTTATTAAGTCTCTCTTTTATTTATTTATGGGGTATGTGTACACCTCTTGGCTTGTAATAGATAGGGCTTGGAGAGCAATTTTGTCCATTTTTTCCCCTTCCCCTTTTGTTTTAGTTAGCAAATGTAATAGGTTCATTGCTTGCCTTTGTTGCTATGTGTTAATTTGCTTTATTAGGCTCTTGCATTTAGTCGAGCATGCTAAGTGTTATGTGCTACGTGTTTATAAATGATTTGCATGTCTACTTGCTTTCTATAGTCGTAGATGAATGATGGATGAGTGCACGTCACCACACTAGTCCAACGCTAGTTGTGGTTCATTGTCCCGTTTTCCGCTAGTCCAACGCTAGTAGGAATTCATAGATATGGGCTAGTCCAACGCTAGACCCTTAGGGATTTCCCTCGCTAGTTCATACTTGCATGTTTCACTACATTTCATGCATTTTTCTTAGTTTTCAAACATTTGGCATGCCCCTCCAACCCTTTCCCTTTCATTTTAGACTTTTACATCTTCATGCTAGTTATAGGGTACATTTGCTTGAGGGTTCCCTTTTGGTAAGGGAAACGAGCGAGTGTGGCTACAAAATAGCCTTAGAACGCTAGTTTTTCCTTCTAATCAAAGGGAAAATTAAAGTCGTAAAATTAGGAGTCATTCCCGTACCCGAATTGATGCATTCCGCTAGGTTCATGCACTCTCATTCTTATCATATCATCTCCTCACCCTCTTATCCACATTTTCTCACTACTTATATCTTTCTCAATACAAATGCCATGTTCACATGTCTTCCTTCTTATCACTTGTTTTTCTACCTCACAAATTGCACCCAATTGCACTTATATATCTACTATCATATTTTCATCCATTTGCACACAGACACCTTTATTTTCTCAATTTGCACACACGCACTTGTCTTACATCTGCACACATGCACATTTTCTTACATTTTCACACTTGCACTCATATTTGAGTCTTCATTTGCATCATTCGTGACCTCTATGAGGACTTCCCTTATTGGCCATCACAACTCATGTGGTTGGGACCAAAAAGCCTCATAAGAGACATTTAGAATTAGGATTGCATCCTTTTCATATCCATTAGTCACATCCAACACGCAACGCATACTTTGGGTAGAAGAAATTAGGAAAAGAAGGGCTAAGTCACGCAACTAGCTCTTGCTAGGGTAAGGGAGTGCCTTAGGCCTTGCCTTTGCCTTCTCGCTTATCAAATGTGACCCCCGATCCCTTTCTTTGGTTGCGTAGACCCAAAAGTTCTTTAAAAAGGGTTTGTTTACTTTCCTTTCCAAAAAATCACTTTTCGGGTGACTTGGTACACCCTAACTCTATACCAAGTGGCGACTCCATTTTTCATTCAAAAAACCCTTTTTGAACTTTGTTTGGCCGAACCGCCGCATTTTCAAGTCCCATGGCCTTTTATTTTCATTTGTGCACACGTTCACATACATATTCCACATACTACTCTCACACATCATCAAAAAGTGGGGCGCGACAGACATACATACCTAGCTTCCTCAAGTCCCATGATAATGATCCTTTACACTAATAACATGCAAAGTTCATAGCTTACGCTCAAAGGAGCACTTATACCTTTCGACGCATTCACGAAAGCAGGACCATAACACCACTTGGCCCCAAGCTCACTCCGCGAAGTGGCTCTGATACCACCTGTGACAGCCCCACCTTCCCCTAAGGCGAACCAAAGGGGTTAGCGGACTGCCTGCCCAGCTCTCGCCAGGACTAACGGTTCAGTTTAGAGCGATCTAATAAGTTCCGGAACATACAAACGTGCGTAAACAAGTCAAAATCACAAAATAAAATAAAAAACGAAAACGGAGCCGGCCATAAATAGTAACCGACATGTCAAAATCCAACCAAGCATCAATCAAATATATACATCTTGAAATTAAGCATATACAATCCAAAGTGGCATACAAAAGTATTCAAAAGTTGATACATGTACGGTTTGCCAAATCAAAAGAGAAACGGACCCAAAGGTACATTTAGGGTTTCAATTAGTGAGCTATACAAAAGATATGTCCATCTAGCTCAATTCGGCAACCAACTATCAAATCCAGTCCAAAAGGATTTATTTTCCTGTAAGGAAAACAAAAGGAATAGAAAGGGGTGAGCTTGCGCTCAATGAGGTACCAGACATATAGCAGCAAAATCATGGCATTTCACATTTAACAAATCAGGTACACCTGCCAGATGTAAAGTAAGAAACCAATGATTCAAATAGGAAGGATACAGGTGGCTCTCAGGAGCCAAATTCCCATTTGCGTCACCGAAGCTTGATCGAAATAATAGTTGACACTCCGTCAACGCTAAAGGAGTAACCGATACCGTAGACTCCACTTTCTCCGATTCCTTCCACCTCACATACCCCTACCGGGACCGAAATCCAATCAGATCAGAAATGGTAATACTCGGGTATACCGGAATCAAGGGTCTCAATACCCAAAGATCCCAAAACAGACTACCGTGGTTCGTTATCTAATCGACCAGGCCCTTGCCGGCCCGACTCGAGTAACTAGCCACAGGTGTTGAGCTCAGAGGTCACAGAAAGGTCGTTGGATACAAGCTTCCAAACGACGTCAGAACAGATACAAATACAGATAGCAGATTCAGATACGCACTCAAAATTGGCATATGAACAGACAAGAGAACGAGTGTGATAAAGTACACCCTCGTCTCAAACATAATAAACAGATAGTTCAGCCGTTCATATCACAGATTGCATGTACAGAAACCGAGTTAAACAACAAGTGAGGGGAGTGGTACACTCACCGGTTCAAATATAGATACTTCAAAAGTTTTCACTTCAGATTGGCTTTAATCGCCAAGAAACCCTAAAATAATTAAAGTAAACCAATTGAAGGTTTCACAGCCAAAATCGAGTAAACGGAATGCACAAGTGAGGCTCGACTACACGTCGTACGCCTTTCCATGGTCAGTACTAGTACAAAAGAATAAAATATGACTAGAATAAAATTGGGCTCTATAGGAATACAAAAGCACTAGAGTAAACCAGAAAAATCCGAAAATGGAATTATGCTCTAACAAAAAAAAAACAATTTTTGACATCATTTTGAGGTTTTGGCACCATTGGCACTATGATTATCGGATGGTGGTACAAGATACACCGTTTCGAAGCTAAGAGATAGGGTTACAATGTTGAAGAAGGCTACTCTGTCCAGTTCCGAGTATAACCAGGTCAAAAATGCAAGATACTAAACCAGAACCGTAAAAACAGGTTCACAAACCGCATTCTGGTTCAAACATCATAAGTCAGGCTACCTAAGTCCAAATCAAGTGATTCCAAAACCATACGAAAGCTAAGGTCCACGGGTACAATTAATGAGAAGACCTCAACAATCAATTCCGAAGTATTCCCAACCAAAATAACCAATTACATACACAATTATCAAATTCGGGTAGAAACAGGGCAGCAGGGGTAATTCAGTCTTTTCACAAGTTACGTAGCTCCGATTGACCTGAAATTTTGCAGGGATCTCTAAGATATCATTCCCTACAACTTTCATGTTTTAATCCAAGACCAATTCGGCCTCTAACTATGAGATACTGTCCCAGACAGAATGTAAATAATGAAACCCTAACTTTCCAATTTTCTTTCCAAAACAGAAATTTCTTGCAAGTAACCACCATATACACCTTCTAGCTTCATCCTAGATCATTTCCAATCATCATAAATAGCCACACCATAACAATCATATTAAAACTGAAAAATCATCAATAATTATAAAACTTCACCAAATTCAACCAAAAGCAATATATAATCCACAAAATTCCCTCTTAGGCTACCACAAATCATGAATTAAACATCATTAGATGGAGGAGAGGGTCCTTCACAACTCACCTTAGTAATACAAGAGAGAGAGAAACTAATCACCATAGCCTTCCAAATAACTCCACTAAACACCTCACAATCACTCACTTTAGGGTTTCTATGGAACAAAAGTAAGATTAAATGGTTGAGTTATTGGATTTGAGCAAGAGTAGAGCTAGGAATTTGGAGAGCTTTTCTTTCTTTCTTCCTTGGAGAGAGATTCGGCCATAAGGATGAAGAAAATGATGAATTGTTGGTCAATTTTGGTTAATTGGTAAAGGTAAGTAAAATAGTCAAAATCAAGAATAAACCACAAGGTTACACTTGTCACCCTTATTTAATGCAACTCTATCCTTTTGTTTCTCCAACTCTTATCCATCTAGGTAACTTCTAATTATCTCTTAACACCCAGTATTTTAAACCCAGTATCCAAAGCTTAACCTAGTTGGCCGCATTTTTCCGAAATTTCCGCACTAGCGGGTCCCACGTTCTGTATACGCTCTTAATTTCTCAAAAACTAACCGATACTAGAAAAATCATTTTAAAACTATATGTACGCATAAAATTTATTTTTAAAAGTTTCGAATAAAGAAAAGGTGAAAAACGTGCAATGAAAAGAAATTAAAACCTAGAAATTAAGAAAATTACGGGTCCTTACACTCTCTCCCCCTTAAAGAAATTTCGTCCTCAAAATTTTCTTATCACGGAATCTATCAAAATCTACGTTAGACGGCGGATCATACCTTCTACGTCCTCAGACGAGTCAGAGACCTGAAGTTGCTCTAGGGAATTCACTCGAGTCGGCACTTTCGATCTAGTCCCTTTCCCCTTTGTATGTTCAGGGTTAGTCTTGATTGGGTGCTGGGTTCTTTTCCCTTCGCGTAGTACAACTGGGCAGGTAGCAGCCCGATGATTGACGCCCCCACAACGCTGGCAATTTCCCATTCTTTTCCAACAATTCACCTCAGTATGATTGATTTTTCCGCAATAGCCACAAGAGATTTGATCTCTTGGTGAGGCCCCTCTCGGAGTATCTCCTTTAGGTGACCCCAAAATTCTCACACCACTAGTTCCCCTACCTACCTTAGCGTGTGGCCTACCTGGATCACGTTGTTCTTGCCTTTGAATGTCACTAAGTGCACCCATTTTCTTTGCATGGTGGGCCTTCACCTGTGCCCCTGAAATTTCTAGTCTTTGAATTTTCTCTGACACTTCCGTAAAAGTATTAATTTGTGGCCTTGCTAAAGTCTCTGCTAAAATCCCTTCGCATTGCCTTTTCAGTCCGATGTTCTCGTGCAGTAGATCAATTTTCTCCGAGTATTCACGTTTCTATCGCTCTTCCCAGTACTCGGCTAATCTCTTTTGAATCTATACTTCGTTTCGCAGCATCTCGATTTCCTTATACACACCAACCAAGTGTGCCATCTCACGGATTCGGTGGAACTCAAGTGATAGCCTGCTAGGCAAGTTAATGAATCATAATAAGTAACTAGGTATAAATGGCAATCTAACCGTATAACTGTTAAGTTCCTTTGCTCCCAATTCAACCACAGAAGATTACACTTGGATATGCTCAAATGAAATAGGCGCAAAGTAGAACCTAGTCAGGACAATATCTTATGATACTTTACCACGTATCACGTATATACATATTGAAACCTTACAACATATTTTGTATATCAAGATTTTACACCTTATGCCACATCGTTGTTTTCACAATCTCCCTACCTACTTCCATAACTCTTAATCTTGGTACTCTCATCATCAAGCCAAGTTCATACTGGACATTAATGGATAGATCTCAAGGAAATAGAGGCAAGGGTCGTCCGTCGAGGACCAAGCTACGGGTATCAGATACCCAAAGTGAGGTAGAGACCTTGATCATTGCAGTTAGGTCATCTCAGATCAAATAAATGCTTATCAAGTCCTCACAGTCATAGCAGTCATTGCAAAGAAAATAGGTCTTAGGTATGAATGTCTCAAGGTACCCTACAGGCTAGTCACCGTCTAGAAAACCCTAGCCAGACTAGTATGAGATTAGTCAATGATAACACTTCCAGATTCAACCCTCTCAATCCGGCTAATTACTAGGTCCAATATAAAGATCTTCCGTACCTTGTCCTTGGCCATCAAGACTTAACTCAGATTCAATCAAGATACAGACCCTTGGTCTAGCGCTCTCCACCCTTTTGTATTCAGGTCCAAGAATCTAAACTAAGATAATTCACAACTCGAGCCGGCCGGTCCCAAGCGTAAATCATCCATATTAAAGATTCCTACCCGACATACATACCTAACTTCCTCAAGTCCCATGATAATGATCCTTTACACTTATAACATGCACAGTTCATAGCTTACGCTCAAAAGAGCACTTATACCTTTCGACGCATTCACGAAAGCAGAACCATAACACCACTTGGCCCCAAGCTCACTCGGCGCAGAGACCACGCGAAGTGGCTCTGATACTACCTGTGATAGCCCCACCTTCCCCTAAGGCGAACCAAGGGGGTTAGCGGCTGCCTGCCCAGCTCTCGCCAGCCTACCCAGCTCTCGCCAGGACTAACGGTTCAGTTTAGAGCGATCTAATACGTTCCGGAACATACAAACGCGCGTAAACAATTCAAAATCACAAAATAAAATAAAAAATGAAAACGGAGTCGGCCATGAATAGTAACCGACACGTCAAAATCCAACCAAGCATCAATCAAATATATACATCTTGAAATTAAGCATATACAATCCAAAGTGGCATACAAAAGTATTCAAAATTTGATACATGTACGGTTTGCCAAATCAACAGAGAAACGGACCCAAAGGTACATTTAGGGTTTCAATCAATGAGCTATACAAAAGATATGTCCATCTAGCTCAATTCGGCAACCAACAATCAAATCCAGTCCAAAAGGATTTATTTTCCTGTATGGAAAACAAAAGGAACAGAAAGGGGTGAGTTTGCACTCAATGAGGTACCAGACATATAGCAGTAAAATCATGGCATTTCACATTTAACAAATCAGGTACACCTGCCAGATATAAAGTAAGAAACCAATGATTCAAATAGGAAGGATACAGGTGGCTCTCAGGAGCCAAATTCCCATTTGCGTCACCGAAGCTTGATCGAAATAACAGTTGACACTCCGTCAACGCTAAAGGAGTAACCGATACCGTAGACTCCATTTTCTCCGATTCCTTCCACCTCACATACCCCTACCGGGCCCGAAATCCAATCAGATCGGAAATGGTAATACTCGAGTATACCGGAATCAAGGGTCTCAATACCCAAAGATCCCAAAACAGACTACCGTGGTTCGTTATCTAATCGACTAGGCCTTTGCCGGCCCGACTCGAGTAACTTGCCACAGGTGTTGAGCTCAGAGGTTACAGAAAGGTCGTTGGATACAAGCTTCCAAACGACGTCAGAACAGATACAGATACAGATAGCAGATTCAGATACACACTCAAAATTGGCATATGAACAGACAAGAGAACGAGTGTGATAAAGTACACCCTCGTCTCAAACAGAATAAACAGATAGTTCAGTCGTTCATATCACAGATTGCATGTACAGAAACCGAATTAAACAACAAGTGAGGGGAGTGGTACACTCACCGGTTCAAATACAGATACTTCAAAAGTTTTCACTTCAGATTGGCTTTAATCGCCAAGAAACCCTAAAATAATCAAAGTAAACCAATTGAAGGTTTCACAGCCAAAATCGAGTAAACAAAATGCACAAGTGAGGCTCGACTACACGTCGTACGCCTTTCCATGGTCAGTACTAGTACAAAAGAATAAAATATGACTTTCAAAAGGCAACTCAAACCTAAAGTGACTAAGCGGCCTAGAAAATTGGACAGCATTTTCCCCTAAATTTGCTTACTTTTCCAGCCGTCATGGCTTCATTCTTTTCCTCAGCCTGTCCCAAAGTCATACGACATATAAATTCATCACAACAGCCGTTCAATAGGCTCAAAATCATTCAAGTACAAAATTTAGCTAGGAAAATGACCGGAAATGAAAGTCAAGCCCTAAAATATTCAAATAAGCACAATAAGACTCGATTATCAAATTCGGGTAGAAACAGGGCAGCAGGGGTAATTCAGTCTTTTCACAAGATACCTTGCTCCGATTGACCTGAAATTTTGAAGGCATCTCTAAAATATCATTCCCTACAACTTTCATGTTTTAATCCAAGGCCAATTCGGCCTCTAACTATGCGATACTGTACCGGACAGAATGTAAATAATGAAACCCTAACTTTCCAATTTTCTTTCCAAAACAGAAATTTCTTGCAAGTAACCACCATATACACCTTCTAGCTTCATCCTAGATCATTTCCAATCATCATACATAGCCACACCATAACAATCATATTAAAACTGAAAAATCATCAATAATTATAAAACTTCACCAAATTCAACCAAAAGCAATATATAATCCACAAAATTCCCTCTTAGGCTACCACAAATCATGAATTAAACATCATTAGATGGAGGAGAGGGGTCCTTCACAACTCACCTTAGTAATACAAGAGAGAGAGAAACTAATCACCATAGCCTTCCAAACAACTCCACTAAACACCTCACAATCACTCACTTAAGGGTTTCTATGGAACAAAAGTAAGATTAAATGGTTGAGTTATTGGATTTGAGCAAGAGTAGAGTTAGGAATTTGGAGAGCTTTTCTTTCTTTCTTCCTTGGAGAGAGATTCGGCCATAAGGATGAAGAAAATGATGAATTGTTGGTCAATTTTGGTTAATTGGTAAAGGTAAGTAAAATAGTCAAAGTCAAGAATAAACCAAGGTAACACTTGTCACCCTTATTTAATGCAACTCTATCCTTTTGTTTCTCCAACTCTTATCCATCTAGGTAACTTCTAATTATCTCTTAACACCCAGTAATTTAAACCCAGTATCCAAAACTTAACCTAGTTTGCCGAATTTTTCCGAACTTTCCGCACTAGCGGGTCCCGCGTTCTGTATACGCTCTTAATTTCTCAAAAACTAACCGATACTAGAAAAATTATTTTAAAACTATATGTACGCATAAAATTTATTTTTAAAAGTTTCGAATAAAGAAAAGGTGAAAAAACGTGCAATTAAAAGAAATTAAAACCTAGAAATTAATAAAATTACGGGTCCTCACACTCTCTCCCCCTTAAAGAAATTTCGTCCTTAAAATTTTCTTATCACGGAATCTATCCAAATTTGCGTTAGACGGCGGATCATACCTTCTACGTCCTCAGACGAGTCAGAGACCTGAAGTTGCTCTAGGGAATTCACTCGAGTCGGCACTTTCGATCTAGTCCCTTTCCCCTTTGTATGTTCAGGGTTAGTCTTGATTGGGTGCTGGGTTCTTTTCCCTTCGCGTAGTACAACTGGGCAGGTAGCAGCCCGATGATTGACGCCCCCACAACGCTGGCAATTTCCCATTCTTTTCCAACAATTCACCTCAGTATGATTGATTTTTCCGCAATAGCCACAAGAGATTTGATCTCCTGGTGAGGCCCCTCTCGGAGTATCTCCTTTAGGTGACCCCAAAATTCTCACACCACTAGTTCCCCTACCTACCTTAGCGTGTGGCCTACCTGGATCACGTTGTTCTTGCCTTTGAATGTCACTAAGTGCACCCCTTTTCTTTGCATGGTGGGCCTTCACCTGTGCACCTGAAATTTCTAGCCTTTGGCTTTTCTCTGACACTTCCATAAAAGTATTAATTTGTGGCCTTGCTAAAGTCTCTGCTAAAATCCCTTCGCATTGCCTTTTCAGTCCGATGTTCTCGTGCAGTAGATCAATTTTCTCCGAGTATTCACGTTTCCATCGCTCTTCCCAGTACTCGGCTAATCTCTTTTGAATCTCTACTTCGTTTCGCTGCATCTCGATTTCCTTATACACACCAACCAAGTGTGCCATCTCACGGATTCGGTGGAACTCAAGTGATAGCCTGCTAGGCAAGTTAATGAATCATAATAAGTAACTAGGTATAAGTGGCAATCTAACCATATAACTGTTAAGTTCCTTTGCTCCCAATTCAACCACAGAAGATTACACTTGGATATGCTCAAATGAAATAGGCGGAAAGTAGAACCTAGTCAGGACAATATCTTATGATACTTTACCACGTATCACGTATATACATATTGAAACCTTACAACATATTTCGTATATCAAGATTTTACACCTTATGCCACATCGTTGTTTTCACAATCTCCCAACCTACTTCCATAACTCTTAATCTTGGTACTCTCATCATCAAGCCAAGTTCATACTGGACATTAGTGGATAGGTCTCAAGGAAATAGAGGCAAGGGTCGTCCGTCGAGGACCAAGCTACGGGTATCAGATATCCAAAGTGAGGTAGAGACCTAGATCATTGCAGTTAGGTCATCTCAGATCAAATAAATGCTTATCAAGTCCTCACAGTCATAGCAGTCATAGCAAAGAAAATAGGTCTTTGGTGTGAATGTCTCAAGGTACCCTACAGGCTAGTCACCGTCTAGAAAACCCTAGCCAGACTAGTATGTGATTAGTCAATGATAACACTTCCAGATTCAACCCTCTCGATCCGGCTAATTACTAGGTCCAATATAAAGATCTTCCTTACCTTGTCCTTGGCCATCAAGACTTACCTCAGATTCAATCTAGATACAGACCCTTGGTCTAGCGCTCTCCACCCTTTTGTACTCAGGTCCAAGAATCTAAACTAAGATAATTCACAACTCGAGCCGGCCGGTCCCAAGCGTAAATCATCCATATTAAAGATTCCTACCCGACATACATACCTAGCTTCCTCAAGTCCCATGATAATGATCCTTTACACTTATAACATGCACAGTTCATAGCTTACGCTCAAAAGAGCACTTATATCTTTCGATGCATTCACGAAAGCAGGACCATAACACCATTTGGCCCCAAGCTCACTCCGCGCAGAGACCACGCGAAGTGGCTCTGATACCACCTGTGACAGCCCCACCTTCCCCTAAGGCGAACCAAAGGGGTTAGCGGACTGCCTGCCCAGCTCTCGCCAGGACTAACGGTTCAGTTTAGAGCGATCTAATACATTCCGGAACATACAAACGCGCGTAAACAAGTCAAAATCACAAAATAAAATAAAAAATGAAAACGGAGTCGGCCATGAATAGTAACCGACACGTCAAAATCCAACCAAGCATCAATCAAATATATACATCTTCAAATTAAGTATATACAATCCAAAGTGGCATACAAAAGTATTCAAAAGTTGATACATGTACGGTTTGCCAAGTCAAAAGAGAAACGGACCCAAAGGTACATTTAGGGTTTCAATCAATGAGCTATACAAAAGATATGTCCATCTAGCTCAATTCGGCAACCAACTATCAAATCCAATCCAAAAGGATTTATTTTCCTGTAAGGAAAACAAAAGGAACAGAAAGGGGTGAGCTTGCGCTCAATGAGGTACCAGACATATAGCAGCAAAATCATGGCATTTCACATTTAACAAATCAGGTACACCTGCCAGATATAAAGTAAGAAACCAATGATTCAAATAGGAAGGATACAGGTGGCTCTCAGGAGCCAAATTCCCATTTGCGTCACCGAAGCTTGATCGAAATAACAGTTGACACTCCGTCAACGCTAAAGGAGTAACCGATACCGTAGACTCCATTTTCTCCGATTCCTTCCACCTCACATACCCCTACCGGGCCCGAAATCCAATCAGATCGGAAATGGTAATACTCGAGTATACCGGAATCAAGGGTCTCAATACCCAAAGATCCCAAAACAGACTACCGTGGTTCGTTATCTAATCGACTAGGCCTTTGCCGGCCCGACTCGAGTAACTTGCCACAGGTGTTGAGCTCAGAGGTTACAGAAAGGTCGTTGGATACAAGCTTCCAAACGACGTCAGAACAGATACAGATACAGATAGCAGATTCAGATACACACTCAAAATTGGCATATGAACAGACAAGAGAACGAGTGTGATAAAGTACACCCTCGTCTCAAACAGAATAAACAGATAGTTCAGTCGTTCATATCACAGATTGCATGTACAGAAACCGAATTAAACAACAAGTGAGGGGAGTGGTACACTCACCGGTTCAAATACAGATACTTCAAAAGTTTTCACTTCAGATTGGCTTTAATCGCCAAGAAACCCTAAAATAATCAAAGTAAACCAATTGAAGGTTTCACAGCCAAAATCGAGTAAACAAAATGCACAAGTGAGGCTCGACTACACGTCGTACGCCTTTCCATGGTCAGTACTAGTACAAAAGAATAAAATATGACTTTCAAAAGGCAACTCAAACCTAAAGTGACTAAGCGGCCTAGAAAATTGGACAGCATTTTCCCCTAAATTTGCTTACTTTTCCAGCCGTCATGGCTTCATTCTTTTCCTCAGCCTGTCCCAAAGTCATACGACATATAAATTCATCACAACAGCCGTTCAATAGGCTCAAAATCATTCAAGTACAAAATTTAGCTAGGAAAATGACCGGAAATGAAAGTCAAGCCCTAAAATATTCAAATAAGCACAATAAGACTCGATTATCAAATTCGGGTAGAAACAGGGCAGCAGGGGTAATTCAGTCTTTTCACAAGATACCTTGCTCCGATTGACCTGAAATTTTGAAGGCATCTCTAAAATATCATTCCCTACAACTTTCATGTTTTAATCCAAGGCCAATTCGGCCTCTAACTATGCGATACTGTACCGGACAGAATGTAAATAATGAAACCCTAACTTTCCAATTTTCTTTCCAAAACAGAAATTTCTTGCAAGTAACCACCATATACACCTTCTAGCTTCATCCTAGATCATTTCCAATCATCATACATAGCCACACCATAACAATCATATTAAAACTGAAAAATCATCAATAATTATAAAACTTCACCAAATTCAACCAAAAGCAATATATAATCCACAAAATTCCCTCTTAGGCTACCACAAATCATGAATTAAACATCATTAGATGGAGGAGAGGGGTCCTTCACAACTCACCTTAGTAATACAAGAGAGAGAGAAACTAATCACCATAGCCTTCCAAACAACTCCACTAAACACCTCACAATCACTCACTTAAGGGTTTCTATGGAACAAAAGTAAGATTAAATGGTTGAGTTATTGGATTTGAGCAAGAGTAGAGTTAGGAATTTGGAGAGCTTTTCTTTCTTTCTTCCTTGGAGAGAGATTCGGCCATAAGGATGAAGAAAATGATGAATTGTTGGTCAATTTTGGTTAATTGGTAAAGGTAAGTAAAATAGTCAAAGTCAAGAATAAACCAAGGTAACACTTGTCACCCTTATTTAATGCAACTCTATCCTTTTGTTTCTCCAACTCTTATCCATCTAGGTAACTTCTAATTATCTCTTAACACCCAGTAATTTAAACCCAGTATCCAAAACTTAACCTAGTTTGCCGAATTTTTCCGAACTTTCCGCACTAGCGGGTCCCGCGTTCTGTATACGCTCTTAATTTCTCAAAAACTAACCGATACTAGAAAAATTATTTTAAAACTATATGTACGCATAAAATTTATTTTTAAAAGTTTCGAATAAAGAAAAGGTGAAAAAACGTGCAATTAAAAGAAATTAAAACCTAGAAATTAATAAAATTACGGGTCCTCACACTCTCTCCCCCTTAAAGAAATTTCGTCCTTAAAATTTTCTTATCACGGAATCTATCCAAATTTGCGTTAGACGGCGGATCATACCTTCTACGTCCTCAGACGAGTCAGAGACCTGAAGTTGCTCTAGGGAATTCACTCGAGTCGGCACTTTCGATCTAGTCCCTTTCCCCTTTGTATGTTCAGGGTTAGTCTTGATTGGGTGCTGGGTTCTTTTCCCTTCGCGTAGTACAACTGGGCAGGTAGCAGCCCGATGATTGACGCCCCCACAACGCTGGCAATTTCCCATTCTTTTCCAACAATTCACCTCAGTATGATTGATTTTTCCGCAATAGCCACAAGAGATTTGATCTCCTGGTGAGGCCCCTCTCGGAGTATCTCCTTTAGGTGACCCCAAAATTCTCACACCACTAGTTCCCCTACCTACCTTAGCGTGTGGCCTACCTGGATCACGTTGTTCTTGCCTTTGAATGTCACTAAGTGCACCCCTTTTCTTTGCATGGTGGGCCTTCACCTGTGCACCTGAAATTTCTAGCCTTTGGCTTTTCTCTGACACTTCCATAAAAGTATTAATTTGTGGCCTTGCTAAAGTCTCTGCTAAAATCCCTTCGCATTGCCTTTTCAGTCCGATGTTCTCGTGCAGTAGATCAATTTTCTCCGAGTATTCACGTTTCCATCGCTCTTCCCAGTACTCGGCTAATCTCTTTTGAATCTCTACTTCGTTTCGCTGCATCTCGATTTCCTTATACACACCAACCAAGTGTGCCATCTCACGGATTCGGTGGAACTCAAGTGATAGCCTGCTAGGCAAGTTAATGAATCATAATAAGTAACTAGGTATAAGTGGCAATCTAACCATATAACTGTTAAGTTCCTTTGCTCCCAATTCAACCACAGAAGATTACACTTGGATATGCTCAAATGAAATAGGCGGAAAGTAGAACCTAGTCAGGACAATATCTTATGATACTTTACCACGTATCACGTATATACATATTGAAACCTTACAACATATTTCGTATATCAAGATTTTACACCTTATGCCACATCGTTGTTTTCACAATCTCCCAACCTACTTCCATAACTCTTAATCTTGGTACTCTCATCATCAAGCCAAGTTCATACTGGACATTAGTGGATAGGTCTCAAGGAAATAGAGGCAAGGGTCGTCCGTCGAGGACCAAGCTACGGGTATCAGATATCCAAAGTGAGGTAGAGACCTAGATCATTGCAGTTAGGTCATCTCAGATCAAATAAATGCTTATCAAGTCCTCACAGTCATAGCAGTCATAGCAAAGAAAATAGGTCTTTGGTGTGAATGTCTCAAGGTACCCTACAGGCTAGTCACCGTCTAGAAAACCCTAGCCAGACTAGTATGTGATTAGTCAATGATAACACTTCCAGATTCAACCCTCTCGATCCGGCTAATTACTAGGTCCAATATAAAGATCTTCCTTACCTTGTCCTTGGCCATCAAGACTTACCTCAGATTCAATCTAGATACAGACCCTTGGTCTAGCGCTCTCCACCCTTTTGTACTCAGGTCCAAGAATCTAAACTAAGATAATTCACAACTCGAGCCGGCCGGTCCCAAGCGTAAATCATCCATATTAAAGATTCCTACCCGACAAACATACCTAGCTTCCTCAAGTCCCATGATAATGATCCTTTACACTTATAACATGCACAGTTCATAGCTTACGCTCAAAAGAGCACTTATATCTTTCGATGCATTCACGAAAGCAGGACCATAACACCATTTGGCCCCAAGCTCACTCCGCGCAGAGACCACGCGAAGTGGCTCTGATACCACCTGTGACAGCCCGACCTTCCCCTAAGGCGAACCAAAGGGGTTAGCGGACTGCCTGCCCAGCTCTCGCCAGGACTAACGGTTCAGTTTAGAGCGATCTAATACATTCCGGAACATACAAACGCGCGTAAACAAGTCAAAATCACAAAATAAAATAAAAAATGAAAACGGAGTCGGCCATGAATAGTAACCGACACGTCAAAATCCAACCAAGCATCAATCAAATATATACATCTTCAAATTAAGTATATACAATCCAAAGTGGCATACAAAAGTATTCAAAAGTTGATACATGTACGGTTTGCCAAGTCAAAAGAGAAACGGACCCAAAGGTACATTTAGGGTTTCAATCAATGAGCTATACAAAAGATATGTCCATCTAGCTCAATTCGGCAACCAACTATCAAATCCAATCCAAAAGGATTTATTTTCCTGTAAGGAAAACAAAAGGAACAGAAAGGGGTGAGCTTGCGCTCAATGAGGTACCAGACATATAGCAGCAAAATCATGGCATTTCACATTTAACAAATCAGGTACACCTGCCAGATATAAAGTAAGAAACCAATGATTCAAATAGGAAGGATACAGGTGGCTCTCAGGAGCCAAATTCCCATTTGCGTCACCGAAGCTTGATCGAAATAATAGTTGACACTCCGTCAACGCTAAAGGAGTAACCGATACCGTAGACTCCACTTTCTCCGATTCCTTCCACCTCACATACCCCTACCGGGCCCGAAATCCAATCAGATCAGAAATGGTAATACTTGAGTCTATCGGAATCAAGGGTCTCAATACCCAAAGATCCCAAAACAGACTACCGTGGTTCGTTATCTTATCGACCAGGCCCTTGCCGGCCCGACTTGAGTAACTAGCCACAGGTGTTTAACTCAGATGTCACAGAAAGGTCTTTGGATACAAGCTTCCAAACGATGTCAGAACAGATACAGATACAGATACAGATAGCATATAGCAGATTCAGATACGCACTCAAAATTGGCATATGAACAGACAAGAGAACGAGTGTGATAAAGTACACCCTCGTCTCAAACAGAATAAACAGATAGTTCAGTCGTTCATATCACAGATTGCATGTACAGAAACCGAGTTAAACAATAAGTGAGAGGAGTGGTACACTCACCGGTTCAAATACAGATACTTCAAAAGTTTTCACTTCAGATTGGTTTTAATCGCCAAGAAACCCTAAAATAATCAAAGTAAACCAATTGAAGGTTTCACAGCCAAAATCGAGTAAACGGAATGCACAAGTAAGGCTCGACTACACGTCGTACGCCTTTCCATGGTCAGTACTAGTACAAAAGAATAAAATATGACTTTCAAAAGGCAACTCAAACCTAAAGCGACTAAGCAGCCTAGAAAATTGGACTGCATTTCCCTTAAATTTGCTTACTTTTCCAGCCGTCATGGCTTCATTATTTTCCTCAACCAGTCCCAAAGTCATACGACATATAAATTCATCACAACAGCCGTTCAATAGGCTCAAAGTCATTCAAGTACAAAATTTAGCTAGGAAAATGACCGGAAATGAAAGTCAAGCCCTAAAATATTCAAATAAGCACAATAAGACTCAATTACAAGTCACAAATCAATTCCACATACTACCAAAATAGGGCTCCATAAGAATACATAAGCACTAGAGTAAACCAGAAAAATCCGAAAATGGAAATAAGCTCTAACCCAAAAAAAAACAGTTTTTGACATCATTTTGTGGTTTTGGTACCATTGGCACTATGATTATCGTATGGAGGTACAAGATACACCGTTTCGAAGCTAAGAGATAGGGTTACAATGTTGAAGAAGGCTACTCTGTCCAGTACTGAGTATAACCAGGTCGAAAATGCAAGATACTAAACCAGAACCGCAAAAACAGGTTCACATACCGCATTCTGGTTCAAACATCGTAAGTCAGGCTACCTAAGTCCAAATTGAGTGATTCCAAAGCCATCCAAAAGCTAAGGTACACGGTTACAATTCATCAGAAGATCTCAACAACCAATTCCGAAGTATTCCCAACCAAAATAACCAATTACAGACGCAATTATCAAATTTGGGTAGAAACAGGGCAGCTAATTCAGCCTTTTAACAAGCTACGTAGCTCCGATTGACCTGAAATTTTGTAGGAATCTCTAAAATATCATTCCCTACAACTTTCATGTTTTAACCCAATGCCAATTCAGCCTCTAACTATGAGATACTGTACCAGGCAGAATGTAAATAATGAAACCCTAACTTTCCAATTTTCTTTCCAAAACAGAAATTTCTTGCAAGTAACTACCATATACACCTTCTAACTTCATTCTAGATCATTTCCAATCATCATACATAGCCACACCATAACAATCATATTAAAACTGAAAAATCATCAATAATTATAAAACTTCACCAAATTCAACCGAAAGCAATATATAATCCATAAAATTCCCTCTTAGGCTACCACAAATCATGAATTAAACATCATTAGATGGAGGAGAGGGGTCCTTCACTACTCACCTTAGTAATACAAGAGAGAGAGCAACTAATCACCTTAGCCTTCCAAACAACTCCACTAAACACCACACAATCACTCACTTAAGGGTTTCTATGGAACAAAAGCAAGATTAAATGGTTGAGTTACTGGATTTGAGCAAGAGTAGAGCTAGGAATTTGGAGAGCTTTTCTTTCTTTCTTCCTTGGAGAGAGATTCGGCCATAAGGATGAAGAAAATGATGAATTGTTGGTCAATTTTGGTTAATTGGTAAAGGTAAGTAAAATAGTCAAAGTCAAGAATAAACCTCAAGGTGACACTTGTCACCCTTATTTAATGCAACTCTATCCTTTTGTCTCTCCAACTCTTATCCATCTAGGTAACTTCTAATTATCTCTTAACACCCAATAATTTAAACCCAATATCCAAAACTTAACCTAGTTGGCCGAATTTTTCCGAACTTTCCGCACTAGCGGGTCCCACGTCCGGTATACGCTCTTAATTTCTCAAAAACTAACCGATACTAGAAAAATCATTTTAAAACTATATGTACGCATAAAATTTATTTTTAAAAGTTTTGAATAAAGAAAAGGTGAAAAAATGTGCAATTAAAAGAAATTAAAACCTAGAAATTAAGAAAATTACGGGTCCTCACACCTCCTTTAATTTATCATCTAATCAATTAACTCATTCTTATAAAACAAGATTAGCATTTAGCAATGCGTCTTGACCACCCAAGTACTTCAGAAAAGTCAAGTGGATGACTTCACTTTTCAATGGATGTTTACCATGCAATTAATATTCTTTTACCAACTTTATCTCAACATCAATCATGGAATATATATATATATATATAGAGCCAATTCCATAATATGATTAATGGATATTTCTTGTACCAAAATATAACTCCAAAAGAACAAGTACTTAGAAACACCATTCGAAGGCTCACTCACTTAGTACTAAGATTTTATGAGTTATACTTCTACAAGTAGCTATTAAAGAGATAACTCTTCTTTCATAAGAGGTGGTAAATTCTTGAAACTTATTCACAACTTATCCATATTTCAGAAATATATCCAACATGTTAATGACGTGAGCATTCTCTTTTACGGGAGCAATCATATAACAAATGGAATATATTCATCCATACTCAAAACACCATGATAACTTCAAGTCCAAGGATCCGTTACATAAAACGCCATTTAGAGATGTATTCCTTTTTGACACAAAAGGTAATCTCTATGTGGATCAATCTAGTGAATTTGATCAAGTCATCAAGCACCCATATACTAACTTAGGTGTCACTAAACCATAATAGATGAGGTCTACTACTTCTCGATAGAAGTGGCTTAGTATATGCTAGTCTAACCGTATTAACAATGTTGCATTATTATTAATACTATGACTAGAGATATTTAAGAATAAACTTATTAAATCAAATGAAGCTCATCATCATAACACTTATGATCTCACTGATTAAATTTATTCTAGGGACATTATCATACAAGTATAAATATACAAGCAATCAATATGATAAAAAATCATTTGTTAGACCACAAACAGTCCAAGTACATATGAATTTCTCCATAAGTGATTGTCTTTAGAGCTCATATACTAACAATATCCCACTTGTACCAAAATCAATTACTCACATATTTAAAACCATATGAACTCACATGATTATCATTTTTTTTGAGACAAAGGTTTAGTTACCGGATCAGCTATATTGTTACCCGTGGGGATTCATTCTATCTTTACATCTCCTCTACCAATGATTTCTCTAATCAAATGGTAATGCCTCATAACATGCTTTGACCGTTGATGAGACCTTGGTTCCTTTGCTTATGCAATAGCTCCATTATTATCATAATACAGAAGTATTGGATTTCTAATGGATTGAACCACTCCTAGTTTAGTGATGAACTTCTTGATCCAAACGGCCTCTTTAGCTGCCTCTGCTACTGCAATGTATTCGGTTTCAGTTGTAGGATCAGTTGTGATTTCTTGCTTGGAACTCTACCAATTCACTGCACCACCATTTAGAGTAAACACATAGCCCGACTGAGACCTACTATCATTTTTATCAAATTAAAAACTGGAGTCAGTATATCCTTCTATCTGTAAATTGTTTCATCCATATATCAAAACCATATCCTTAGTCCTTCTCAAGTACTTAAGCATACTTTTGACGACCATCCAATGTCCGTCACCTAGATTTGCTTGGTATCTGCTTGTAACACTTAAAGCATAGGAAACATCAGGCCTTGTACACATCATAGAATATATGATAGATCCTATTATTGAAATATAAGGTGCTCTATTCATGCGTACCTTTCTTCTTCAGTTTTTGGACACATATTCTTAGAAAGGTAGATGCCATGAAACATTGGCAGTAACCCTTTCTTAGAATTTTCCATGCTAAACTTTTTTAGCATTTTATCTATGTATGTAGACTGTGAAAGGTCCAGCAGTCTCTTTGATTTATCCCTATAGATTCTCATTCCTAAAATGAAGATTACTTCTCCTAAATCTTTCATAGAGAAATTTTTGGACAGCCATACCTCTACCGTTTGAAGCATAGGTATGTCATTTCCCATAATTAAATGTCAACTACATATAATATACGGAAACATACTGAACTCCCATTAACCATTTTGTATACACAAGATTCGTCTTGATTTTGTAAGAAACCAAACTCTTTGATTACTTTATCAAAACGAATGTTCCAATTCCTGGAATCTTGTTTAAGACCATAAATAGATCTTTGTAACTTGCATACTTTATTGGCACTATTGGATAAAAAACCTTTAGGTTGTATCATGTACACTTTCTCTTGAAGATTTTCATTAAGAAAAGTAGTTTTAATATCCATTTGCCACATCTCAGTCAAAATATGCAGTTATAGCAAGTAGAATTCGAATGGACTTAAACATAGCTACTGGTGAAAAGGTTTCTTCAAAGTCATTTCCTTGTCTTTGTGATACGCCCCTCGATCAACGCGTTTCAAGACACGTAGCACGTTTGCCCAAGGATCTAGCGAGGTTGTCCCATGTTTGGTTTGCGGAATCCAAAACCAAGATGGATGACATGACTTGATTGAAGGTGGTAGAACGATGACTCCAACGGGGTGAATACTCAAGTGGATAGGTCGGATGAACAATCAAGGACAATCACGAGATTACTCAATAACCCTTGTCAAAGTAAGTAAAGGATTCGAATCTCTCAATAATTGAAGAGAAACAGAACAGAATTTTATTATCAAAAGTGTCTAACCCTTAACCCGTACAAAGTGAGCATTCTTATAGGCTAAGGACTACAAAACCCTAATGACTAAGTAGGAGGAAGGATCAGCCACCCTTGGCTTCAAGTGGGCCGAGTTTACCTTCAACTAAGGACAATACTAAACTCTAAAAGCTAAAAGCCTGGTCGGCCATCCCCACAAGTGTGGCTACTTGACTCTTCATGGGTTTGGATCATCATGTAGACAACTTGATTATCACCTTCCAAACCCTCAATGTCCCTATGGACTCCTTGTTGATCTTGAACACTGCGAACAAGGGTTTGAAGAGACTCCTTGAAGCGCTTGGCCCGTACTCGTGTAACCGGGGCCAATGGGACTCGAACTGGGTCATTACTTGGGCTAAAGTCCGTGCACACATCAGTCCCCTCCACTTGAGAAGGATTTGTCCTCAAATCTGGGTCCTCCTCGTCAAGGAATGAGCTCAAATCCGTGACATTCAAAGTCGTGCTAACATTGTACTCCCTAGGTAGCTCCAATTTGTAGGCATTGTCATTGACTCATTGGAGCACTCGAAAGGGTCCATCACCCCTTGGGGACAGCTTGCTTTAGCATTGCTTGGGAAACCTTTCTTTTCTCAAGTGTAGCCACACCCAATCTCTAGGTTCAACGGTCATCTTGCGACGGTGCTTGTTAGCTTGTTGGACATATTGCTGCGTGCGCTTCTCAATATTGGCTCGAACAGCTTCATGCAACCTGCGCACAAAATCAGCTTTCTTTTTCCCATCTAAGCTTGTGTGCTCAGAGGAAGGTAAGGGTGTCAAATCAAGGGGTGTCAGGGGGTTAAAATCATAAACAATCTCAAATGGTGAGTAGTGTGTCGTACTATGAATAGTTCGATTATAAGCAAATTCAACATGTGGCAAACACTCTTTCAAAATTTAAGATTCTTTTTAATCAATGCCCTTAGTAAAGCACCAAGTATGCGATTGACAACCTCAGTTTGGCCATCGCTCTGGGGATGACTTGTGGTCGAAAATAACAATCGAGTGCCAAGCTTTGACCACAAAGTCTTCCAGAAATAGCTCAAAAACTTCACATCTCTATCACTCACAATGGTTTGAGGCATTCAAGGTAGACGAATAATTTCTTTAAAGAACAGGTTAGCAATATGAGATGCATCATCAGTTTTATGACAGGGGATGAAATGAGCCATCTTTGAGAATCTATCAACGGCCACATAGATGGAGTCATTACCCCTCGGTAACCTAGGTAGTCCTAAGACAAAGTCCATAGACAAGTCTACCCAAGAATAATGTGGAATGGGTAATGGGGTATACAAGCCATATGGGTTTGTTTTAGACTTGGCCTTGTGACAAGTGGCACATCTACCAACCATGCGCTCAACATCCCTACGCATATGAGGCCAGTAAAAGTGTTCTTGTAACATTGCTAAGGTCTTAACAATGCCAAAATGACCCATGAGACCACCACTATGTGCCTCTCTAACCAAAAGATCATGAATAGAAGAATTAGGCACACATAACTTATCCACATAGAATAGAAATCCATTATGCAAAAAGTATTTTCCATGCGGACTCTTAGCACAAGAAGCATATATGTCACCGAAATCAAGATCATGTGCATAAAGTTCCTTAATAATCTCAAACCCTAGTAACTTAGCATCAAGAAAAACAAGCAGAGAATGTCTACGAGATAGTACATCAGCCACCACATTCGTTTTGTCAATTTTGTACTTGATGATATAAGAGAAGGTGTCAATGAAGCTTACCTATTTGGCATGTCTCTTGCTCAATTTCGGTTGCCCCTTGAGAAACTTCAATGACTCGTGATCAGTGTGTATCACGAACTCCCTTGGACGGAAGTAGTGTTGCCAGGTCTCCAAAGCTCTCACCAGTGCGTACAACTCTTTGTCATACGTGGGGTAGTTCAAGGCAGCACCTCCCAGCTTCTCGGTAAAGAATGCATAAGGCCTCTTGTCTTGCTTGAGAACAGCTCCAATCCCTACACCAGAAGCATCACATTCAATCTCAAAAGTCTTGTTAAAGTTAGGTAATGTTAAAACAGGTGCATGTGTGAGTTTGTCCTTGAGGGTAAGAAATGCTTGTTCTTGGGTTTCTTCCCAATGGAATTTATCATTTTTCTTCGTCACGGCGGTCAATGGAGCAGCAATAGTGCTGAAGTCTTTGACAAATCGCCGATAGAAGCCTGCCAGTCCATGGAAACTTCGCACCTCAGGGACGGATTTTGGGGTTGATCATTGCTTGATGGCCTCAATCTTGGATTCGTCTACTTTGATGCCCTGCGAACTCACAACATAGCCTAAAAACACAAGCTCATTAGTACAAAAGGTGCACTTCTTAAGATTAGCGTATAGACGCGTCTTTCGAAGTGCATTAAGAACCAATCTCAAATGCTCCATGTGCTCATCCTCATTTCGACTATATATCAAGATATCATCAAAGTAAACAATGATAAATTTACCAATGAATTGTCTCAAAACATGGTTTATCAATCTTATGAAGGTACTAGGGGCATTAGTCAACCCAAAGGGCATGACTAATCACTCATAATGTCTATGTTTTGTTTTGAAAGCTATTTTCCACTTGTCTCCCTCTTTCATCCTAATTTGATGATAGCCATTTCGTAAATTAATTTTGGTGAAAATCACAGCACCATCGAATTCATCAAGCATATCATCTAATCTAAGAATTGGATAACGGTATTTAACTGTTATAGCATTAACAACTCTACAGTCGGTGCACATGCGCCAAGTACCATCCTTTTTGGGGACAAGTATCACAGGTACAGCACAAGGATTTAGACTTTCCTTTACCCAACCCTTACCTAATAGACCATCAACTTGCCTTTGAAACTCCTTTGTTTCCTCAGGACCCATGCGGTAAGCTGGTTTGTTGGGTAGTGGTGCTCCAGGAATCAAGTCTATCTGGTGCTCAATCCCTCGAATGGGTGGTAAGCCATCAGGAACCTAGTCAAGGAACACGTCCTCGAATTCCTGCAAAAGAGCAACTACACTCAAAGACAATGCCTTATCGAGCTCATCAACATTTAGAAGCACTTGTTTGCAAATCATGAGTAACATAGGCTAATTAGAATTCACAATCTTTCTCACATCCTTAGCCTTAATGATCATGTTTTGCTTCCTAGTGTTGGATATAATTAATGCATGATCGTGTGTGACACTAGGTGTACTCACTTGACCCTTGGTCAATTGCTCACTTGTAGAAGTGGAGCATTTTTAGGGTCGGCCGCCTTTTGTTTTCTCTTTTGGCGGTCCAAATCACACTCCCTTTGCAATTTCAATTGGTCCTCATATACTTGTGCAGGTGTGAGGGGTGTTAGGACTATGCATTTGCCATTGTGCAATAGAGTGTACTTATTGGCTCTACCATCAAATGTGACATGTTTATCAAATTGCCAAGGTCTTCCTAAGATGATATGTGTCCATGCATAGGAACAACATCACACACAACTTCATCAATGTAGTTGCCAATTGAAAAAGGAACACGTACCTGTTTGTAGACACGCACCTCACCTTCTTCACTTAGCCATTGGAGTCGGTATGGATGTGGATGTCTAGTTGTAGGAAGGCCCAAGCTTTCAACCATTAGTAAGCTTGCCACATTGGTGCAAGTCCCACCATCAATGATGAGGCTACACACCTTATCATTTACTTTACATCGGGTGTAAAATAAGTCCTCCCTTTGCAATTGCTAGTCCTCCTTGACCCGGACGGTTAGCACGCGTCGTGCCACCAAACAACCGATTTTCCCTTGAGTAGGAGAGCATTCTTCCTCAGCCGAGTCATCCTTCAGGCAATCACCCTTGATCAATCCAGGCATATCCTCACAATCGTCATCATCGGACACGATTTCCCCATTATGAGTGACTAACATGACCATTTAGTTTGGACATTGGGACTGGATATGTCCAAACCCTTGGCACTTGAAGCACTTGATATCTCTAGTCTTAGGAGTTTCATGAGATGCCTTAGAGGTGGACCTAGATGCATCAACAACTTTGTTAGGGGTAAAATGGAAATTTCGATTCGTGGGCTGTCCTCCGTGGTTGGTTTCTCCTCCACGAAGTCAAGTTGGAAGTTTGGAAGGTACGGGCCCCTCGCCTCAATTTCTTCCCCCTCTCGGCCTTGATGGCTAGTTCAAGAAGATCATGCATGTCCAAGTAATGTTGGAGCTCCAAGGCTTCTTGAAGGTCAGGGTTGAGGCCTCTAAGGAACCTTGCCATGGTAGCCTCACTATCTTCTTGAATGTTCGCCCTCATCATGGCCATATCGATCTCCTTGTAGTAGTCCTCCACACTCATGTTACCTTGAGTGAGGGTTTGAAGCTTAGAGTGAAGATCGCGATTGTAATAGCTAGGAACAAATCTCTTGCGCATTAATGCCTTAAGTTCTCGCCAAGTCCGGACTCGTGGTTCTCCCATCCTCCTTCTATTAGTCCTTACTTGGTCCCACCAAACTAGTGCATAGTCGATGAACTCAACAGTGGCAACCTTCACCTTTTGCTCCTCGCTATAGTCATAGCAGTCGAAGACCATCTCAATGCGGCCTTCCCATTCCAAGTAAGCCTCAAGGTCGCTTTTGCCCTGGAATGTAGGCACTTGGATCTTAAGTCCCTTGAGCTCATTCTTGGATGTATCCCTCTTAGGCCTCTCAACTCTTTCGTCATCTTCACTAGCCGAGTACGCCTCATAATTTGCTCCTTTGGTGCCACGGTTACCTCGGTTGCGAGACCTAGATCGAGAGCCTCTTGCGAAGCTCTTTGAGAGCTCGTCAAAATGGATATGCATCTCCTCCAATTATTGCTCACTGATTCGTTTAAGCACGTTTTTCATAGCGGTGAATATCAATAAGTAGTCAGCGGTTGGTTGGGCCTGCTCCATGTCTTTCGTATTACCTGCAAGGGTTAGTGAACAAGAAAATAGGCAAATATAATCTTACTTCACTCCCTTAGTGTTTCACTCTCCCTCGTATTTCCACTCAAAGCACTCTAATGATCTTACCAAAAAATCCCTTTCCTGTCGGTTAGAGTAGTTGAGGAATGCCGCACAAAGTCCAATAATTGTCACCAAGCTATCCACAAAAGTAATCAAGAAGCAAGACACAAATGCGGATGCAAAAAAAGGAAACAAGAATGGATGTTTTTGGAAGCTTTCTAGACTCGGACAGAAATGGAAACTAGTGCTAGTGTGAAAGGAATCAAACGAAAATCCCAGTTCCTAAAATGTAGGAGTGTGTCCAAGTGGAATTGAAAGAAGTACCCAAGCTGTCTACTTAGTTTCCGAGTGACTTTGGAAACAAATTAGTTTTTGGAACCCTTTAGAAAACCTTTTCCTCCTTGAAACAACTTTTAACACTTCCAAATTCGAATCCAAGAAGGGTTAAGAAATCAGATTTATGTTTTTCTTGCCCACAACCCCTTACTCAAAGTCGGCTAGCCACCACTTATAAAACTCCCTCACAAGCCGATACTCACACCCCAATTCAATTCGGATCTCTCTTGTTTTTTTTTTGTTTTTTTTCCAAGCAACAAGCAATTCGGTTCTTGGTTTCAAGACAATGGATGCTCAACCAAGTGATGCAAACAACTCTCCTTGGGTTCCCTAAGATGCTCCCAAGAAATTCACACCAACTCCAAGGAAACCCTTCACCACCACTAGAGAATACAAGAAGATGTACTCTCGAAGGGTGAAACAAGTCCCCAAGAAGCAAGATATTCAAGAATTTCAAGAAGTGGTGGATCAAAACTTTTGAATACTTTCCTTGGATTTAATTTTCTGTTTTGGATTGGAAACAAGATGTAAGCAAACTGATTTGGCAATAATAAAAGGATTCGACTTTTCTTTCTTGTTTGCTCTCTTGCCACCCAACTCTTCTTTCTTTTTTTTCTTTGCGATTCTGTTTTTTTTTTCTTTTTTTTTTAACTCAAACAAATAACACACAACCTGGCCGAATGGAATAAATTTCCAGATTTTGGTCGGCCTCTTATCTTCCCACAATCAATGGTCAAAACTCCAAGATCTTGCAAGAACTTACCAAGAAATTATCAAGAACTTCAAGAGCTTCAAGATTGATTTCAAGAAACTCAAGAAACCCTAGATTCTTGTAGGTTTCCTTCAAGATTCACAAACACCAACAAGTTTTACCAAAAATCAGATTTGAAACACAAATAAAACAACTTGGATAGCACACGGTTAAACTTGGACAGATTTGCACTATGAAACCCTAGCGACACAAAGAAACCCTAGCCGTCACTAAGTGAATTGCTTGCTGCCCAAACAACTCTTAACCAACACAGCAACTTTGTAGGCTCAAACAGAATTTTTTTTTCACCCCAAGTGAGCACAAACCACAGCCGAATTGACACAAAACAACGGACAAGACCGCGGACAGATTTGATGAACAACTATCGACCAATAACAAGAACAAGTTGCGGACAGGATTCATGAACAACTAGCGACTCAATAACAAGAACAAGTTGCAGCCACACGTGGAGACTACACGGACAGCATGCAAGACACAAACACACGAACAGAAATTGACGTGACAAGGAACAACAAAGGTGCGGACAAAATTTTTTTTTTTTTTTTAAACAAGGCAGTGGAAAAACACAAACCCTAAACGACACAACAACGAGAAACACAGATATAATGAAAGATACCTCAACCTGAGCTCTGAAGCCAACTGATACGCCCCTCGATCAATGCATTTCGAGACACGTAGCACATTTGCCCAAGGATCTAGCGAGGTTGTCCCACATTTGGTTTGCGGAACCCAAAACCAAGACGGACGACACAACTTGATTGAAGGTGGTAGAACGACGACTCCAACGAGGTGAATACTCAAGTGGATAGGTCGGATAAACAATCAAGGACAATCATGAAATTGCTCAAGAACCCTTGCCAAAGCAAGTAAAGGATTCAAATCTCTCAATAATTGAAGAGAAACACAACAGAATTTTATTATCAAAAGTGTCTAACCCTTAACCCGTACAAAATGAGCCTTCTTATAGGCTAAGGACTATGAAACCCTAATGACTAAGTAGGAGGAAGGGTCGGCCACCCTTGGTTTCAAGTGGGCCGAGTTTACCTTCAACTAAGGACAATACTAAACGCTAAAAGCTAAAAGCCTGGTCGGCCATCCCCACAAGTGTGGTCACTTGACTCTTCATGGGCTTGGATCATCGTGTAGACAACTTGATTATCACCTTCCAAACCCTCAATGTCCCTATGGACTCCTTGTTGATCTTGAACACTGCGAACAAGGGCTTGAAGAGACTCCTTGAAGCGCTTGGCTCGTGCTCGTGTAATCGGGCCCAATGAGACTCGAACTGGGTCATTACTTGGGTTAAGGTCTGTGCACACATCACTTTGAGTATAGCCTTTAGCTACCAATCTTGCTTTATAGGTAACTACTTTACCATCTGTGAGAACCCGTATTTTTTTTTCATTTTCTAGGTTTTATTATTTTCCGTGGCTTGTTTTCTGCATTTTCGTGATTAGGAAAAATTTCTAGATACTTTTAAGGAGCAGATATAATTTTTAGATGATTTTTCTAGTATCGAATAGGTTTTGAGAAATTAAGAGCGTATACTGGACGTGGGACCCACTAGTGCAAAAAGTTCAGAAAAATTCGGTCAATTAGGTTAAGTTTTGGATACTGGAATTAATTTACCGGGTGTTAAGAGATAAGTAGAGGGTGCTAAGTGGATTGGTATAAGAGAGACAAGGTAGGTAAGTATTTATTAAGTGTCACTTGGCTATTGGTTGGACCATTTGACTACTATTGCATGTCTTACCAATTGACTTAAATATCTTAAAAATTCACCAAAAATCCCTCATTCTTCTCTTCCTCTTGGCCGAATCTCTTGAGCAAGGAAAGAAAGAAAACCTCTTCAATTTCTTGATTCCATCTTGCTCCAAATCACTAAACCAACCATTTAAACTTGTCTTTGTTCCATAAAACCTCTTCAACTAGTGTTAGTGAGTTGATTTGTGGAGTTATTTGGAAAGTTAAGGTGACCAATTGCTCTCTCTCTCTTGTTTCTAAGGTAAGTTGTGAAGAACCACCCTCCTCCTTTAATTGATGCTTAAATCATGCTTAGTGGTAGTATGAGATGCAAGTTTATGGATTATTTCTTGATTTGTGGTTGAAATGATGAAGTTTTATTATTTTTGGGGATTTTTCTGTTTTAATATAAGCATGATTGTGTGGCTATCTATGATGATTATAAATGGTATATAATGACTCTAGGAGGTGGAAAAAGTGATTAATTGCAACCAATTTCTGGTTTGGAAGAAATTTCAGAAAATTAGGGTTCTTGAGGGAGCATTCTGCCCGAATTTTAGGTCCTAGTTAGAGGCCGAATTGGCCTTGTCTTAAAACATGAAAGTTGTAGGGAATGACATTTTAGAGGTACCTACAAAATTTCAGGTCAATCGGAGTAGCGCAGAGTGAGAAAAGTCGAAATTACTATTGCTGTCCTGGTTTTACCCGAATGTAAGAATTGCGACTGTAATTGGTTGTTTTGGCTGGAATTGCTTCCGAATTGGTTGTTGAGGCCTTCTGATGAAATTTATCCCTGTTTCTTAGCTTTCAGTTGGTTTTGGAATTTCTGGATTTGGACTTGGAGAGCCTGAGTTATGATGTTTCCGCTAGAATGTGTTTTGGTGAATCTGTTTTACGTTTTTGATGTAGTATCTTGCATTTTTGACCTGTTTTCAGTCAAAACTGGGTTGAGTGACCTTCTGTGATGTTGTATCCCTGTCTTTTAGTTTCGAAATGGTGGGTCTTGTATCCTCATCCGATAATCGTAGTGAAATTGGTGCCATTATCGCAAAATGAGGACAAAAACTGTTCTTTTTCTGGGCCAAAGCTAGTTACATTTCCGAAATTTCTGGTTTCCTTTAATGTTTGTATATGCTTATGGAACCCTATTGGGGTCATGTTTGGCCTTGGTTTATGACTCGTTATCGAGTCTCATTGTATTTGTTTGCATGTTCTAGGACGTGACCGTGGTGCACAACGTTCTTTTGACGGAAGTGCATGAAACCACATTTGCTAGCTTGGTGAGTGTACTACTCACTTGTGTGCTATTATATGGCTTTGATATTTGAACTTGAGATGTTGAATGTTAATTGATTGAAGTGAGAGTGTACTTTATCACTCTCACTTATTGTTTCGCATGTTATTGAAAAGTTATTGGAATGTTATATGAAATGTTATATGGAATGAAATACATGACTTGGTGTCGTTTGGACGAGTCTCCAACGACTACAAATGTTATCAATGAGCTCAACCCCATTGGTAGTTGATTGAATCGAGCCGGCGAGGGCTTGGTCGTGCCAATTAATGAACCTTGGGTAAAGTTATATGGAATCTTGGAGTATGCGAGACTCTTGATTCCGGTATACTCGAGTAATACCAAAGTGCAAGTGTTTGGATTTCGGGCCCGGTAGGGGGATGTTAGGTGGAAGGAGTGGAAGTAAAGTGGAGTCTACGGTTGGTTACTTTTGAACATTGACGGAGAGTCAATGACGTCCGATCAAGAAATGCAAACGAGGAAAAGGGCTCTTGAGAGCCATCTGTATCCTTTTATCACCATATTTGACGTGTGCCTTTGCTTATTTTTACTATATTGAATGAAAGCTTGATGCTTATGTGCACTTGGTTGTGTAAGTGATAGTATCTCACTGGGCAATTAGCTCACACCGTTCCTTTTGTTTTCCTTACAGGAATATGACACTTTTTGGAATGAATCTTGATAGATGGTTGCCGAATAAACTAGATGTATATCTCTCTTTTGTATTGGATATGAAGTGAAACCCTAAATGTATCTTTAGGGCCGTTTTCACTTTCAATTTGGCAAACCGTGTATATATTCACTTTTGAAAACTTTTGTATGTCACTTTGGATTGTAATTGCTAAAGTTCAAGATGTGAATGTTTGTTTGATATTTGGTTGCGTTCTGACGGGTCGGTTACTATTCATGGCCGACTCCGAATTTTATTTTTTTTATTTTGGGTTATTTTGCCCTTTTGCCTTGTTTACGCGCGTTATACGTTTCGGAACGCAATAGATCGCTCTAATCTGCACCGTTAGTCCTAGCGAGAGCTGGGCTGGCAGTCCGCTAACCCCTTTGGTTCACCTTAGGAGAACGTGGGGCTGTCACAGGTGGTATCAGAGCGCCTAGGTTAAGAGGACTTGGGGCAAGTGGGATATACGTGATAGGCACTAGATATTTTAAGCTGAAATGCTGGAGAACTGACGAATTAATGTTTTGAAGGTATGTACCCGGGCAGTTCGAGTGGTGCGGGACCTAGTGGCGTGGGACCGAGACCTTTGAGTGCGAGGGGCCCAGAGGATCGAGTGTTGCGTAAGCGGGCGATCCGCTATCGGCAGAGGCCTAGAGAGCCTTACACTTTGTACTCCCCTTTTGGTCAGGTGTCGCACCGACCTTGTAGGTGTTGGGATACGTACAGTTACCCTGACGAGGTCGTCCTGGCAGTGGACGATGAGCGACGCAGCCTGATTAGTCAGCTAGAGGAGGCCAGAGAGGTTGGTCACGGGCAGGCGATGCACATTAGGGACTTGGAACGGGATCTCCGAGATGAGATGCTTAGGGCGGACTCTTTACGCCGTCAGCTTCAGGACACACACCAGCACCTCTTCGCTATGAAGAGGCAGCTGAAGGAGAGGGTTCGGAGTATTTCGATGGACTGCGAGGTCCTACTAGATATGGTCGCGGAGGCACCGCCACGAGCCGCCGGTCCAGAGGTGATGGACGAGGTGGACACGTTAGGTTCCGTTGGGAACCTGGGCCCTAGGGGAGGCGTGTAGGGTCGCTTTTGTACTTTTGTTTAGCTGGTGGTACTTTTGTGGATTACTACTCTCTTTTGTTATTTGGTTGACTGACTAGATTTTTTTTTGAGCCAGTGTTTATGTGTATATTGGGTTTTGTACCGACTGGAGGTCGGGTAAAGTGTAAATCTTTTGGTGTGACTTTGTAAATACATGTATATATTTGAGTATAATTTTAGAACTTCTCTTTTGTGTGTCTTTTATGCATAAGTTTTGTGTCCCCTCTTTTGCCTATAGTTTGGACAATAAGTACATGTTATGTTCCGATCTATGGACTTGTATCCCTAGATGGATTCCGGTGGTCCAAGTAGGGATGGGGGAGCCTGGACGAGGCTCTGAAGGAAATAATGAAAATGGGCCAGATCAAGTCGCCACAGCCATTCAACGGATGGCCGAATGGGTATGAAGGATTAAGTGCTCGTTCGAGCATAAGCTATGAACCTTAAAGTATTATAGGTCTTTATACTTTCTCATAGTATCTAAGGACCATAGATAAGTATGTCGGGCAGGAATTTCGATTTGTAGATGGTTTACTCTTGGGACTGGCCAGCTCGAGATGTGAACTATCTTATTTCGGATTCTCGTGCCCGAGTACTCCAGAATTGAGGCGATGCAAGCTACTAGGTATTTGAGCCTTGTATTTTGGAAACGAGCCTTGTATTTTGGAAACTTGAACAGGCTTTGTCTGACTAGAATGAGCACAAGAGATCAATGGACATCTAGTTTGTATAGTAAGTGACGTGAGAGACCAGACGGGCTGATACTGGGACGACTTCACCTTTTCCTTTTGGTTCGTCCGTATATTACTACCACCTGACGTTAGTATATGTGCTTGTATACATGGTTATCTGTCCAACTTGATATGTATTTGTGTACTTGCTTATCCGTCTTTTAATATGGCGTGTTATGTGCAATATGTTATTTGTGTAATTGGTATGATAGATTTTGTTATTTTAGTCAATTTATTGCATTCATGCATTAAAGTACCCTTTTGGAAAGAAAAGAGAGAGGGGGAAAAAAAAAGGAGAGAGACGTAGTCGCGGACATGGTCATAGCAGTGAAACAAAACGAGACCAAGAGTCAAGAGAAGAAAGGGAGGAAACAACAGCTGAACCAAACATGGACCAAGAGTGCCACTTGTATTCAAGACTTTATTATGACCCATTGTTTTGCCGATAGGCTACCATCTGAGGTCCAGCAATTCTGTGAGATGGCACATTGGGTTGAGATGTATAAGGAAATCGCGGTTCTTCGAGACGAAATAGAAGTCCAAAAGAAACTAGTCGCATACTGGGAAGGGCGATGGAAGCACGAGTATTCAGAGAAAATTGAGCTTTTGCACAAGAACCTAGATCTAAAAAGGAAATACGAAGGGATTTCCGAGGAGGCCCTTGAAAAGGCTCAACGAATCGAGAATGCAAACGCGCAAGTGAAAGTTTCCCAAATACGGAAAAGGGGTGCAGTGAGTAGCGTGAGTGAGGAACCTAGCGAAGCAATGGCACCTTCTAAAGTACAGAAAGTGAACCAGTTATTCTGGCCGCCATGGACATTGGGGGCGGTAGATAAAAGATTTATCAAAGGAAGCCAAACCCGACATGGGGAGACTTCTCCGGAAAGCAAAAAGATGGCTTCCCACTTGACTTGTGACTATTGCGGAAAGGCCAATCACACTGAGAACGATTGTTGGAGAAAGGGGAGGAGATGTCTGCGCTGTGGAAGCGCCGAGCATCGAATTGCTCATTGCCTGATTAAAGTGCGTGAAAAGAAAAGAACCCAACAACCAACCAAGACCGACCCTGGACCGTCAAGTGGAGAAGGGACTGGAATGAAGAACCTCGTTTTTTCTGACTCTGAAGACGGAGAAGGTACAGGCCATTGGTTACTTTAAAATTTGAAGGTAAAATTTCGAGGGCGAAATTCTTTTAAGGGGGAGAGAGTGTGAGAACCCGTATTTTTTTTTTCATTTTCTAGGTTTTATTATTTTTCGTGGCTTGTTTACTGCATTTTCGTGATTAGGAAAAATTTCTAGATACTTTTAAGTAGCAGATATAATTTTTAGATGATTTTTCTAGTATCAAATAGGTTTTGAGAAATTAAGAGCGTATACTGGACATGGGACCCACTAGTGCAAAAGGTTCGGAAAAATTCGGTCAACTAGGTTAAGTTTTGGATACTGGAATTAATTTACCGGGTGTTAAGAGATAAGTAGAGGGTGCTAAGTGGATTGGTATAAGAGAGACAAGGTAGGTAAGTATTTATTAAAAGGTGACAAGTGTCACTTGGCTATTGGTTGGACCATTTGACTACTATTGCATGTCTTACCAATTGACTTAAATATCTTAAAAATTCACCAAAAATCTCTCATCCTTCTCTTCCTCTTGGCCGAATCTCTTGAGCAAGGAAAGAAAGAAAACCTCTTCAATTTCTTGATTCCATCTTGCTCCAAATCACTAAACCAACCATTTAAACTTGTCTTTGTTCCATAAAACCTCTTCAACTAGTGTTAGTGAGTTGATTTGTGGAGTTATTTGGAAAGTTAAGGTGAACAATTGTTCTCTCTCTCTTGTTTCTAAGGTAAGTTGTGAAGAACCACCCTCCTCCTTTAATTGATGCTTAAATCATGCTTAGTGGTAGTATGAGATGCAAGTTTATGGATTATTTCTTGATTTGTGGTTGAAATGATGAAGTTTTATTATTTTTGGGGATTTTTCTGTTTTAATATAAGCATGATTGTGTGGCTATCTATGATGATTAGAAATGGTATATAATGACTCTAGGAGGTGGAAAAAGTGATTAATTGCAACCAATTTCTGGTTTGGAAGAAATTTCAGAAAATTAGGGTTCTTGAGGGAGCATTCTGCCCGAATTTTTAGGTCCTAGTTAGAGGCCGAATTTGTGAGAACCTTGAATTTTGCAGAAATACCAATGCATACTTCAATTTCACTTTCATTTAGCAATCGTATTCTTTAAATCTTTTCTAGTATTACTTTCACTCGCTTTTATATATACTAGTGCAAATTTCATTCGTAGTTCTTACTCTAATCTACCACATTATTTTATTTGTTTTAAACAAGTAAATAAAAATAATTTTCGTGTGCAAAATAATGTAACGGTGCTAACTACTAAAGCACTTAGCTTTGCTACACTAAGTTAATAATTCTTGAGTTATATTAAGTTTACTCCTTGGAAATAATTCCTTAATTTTTGGTTATATAGCTAACTCTAATTTCGAATAAAGGTTAAGTGTAGCTAGATATCTCAATATTTTTAGGCAACCGATAAATTCTAGATAAAAACAATACAAGTACTCTAACCATATTTAGGACATAAAATTTCGATAACCAAAGCCTTGCAAGATTAGTGAATCATTAGGCGTTCAAATCACATTTGGGGACAATTTTCGGAGCTAAGTTAGAACCAAGGACTTAAGTGGATAATAGGAGGAGAAGTGAAAAGACTAAACTACCCTCACAATGTCACACAATTACCCCACGGCCACAACCATTCCAGGCAGCCAAACAACTCCCCGGACACCATGATCACAAGCCGCTCCATTCGGCCAACCGCAGCTTCACCACCCCTACACTCAATCACTTCCGACACTCAACCATCCTCAAAACCGCAGCACCACCTCACAATCCCAGTCCATAACCTCTGCACACTCCCTACCTCAGATAACAGTCCACCCTCACATTGTTATTATCGACCGAGAGTGAGGGAGAGGTTGAACTGCTACTTACAGCCGAGAGTGAGGGAGGAAGTGAAGAGCTGCGATTCCATTTCTGGTTCTGTCCGCAAGCATCGAGGAGAGAGGAGAGGCAGAGAAACCGTGAGCAGACTGTCCACTGCATTATCCTCACAATCGTCATCATCGGACACGATTTCCCCATTATGAGTGACTAACATGACCATTTAGTTTGGACATTGGGACTGGATATGTCCAAACCCTTGGCACTTGAAGCACTTGATATCTCTAGTCTTAGGAGTTTCATGAGATGCCTTAGAGGTGGACCTAGATGCATCAACAACTTTGTTAGGGGTAAAATGGAAATTTCGATTCGTGGGCTGTCCTCCGTGGTTGGTTTCTCCTCCACGAAGTCAAGTTGGAAGTTTGGAAGGTACGGGCCCCTCGCCTCAATTTCTTCCCCCTCTCGGCCTTGATGGCTAGTTCAAGAAGATCATGCATGTCCAAGTAATGTTGGAGCTCCAAGGCTTCTTGAAGGTCAGGGTTGAGGCCTCTAAGGAACCTTGCCATGGTAGCCTCACTATCTTCTTGAATGTTCGCCCTCATCATGGCCATATCGATCTCCTTGTAGTAGTCCTCCACACTCATGTTACCTTGAGTGAGGGTTTGAAGCTTAGAGTGAAGATCGCGATTGTAATAGCTAGGAACAAATCTCTTGCGCATTAATGCCTTAAGTTCTCGCCAAGTCCGGACTCGTGGTTCTCCCATCCTCCTTCTATTAGTCCTTACTTGGTCCCACCAAACTAGTGCATAGTCGATGAACTCAACAGTGGCAACCTTCACCTTTTGCTCCTCGCTATAGTCATAGCAGTCGAAGACCATCTCAATGCGGCCTTCCCATTCCAAGTAAGCCTCAAGGTCGCTTTTGCCCTGGAATGTAGGCACTTGGATCTTAAGTCCCTTGAGCTCATTCTTGGATGTATCCCTCTTAGGCCTCTCAACTCTTTCGTCATCTTCACTAGCCGAGTACGCCTCATAATTTGCTCCTTTGGTGCCACGGTTACCTCGGTTGCGAGACCTAGATCGAGAGCCTCTTGCGAAGCTCTTTGAGAGCTCGTCAAAATGGATATGCATCTCCTCCAATTATTGCTCACTGATTCGTTTAAGCACGTTTTTCATAGCGGTGAATATCAATAAGTAGTCAGCGGTTGGTTGGGCCTGCTCCATGTCTTTCGTATTACCTGCAAGGGTTAGTGAACAAGAAAATAGGCAAATATAATCTTACTTCACTCCCTTAGTGTTTCACTCTCCCTCGTATTTCCACTCAAAGCACTCTAATGATCTTACCAAAAAATCCCTTTCCTGTCGGTTAGAGTAGTTGAGGAATGCCGCACAAAGTCCAATAATTGTCACCAAGCTATCCACAAAAGTAATCAAGAAGCAAGACACAAATGCGGATGCAAAAAAAGGAAACAAGAATGGATGTTTTTGGAAGCTTTCTAGACTCGGACAGAAATGGAAACTAGTGCTAGTGTGAAAGGAATCAAACGAAAATCCCAGTTCCTAAAATGTAGGAGTGTGTCCAAGTGGAATTGAAAGAAGTACCCAAGCTGTCTACTTAGTTTCCGAGTGACTTTGGAAACAAATTAGTTTTTGGAACCCTTTAGAAAACCTTTTCCTCCTTGAAACAACTTTTAACACTTCCAAATTCGAATCCAAGAAGGGTTAAGAAATCAGATTTATGTTTTTCTTGCCCACAACCCCTTACTCAAAGTCGGCTAGCCACCACTTATAAAACTCCCTCACAAGCCGATACTCACACCCCAATTCAATTCGGATCTCTCTTGTTTTTTTTTTGTTTTTTTTCCAAGCAACAAGCAATTCGGTTCTTGGTTTCAAGACAATGGATGCTCAACCAAGTGATGCAAACAACTCTCCTTGGGTTCCCTAAGATGCTCCCAAGAAATTCACACCAACTCCAAGGAAACCCTTCACCACCACTAGAGAATACAAGAAGATGTACTCTCGAAGGGTGAAACAAGTCCCCAAGAAGCAAGATATTCAAGAATTTCAAGAAGTGGTGGATCAAAACTTTTGAATACTTTCCTTGGATTTAATTTTCTGTTTTGGATTGGAAACAAGATGTAAGCAAACTGATTTGGCAATAATAAAAGGATTCGACTTTTCTTTCTTGTTTGCTCTCTTGCCACCCAACTCTTCTTTCTTTTTTTTCTTTGCGATTCTGTTTTTTTTTTCTTTTTTTTTTAACTCAAACGAATAACACACAACCTGGCCGAATGGAATAAATTTCCATATTTTGGTCGGCCTCTTATCTTCCCACAATCAATGGTCAAAACTCCAAGATCTTGCAAGAACTTACCAAGAAATTATCAAGAACTTCAAGAGCTTCAAGATTGATTTCAAGAAACTCAAGAAACCCTAGATTCTTGTAGGTTTCCTTCAAGATTCACAAACACCAACAAGTTTTACCAAAAATCAGATTTGAAACACAAATAAAACAACTTGGATAGCACACGGTTAAACTTGGACAGATTTGCACTATGAAACCCTAGCGACACAAAGAAACCCTAGCCGTCACTAAGTGAATTGCTTGCTGCCCAAACAACTCTTAACCAACACAGCAACTTTGTAGGCTCAAACAGAATTTTTTTTTCACCCCAAGTGAGCACAAACCACAGCCGAATTGACACAAAACAACGGACAAGACCGCGGACAGATTTGATGAACAACTATCGACCAATAACAAGAACAAGTTGCGGACAGGATTCATGAACAACTAGCGACTCAATAACAAGAACAAGTTGCAGCCACACGTGGAGACTACACGGACAGCATGCAAGACACAAACACACGAACAGAAATTGACGTGACAAGGAACAACAAAGGTGCGGACAAAATTTTTTTTTTTTTTTTAAACAAGGCAGTGGAAAAACACAAACCCTAAACGACACAACAACGAGAAACACAGATATAATGAAAGATACCTCAACCTGAGCTCTGAAGCCAACTGATACGCCCCTCGATCAATGCATTTCGAGACACGTAGCACATTTGCCCAAGGATCTAGCGAGGTTGTCCCACATTTGGTTTGCGGAACCCAAAACCAAGACGGACGACACAACTTGATTGAAGGTGGTAGAACGACGACTCCAACGAGGTGAATACTCAAGTGGATAGGTCGGATAAACAATCAAGGACAATCACGAAATTGCTCAAGAACCCTTGCCAAAGCAAGTAAAGGATTCAAATCTCTCAATAATTGAAGAGAAACACAACAGAATTTTATTATCAAAAGTGTCTAACCCTTAACCCGTACAAAATGAGCCTTCTTATAGGCTAAGGACTATGAAACCCTAATGACTAAGTAGGAGGAAGGGTCGGCCACCCTTGGTTTCAAGTGGGCCGAGTTTACCTTCAACTAAGGACAATACTAAACGCTAAAAGCTAAAAGCCTGGTCGGCCATCCCCACAAGTGTGGTCACTTGACTCTTCATGGGCTTGGATCATCGTGTAGACAACTTGATTATCACCTTCCAAACCCTCAATGTCCCTATGGACTCCTTGTTGATCTTGAACACTGCGAACAAGGGCTTGAAGAGACTCCTTGAAGCGCTTGGCTCGTGCTCGTGTAATCGGGCCCAATGAGACTCGAACTGGGTCATTACTTGGGTTAAGGTCTGTGCACACATCACTTTGAGTATAGCCTTTAGCTACCAATCTTGCTTTATAGGTAACTACTTTACCATCTGTGAGAACCCGTATTTTTTTTTCATTTTCTAGGTTTTATTATTTTCCGTGGCTTGTTTTCTGCATTTTCGTGATTAGGAAAAATTTCTAGATACTTTTAAGGAGCAGATATAATTTTTAGATGATTTTTCTAGTATCGAATAGGTTTTGAGAAATTAAGAGCGTATACTGGACGTGGGACCCACTAGTGCAAAAAGTTCAGAAAAATTCGGTCAATTAGGTTAAGTTTTGGATACTGGAATTAATTTACCGGGTGTTAAGAGATAAGTAGAGGGTGCTAAGTGGATTGGTATAAGAGAGACAAGGTAGGTAAGTATTTATTAAGTGTCACTTGGCTATTGGTTGGACCATTTGACTACTATTGCATGTCTTACCAATTGACTTAAATATCTTAAAAATTCACCAAAAATCCCTCATTCTTCTCTTCCTCTTGGCCGAATCTCTTGAGCAAGGAAAGAAAGAAAACCTCTTCAATTTCTTGATTCCATCTTGCTCCAAATCACTAAACCAACCATTTAAACTTGTCTTTGTTCCATAAAACCTCTTCAACTAGTGTTAGTGAGTTGATTTGTGGAGTTATTTGGAAAGTTAAGGTGACCAATTGCTCTCTCTCTCTTGTTTCTAAGGTAAGTTGTGAAGAACCACCCTCCTCCTTTAATTGATGCTTAAATCATGCTTAGTGGTAGTATGAGATGCAAGTTTATGGATTATTTCTTGATTTGTGGTTGAAATGATGAAGTTTTATTATTTTTGGGGATTTTTCTGTTTTAATATAAGCATGATTGTGTGGCTATCTATGATGATTATAAATGGTATATAATGACTCTAGGAGGTGGAAAAAGTGATTAATTGCAACCAATTTCTGGTTTGGAAGAAATTTCAGAAAATTAGGGTTCTTGAGGGAGCATTCTGCCCGAATTTTAGGTCCTAGTTAGAGGCCGAATTGGCCTTGTCTTAAAACATGAAAGTTGTAGGGAATGACATTTTAGAGGTACCTACAAAATTTCAGGTCAATCGGAGTAGCGCAGAGTGAGAAAAGTCGAAATTACTATTGCTGTCCTGGTTTTACCCGAATGTAAGAATTGCGACTGTAATTGGTTGTTTTGGCTGGAATTGCTTCCGAATTGGTTGTTGAGGCCTTCTGATGAAATTTATCCCTGTTTCTTAGCTTTCAGTTGGTTTTGGAATTTCTGGATTTGGACTTGGAGAGCCTGAGTTATGATGTTTCCGCTAGAATGTGTTTTGGTGAATCTGTTTTACGTTTTTGATGTAGTATCTTGCATTTTTGACCTGTTTTCAGTCAAAACTGGGTTGAGTGACCTTCTGTGATGTTGTATCCCTGTCTTTTAGTTTCGAAATGGTGGGTCTTGTATCCTCATCCGATAATCGTAGTGAAATTGGTGCCATTATCGCAAAATGAGGACAAAAACTGTTCTTTTTCTGGGCCAAAGCTAGTTACATTTCCGAAATTTCTGGTTTCCTTTAATGTTTGTATATGCTTATGGAACCCTATTGGGGTCATGTTTGGCCTTGGTTTATGACTCGTTATCGAGTCTCATTGTATTTGTTTGCATGTTCTAGGACGTGACCGTGGTGCACAACGTTCTTTTGACGGAAGTGCATGAAACCACATTTGCTAGCTTGGTGAGTGTACTACTCACTTGTGTGCTATTATATGGCTTTGATATTTGAACTTGAGATGTTGAATGTTAATTGATTGAAGTGAGAGTGTACTTTATCACTCTCACTTATTGTTTCGCATGTTATTGAAAAGTTATTGGAATGTTATATGAAATGTTATATGGAATGAAATACATGACTTGGTGTCGTTTGGACGAGTCTCCAACGACTACAAATGTTATCAATGAGCTCAACCCCATTGGTAGTTGATTGAATCGAGCCGGCGAGGGCTTGGTCGTGCCAATTAATGAACCTTGGGTAAAGTTATATGGAATCTTGGAGTATGCGAGACTCTTGATTCCGGTATACTCGAGTAATACCAAAGTGCAAGTGTTTGGATTTCGGGCCCGGTAGGGGGATGTTAGGTGGAAGGAGTGGAAGTAAAGTGGAGTCTACGGTTGGTTACTTTTGAACATTGACGGAGAGTCAATGACGTCCGATCAAGAAATGCAAACGAGGAAAAGGGCTCTTGAGAGCCATCTGTATCCTTTTATCACCATATTTGACGTGTGCCTTTGCTTATTTTTACTATATTGAATGAAAGCTTGATGCTTATGTGCACTTGGTTGTGTAAGTGATAGTATCTCACTGGGCAATTAGCTCACACCGTTCCTTTTGTTTTCCTTACAGGAATATGACACTTTTTGGAATGAATCTTGATAGATGGTTGCCGAATAAACTAGATGTATATCTCTCTTTTGTATTGGATATGAAGTGAAACCCTAAATGTATCTTTAGGGCCGTTTTCACTTTCAATTTGGCAAACCGTGTATATATTCACTTTTGAAAACTTTTGTATGTCACTTTGGATTGTAATTGCTAAAGTTCAAGATGTGAATGTTTGTTTGATATTTGGTTGCGTTCTGACGGGTCGGTTACTATTCATGGCCGACTCCGAATTTCATTTTTTTTTGGGTTATTTTGCCCTTTTGCCTTGTTTACGCGCGTTATACGTTTCGGAATGCAATAGATCGCTCTAATCTGCACCGTTAGTCCTGGCGAGAGCTGGGCAGGCAGTCCGCTTGTGAGAGCCCATATTTCCCTAATATTTTTTTCCCTAGGGTTTTCCCCTTTAATGGCATGTTTTCTGCATTTTCTGGCTAGAAATATTTTCTTGGGGAATTTTATGAGCAATTATAGTTTTTAGATAATTTTTCTAGCATTGGATAGTTTTTGAAAATTAAGTATATAGAAAGGACGTGGGACCCACTAGTGCGGAAAGTTCGGAAAAATTCGGCCAATAAGGTTAGATTCCGGATACTGTGTAAAATTTATCGGGTGTTAAGAGATAAGTAGAATGTGTGAAGTGATTGATGTGAGAGGGAAAGAAAGATAAGAATGCATTAATGAGTGTGACAAGTGTCACAATATGATTGGTTGGACTTTATGGTTTACTATTCACATTTTTGACTTTTGACCAAAATTAGTTAATATCTCCAAAAATTCACAAAATTCACCATTTTCTTACCTTGTGTTGGCCGGCCCTCTCTCTTGCAAGAAGGAAGAAAGTTCATCAAATTTCAAGCTTCCATCTCACTCAATCTTCCACAAACAAGAGCTTAGACTAGATTTCATTCCATAAAAACCTTTCTTCTAGTGCAAATAAGTGTATTAGTGAAGTTGATTTGAAGAGCTAAGGTGTCCACAATCCCTGTCTCTCTTGATTTCTTGGTAAGTGATGCTTGAACACCCTACTACATCTAATGATGCTTATGTTTGGCTTAGAAGTGGCTAAAGTGATGGATTATATGATTTATTTCTTTATTTGACTTGATTTGGTGAAGTTTTCAATTTTATGAGGAATTTTCTGGTTTCATATGATCTTGATGGTGTGGTTGTTTTTGATGGTTAGTAATAAGGGGCTTTGACTCTAGTAGGTGTGAATTGATGATAAATGCAATCAATTTTGGATTTGGATTGAAATGTGAAAAGTTAGGGTTCATGAACCCCTAATCTGTCCGAAATTTTAGGTCATAGATAGAGGCCGAATTGGACTTTTCTCAAAACATGAAAGTTGTAGGTATTGATGAATTTGTAGTGCCTACAAAATTTCAGGGTATTTGGAGTAGTGTAGAGTGAGTTATGATGTTTTTACCATTGCTGTTTTTGGTGAACAGAATGTCCGAACTGCGATAGTAATTGTCTGTTTTGACTGGAATTGGTTTGGATTTTGTTGTTGGTGTCTTCTGATGAAATGTATCTTGATGTCTTAGCTTTCATATGCCTTTGGAATCAATGCATTTGGACCTGTATAGACTGAATTGGACTGATTACAGTTTTGTGGGATTTGGGAACCTGCAATTACGGTTCTGGGTTAGTTTTCTGCATTTTTGACCTAGTTGTGGTAGGAGTTGGACTGAGAGGCCTTCTACATTGTTGTAGCCCTGTTTCATAGCTTCGAAATGGTGGGTCTTACACCCCCATCCGATAAGCGTAGAGCATTTGGTGTCATTACCGCAAAAGTATGACGAAAACTGTTTTTTTGTTAAGGCCTAGGCTAATGCCATTTCTTAATTTCTGGTTGCCTATGATGCTTATTTATGCATATGAAACCCTATTAGGGTTAAGATTGGTATGGCTTTATGACTCGTTATCAAGTCTCCATGTTCTTGTTTGCATGTTTAGGGCTCGCTCTCATTCCAGTCTTTTCCTAGCTAACTTTTGTACTTGTACTACTTTGAGCCTAGTGAGCGGCTTTTGGGAAATGAGATGACTTTTGTGTGAAATGTTGGGACTGATTTGAGGAAATAATGAAGCCTTAATGGCTGGAAAAGTAAGAATTTTAGGGACGGTGCTGCCCGATTTTCTAGGCCGTTTGGTTCCTTTAAGTAGATTTGCCTTTTGGTGGAAATGAAAGGCTTTTGGGTTGTTTGCGCCTAAGTCTTCATGTTACCTTTTTGTTTCCAAGAAAATCATGTTTTCCACCCTTGCATTAGTAATTATTTTGGCGAGGCATACGACTAGTAGTCGAGCCTCATGTGCATTGTGTTTACCCGATTCTGGAAGTAAAACCTTCAATTGGTTTATTTTGATTATTTTAGGGTTTCTTGGCGATTAAGGCCAATCTGAAGTGAAAACTTTTGAAGTTGAGCCGGTGAGTGTACCACTCCCCTCCATTGCTGTTAAACTTGTTTCTGCTCTGCAATCTGTTTATTTGTTCGAGACGAGGGGGTACTTTATCACACTCGTTCTCTAGTCTGTTCATATGCCAATTTACTATGCAAAATTTGAATCTGTTATCTGTGTCTGCATCTGTTCGGATTTCTATGACCTATGAGCTCAATCCTGTGGTTAAGTTGTTCAAATCGGGCCGGCAAGGGCCTGGACGATTAGATAACGAACCACGGTAGTCTGTTTTGGGATCTTTGGGTATTGAGACCCTTGATTCCGGGTATACTCGAGTATTACCATTTCTGTTCGGTTACGGTGAGCGGGCCCGGTAAAGGAGTGTTTGGTGGACGGAATTCGATGTAAAGAGGGGTCTACGGACGCGTTGGTTCTATATACGTTGACGGAGAGTCAACCGGTTTGGATCAAGTACTGCGCTGGGAAAATTTGGCTCCTGAGAGCCACCCGTATCCTTTTGATTTGAATTATTGGTTCTTTTGCTTTACCTCTGACATGTGTACCTGATTTGTTAAATGTGAAATGCCATGATTTTAATGCTATCTGTTTGGTATCTCATTGAGTGCAAGCTCACCCCTTTCTGTTCCTTTTGTTTTCCTTACAGGAAAATAAACCCTTTTGGTCTGGATTTGACAAATGGCTGCCAAATTGAGCTAGTTGAACATATCTTTTGTATAGCTCATGTATTAAAACCCTAAGTGTACTTTTGGGGCTTTTTCTCTTTTGATTTGGCAAATTTGAAAACTTTTGTATGTCATTTTGATTTGTAAACACTAAAGTTCAGATGTGAATGTTTGTTGGCTATTTCGGTTGGGTTCTGACGGGTCGGTCACTATTCATGGCCGACTCCGGATTTCATTTTTTTTATTTTGGGGTTATTTTACCATTTTGACTCGTTTACGCTCGTTCGTAAGTTCCGGATCGCTATAGATAGTTCTAGTCTGCATCGTGAGTCCTGGCGAGAGCTGGGCAGGCAGTCCGCTCACCCCTTTGGTTCGCCTTAGGGGAAAGTGGGGCTGTTACACCGCTAACCCCTTTGGTTCGCCTTAGGGGAAGGTGGGGCTGTCACACCATCCATGTCAGTCCCTTTCTTAAAGACCTATTTACACCCTTCAGATGAACCCACTAAGGTCCATACCTCATTGTCATACATGGAATCCATTTCTGATTTCATGGCTTCAAGCCATTTCTTAGAGTATTTACTCTTTAGAACATCTTCATAAGTCATTGGAGTATCATTTTCCTCTAAGATGAATACGTCGTCATACCTCTTCGATGCACAACTTACTCTGCTAGATTTACGAAGATCCTGTGTATTCAGAGCTTCCAGCTGCGCCTCATCATCATGAGTAGCTAGCTCTTCTTCCACTAACTGTTCATTGTCTGTTTGTATATCTTAAATTTCTTCAAGATCTATCTTACTTCCATTACCTCTTTCTGGAATAAATTCTTTTTCTAGAAAAGTGGCATGCCTTGAGATAAATACTTTTAACTCAAGAGGGTGATAGAAATAATATCCAATTTTTTCTTTTGGATAACTAACAAAAAGATATTTATCAGACTTTGGACAAGTTTGTCTGAAATTTCTCGCTTCACATAAGCAGGACAACCCCAAATCTACATATGTCAAAGGTTTGGTTTTCTATCTCTCCATATCTCATATGGAGTAGAAGAAATAGTTTTAGATGGAACTCGGTTCAATGTGTAGGAGGCAGTTTGAAGGGCATGTCTCCAAAACTTTTTCAGTAGATTTGCATGACCCATCATGGATCGTATCATATCTAATAAGGTGCGATTTCTTCTCTCAGAAACTCCATTCATTTGTGGTGTCCTAGGAGGTGTCCTTTGTATGAGAATTTCATATTCTTTAAGATAGTGTTCAAATCTTTGGTCTAAATATTCACCACCTCTATCAGTTCTAAAGGTTTTAATACTTTTACCAAGTTATTTTTTCACTTCATTCTTACACTCCTTAAACTTCTCAAAATATTCAGATTTGTGCTTCATCAAGTAAACAAATCCGTATCTAGAGTAGTCATCAATAAAAGTTTTGAAGTATAAAAAACCATCTCTGGCTTGAATTGTCATTAGACCACATACATCACTATGTATTAATCCTAACAATTCAGTTGCTCTTTTACCTTTACCAGTGAAGGAAATTTTGGTCATCTTTCCTTGCAAACAAGAGTCACATATCTCAAATGAGTTATAATCAAATGAATTCAAATATCCACCTTGGTGTAATTTGGATATGCTTTTCTCGTTTACATGACCTAATTTACAATGCCAAAGGTATGCATGTTTGACACCATCTAATTTTGGTCTTTTGGTGTTAACATTAAGAATTGGATTTGTCATGTCTAGTATATACAAACCATTTTCTATAGGAGCATTACCATAGAAAATTCCACTACATGAAAAAAAACAACATTTATTCTTAATACTAATGGAAAAACCTTCCATGTCTAAACATGAAATTGAAATAATGTTTGCAGCTAGAACTGGAATATAATAACAATTGTTTAACTCTAAAACAAGTCCACTAGGTAAAGATAAATGATATGTTTCTACAACAAAGGCTACAACTCTTGCTTCATTGCCAATACGTAGGATCGCTTCTTTTTTTTAGCATTCTACTTCCCTTTAGTTCCTACATTTTTAAACAAATATGTGAACCACTTCTGGTATCTAACACCCAAGAATTATTGAAAGTAGATAAATTAACCTCAATCACACACACCTTCAGTACAAGTTTCATTAAGTTTCTTCTCCTTAAGATTGTCAAGGTAGTCCTTGCAATTACGCTTCTAGTGTCCCTATTTGTTACAATGGAAGCATTTGCCCTTTGCCTTGTCCTTATTTTTGCTTACACCACTAGTTGGCTTGGTTGCTTGCTTCCTCTTCTTGAATTTAGATTTAGATTTTCTAATCTTAGCCTTAGAGGAATTAGGGGCAATCCTGAGCACTTGGCCTTTATCCTTCTTAAGGTTGGCTTCAGCATCCTTGAGCATATTCAATAACTCGGGCAATGTAGTCTCCACTTTGTTCATGTGGTACGTTAACACGACATATAAATATGCATCAGGCAATGACTGTAAGATCAAATCAACATTTAACTCATGATTCATTACAAATTCTAATTGGCCCAATTTTTCAGTGTAGTCAATCATCTTGAGGACATGTGCAGTCACTGATGTGCCTTCAGTCATCCTACAGCTGAATAGTTCTTTAGAAACTTCAAATCTCTCAATCCTAGATCATGCACCAAACAACTCTTGTAAATGTAATATTATATCACAAGCATTCATGTGTTCATGTTGCTTTTGAAGTTCAGAAGACTTGGATGTCAACATGATACAACAACCGTATCATTATCCGCATGATGTTTGTTGAACTGTTCAACAACTTTAGTGGTAACATCAAGTGGAGGAGCCTCCAATAGGAGAGGCGTATCAAGAATATAGGCAAGGCGTTCATGTCTGAGAACAATTCTCAAGTTGCATTGCCAGTTCAAGAAATTTGGTCCAGTTAATTGCAAGTATCAAGTGTGACGCCCCCACCTCTTCTTAGGGCGAATCCTAGGGTATCAACGGAGCGCCTGCCCAACTCTCGTTGTGACAGCCTCACTTCCCCCAAACGCGAACCAAAGGGTTCGGTGGACCGCCTGCCCAACTCTCGCCAGGACTCGTTCGATCTCTTCAAACCAAAATAAGATATAACCTCGAGGAAAAGTGAAATAACAAATTCCAAACTAGAACATATATTTACATTCATTTCTATCTCAAAAGTAGTACATTCCAAATAAAATGAAAGTTCTTAGTTCTTAATACATCCAACCCTATCCGAGCACTAGCGCGAGAAAATAAAAAAAATTTTAAAAGAACTAGTCCAGGCTAGTCTGCACAAATCTCACGCCTTGTTCGCATCCCCTGTAAGGAAAACAAAACTAACGAAATGAGCTTAAAGCCCAGTGAGGTTCCATACACATAGCCAAGTAATTAAACAAGGACATTAATCATGTAATAACAAGTAATCCAGAAAACATTTACAATATAAAGCAATGATAACACACTCATTAAAAGGATACATGCTCACGTGGAGCCCTTCGTTCATTCATTCCACCGATCATTTCCTTATTCCTTCAATCATTAAAAATTATATTTGTAAGTGAAAACTCCTCCATTTTTCTTGCCATTCATTCATTCATTTCATTTTCCCCCTACTGGACATTGGCCAGTCTCCACCAATCTTCGTGGTCATAGTCGAGTATACCAAACATTAACCCAGGGTCACCAATCGCCTGACTGAGTCCGCTTCTGGTTCGAGTCGACCGGCAACGAAGCGCAAGGGCCCAATTCAGCCAAACGGCTTACATTCATGCACAAGTAGCATTTAATCATTTAATCATTTAATCAATTAATCATTGTAAATTTCACATTCATTTAGATCAAGTGTGATAAAGTACACACTCGCCAAGCAAAATTTATTTTTAGAAACCATTGGAAACATTTAACATTTAATCAAATAGTCACAAATAGTCACATAGTCATAACAATCCACATAGTCATTGAAAACATAACGTACAAAGAACACTCACCTATTTAAGCAAAATAACATCCAAAGTTTCCTTCCGAATAATACCCTCAATCACCAAGGAACCCTAATAATAACCAAGAGAAAATATTACAGTTAAACCATCCAAAGTTTAGGTGAACCAAAGAAAATCCGAATAACTACTAGTACAAAGTATAAGTATAGTTTTAGAAGTGAAAAGAGTATATTTAAACCAAAGGACATGAGTAAAATATTTGTAAAACTTATGCTCGCTCGTAAAAATTTGAAATCTCCATTTGAGTCGAAGAAACGAAGAAAACGTATTTCTATTAGTCGTAAATTTTATTTTTCCAAGGGTACAAGTTTCAGCCAGATTCTAACTTATATACCTCTAAGAAAGAAGACTTGAATACCTTAGATGATTCAAGTTAGTTTTGTGAAGACTCACAAAATTTATTTATTTTAAATTCCTAATTTCTAGCTCATTTAATTATTTAATTGACCATTTTCCCTGAATAATATTTTCTAGGCTCTTTAGACCTAATTACATGGGTCTATAACTTAATTATATTTTTAAAGTGACTCGTTTCAAAATTTAATTTTTGGAAACTCGTTAAGTGAAAATAGTGAATACCCGATTGGAGTCAATAATTGATTCGAGGATACAGTAAGTTTGAAAAATTGGAGACTTGTACAATGGCTCTAAAATAGGTAATTTTATACTTAAGTATTCGAGTATTAATTAGTGAAGTTATAGTTATAAGAATTTCTTGGAGATTTCGCTTTATCGCGCAAAAATCGGAAGTACGCGTTTTTACACGCGCGATTTAATTGAGGGACTTTAGACCCTTATTTTGGGACAATTAAGATTGAATAATATTAATATGAATATAAGTGCATTAGAGGTTTAGTGCACTAGTGAAATAAATTCAAGTAGAATCAAGCACGAAATGCGCGCGTACGCGCACTATTCCTAGTTGACTTTTGAAGCAACTTTTGGCCACCAATTTTGAAGCTTCTCACGGAAGCTTACTATTAGCACATCTCTTCTTTTCTTTGCTTCAAACAGCCGGCCAAAGAGGAAGAAAAAGACAGCTCCAAAATTCTCCTTCATTTCACCATTTAAATTTCACCAAATAGCACCAAATCTTAACCACACTTAGCTAATCACTTGGAGATTACATCAAGCTAGGAAAGAGGGTTGCTTTCCATGGTTTTCTTGGGCTTCATTGGACCAAAAATTCTATCTTAGTTCATCTAAGAAGGTAAACCACGATCAACCCTTAAAATCTTGCTTTATGGAAGTAGTAGTGCACATATAAACTCATGCATGCATGTAGGTAGCTTGTTTATGTTGGAAAAATTGTTGTGTGGGCTCTATGAACTCTCACTTTGGTTGGATGGACTGATTTAATGAATGATGATGCTATTAATGTTGGTTTAGTGTTTAAATTAGTGGTATAATATTGGATTGTTGGTAGAAATTCAAGGAAGGTGCAATGAACAAAAGTGACCATTTTACCCCTGCCATGTTCATGCACTTTGGTGTAAAATTTTGAAGTTCTAATGACTTTTTTGTGATGTATACATGTTATATGAATGGTGTAGAAAGTTTCATTGAAAAATAACATGATTTGGTTGGTCAATTGTAGTGATTTCAAAGGTTTAGCAAAACTGGAAAATTTTCCCTGATTGTCCAGGCAGTCCTTTTCTTTTGGCCATAACTTTTAATTCCGATGTCGAAATCGAGTGCCGTTTATGGCACTGGAAACTAGACATTACCAGCTTTCCAATGGTATAAAATTCACTTGCTGATTCTACATGAGTAATCCGTACCAACAGTTTGAACTTGGCTGCCCTGTTTCATTAGTTCCCTGGAAGGTAGAACATGAACTATAACTTGAGGCTCAAATGTGAACTAGTTATGGACAAATTTTGAAAATAGTTTCTTCTGAGAAATTGTAGCTTTATGAATGTGTTTTCTAATTCCACCAATCACATCCAATTCCGAGTTGAATTGAGTGATTTGTGGCCGTATTTCGAAACTGACTTCTTGAAGGAAAACCCTCCTTTTGGGCTGAATTGTTACTAAACTTGATTGAGACTTGTTAATTCAAGATTTCTGGTGTTAATCACCTACCAAACCTATCTTGGAATGTTTAGTACACCAATGAACCATGTTTGAGGAAATTTCCTTGGTCAAATGCTTGAAAACGGAAAAACGGAAGTCCGAGGCAGATTTGCCTTGGAACTTCTTGGGATTTTAGTGGTTTCGTTAACCAATTTCTTGTACATATTTTTCTATGAATTTTGGCAGAGGAGTAACCCTTATATGGTATTATATACATACCAAATTTGGTGCCGTTCCGAGTCCGTTTCGATACCTAACCAAAGTCCCAAAGTTTGAAGTTTAAATCTGGAAATTTTGCTTAACAGTTTCGGTTTTCACCAACTTTGAGCTGTCATATCTTGGTGCTCAACACTCCGATTCTTGTTCCATTGGTTTTGTCTTAAACTTGGATTTCAACTCTAATAGATTTCCAAATTTCAGAGGTTAGTTCAAATCAAGTGAATTTTACCAAATTTTCAAAGTTGGCCAAAAACCAACCTAAATCTGTCTCAAGTGACCCAAAACAGTAACTTTGAGCTAAATTTTGAATACCTTCCGTTTGGAATCATAGAAAAGTGTCTTCTAGGAAATTTTAGTACTCGGAAAATAGTTTCAAACGGTACCAAATTTTCCAATTTTAGACTTTCAGAGAGCGAGTTATGATTTTTCAAAGAATACCCTAAAATTCATGAATTTTGGCCATTTTGAAATGAATCCGCGCGGGAAAACTGTTCACCAGAATACGGCTGTGAATCCGGCCAGTTCTGGGCTGGATAGTTGGCGGATTGGTGTTGAATTTTGAAAAAACATTTGGATCCTCACTGCCTTGAATCCGGCCGGATTGTGACGTGGCACTGTTTATTTCGACTTCGATTGTTCGTTTGAAAATTTATTCACATGATTTCATACCTACTAGTTTTCATCCATGATTTTAAGGATAAAAATTGGATTATACTTGAGTATTAAAGCCCTCGTTGAGTCTCGAATTTTCAAGGGAAATTTAGGCATTTTCGAGATACTTTCTAGAATCATTCAAGTGTGCGACCTCCCATAGTAACTGGGGTTTATAAGTAATGATTCACTATTAATTACTCAGGCTCACGCGAGGACCTTCAAGAGGATCCCACGGTGAACGCTTGAATCTCGAGTGACATTCCTTCTTGTTTACTTGGTGAGTGTCAAGTTTGTGACTACTTGAACTCCTGTGAACTTTATACATGCTTGTTTACTATCAATGACTTGAGATTTTGAAAATGAAGTCGAGTGTATACTTTATCGCACTCGTTCTCATTTGAAATAAATCACTCATGTTTGAAATGTTTTAATAAGTTAAATGCTCGAAAGTTCAAATGCTTGAATTACATGAAATAGTATGCTATGGTTGCATACATCGTTGGAGTGAACCTCCTCGACACTCAAATGTACATGGGGAATGCCCAAATTCATAGGCCGACCATGGAACTCGAGCCGGCATGGGCTTGGTCGGGAACCTCGGTAAGCCATGAGAATTACATGATAAGTTTGATCTATCGAGAGATCTTGCTTGGCATACTCGTGGAGTATCACCTTATAAATGTCGTTCGGGCCCGGTGAGGGTTGTACGGTGGACGGACATGAGAAGTGAGTGGAGATCTATGGATTGAAAATATCGACCCGGATGATGGAGAGTCATTGCGGGAAGATATACTCATGAGATTGGCAAGCAAGTGGAACTTAGCTCCTGAGAACTACCATATCCTTGAATTGTTTCTATTTTACATTTCACTTGAATTGTTAATTACTCGCACTGTATCATTTGACTTGTTATTTGGGCTTGTTACTTGGACTATGTGCTTGCATGTGTATTCTTGGTCTCACGAGCGTTTTGCTCACCCCGTAGATTTATTTTCCTTAACAGGGATGGAGGATGTGGAACTTGATGGAACCCCTTTTGAAGTACTTTTGTATTAGGGTCCAAATGTAATTGACTAGACTGCTTGGCTATTTTATACTTTGGGGATTGAGATATCTTTTGGAATCAAATGTAAGAATTGGATGATTGTTATATTGTGGAACTTGTGGCGTAAATTTTAATGTTACTTATGGAAGCGACTTATCTTTCTTACTTGCCTTGTTGCGATAGATAATATTGTATTAAGCCTAAACAAGATTGGTCTTGAGTCCTGGTGAGAGTTGGGCAGGCGTCCCGCGGATACCCTTTGGTTCGCCTTAGGGAGAAGTGGGGGCGTCACAGTTGGTATCAGAGCACTAGATTAGAGATCTATATGAGAGACATACTAGATACTCTAGCTTTAAGACCTGAGACCGGATAACTAAGTTATACCTTAAGTGGTATTTAGGGCAAACTAGTGATTAGGTTAGGCATGCATAAGCGACATCCGAGAGAGTCAGTGATTAAATTTCTAACCCGAAAAGTGTGATTATTTTGCCGGGATGGAAAATGGAAATGGAGCCCCGGCAGCTAATGGGAATGGCCATGCTAATGGTCACGTAGAGCCTCTTAGGCCTATTTACTACCGACCTCTTAGTGGAGGAGCTCGAGTGCGCAACTCACCCTATGATAGGTATCCTCGGTGTTCGTGTAGGGTGACATTTGCCTACCCAAACTACCTAGTGCTAGCTCTGGACGACGAGGGTCGTCAGTTGGTGAATGCCAACTTAGACTTGCAGGTGGACGTGGACGAGCTTAGATAGATGGTAGGTATTCAGGGTGAGAGGATCGCTGAGGTTATTGAGGGCGAGGTGGCTACATCTGTCGTTGTTCGTGAGGCGCTCCAGAGCACTAGGACTCGACTTACTAACTTGAGGGAGGAGGTCCGTGATCAGGCTTCCAGGATCTTGACTAATGCTACTAGGCTAGTGGATGAGGCTATGGATGTAGTCCAGAGCTCTAATGAGGAGGCTCAGGATCCGAAGGAGGATCCTGAGGAGAGATTCCGCCCGTCCTACTGTGGACTAGACCCTAGTGATTGACTACTTGACCTTTTGACTAGTACAGTTAGGATTAGCTGGGGTTGATGCGAGTGTTGAGGCCATTATATTTTGCATGACTGTGTGGCCTACTTTTGAGGCACTTGTTTTATTTTAGTCTTCTGTGACTAAAAGTACTTTCATGGCACCTGTGTGCTATATTTTGTGATTTTCCCCATTACTTTCTAATTGTATGAATTTGACATGTTAATGAATGTAAATTATTGTTAATTTCAATATTTTCGTGATTGGTTCTTATTTTAAATATTTTCTCGCATAATTGATTCATTTCTTGCACTAGGCACGCCTAGGATAATGGAAGGACTAAGAGGTAGTCGAGACCGTGGGCGAGGGATTAGACAGGCCCAACCTCATGGTGATGACCAAGGATCGGCAACTGAACCGACCCAATGACAGGAAAATGTAGAGGGAAATCAAGTGGCTACTGCCATTAATAGGATGACTGACATCCTAGAACGCTTAACTAGTAGGCTAGGTCCTGGACCGTTTAATCAAACTGGGGGACAGAATAGGGGCGAGGATAGAGCCTTAGAGAGGTTCTTGAAGTTTAACCCGCCTAAGTTCCTTGGTGAACCCGACCCTGAAGTAGCGGAGAACTAGTTGGAGAGGATGACTAACATATTCGCCGCACTATACTATACTGAAGATAGGCGAGTGAATTTTGCTGCTTTTCAATTTGAGGGACTGGCTCGTGCTTAGTGGTACATGATAAGAGGAAAATGGGAGAGAGCTCAGACCCCTTGGACTTGGGAGAATTTCACGAGGGAGTTTAATGAAAATTTTCTTCCGCCCTTGATCCAAGAAAAGAGGGAGGATGAATTTATCAAGTTGAAACAAGGGACCCTTAGTGTAGCCGAGTATGAAGGGAAATTCACTAAACTTTCTAAGTATGCCCCTGAACTGGTGATTAATGAATGAAGGAGAATCAAACGGTTCATACAGGGACTTAATATGGAAATCCAGGAAGGATTGGCTGCAGCTCAAATCTCTGCTTTTACTGAGACCCTAGAAAAAGCACAAAGGGTTGAAGATGCGAGAATGCAAGTTAAGGACTTTCAGAATAGGAAGAGGAACTTTTCTAGTCGTACCTCTAGACAGACTAGTAAGAGTTCACCGCCTTCAAAAATTGGAAGAGACATGGGAGGAATAAGGACTGCTGGAACTGCTAGGGGAGCTTTATCTAGAAGTGGTCGTAGTGGACCGGTTCGAGCTAAGGGAGCACCTTCCAGTGGTTCGGCAGTGACCCCTCAAGTCACTTGTGGTTACTGCGAAAAACCTGTAGACACCAAATTTTTAGTGCATTTTTGTTTACTATTATTGTTTTTTATGTTAGTTTTTATTTACTTTTAGTCTTTAATTTTTTAAGTCATTTTAGCCTAGAATTTATCAGAAAAAAAGAAAATCATTCACAAAAATATGCTTTAGTTATTTTGGATTCAAGTTCATTGTTATTTAATTAAAAAAAAAAGAAGAAAAAAGGAAAATCATCACTCAAAAAAAAATCTTAGCATTTTTATCTTTTATTCCTAGTTTTGTTTCATTGCATCCGATTTTTACTTAAATTGTCATTAATTAAATGATTCGTTCAAAAAAAAGAGTGAAAAAAAGGAAAAAATGCAAGCTCACGGACCCTGAGAAGCATATGATCCAAACCCTTCTTCTTCATTTTTATTTACAAAGCGCAGTTACAGAAAAAAAATTCCAGCTCGATTGTTTTATCCAGTTTTTCCTCCTCCGTCTGATGATCTTGACAGAGAACACTTTGCTTGATCCAAGGTTTATCAGAAACCATGAAAACTAAGGTTGTAAAAATGCAAAAAAATGGAGTTTATTTCTGCGCCTTAGATGCTAGGTTTCGGTGGTAAGCTTCCCATATAAAAGCTTATGAAAACCTAGAAAGGGACGGGGGCTGAAGAGATAGAGGGCGGCAAGGGTTTTAGAGGGAAAAGGAAAAAATGAAAAGAAAAGGGGAGAGCTTCAGGGAGCTAGAAGGTAGAGAGTTGAAGAAGGGACGGCAGATAAAAGGAAAAGCTTGGGGGAGCGGCTGAGAGAAAAAGAAGAACGTGAAGGAGAGCAAAAAAAAAAAACGGCTAGAAAAGAAACCGAGAGCTGGGTGGTGGAGAAGGAAGCTTGGGGAGGCAGTAGTGGGCTACGGGTTGGAGCTAAGGAATGACGGCTGGGTTTAGAGGGCAACAAAAATGGAATAGAGTGCGGCAGCTGAGGGAGGAAGGAAAGGGAGGAAAAATTGAGAAGACAAACCGAGATGAGAGAATCTGTTGGGGAGTCTGTAATGGCGGGGAGAGTTTTGGTGGCTAGGTTTCACGTGAGAGAGAAAGGGAGAGCTAGCAGGGCTGGGTAAGAGGAAGCAAGAAAGGTCGTGGGAAAAGAAAGAACTTCAAAAAGGAGAGAGCTTGGAGCTTCGGCAGAGGAGAAAGAAAAGAGCTTTGGGCAGGGAAGGAAAGAGAAGAGAACAAAAACAAGAGACCGAGAGAGGGTGCAGGTGGAAGGTGAGAACATCTAGAAACCAGGGTAAAGGAAAGGGAGCTTCGGTTAAGATCAGAAAACAGGAAAAGGAACGAAAAAAAAAGGGAACTTTGCAGAAGATTTTTCGACAGGAAAAGGCTGACCTTTTAGCCTCCCTCGGATGCATTTTTCTCTTTGGATATAGCTTTGTTTGAGGTGATTTAAATTTCTGAATAATCTACGTCATTTGGGGAGGAGATTTCGTGTTGAACATTTCTGGAAAAAACCACTGAAACACCCTTGAATTGAAGCTCCAAGTCGCGAGCTTGTCCCTGCCGCATGCCGCTGCGACGAAATTTTCTTGGATTCGTTTCAGCCAACTTTCCCCTTCATTCTGATCTCCCCAGGGCTCCTTAGGGAGAGATCTCGGTGTCTGGATAAACTACATCATCAAAGGAGCGATTCTTGTTGAGAAACATTCTGGAAAGGATGTCTCCATCCTCTCCAAACTTCATCCCCCTGGTAGCAAGGTCGTCAGCCTTAGGTGTCTTCACCAGAAATTTGCCGCTTCGAAGTTGGTATCTGGACGCGATCTTTTCAATCTTTCCTTGCTTACTGGACCTAGTAAAGTGCTAAAGGTAATCCTTTTTTCCTTCTATCTCTCACGTAAGCTCAGATTTTCCAAATATGTCAAAGACCTTGATGCATTTTGTTCGCTTTGTCATTTTTGCTTCCTAGAACAGCCGCTGGTTGGGTTTTATTGAATTATTCGTTACCTGATGTTTGTATTTGGGAGATCAAGCTTGATATGTGATATCTTGGGTTATGTTAACAATGGTGCTATGGGAATTTATGCGGGTTTAGTTGACAAAAAAATGAGTTTTGTTGCATTCTTTTCGTATGATATCAGCGTGGGTTTGAGCTGCCAATTTGTATCAAAAATTGCAGCAGGAAACCTTGACCGAATTTAATCCGGAATGAATCTTGAATGGGCTGTTAGTTTGCAAGTTTCATAGCTTCCTTTTCGTTTGCATGGTCGAGATTCTGTCTCAAATTTTTCCTGAGCGACGTGGGTTGCTAAAATGAGTTCAGTTGCAGAATGTTTTTCTTTGCGGCTTTGCTGCATTTTATGTTCGGTCTCTTTGAGTAGATCTTTTGGGGAATAGATGATTGTTTTTGAGGTTAACAATATGAGTTAGAAGCCATGGCATTGGAGAGTTCGCATGGACAGATTTCTAAGCTTTCATTCCCATTACTTCGTATGATCATCTTTCGGTCCGTAGCTACAAATTGCAGAATGTTATTTCTATGTTTGCATGATCATTTGTCCGAGTTTCAGATGTTTAAACATAAGATTTTTGCGGTTAAAAGGAGAAAAATGTTTGGGTAATCTTGTCACTTCAGTCCAAGCCTTTGTGTGTAGTTGTTAATTGTGTTCGGATGAGAAAGGATCGCATCAGGAAACCTGAAAGTGGAAATGAAAAACGCAGCAAAGTCTTTCCATAGCTTTGCAGGGAAAACTTTCAACAATTGCCCTTTGACCCCCTATCCTTTCATATACTTCCACTATGACCCAACCAATTGAATAATTTCCTCAATTTGGTCCTTGACAGCTTTAATTTTACAACTTTTCATTGCTTGTTTGCTTCAATTAACTACCATGCTCTGTTTAAATTGCACTTAATTCATAATTTTAAGGGTTTTGTATCCAGGTGAGGTTGTGTTTGCATATTTTCTTTAATTTTTCCAAATAAATTGGTACATTGACCTTCTCTTTTATTTTGGAGGATAAATAAGTGATTTCACTCCACTAGGGTCCCGACTCAAGGTGATAAATAAGTGACCTTATGTGCCTTATGTGACTTTACGTGCTCAATTGCATGCCATTTGAATGCTTTCATTTTATTTATTTATTTATTCACTTTATTTGTTTTAATTTAGTATTTTTATTTTATTTTAGCTCAATTTTTGATCATTTCAAAGGCACTTGAATGCCACAATTGTAATAGTTAGGCTATTATATCATTTCATTTAATTCCTTCCCTCTTAGATTGCAGTAGGCTTCCCCCCCGAATGTAATAGTTAGAGCTTTATTTGTTTTACTCGCCTTATGTGTGTTGCATGCTTACGTGCTATGTGTTACCGCTTTCTTAGATTTTGGCATCTAGATATGCATGCTTATGTGTTATGTGAATTACGTGCTCATATGTCTACTTGCTTTAATTGTGCACATTACTTATATATGTGTATGATGGATGCAAATGCACGTAACCGTGGCTAGTCCAATGCTAGTCATGGTTGTCCCCTCGAGCTCTTGCAAGTCCAATGCTTGTGAGAGAGCGTAGATGTGGGCTAGTCCAATGCTAGACCCAATAGGGCCGCCCCTCGCTAGTACATACTTGCATGCCCTCAATACATCTTCATTCATTTTTCTCTTTTTAGTTTTACATATTTGCATGACCCTTTACTCCCTTTCCCTTGCACATTTAGGGTTGCATTTCATTCTAGTTATTAAGGTCATTTGCTTGATTAGATTAGGGATACCCCTTGAGTAAGGGATATGGACGAGTTTGGCTTTTCTAGCCTTAGCATGCTCGTATTCCCTCTATCAAAGGGAAAATTGAGTCATGAACATTAGTTCCCCCGTACCCGACATGATGCACCCCCTTAAGACATGTATATTTATATAATTATTTTATTTCTTTTCTTTTCTAAGAGTCTCATATTTTTTGCATTATTCGTGACTTCTCCAAAGGTCATTATTGGGCATCACAATTAATGTGATTGGCACCATTCAAGCTTTGAAGAGAAATTTTGCCCCCCGATACCCCCCTAGGTCTAGGGTTTGCATTCATATAATACATCCAAATGTGATAAATTCTTTGGTTAAAACAAGAAAGTCTTTGACTAAATCACGCAACTAGCCTTGGCTAGGTCGAAGGGGTGCCTTGGATTTTATCTTTGACTTCCCCTTCGTCAAATATGACTCCCGAACCTTTTTCGTTGGTTTTCGTAGACTAGGAGTCGTTTAAAAGGGGTTTCTTTCTACCTTTTCCTTGAAAAAATTCATTTTTAGGTGACTTGGTACACCTTAACTCTATACCAAGTGGCGACTCCGATTTTTATTTCAAAAACCCTTTTTAAACTATATTTTGGGTCAAATCGTCGCATTTTCAAGTCCCATTTAGACCCATATTTTTCTTCATTTTCTTTGTAAATTAAAATTCATTTTTCAAATAAAAATTCACTTTTTAAACCATTTATTTATTTTTTCTTATAAAAAATGGGGCGCGACAGCTGGCGACTCCACTGGGGACTTAGAGAGTTCGAGCAATTTGATTTAGTCGATTATTTTCTTCTTTTAACCTTCTTATATATTACATTTGGATGTTTAGGATTGCATTTTTCCTTTTTAGGATTTTTTGCATTTCGTGCGTATCAACTCACTCCCTTACCCATTTGCGTGCGATTGATGTGGTGAATGAATGGTTTATGTGATGTGATCTCGCGCCTTGCAATGCATTTGGGTGGGGGGATATTTCCCTAGAGCCTTGCGTTGGGTTCTTGATCCCTCCCCTCCAAACGAGCACTAGCATACGTGCATACGCTTTAATTTTTCACCCCTCATTTATTTTTCTTTAGTGGCTTGTCACGCCACTCCTCCTTATTAGGATTAGGCGACCCATTTGGACGTGTGATCGCGACACGATGTGTGCGTAGCATGATCCGAGGGGTTACTCAATCTTCCATTTTAAGCTTTGGGTTCATAGCCTTTAGCTTTTAGTTGAAGGTTGAGGATTTTTAATAGATTCACTCATGACATGTAGCCATGACACGATGTGTGCGTAGCAATGTCTGGGGAATCGCTCGAGCCACCGACAAAGAACCTTGGGATTGATGACCCTTGGTTTCCAAGTCTGAAGGCACGGGGACCTAAAACCTATCGAGTCTAGATGCATTAGTGAGCCCCAACCTCATGCATCCATGATAGTTTACCTAGGGAGGAGTCTGCCTTACCCTATTAGGGACACTATTCACGAGGGGAGGGATCCAACCCCTCTTATTGCTTTATCTCTTTTGTATTGTTTTGTTACAATGTGTTATGTGTATTTATTGAACTAACTTTTCTTGGTCTTTGTCCCCATTGCATTCCTAAACCCTAGCAAATAAGAGGTCTGGCATGACCTTCTTTTAGAACCTACCCTTATAGATAGGCTATTGCACGTTTAAGAAATTTCGATATATTTCGTTCATAAATTAATAATGCCATATCATTTTAGGCTTACCCTGGCAAATAAAGGGTCCCTTAGGTCATGTTTCATTTCAAATTGCATATTTTACTGCTTTAATAAACTGGCATCATGCATAAACCCTAGAAAGGGAATGCCATTTAGGGGATCCCACGTCAGGACTAAACCGCCTTGTGTCTCGGATATTTAATCCAAGGAGACTTGCACGTTTATATTTTTGTACCATCCAAAGGGGTAGTGCACAAGGTAAGTGTGAGAACCCGTATTGCCCTAATAGTTTCCTAGGGTTTTTCCCCCCTTAAATTTCATGTTTTCTGCATTTTCTGGCCTAGGAATATTTTCTTGGTGGATTTTATGAGCAGTTATAGTTTTTAGATGAATTTTCTAGTATTGGAGAGTTTTTCAAAAATTAAGAATATATATTGGACGTGGGACCCACTAGTGCGAAAAGTTCGGGAAAATTCGGCCAATACGGTTAAGTTTCGGATACTGTGAAAAATTTATCGGGTGTTAAGAGATAAGTAGTGTGTGTGAAGTGATTGATGTGAGAGAGAAAAGAAAGATAGGAAGGCATTTAATGAGATGCCACATGTCACTTTCTCATTGGTTATGACTTAAGAAACACTATTCACCTTTTGACAAATTTTTGACTTTTGACCCAACTAGTAAATATCTTCAAAAATTCACTAAAATTCCCTCATTTTCTCTCCACCATAGCCGGCCCTCTCAAGCTCCAAGGAAGACAAAACTCTTCAACATTCAAGCTTCTAACAAGTCCAAATCCACCAAATCAAGTGCTTAAGTTAGTTCTACTCCATAAAAACTTTCCTTCTAGTGCTAGTTAGTGTGTTGGTGAACTTTGTTTGAAGGATTAAGGTGTTCAACATCCTCCTCTCTCTTGTTTCTTGGTAAGTGAAGCTTGAAACACCCTACTACACCTAATGATGCTTATGTTGTGCTTACTAGTGATAAGAGTGCTGAAATTTCTGGTTTTTATCTTGGTTGGAATTGATTTGGTGAAGTTTTCCATTTTATGATGATTTTTCTGGTTTAATTGGATTATGATGGTGTGGTTGTTTGTGATGATTGGCAATGGACTATAATGGCTCTAGTGGATGTGAAATGTGGTTAAATGTAATCAATTTTGGATTTGGTGTGAAATTGAAAAGTTAGGGTTCTTAATTTCCCAATTCTGTCCGGTTTTTGATCATAGGGTTAGAGGCCGAATTTGACTTTGCTCAAAACATGAAAGTTGTAGGTATTGATGTGATGGAGATTCCTGTAAAATTTCAGGGCATTTGGATTAGTGTGGAGTGAGTTATGACGAAATTACTGTAGCTGTTCTGCTTTGGACAGAATGCGAAAACTGCGATAGTAATTGGCTATTTTGACTGGAATTGGTTTGGATTTTGGAGTTGGTGTCTTCTGATGAAATGTAGCTGGATGACTTAGCTAACATATGCCTTTGGAATTTCGGCATTTGGACTTGTATGGACTGAGATATACCGATTACAGTTTTCTGCGTTTTGCAAACCTGTTTTGGGAATTCTGGTATAGTATTTCGTATATTTGACCTAGTTGTGTTAGGAACTGGATTGAGTGACCTTCTACATTGTTGTAGTTCTGTTTCTTGGCTTCGAAATGGTGGGTCTTACACCCCCATCCGATAATTGTAGTGAGAGTTGTGCCATTACCGCTTTTGGAGGCCAAAAACTGTTTTTGTCGTTGGGACGAATGAGTTCCAATGCTTGATTTTCTGGTTTGCTATTATGCTTGTTTATGCATATGAAACCCTATTGGGTTATAATTGGCTTGGCTTTGTGACTCGTTATCGAGTCTTATGGTAATTGTTCACTTGTTCTAGGAGGAAACGGTGGTGCACGACGTTCGTTTAACGACGGTGCATGAAACATCATTTTTTCACTTGGTGAGTATACTACTCACTTAATTGTTACTATGTGGCTTTGCTAAATGTATATGTGATGCCTTGAAGGCTTACTTGGATATTGGAATTGATTAAGGTGAGGGTGTACTTGACCGCCCTCACCCCTTTTGATAGTATCACTGATTGGCTACCGTTTTACTGCATTACTGAACTTGATATACTGGATACTGAATTCCATTCTTGGAAACTGATTTGGTGTCATTTGGGCGAATGTCCAATGGCTTCACTGTATTACTGAGCTCAACCCCGTTTGGTAGTCAATTGGATCGAGCCGGCGAGGGCTTGGTCGTGAAAATTGTCATGCCACGGGGACTGTACTGAGGAACCTTGTGGTAATGAGACCTTTGGTTCCGGTATACTCGAGTATTACCAAAATGACTGAATGGAGTGCGGGCCCGGTTGGGGTATGTTGGGTGGAAGGAATGGAAGTGAAGTGAGGTCTACGGTTTGGTACTTTTAACATTGACGGAGGGTCAATGAGTGTGGATCAAGAATGTAAGCGTGGAAATGGGCTCTTGAGAGCCGACCGTATCCTTTCACTGAATTGCTTACTTCGAAATTGCATACTTGAATTGAATGGTTATGCTTATGTGATCTTAACTGCTATTGTGATAGTTGCTCACTGAGCTTTAGCTCACTCCGTTCCATTTGTTTTCCTTACAGGAAAATGAATACTTTTGGAAAAGGTTGTAATAGTTGAATGACAAGTTGAGCTCATGTACATGTATTTTGAATAGCTCCTTGAGGGTGAAACCCTATGTGTTTTGTTTCACCAATGTTTGGTGTGTAAATGGCTATTGTATGTGAATGAACTAAATGGATCTCTTGGTATGCCATTTTGGCTTGACAATGTTGGATTTCCATGTATATATGTTAAGTTGATGTTTGGATGAACTTCTGAACGTTTCGGCTTTCAAACGGCAAAAGAAAAAAATTTTGACGGAAAGGCACTGGACTGAATCCGGCCAGGAATCCGGCCAGAAACTGGCCGGATTGTCGGCCGGATTGCTTGGAAAATTTTGAATCCGTGAAGTTGCTCACTGGACAGTATCCGGCCAAGAATCCGGCCGCTAATCCGGCCAGATTCCGGCCGGATTCTGCTGTCCAGGTTACTATTCAATTTTTCATTTTTTTTTTATTTTGTTATTTTGATACTTGTGACCTGTCCGAGCGCACTTTTGCATTCCCGAAACGTATTAGAACGCGTGTAACTGCTCCGTAGTCCTGGCGAGAGCTGGGCAGGCAGTCCGCTGACCCCTTTGGTTCGCCTTAGGGGAAAGTGGGGCTGTTACAATTGGTATCAGAGCCACTTCGCGTGGTCTCTGCGTGGAGTGAGACTGGGCCAAGTGGTGTTGTGGTCCTAATTTCATGAATATGTCTAAGTGCTCGTTTGAGCATAAGTTATGAACCGGACATGTGATAAGTGTACGAATCATTATCATGGGACTCGAGGAAGCTAGGTATGTATGTCGGGTAGGAATCTTTAATAAGGATGGTTTACTCTTGGGACCGGCCGGCTCGAGATGTGAATTATCTTAGACGAGATTCTTGCGCCCGGATACGAAAGATATGAGGGCCTAGGTTAGAAAGGATTTGGTGAACTAGAAAGGCGATTCTACGGAACTTCGTGTGGTTTGTTCGGGTGTGGTTAAGCATGATCGAACTTGATTAAGATATAAATATTTGGACGAAGCCCTAGAAGGGGAAAAGCTTCTCGCGAGTTCTTTGGCACTTGTGACCTAGGCGTCTGCAGTACTTTTGGAGGATCTTTTTGTTTCATGGAATGACTTTGTATGTACTTGACTGACTGTTCCGTATAATTGCTTAACCTGGTTATGTGATCTATGTATACGTGGTATATGTTTAAATGCTCTTCGCGGTAATTGTTTGAGTTACTTACTCTTGTTTCATTGTTCCTGTCTGGTGCTACGGAAAGGAGGGTTAGGTGCCCTTTAACAGTATATTTATTTGGTGACCTAGATTGACTTAGATTGATGGAAGGCACTCGGAGTGGTCGAGGCCGTGGACGCAGAACTAGACAACCTACACCGGTTAGGGGTGCGGGGGAAACCTCGACTGGACCTGATTCTGAACCCCAAGTCGACCCTAATGCCCAGATAGCTGCTGCTATGCAGCAAATGACAAACCTGCTTGCACAAGTAGTGCAGCAACAAGCTCAGAACCCAAACCCGAACCCTGGAAACCCCGGAAACCCTGGCCATCATATTGAGAGCGAGGATAGAGCTCTCGAACGTTTCCAAAAGTTCGCTCCGCCGAAATTTGTTGGGGGACCCGACCCTGATGTAGCTGAGAAATGGCTTGAGAAGATGGTAGACATTTTTGCAGCCTTACACTACCCTGACGAACGGCAGGTGACTTTTGCCGTGTTCCAGCTTGAAGGGGCAGCCCGTTCCTGGTGGAACGTCATTAGGCAGAAGTGGGAACGAGAACAGACACCTAGGACTTGGGTGAACTTCATCAGAGAGTTCAATGCGAAGTTTTTCCCTCCTCTAGTTCAGGAGAGGAAGGAAGACGAGTTCATTCGACTTCGCCAAGGAGCCCAAACTGTGGCGGAGTATGAGAGCCAGTTCACCCGCCTATCCAAATTTGCGCCCGAACTCATCATGACCGAGCAACGAAGAATACGGCGATTTGTCCAGGGGCTGAACGTAGAAATCCAGAAGGACCTCGCGGCAGCCCAAATTAATGCCTTCAGCGAAGCAGTGGAGAAGGCACAACGAGTAGAGAATGCTAGGCTCCAGGTGAAAACCTTTCAGGCGAAAAAGAGAGGATTTTCTGGAAGTAGTTCGGGGCAGGAGGATGAAAGTACCCATCCCAAGTTTGGACGAGGAACGGGAGGAGTAAGAATGCCGGGAGTGTCACACGAGAGCCTGTTAAGAGGAAGCTCGGCTTCTACAGCACGCGGACCCTGCGGGTATTGCGGAAAATTAAACCATTCGGAGGACAATTGCTGGAAGAAAGGAGGAAAATGCTTGCTCTGTGGGAGTGCCGAACATCAAATTACTAACTGTCCAGCTCGCCTGCGCGAGCGGCAAGGGACTCTGCCACCAACTACGACCAACCCTGCCCAGTCGAAGGGGGACAAGGATGGATCGAAAGAGTCCTCTCGGGTGTACTCCTTAGATGTTGACTCATCAGAGGACGTGGAAGGTAAGAATTTAATGAACCTGGCTAGTGAAGGGGTACAGATCAGTATACTGTTCAATTTAATCCCGGAGTAGTCAATGATAAGGAATTTCGAGGACGAAATTCTTTTAAGGGGGAGAGAGTGTGAGAACCCGTATTGCCCTAATAGTTTCCTAGGGTTTTTCCCCCCTTAAATTTCATGTTTTCTGCATTTTCTGGCCTAGGAATATTTTCTTGGTGGATTTTATGAGCAGTTATAGTTTTTAGATGAATTTTCTAGTATTGGAGAGTTTTTAAAAAATTAAGAATATATATTGGACGTGGGACCCACTAGTGCGAAAAGTTCGGGAAAATTCGGCCAATACGGTTAAGTTTCGGATACTGTGAAAAATTTATCGGGTGTTAAGAGATAAGTAGTGTGTGTGAAGTGATTGATGTGAGAGAGAAAAGAAAGATAGGAAGGCATTTAATGAGATGCCACATGTCACTTTCTCATTGGTTATGACTTAAGAAACACTATTCACCTTTTGACAAATTTTTGACTTTTGACCCAACTAGTAAATATCTTCAAAAATTCACTAAAATTCCCTCATTTTCTCTCCACCATAGCCGGCCCTCTCAAGCTCCAAGGAAGACAAAACTCTTCAACATTCAAGCTTCTAACAAGTCCAAATCCACCAAATCAAGTGCTTAAGTTAGTTCTACTCCATAAAAACTTTCCTTCTAGTGCTAGTTAGTGTGTTGGTGAACTTTGTTTGAAGGATTAAGGTGTTCAACATCCTCCTCTCTCTTGTTTCTTGGTAAGTGAAGCTTGAAACACCCTACTACACCTAATGATGCTTATGTTGTGCTTACTAGTGATAAGAGTGCTGAAATTTCTGGTTTTTATCTTGGTTGGAATTGATTTGGTGAAGTTTTCCATTTTATGATGATTTTTCTGGTTTAATTGGATTATGATGGTGTGGTTGTTTGTGATGATTGGCAATGGACTATAATGGCTCTAGTGGATGTGAAATGTGGTTAAATGTAATCAATTTTGGATTTGGTGTGAAATTGAAAAGTTAGGGTTCTTAATTTCCCAATTCTGTCCGGTTTTTGATCATAGGGTTAGAGGCCGAATTTGACTTTGCTCAAAACATGAAAGTTGTAGGTATTGATGTGATGGAGATGCCTGTAAAATTTCAGGGCATTTGGATTAGTGTGGAGTGAGTTATGACGAAATTACTGTAGCTGTTCTGCTTTGGACAGAATGCGAAAACTGCGATAGTAATTGGCTATTTTGACTGGAATTGGTTTGGATTTTGGAGTTGGTGTCTTCTGATGAAATGTAGCTGGATGACTTAGCTAACATATGCCTTTGGAATTTCGGCATTTGGACTTGTATGGACTGAGATATACCGATTACAGTTTTCTGCGTTTTGCAAACCTGTTTTGGGAATTCTGGTATAGTATTTCGTATATTTGACCTAGTTGTGTTAGGAACTGGATTGAGTGACCTTCTACATTGTTGTAGTTCTGTTTCTTGGCTTCGAAATGGTGGGTCTTACACCCCCATCCGATAATTGTAGTGAGAGTTGTGCCATTACCGCTTTTGGAGGCCAAAAACTGTTTTTGTCGTTGGGACGAATGAGTTCCAATGCTTGATTTTCTGGTTTGCTATTATGCTTGTTTATGCATATGAAACCCTATTGGGTTATAATTGGCTTGGCTTTGTGACTCGTTATCGAGTCTTATGGTAATTGTTCACTTGTTCTAGGAGGAAACGGTGGTGCACGACGTTCGTTTAACGACGGTGCATGAAACATCATTTTTTCACTTGGTGAGTATACTACTCACTTAATTGTTACTATGTGGCTTTGCTAAATGTATATGTGATGCCTTGAAGGCTTACTTGGATATTGGAATTGATTAAGGTGAGGGTGTACTTGACCGCCCTCACCCCTTTTGATAGTATCACTGATTGGCTACCGTTTTACTGCATTACTGAACTTGATATACTGGATACTGAATTCCATTCTTGGAAACTGATTTGGTGTCATTTGGGCGAATGTCCAATGGCTTCACTGTATTACTGAGCTCAACCCCGTTTGGTAGTCAATTGGATCGAGCCGGCGAGGGCTTGGTCGTGAAAATTGTCATGCCACGGGGACTGTACTGAGGAACCTTGTGGTAATGAGACCTTTGGTTCCGGTATACTCGAGTATTACCAAAATGACTGAATGGAGTGCGGGCCCGGTTGGGGTATGTTGGGTGGAAGGAATGGAAGTGAAGTGAGGTCTACGGTTTGGTACTTTTAACATTGACGGAGGGTCAATGAGTGTGGATCAAGAATGTAAGCGTGGAAATGGGCTCTTGAGAGCCGACCGTATCCTTTCACTGAATTGCTTACTTCGAAATTGCATACTTGAATTGAATGGTTATGCTTATGTGATCTTAACTGCTATTGTGATAGTTGCTCACTGAGCTTTAGCTCACTCCGTTCCATTTGTTTTCCTTACAGGAAAATGAATACTTTTGGAAAAGGTTGTAATAGTTGAATGACAAGTTGAGCTCATGTACATGTATTTTGAATAGCTCCTTGAGGGTGAAACCCTATGTGTTTTGTTTCACCAATGTTTGGTGTGTAAATGGCTATTGTATGTGAATGAACTAAATGGATCTCTTGGTATGCCATTTTGGCTTGACAATGTTGGATTTCCATGTATATATGTTAAGTTGATGTTTGGATGAACTTCTGAACGTTTCGGCTTTCAAACGGCAAAAGAAAAAAATTTTGACGGAAAGGCACTGGACTGAATCCGGCCAGGAATCCGGCCAGAAACTGGCCGGATTGTCGGCCGGATTGCTTGGAAAATTTTGAATCCGTGAAGTTGCTCACTGGACAGTATCCGGCCAAGAATCCGGCCGCTAATCCGGCCAGATTCCGGCCGGATTCTGCTGTCCAGGTTACTATTCAATTTTTCATTTTTTTTTTATTTTGTTATTTTGATACTTGTGACCTGTCCGAGCGCACTTTTGCATTCCCGAAACGTATTAGAACGCGTGTAACTGCTCCGTAGTCCTGGCGAGAGCTGGGCAGGCAGTCCGCTGACCCCTTTGGTTCGCCTTAGGGGAAAGTGGGGCTGTTACAATTGGTATCAGAGCCACTTCGCGTGGTCTCTGCGTGGAGTGAGACTGGGCCAAGTGGTGTTGTGGTCCTAATTTCATGAATATGTCTAAGTGCTCGTTTGAGCATAAGTTATGAACCGGACATGTGATAAGTGTACGAATCATTATCATGGGACTCGAGGAAGCTAGGTATGTATGTCGGGTAGGAATCTTTAATAAGGATGGTTTACTCTTGGGACCGGCCGGCTCGAGATGTGAATTATCTTAGACGAGATTCTTGCGCCCGGATACGAAAGATATGAGGGCCTAGGTTAGAAAGGATTTGGTGAACTAGAAAGGCGATTCTACGGAACTTCGTGTGGTTTGTTCGGGTGTGGTTAAGCATGATCGAACTTGATTAAGATATAAATATTTGGACGAAGCCCTAGAAGGGGAAAAGCTTCTCGCGAGTTCTTTGGCACTTGTGACCTAGGCGTCTGCAGTACTTTTGGAGGATCTTTTTGTTTCATGGAATGACTTTGTATGTACTTGACTGACTGTTCCGTATAATTGCTTAACCTGGTTATGTGATCTATGTATACGTGGTATATGTTTAAATGCTCTTCGCGGTAATTGTTTGAGTTACTTACTCTTGTTTCATTGTTCCTGTCTGGTGCTACGGAAAGGAGGGTTAGGTGCCCTTTAACAGTATATTTATTTGGTGACCTAGATTGACTTAGATTGATGGAAGGCACTCGGAGTGGTCGAGGCCGTGGACGCAGAACTAGACAACCTACACCGGTTAGGGGTGCGGGGGAAACCTCGACTGGACCTGATTCTGAACCCCAAGTCGACCCTAATGCCCAGATAGCTGCTGCTATGCAGCAAATGACAAACCTGCTTGCACAAGTAGTGCAGCAACAAGCTCAGAACCCAAACCCGAACCCTGGAAACCCCGGAAACCCTGGCCATCATATTGAGAGCGAGGATAGAGCTCTCGAACGTTTCCAAAAGTTCGCTCCGCCGAAATTTGTTGGGGGACCCGACCCTGATGTAGCTGAGAAATGGCTTGAGAAGATGGTAGACATTTTTGCAGCCTTACACTACCCTGACGAACGGCAGGTGACTTTTGCCGTGTTCCAGCTTGAAGGGGCAGCCCGTTCCTGGTGGAACGTCATTAGGCAGAAGTGGGAACGAGAACAGACACCTAGGACTTGGGTGAACTTCATCAGAGAGTTCAATGCGAAGTTTTTCCCTCCTCTAGTTCAGGAGAGGAAGGAAGACGAGTTCATTCGACTTCGCCAAGGAGCCCAAACTGTGGCGGAGTATGAGAGCCAGTTCACCCGCCTATCCAAATTTGCGCCCGAACTCATCATGACCGAGCAACGAAGAATACGGCGATTTGTCCAGGGGCTGAACGTAGAAATCCAGAAGGACCTCGCGACAGCCCAAATTAATGCCTTCAGCGAAGCAGTGGAGAAGGCACAACGAGTAGAGAATGCTAGGCTCCAGGTGAAAACCTTTCAGGCGAAAAAGAGAGGATTTTCTGGAAGTAGTTCGGGGCAGGAGGATGAAAGTACCCATCCCAAGTTTGGACGAGGAACGGGAGGAGTAAGAATGCCGGGAGTGTCACACGAGAGCCTGTTAAGAGGAAGCTCGGCTTCTACAGCACGCGGACCCTGCGGGTATTGCGGAAAATTAAACCATTCGGAGGACAATTGCTGGAAGAAAGGAGGAAAATGCTTGCTCTGTGGGAGTGCCGAACATCAAATTACTAACTGTCCAGCTCGCCTGCGCGAGCGGCAAGGGACTCTGCCACCAACTACGACCAACCCTGCCCAGTCGAAGGGGGACAAGGATGGATCGAAAGAGTCCTCTCGGGTGTACTCCTTAGATGTTGACTCATCAGAGGACGTGGAAGGTAAGAATTTAATGAACCTGGCTAGTGAAGGGGTACAGATCAGTATACTGTTCAATTTAATCCCGGAGTAGTCAATGATAAGGAATTTCGAGGACGAAATTCTTTTAAGGGGGAGAGAGTGTGAGAACCCGTATTGCCCTAATAGTTTCCTAGGGTTTTTCCCCCCTTAAATTTCATGTTTTCTGCATTTTCTGGCCTAGGAATATTTTCTTGGTGGATTTTATGAGCAGTTATAGTTTTTAGATGAATTTTCTAGTATTGGAGAGTTTTTAAAAAATTAAGAATATATATTGGACGTGGGACCCACTAGTGCGAAAAGTTCGGGAAAATTCGGCCAATACGGTTAAGTTTCGGATACTGTGAAAAATTTATCGGGTGTTAAGAGATAAGTAGTGTGTGTGAAGTGATTGATGTGAGAGAGAAAAGAAAGATAGGAAGGCATTTAATGAGATGCCACATGTCACTTTCTCATTGGTTATGACTTAAGAAACACTATTCACCTTTTGACAAATTTTTGACTTTTGACCCAACTAGTAAATATCTTCAAAAATTCACTAAAATTCCCTCATTTTCTCTCCACCATAGCCGGCCCTCTCAAGCTCCAAGGAAGACAAAACTCTTCAACATTCAAGCTTCTAACAAGTCCAAATCCACCAAATCAAGTGCTTAAGTTAGTTCTACTCCATAAAAACTTTCCTTCTAGTGCTAGTTAGTGTGTTGGTGAACTTTGTTTGAAGGATTAAGGTGTTCAACATCCTCCTCTCTCTTGTTTCTTGGTAAGTGAAGCTTGAAACACCCTACTACACCTAATGATGCTTATGTTGTGCTTACTAGTGATAAGAGTGCTGAAATTTCTGGTTTTTATCTTGGTTGGAATTGATTTGGTGAAGTTTTCCATTTTATGATGATTTTTCTGGTTTAATTGGATTATGATGGTGTGGTTGTTTGTGATGATTGGCAATGGACTATAATGGCTCTAGTGGATGTGAAATGTGGTTAAATGTAATCAATTTTGGATTTGGTGTGAAATTGAAAAGTTAGGGTTCTTAATTTCCCAATTCTGTCCGGTTTTTGATCATAGGGTTAGAGGCCGAATTTGACTTTGCTCAAAACATGAAAGTTGTAGGTATTGATGTGATGGAGATGCCTGTAAAATTTCAGGGCATTTGGATTAGTGTGGAGTGAGTTATGACGAAATTACTGTAGCTGTTCTGCTTTGGACAGAATGCGAAAACTGCGATAGTAATTGGCTATTTTGACTGGAATTGGTTTGGATTTTGGAGTTGGTGTCTTCTGATGAAATGTAGCTGGATGACTTAGCTAACATATGCCTTTGGAATTTCGGCATTTGGACTTGTATGGACTGAGATATACCGATTACAGTTTTCTGCGTTTTGCAAACCTGTTTTGGGAATTCTGGTATAGTATTTCGTATATTTGACCTAGTTGTGTTAGGAACTGGATTGAGTGACCTTCTACATTGTTGTAGTTCTGTTTCTTGGCTTCGAAATGGTGGGTCTTACACCCCCATCCGATAATTGTAGTGAGAGTTGTGCCATTACCGCTTTTGGAGGCCAAAAACTGTTTTTGTCGTTGGGACGAATGAGTTCCAATGCTTGATTTTCTGGTTTGCTATTATGCTTGTTTATGCATATGAAACCCTATTGGGTTATAATTGGCTTGGCTTTGTGACTCGTTATCGAGTCTTATGGTAATTGTTCACTTGTTCTAGGAGGAAACGGTGGTGCACGACGTTCGTTTAACGACGGTGCATGAAACATCATTTTTTCACTTGGTGAGTATACTACTCACTTAATTGTTACTATGTGGCTTTGCTAAATGTATATGTGATGCCTTGAAGGCTTACTTGGATATTGGAATTGATTAAGGTGAGGGTGTACTTGACCGCCCTCACCCCTTTTGATAGTATCACTGATTGGCTACCGTTTTACTGCATTACTGAACTTGATATACTGGATACTGAATTCCATTCTTGGAAACTGATTTGGTGTCATTTGGGCGAATGTCCAATGGCTTCACTGTATTACTGAGCTCAACCCCGTTTGGTAGTCAATTGGATCGAGCCGGCGAGGGCTTGGTCGTGAAAATTGTCATGCCACGGGGACTGTACTGAGGAACCTTGTGGTAATGAGACCTTTGGTTCCGGTATACTCGAGTATTACCAAAATGACTGAATGGAGTGCGGGCCCGGTTGGGGTATGTTGGGTGGAAGGAATGGAAGTGAAGTGAGGTCTACGGTTTGGTACTTTTAACATTGACGGAGGGTCAATGAGTGTGGATCAAGAATGTAAGCGTGGAAATGGGCTCTTGAGAGCCGACCGTATCCTTTCACTGAATTGCTTACTTCGAAATTGCATACTTGAATTGAATGGTTATGCTTATGTGATCTTAACTGCTATTGTGATAGTTGCTCACTGAGCTTTAGCTCACTCCGTTCCATTTGTTTTCCTTACAGGAAAATGAATACTTTTGGAAAAGGTTGTAATAGTTGAATGACAAGTTGAGCTCATGTACATGTATTTTGAATAGCTCCTTGAGGGTGAAACCCTATGTGTTTTGTTTCACCAATGTTTGGTGTGTAAATGGCTATTGTATGTGAATGAACTAAATGGATCTCTTGGTATGCCATTTTGGCTTGACAATGTTGGATTTCCATGTATATATGTTAAGTTGATGTTTGGATGAACTTCTGAACGTTTCGGCTTTCAAACGGCAAAAGAAAAAAATTTTGACGGAAAGGCACTGGACTGAATCCGGCCAGGAATCCGGCCAGAAACTGGCCGGATTGTCGGCCGGATTGCTTGGAAAATTTTGAATCCGTGAAGTTGCTCACTGGACAGTATCCGGCCAAGAATCCGGCCGCTAATCCGGCCAGATTCCGGCCGGATTCTGCTGTCCAGGTTACTATTCAATTTTTCATTTTTTTTTTATTTTGTTATTTTGATACTTGTGACCTGTCCGAGCGCACTTTTGCATTCCCGAAACGTATTAGAACGCGTGTAACTGCTCCGTAGTCCTGGCGAGAGCTGGGCAGGCAGTCCGCTAACCCCTTTGGTTCGCCTTAGGGGAAAGTGGGGCTGTTACAATTGGTATCAGAGCCACTTCGCGTGGTCTCTGCGTGGAGTGAGACTGGGCCAAGTGGTGTTGTGGTCCTAATTTCATGAATATGTCTAAGTGCTCGTTTGAGCATAAGTTATGAACCGGACATGTGATAAGTGTACGAATCATTATCATGGGACTCGAGGAAGCTAGGTATGTATGTCGGGTAGGAATCTTTAATAAGGATGGTTTACTCTTGGGACCGGCCGGCTCGAGATGTGAATTATCTTAGACGAGATTCTTGCGCCCGGATACGAAAGATATGAGGGCCTAGGTTAGAAAGGATTTGGTGAACTAGAAAGGCGATTCTACGGAACTTCGTGTGGTTTGTTCGGGTGTGGTTAAGCATGATCGAACTTGATTAAGATATAAATATTTGGACGAAGCCCTAGAAGGGGAAAAGCTTCTCGCGAGTTCTTTGGCACTTGTGACCTAGGCGTCTGCAGTACTTTTGGAGGATCTTTTTGTTTCATGGAATGACTTTGTATGTACTTGACTGACTGTTCCGTATAATTGCTTAACCTGGTTATGTGATCTATGTATACGTGGTATATGTTTAAATGCTCTTCGCGGTAATTGTTTGAGTTACTTACTCTTGTTTCATTGTTCCTGTCTGGTGCTACGGAAAGGAGGGTTAGGTGCCCTTTAACAGTATATTTATTTGGTGACCTAGATTGACTTAGATTGATGGAAGGCACTCGGAGTGGTCGAGGCCGTGGACGCAGAACTAGACAACCTACACCGGTTAGGGGTGCGGGGGAAACCTCGACTGGACCTGATTCTGAACCCCAAGTCGACCCTAATGCCCAGATAGCTGCTGCTATGCAGCAAATGACAAACCTGCTTGCACAAGTAGTGCAGCAACAAGCTCAGAACCCAAACCCGAACCCTGGAAACCCCGGAAACCCTGGCCATCATATTGAGAGCGAGGATAGAGCTCTCGAACGTTTCCAAAAGTTCGCTCCGCCGAAATTTGTTGGGGGACCCGACCCTGATGTAGCTGAGAAATGGCTTGAGAAGATGGTAGACATTTTTGCAGCCTTACACTACCCTGACGAACGGCAGGTGACTTTTGCCGTGTTCCAGCTTGAAGGGGCAGCCCGTTCCTGGTGGAACGTCATTAGGCAGAAGTGGGAACGAGAACAGACACCTAGGACTTGGGTGAACTTCATCAGAGAGTTCAATGCGAAGTTTTTCCCTCCTCTAGTTCAGGAGAGGAAGGAAGACGAGTTCATTCGACTTCGCCAAGGAGCCCAAACTGTGGCGGAGTATGAGAGCCAGTTCACCCGCCTATCCAAATTTGCGCCCGAACTCATCATGACCGAGCAACGAAGAATACGGCGATTTGTCCAGGGGCTGAACGTAGAAATCCAGAAGGACCTCGCGGCAGCCCAAATTAATGCCTTCAGCGAAGCAGTGGAGAAGGCACAACGAGTAGAGAATGCTAGGCTCCAGGTGAAAACCTTTCAGGCGAAAAAGAGAGGATTTTCTGGAAGTAGTTCGGGGCAGGAGGATGAAAGTACCCATCCCAAGTTTGGACGAGGAACGGGAGGAGTAAGAATGCCGGGAGTGTCACACGAGAGCCTGTTAAGAGGAAGCTCGGCTTCTACAGCACGCGGACCCTGCGGGTATTGCGGAAAATTAAACCATTCGGAGGACAATTGCTGGAAGAAAGGAGGAAAATGCTTGCTCTGTGGGAGTGCCGAACATCAAATTACTAACTGTCCAGCTCGCCTGCGCGAGCGGCAAGGGACTCTGCCACCAACTACGACCAACCCTGCCCAGTCGAAGGGGGACAAGGATGGATCGAAAGAGTCCTCTCGGGTGTACTCCTTAGATGTTGACTCATCAGAGGACGTGGAAGGTAAGAATTTAATGAACCTGGCTAGTGAAGGGGTACAGATCAGTATACTGTTCAATTTAATCCCGGAGTAGTCAATGATAAGGAATTTCGAGGACGAAATTCTTTTAAGGGGGAGAGAGTGTGAGAACCCGTATTGCCCTAATAGTTTCCTAGGGTTTTTCCCCCCTTAAATTTCATGTTTTCTGCATTTTCTGGCCTAGGAATATTTTCTTGGTGGATTTTATGAGCAGTTATAGTTTTTAGATGAATTTTCTAGTATTGGAGAGTTTTTAAAAAATTAAGAATATATATTGGACGTGGGACCCACTAGTGCGAAAAGTTCGGGAAAATTCGGCCAATACGGTTAAGTTTCGGATACTGTGAAAAATTTATCGGGTGTTAAGAGATAAGTAGTGTGTGTGAAGTGATTGATGTGAGAGAGAAAAGAAAGATAGGAAGGCATTTAATGAGATGCCACATGTCACTTTCTCATTGGTTATGACTTAAGAAACACTATTCACCTTTTGACAAATTTTTGACTTTTGACCCAACTAGTAAATATCTTCAAAAATTCACTAAAATTCCCTCATTTTCTCTCCACCATAGCCGGCCCTCTCAAGCTCCAAGGAAGACAAAACTCTTCAACATTCAAGCTTCTAACAAGTCCAAATCCACCAAATCAAGTGCTTAAGTTAGTTCTACTCCATAAAAACTTTCCTTCTAGTGCTAGTTAGTGTGTTGGTGAACTTTGTTTGAAGGATTAAGGTGTTCAACATCCTCCTCTCTCTTGTTTCTTGGTAAGTGAAGCTTGAAACACCCTACTACACCTAATGATGCTTATGTTGTGCTTACTAGTGATAAGAGTGCTGAAATTTCTGGTTTTTATCTTGGTTGGAATTGATTTGGTGAAGTTTTCCATTTTATGATGATTTTTCTGGTTTAATTGGATTATGATGGTGTGGTTGTTTGTGATGATTGGCAATGGACTATAATGGCTCTAGTGGATGTGAAATGTGGTTAAATGTAATCAATTTTGGATTTGGTGTGAAATTGAAAAGTTAGGGTTCTTAATTTCCCAATTCTGTCCGGTTTTTGATCATAGGGTTAGAGGCCGAATTTGACTTTGCTCAAAACATGAAAGTTGTAGGTATTGATGTGATGGAGATGCCTGTAAAATTTCAGGGCATTTGGATTAGTGTGGAGTGAGTTATGACGAAATTACTGTAGCTGTTCTGCTTTGGACAGAATGCGAAAACTGCGATAGTAATTGGCTATTTTGACTGGAATTGGTTTGGATTTTGGAGTTGGTGTCTTCTGATGAAATGTAGCTGGATGACTTAGCTAACATATGCCTTTGGAATTTCGGCATTTGGACTTGTATGGACTGAGATATACCGATTACAGTTTTCTGCGTTTTGCAAACCTGTTTTGGGAATTCTGGTATAGTATTTCGTATATTTGACCTAGTTGTGTTAGGAACTGGATTGAGTGACCTTCTACATTGTTGTAGTTCTGTTTCTTGGCTTCGAAATGGTGGGTCTTACACCCCCATCCGATAATTGTAGTGAGAGTTGTGCCATTACCGCTTTTGGAGGCCAAAAACTGTTTTTGTCGTTGGGACGAATGAGTTCCAATGCTTGATTTTCTGGTTTGCTATTATGCTTGTTTATGCATATGAAACCCTATTGGGTTATAATTGGCTTGGCTTTGTGACTCGTTATCGAGTCTTATGGTAATTGTTCACTTGTTCTAGGAGGAAACGGTGGTGCACGACGTTCGTTTAACGACGGTGCATGAAACATCATTTTTTCACTTGGTGAGTATACTACTCACTTAATTGTTACTATGTGGCTTTGCTAAATGTATATGTGATGCCTTGAAGGCTTACTTGGATATTGGAATTGATTAAGGTGAGGGTGTACTTGACCGCCCTCACCCCTTTTGATAGTATCACTGATTGGCTACCGTTTTACTGCATTACTGAACTTGATATACTGGATACTGAATTCCATTCTTGGAAACTGATTTGGTGTCATTTGGGCGAATGTCCAATGGCTTCACTGTATTACTGAGCTCAACCCCGTTTGGTAGTCAATTGGATCGAGCCGGCGAGGGCTTGGTCGTGAAAATTGTCATGCCACGGGGACTGTACTGAGGAACCTTGTGGTAATGAGACCTTTGGTTCCGGTATACTCGAGTATTACCAAAATGACTGAATGGAGTGCGGGCCCGGTTGGGGTATGTTGGGTGGAAGGAATGGAAGTGAAGTGAGGTCTACGGTTTGGTACTTTTAACATTGACGGAGGGTCAATGAGTGTGGATCAAGAATGTTAGCGTGGAAATGGGCTCTTGAGAGCCGACCGTATCCTTTCACTGAATTGCTTACTTCGAAATTGCATACTTGAATTGAATGGTTATGCTTATGTGATCTTAACTGCTATTGTGATAGTTGCTCACTGAGCTTTAGCTCACTCCGTTCCATTTGTTTTCCTTACAGGAAAATGAATACTTTTGGAAAAGGTTGTAATAGTTGAATGACAAGTTGAGCTCATGTACATGTATTTTGAATAGCTCCTTGAGGGTGAAACCCTATGTGTTTTGTTTCACCAATGTTTGGTGTGTAAATGGCTATTGTATGTGAATGAACTAAATGGATCTCTTGGTATGCCATTTTGGCTTGACAATGTTGGATTTCCATGTATATATGTTAAGTTGATGTTTGGATGAACTTCTGAACGTTTCGGCTTTCAAACGGCAAAAGAAAAAAATTTTGACGGAAAGGCACTGGACTGAATCCGGCCAGGAATCCGGCCAGAAACTGGCCGGATTGTCGGCCGGATTGCTTGGAAAATTTTGAATCCGTGAAGTTGCTCACTGGACAGTATCCGGCCAAGAATCCGGCCGCTAATCCGGCCAGATTCCGGCCGGATTCTGCTGTCCAGGTTACTATTCAATTTTTCATTTTTTTTTATTTTGTTATTTTGATACTTGTGACCTGTCCGAGCGCACTTTTGCATTCCCGAAACGTATTAGAACGCGTGTAACTGCTCCGTAGTCCTGGCGAGAGCTGGGCAGGCAGTCCGCTAACCCCTTTGGTTCGCCTTAGGGGAAAGTGGGGCTGTTACACATACCGATTTTACAATTTTGCTTACTAACTCTGGGTATTTTTCTTTTATTTTTCCCCCTCCCCCCTGCATTCATAAAAATATTTCAATAAGGTGAAAATATCTTTCTATATCTGATAACAATTTTATCTGATAAAGTTTGAAAATTACAAGTATTACTTGGTTCTTGGGCAGGCCCTACAATGTGAATTTGAAAATTCATCTGAAAGCGCTCATGTAAAACATTTAAGAGATTTCATTGCTCAAAGGAAAAGGGGGCTATTAAGAGAGAAAAGTGTGTATACACGTGTAAAGGAGTTCTTTAGAATTTTTCTCATATGTATTGCTTTAAAATTTTCTCAAACATTGGCAATAATGAAGCTTTTATTTAGACAATTATTTGTTTTGTATATACTTGTCTACATTTCATTCTTTATTGAGCTCATTAAGAGATTTCATGATGAATTTTAAGAAATAAGCTCAAATTGAGATTTTTCAACCTCCTGCCTGAATATTCACACTAGATTGGTGATCTGAGCTACACAATAAGAGTGCTCAAAATTCAAAAGAGGTTACTCAAAAGGCCCCATGAGATACCTTTTCTCCTTCACTTAACCCCAAAATAAAATCAGTCACATTGATTGATAAATTACAAATTGGGGCGATCTTTACTTGAGAAATGTCCACTGTGTCTAATTATATTCAATTCACATCTAAGTGAAGGCAAAAATGTGCATTATTCTTGTTTGTTTTGAAAATTTGGAATGATATTTCGAGCATTCGTTTCTCTACCTATACAGATTTTATCATTTGCTCTCCCATTTGAGCCTTTAAAAGAATAATTTCGTTTCAAATAAGTGCCTTGATGATCACTACCCTACATTGGAAAATTTTCAAATATCAAAAAGGGGAATGGATTATCAATGACCATTTCGTTACTCTGGTTGTCATGAGGTGTAAGAATGATGCTTTGGCCATCGTTTCTACAATTTAAACACTATTTATCCCTTGCATCCTCCTTTGAGCTAAAATTGGTGGTTCTTTTCAAAAGCACTTACGATCGCACCCCACATTGGGGAGGGAGATTGGAGAATTTTCCAAAAAGGAGAAAAGCAAAAATACTAAAATTAAAAGAAAAGAGGGAATCACAAATTGGAGAAATTTGATTCTACCTGGATTTCAATTTTGAAAAAGGAGAAAAGAGAGAAAGAGAAAAGAAAAAGGAAGGATTTTTCCGCGCGGATCGCCTATGTTTCACAGATATGGATGAACAAGGGTCTTCCTCAGTCAGTTAATTCAGATACATGCAAGAAATTTCCTATTAATGAAAGTTTCCTTTCAGAGTTATTGTAAGGAACGGAATAAAAGTCAGGCCCTCTTCTTTTCCAATCAAACATTCTATCCCTAGTTATCCCTTTTGAGCCTTCAGAATAAAATACTTCATTTGGGAAGCCCCTGGTGAATGATGGAAAATGCAAACAAAGTTTGAGATCTTTGAGTTCAAAATAGGGGCCAATTTTGAAAAATGCGATCTTCGGTGCAATGTCCTTGAAAGTCTTATTTCTTTAACTATCGTTTCAAGCCACATTACAAGCTCATAAAAGTCAATCGCGGACTTATCCTTCATGACAACCCAAAATGAGGACTATGCTCATAAGAAATCCATCAATCTTTTGTGATTATAAGGGTATAACCAGTTTTCGCGTGTTTAGCTATCGTTTCTACCCATATGTTGCAAGCTCATAAAGCCTATATGTTGACTCCATTTTCTGAAGAAATAAGGGTGACAAACTCTTTGCTTTCACTAAGATGTGATATTGAATGGATTACATACAATTTTGGGCACAAGAACCAGACGAATCTTGACTTCTCATTTTCCTTAGCCACCTCAAAATCAGAAATAAGATCACTTGATTGGTCCTGAAAAACGAGTTAACAAGAAGTGGTGACCCATTACTCTAAGCATCGATACTAAGATGAGCAACAAATCTTCTGTAATTTGGTATTATTTCGAGAAATTCATCATGAAATCTTCTGCTAGGAAACATAGTGTTCAAATAAATGGAGAGTCATCCAAACAAATTTTTGTAATTGAATAGGTCCACACTGGGACAAATTTTCATTCAGGAGATTTTGCCAAATGAGCCCAAACTGAGGCAAATTTTTATTTGTGAGATTTCGCGAAATAAGCCCACACCGGGACAGATTTTGTAACACATTTGAGAATTTCGTCCAAGAATCAAATAATACGTTTTTCAAATCAATCACGCTGCTTTTTTCATGAAATTCAAGTGCATTTGGTAAGCCCCCTGTGCAGGTATTCATAGTTGAAATCGACGAAAGAGCATCTGGTGATGTGGAAGGCCGATGCAGAAGGAAGAGAAGAAAGAAGGGAAAAGGGCCATACACTGGGGCAAATTATTTTGAAAAGATTCTCTTGAAAAATCAGGAAAAGTAAAAAATCAGGAAAAGAAAGAAAAGGAAGGAAAAAAGAAAAAATCAAGTTTAACTTCTTGTTTCTCGACAAATCTTTTTGAAACATCACATTGGGCTTGGTTTTCGTGCCGCCAACATTACCAACATCACGTTGGGCCTGGATTTTGTGCCGCCAACTTCACAAACATCATATTGGGTTTGGATTTTGCACCACCAATTAAGGCAGGCTCGGGTTTAATCCCATTGACCAATTCATCACACCGGGGCAAATCTTTGGAAAATTTTTTCGAGCAAATCTTATATAGTTTCTTCATACATACCAGCATTTCATTTTCACTGCCACTAGCCGTTGGGTCAGTCCCACTAGTGCGCATTTCTTTTATTCTGCCACTAGCCGTTGGGTCAGTCCCACTAGTGAGCATTTCATTTTTACTGCCACTAGCCGTTGGGTCAGTCCCACTAGTGCGCATTTCTTTTATTCTGCCACTAGCCGTTGGGTCAGTCCCACTAGTGAGCATTTCATTTTCACTGCCACTAGCCGTTAGGTCAGTCCCACTAGTGCGCATTTCTTTTATTCTGCCACTAGCCGTTGGGTCAGTCCCACTAGTGCGCATTTCTTTTATTCTGCCTAGTGCGCATTTCTTTTATTCTGCCACTAGCCGTTGGGTCAGTCCCACTAGTGAGCATTTCATTTTCACTACCACTAGCCGTTGGGTCAGTCCCACTAGTGAGCATTTCATTTTTACTGCCACTAGCCGTTGGGTCAGTCCCACTAGTGCGCATTTCTTTTATTCTGCCACTAGCCGTTGGGTCAGTCCCACTAGTGAGCATTTCATTTTCACTGCCACTAGCCGTTGGGTCAGTCCCACTAGTGCGCATTTCTTTTATTCTGCCACTAGCCGTTGGGTCAGTCCCACTAGTGAGCATTTCGTTTATTGCCACTAGCCGTTGGGTCAGTCCCACTGGTGAGCATTTCATTTACACAGCCACTGAACATAGGTCAATCCCACCAGTGAACACTTCATTTGCATTGCCACTAAACATGGGTCAGTCCCACTAGTGTGCATACCACGATTTTAAATTTCATGTTGGGGTCAGTCCCCTCGGGTCAGTCCTGATTTTAAATTTTATGTTGGGGTCAGTCCCCTCGGGTCAGTCCCGATTTTAAATTTCATGTTGGGGTCAGTCCCGATTTTAAATTTCATGTAGGGGTCAGTCCCCTCGGGTCAGTCCCGTTTAAATTTCTGTCTCGGGTCAGTCCCGATTTTAAATTGCTGCCTCGGGTCAGTCCCGATTTTAAATTTCGTGTTGGGGTCGATCCCCTCGGATCAGTCCCAATTTTAAATTTTATGTTGGGGTCAGTCCCCTTCGGGTCAGTCCCGATTTTAAATTTCTGTCTCGGGTCAGTCCCGATTTTAATTTTCTGTTGCGGGTCAGTCCCGATTTACATTTCCTGTCTCGGGTCAGTCCCAATTTAAATCCATTTGTTCGGGCCAGTCCCATGTTTAAAATTCCTTGTTTAGGTCAGTCCTCTGAGTAGTTTACAGCAGAATAACACAAGTAAGTATTTGGTGTCTACTTCTATGTCTCAAATTTTTTCAAAACTCAGACAAAGAGGAGCAAACTGTAGACACCAAATTTTTAGTGCATTTTTGTTTACTATTATTGTTTTTTATGTTAGTTTTTATTTACTTTTAGTTTTTAATTTTTTAAGTCATTTTAGCCTAGAATTTATCAGAAAAAAAGAAAATCATTCACAAAAATATGCTTTAGTTATTTTGGATTCAAGTTCATTGTTATTTAATTTAAAAAAAGAAGAAAAAAGGAAAATCATCACTCAAAAAAAAAATCTTAAAAATCTTAGCATTTTTATCTTTTATTCCTAGTTTTGTTTCATTGCATCCGATTTTTACTTAAATTGTCATTAATTAAATGATTCTTTCAAAAAAAAAAAAAGAGTGAAAAAAAGGAAAAAAGGCAAGCTCACGGACCCTGAGAAGCATATGATCCAAACCCTTCTTCTTCATTTTTATTTACAAAGCGCAAATACGGAAAAAAAATTCCAGCTCGATTGTTTTATTCAGTTTTTCCTCCTCCGTCTGATGATCTTGACAGAGAACACTTGGCTTGATCCAAGGTTTATCAGAAACCATGAAAATCTAAGGTTGTAAAAATGCAAAAAAATGGAGTTTATTTCTGCGCCTTAGATGCTAGGTTTCGGTGGTAAGCTTCCCATATAAAAGCTGATGAAAAGCTAGAAAGGGACGGGGGCTGAAGAGATAGAGGGCGGCTAGGGTTTTAGAGGGGAAAGGAAAAAATGAAAAGAAAAGGGGAGAGCTTCAGGGAGCTAGAAGGTAGAGAGTTGAAGAAGGGACGGCGGATAAAAGGAAAAGCTTGGGGGAGCGGCTGAGAGAAAAAGAAGAACGTGAAGGAGAGCAAAAAAACAATGGCTAGAAAAGAAACCGAGAGCTGGGTGGCGGAGAAGGAAGCTTGGGGAGGCAGTAGTGGGCTACGGGTTGGAGCTAAGGAATGACGACTGGGTTTAGAGGGCAACAAAAATGGAATAGAGTGCGGCAGCTGAGGGAGGAAGGAAAGGGAGGAAAAATTGAGAAGACAAACCGAGATGAGAGAATCTGTTGGGGAGTCTGTAATGGCGGGGAGAGTTTTGGTGGCTAGGTTTCACGTGAGAGAGAAAGGGAGAGCTAGCAGGGCTGGGTAAGAGGAAGCAAGAAAGGTCGTGGGAAAAGAAAGAACTTCAAAAAGGAGAGAGCTTGGAGCTTCGGCAGAGGAGAAAGAAAAGAGCTTTGGGCAGGGAAGGAAAGAGAAGAGAACAAAAACAAGAGACCGAGAGAGGGTGCAGGTGGAAGGTGAGAACATCTAGAAACCAGGGTAAAGGAAAGAGAGCTTCGGTTAAGATCAGAAAACAGGAAAAGGAACGAAAAAAAAAGGGAACTTTACAGAAGATTTTTCGACAGGAAAAGGCTGACCTTTTAGCCTCCCTCGGATGCATTTTTCTCTTTGGATATAGCTTTGTTTGAGGTGATTTAAATTTCTGAATAATCTACGTCATTTGGGGAGGAGATTTCGTGTTGAACATTTCTGGAAAAAACCACTGAAACACCCTTGAATCAAAGCTCCAAGTCGCGAGCTTGTCCCTGCCGCATGCCGCTGCGACGAAATTTTCTTGGCTTCGTTTCAGCCAACTTTCCCCTTCATTCTGATCTCCCCAGGGCTCCTCAGGGAGAGATCTCAGTTTCTGGATAAACTACATCATCAAAGGAGCGATTCTTGTTGAGAAACATTCTGGAAAGGACGTCTCCATCCTCTCCAAACTTCATCCCCCTGGTAGCAAGGTCGTCAGCCTTAGGTGTCTTCACCAGAAATTTGCCGCTTCGAAGTTGGTATCTGGACGCGTTCTTTTCAATCTTTCCTTGCTTACTGGACCTAGTAAAGTGCTAAAGGTAATCCTTTTTGCCTTCTATCTCTCACGTAAGCTCAGATTTTCCAAATATGTCAAAGACCTTGATGCATTTTGTTCGCTTTGTCATTTTTGCTTCCTAGAACAGCCGCTGGTTGGGTTTTATTGAATTATTCGTTACCTGATGTTTGTATTTGGGAGATCAAGCTTGATATGTGATATCTTGGGTTATGTTAACAATGGTGCTATGGGAATTTATGCGGGTTTAGTTGACAGAAAAATGAGTTTTGTTGCATTCTTTTCGTATGATATCAGCGTGGGTTTGAGCTGCCAATTTGTATCAAAAATTGCAGCAGGAAACCTTGACCGAATTTAATCCGGAATGAATCTTGAATGGGCTGTTAGTTTGCTAGTTTCATAGCTTCCTTTTCATTTGCATGGTCGAGATTCTGTCTCAAATTTTTCCTGAGCGACGTGGGTTGCTAAAATGAGTTCAGTTGCAGAATGTTTTTCTTTGCGGCTTTGCTACATTTTATGTTCGGTCTCTTTGAGTAGATCTTTTGGGGAATAGATGATTGTTTTTGAGGTTAACAATATGAGTTAGAAGTCATGGCATTGGAGAGTTCGCATGGACAGATTACTAAGCTTTGATTCCCATTACTTCGTATGATCATCTTTCGGTCCGTAGCTACAAATTGCAGAATGTTATTTCTATGTTTGCATGATCATTTGTCCGAGTTTCAGATGTTTAAACATAAGATTTTTGCGGTTAAAAGGAGAAAAATGTTTGGGTTATCTTGTCACTTCAGTCCAAGCCTTTGTGTGTAGTTGTTAATTGTGTTCGGATGAGAAAGGATCGCATCAGGAAACCTGAAAGTGGAAATGAAAAACGCAGCAAAGTCTTTCCGTAGCTTTGCAGGGAAAACTTTCAACAATTGCCCTTTGACCTCCTATCCTTTCATATACTTCCACTATGACCCAACCAATTGAATAATTTCCTCAATTTAGTCCTTGGCAGCTTTAATTTTACAACTTTTCATTGTTGTTTGCTTCAATTAACTACCATGCTTTGTTTAAATTGCACTTAATTCATAATTTTAAGGGTTTTGTATCCAGGTGAGGTTGTGTTTGCATATTTTCTTTAATTTTTCCAAATAAATTGGTACCTTGACCTTCTCTTTTATTTTGGAGGATAAATAAGTGATTTCACTCCACTAGGGTCCCGACTCAAGGGAGGTACACTCTATCCTTTATTCTTGACTTTATTTGACCTTATGTGCCTTATGTGACTTTACGTGCTCAATTGCATGCCATTTGAATGCTTTCATTTTATTTATTTATTTATTCGCTTTATTTGTTTTAATTTAGTATTTTTATTTTATTTTAGCTCAATTTTTGATCATTTGAAAGGCACTTGAATGCCACAATTGTAATAGTTAGGCTATTATATCATTTCATTTAATTCCTTCCCTCTTAGATTGCAGTAGGCTTCCCCCCCGAATGTAATAGTTAGGGCTTTATTTGTTTTACTCGCCTTATGTGTGTTGCATGCTTATGTGCTATGTGTTACCGCTTTCTTAGGTTTCTGCATCTAGATATGCATGCTTATGTGTTATGTGAATTACGTGCTCATATGTCTACTTGCTTTAATTGTGCACATTACTTATATATATGTGTAGACACCAAATTTTTGGTTTCGAATTTTATTTTTTTAATTAGTTTAATTTTAGATTTATTTCTTTCAATTTTAGGTTTATTTTGGTTGTTTCCTGTTTCGTGCCTCTTATTGTATTTTAATTAGTTTACGAGCATTTATTTTATCTACTAATTTGATTAAAAAAAAGAGAAAAAGAGAAAAAAAAGAAAGGAAAAAAGATGAAAGTGAAAAATGAAGGAAAAAGATTGAAAAATGGCAACTTTGTTGTTTTTAGTTTGTATATTTTGATGTGATGTTACTTAAATTGTTGTTTTTTATTACTTAGCTTTATTATTATTTTTGTTAAATTATTAGTCCAAAAAAAAAAATTTAACATGAAAGTTGCGGAGACGCAGCTTGCAAAGGAGAGCAGCACACGCCCATCGGAGGGCCCTAGGATGCCCAGGTAAACCTCCACTCTCATCCTCACCCTTCAGGTGAGGGTTTGAGAGTGGGTGGTTGGCTATAAATAGAACAAAGGAAAGACGCAGCAGGGAGGGGAGCATACGGGGAGAGTTTGACGGCTAGAGAAAAACTGAAACGGGAGGGAGGAGAGAGATGGGTGACGGCTGAAAGTCTTGGGGGCTGGAGAGGAAAAACAGAACAAAAAGAGAATGGCTAGGGATTCTGGGGGTTACGGGGCAAAACAAGGAAAAGAGGAAATACCAAGAGGGTTTCGGCTGAGGAACAGAACAGAAAAAGACAACAACGGAGAGGATATGAGGAGATAACAGAGAAGAAAAACCTGGGCAAGGGACGGTGGAGAAGAAAGAGGGCAGTAAGGAAACCAGAAAAGGAAAAGGAAGGATCTTCGGCTGGCATCGCTTGCATCAGTGCTGGAACTTGTCGCAACCCCAACTTGTGGATTTCGCTTGCCCGACCGTTCGACTTAGCAACTTAAGTGCTCTCAGGTAACCACAGATTCTCCCTTTTGATAGTCTTAACACCATTTTCTTTTTCATGAGAGTTCAAATCCACCAGACATGAATCTTGTATTGTTTATTGCTGTCAATGTTTTATGGTCATGGTTATGACTTTATCGTTCAGATCTTCATGAACATTAGTTAAGTGCTGGTCTTTTCAGTCACTTGATACATTTTCGTTAGTCTCTGATGGATTTGGACGGAGGAAATGAGAGGGTAATGATGATAATCTTGCAATTATGAATCAGAAGCTTCATTTTTTTTCCTTCCTAGTTATCTTGTTAATAGCTCTCTCGACATGAGAGTCGCATAATCTTGGCTGGTGGCAGCCACGTTGACAGAGTCGCTTTTGGTTTTGAGTTGCTGGCGTTTTAGTTTGTCTGAAGATTGGAGTTTGCTTGTTGTTTGATTATTGTACCATGCCTGCGTTTACAGCCAGTGTCTTTCTTTCTGTATCTGCTGCATTTTTTAGTCGCATGTTGAATCTGTCGAGAATGGGCAGCCATGTTTTGGGCAAAGTTAACAACATGGGTTTGAGGTCCTTGCATTTGGTTTTGATTGCCAAATCAGTAGAGGTTGATTTAGTTGTTTGCCCATAACCAAATTTAGGCTGAAGTAACAGAAAAGTCGCCCTCATGCATTCGTTTTTCTGTTCTTCCCGCAACAGCTCACCAAGCTGGGTTTCATCACCTTGTTTGCATGATCAATCTTGTGTCAATGACTGGTGTGTGAACTTGTAAGAACCCCGAAACAGCAAGGGAGTTTGCGGCAAGGGCTGCAACAAGAAAACGCAGAAATGGGGTCAATGTTTGCGACTGTTTCGTTTTATATCTGTTCCAGTGGCTGTCTTCCTTGTGTTTCTGTGTAGTTCTGGGGATTGTTGAATAGCTTGCTTGAAAGATTTTGGTCTGCGTTAATGTTAAATAAGATTTTAATTGATGTTTCCCTTCTACAAAGCATGCGTGTCTTTGAGAACTTAAGAACAGGAAGCCATCAGTTTTCTTTATCTTGTTTGGGTTTGTCTTCTTGGAAGTCTGATCGAAGCTTTAGCCAATGATCATGGCACTCCATTGCAGTTTTTCTTTTCTTTCTCTTCCCTTTATTCCAAATTGTTGCATTCAAGTTGAGTTGTTGAACCATTGGATTGTTTTGTATGAGCACATCTAGGCTAAATGGAAAAGGTTGTAGAAAGAACGTTGGCTGGAAAATTTGTAGAAACAAAAGCTTCGTAGCTTTGCATGAACCTGCATGAAATTCTTCTTAAAAGTTACACGATTGCCCACCAAGTTTCGCCCCCTAACTTGCTTGTTGACCTTGGATAAGTGGTGTTTGAGTTTGCATGATTGGAGTCTAAACCACCTGAATCAAGATCACATACCTGTTGGAAATGAATTTCAGGTTGCCAAACCCCTTTTACATGAATGTGTCCCCAGATTTTTTCATCAGCTCATCTTACGTTTCTTGCTGATTTGGATGTCGAAATTATATTGTCTTCTTGTTTAGTTACAAATCATGATTCTGGCTGAAAAATTTTCGAGCAAAGCTGTGTTTTTTGGGTCCGAAATCTGAGTTTGAAACTCAATCTACAACAAGCTTCACTTTTGGTTGCAAAAGTTTGTTCCTTGGTTGAACTGCAGAAGCATAAGCTTCGTCCATTTGCATGGGTTGCATGAAAAGTTCCCAAAACTCGCACTTTGACCCCTTGGCTTGTCCCTAATGCTACTAGGACCCAATCAATTGAACAATTTCATCAATTTGATCCCTGACAGTTTTAATTTTACAGCTTCATTGCCTATTTGCTTCAATTAATTACCATGCTTTGTTAGATTGCGCTTAATGCATGAGTTTAAGAACTTTGTGTCCAAGTGAGCCTGTGTTTACCTGCTCTCTTTAATTTTCCCAAATAAATTGGTACCTTGACCTTTTCTTTGTATTTTTGAGGGCAAATAAGTGATTTCAATTCATTGGGGCCTAATTGCAAGGGAGGTAACCTCTATCTCCTTGATTTTCATTTCTCCTATGTGTTCCAACGTGCTAAATGAGAATTGCATGTCTACTTGGCTTTCCTTGCTTTTCCTTAAATCATTTCATTTATTTCATTTACTCTTGCTTTTGATTAAGTCATTCTTTTATTTATTTATGGGGTATGTGTACACCTCTTGGCTTGTAATAGATAGGGCTCGGAGAGCATTTTTATTCACTTTTCCCCTTCCCCATTTGTTTTAGTTAGCCAATGTAATAGGTTCATTAGTGTGATTTGCATACTTATGTGCTACGTGTTACTTGCTTTCTTAGGGTCTTGCATCTAGATACCATGCTTATGTGTTATGTGCAACATGTGATTTATGTGTTTATTTGCTTCATTAGCCTTTACATGATTTATTTGGTTTATAATGAATGTGTGGCGTCACCGTGGCTAGTCCAACGCTGGTCATGGTTTTTCCCCTCGAGCTCTCGCAAGTCCAATGCTTGTGAGAGAATTTTAGAAAAGGGCTTGTCCAATGCTAGACCCAATAGGCCGTCCCCTCTCGTTAATACATACTTGCATGTTTCACTACATTTCATACATTTTTCTTAGTTTTTTAGCATTTGGCATACCCCTCCAACCCTTTCCCCTTCATTTTAGGCTTTTGCATCTTCATGCTAGTTGTAGGGTACATTTGCTTGAGGGTTCCCTTTAGATAAGGGAAACGAGCGAGTGTGGCTACAAAATAGCCTTAGCACGCTAGTTCTTCTTTCTAATCAAAGGGAAAATTAAAGTCATGAAGTTAGGAGTCATTCCCGTATCCGACTTGATGCATTCCTATAGGTTCATACACTTTCATTCTCATCATGTCACTCCCTCACCCTCGTATCCATATTTTCTCACTACTTATATCCTTCTCAATACAAATGCCATGTTCACACATTTTTCTTCTTGACACTTGTTTTTCTACCTCACAAATTTCACCCAATTGCCCCTATATGTATCTACTATCATATTTTCATCCATTTGCATATAAACACCTTTATTTTCCCAATTTGCACACATGCACTTGTCTTACATTCGCACACATGCACGTTTTCTTACATTTTTACACTTGCACTCATATTTGAGTCTTCATTTACATCATTCGCGACCTCTATGAGGACTTTCCTTATTGGCCACCACAACTCATGTGGTTGGGACCAAAAAGCCTCGTAAGAAACATTTTAGATTTAGGATTGCATTTCTTTTTCATATCCATTAGTCATATCCAACATGCAACGCATATTTTGGGTAGAAGAATTAGGAAACGTGGGGCTAAATCGCGCAGCTAGCTTTGGCTAGGGTAAGGGAGTGCCTTAGGCTTTGCCTTTGCCTTCTCTCTTATCAAATGTGACCCCCGATCCCTTTCTTTGGTTACGTAGATCTAAAAGTTCTTAAAAAGGGGTTTGTTTACTTTGCTTTTCAAAAAATTCATTTTTGGGTGACTTGGTACACCCTAACTCTATACCAAGTGGCGACTCCATTTTCCATGTAAAAAACCCTTTTTGAACTCTGTTTGGCCAAATCGTCGCATTTTCAAGTCCCACGGCCTTTTATTTTCATTTTCACACACATTCACATACATATTCCACATACTACTTTCACACACTCAAAAAGTGGGGCTCGACAATGTGTATGATGGACGCAAATGCACGTAACCGTGGCTAGTCCAATGCTAGTCATGGTTGTCCCCTCGAGCTCTTGCAAGTCCAATGCTTGTGAGAGAGCGTAGATGTGGGTTAGTCCAATGCTAGACCCAATAGGGCCGCCCCTCGCTAGTACATACTTGCATGCCCTCAATACATCTTCATTCATTTTTCTCTTTTTAGTTTTACATATTTGCATGACCCTTTACTCCCTTTCCCTTGCACATTTAGGGTTGCATTTCATTCTAGTTATTAAGGTCATTTGCTTGATTAGATTAGGGATACCCCTTGAGTATGAGATATGGACGAGTTTGGCTTTTCTAACCTTAGCACGCTCGTATTCCCTCTATCAAAAGGAAAATTGAGTCACGAACATTAGTTCCCCCGTACCCGACATGATGCACCCCCTTAAGACATGTATATTTATATAATTATTTTATTTCTTTTCTTTTCTTAGAGTCTCATATTTTTCGCATTATTCGTGACTTCTCCAAAGGGTCATTATTGGGCATCACAATTAATGTGATTGGCACCATTCAAGTTTTGAAGAGAAATTTTGCCCCCCGATACCCCCTAGGTCTAGGGTTTGCATTCATATAATACATTCAAATGTGATAAATTCTTTGGTTAAAACAAGAAAGTCTTTGACTAAATCACGCAACTAGCCTTGGCTAGGTCGAAGGGGTGCCTTGGATTTTATCCTTGCCTTCCTCTTCGTCAAATGTGACTCCCGAACTTTTTTCGTTGGTTTACGTAGACTAGGAGTCGTTTAAAAGGGGTTTCTTTCTACCTTTTCCTTGAAAAAATTCATTTTTAGGTGACTTGGTACACCTTAACTCTATACCAAGTGGCGACTCCGATTTTTATTTCAAAAACCCTTTTTAAACTATATTTTGGGTCAAATCGTCGCATTTTCAAGTCCCATTTAGACCCATATTTTTCTTCATTTTTTTTGTAAATCAAAATTCATTTTTCAAATAAAAATTCACTTTTTAAACCATTTATTTATTTTTTCTTATAAAAAATGAGGCGCGACAAAACCCAACCACTCCGAGAATGATTGTTGGAGGAAATCTAGGAGGTGTTTGGCGTGTGGTAGTATGGACCACCAACTCGCAAACTATCCAAACAAAATGAAGATGGGAGGTAACAATCAAAGGCCTGAGAAGTCAACCTCTAAGCAGACCAGTGCGGGAGCAAGCCGACCTAAGGTACCAGCTAGGGTTTATGCACTAGATCACCAACAGATACCGGATGCTACTGAGGTGGTCGAAGGTACGATTCCTGTCTTCCACCGTTTAGCTAGAATTTTAATTGATCCGGGTGCGACTCATTCTTTTGTGAACCCTAATTTCATGAGTGGAATAGATTTTAAACCAATTAAGTTATCTTATGACTTGGAGGTTAAAACGTCTACTGGGGATCAAAGTCTAATCGCTAACCTGGTGTATAGAGATTGTGAGATTTGGGTTGGAGAGCAGAAATTACTGGCCGACTGGATAGGCTTAGCGATTAAGGGATATGATGTGATCCTAGAAATGGACTGGTTAGCCCGCTACAATGCCCAATTGAATTGTAAGACAAAGATAGTAGAGTTGTGCATTCCGGGAGAGGCAACTTTGAAATTGGATGTAAAAGGTAGGTTAGCCTATCTGCACTTATCTCAGGAAACCAAGTTAGGAAAATGCTAAGTAAGGGAGCTCAGGACTACTTGACTTTTCTAATCAACACCCGTAGTGATAAGGTGAGATTGGAGGACATGCCTGTAGTAAAAGATTATCCGGATGTTTTTCCTGAAGAGTTAGAGTCTTTACCCCCGGAAAGGGATATAGCCTTTAAGATTGATGTGATTCCGGGAGTAGCACCTATCTCTAAGACGCCATATCTGATGGCTCCAGTCGAGTTGAAAGAATTGAAATTACAACTACAGGACTTGTTGGAACGGGGCTTTATAAAGGAAAGTGATTCTCCGTGGCGAGCCCCGGTTTTCTTTGTTAAGAAGAAGGATGGGAGTTTGAGACTGTGTATAGATTACCAAGACTTAAATGATGTTACTATCAAGAATAAGTACCCGTTGCCCCACATTGATGAACTACAAGGGACAGTAGTATTTTTCAAGTTGGATTTGAGGCATGGTTATTATCAATTGAGGATTTTGGAAAAAGATATACCCAAAACTGCTTTTAACTCGAGGTACGGGCATTTTGAGTTTGCAGTAATGCCGTTTGGATTGACTAATGCACCTGTTGCTTTCATGGATTTAATGCATAGGATTTTTAAGCCTTA